>NW_027273875.1:1457500-2787500 GCF_046630095.1 Trachinotus anak | reverse complement strand
AGACCTGAAAAGACAACACATTTGTCGCCGGCGCCGAGGCATAAAAATAGACAGGAAGACAAGAAAAGAAATCTGCATGTATCTCTAAATGGTCTGAGCTGTGATCATATGTCATTTTGTTGCGATTGAGCTAAAGAATCATAAACAGCTATGGGAATGAAAAGAGCAGTGAATTGACTGTAAATGCCCACCTCAGACATAGAGGTCTATTCTAATGTGACATGCGCTGCCTGTGTGGGACTTTGTGACTGTGAAAGGCTGTCTCAGATTCTGCAAAGCTACAGACATTTCGATATAGATCTCATCTAACATGCCTAAGAAGTGACACAATGCTTTGATCGTGTGCCGACCAAATCCAAACAACACTTTGTTTTGACTGGGTGTTGAGAAAAATTTCAGCTTGTGCATAGTCGAGTCTATCGAATGCTACCGCTTATAAAAAATGGTGTCATTACTGCAGTGACATGGTAGAATGGTGACATGGTTTCACTGACAATCAAAACATGGTTGTTTAGATTAGACTAGATAGATTAGGTATAGATTAGGGTATACATTTCTAAGATATACTTTGCATGACTTGCACTGAGCCAATTCTCCCACTAGACCCATTTTGGCTTTACAGAGATTTTTCTTATCCAACGTGTCACACCTCCACTTCCTGTATGGCCTGCACATGGACGCTGCAGCCCTTGCCGCGCTCAACGAGGCCAGCGTCAAAGGCATCCATCAGGATGATTCTTCGAAGGGCCGGAGTCTCCTTGTGCTCCACGTTATCCAGCAGCACCTCAGCTTTCTCTACTTTGTCGCAGATGACCGTGGAGATGTCAGCTGTAACGACACAAGCACACAAGAGCACACGCACCCTTGTGTGATTATCAGCAGAATAAGAAACAAAAATAAAACCACACACACACACACACAAAAAAAAAAAGACCCAAATGTGGGTTGGACGTTCAATTGAAATTTGATCAGATTTGCCAGTCATGCTGCTGTATCTTCAGTTCGGAAATCAAACAGTTACGTTCAGTCCAGTACAAAACTAGAGATCTATGCATATAATGCAAGATGTACGAGTTCTCACATGGTGATTTTCTCTGTGGCTTTAGCAGTCTTTAAATAAGCTTTGAGCCAGGAAGTAGCACACTGTGTATGAAGCTGACGATGATGCTTTCAGTCACCAGTGATTAGAGTTTAGAGCAGCTAAAAGCTACAGTCAGTCACATTGACATGAGCTGTTTCAAAACCCAGACACCCACTCAATCTGCAGTAATTAAAAACCATTCAGTGTCTCATGATGTCAGGACTTCACTGTATTAAATGAAGTTATTTAGTTGCAGGCTTCATGGTTGATCCCTCCAGTGGGAGGACTGTGTGTGATGTGAGTTTGTGTTCTTACCAGTATTAATGATGAACCGTATGGCGTCTGGGCCCAGCGTGTCATAAAGAGGAACCACCACCATGGAGTAGGTGTAGCAAGCTAGCTCTGAGATGATCCACTGTGATCACACACACGCACACATGTCAGGGGTCAAAGGTCAGTCCTCAGAGTTCATTCATCCACTCAAGTTTTTTTTAAAAATATTTTTGAAGAGAGAAAAGACTAATCTGTTTAAACAAGAGAGGATCCATGAGGAGAACAGTGTGTACAGTTTTTGAGTGTGTGTGTGTGTTTGTGTTTACATCAGTGGCCTGCATGAATCAAACCATCTGTAAAATGGTTTACCCTGTCTGAGCCAAATGCTGTGTGATACATACAAGAAGACTGTGACAAATCAAAGAGACAGAGTGAGAAAAAATAGTGAGGGTCACCTCTGGCCTGTTCTGGGCAAACACTCCTATGAACTGGTTGGGGTTGGGCTGGCAGCCTTGGTGCAACAAGCCTGAACCCAGATGTTCAGCCCGGGCTGTCACCTATGGAGTGGGAAGATGAGACAGCAGCTTATAGGACCAGGCGAGGAAAACCAAACAAATACTAAGCCAGTTTTCCAGGACAATTCGTCATGTGATATTTAAAACTCTGTTTCATGGGAAGCAGACAGTAGAAGGCAGGAATTCTTCGGTAATTGCTAATTCAAGTAAATAGAGTGACCTTTGGTTAAAATCTCAAAAGAAGGGAAATCCATGTTTGTCACACTATGGAATTTATTTCCAATCATGCTTCAGCTGTGAAACAAAATAAAACTCAAATATCACCTCCCAAATTTTAAGCCCATTTTGGAAACATCCACAGTTTCATCTGCAGAGAAACGCACAACCTTCTATTATTACTGTTATATGTAACTATTGAATTACCAAACTCTCACTTCTCAAGTTACAGTGATTATGACACATACAAGACAACAGGGCTTATGTTACTATGCTTAGACAGCAGAGAAAGTTGCATAATAGCTTTTACATGTTTCAGCACATTATTTTCCGACCTGGACTGAGAATAAATGAGCAATGTTTAAATTACAGAAAGAGACGGCTTCTCAATGAATGAGACTGTTAGCAAGTCCAGACTTATCTGGCTTTTCTGGGAAAAAGAAAGAAAGAAAGAAAAATTTCCAACAGAAATTCTCTTGGAAAAAAACATGACATCACTGATAAATGTTGAAGGTGGTGTAAATTCACTTCTAATAAACTTTACATTATAGGAGATTGCTACATGACTTGTCTATATAAAATTCCCCGCCTACCACAACCACCACTCCCATGATCCTTCAACACAGGTCAGGTTATCTTCTGTGTTCAGTTATTCACTGTAACCTGAAACTGCCTCAAGGGATGTTGGAAGTTTTCAGCTGCTCTAGGAGCTGCCAGAGATTACTTCAACAACTGAAGTTTGTTTATGTCTCGTCAGCGCAACGCTCACTCACAATTGGAGAAAGAAAAAACAACTAACAGAAGAAAATTTACTTCTATAAGCTTAGACATTTTGGCAGACGACCACAGTTGCTTCAATTGTCAGGTTAGGAAACAAGTTGGTGTAGACCAACAAATATTGGCGATTTATTCCTCTTTTTTTGAAGAATTTAACTATTTAATTTACTTTACTGGTTTACATCACTTTGTAAAAAGGACAGGAAGTGATTGAAAGTTGTTGTTAACCTCAGCTGTAAAATTATTGGCGCATTATGAAGATCCTGAGCAGAGCTCAATACGGTACAAATTTTCAAGAGAATGTAAAAGATTATCAATGACCCCTCACATGTCCTCTAAGAATACTTTGAGCGGATGCCATCAGGGATGGATTTTAAATTGCCAATATGTAAAACAAACAGAATGAAGTCTGGTGTTATTCCAGGAGCCATTACACTAAGAAGTCAGGTTATCTTGTATATACATTGACAAAGGCACTTGTACTTGTTGGCCAGCTACAGATTGGCCACCGCCATTAACCCTTGTGTGTGTCGGCTCTTTTTAACACTCTCTTTCAAGTCATAATCTAACAACCTACATGTCACCCCGTCAGTCAGTGACTTCTCAGTTTATCAGTTCTCCACTCTGGTACCAGATTTGGTTGCTAGGCAGACTGGCTGCAGACTGTGCCTGTGATTGATTGTCCTCTGAATGGCACTGACCTCTTTGTAGGACATCCATTTGTAAGGCTGGTTAGGGAGCCGTGAGCCTAAGCAAGGTCCATCACCTGTTGAAGACACAGTGATACATGAGACATGAACATTGTAAAACCTCACACTTGAAACCATATGACCAAAATGCTGTTAGCAGGCCTGAATCTTAAACACAGTATTTTGTATGCTTATGGGATGCCCTCCAGCGTAGCTCACTAATCATTCAGGCACTTTCAAATTGTGATTGACCGTGTAATAATTATAGTCAAAAACAATTTCAGAGGAAGTTAAGGGTCACGACCAGGTGCGGTCAGAGCACTCTCAGGCAGAAGTGCATTATCTCTGCGTTGTGAGTCAGTCGCTTAGTCACTTGACACCTCAGCTTAAATTCCCCAGCTGTGAGCCCCAACACTGTTACTGTTAGCAACGATGGCCATCACCTTGGCAACCAGAGGACCCATTTTACCTCGAGAAGCAACAAAGCATTCATTGGAGGTTTTATGGTCACACCACAGCATTGTCATACCGTGTGATATCTGTGTGTAATACATGAAAAAGTACTACAGTGTGTGTGTGTGTGTGTTTTGGTTTCATAAATCTGTGTTCCTGAAAAATTGAAACATGACACTGGGGTTTTCTTCATACACTAATTGGAAGTCTTGTAATGTGCTGGGCAGTAAAAAAAAATTGAGCACATTGTCATTTTAATCAAGGTAAAACAGAGAAAAAGATGTTTGTAATTCTCTCATGGCTGAATGCTCCCACGAGGCTCTGATAGGGTTGTAGTTGTTACTTAAGGCAGCATTTTATAACTACATCTCCCAAATCATCATTTTATATTGGTTAAAATAAAAATTTTAATGAGGCACTTTATTGGTTAAAAAAGTATTGCATTAGACTTGGATATAATCTTAGGAAATCCCTCTTTGTCAACTCAGAGCTCCTCTTGTCTGGATTTTTTGCAGCTGGTGAGTAAAAAACTGACAGAAAAGTGCAGCAAATGAGTGTGTGTTTGTTTCCATGAATATTTGTATGCGTGTGTGTATCCAAGTTTGGATTTAATATTATATAGTAAGTAAATCAATGTGGGGGTCAAGTTTGTGCGTGTGTGTGTATCAGATGTTATCTATGTTATATTTTTGATTACATCTGCTTTGTTGATCCTTGATTACTGTCTATTATATATCATATATATATAAATATATATGATATATATTTCATTTTCAGTCTGTGCAAGAAGTTTGTTCTACGTTCTACTTTCTATGTTGTATGTGCTGTCTATCTATCTTTGCTAGGACACTTCTGTAAAAGAGGTTTTCAAATCTCAGCAGTTAACTGAATTGATAGATGCTTTTAGAATGAAAGGAGCACTTTACGGGGAAAGCTGTCCAAGTCTAGAGGAACAGACCAGCTCGAAAAGACGGGAGGACGTGGGAACATCTGTCTGTCTGTTAGCTTATAAGTGAACACTACACAGTGTTTATTCTTCACCCTCAGACAGTATTCTACCCACCAGATATGTGGAGGCCTCTCTGGAAGACCTCGTACATGGTCCTGGCGTCGTCATGGTAATGACTCAGCAGCTTGGAACTATCGCCCATCATGGACCTGCGACCTCCATCTTCACGCTAATGCAAAGACAGCGAGGGCGAAAGAGACAAGGAGACAGTGTTAACACCAAAAACGACATTTTCACAACTTTTTCTCTAAGCTCTGGAGGTGTTGGTATCAAAATGGAACATAACAACAAGGCAGAACTTGAAAAAATAAATAAATCAAAACAAGGTCTAATTCCTCTCCATCATAAAGATTGCTTTGAACAGGCACCAGAGCCCGAGGTAGAGTATGAAAAAAATTGTTTTCCTTGTTCTTCAAACGATAACCTATCTCTTTTGTTGGCACACAAACACATTTAAAAATATCAGAGTGTCTGAATTGAAAAGAGCTTTGTTTCATTCCCCTGTGTGCACACTGCTGATGCATTCTAGGTGATTAGAGTTGATTCTCATGAAGACAAAGAAAGGCTGAAGCCAACTCCTTTTTGCAAATGAGTCATTTACGCTGTAAAGATTAGGGAGCCTGGTATGTTATGAAACTCATAACACAACACTGACCTGAAAACCTGAGTGTGTTTGTGTGTCACTGCACGCATGTGTGCGCTTGTGCTGTCATGTGCGCGCTTGTGCTGTCATGTGCGATAGCTTGGACCGAACTTTTCAAATACACATTCATCTGTGGGACAGTAGCGTTGCTACCTTCGACATGTTTATACCAACAACAAAAAAAACAAAACAAAAACAAAACATCACAGCCACAGAGAGCGTTTCAAAGCAGTTTCACGTTGATGACACATGCCGCCAGCATCACGGGGCACAGGGTTATGGCGGGTATGTAAGAAAAACAGCATGTGTTTGGTTTGGTTCAGATGGTGGTTGAGGTAAACCAGGACATGGGCTGAAACGAGGGCACATTTTGAAACATGCAAAACAAGCATGATAGTGGCTACATTTTTTTTTTTTTTGTTGTTTACATTTTCATTTATCATGTAACTTTGATGTAGACCCTCGACGTACTTTGATGTAAAATTTGTGATGCTGTTAAGGTAAATAACTTAATGTGCAATACAAAATAATGTAAATAATGTACAAAAACAAAATGTATTATTAATATTACTGAATTTGCTGAGGGTAAAAGTACAGTGTATTATAACACCATTGCAGGCTCAGCATTAATGAGCTCACTTGTCACACAGATAAATGGGTGTGTATGCTTGTTATAGTTTCTTTTCCCTTGCTCTCACCACATCGTTGTGACCTGTCACTTTCTCACACACATCCACCACATGCATATTACCAAAAATTACCCATGCATGTGTCTGTGCTGTGTCCGGTGTGCAGGTTTTGTATCAGAAATGACGGTACACAATAAAGTCACATGTTTTTCAATCAGAACACAAACTACAAAAAATAAGCCGGCCTGGTTATTATGATTCCCATAATAATGGCAGCATAACAAAAGTATTCAAAACATTATGCAGATTCTGTGTTAACAATGCACCTTTCAACCAAAATTAAAGTTTCATTTGGTTTTTATTGATACTTAATTATTAGGATTTCATATATCATCTGCCTTATCTTTGATTGATGCTCAATTATATACACACATTATACACACTACGCTCAGGGCGGCCAGGTGTGTAGCCTGACAGGTAAAACCTGTCACAAACACACACACAAACACACACACACACACACACACAAAATACCCCAAAGCCCTCCTACTCATGAAGCTGATTGCTGTGAGTGCAATGAAAGTAACCTAAATGAGGGTATCGGCATTTTGCTTCTCTCATCTGGATTTTGGCAGCTTGACAGTAAGAGAGTGCTGTATAGACAGATTTTAGTGAATCAAACATAAACAGGAAAAGTGTGGGGGACAAAAATAGGACAGTAAACACATCTTGTGAATGAGACCCTACTCCTGATATACTTTTGCATGCATCTATGAATCTATTTATGTGTGTGTGTGTGTGTGTGTGTGTGTGTGTGTGTTTGTGTGTGCTCCATCTTACCGGCACCTCCTCAGACTGGTGCAGAAGGCTGCAGGGTGGTTTGATGGGGCGGGGTCTAGTGGCCAACCAGTACGCCAGCACGGCTGTCAGAGCACCGATGCCCACCAGCGTGGATGTTGGCAGGGAGCGGAAGAACTGGCCGATATCGTCCATCTCCGGTATCCTCAGGCCGCTCATCATCTCCTGGGCCTGCATCTTCTCCATCAGGGTGGAACTCAGCTCTGCAGGAAGGTGGACAGAAGTTGACTTATGGTGGTCCAAGAACGGTTGGCTCGAGGGCAACTGTACTTTTAACCTTTAACTGATTGGTGGGGAGACCCAGGTATTTCAGATCTGTGGGGTCAGAGCTGAGGAAGCCTTTTGGATGAGAGGAGAAACACCTTCAAATCCCCACCACCAAGTCCAGTTGCCCTTGATTCAATGCTTCTTGGATCATTGGCTCAAGATTTCTAACAAAGTTCTGGCGCTTTCTTTGTGTGCACCTTCAGTGTTATTGCATGTAAAAATAGAAGTTTTCAAATTCTTTAAATATTTCAGCCTGATTAAATCATTATTTATTATTTTCTCATGGGGAGCTAAAAAAAAAAAACAACCTTATTAGGCTAAATTAGATGTGCCAGGGGAGGTATTTAAATAATGGCTTAGATGTTTGTGACCCACTGCTGTTGAAGAATAGGAATAATCTGAGAAAACATGGCAAGCATCTGTCCAAGGATTGAATTCTAAGAAACTCTCAGTCTCCTCACAGCAGTCTCCTGCTGCATTTTGAGGTGCCGAAGACAAAAATAAAAATGAATAATATCTAAAAAATAAAAAAAAACCCAAAAAAAACCAAAAAAAAAAAAACAGACAAAACCACAGTCTGGCACCTGACATTAGATTGCAGCAGTAGGCATAAAATCAACCAAAGTCATGTGAACATGTGACAACAGTCTGCAATTCTTGCTTATAAAAAATCTCTCACTTCCACTGCCAATAAACCCACCCAATTCGCTATGAAACTCCTCTTCCTCTATTCACTGTGTTTATCTTTTATCCTCTAGTAATGTGCTGCATTTTCAGATGTTAACACCATCACATCAAAGTTTATCATGAGAGAACTTCTGTGTGTAATGGCTTATGTGCTACTAAGTGTACATCCTTGCACTAAATGTGACAGTCACTATGTCAGTGTGTGAGCTATCAACATGTTCACCCACACAAGACAAGTTCATGTCACACGCTACACTTGAACTAATTCCAACTTTGACTGGTTGAAGTGAGCAGTGGGAGAAAAACACGAGATTATACAATGTTTCAGATCACATGACGATTGTGGTCAGACATCACAAATCACATTTTACCAAATGACATTTGACATTTAAGGGCACTGAACAAAACGGTTTGGGCAGGAAGTGGTAAAGAGCCCTCACGACCACTTCCACATGCAGCGTACTATGTGAACCGGCCTGCACACATATGCACACAACTACGCCCTCCTACAAATTCCTCAGAGTTGTGTTTGAATCAACATCGACAAAAGTGTCCAATGAATAAATGTGATCTCACTGCTCCTCCACGCAGGTCCTGTGACCTTCAACACATCATTTCAAAAGCAGGACGAATGAGGGGTCTTCCCCCGCATTCCTGCACTTACTGTAAAAGCTGCTCAGAATAGATGATCTACACTACAGCACTGAGGTGGTGGGACAAGAAAGTAGATAAGACACGCTCACATGTCACAAATAGTGCTCATTAAGGCTCAGCCGCCATCACTCACACACACACACACGCGCACGCACACACACACACACACACACACACACACACACACACACACCGTGAAATGCATAATTCAGGTAAAGGGGAGGCTGACTGCAGCGATGACTGAAGGGTTTCTTCCCTCCCCTGAGAAATGAGTCAGAGACAGCACCACCTGACTGAGTGCTGCAGTTCACTGCCAATCAGAATGACTTCCTGTCTGCTCACTCTGTCACACGTACACTTGCACAGAGCCACAGACACTGACAGAGAGAGGCTGATATTCATATCTGAGACTGTGGGAACGCTGACTTCCTCATTTACCTGTTATTTTGAGAGCACGCTGTGTTTTCTTCACTATTAGTTTACCAAAGGGAAGCTGAATCATATGAACCTGCACGGTGGCGTGAAAGCGAGTTTCAGAAAGCCAGATGCATGACAAGAAACTGTCTCTGTCTAAGTCTGTAGATTTAATGAGGGTGGTGTTAGAATGTGTTGATGTAAACACGCTGCTAACAGCCCAGATTTTTAGAAAGACTAAGATCATGAGTCAAGCCTCCTTCCCTCAGAAAATGAAAAATAAATTATTGATGAATAAATATAAATAATTTATTGTTATTATTATTTCAAAATGTTAACATTTTATGTACTGAATTAACTAATTAAGTATTTTGCCGTTTACTACTCATCTCCCTTCTCCTGATTCTTCAGTGCTTTTAGTCTCATGTTTTACTTATCTCTCTCTAGAAGGTTTCCAAGTTGTGCTGATGATGAACTGAAACGTTTACTTTTTGCCACACTTTTTCACAAGGTGTCACCTCTTGGACTTATAAATTCTTTTTTGCTTCTTTTACTCTTTTTTGGTCAGTGTGGCTATTTTCCTGAGAAGTGGGCCTGTTGAATTTACACGTGACTAATATCTTTTGAAAAACTTTGGATTCAAGAGCACAAACTCTTTCACAATTCTTTGACCAACATGAAAGTAAATTATGTTTCAAAATCATCTCTACACTGACACACATAAAACACTCTGGTGAGAAATAATCATAAACAAACAGATGTATTATTTCTGTGCCGATGTAAAGGTGTGTCTGAAGTGAGCTGGTGAGAAATTATGAAGCTTTGATGAACTGTTATGTAAAGTCCTCACATATTGTAGCTTCATGGTCTTAAATTTTAATGTACCAGCACATGCTTCTTCATGCTTCTTTCTCACTCTTGGTATATTGGTATATTGGTATTTCTGGATGACCACACACACACACACACACACACACACACACACACACACACACACACACACACACACACACAAATACACATCAGGCCACACATCAGTGGTCATCTACAGGCATTCGTAAAGATGTTCCACAGGATGACACATTAACACGCAGTGATACAACTATTGCTCATCTCTTCCACTGGTATGTTTCCAGTCAGAAGCATAGTGCCCCTCACCTGCTATACAGTGAATTCCCTGATGTTGCTTTCCCAAACTCTACATGGGCTCAAATCCGCTTAAGTCAACTTAACTGAAGTTACCATTCAGACTGAAACTATCATCTGCAACTGAAAAACCACAACATAACAGATCCCCTCTGTTACGTCAAAAAAACGGTACTGTGCCTTTAACACCGCAGGAGTCCCTGCTTCTTTTTCTTTTTTACAGCAATGATCAGATAGTTCCTCTTTTTTGTTGCCATTTTTTGTTTCTCTGCAGTTCTGGTAATCTTGAAGGGGATTTAGAGCCTCTCAAGTACTGGGAAGTGTTGCTCATCATAGTATATAACAGAAACCAATTGATGGTTCTGAACTACACAAAACTCCTTGTTGGCATCTGTATGGAAGCTGGGGCAATGTAAAAGTTAATTCTGGGATCCTGCCCTGTTGAGTACACACAAAAGTCACCCCTGTGCACAGCTGGTCCGAACATAATCTGGCACACAGCTACAGGTGGTAGCTCCTGAGATATTTTAGCGTGGATTGCAAGATATGGCCGATAGACATAACTCCCAAATTGTCATTTTAACATTTCTGCTAATGCACAGGCCAAATAAAGAATATACAACATGTTTAGTAGTGAGCTTTACAGGTGCTGGTCTGCATGATTTTCACTATGAATTGAGTTCCAGTTGTTATGCTAAGTGAGGCTAACCACATCCTCACCCTAGATCTGTACTTAAAGGAATAATTTGACATTTTATGAAATATGCTCATTTACTTTCTGGATACAAGTTAGATGAGTTAGTTTAGTTTAACATGACAGCTGTTAACTGGGGGAAGCAGCAAACCTGAACTCTGTCCAAAGGTAAAAAAGATCACCTAACAGCACTTTTAAAGCTCACTAAAATGTAATATGTTGTTTGTTTAATCTTGGTTAAAAGCAGAGGTGTAAACACAACAATTTGCCATTTCATGGAGGGTTATGTTCTGGACTATTTCTTGGCACTGACCATTAACTTCCTGGAGTCTTGACTGGTTGCCTGGCAACTGCTCAAAACCAATACATAGTCAAACACATCACCGCCTGTAAAATGATAAAACTGGTTTAACACATTGGTTTGTCTACAGATTAAACAAATGATAGATAACATGTGAACTGGTGAGTTTTAGAGGTGCTAGTAGGTGTCTTTTGTTAACATTTGACAGAGTCAAGCTAGCTGTTTCCCCAAGTTTGTGCCAAGCTAAGCTTAGTAGCTTAGTTGCTTATAGTAGCTTCATATCAGCTGTGAAGAAATTACAGTGGTGTCAGTCTTCTCATCAAACTGAAGTTGGCATGTTTCCCAAAATGTCAAACTATTACCCTTTAATGAAAAAACTGATAGATAGATACTCTAGGAAAGACTAGAAATCACTCACAGTTTTTTGTAACAATTTCCCCTTCTATTCTGTTGAATAATGGCCAGAAGTGCTTTTGCAGAACATTATGATGTCACAGTGAAGTTGACCTTTGACCTTTTAGATAAAAAATATAATCGCTTCATCATTTTATCCTATTAGACATTTGTGTCAAATTGTGTCATTATTGGCAAATTAATTCTTGAGTTATGGCCAGAAACCTGTTTTGTGAGGTCAAAGTGAGCTTTGACCATCAAATTCTAATTAGCTCATTCTTGAGTCGAAGTGAAGGTGTGGTGGAAAAATCACCCGGAGAAGAGGGTCCAAGTTTGAAGATCTTTTATTCACCTAAAAGACCTGAGTTTGTCTCTGCAGAGTACAAGACTGGAGAACACATGGAAACACCCTTAAATATATAACAGGTCCACTTGCACTGCTTGTCGTGATAGTCCCTCTATCTGCTGGTCATCATGTTGTCAGGCTGATGTTGCCCCATCAATGCATGTCTCCTCCTTAACTATATTTCACTGCCCCAGTCTCATGATAAGGTGCCTCTACCTCTGCCTGCCCCCGCCCTTGTCATCATAAACCATTCGCAGGCCCACATTGCAGCTATTGTTCATACTTCGCTTATCTAACTCTAAGGCAGCTACAAAGGCACCTGGCCTGTGTCTTCACCAAAGCAACAAACTGGCACACACACATGTAGCTTTTATATGTAACGTGGGTATGGCATGACAAAATGGATATAAACAATAACAAGCATAAAGTTTAACTAAAGTACATAGAGTCATGAGAACATCACATCAAGTTTCCACCACAAAGGTTTGTCCCAAATTTGAAGAAATCCCCTAAAGATGTTACTGAGATATTGTGCTCATGAGAATGGGCTGGATGGACGGATAACCTGAAAACATAACGCCTTTGGCCACAGCTGTTGCCAGCGCAGAGGCACCAACATAAATAAGAGAACTGTTCAAAATGTCCCTTTAAAAAGCACAAGAATTTAAAGAAATAATTTACTTAAAAAATATGCAATGAAATAAAAAATAATAATTAATTCTGACTTATCTGAGTGAATTAGTGACTGTAAAACATATTTGATATAATAAAAACTGGAAAAAACCTGTAACATTATGACTGATGTTTATGTTGCTTTAACAAAGAATTATTGCTAATTATTGCTTTGTGTTGTGTTGATGTGATGCTCAGATTTGCTTGATTTGCACAGTGAATGTTACCCTATCATTCTTTCTTCTTTATTCAGATCCCTATTAGCTTCCACTGTAGCGGTTGCTATATCTTCCTGGGGAATAGTTCATACACAAACAGCATATAAACATATAACAAACAACACACATTGACTGACACCCTATCGGTCTGAACAAACCCCATCGTACACTTTATTTTCCACATAACAGTACATATCCTACAGTCCATATTGTATTGTTCCATACTCCAGTACAGCTGTTGTATCTGAACAGTTCTGACGGGAAGATCAATGACACCACCAGCCAGACAGGCAGCACAACACACACCAGATCATTTTCATGTTGGTGTCGTACAAACACAACATGAACAACTGAGCCATGTCACAAACCAACCAACCAACCAACCAACCAACCAAACAAACAAGCAAACAAACAAGTAAGCAAGCAAGCAAGCAAGCAAACAAACAAACAAGAAAGCAAGCAAACAAACAAACAAACAAACAAACAAACCTGTTGCCAAACAGGCCAACATCAACAAAATCCACCATGTTTACTTCCTGTGATACAATAAGAGTCTGACCTGTTCTACAGCTGTGGACTTCATCTCACAAGTGACCTGATTGTAAATGTTGGGTTAACTACCTGATAATAAATGTATTTAGTCTTATGATGATCACCTCTGAGACTATTTTGAAGCCTTTATGTTGAAAATTAAAAAAAATATATATATATATCTTCAATGGGTGGTCTACAATCAAAGTTTTAGGTTTAACTTGCCAGACACATGCAGATTTCCCTACAGAGAGCATTGATTGATCAAAATAGGTTGATATGGTCAAAACACTGGGTGCAAATTTGATAAAACCCGGATCAGCAACTCATTTTGGGACTGGTCTTTGTTCTGTTCTCTGACATTATATATAATGGGTCAAGTTTCAAACTGAGTGTATTGTAACCAACTGACCGTGACAGATGATGTGTTTATTTACTGGCTTTGTCTGCCTGTGAAAAGAGAGGCGGAGGAGGGGGAACAGCGCTCGACCAGCTCTAAATATAGACAGACTCCATAACCTACTAACACCACTTTACAGATAGAGGAGGCCACTGAGAAAGAGAGAGTGCAGCTGGTTACAAAAGCATTACTGTGTATAAATACACACACGCATATGCACACACACACACACACACACACACACACACACACACACACACACACACACACACACACACACACACACACACACACACACACACACTCCAATCTCTCTGAGAAAGAGAATGAGATGGTTGAGAATAGAGGGATGGTGCAGGGTGTGCTGGAGGCAGATGAAGTGGTAGTAATATACTAACAGTACTACTACTTTAATATATGCAATATTTGTTGCGCAAATTAACGATTCCAGGTGAGGTATAAAAACTGAAAATGAACGAAAACAGCTGTTGAAGGTTTTGTGTCAGGTCTTGTCCACTGGAATCGATATCTATGGGCCACAGTTCATTCATCTTAGACGGTATTTTATATATATTTACCATATTGTGAAGAGGCCAATGCAAACTTAAGTGTGCTCTGATACAAATAAATAATTAAAGGAAAAATATTTTGTAAATAACTTATTGTGATATTAATAATTGAGGGGACTCAAGCGCAACTGTAAAGTTGTGGGTAGTGGTGGTAAATAGGGAAGATCTGAAAGTGAGTATTAATATTGTAGTGTTGTATTAAATGTATAGCCCAAGCATAATAAAAGAAATAAAAGTTCTTTTAAGATGAATGCAAATAAAAGCAGACATAAGTTGACATACAAACATGTCATACATGATACTGTTCTGATACACCACGCTAAACAAATTTACTCTGGATCAAGCTGAATTTCCCGACTGATGTTTCTCTGCTTTATGGTAAATTATAAAGATATAGTTGAAGAATTTTAACAAAACCCTGCAGGCTTCTTTTTAAAAATGGTTGTGTACACACACCTGAGCAACCTTCTGATCTGGTTCTTTGAGTCAATGACACTTGATCAATAGTGTTGATCTATAAATGTATATAATGTGTAAAGTGAAGTCATCCTACATTTTGTTACAAAACCCACTTCTTTGTTGCTGACCCCTGCATGACAATGCTACATGCGGCATATTTATGGGCACAAAACCCAGGTGGCTGAGGTGAGACTACGTCTGCTAAGAATCCACATCTCCTGATTCATAATTGGACACCTGCTACAGGCACCTGTCAGTGAAGTATCAGGCTCTCAGTACAGACACGCTACAGTACAGACATGCTAGCGGGCCACATCCTCCTGCCCTGAAATAGTGTGACAGCAGCAGGACAGGTGCAGCCTGCCAGACACCTAATTAGCCTAGAGAAGAGATGCAAACATCTAACTTCCCGCCATTGTTTCTCGCTCTCATTTTCTCTCTCTCTCTCTCGCTCACGTCTGCATTTTCCTGTTTGACTGCCCAGAAAGAAAAAAGAAAAACTATCTGTTTTCTTATAATATAAAAGGTAAAACAAGACAAAACAGGAAATGCACAGAGATGAGTCTGACCTACATAGATCATAGCATGATCATGGCATACACAGTGGCTGTGTCCCATTTCAGTGGTGGAGTCCTTCAAAGTACAGATTTTCATAAGGGGGTGAAAAACAGATTCAACAGCCTCTTTCAAGAATTGCAGTCTTCTTCTTCTCTAATTTAGATGACAACCAGTACCCTTCACTCAAGGTGACTCTGGGGTGAAATTTCTATATGCTGCCTCATTGGTAGAGATGCATGTTCAGCCTTGGACAGAGACTTTATGTCTCTAGGGGTTTGGCGTCCAGCTCTCTGTGTCCTGTAGTACCCTAAATAACTCACCCCAGACACACAGACACACAGACACACACACACACACACAGGTCTTCAAGTCCATCCCTGTTGCCTTCTACAAGGATTGTTGCTTCAGCTGGTGTGACTGAAGAACAGCAGGGTAGCTGCATCAACAGTGACCTTCACCAGGATGTAAACTCAAAGACCTCAGAGTTTAATTTGTGCAATGAAGAGCACCTCACACCATAACAATTGAGTTATCTTTATTGTCCCTGCAGCAGACATTCTGTTGCATTTACAGCTCAGGCATTTAGCTGATGGGTGTTAGGGCACAAGGATAAAGGACTGTTGATGTGGACTCAAGATTCAGTCCCACAGTTTACAGGAGGAATGTTTACAGAAAGTTTGGACCTAACAGGAAATAGAGTCTTTCATTGTAATCTAGATTTGAACAATAAAGCAGTAGTAAAGGTTTATGGTAAGTCCATTAACATTCACAGTGAATTATTATATTTCAAACATCTTCTCATTGTGAAGTACATCTCCTCTTGTGAATGATGGTTTAGTTTATAAAATGCTTTTTGTTGATAATTTTCCAGGCATTCACTTAAGATATCAACCACACCATCTGTCATCTGTCTGCCATGTTTTTAAATGTATAATGCAGACACAGGATCGGCATCAGCTAACATCCAAACCTCATCTAAAGGGAGTTCTATCCTGAAAAGAAGCAGCCTAATCTATCTAACATAACAGAATCAGGGTGGAGTGAAAATGTAGGAAATACTGATGAATACAAATGTTTTGATGCAGCGTTAATCCATGTCTAGTTTAGAAGGAAGATGAGCAGATATACAGTGCACACGGCTGGAAAGCTTAACAGATGTGACGAGTCAGACACTGCCCACGGGGAACATAATACAAACTGTATCCTATCTATTACAAAACATTTAGTGTACATACTGTGCATGAACAGCTGGGTTAAAAAAAAATAAACACGAGAACTTTTTGTGCTAGAGGATATCTGAATGTACCTCAGCTGTGAAGTGAGCCACAGTAAGATGCCTTTTAGGCCTTTAACATCCAAGTTAAATGTCTGAGCTATAATATGGATCCAAAGAAGTAAGTGAAATCTTTTCAGCTTTGAATATCCACACAAAAGCCTACATTTGCGTGAATTACCAGAAGATTGTTAATGTAGATGAGTTCAGCTACGATTTATCAGATTAAGGGTCAGCTCACACAAAAAGCTGAATATCAACTCAGATGTACTGAGGCTTTCCATCATGAAGCGTCACTTGACGATGAACAAGGAGCAGAAACACATTTCCAGCCGTGTCCACTCACATAAAATGCTTAACGTGCCACAGAAGTGTCAGTATTTTGGTAAGGGAAAGAAATTTGACTGACTTTACACAGTTCATGTTACATTAACATTTCCACACATGGCTCATTTAAAGTGTCTCCGAAGTCACTTCCCTGCAGAACTGTGAAAATGCTGGAGTTACACACTATCATAAAATTTGACAACAGCGCCTGACTCATACCATTTGAATGATGGCATGAGTAATAAGATAGAAATATTGAATATATAAAACCTTGCTGCACTCAGCTCCACCCTCCATACTTTTATTTCACCTGTGCACGAGGACACTTTCTCCTCCTCTCTCAGGAAGACTCCACTTAACAAAGATTTTGGTGCAGCATAATTGCTGCAAGCTATGCAGGGATGAGGGCTTGTGAATGGGCCAGCTAGACTTCCTGTGACCTCTGAGGCTTAAAACTGGAGGAAACGCAAGCCTCAAGTCCCGCCCCATCAGCCCATCTGAGGGCCGTCACTAATGATTAGAGTCCAGCGTGGGGAGATTACAGCCTATTAGCACAGAGACGGATGACCAGTAGTAACCTCACTACTGCATTCTATTTAAAGAGATCCTGCTCAGCTTTCTTTTATTCTTTAATTGCTTTCCCCATCTATTTTACAGCTTCGCTAACATCAGTGCACTGCATCTCTGTTTCTTTCGTTGCTTTTCTATTTTTACCCATCAATGCTTAATCGTGCCTGCACAGCCCCGCCTCTAACTCTCTCTTTTTTAACCACTTATTCTTATCTCTCTGCCCCACTCCTCTACTTAGACCTTCCCGCGGCAGTCAAAACCACAACTTCTTCCTGTCACTGAGGTACAATGGTACAGAAACCGTAAAATACTGTACACATGAAACAGCCCCCACATTCCCCCTGCTGAACTGAGATGCAGCACAACAGGTAATTGCAATAATCATTCACAAAAGAAAGCCAGATAATGACACAAGCTGCAGAAGAAAGAAGCAAAGAGGGATGAGTTGAGAGGGAGGGTTTGCTATATATGAAATAAAAAAATGCAGCACTTAAAAAGCAATTAATGCAGCAATCACAAAGACATACAGAGCAAGCAGAAGCTACAAAAAAAAAAAAAATGCAAACCAGGCATCTGTAATTGCACGGCAGAAGGGTTAACTTAACACAGCTGTGATCTAGGCAGCAGCACTTACACAGGCGTCGAAGGCAGCCAGGCAGCCGGTGAGGTGTGATCAGTGTCTGTGTATGTGTGTGTGTGTGTGTGTGTGTGTGGTGTGCCAAGGGGCCTCAGGCGGATATCACATCGCCCTGTGCAAACTAGTGATTACCTTCCCATTGCCACTGGCCAGATTAAGCTGAGGCAAGCAAGAGGAAGGCAATGAGATGCGTTTTGGCCTAGTTTGGGCCTGGCTGGCCTCCGTATCACACCACCCTCAGCTCGACAGACGCTGCGCTCTCTCACCACACCCACCCATCCACCCCACCCTCCCTCCACCACTCTCTCTCTTTCTCGCTGACTCCCTCCCCCCTACCTAAACACGCCACACTCCTCTTCACCTTCACTAAATGATACAGACACTTATCCACGCTGGCATAATGACACACAATATACACACACCTGAAGGCACATATGTAAATAAACACTGCTGGTACTGTTGATATTTTCCTTTAAGCAAATGACATGCACCAGCTCTAAATGAGGCTGCTCACAGTTTGATCTGACTATCACAGGGTGGGAAGGCAGGTTCCACAACATGATTTTTTCAGGGGTATGAGGGGTTGTTTTTTTTTTTTATACATACACGAAGAAAAGACAAAACATTTCATATCACATATATTCAACCTTTTATTTGGTTGTGTAACACTGAAAAATTCAATTTGTTCAACACTGTGCATATACATCCTGTCATGGCTCTTTTTTGTGGACGCTGCTTCACTTTAAAGGACATAAATCAATAAGGGTGACAACCACCAGGCTAAAGGCTAAATATGACTGCTTCCTGGTCAAAGACTTCTTTCTCTGCATTGTTAGTGCTTGAAGAATGAAGAAAAAGTTTTCCTTTTAATGAAATGCTGATATTTCACACTCAGCTCTTATAATTTAACAAAGCTTTTTGAAGGGTTTTCCTCATTTTATCAGCTGGTTCATGTAAAAACCCTAAAACCCATCACAATTAGCGGTTTTCATCCAAAAGGAGCAGGACTATGAGCCAAACAAGGACAACGATTGACATTAGTCTGAGAACCGATCTATAAGAGAACTACTTGAGCATGTAAGTGGAAGGCAGACCTGGTTCAGCACTTTAGGCCAAGCCATTACTGCAAGGCATCCCACAATGTGAAGAAGAGGCTGTACTGAATGCTGAAACAGCAAAAAGCCACTCAGAGGGAGAGCTGCCATGTGGATCAGAGCGTTCCCAGACTGGCTGATATCACTGATTACTTCAGGACTGAGACTTAAGTGTAGTATAGCTTTTAAAATCACCACTCATCACATGTGAGTTCTACCCCACGTTTGCCTCCTAACACCATGACAGACATGAAAGGCATCGATTCCAGGGCAGGAAAGACTAAACACTCAACATCATCCAGTCAGATTGTGCTTCCATGCATTTTCACAATCTCACTCACTCCCACCCTCACTTTTGTTCCAATTTTTATTCACGTACCATCCAAAAAGTTGTGTGAATGAAAGGACGTCATACAGTTTCTCTGGTGGGTGTGGGGCCTGTGTTACATTAAAGAGGGGAGCCACCATGCTTAAACACTAAAATGTCACTGGTTGTTTTTTTTGCCAAAGGGTTCGGCAAGGCCACCGCCATCCTTTCAATTAAATATTGAGGAAGGGAATAGAATAGGTTTACACGCTGTGTAGAGCTGCACTAGACGGTGATTAAAATGAATTATTTATTCTGAGGAGCAGCAGGATGTTGGGATGCGATGCCGGGTTAAAGGTGTCATGAATCTCCCCAGGGGGCCCTTTCTAGCTTCACTAGTGTTTATTTTCCAGCCAAACAATATCGTCTGTTTTAAACAATTTTGGGCCTCAGTTCTGACTGGCTGCTTCAGTTATTAAATATGCAACACCTGCAACCCTGTAACGAGAAATTTTAATATTAATGCACCAAGCAAAACCCCAACTGTTACTGGTTACTTGTCACTTAGCAACCATGTGCTGCAGCTGCTGCTGAAGACCCACAGGCTACTCTTTTGGAAGAAGCAATTAAACCAATGCATATTTACCATTAAAATCTAGCTTTGCATGTAATGTACCACCAGATTCATTTTCTTTCTCTGTTGCATAACAGCAGTAACCATCTAATATTGTGCCACTATTCTGGTATCGAACTTTAACTACTGCAAAACACAGTCTTAAAAGGATCAGTTTCCACGCCACTGAAATCGCTCAGTAAACCGGGGTGGGGGGTGGTGTCGCTGACAGCGGAGCACGCTGTGCTCTCTAGTTTGCCGGTAGGCCGCAGGATTTCAGCACCCTCTCTCCTGGACAGCTCCGTCCAATCGGCTGCGGGCATTTGGAGCGCGTCATCCTTCCTCATCCTCCTCATCCTCCCTCCCTCCCTCCATCACCGAGGCATGGCGGAGGACATCACAGACAAAACGCTGACTTTAACCACCGGCAGGCTGGCAAACCGGTGAATTAAAACCATGAAAAGACGGATGAATGTGCAGATCCTTCCGCTGGTAGAAACACGTGACGCGCTGTGGCGAGATGTGCGCAAACAGGGGGTTTTAAATGACGTGCGTCCGGTTTCTACGCACAATGTCACACGACCTTAGCATCAGGCCGGCCTCAAATGCACACGTTTTCTATGTCATTAGATAGTGGGAACTGTATTTTCTTTCATGGTTGGATTTGTTTTAACTTAAAAACACCCAGTCCAAGAGGGGGGGGGGGGGGGGATAATAAAAAATCAAATCACTGCTCTGCAGACTGACCCACATGAATTCAGCCGCATGGCTAGCCTGAGCACTACCTGAGCGGAGGTAAACCCAACCTGGACGCACCCCTTGATGCTCCCGCAATAAACACCAGCCCTGGGGCACATATTCGAGCGTGTTGAATGCTGAGTGCTGCAGGCGGCTACACCGGGACGCAACCCGCTTACATCGGTGCTGAGTCCTCATCAGCTACACGTGTAGTCTGAGAAAAAGGAAAGATGTCCCCGGTGTCATGACGGTGCAGGCAGGGCGCCAGCCGCAGCAGCAGCGTGAAGATTAAACGCCAGTTAACGCGGAAACAAAACGGAAACACCCCAGCCTTTGATAAATGAAAAAGCCGGCAATGAATGACCAACAATGCGCCCCAGTCCCCCTGTGTGAGAGAGAGAGAGGTGCAGCGCCTTTAGCCGCAGCCCGGCGATGCTAAATGATGAAAACGAATGAAAAACCCGACCAGAATATCCGCAACTCACCTAAAATAATCCAGAGCGACCCAGAGACCAAAACGAATGCGAGCATGTCTTTCTCATTGAGTCAGCTGTCCCGGTGCAGGAGCGGCTCAGAGCTGCAGCATCGACTGCAGCAAGTCGCCGACAATCTGGGAGATTAAGGAAGGGGGGGGTGGGGTGGTGGTGGTGGTGGTGGGGGGGGGGGGGGGGGGGGGGGGGGGGGGGCGACAATATATCTGAGACACAACACAGTGGGAGAGCTGAGCGGGGGACGGCGATGTCCAGCGGGGTTTGCAGCTTGTGCAGCTTTCGGAGTGTGTTGACTGAAGAAACAGACCCCGGCGGCCTATTGAAGCATCCTTCCTCCCGCTGGATTCCTCCTCCCTCACCTAGTTGGCTGCTGCGCAATGGCAGACACCCCCGCTGAAACGACAGGGTTTATAGGTCGAACCGGAGATGCGATCGACGCCAAGGTGACACTTGGATGAAACGTGTTTTGCGGCTGCTAACCTCGGTGAAAGTCAGACTCAGTCTTCTTTGAATTCTCATATTTATTACGAAATAATCTCCAAATTCTCTGAGGCTGCGGGCTACCTGAGATCAGTGATGTCATTTGGGCATTGACATTCATATTCGTTAGCCTAAGGTAAAGTGAGAGTAGGTAAAGCGTGACTCTGGGTGTTTTCATCGTTTTTGTTTTTTTTTTTTTTTTCAAATATTGATTAATTTCAATAGGACCTTTAGCACATCACGCCATGTAGCCACGTCCCTGCAGCCGAGCACAGCTTTGACACAGAGTAACTTTGCATCACGGTCACATGGTACAATAAGACACGCCCAATGAACTAAAGTAACCTTGAGGAAGGCTGACAAAGTGAGGGAGGGGGATGAAGGAGTGACAACACGGATGACACACACACAGAGATGACAAGAAATTGAAATGCATTCTAAAATTACTAAATATTTTGGTCATTAAGGAGGCAGGGAAATCACCCTGTGCCCCACCAGCACATCTGTGGTTACATTTAAGGTGGCAACATTTTCCACTGAGCATTGGTCTGGACTGGCTGCACTGAATTTTATATGATCTTCCCAAACAAAATGTCATGCATTAACTATATTTATTTGATAAAAAACAAACAACAAAAAAAAAAAACATTTTGTGGCATCTTTAACACCTCATGCCCAATTTTGAGAGTAACAACAGGCAGATTTGTCTGAACATCTGATATTTAAAGCGTACCATAAGTCATTTCTATCAATCTGTCCTAACTATTAATTAAAACTCCTTTAAGTCCCCCTCGTAGTGCCCAACATGTTTACTGTCTTATTGTGCTGCTGTCATGTGACTGACCTGAAATGGGTCACTTGTCAGGACATTTAATCTGCAGCATTGCCTGCTCCTCTTCTTTTTCCTCTCTGATTCCACTGCAGAGAGAAACTAGAAAACACCTTGCGATGGGATCACACCAGCCATGTTGTCCTAATCAACATGTTGATGTTCTGACCTTGAGTAGACATTACTACATTATTACCTGACTATTCAGTACTCATGGGTTGGACCACCCCTATCTCAGAACTTGTGACTGTATCGTCATGGTTGTGACTCTATCACAGTGACAAGTGACAGTTGTGCACAGACATAGAAACACCATGCCAAAGTACTAAAAACTACCTCTGTGGTCGTTTCCACTATCTCCAGGACCACATTTTGCTATGATGACACACACACAGGCTCACAATGTGAAAACAATACCTATTAGCCCTGATCTTGCAGCTGTTTAAAAGACAAGACAGAAGGCAAAGACTGATCCTGTTTACTGACAGATATATAGATATATAAGCAGGAGGATTCACAAATCAAAACCTGAGAATGCCTTTTCATCTCAACGTAGCTTGTAAATCTTAACCAATTTACCTGTGATCTGCCAGAAGAACACCAGTTGAATGAATGTGACGAGTTTTAGGTGAGGAACTAAAGGCACTGATATCGATTACTTCGTTTATTTATTTTGTAATGCGATCAAAGTACACACAAGAGAAAAAAATGTGCTGAGTAAAAAGAAATACCACAGATTACCCGTCCATTCCCCTCTTCTGACAGCATTGTAATAGCTTGAGAAACCCTAATGATTTGGGGTCAAAATGTCATTTTGTTACATAACTCTCACTCATCACACAACTCAGTAGTACCACTCTATTGGTTTTATAATATGACAACACCAGAGTATGCAGTCATGCTAGCAGCCCTTTTAGGCTGTACTTAGACACAGTGGTGCCTTTAGATACTCTCTAATGTCGGCATGCTAACACGCACATAATGAAAATGATAGCATGCTAATGGAAAGCAAATATTATGTTTACCCTGCTCACTGTCTTAGTTTAGCACATTGGCATGTTAACATTTAATTAACACTAAACACAAAGCACAACTGAGGCTGATGGGAATGTCATTGGTTTGACATGTATTTGGTTATAAACCACAGAACTGCACAAATAAACATTTTGACCTGTGGATAAAAACTTAAAGGATCACCAAAGTTAGTTCTTTAGCTCTTTTTATGGCAACCCATTCAATAACTGATGAGACTCTTAAATGGGCTATTTGTAAGTGCTGCTATTGCTACATAGCCAACTTTAGCATCAACAGCTGTTCATTTACCAGGATTAGTGAAAGATTTAGCCATCATTATGTTTAGAGGTTATAATAAGCACTCTGAGCAGCACTACTTCTTCAAGGCAGGGTAGATGCTATTGGCATTGGAAAGTGACAAGACAGTCTAGCCCGTCTGGGGCTAACCTATTCTCATGCTAACTTCAGTAGAAGTAAAGAAGTGACAGAAATAGAGGCAAAACAAGCATTAACATTGGTGTTACTTTCCACTGATGGATACAGCTCTTGTTGAGTAAAGGAATAAAGTTTGACATTGAACTCACAATGTATCGTCTACTGGTAAGTTAACAGCTGTAAATGCTGATGTTGGCTATGTAGCATTAGTAAAACTTACAAATAGCTCCTTTAGTCAGTCTCTTGGAAGCACCACAGAGAACATCACCAGAGTCATTAGGTATATCCTCTGAACACCATGAATTTCTGTACCAAATCATGGGAATACATCAGACAGTTGTTGAGCTATTTCCCAAAGTGGTGAATTGACTGACAGCATCAAAAAAAGTTTGGAGTTACCAAACAGTGTTATGCTGCAAGACCTGTGCCTATAATTAGAACTTTGCAAAGTCTAGAAGCAATAAACACAAAGTAAATGAAATTTGAGAAAACAGCTGAAACTTATGACTGGAAGAGGGAGAGATCTTTCAGATGTGTGGACGAGTGGCCTCATAAAACCAGCTAGGAGGATAAAAGAGGACAAATGTTGAGAGGACAAATAACCAGCAAAAACTGTCCATGTAAAAACCAGTACAAGGCAAGAGATTAAGATAAAAGGATGAAACTGACAAACTATAAAAGGAATGGAAACATATTGATTGTATTTTTATGTGCAAGAGAAAAGGGCCTTTTCTGTCTGTCTAGCTCTGGTTTCTTTATCTTTCCATATGTTTAAGATGTTTTTATAGCACTGGAGATAAGACACAGACGCCACAAGCATGACAACACTTTGACCCAGTGACCTTCTCGCAGGAAATGTAACAGTTTTACTACTGTCCTCTTTATCATTACCCAGATGTGTTCAGATAACTACGTCAATTCTTTCTAATGCACCCATCAAATGTGATACTTTTACACAATGTAACTTCAGTATAATTTAAGGCTACATCTATCTGACAGTTTTAGTTGCTGGTTACTTTTTAGATTTGACTCATTATTTCATTATTTCTGAGGTTCATGAGTTGCTAGCAGTGTCGCCAAATAGTGATTTCCCATCTTACATTGCTACATTTAAACTTTTTTGAGGTCCAAAGAGGTGAATATTTCACACAAAAAAAAAAGACCAAAAAAATCGGACACATTTATCCATATGTATCCATGGTTAGCAGAATTTTATTTTTCTTTGTTCCTCTGCCATTAATCATCTCATGATCCCTCAGATCTTTCTTGAACAAAATGAATAGTTTTACTTTTAAAACTTTAAGTAAATTTAGTGTATAAAACATCAGTTCTTTTGCTCAAGTAGGATTTTAAATGCAGAACCTTTAAGATGGAGTATATTTACTTATATTATGCGCCCCTGCTTATTACTTGCAGCCCAACTGACCATCCTCATGTTGCAGACAAAACTGCTGCTTTTGCTGAGCTTGCATGGTTTTATTGTGTTTTGGCTCTTAAGCAATACACTTGTTTGGCTGTTGGGAGTGCTAAACTGTAAAACCACAAAAGAAAAAATAGCACAACCAGGCCAGTTCGGGTGAAACCTGAGATTATTTAGGCCTGATTGCCCTGAGGGTTGAAGTCATTCATGGAAAGTTGACATGTTTACTCATGTTTTAAATTGTAATGATATTGCTAATATTGCCAACTTGTTGCAATAATACATTTAGCACTTTATCACCTCAATAGCTTGTCTTGCCTACTTCCCCACCTTTCCTCCACCTCCCCCCCCCCCCCCCCTCCTCCCCCACTCCACCCCCTTTTTTTCCACCAGAGTCACAAGGAAACTGAAACCTAGGGGAAAAAATCTTGGAATTTAAAATTATGGAACAATGGACTTTGATATAGCAGTGGACTGATTCTTTTTTTCTCACATGATCACAATTAATGTTTTTATACAAGAAATTCTCTACTTCATGGGTTTGTAATTTTCAAATAATTTCCTAATAATTTTGAATAGGTGTCCTGGAAATAACTATGGTTTGAATTTGACTGAATTGAAAAGATGCAAAAATACAAAACAACCTTAACAGTTGATGGAAGGCCTGCGGGCAGTATCAAGAGATGTAAAAACAAACAGAAATGTTTGTCTTACCATGTGAATGCTATATGCCCAATATATGTAACACAAAGGTGTCATAAATGAACTAAGTTTCACCTATAATTCCCCTGAAATTCAGATCTAATGGGGTACAATAGGTAGATCTTGTACTTTACCCCCCCCGCCCCCTGCATGAGGTTGCAGTGTAATCGCAAGCCAACTAACAAGGGCTTTGACTTGATCCAGTGTCAGTGAGCTGTCAAAGCAGATGGTCGAGGGCAAGATTGGATGCTCAAGCAGCTTGCCTCATGCCAAAGCCTCAAATTACTGTCTTATCCTTGCAGGTGGCCTAAATAGTCAGAATTAGCATCACTGTTTGCACAACAGTGTGAAAAACTGTGAAGGAATTTGCCAGTTTGGGTTTGAAAACACCTTATATGCAGTTCAGCAACGACAGTGCAAAGTAAACCATCACTGGTGTTAGACTAAGGTACAGTATATCCCAGGAATAGGTGAGGTAGTAAATAAAGTAGATTTGGGCTGAAACTTGAAAAATTGGTTATCTGTCACTGTGTAGTTATAGAAGATAGTCATAGATGAATTATGGATTGGGCCTACCGAGCACGGGCGCAGGGGCCCAAAGGGTCAGGGGCCGCTGGACCAGACAATGTGTATGAAGTGACTGTTAATAGTTCTTGTTCGAAAGTAAATCAGGCAAGTAAACATAAACGCAACAAAATACAAAGAGACACAAAATGAGACACGTTATTTTGTGAGACACAAAATAACGTGTCTCTTTAATTCTGTCAGTTTTGCTCATATACTGTAGGCGGGGGATCTTTTACATGTATATTCTCAGTAGTTAGTAATCTCAGATCCAAAAGATTTAAATTGGGAATGTATAAAGTATGATGGGTGGCATGGTGGTGCAGTGGTTAGCGCTGGGCTCGAACCCAGGGGCCTTTCTGTGTGGAGTTTGCATGTTCTCCCCATGTCTGCGTGGGCTCCCTCCGTGGATGGATGGATGGACAAAGTATGACTTTCAGGTTGCCAGATATTGTCTTAATAAATGAATAAAAATTATGTGTATTTCAAATGAATAACATCCTACAACTGCATAGCTCAGAGGGCTCATGTTCCCTTAAAATGAAGTGATGTCTCCATGTAAAATTGTTTTGTTATATAATATTTTAAAAGGTCTGACACTATCTAGCACTTCGCCAGAGAGCATGAATTACGAGAGAAAGGTCATGAAAATGTCCACAGTGTTCAGAGGAAATGCGTTTTTAATTCACTCCTTCTATTAATTATCTTGTGACACGTTTGGGGGGGGTCCTGACCTCCAGCTTGGCAGCCTTAAGACGCACAGCCTAAAGAACAACCCCTAGACAGGTCCACCTGTTTTGCCTCAGCCGCTGACTGAATTCCCATAATTCACTCTCACGGCGTTATCATCCATCAACAGTTTGCTTCAAACGCCCAAACAAAGCACCAGCAGGTAAGAAAAACCGGGATGATTTTCCCCTACAAATCCAGATTTCTGCCCTCATTGGGAAATCCCACGCACTGAGTGTCGGTGTAAAGTCCGCGGGAAAACTCCCTGCTATTCCCTGCCACGGACGCGCGCGCGCGCGAGCCTCACATGACGCGAGCGCGCAATCGCACCCCGCGGGAAGCCCCTATATGGACATGGACAGCACCGGCAGCTGCTGAGGCACCAGCGTGGGGCTTCCCACATTCCCATGAAGATAGCGAACCATGTGTATGCTCCCATGCTGTTATATAATATCAACCCCCCCCCAGGATTTATTAAGGGGGGAATCAGTGAAAGTGAGTAGGCTAGAATTCGAAATTTATGGCCCAATAAAATATGATGAAATCTTTGCGTGTATGTATATATATATATATATATATATATATATATATCATATCCTGTCATGTCAGTGTGCTTTACTTTTATGCGTTTCGTGCACTCTGAATGGTAAAGTGTGCGAAAAGCTTTGCATTCTGTCACACTGAGCAGCAGCAGCAGCAGCAGCAGCAGCGGCAGCAGCAGCAGCCGCAGCTTCCGTGTCGTCCAGCCCGGCTCATACCCGCTGTGCCGTCATCGCGTCAGACCTCCATGCTGCACGGCCCCGCACGGCCCACGTCCCAATGGCAGGAGAAAGCCTGTGCCACATTGCCCCTGTCGGTGACTGATATTACTACACCATTTCTTGTAAACGCCTGACTTCTCTGCTGGGTTGTCGTTTATACTAAAGGGCTGGTCCCCAGCACATGCTCATCATGCCAGATTGTGGGATGAATGCGCGTGTGAGAGAGAGAGAGAGTGTGTGCGCGTGTGTGTGTGTGTGTTAGGTAATCATGCTCTCTAAGCTTATTATGTTAGTTTATATGCATATTCTTTTAACAATAAGATACACTCTGCACAATCTCCAAAGCGCAGTATTATAGTTTATATCAATACTATTAAAAATAAAGCCCAAAGCCTACTGTGCATGATGCAACATACTACAATCAAATGACAGGCTGTCATGATTTAGCATTTCATTATGCTTTGTGTAAATATCGCATCAAAACAAAATTTGCAGTGTGTGACTTCACCTGCAAATAGGCCTATTTCATCGTTTGCAACAAGCAGTCCGACTGCAGAGTGTGCGGAGGTGTCACAAAAACAGTCAAAGACCGTCACAAACGACTCAGGTCAGCCAGGTGTAGTCTACGTGCAGCCAGCCACCGTCATTAACCCGTGTTGTTATTGACTTCCCTCTTGCTCTCAACAGCATGATTTCTCGGAAACGCATGGACTGCTGTAAATGAGGATCAACAGCGCATGCGCCACACGCTGTAAAAAGAGCAAAAAAACAACAAACACTCATCTTGACTTAATCAATATATTTGATGGTTTAGCACACTTCGTTTTTAAAAAGGCATGGCATGAATGAACCTGTAGTAGTAAAAACTGGGAAAGCTCTCATCATATCGTGTAGAGAGTTTTTAAATGATCTGTGAGAAACTTCATAGTTTTTCCGGTGTGGACATTTTTTACAGTGTGCCCAGCCTCCGTGGACAGCCGGGGAAAACCCGCTCGAACATCTACATATATATTGCAGCTCTCCTCACTGTCTTTACTTCTGTCTCAGAACTGTCTCTAGGTGGATAACACAAAGCCGAGGAGAAGTCTCTCTAGAGCAAACGAAATCCAAGCGGATTATTTTTTGTGCATTTTCCTCTTAAGGATCATTGAACAAACAAAGCCCGTAAGTGATCTGATAGTAATTTTACATTTCTACTTGCATGGAATACCTCATATTCAAATGTTTTGTTTTTTGTTTTTTTTATATTGCTGGGAGCTACTTATTTGGAATATATATATAGCAAATTTTGCAATAATGCACAAAACATCCCGAAGTGTCTAATTCAGTACTGCTTTTAATTTTTGCGGATGGTAGAGTTCGTGTAAATTTAACTCTTAGTTTTTGTCACAGAAGACGATTAAACAAGGGCTGAGGAGACTTTTTATTTTTTAGAACATGTGTGTGCTGTGTTGCATGCAGCGGTGCAGGAGGAGGCGTGCGCTCAGACGATCTTTTGGCGCACGTCTCTAAATGCTTCCTGCCTGAAAGAAATCAAGTTGCAAGAAGATTTTTCAACTTTTGGACTGCAAAATTGGTCCACGTAGATTTGTAAGCGCAAAAACCCTTAAAAAGAAAAAAGACTGTTTAATTTAGATCCGGAGTGACCCTCATAAGTAGGTTCACTCCTACGCGTAAGCGCCCCCTTTGCTCTCCTCCGTGCCCTGGCCGTGAACTCTGCTCACTCTTCCGCGCGGCGCGCTGCAGCAGTAAATCTAAAAGCGGAGGCAGATGTGGGAGTTCGTTTGCTCTCACTACTACATATCACACACAGCAATTCCTCCACCCCCCCTCCCCTCGTTTGTCTTACGACTTTACCCGTTGCTTCATATTTTAGGCAAACATGCCTGTGTCTCGGATGAGGATGAGGCCGTGGCTGGAGAAGATGATCGAGTCCAACACCATCTCGGGCCTGATGTGGGTGGACAAGGTGAGAGGCTTATTTCTCCCTGCAAAACACTGGATTGAGTCATTGTAAATGCCTTTACTAAAGATCTAGTATCTTGAAATAAGTAGAGGAATAGATGTTTACAAATGTATGTGTTGTAGGGGTGAAGCTCCTTCTCACCAAACAGAGAGGGAAATGATCTTTGTAAGGCTGACTTTTTTTTTTTTTTTTTTTAAATATTATCCTCCAGCCAAACACTGGATATCTGCATGCTACTGGTAAAGCGCCTTGTTTGAAGCTCCAGCTGGGCTGAATTTTGGTGTTGTACAGGACAAAAATAAAAAATAAATAAAGTGATATATTAGGGAGTTCAAGGATCAGCAAAACATTTGGAAAGTATGGCAGCCTTTTAAACTAAACACCCTCTGGAACTGCGAACAGGTGAAAATAGACACCAGGAGTTAGTAGTAACCCATATAGCAGATATCACAGCGTATTCTATCTCTCTTCCTGACATGATATGGTGTTTGTCACCTGGGTCAAACTAAAAAAAAAAAATTTTAAAAACTCACAAAAGTTTGTTTGCTGTGTGTGTGTTTTTCCAGTTACTACTACAACTACACTATGCTGGTTTTTTTTAAAACATTATATAGAATACTGCTAACAGCAGCCTGCCCAGTAGACGCTCAGTCCGAATGGCAGCTTGTTGCAACATTTTTGCTTGTGCTCATGTTTTCACTTATTCTATGTTGAATGTGTGCCCATCTTCATTCCAACTCAGTATGTCCTTTTGTATTTTACAGGAGAAGACCATGTTCTCAATTCCCTGGAAGCATGCAGCTCGACACGGCTGGGAGCTGGACAAGGATGCATGTCTGTTCAAACAGTGGGCCATCCACACAGGTGAGCAAGTGTGAACACACACAGCAACTGCAAAATAACAAAGCAGAAAATAATTCTTTGCTTTGGGTGAAAAAGGTGATGAAACTGAACAAAAGTCATTCTGCAGGGAAATACGTTGAGGGCCAGAACTGTGACCCAAAGACGTGGAAAGCCAACTTCCGCTGTGCGATGAATTCACTGCCTGACATAGAGGAGGTGAAAGACAAGAGCATCAACAAGGGCCACCAAGCCATGCGTGTGTTCAGGATGCTGCCTGCCACCCCAAAAACTAGAGGTGAGACAACTGACAGGAAGTGAGCGAGCAGGTTTTTTTTTTTTTTTATGAATTAGCACTGGTGTGAAGCATCTGCTGGCTGCCCATTCTTATTTTCTTTTTCTTTTTTACTCATGAAGTCAGTTTGTTCTACAGTCAAACTATGAACTGTTAAAGATGTAAAGTGACCAAAATGTTTTTCTTTCATCTGCACAGATAAACGAAGCAAAGGAAAGGAAGCAAAGTTAAGGAGGAAGGTAAATACTGCAGATATTGCACTATTGTGACATTGTATTATAGATTCCATGACACTTACTTATTCAAATTATGCCTATTCAAATAATGCGACACTCACACTGATGTAGATAATGTAATGGTATTATCAAATGATGTTCTTGTAGTGGCATTTGCGCAGTAGCTAGACATGTACCACATTGTACATTTCTTTGTTTTTGTTTTATGTTGAGTATTTCCTAAATGTCACTGATTTGGGCTATTATTTGCCTCTGCAGGACCCAATGGTAAAGATGGAGGAAGACATGGACTACAGTGATACTCAGTCTCCCTCGGATGCATCACTGCCGGATGAGACAACTCAGGAAAACACAGTGGACAGTACAGTGCACACAGAGCAGCGAGGTGAGGATGAAAACTTGGAGTAGTTGAAGAATACACCTGATAGCATTGTAATTTCCCGCGGCATGCAGTCAAAAATGTGAAATAAGCAGATACATGCATAAGCGCAAACTGCCTTGGATTTGGCACCAAAGGGTGGAGCAAGTGTATTTAATGTTATTGTTTACCACCCTTGCAGATTTCATGTGCGTGGCTTCATCTGAGGTTCCTGAGTGGTCTCATTCAGTTGAGATTGGGTCTGAGACCTTCTCAAGGAGCTTCTACGAGAGATTTGAAGTTTCACCTGAGCACAGCTTCGGTAAGACAACGACACATGTCACACTGGCTAATAAATGTTTTAGGATTAGTGTAAATTCACACAGTTGGAACGATATCAGTGCTGTACTCATGCATCCTCCCTCTTTTCTCCCTCTGTCTTCGATGTGATCCTCTAGACGGCAGCTATACCGACGACATTGTTGAGGTAAGCATGGACTTTGGCTTCTACTCTTTATAGCATGCGTTTTCATTGACAGGAATACCCATGTTTGTCTTATTCTGCCTGTTTGGCTTGTGTAATAATACCCAAAAACTATAAGATTAATTGTTAAAAAGTGGTGTGGGAAAACTGAAACGTAGATATACTCAGTCCAGTGTTGCTCTTTCAGATCTGCGAGCAGCTGGAGAGAGACTCACAATTTCAGTGGATGTCAAGCAGTGTAGATGGCAGGGGGTTCCTGAGCAATGAACCATGCACCAGTCCAGAGAGCCGGTGGAGTGACTCCTCCTCAGGTAAATGTTGCTAGTTGATGGGTCAGATGGACAACTTCCTCTAAATTCATCTGCAAAATAACACTGTGACATGAAGTTCATATGGTATCTAAATGATGGCTTTCCATCTGCTGTTTGAAAATTGCACTCCATGCTGGCAATTTAGGAGTTTAAGTGTAAAGATAAAGATGTAAATGTGTTTATTCAAGGATTTGCTCACCTAAAACACACTTAGTCATTGCCATTCATTTAGCCTACAAAATGAAGTACATATGCTTAGATATGGGAAAGGGATTTGTTGAAGACATGTAACTATAGCTGAAATTAGTATTCAAATATTTTTCAGAAACACTATTAAGTGCTTCTGGCTTTGAATGGAAGTAGGTGTAACTAGTGGTTAGAAAGATGATACAAGTCTTAAATCTTAAAGTCACTTTTTGAAAGTTTAGTCCCTCACCTTAGACCACATCTCCAATAAGCTACTAGTAGTCTAAGTTTGCATTGTCCTTCAACATCCTGACCATGGATTTCTTCTGTTTGATTTACAGTCGACGAATTAGACGACATGCCAAGTTACACAACACTGGGCTCAGACTTTACAAATTCCACAGACGAAATCTGGAACACCTTTTGCCAACCATACCTCCACTGAGAGCCTCAGGACGGACAGGACAGGACAATGCTTTGACATTTTGGACTAAAAAAGCTGTTTCTGCCCACCGTCTCCCCCCATCTTTTCAGCTGAGTCACCCATCATCACCCCTCCAGTCTGTGACAGGCAGTGTCCACAATTTAAGCTAAAACACTGCCCCTCAACTGCGTCTACTGTGCGTCTGACTCTGTACCAGTTTGGAGAGCTTTCCTCATTTCCCTCAACCTTTATGTGAAGTTATGAAGAGAAGATATGAAGTGCACTGCTGTTAAAGGACATTCTGTTCATTGTCTCTGTTTTTGGCTGGTTCAAGGCATTGTGGTGCTCAGTTTTTTGTCATGTTTAGTTCTAATTGGATAGAACTGTGTTTTGCTCAGGAAGGGTATTTACATGGTCATACTCAGCTATGAATACATACAAGCTAGTCAACACTTAACCATAAAGTGCAAATAGGCTCACATTCAGTGCTCTTCACATTTGATAGTAAGTCAGTAATTGTAGTGTCAAATAGTTATCACATAAATCATTTATTTTTCCGTTATGTGTACCCATCAATTCTAGTTAAAGGGATTATAAGACATTTTGTCAAATTATCTTCTTAACTCTCAACTTCTGGTAAAAGCGCTACTTCATTATCTGAGTTTTTCTTACTTCGGGAATTGTAGAAAGTTTCTGTAAATAGTTGTGTCTGTCTGTGTGTTTTTCATAAAATAAAAAAAAACTACTGTGTAAATGTGAATTAATATGAATCCTTATTATTAACACAAAGGGCTTTACGTTTATGCATGCAGAGATGAATGACTTTAAATTCTGTGTGGTGATGAAATCAATGACTTTATTCACTGATCCAACCACTAAATGTCCCTCCATTGGCAAATTAAGGGTCTTATTAAAAAAAGACAAATGATCTTGGTCCAGATGATCACAATATACAGTATAGGATTATATTAATAATCACTAAATCCTAAAAGACAGTCTAAAAAGGCCATAAAATATTTAATAGTATTTAATATCACATATCTCATTAATGTTTTATTATTAACAGTACAGCATGCGGGTTAAACTGGATTTGACTTCCAATTTAAGAAACCATTAAGACTAACTAAAAAACAAACAATACAAATTTTGTTTTTCTCACAAAAGAGGTAACTGCCTTATTGTGGAGTATAAATTATAAGGGTTGTTACTGCAATAGATATCACTATTGATTAACCACATAATTTATTTTTTACTTCCTTATCTGGGTTTCCCCTATAATCCCCTCAGACTTTGAGGAAATAGTGTCATTGCACAACATATATTTACTGAGCACATTATTAGGAACACCATAGTGCTGGGTAGGGCCCTTCCTTCGCTCTGAAAACACCCTCAATTTATTTAAAAGTATTTATCTTAAGAGATTTATTCACCATTTGTACACACACAGGTACAAAGGATTTTTTTGTGCAGAGTCTCTCAAGTCAGCAGTAGAAATGAAAGAAGTAAAATTCAGAAAAGATGATAAAGTCATGATAAAATGCAATAAAACACATGCTAAGACACTGTAGAAATTCCATTTAGATACAAGATAAATAATAAAATAAATCCTTCCTTCAATTTTTTGTGGCGTGGTTCATGTCAGCTGCACATTCATGCTACCAGCCCCCACTTCTACCACATCTGAAAAGTGTCCTGTTGGATTCAGATCTGGTGACCGGGGGTCAGGTGTAGTGCTGCTGGAGCGCACCACAATGATGCTCTTCCAATTCTTAAGCGCTTTTAGATCTGATCAACACTGAAGCGTGTATCATGCAAGAGAGCTAATAAAAACGAATTAAGTGGTCAAAGTTGCTTAGCTTCATTTTCACAGCCTAGCCTATTCGCTTCACTTGACCTCTTCCTAGACTGCAACTTTTCCTTTGGATGTTTCCAGTGCAGCTTCACTTGCTTGGCACTAGTAAGTAAATGAAATCACGACCTCTCTCATCAACAAGGCATTTCCGTCTGCAGAACTGCTGCTCACTGGATTTTGTTTGTTTTTGAGTAAACTTTGACTCTGTTGTGTGTCCCAGGAGAGCAGTTTCAGACCCCACCAAAAATCATCCCATGGTCAAAGTTCTTCATACTGCTGTTTGCTCCTGACCTGTATCTGCATGATTTTATGCATTTCACTGCACAAATAAGCAGATGTCCAAGTGGTCTTAATGAAGTACTCAGTGAGTGTACTGTGCCATGCAAGGTGCCATTACTCACAATATGCACAACAATAGACAGCATTAAGAAAGGCAGGAGGTGTGACGAATGCCCGCATCTTGATTGATGTGACAGAGATGTCTGCATATTTTTGGCAGCTGCCATTTTCCATCCTGCCAGACCACTGCACTGGCAGTACAGACTGAACAGTGATGAGATCTGCTTCATTCATTAAGTAACTCTTGTCAGATTAGCCCGGGTCTTTGTTGATGATTGTAAGCCGCAGTGATAGACATGTTAATCCACTTGAAAGATGAAAATGTGACGATAACCAGGTGATGAAGGCTGGAGGATTAAGTGTTATGTGGCACTTGTAGATACATTTTACAGTATATCATGTGACTTCATATAAGTGAAGCATTTTAAAGGAAAACCACACAGTTCCTGTTAAACTTTCAGAATAAAGGCAGAAGCTGCTAATTCGGTTAATTGTACTCTAAACCACACTTCTCTTTCCGCCACAACAACCGACAACTTTTGAGTTGACTGTATACCAATGAGAAACTTGTCTGCACTTCCACCGCTTCTAACTTCTCACCACATAAACAACCATCATCCAGCAGCAGAAGGTTACCATTTCATGTTCACAGTAAGCTAATGATACTCTGCAGGAATGTTTTGAGGCCACAGATGGGAAAAGAAGAAGCTGAAAAACAAGCTCCAACAAAACAACATGAGGGATGTTTGGTCTGGTACAAAAGAGATCACAGGTGTCAAGGATAAGGGAAATAATCAATCAGAAGGAAACCTCAGCCTCATTCTCCCCTCAACAGGTCCAAGACAGTACACTCCGCTGCCCCCCCACTCCTCCTCTGCCAGCCACACAGACCCCACACCCTTCTTGCCCCCACAGCTGCCAACCTCTTACACCATGAAGTAATCTCCGTCTGCCCTCAGTGACAACAAACTGGTTGCCCTCACATCCCACATAACGAAAGTCCTGAAGAGACTGGTATTGGTCCATCTCAGACTTCAAGATAATACCTCTCCAGACCCGCTGCAGTTTGCCTATGGCCCTCAGGCTGGAGTTGACGCCTCCTGCTCTCACCTGGACAAAGCTGCCACCACTGACAATCATGTTCTTTGACTTTTCTAGTGGCTCAAACAAATTCCAGCCTGTCCTGCTGAGAAGGAAGCTCTATAATATGCAGGTTGACGCTCCCTCTATCTCCTTGATCACCGACCACCTGACAGACTGATCACAGTTTGTGCGGCTGCAGGGATGTGTGTCTGAATGTGTGGTCAGCTATACAGGGTTGCCGCAGGGGACTGTTCTCTCACCTCATTTTTTATTTGTATACTTTTTATTAAGTTATTGCACAGAACTGCATAAACTCTACATGAGTAGTTGAGATCAAAATGAAGGCTGACTTTAAAGATGGTTATAATGTATTTTTAAAAAAGTATAATGTTATGATGTAGTAATAATGTAGTAATGACTACTGAGCACTCATGGGTCAGAATGTCAACCTGCTGCCAGGTGCCATGGCTGGTGTGACCCCATCACATGATGGTCTTTGGATTTATTTATTTTTTCCTTCCTACTATTATTAAGTCTTAATAAATAACATATCAACAACAGTCAAGTAAACAAAAAATGTTATGTTGTATTATGTTGTGTTATGTTTTGTTATGTCTTGCTATCTTATGTTTCATGTCTATGTCTTATGTCTATTCTATGTCTTAGGTCACTTTCTTTATCTTGCTTCATCAAATAAAATTATTAAAAAGATTATGATTAAATAGAATTTAAATGGAACAGAAGAATAAAACATGAATAAAAACCAGTATGACATTCAGCAATACAAAGGATCTAATGCCAGTTATTCTTTGCTGTTGAAATCACATTCCTTAGTGTATTTACACATTTCTTTGTGTATAAATAAAGTTGTTCCTCACAGGGCTTTTTCCGTTTCTACTTGATAAAGTGATTACCTACATTTTCCTGAATGTCTTTCAAAAACATTCAGAAAAAAGGACAAGTCAGGACCATAAAACTTGATTATATGGATTACATGCACAGTAGCTTGCAGGTCAAGTAGCTTGTAAAACACCTCAGTGCAGCTTGTAGCGGCAGCCCTTTGTCCAAAACACAAAGAGCGGCTCTGTAGCTGCACGCCACTCTGGTTTATCAGATTATTGTCAGTGGAGAAATGTAAGCTTCATATACAATCCATTTCTGACAGTGTGATTAATGAATGTTAGCGCAAAACTGTGAGTTTGTAAAGACGCAGTTGATAATAGTTCTGTTATGCTACAGAGGTGGAAAAAATATCCCAATACGACATGGCACTGTGTATTTTCATGACATATGTAACCACCGAACAAGTAAAGGTTTTCCAGGTTTTTAAATATTTTAATTTTACCCCCACATTTCAGAGTCCAATATTGTATTTTTACTCACAGTGGTCTGACAGATATAGCTGTTATTTTACAAATTAAGATTGTAGATACAAAACACTTAGTTGTTCGACCTTTGATAACTACAACAATTATTAATGCATCAATAAAAATGTTCTGAAAACATAATATATGATAGTCAGGGCTATAGCCAGGAAATTAGAAATGTTAAGGTCACAAGTCTAAGCCCCCTTGATGTGCCACCCTTCCACCCAAATCTGTAAAGGGATTGATATGAGCAACAATTATCTTGACCATTTAAAATACTTACTGGGGATTATAAAGCTCCCAAATGCCACTGTTTCTATTTATGAAACATGGATAGCTTTAATGGCTGTATTGAAAACCAGTGAATATAGCCTGAATCATCTTTCTTCACTCCTTTGTGCTTGAACAAAGGAGTGAGGGCTGTTGTGGTCTAACAGTCTGTCCCACCAGTTTGATAGACTGATGCACAGATACTCAAACGCTCACACCAAACTGCATTTGCTGCACTTTTTTTCTCACTCAGTGGTAAATTAGTCAAAAGGGATTATATAACTCTTTTCTTAAACACTCACAAACATGTGGAGAGTACAGATTTCCAGTTATAAAACATTTCACAAGTAATACACACAAAAAAGCTAATTCAATATGAATTGTATAGTTTTATTAAAACATATGGAAAATAGCAGCCTACAACATCCTTCCTGCGGTTGCTAAACTTCGGACTGGACAAACTGGTAAAACCATTAAAAAGCAGATGTGAAAGACTGTGTATTGTCTACAGACACGTACATGTAAATGTACCCATATTTTATTGCTGAATGTATATTTTCGCAGTTCCCACAGTCCGTCTTCATCTTCAGACATAGTTTACAGACTGTCATCTTCCTTCTTCTGTTGCACACGTAGAGTTTGGTGGCACCAGGACTACTTTTGATCCTTGATGCAGATATTAACCTATCAGAAAGAAGAACAAATAATTTAAAATGAAACACATTTATGCTTTATAATATTGTATATGCTAAATTTTGTGGTACACCTGTGAAAAACAATTAAACAAACAGGAGCATTCCCATCCTTTCCTGTAACTATACATAGGTACCAGCCATGTTAAACCATGTGTCAGATCTGAGGAATTGTACCATACGTGAATCAGACAAAGCAAGACAGAAAAAAGAGCTTGAGGAAGTTGCAAGGAAGAAATAAAAAAACCCAAAGGAAGAGAAAACACTGGAATTTTAGACGTGTTGATCTAAATCAACCAAAACAAGGAGTTAAGATGTGGAAGTTCCACAAATTTGAGAGAAAATTTTGTAATTGTTGCATTCAGTTGCAACATCGAGTAACATCCATACCAGTAGTAACCACAAAATGAAAATAATGGCACCTACCTAATGCCAACACAAACTCTATAAGCTCAAACAAAAAGTTGGAGGTCAAGGATGGAGTCATTGCACTATTGAGAAAGAAGGGCACTTAATATATGACACCAGAACACTGTACTCAAAGAATGAACATAAGCTGGTAGGCTAAATTACCTTTGCAATGAGCATTTAACTTATATATTTCCTCAATAACCCCTCCATGTGAGCCTTTTTCATTATCCTTTGGTAGCATATTGTAAAATATAATATATGATAATAATAATAATAATAATAATAATAATAATAATAATAACAACAATAATAATAATAATAATAATAATAATAATAAAATATTAGTGTTGTTAAAAATATTTTTCCAAAATTCAGTTTTGTTTCCCAATACTATACCCCATGGGTACCCTATAATAATAAGTATATTTTTTTCATTTCCTCTTAATTGACCAGGTGTTACTCCCATTTTCTTATTTTCTGCCACTGTACCTATATTTTAATATCCGAGGGAGCCGGTAAATATTTTACTGGTGCCTGATTCATACAATGAAATTACATTGTAAATAATGAGCTTCACTATAAAATGTTATCCTGAATTCCAATATTAGGATTTCTTCAACTAACTGACAAGCAGATTTTATTATATGGAGTTCATACACGTTGCTTACGAGTCAGCGTGTGTTATCAGTGGTTAGGGCCAATATGACAACAAATTGATCACAATTTGATCAAAGTGCAGGTGGAAAGGGATGCAACAGTTTTACTGTAATGATTTGTACTAATATGCAGCAAAGGTCATTAGTGAATTAAGAAAAACAAGTGCAGGCATGGGCGGCATGTGGTGCAGGCATTAGCAATGTCTTACGGTGCCTGTGTAGTTTTCCTCTGGGTGCTCTGGCTTCCTCTCACATTCCACACACATGCGGGTTAGGTTAACTGCCGACTTTAAAAAGAAATTACCCATAGGTGTTGTCTCTATATGTCAGCTGTATGATTGATGTATGACTGGTGACCTGTCCAGTGTGAACAGCATCTCTCACCCAGTGTCATTTGTCTATTTTACTGGAAATTGATCAGAAGTCACTCACAATGTGATCTTTTCTTTTCTTTTCTTTGCTTTAAAAAAAAAAAAAACATATTTCTTCTGCGTTTCTCTATGTTCCCTGAATTATCATCAAATGTTTGATTATTTATATGTGACTTTTCAAATTAATACTTTTACCATGTGTTTCGTTATAAATAATATGTTTCATAAAAAACAATCACCCTAAGTTCCAGAAATATTTTTCAGTATGAAACTACACTGTCATTTTTTTTGACTACATCAGATATAAAAAAAATAAATAAATAAAATAAAATTCTAATCTTTTTATAATTTCTAATGCTGTAGTTCAGTCTGAGGCAGAATATATCTCACAACAGACCAGTTTAAATAATTCACCTGAAACATTATTAATATTTGATGTAAATAAATAACAGGTGTGACTTCTGTATAGTAAACTCCGTCCAGGTGAAGTGAACAGGTGCTGGTTATGGTAAAAACACACACATACACACAGTATGAAAGGCAGTAACCTTTTATACTGTTTAATTTCAGTTAACTGAAACTCCGGGAATTAAATGACATAATAAAAATAATGTATAAAAACATCTATATGTTCAGGTTTTTTCTATAAATTAAGTATAATAAAGAAACTCAAAAGTTTCACATTCCTATTTTACACTACTGCACTGATGCATGCAACACACACACTATAGGCAACTAAATCTAGACCATAATGTCTGAAGTTCTTAAGTTCAAGTTCAGGTGTAACTGAATTGGGATTTCAACCATGACAAAAGGATTTCTTCAGAATCATGGCACATGGGGCTGCAGCAAAAAAACACCTGATTTCAAAAAAAGATCTGAGCTTTAACCAAAACAATATGCTTGATGGCAGAGCAAAAATAAAAACATGACACATATACAGGTAGGGTGACTAGCTTGAGATTGGGTCAACTGTTTTAACTTTGTTTAAATGTGTGGTCTGTTTTTTTTTTTTTTTCCTCCTTTGTGTTCGACCAGAGGTATAAATCTGCTGCAGCAGTGCGCTCGGTCATACAACCAAAGGTCACTGAAGTAGGAAGTGGAAAATGCCTCCTAGGAAATGTCTTAACTGACGTTTTCTTTCTTAAGAAAACGTTGACACAGAAGACCTACACCAACCAATTTGGTCTAGGGGGAGAAAACTAATGACAGGGGTGATGACTTATGGATATGTGTCTGGCTCTGCAACTATTAACATCAGGTTACTGTGGCAGCTAAGTGCTGTTGCAAGCAATATCTACTTCATTTACAGTTTTCAGCTTTTATTATCCCTTAGGTAGATTTAAGTCTGGAAAAATTATCTTATTCTCCTCTGTCTGATTGTATCACATACGTATTCTTTATTGATACTCTTCATTGGATTTTACACCAAGTGAAATATTCAAACCCTGTATTCCATATTTTCTTCACATCATTTAATGAAATGAAAATATTCTGGATATCTTGGGTAACATAAACCAGGCAATAATTATATTTCTCACCGCAACATATAAAGTAGCACACCTTACTGTAAATGCTAGGGGACAGGGTTGCATTTTATAAACATTTCCCGCAAAATTTAGCCTCAAATGTTAAGTATCTTTGGTATTATTGGGACCTGCAGTATAGTTTAAATTGAATATCTGAGGGTGTAAAAAATATGAAAATGGAGCTCTGTGAATGTAAGAACTTTATTTGGCTGTGTATATTTATATTTATATAAGCTGCTAGCATCAAAATTATTCAGGTTATTGCTGCTATGTGGATGTGCAATCCACTGACCATTAAGCAGTAGTTAAGATACTATAGTAAGTGCAAGAAAGTTGTTTACCATGTCTTTGTAAAAGGATATTTTTCTCATTATCAAATCCCAAGAACAAGTGACCCCGAAATGGGTCACACATATCTAGTTTAATTTAAAACAAAAAGGGCCAAATAATCTCCTAAACCAGATGGGAACTGTAGTTTTTAGCAAATGTAACTCAAACAGGAAAACATTTGTTGGGGATTATTTTCAATATTTAAACAGAAATTTAGTGCAGTAGTGAGTATTAAGGCCCAAAAGCATACAAAAGAATATGAAGTATTGTGCACCCTGTCCGCCTTTTTTAAAATGTGTTTGACTAAATTTCAGTGTCTGTATTCATGCTAATGAAGAAACATGTCACTGAGTGCAATACTGTGGCTTGTTGATGCGTTTTTAATAGTTTCTTGACAATAATGGAGGCACAGGCACTAATCTTATGAACAAAGAAATAAAATAAATTAAGCTTTGGCTACACCGACAACAGTTTTTAGCAGGATTGTTGGCGTTGAAACGAATCTGGTTGCAATCATGACAGCTATCCCAGAATTCAAAGAAAAGTGAGGAACTTAGGTGAGAACCCAAAATTCATAACTGTTCGTTCCCACCCTGTGCATAGATGAGATGGCTGCACCACACCTACCTAGAATGTTAAAACCACAAGAGAAGACAGTGGAAGGAAATAAAGAGGGAGGGGTACTGTCTGTGTGTGTGTGTGTGTGTGTGTGGTGGTGATTCAGCAGGGAAACGGAGCGAGATATCTCTGGTGCTTTCCACTGGCAAGTATAAACATTTCACTTGACTCGTGCTCATTTTAACAACCCTACACACTGACTCAGTTCAAACTGAGAATCAGCCGGAGTTGTTTTTCTTTTTTGTAAATAGTTGTGAAATGACAAAATTGTAGAAGTGAGGTTACTTCCCCTGCAGCTTCACAGATACATACACACCACAGCGGCCAGCATGGTAAAATCAAGCACACTTGGTATTTCCCTTGTTTTTTCTCTCTCGTGACACTGATATCACTCAAAATCCAACATGGGTTAATACCATGTTACACATTTACACATTTGATTGCATAGCACCTGTACTGCAATCAGGAATCTTGTGTCAAAATTCCACATTCTTTATCCAAAATTACATCATGTGCTCTTTAACATAGTTTTCGTGATAAAATTTACATGAAAGGTAATCCTGAGTTTTAGATGATTTCAAACAAGCTTATTAGTCGGAAGTTTGATAACAGAAACCCACAAGAGTATGTGTGTGTGTGTATATGTGTCCACACAGTCTGCTTACCCAGACTGGTTAACATGGTTTATTTTTAAAATTCATAATAAACATATCTTTGGAGACGGGTCAAATGTTTTAATATTGTTAATTATAGGAATATTTTTTATTTTCTTTTATTGTTCCAAAATCTGTTGTTTACAGTCAAAACTTCACTGACAATGTATTTAATGTGTTTTTGCCCAAACATTTGTTCTTGCACTACAATATCCGCTCGTAGTGACTATTATTAATATGTTTTAAAACTGGCAGCCCTTGGTTCAAGTTATGTCTGCTAATACAGAAAAATGTTCAGTGTGACTTGAGACACAACATGTTCATATACATTTAACCAAAACCACAATATTTCCCTAACCTTAACAGAATACTAGACTACCACACAGACGGGAGTCAGGATGCAAACTATGTACTTTGGTGTGACAGTCCTGCACTTGGTGGATAGTGAATATACAAAGCAGAGTTGCACAGGCAGTGCTACACACTGCGGCTTTGAAAACAGTTGTATTATGTCCTCTGTAGCTCTGTAGGAGATTTGGAAAAAAATGAAGTCTGAAAAAATTTGGTATCACTTTTGTCTTTGACTTTGACACTACATTTTTTTTTAACCACATTCCCTGAGTCATAAACTTGGATAAAGATGAACTAAACGTAAAAACATATACAGTGTAAGACTGAAAGTCAGGATATCTCTGACTTTCCTTCTCAGTTTCATTAGTTAATAGTATAGTATTTTATTTAGTATTTTGATTAGGAATTGCTGATTTGCTCAGCCTCCTAAAAACGCAGAACAATGGGCTATGCAACTGACTAATTTTTCCAGCTGGCAAATGAGCTGAGCGAACGCTGGCAGTCTATGATAACCCTGCAGCATCTGGACATGGGCCATCGTCTGGCATGGTGAAATATAACTGCTGAAGGAACCATTTATTATTTTTGTGTATGTTTTGTCTACAGCAAACCATATCACAGGTGGTAGTGTGGTCTAATGAGAGGTGGAGTTCATATGCGGCACAGGTGCAACAGACCTGCTAATGATGCATAGGTGACGGGGAGATTGCACGGAGATTGCAAGCTGGACACAGATGCTAAGCCAGTCATCATACTACATTCTCTTGTCCGCAATATGAAAGTTATCTACTGTGAACCTGAACCTTGATTAAACGGGAACTTCACCCATCAGTATATTTTGCTTGAACATCCAATGAAGCACGTCAAAACAGGATCTTCTCCCGCACCAAGCAGATTGGCTAATTTCTGGTCAGAATAGTCGCTACAACTGTCATTTGGGGACATATATATATATATGAAGTATAATAGAGTCAAGTTCATGAGAGGGCGATGTAGTAGTTATATAACAAATCTGCACAGAGATTGGCCCAATGATCTATGATCTGAAAGTTCTTAGTCATGTTTGGTATGTACATCATTATCTCTTTCTGTCAAATATTGGCTGCAACCTTTTCTGCTCTTCCAGTTCGGGCGCATTATAGTACCATGCATGTGTTTGCGTGCATATGCATTCATCTGTCATCTGAACATGTTTGTCCTGGCATAATGACAACAGATGACAGTTTACTGGAAACGGAACCCAGACAAGAGAAGCTATATGCCTTCCTAAAACAGGCCATCTTCTACCTGGGCACAAGCACAAAGGAATTTTCAGTGAACTTAAAAACAAACAACAACAACACAACACAAACAGCTGAATATGGGAGTAACTACAAACTGTGTTTTGTATATCCTTGGCTCTCCAAACATTAGGAACTCTTGGTGCTAATTGCTAAAACACATTAAAACTGAAATTCATCAAAACAAGAAAATGCAATTTCACTGCAGATGGAGGCCCACATTTTCAGGGGTCCCATTGTGCCTTTTTATTGCCACCAATTTTAAGATATCTCAAAGACAAATGAACCAATTGTGAGGAGGAAACTTCAGTTTCAATAAACTGCTTCAATTACACTTCCACACATTATTCTAAGAGGGTTACTGCTGCTAGCCTTGCATACACAGCCAATATTAGTTTTTATTGTGTTGTTTTATTGTAGTTTTTTTGGTGCGGTTTGTTAGCAAATGAAACCAGATACCAACAGAAAATGTGTTACTACTCTGTAATTAGCTGCCGGCGAGGGAGGTTTTTCAACCAGCTTGCAGCCAGTGTGTAGTTCTTCTCACCAGGCGGGAGATAGTGTAGTCATCAGAAATTAACAGTCCCAACAAAACTAAAAAAGCAGAACAGAAGACAAGAGGAGTTAAGTCTAGTTTAGAGCTGTAGATGAATATATCAATTACATGTCAACAGCGGGCAAAGTGCTGTATTTTCAGGTTTTAATAAGCATGTGCAATGTCATTTTCAGTGTGCCCTTAGTTTGACACTGACAGGAAATGATATCAAGCAGTGCTGAAAAACAACCATCTCCTTGTCTTTCATGTCATAGCCACAGTCTGTCAGTTTAACCTGGATGTGCTGGTCCCACATAATAATGATTCATTTTCACGATACTGGAACTGTTGTGATTTTAAGTTGCAAATAGCTCAAGGAATGTAATTATAATTCCCTTTTAATCACAGGGATTGGTCTGGGAAGTAGTACAGCAATTTGAGAGAATAGAGGCGTGTAGGTAAATGGGTACATCTTGTTACACCACTTTGCTGTCTACATTTATTTTGCAGATTTGATAAAATATGATGCATGGTTATAAATTACTCCATATTTATAAAGTAGTTTAAATTAGCTACCTTTCAACCAGCTACAGTATTTAAAAGCTGCTTCTGTGCTAATGCATCAGTAGTAATAATTAATCCAATAATATATTATTATGGCCATAATAATTACTTGTACTTTGCATATTATAACTGCATTTTTCAGAAAATAATTTCACTTAAGATTCTGAATGCAGGGCTTTTATTTGTGATGGAGAATTTTTGAATCGTGCCACTGAAACCTGTTTTGCTCTCATTTAATAACAGGCACCGATACAAATGCATCCCTCATTAAAAAAATAAAAATGGAAAATCTAAACAAACATGGGTGTATTACTACTCTGACGTGTCTGCTCTGACACAAGCAGACATGCAGCATTCCTAGTTTAATTAATATTTGATATGAAAGTTCAGGATGGAAGATTGTGCCAAACATAAACCAGACAATGAAACACGGGAGGTGGATTTCCCGACAATGAACCACAGCAGGTAGATTTTCAGGTTTGGATATGTACTTTTGTGTCATTTACTGCAGTACAAATAGAGTACATATCGTAATAACACACAACGCAGATGCATGAAGAGTGACAAAGGGTAATTTAATCACAAAAGTACTAATAACTGAGCTAATAACAGACTACATTCTTTCAAGAAAACATCTAATCCTTGATCAACCTTCTAACTGCCGGCTTGGCTACATCTTTATGTTCCTTCGGTTTTGTATCAGCCTTGAAAACAAAGAGTTTGTGTGTGTTAGTTGGAGTAAAAGTGTAGAGGAATAAGTGGATGGTCACATTTGAATGCTGGCCTGAGTGAGTGTTAGCGTTGTGAGAAGAAAGAGAGACTGCCAGTTCACACTTGCCTGTTGTGGCTCTCTTTGCGATTTAATGATTCGACTAATGATCGAAATTGACATCTTAAAACCACCAAAATAAAAATAATGTTCATCAGGTTAGGCATTAGTTTCATAATGACTCATACTAAAGGGCAACAATGGCTCATTACAGTACACGCATGAGCCCACAGCCCAAACGTATGATCAATCACAAGTGGAATTGTCATAAGCTGTGGCAGTTTCTCCCGAGAAGCCATGTCATCTGGAGAACATTTGCTCCATATGGTTTTGTACAAAGACACAATGTGGAATGACTTGACCAGGTCTAAATGGTTTTATCAACTGTATGACTGAATTAAAAGTATTGCAGAAGACATTCCTATAGGAGCGGTTAATAATAACTGAGATAAAGGGCAGCCCTGAGGAACCACAGTCTCTTACTGGGAGTACGTCCGTGTCTCAGCACTGTGTGTGTTCAGGGTCTGGCAGAAGTCAACCCAGTTTCATTCTGAGATTGGCGAAAACAATGGCAGGAAGCAGAACGCAGTTGTCATCCAGTCAGAGGTCTTATCTCACGTAACTGTAGCCGCACTTAAATTCAGATTTATGTCACTGCACCAAAGCACATTTAAGAGATACTTTTGGGAAATGTTGATGTCGTGTAGTAATCTTAACAGAGTGATTATTTTATTACTTTTAGTGACCTGTAATCACTAAGCTATTTATCGGATCAATAAATCTCAAGGCGTTACCATGACTACATGCACTGATACCAACTGATGTAGAATAATAAACCATACATAGTCATAGATGAATAATCTCACTCTGGTATTTGGTTGCATGTGAGGGCTTGAAGCTGAGAAGAAGAAAAAGCACTTTCACTGAGACAGATTGAATTTAGGGATGTTAATGGTTATGCTTGCGCTTGTTTGCGTGTTTGTGTGTCTGTGCCTGACAGAGATAGGGAGGGAGGGAGAGAAAGAGGGCATTTGAGTGTGTCTGTGTGTGTGTGATAGAGAGAGTCAAGGAGAGAGAGAGAGGGGGAGAGAGAGAGAGAGAGAGAGAGAGAGAGACAGAAACTAGTGATAATTAGTCTGCTGATTTACTGGAAATACCAAAGCTGTTTCAAACAAAAGAGAGATGGTGTGAAACTGGAGATTGCCACTCTGTTTATCATCTCTGCAGGATTCATCAAAACTGGACAAAGCTATTCCCTTGAGGTTAAAGTTTAACATTAAATTGCAGTGCCCTAATTTAACCAGTTGGATTGATTGTGAGGATAGAAAAAGCAGGATTGTGTCATTTAGACTTGCTGTGTTATTTATTTGCTTGAACGGCCAGCTTCAGAGTGCGCAGGTGCCTGTTAGAAACTGGGGTCAACCTGCAGACTGAATCCACCTTTGCAGTGTAAAATGTAATATATAAAAGATTAATTAACTAATGGCGGTAAATGCTGAAATGGTTTAGATATTCAAATTCCTTTGGATAGAGGGGTCATGTTTTGCCTCATTTAAAGGTTACTCATGCTTATGTACTCTTGACAACTCTGGAGACAAGAGAAAGCCATCTACCAGAAGTTTAATTCAATTTTTGATTCAAATGTGAACTTCCATAACCAAGTACAAAGGTTTTTGGAGTTTTGTTTTTATCAGTTGAGAAGTGTCTCTAAAATCAAACCACTTCTGTCTGCTGTTCACATGTAGAACTGGTCCAATGTAACCACAAAAAGAGGACATATTACAGTCATTTTAGCATCCCTTCATTGGCTTCCCATTGGCTCAAGAATACAGTTCAAAATTCTATTCATCACTGACAACAAGTAAAATGAATTCTTCTCGCAGTCCACGTTTGCAACCAGGGGTGACTGTTGTCTGCTATCATGGCACCTAAACTGTGGAATGAAGAACTGTTCACTATCTGTGTCACTACTTCTATTGCTATTCTGTTGCTATTTTCTCACTAAAAACACCTATTTCGACTAGCTTTTAACTGACTTGATTGGCTTTATATCTCCTGGGCAATATCATCAATATGCCTTTTACTTAGTATCTAATACATCTGGTTTTATTATTCATTGTATACATTTATTACTATCTCTCTTGTAATTAGCCTTTTAAAAGTGCTATACATATAAAGTTATTATTATAACAATGATTGTTAACCCTCTTTTGTGCACAGGCCTGAAGATAATTTATCTTTTTTTAAAATTCATTTTTTATTGTGTTACTTCAAGGTCCATTCAAAAAATGTGATGGCTTACTAGTCTTTTGTAAGTCATTTGTAAGACACAATGTAACCAAAAGTGATGAACCTGAGATAAACTAGATCATACAGAAGAAAATCAGAAAAGGTATCAAAGAAAAAGCCAAACCAATCCAAATAACTAAAACCAAATATTTTGATACTTGAATCATTATGTGATTGACAAATCATTGAAACATAGAGCTTCACATTAAACACACAGATGGACGTACAGGTGTGCTGTTTACTATCCATCTTTCTCATATTTTAAGTTTATTAAGATATTCTTTACATCCTAAAGATTTCATAAATAATGTCAATGAAAATGATAAATCCTAAATAAAACACTTACTGTTTTTAAATCCCTTTCATTATAGTCACAGTTTTTTCCTGTTTTCCTGCTTCTATTTTGTCCTCCTGTTACAAAATAGGAAACTGATGTCATGATGACGATGAGATCTTAAAATCTTAAAATACCTAGAGGGAATTAAGAGGCTTTGTGCATTCAGATGATACCCAGTCTGTAATGGCTAAGTGAGAAGTCAAGTGGTTGCCATCCCAAATAAGATAACAAACCCCCCTCACAGCCTGTATTCATGCTGCTGCTTGTTGAGACGCCATTTCATGTTGCCACACACCTCGACAATGAGATCCGGGTCAGTGCTCTGTCACAGGCTTTTGGAAATTGTCACATAATGTTGAACACAAAGAATTTCCATTTATTTTAATTATAAATTGTTGAACAACAGCTGTTCACCTCTGCGTGTCCATTTTGTGAAGGAAGAAAACTACTCACTGTTTGACCGTTTGACTTTACCACATATATTCAATGAATGGGGAAACAGCAGTTACAGCTGTCGTAGTGACAACAGTGGGTAAGCAAGTGTAAGTGGATCAAAAGCATATGAGCAAAAACTGATACACTGACACATTGTTCCAGATTATACTTACTGTTAGACTTTAAAATCTTTAACATTAGCACCAACTAATTCATCAGTAATAATAATCCAGCATTATGTTATTTAATATCATCACACTCACTAGAGCCAATCATTTGGAGTTGAGTACTTTTACTCTTGGTACTTTAAATAGATGCAAATACAACTTACTTATATGTACTTAGCATTTCCAGTGCAAGATATAAATGGAGTATTTTTACAGCGCGTTATTTTTTTACCTAAGTAAAGAATCTGAATACTGAATATTATATCACTGCTGCTGCAAAAAACTCTCAATCGGCTGGGCAGACAACTCTTTCATGCAAGCTCTGATGGTCAACGCAAATCAAATTGTGTTTGACGGTGATACTTTTGTAAACAGGAATTGCCTGTTTGCCAAAAATCCAAAGATATGAGAGCACATCCGTCTGTGTGGGGGAGTAGAAGTGGGAGAGTACTGTAGGTGTGGGTGAGAGAGACAGACAAACAAACAGAGGCAGAGCGAGAGAGAAAGGAGAGACAATAAGTCAGCTGACTTTTTAGAAAGCCCGAAACCATGTTTCTGTCAGCTTGTGGGAGAAGGCTGTACACTGGGCATACGGTTTTGCTTGGCTTGTGCATGTAACTGTGTGTGTGTTGGGGGAGGGGGGGTTGGTATGGGTAAGTCTGTGGGAACTTATAAGAGAGAAAAAACAAAAAGAAAGAAGAAGACAGTTTGCCAGAGTTGGCTGATTTACTGGAAAGACCAGAACTCTGTCTCTTGCTCTCTCTGTCTGTGTCTGTCATACTTACACACAGACACACACACGCACACACACTGAGGGGGTGGATGCCATACTCAGGATGGCATACCGCCCATACTACCACACCAATTAGCAAGACAAGGTCTACCAGGCTGCAGTTGGATTTCAGACCACATGCAAATTAACACTGTGGCAATAACAACCAATAAACTCCTCCACCTGAACTTTTGTTACAATAAATACACTTCAGGGTTTGGATAATCTTGTGACTGCCATTTTGGTGTTTTTCTGCTTTATATGAACAGGTTATCTGAAAGCATTTCTTGATTATTGATCAGTGTACACTTCGTCTCTGGAAAACATACACGCATTGCTGAAATCTTTATCTTGTGTAGTCACCCCTCTAACTTAAACAAGGGAGGTCTGGTGAAATGTTTGTCATAAATTATGAGCCTAAACGAGTCCATACTTTGGCTCTTGGTTCATTTTGCTCATCATTGGCTGGACTGCAAAGCACACTGTTTGTTTTCCGTGTGAGAGAGAAATATGTGTCAGAATAATATTGGGAATAAATCAGTTTTATGATTTCACAATGCAGTGGTTAAGGTCTGGTTAGATGTTGTTTAGGTGTTCAACTTTTTTTAGGGTTAGGGAAAGGGAATGGTGACTTAGCTGACGTTAAAGAAACATTTTAGTTAGGGTTAAAATGACCACTTTGTTGTGGTTAGTGGACCTTCATCGTCAGTGTGAAAGTAATGCTAAGGAACTCCTGCGGTCACAGTAAAAAGAAACCAACCCAGTCATTAGGAAACCTTAAACAAACTATCAATTCACCACCACCTCTTCCCTCGTCTGACTTTTTTTCTCCCAACGAACATTACACGATTTCTTCCTTTGCTCACGATGGACTAGAGTCACAGTTACAGACATCAGGGGCTTTGTCACTAGAACGTAAACACTAACTGAAAGTTAACACATATTTTGTTCATTAACAAATACAAGAATGTCCTTGTTACAGTGACAGCATATTATTAATGCCCTCATACTGTAGTACTTTCCTGGCTAATTTAAATATTAAAACATGCCCACAGAATCACTACAGCTTTTGTGTTCAGATTTGTATTGTGTCTGAGGATGTGGCCTCTACATATCTGTATCATAAGGATTTATAATTCCCAATAAAAAACATCACTGGAGAATGTTGGGGATGCTTGACAATCAGCAAAGACAGCTGTCAGCCTGCCACGTCCACCCATAATGTTCAGAGAACCTGCATTAAATCATTTGTCCACCTACTCACTCTCACGCTCTTAAAATAACCCTGCATATGTCAGCAGGTTCAGTGTTAATATCTATGGCCCTGCTATAAAGTGCAGCAAGACGTAAGCAAATTTAGGTAACTGATATGGTTTCTGGGTAAACATGGCAGGTCTGTGAACTTGGCAGGAAAATGGTGGGTCTTGGCTCCTAAACATGGATTCCTGGGCTTTGCTGTTTTTATCTGCCCAAAGGATTGAAAATTTCCTCTTCATTACTCATGGAATATTATATAACCCCTCAGCTGACAGCGTTTAACAGGTTTTCCACATAACAACAGCCACTATATTTCCCTGAGTGTAACTAAGTATTATATGTGTCACTGTAAAGGTTATCTGAGTAAGTAGGTCTCTGGCACAGCTGACAGCACTGTAAACATCCCTCAAGGAATGAGTTACAGCCATTCCAAACAATGAGGCGTGCCTGCTGTTTAACAGAGTAGGCATACATTCACATGATGAATGCATGACACAGGAAACACTTACCAATAATCTCACCGAAACCTCCCTGTCAACGCCTCAACTTTCCTACTGTTGGTGTGTAAGGTGTGTAATATGTTTAAGCCAATATGCAACATCTAACTCCATGTTCACTGCACTGAATCTAATTCTAATATCAGGACTGAGTCAAGTCAGTTCTCCATTAGCCTGAACTGACCTTTCAGTGGGAATGTCTTTGTGCTACCTTGCCATCTGCTGTGGGTGTGGCCACAGGTGAGGCAAAGCGGAAAGTCATAGCAACAACAGCACAAGCAGAAAACAAACAGCAGTGAGGCTGAATATGCGGGCTGCGAGACCTGTTCAAAGACATACCATAGAGTTTTAGTCATTTATGTTAGGAAAGTGTGAATGCATGTGGTTCAACGAGTGGCCTGCTGAAGTCCTCACTTCACCTCATCTTTCTTCACCTTGCTAACAAAGACAGAATTGCTGAGGTTAGGTGCTGCTCTGTTCTACCACAAGCTGTAATGTGGCTTGTCAATGCAACACCCCTCTAAACCTCTTTGATTTCTACTACAAGTTGAAAAAAAAAGCCTTCTTTTGGCATGTAACACCCTTCCACATCAAAATGGAAAATTTCAATGGTGGTCAAGCAAAAGCATGGCTGCCTCTCTGTGCAGAAAACCTAATACATTTATTGTGACACCAATATCATTTACATTAGAAACTCAGGTTGACTGACTCAAAATTTCCATGTAATAAAGAGAGCCTCAAAACATTATGAATCATGATGAAAATATTGCCTCATGTTGATTCCACAAGATCCTGAAGCCAAAACTACCACATGTGATGAACAGGAAAGCATGCAGGATTAAATTCTATAACTGAGTACATGCACGAGTACATGTCCCACTTACAGCCTATTCTTTACTCTACAATCTTCAGATAAGAGAAATAAAACTCAACAAACACATGAGGCAATTAAAGAAAACTGCTGACTCAAGAGCCTTACAGTCTGTCTGTTAAGAGCCAGGCTAGAGTGTGACCTACTGTAGGCTGGAGGCTCGATTTCTTATAAATCACGTGACTTGAAAGAAAACCAGTAGTTCTACCATCTGGCCAGAAGGTGGTGCCACTTGGATGGGATGCTAAACCATTTCTGAGAAACATGTGTGGAGTTGGGAAATCCAATTCTGGGTTTTATAGTCTCAGTATTCCCTCCCAGTCTTGTCCTGGCTGAGCTGCACCAGCATAGTTTGACGGTATCCTTTACAGTGGCAGCTGTGGTAAATCATCTGAAAGTGTCAGTGTGTCATTCTTATGACTATTTCTTTTTCTTCAGGGCACTGAATCAGCTAAATTCCACTAGATGAATTTTTATTTTGTGAATGAAAACAATGGAGTGGAGAGGAGCTAGCAGGTGACACTTCTCCTCTTGTCTTTCAGATCTACATTAGATCACACATGCAAATGATTGTTTGCTTTAGAAAGCTCATAGTGACATTTGGGTGGGGTTCACAGTGTCACGACAGCTTGCATAGTGTTAGGCAAGTTGTCAATCACAGGCAGAGTGCAGTAAACAAGTCAAATTAACTCCTGATAACCCATGTGCACTGAAATGGAGCAAAAATGAGACCTATGTGCTCAGTTACCAGGATAACAATCTGCAAAATATACATGACATTGTCTTTAACAAGATCATTTACTCTAGGGGCATGGTGTTTTTAAAAAGTCTATTGACTTACTGGATCACTCCTAACTTGCTTCTTACAACTTGAAACTCAACAATGAGCTATTGTGGCTTTCAAAACAGTGTGTGCGTCTCATCTGCTTACCCAGGCCATCTGTTTGAATCTGTGGTAGCCCGGTATCTCTTTGCCTTGCAGTTGTTAGATCTTTTCCAGTAACTGATCAGAACTGATAACAGAGACACTCATCGGTATCAGCAAAACAGATTGCATGGAAACCAGACAAAGGCATACCTAAAGGTCAAACTGCATACTGTCACACACACACACACACATACATACACACACACATGGTCACTGCTGAAGTTGAGTTGAAACTCATCAAGTATCTTTTTGTCATCTTTGTTTGTCTTTTGGAGTATTTTTGTGCAAAACTTCTGCCATGTGATGGTATGGGGAAGTCTGTCTCAGTATGGGATACCTTTTGCACTATTCTGACACTGGTCTGTGGTGCTTCCTGTAATGCTGTTATGTAAAGTCCAGCCTGCCGGTCGGATTCAAAGTAGTTCAAAGCTCACTGCCACAGATTAGAAGATTAATTTCCGGTTTGTACAGTGGGCCTCTTATTCAACAGCTCTGCAGGGTGACTGTGATTAAAATTAATGACAGCAATTGCCAGAGTCAGCTCTTCTCTAGATACGCTCACATGCATGCAAATTCCAACAATAAATGTGATCATGTCAGAAGCCAAGCCAAGTTTCAAGGCAAGCATATCAGAAACAAGGCAGATATCCATTAGTGAGTCATTAACAATGAAACCTTGATACTTCCTTTTTCACATGCATAAACAGAGCATAAGCACCAGATAAGGGCATCAGGGGTCATGTTGGTTATATTGAGGTCTTTGATGCCATCTAGTGGTGATTCAAAATAAATTCAAAATAGTGTTTATCTAAATCTTGACCAAAGGTGACATCTGGTGTTCAATCAAAAAAAAATCTGATTTCTGATGTTTACACCAGCTTCAGTTTAGCCTTCATAAGGAATAACCAATAGAAAAAGTATTTAAAACCTTAACTTCAGTAAAAGAAGTAAAGTATAGCATCAGTGTGCTTGAGTGTCAACAGTAAAGGACTCGTTTTGAAGCTTGGTCAACGCCAGATTGTTAAATTATTGAAGTGCTAATTATTATTGAAGTAAACAATATTGTAATGTTGTAGCTAGTCCAAATGGCCCAAATAGGTTTAACTGCTTTATTATCAGTGGTTATATGTAACTAAGTACAAATGTGAGTTACTTGCACTTTAGTTTGTATTTCCATTTCACTTTTACACACCTACACACTACGCAAATATAGTACTTTTTACTGCACTGCATTTATGTGACAGCTTTAGTTACGTCACAGATGACAGTTTTACATACACAAAGTAATGGTGGTTCATTAAATATGATACACTGTCCTGGATTAAACTACACAATACTATAAAAAACAGACATGGACCAACTGCAACTGCAAAATGTTACTAATATATAGTGCATCAGTGAGATCCAGTAACATAATATGCCATAGTGCAACACTCACTGGGACCATTTCTATCCATTATGAGTACTTTTATTTTGGACACTTACATTTTAATTAAGTGAATTATTCAATACGGAACTTTTAAATGTAATGTGGTATTTTTAATATTGCAGTATTGTTACTTTTACTTGATAAAAGGATTTGAATGCTCCACCCACCACAGTTTACTGATCAGCTCATATTTTACAAGATTGTTTTATGTTTTGAATAAGTGGTGGAAAAAGTAGCTGTGACGTAAATAAAACCACTAGTCTAATCTTTTACAATGTGCTGCATTTTACAAGTTTTATCATCAGCTTTATTGTGTTTTTAGTGTATAGTCTAACTAGTAACTATGGCTCTCAAAATAATAGTCAGTAGTATATAGTAGTACAGTAAAGCAGAAAGTAGGGTAAAATGGTAATAGTCAAGTAAGGTGCAGGGACCTGAAATGTAGTTAGCTGCTTTCCTAAGAAGAATACAGTGGATATATCTCCTCTGACAGGGACACAAAAATAGTCAAAGATATACAGCAGCACAGTCTGTTTCGGATAAATGTGAATTATCAGTTAGTATGTGGGACAAGTCACAACTGCAAAGATCATGTTATCCAAGCCGCAGACGCGTTTGGCGACCTCTGGCGGATATTTATTTATTAATACAGCGGTTTGATACATTTGACCCATTGGTGCACCGTTACCGCTGTCTTAAGACCACAGGCCTGGGGACAGCCACTCTAAAAACCTGTAAACAGTTAGAGACTGGCCTCACACCCACGGGCTGAAATGAAATCGATGACAGTGAAGTAGGTCCGTGTTGTTATTTGGGTTGTTTACGCTTCAATACCGAGACAGATCCGTTCAGTTAGTTTCCTTTTCCTGTCTCCGAATGCGTTAGCCTATATAAGATATACTGTTTCCTAATATATAAAGATTAGGCAACTGTAGGTTTGTACCCATCGGTGTGAAAATGATTACGGATCAATAGTGTGTTGCATTGTCTTTCAAAAATCACATTTCACGAGGTTTTTTCAGGGTTATAAAAAATAGGTGGCGTTTATATTATCAAACATAAGCGTCTCCATGCAGCTCTGTAAATGTACGGCTTCATAGAGAGAAAGCTCACCTTCAGTTGTGATCCCATCACTTATTCCATGCGGTGGTGGTCGTGTGAAGGATAATCCATCCACAAGCGCAGAAAGCGCTGGATAAACTGAACAAAGCAGCAGACGGGTGGACTCCGTGTCGGCGCAGTGGCTTGTGTACTTTCACTTTTACTTCAGTCAGGCCTTCAGGCAAAACGCCGCAGTAACTCCCATTCTCAGCTGTTCCCGTCCGCCAGCAGGGCTCAGACCAGTTCAGTGTGCGAGGTGCAACAGTTATGATTCATTTGAACTACAGAAAACTACAGCACGACGATTCCATAGATTTACATTTTAAACGGTGCGTGGCACAATTAAACTGAAAGTGAAATAGATGAGTGGATTTTTACAAGGAAACAGACGACACGTCTACTGTACTTACTGTAGTTAGTGCTTCCCCCAACATTCCTACAGCATTCAAAGCATATATGTAGATACAATCAAGAACAGAACAAAGGACATTTTGGCCTAGTGTGATATAAAAATGGAAGCACCCTTTAGCCAGTTTACTGCAACATGCTCGCACATGCATGTCTGAGAGCATCCAGCTGGTGCTGCAGGAGGAGAGGCTCCCTCAGGCTTTGTTTCATTTGGCAAGATTTAGATGTGATATTTATATCACGAAGAAGTGTTTGAACCTGTTTGATTTGGTTACTTCAGCATTTTGTTGTTCACTGTCTCAGTGCTGAGCAAAGCAAAATGATAATCTCAGTAAAATAATGCACCAGTTTTTTTTTGTTTGTTTTTTTTTTTCAATGTAAAGTTGCAGATATGTGCTGTGAAACAGATGGCTACAGATACAGAAGTTTCATACTCACAATGGAAATCCTGCACATGATATTACATATATTAGGCATATTCATAGCAATGAGAAATCGGTACAGCAAATTTGTGCAGGTTTCCATAATTAAGCTAATGTCACAATATAGAAAAATGCAGCTTGATGATGGATATAACAATTAACGTAATCTTTTAAGACTGGGAACACATTCGTACTAAATACAACAACTCCTACAATACAACTCCTTTGTTTGGACATGAAAAATGTGTCTTCTGCATTTTCATAGAAACATCCTGGATGTAGATTGTGGATAGTTGTCTAGTTTTGACAATTATCTCTGTTTTGATCATCCATCATGTCCAAAATCTAGGTCCCGTCAAATACAACCATTTGATTGCAATTACCTGCACACTATGTATGTTACTCATGGCTGTAGAGGGCAACTTGCTGATTCATATAATTAATATGAATCTATCAGAGTCATGGTTGTATGTGGTTCTCCTGTTTACCAGCTTGTGTTCTCAAGTCTTTGTCCCATTTAATCTTGTTGAGATGGATTTTTATCATGTTGACAGAAAAAAAAAAATCTGATTTGATACATAGTGATTTATTAGGTCTGGGAAAATTCTGGAAAAAAAGTTCCTTAAAAGACTTAAAAAACTAATTGAGTCTGAAATATTCTGTATCACAGCGCTTCAAAGGTGCATCTTGACATGCTTTACAATAAGTTAAGCAGGTTACAAATACAGTAACAACATATAACATTTCCAACAAGAATACATCGAACAAAACAGCTTTAGAGAATTAAAAAAATTCACTTGATGTCTAGTTACAGTCTGTGATCATCAAATAAACACAATACAAATAAACAAAAATCATAACAATTATAACTTGGATTCTTTACTCTGATATTCAGCTGTGCTCTCTTCATTTTCAGCTTCCTTTGCTTTTTTCCCTCTTGTCCTGTTTAAACATTGAGATGATATTTAGACCAGTGAAATAGTAACAATACAACTTTTGTGTCTGTCCTCTGTTGTTAAGTTAAACCAAGCTGTGCAAATCAATAAAAGTATCTGCACTGTGATATTCATTTGATTCATTTGCATTTTATTCATGTCTCCTACCACTCACCTAATAATGATCTGAAATATAATGTAAATATATCATATACTAGTGTAAGAAAGCTTTGGATGTGTGACTGAAGCAACTTGTTAAAGTTTGATGTAAGTGCCAGTGGCTGAAAGCTGAGTTAAAGGTAAAGCTGTTCAGTGTGTAAACTCACCAACAAATCTGCTGCATTTGTGATATGGTCTCTGGCAGAGCCTTCCCAAAAGTTTCTGGCAGCAGGAGACATGAGATGGCACCACAAATGGCTAAACTGCCCATTAGTATGTATGGCAGAGCCCTGATGTATTGTCCTGCAAAGAAAGAAGAAAAAATACCATGAGAAAGGCAGAGGAATCTGACACCTGGACGTGCACTTCTGATAAAAAACACAGCTACTTCCTGCTTCCTGTACAGTGATTGTTGACAGAAATAAGAAACCTAGTTATTTTGTGGGAAACCAAATCTGAAATTAAGGAGAACTTACCCAGGAGTTTCTCATTCAAGTCACTGACTATTATTGTCATTATTGCTTAAGATGAAAATTATTTTCTTGATTAACCGTTTATGAAATGTGACCAGGCTTCTAAAATGTGAAGATATTCAGACAAATAGCTAATTGTCAAATACTTGAAAAATTACTGAAATGATTAATTGATTGTTGCTGATTAATTTTCTCTTGATTGCCAAATCAATAACCCAATTTCATTGTGTAGGTGAACCTGTGCAATGACAATAAAGACTATCTATTTCTATAAAAAAAAAAAAGAAAAAAGAAATTAACTGACTAATCACTGCAGCTCTAAACTCCAGAAATAATTAAAAACTGCTTCTATTTGTGTCTGAGAAATTGTCTTAGCATTGGTTAAAATGCTGAAAATAGAAACTAAATGTACTTACCCAGGTAAAGGATGAAGGGGGAGATGATGGTTCCAATACGAGCGGCCATGGAGCAACAACCCATTGCTGAATTTCTAATAACAGTGGGGAAGAGCTCTGATGTGACGGCGTACACCACGCAAAATGCAGATGTGATGCCAAACTTCCCCACCATCTCGAGAAACACAGCCACACCTGGTAAATCTAAGTAAATCCAGAAATAATAATAACTTAATTACAGCAAACACTAAAAATCTGATCAGTCCACCACTTTGGTGAAGGCTAAATTATATCATATTTTGTTGACCTAAAATATTGTACAAACATTCACGGTTTCCAGGATGAATCCAAAGGACTTTGGTGATTCCCTGGCTGTCATCTAGCACCACCAGGTGGTTCACATTTGTGGTTTTGAGTTCAGTATCTCAGCATCTAATGGAAGCTGATTTATCTCTGTCACAGTATGAAATGTGATAACTTTTCCTCTAAATTTTAATCTGTCCAAAAGTTTGGTTTATGAGCAAACACCCGCAAAACCGAGGGCTTTGCCATTTGCCATTGTGAGTCGTTCATATGCTGTTTTGCTGCATGTTCATATGCTGACATTAGCTGTTACTTTGTTGTACCTCTTAGCAAAACATTTGACCTTCATAATGTTATTAGTGCATGGAGTTGGGTGAATTCTAGCGCATCTCCACCCAATTTCAGTCTCAGCAGCGGTTTAAGAACAACAGGGAGTGCAGGGCCTTCACGTACAGCCACACAGACTCCCTCTTGTCACATTTTTGGTGACAAAATCTGACTGTCTTTTGTTAATATATCCATCATGATGTTGACTCATTTGTCCACCTATGTTGACTACTGATTGTAACGTTCCATTACTCACTCACCAACCTGCTTCAGGAGCTGTAGATCTGAGCCTTACCTATTGGAATGAGGTGAACACAGAGAATCATAACGCCTCCAAGGAAGAGCGAAGAGGATTGGCAGAAGTGTCTGGAGCAGCGCTGGAGCAGTAACAAGGCAATTATGTAAGCTGGCACCTCAGTCACGGCAGACAAGAAGCAGTTTAAGTAAGGATCTCCATGCAGGTTTGATGTGTTGAGGATTAAAGCGTAGTAACTGATGGTGATCACGATCCTGCAGAGACATTCAGAGCACAAAAATTGAAAACACATGAGATCGGGAAACACAAAATGCAAAACCGAAAGCCGATGTAATAATTATCTTTTCAGACTTTTTGATGTAGGAAAGAATTGTAGACATACCACAGAAGTGAACAGAGTAATGTAATAGAGATAATATTGCAGCTGGTCAGGATGACTAAAATGCTGTATTTCTTTTCTTTCATTGCCAATGCATCTTCAACCTGGGAAAAACAAGAAGAAATGGTTACAACAATCAAACCTGGGCGATCCAATGCACAATCTGTGTAAAGGAAACATGAGCCCTGCCACATAAATGCATTGCATTATATTGTAGACTTTGTAGGGTTATTCCTATACCCATACAGACTGTTTAGACACCATGTGGTATAATGATTCACCCAACAAAACGGGCCAAGCTGAAATGCAACACTGTACCAGGAGATCACACAGGAAGAATGCTATAAGCAAAAAAAAACTTAAGATATGATTTTAACTTACAACATTTTAGGACCTGAGGCAGATATAGTTTGTTGTCACGTGCCAAAACTTAAATCATAAACTTACTGAAAAAACTTACCTCATCTTGTGTAAAAATGGCCTGTGGAGGCTCTATGTTATTTTTCTTGGCAGCTTCTCTCAGTATGGCCTCAGCCTCCTTCACACGTCCCTGAGAAAGCAGCCAGCGAGGAGACTCTGGGATGAACCTGGAGAGTTGATACTTCTTTGATTGCCACTTTAAAGGGATTGGTTTGTTAAAAGCAGTGATTTTACCAGTATTACTGTATATTGGTCTGCACCTCTGACTTTTTTCAGCGGTAACATTTCTAGCCAAGCAAGTCAGCAAGAACCGGGAGTTTACACATCACAGTTACAGTCTTACTGAGGGACACCACCATGCAATGTTACTGTGTGACTGTGCAAGCTCAAATACAATATATGAATATTCTCACCACCACAGAGGGATGTAGATCAGACCGGAGGCTGCCATGGGAATCAGCAACAGCCGCCAATCACGAAGGAAGTAGGCCACTCCAGGCATTGCCATGTACCCCACAGCTGAGGCCATAAAAACCCCAAGGGAGCAGAAGACCACTCGGGCTTTTGGGCTTAGAATTTCTGTACCTGTAAGTGTGATTAATATGAGGAGAGTTTGTCAAAATAAACACTCAAATTTCTGGCTTCTTTATTGCCAGTCAGTTTCATTCAAAGCAAATTTTGTGTGGGACCAGCAACCAAGACCAAGAGAATTGTAACTTTTCAATGCTGAATATTCTTAGAAATCAAAATCATATGCAACTATTTTGCATTAGCAATCAGCCTTTTGGGAAATGTGTATTGTCACCCAGATTTTTGTCAATAAAATCACTGATGCTGGCCTTTAGTATTGGCAGGTGCCGAGGTAAAGATGCTTTGAAACAGAGTGTTTCTAAGACTGGAATTAACCCACCTGATCAGGCGGGCCATTATAACATTAATTACCTACAAATACATCAAGCAGTATCAAATACTTCATCCTTAATGGACAACATACCTAGCACAAATGCAATGATATAGTTGGAGAATCCCCCAGCACCCACAAAGAAGAAAATTAAGCTGAAGATTTCCCAGCTTGGAGAGAATATCTGCGCTGTGATCGCCACAGTTTGAAGAACCATCATGGCAAATAGTGCTAGTTTCCTTCCATACCTGTATAGGAATGGCAGTTCAGTGCAGAGTTAATTACATGATTTTTCTGTATCCCTATCAGCAACACTGGATAGTTTAGTTAAAAAAAAAACCAAATTCAGGTAAATGTTGTGTACAGTACAGACCTGTCAGACATCTGGCCTGAGATAAATGCTCCCAGTAGCACACCAACATAATGGATAGAGGTGGTCAGTGGAGTTTTGTATCCATTCTCACATACCAAGTCCCACTGTGAAATCAGTCAGTGCAGTTAGAATGAGAGGGAAGTAAGTGATTATCTTAACCAAGCTAACCAAGTTTGTTCATTACTGCCATACGGTTTTATAAAAATATTGTGTTCTTTTTATGATATGCAATTTCATTTTACTAGTTTTACTAAGCAACTTTTTATATATTTTTTTTCCTTTTTAAATTATATAATGAGATGATACTAGGAACTGTTGAAGTTCATGATAATTAACAGGGGTAATTGTGTATGAACCTAACAAATGAAAGTTTGCCCTTTGACCCTGCTTAGTGATATTGTAACTTAAGCGCTGTTATTTTAGTCACTACTGTTTACTTAGTTTATTTTATTTGGACTACAGTAAAATCAGTGTCTGTCTGAGCTTTTTCATTACCACTGTTCACTCTCCTTTTTCAATTTGATTAAAAATACAAATATATTATGGTGATTATTTCATAAGTTGCCTTAATGCATGCATTAAGGCAACTTATGAAATAATCACCATAATATATGCATTAGTTGATTATTTTAACATTTAGCTCCCTAAAACTATAATAGCTACTAAAAGGCTACCAAAGACCATTTCAATGTGGGAAACTTAATAACATTAAAGGAAGATAATTGATGACTTATCACTCACCTCTGTGACAATGGTTGACTGGTAGATTTTTTTGCTGTATGTCCACCCATCCAGACAACTCTCCAAAGGAATTTCACTCACATTCACATCCACATTTGGGATGATTTTATTTTGAGAGTAGTTCCTGACAATTTCAAGGTTAAGCCTTGAGCAAGAGCTGCGCTTTGTAGCGCCATCAACTGTTTCCAATGGGATTGTCACATTTCTCCACATCTCACTGATGCTATAGTTTTCAGGAATATAGCACTCATGAGGTGGAGTGTCACCTACAAATACGATATAGATGCCAATGAAACCATTCGGGAGGATGCTGATGGCCAGTGCTAAAAAAATCCTTTGCTGAAAAGCTCCCCAAGATCCAAGGAAAGAAGTGATGCTGTCATAGTCTCTAATTTTTAAGTTGCCCATTATCTCACCAAAACCCTTGATATCAAAGAAAAAGTAAGGAGGAAAAAAAGACAAGCAGACACTCTGTCAGTACTGATAGGCACGAGAGAGTGTGCCCTACGGCTTTGCTTTTATATGCCTGCTCTGGGAGGTTACTGAGTTACATACAGTGCTGTAAAAAAAAACAAACTTAAACAAAAAAAGCTTAATGTCACTTACAATCATGCATACTGTCTTTGTTGTGCTACACAATGCTTTCAAAAATATATGATTTAGATGGTTTCTATTAAACTAAAATAATAAGAAATGTAATGATTATATAAAACGTCCTGTGAAACATCATTCAAGGTATCCTTGGATAGGGAGTTAATAATTTTCAAGGAGGTAAAACAGTAATGAAGCATGTCACTATCATTCACAGTGACATTTGAGTTGTTTATTGTGGCTGGTTTAAAGATAAAGAAGTTCCGACTCATTTTCTCAGGTGCTCATTTGTGGTCCTCTATAAACTTTGACAGGTGACCAAAGTCCTGTTGTACAACTGCCAATGAGGAATTTCATTCAGTGCCGAGTGCAGTTTGGCAAAGAATAATTAAAAAAAAAAAAAAGCTTGAAGTACTTCAACATTTATACAAATGCCTTCATTTTGTAAACAGTAACACTGAAGAATGTTGCAGCTCCTGTTAATTTCTGGTGCTATCTGGTTTGAATTCATCATTATTGACACCAGTTTCAAAGCTCATCTCTGTGTGTATACTCTCTCTCAGGCATATCAGGCTAATTAAGGCTGGCACATCTCTGCAGCGCGGAGCAACGCTTCTCTTTGTCAGTAAGTGGTTGCAAATTGCCAACTGAGGAATATGAACTGCCAACCAAGCTGTTTCCACCAGTTTTTTTGTTAAAAGATGAAAACAACCAAGGTATGTGCCTTAGAAGAGGTCATATGTTCATTTTTTTAATTTACATGCATTGTGTGACAAAAATTTTGAGACTAACAAGATTTATATGCATATCAATTTCCATACAAAAATTTAAAGAAGTCAAATTTTCTCTTTGCAACATTTCTAAAAAATGTTCTTAAATTGATAAGCACCAACTGAGTAAAAAAATAATAGTTATTAAAAATGATAAAAACAAAAAACATAATAACGAAACAAAACAACTGTTCTTTGAAATGGTCTTTTGAATCCCCACTATATGTGCTTGGGATTTTATTTTCAGATATCAGCTTATTTCCTTTCTCTCTCTCTCTATGGAGTAAGTGTCTGCACATCAGATTTGGCCTCATGTTGTATAGGTGAGTTCCCCCCTCCTCCATTTCCTGCATATTTCTTCTTTTTGGGTCCACTACACAACCTGTAATTGAAAGAAAGGGATGTTAAAAATGGCAAATGAGCAACACACATACCACAGAAACATTTTGGCAGTTTACATATTTATATTTTCTACTTATCTTCTTTTCTTTCATTGTGCTGTAAGTTATCACATACATATTTTTGAGCTTTGAGCATATGTATGGAAATAGCCAACATTCAAGTCTATAGTATCCTTTCTTTACTATAGAGCCAACAAAATAGAATATGAAATGCATCATCACCTAAACAGCTCTTTAAGCTCTTTCCAAGATGAGTACTCAAACCACTGTAACTTCAAACACTGCACTCAGTAGACCACACACACACACACACACACGCACACACGCACACACGCACACACCAAAGACAACTCACGTTGTGCAATAACTTCATACACCAACCATATAATTTCCATTATCTGCTGCTATTGTTATTGTATATTTTGTAAATATCCAATTGTACATATTATTACATATTATTATCTACTATTACTGTCCACCCTGCTGCAACTGTACATTTCTCCACTGTGGGACTACTAAAGGGTATCTTAATCTTAATTGGTTTAGTCTTTATGTTGCTGACTTAGTGTTCTTATCTAATCTAAAGCAACGTGCTAACGGTGACCTGAGTGCACAGTACCCACCCCAGACATTCTTGCATCTGCTCCACTGTTTCTGGAAGATCTTTGTTGAGAGTCTCCGGAAGGAAGAAGTTAACCACAGATGAGGCAATGGTGAGACTTCCCATGAGGATATAAGGCAGAACCTTATTATAAGTGCCTGTAAATAACAAAGAAGCAAAACCCATTAAAGTCTGTATCTTTTAGATACATTGAGCATATCATAAGAGAGAATGTCAATCATTTTTGTGAGATACTTGAATCAACCTTCACATACCTAAATAGATGACATAGGGCGCTGTGATACTGCCAATGCGTGCAGCAGAAGAGCACATTCCCATGCCCACGTTCCTCAGTACAGTGGGGTAGATCTCAGCAGTGTAGATGTAGACGATGCTGAAGGCCATGGTGAAGCCAAACTTCCCAGTCATTTCCAGAGCCAGAGCAACAGACTGAAGGGCTGAGGAGGTGAGAGAGGAGATATCTGGAGTGATTTCTGAAGAAATGCTCTAAATTTACCAAACTGCCCTCATCTTTAGTACTTTAACAAAAGGAGACAAAACTCTTTTAAAGACTAAGTAATTAACATCATCTGATAACTTCATTACACAAATTTGGAATTTGTCACATGACCTATCAGCTCACATGACACTGGGTTTGTTTAATATGTAGCCTAGTTATATATTAATTTCTTCACAGCCCTGCAGCATTCTGCATGGCCTTTAAAATATACTTTGAAACTGGTTTCATAAAGAAACGTAATGATTGCCAGTGTGGATTTGGAAACTGCTTTCAATGGATACAGTCAAAGTACAGATCTGAAAAACACAATCAACAGCATAGGTGACACTTAACATCTGTTACAGAGCAGCCTGCAATCAGTTTTCTAAGAATTTCTTGTGACATATCTATATTAACCTGTCACATTTTACATAACCAGTGCCCTCTTATATAAAGCATTCTTCTTGGAAACAGGCTTGTCAGAAAAAGAAAGGACAATCACTTGACAAAGGTCACAAGGATGTGGAATGTATTTTTAACCTTTAGCAGAAGTACTGAAATTTTGTTGCAATATCGCATTAATATGTTTATATACAAACTTTTTTTTTTCACCTACCACCAGTGCTCTTACAATTCATGCTACTTTGTACAACAGTCCCTACATAACCAATGTTCTGTGGATTATCCAGAGAAACAGGGATATATTTCTGGAAAGAGGTGATGCCTTTGAATTATTTAATTTTTTGTTTTGCTTTACAGTATTTAGGGTGACAGCAGACATGGTCTCTGAACAAACAAAACATAGGCTACCTGCTTGTCTAGATACCAAAAGGTTTAAGTGAGAAAATATTTATTTTATCATTTTGTTCTATGAATGTTATGCTGCCATGTAAATGTGAACACTCATCACCAATAGCTGTGGTAAGAACTTATCCATAAATGTTTTAAATGCAGTACATGGAGTTCTAATGTAAATTACTGTGTGTCTGTTATGCTGTCATTTTAAAAAATAAAAGAAGTCTTACTGTCAGGGATGAATTGGATGAGCAGAAGAACTCCTCCTCCAATGACGAGGAACGATGACAGAAGTACTCTTCTGGGACATTTCTTTAGCAGCCAAGTAGAAACAACGTAGGCAGGGACCTCAGTAGTAGCTGATAAAAAACAGTTCATGAAGGGATTTCCACTCAGGTTTGAGGTGTTCAGGGATAAACCAAAATACCCAATGTTTATGGCCATCCTGAAAAAAGAAGAATTTTATTGTATTATCAAGTGAATGTCATGAGATGCAGGTTTTCATTGTAAATGTTTCCACTGGATTCTTGTTAACCCGTCACCGTGAATTTCTAATGCACTACACACATATGCATATAAATCAATAGCCACATCTTCACCGATTAACAAAGTTTTGGTGATTGTGAATGACCATTACTCAGAGCAGAATGAAGCAAAAACACAATCACTCACCACAAAAGCAGACACATCAGTGTGATGCATCTGATGTTCTTGGATTTCAGAACATCAAGCATGGTATATGTCCTGCTTGGAGGCATTGTCTGCAGCTAAAACCAAAGCAAACAAGAGCATTTGTATTGTTATGTTTTAAGGATTGCACACAGAACATCTCAAATATGTTATGAGCAGATTCAGTTTAGTCTTTGTCAACAACTGTTTCAGACATGGGAATGAAAAAAAGTTATGTGACAACTTTACAGTTGCCACATAACTTTTTTGAAATAGATTTACTTCGACTAGGCAGAAGCAGTCATAATAACAAGTAGCATACATGAACTGGAAGAGGAAACCTCCCTTCTGCTCGCAGGAGAAAACAATAAACTGTGACCTCACCAGTTGCATTGCACTCATTGTTAAAAACAATGAACCTCACCTCTTTAAAAATTACAGGTGGAGCTTCAACCTTATTTTTTCTTGCAGCATCTCTCACTATGGCCTCAGCCTCTTTCACTCTTCCCTGAGTGATCAGCCACCGGGGAGACTCTGGGATGAACCTGCACAATAAATTTAGGTTGGTCACAACAAATCAGAAAAAAAGGTTGTGTTTGTTTGCTGTTAAAACATGGATGCTCACTATCGGCACATAATATTCATGCACAAAATATAGAGATCAAAAAGAATTATGTGTAACGTACCACCAGAGAGGGATGTACACCACAGCAGTTGTGGACAGAACGGCAAGCAGAGTCCTCCATTCTCTGATGCCATATGCAATCCAGGGTAGAGTCATATACCCAATGCAATAGAAAAGAAAGGCTCCGAGAGTTGTGAAGAGCACTCGCATAGTCTTACTCAACACCTCTGTTCCTGTCCAAGACAAAACTGTTACTGAGGAGCTTGTGATTAAAAGGCGATAACCCAGAGGATAGTGAAAGCCAAAGTGTTGAGAGAAGTCACATTATCCATTTGTTTGCATCTTTTTGTGCAGCTGAGAAAAAAAAGATATTTTACATTTCATACCTAGTACAAATGCAGAAATATAGATGGATATCTGGGAGGCTCCAACAAAGAGGAACATGACACAGAACATTCTCCATGACTGAGAGAAGGACTGAAGCAGGACCGAGACACACTGGGCACCGAGAGAGATGAAAACGACCTTCTTCCTCCCAAACCTGAATGGACAAAAAAATGCATCATTGACAGTGATTCATAGAGAGAAACAATGATGGCAGTGGCATGTTTGTGATTGCTCTGTCCCTTTTTATACTATAATAACACAATTTTAGGATAATACAGCTGGGCAGGAGTCATAAACAACAACCAAGGACTTTTTTATGGTCAAACAGAGGAATTTATTAATTATGGGTGTTTGTTTCACTTGTTAAAGACCAGACTGAAGGCAAAAAGTTCACAAGCAACAAGTGAAGCACAAACCTGGCAGAGCATCAGCAGGGAAGATACCAAATGTCCGCTTATGTCATTGATACACTATTGACTTTAATTGACTTTATATGTCTGCATTTTGTATATATATATATATTTTAAATTTTTGTCACATCCTCCCTGCAATGAACAAGAAGCTGCTTTATATGTTTTTTGTAATCAGTTTGTTGCAACAACCAAGCAAAATGCTGATAATGTATCATATCTCATTACTATCAATCAGGTACAAGTGGGACTTATTGAAATCTAAGACATATTTTCAAGATTGGTGTAAGATTGGTGTATTATGTCCCCCATTGTCTACCATGCAGTTTAAAAGCTGCTCTGAAACAGTGACAGCGTCCATGCAGCCCTCCAATAAAAACAAGTTGCATGTACTGCTTCCTTGTATAATGCCATCACGGGACACTGTGCCTTTGACCTTTGCACCATTCTCTCTAAACACTACAGATGGATTTGTTGCTTGACCTCAAAGAGGGAATGTTAGGAGAGACTAAGTGAGCAGTAATCCCTGAACTGATAACTAACATGCAGTGTTAACAGCTTTATTGTAATCCTTAAAATCCTAGTATGACACAATCATGAAAAAGCTCAAAAACCTCAAAGACGCTCACCTTTACCCTTCCCTGTTTCCCATCCATTGTGCACAGTTTTCACAGCTGCAAAGTGTTCCTCACTGCTGCGACCTGAGCCACATGCTTTTCTACAACCCAAACTACACGACACTGAAGTCTGTTATGGCTGAACCCTTAAAACAACTAATATCAAATGCTCCTTGCGCAGTACTCTGACAAAAACACACCTGTCAGGTTCAACAACTCTACACTAACATCTAACAGCTGCTTGTCTCCCAGATCAAACAATCATCTGGTTTACATGGACAGGAAGCACAACCAGTACAACCCAAGACAGTGCTGAGATAAATCACAGTCTTATAACTAGGAAATGAAACAAGTATTTAGGAGTAATTAAATTCTAAATTAAAATAAATAACTAGTACAAAAAACAGCAACAGTTCTGGTAAGGACAGGGTTGTGTGGCAATAATTTCAAACTTTTCTTGTAAGGGGTATAGCTAATGGATGGGTGGATTTAGGAGAAGTCAGAAGGACTCCTGTCCTCTGGCTGCACATTTTAGTACCATCCACCACTATTATAATTTACACATTTGCCCTCAGGTTGTAGATGCTCTCTTAGTAAACTAATCCTGGCTGAATGTATTTCTGTCATTCCAGACCACTCCTGAAGGACAAAGGCATTTTTACATTTTACATTTGTGTACCATCACTGTCAGAATGACAATGATTTCAGTGTAGGAGACTTCAATCTTAGTGAGGAGAAATCCTCTCTTGGAGAAAATCAGCTTAAACAGTAGATGGGGCTGTTGCTACTATAATAACAGCTTATTAGGTCCAAGTCTCTGTTAACATTCACTGCAATGTGATATCCTCACTTAATAAACCACAATCCACTTATTAGTCAGTCATGCATTTTCCATTTTTCTTAAGACTTTAAGCAAAATGTACTGAATGATAGGATGAAATACCACATATGTAGTAAATGACAGAAAACTTTTACAAAACACAACACGTAAGTTTCGTACTGGAATATAGTAATATAGTTCATTATGTGGAATTTCACAGATGATTAAGGATGAAATACCTGTCAGAGAGCTGTCCTGAGATCAAGGATCCAACAAGGTATCCCACAAACAGAGTCGAGGAAGCAAAGGGAACTTTCCACTGGTTGTCACAAACAAGATCCCACTGTGAAAAGACACAAATTACAAACTTATTTCAAACAAACACTTTCATGACTTGCACCTTACACAGAAAACACATGCATGTTCATACTGACCTCAGTGACGATGTTGGATTGGTAGATTTCTTTGCTGTAGTTCCATCCATCTAAACATCCCTCCTGCTCCAGGTTAGTGAGGTTGACATCTCTTCCTGGTATATATCCTTCAGCAGAGAGATTTCTAACCACATCCAGCCTATATCTGCTGCACTGGCTCGGCACCTTTTCACCATCCACTATTGTAAAGGGAATGATGGCATTTCCCCACTCCTCAGTCAAGTTGACATCTGGAATGAGACAGTGGTGTTTCGGAGCTGCACCAACAAAGACAATGTAAAGCCCGTTGAATCCAGTTGAGACAAAAACTGTGTTCAGGAGGAAGAATGTGGTCCAGAAGTAAGGACCAGTCTGTCCAAGGAATGCAGTGTCTTCATCATAGTCTCCCATTCTTTATAAAAAAAATATCTCCCTGCTCCAGAGGGAGAAAAAAAACCTCTAAAATTCCTCAGAGTATGAGACGTTGTATCCCTCTTTAAGTCTTCAGCTTAGTACCAGAGTTGAGCTCTCTGTGGGGCACAGTGAGCTGGTCCCTCAGTGGGATGGAGTCACAATTCAAAAACTTCTAGTCCTGAGACCATTAAACCTCCTTTCAAGAGGACAACTTTTTCATCCTCAGACCGCTGGATCCACTGTCTCTCAGTTTATGAGCAGAAAGGAAAGCTATTTATCTGAGATTAGTGAATGAGAGATCTCTCACCCACTGATTTGATTTGCTAAAAGTGAAATGATCAAAAGCTTGAGAGTGGCCAGTCTGACCACCCAGCCCCCGCACCACTGTGGTCAAAGTGGTATTTTTTCTAAACAACATTCCACACTTTTAAATACCCCAAAGAAGTGCACGTGCCTGTACTCTAAATGTTGCTAAGTAGCATTAAGACTCCCACTGGACTATTTTTAAGACTCACTGCAGAAGCAAGCAGAAATTATAACAAATCTCTATTTTGGCTTGAAAATGCATAAAAAATATGTTAATTTAATTATATTCTGAATAAATTGCTAGAATACCACAAATACAAAAAAAAACTACACTTAATTTTACCGTAATACATATTTAGTCTGTTGTCTAATATGACCCCTGCATGCTGATTGTGTATACTGGTAATCTCATGAATATTCAAATATATAATACCAAACATAGAGAATACATTAATAAACCACAATTAAGCTATATTAATAATACAATGTGATGCATGTATTTTATCTTATCTCATCCTATCCTGTCTGTCATCTCTCTCTCTCTCTCTCTCTCTCTCTCTCTCTCTCTCCTGGATTAACTGTAGATTTTGGTCTAGTGTGAATGGTCTGCTAATGCACACAAATCAATATCAATTCAACAGTACAACAAATGCAGCCTCAGTTGGCTCCCTTCCCCTTCTAACACAACCATTGTTAGACCTGTACAAATACCTGGATCACAATGGAAATGCATTCATCTGTAATGGTCAATAAGGTAATCACAAATGAAATGTTTACATGGCATTTAAAAAAAAGTCAGCAAAATCTGAAATCTCATCATATTTAAGTCCTCTTTTCTCAGCATACTGCAACTACAGAGTAAAGCTTTCATTATGAACATTATTTCAGTCAAATTTTTCAGGTCTTCATTAGACCTTGAGCATAAGACAAAAGATTTTACTCAGGCTCCTATATTGGAGGGCCCTCTTCATGATGGGGCCTTGATCAGTTTAATCAGTACTTGAATTACCTTCCTTTCCTGAAGATAATCAGGAATCTTTCAACTGAGCAACAGGATGCAAATGCTAATTCTCTATTTGCAAGGCTCTGTGATTAAAGACATTTAAAATGTGACAAGATTAGATCATTGTCATCTGTAGTCTTTTATCACTGAGGACACCCATTGGATCTCAAATACAACTAGTCAAAAGTCCACAGACTGAATGATCTACTCCCATGAAAGTGTGAAAAGATGTTTAGGTTCTGTGGTGTAAACCAAAAGTAAAGATGCTCACATGCTGCTGTAGGTTTATTATTGGAGGAAGTTTGTTACTGCATCTGAACCATGTTTCTCATGAGTGGATAATGAGCTTAAATGATTTATTTTAACCATGTTATGGTAATCACATGGCAACTGAACTTCAGTTTACTTCTAAACTAATATAACACAGCATACAAAAAGCGTCTCCCGAAATTCTGTCTATATACTTTAAATTATGTGTATAATAATACTATCTGTCTATTTATCTATTTCTGAAGCTGTTATTTTCTAGTACTGAATGTGATACAGTTCAAAAATATGGTCATAAATAACAGATTGCTGAATTTCCTTTGCACACATTGCATAAGTAAGCACATTCCTCAGTTTCACAAAAAGCTAAAGCTCAGTCTGTGTAATCATTAACCTGGGCATACATGGCATAAATAAAAGACTCCCATCAACTAATTTACACAGTTACAGGCTTTACTGAGTGCTTGTGAAAGTGATTTCCTGCACGTGACATGTGAGAGCACATGATTGCCATCAGCACATGCATCCATATGTGAAGGGTCTGTGTCTGGTATCTAATTTGTTTTTGTTTCCTGTTTTGTGTGGGTGTACCTAGGACTGGAGCATAGTTTTTTTTGTCTTGTATTATAAATAAAATATTTTTTATTGTATTTTTATTTATTATTGCTTGAATTCTGAATTTTCAGCTCTTATACATAAGTTACTTATGATTTATTCTTCAACATTTATCCTTCAGGGAATATCAATCAAACTTTCAAATATATTGTTTTTCATTTTTTCATTTTTTAGCTCGACAGGTTGTAAACAAAGGGGCGGTTCTCTCTATGACCAATCACTTTTATTAATTAAAACAAATGAACAAATCACTATAGATTGGTGTGCAATCATTTATTTATAGTGGGAGTAGGTACTGCTGTACATGCCGGCATGTCAGCTCATGCAGCCATTATAGACAGAAGCAACATGTGAACACAGACAATTGTTCCAAGCATGAGTTAGAATTCATACTTATGCCTATTTTATGTATGTAGATAATATTAGCACTGGAAGATTTTATCCTGCTCTTTGAATACAGGATACACTGCAAACAGCCTGTCATTCTGGTGTGGGATGCTAGCATGAATTTGTCACAAATACAGAGAAAATTTAAAGCAATTTCTCTGCTGCCTGAAAATTTTAATGTTGACTGGAACATTATTGATCAGTGGGTGCAAAGAGTGTTATCTAGGCCTGATGCTGGAAAACTCTATTCAGTTCTAATTTACTACGGTGTAAAGAACCAGGAGTTAGCCATAAGTTTCATCCATGAGCCACCTTTTTTCAGCATTGCTTATTGGGGTCAGTGTTTATAAGCGCAGTGGAAACATGTTCTTGCTGTATGTTTTGTTTGTAAGTTTCCTTTAATTTGTGAAGGATAAAATTAATCTATAAAACTGGTTTAAGATTGTATCCATGAGTCTAATGTCTAATAAATACTCATTAGGCAAAAAATAATTGATTGACAGTGGCCTGCACCTGGGCCAGATGGGTTCAGATTAATTCTAGGCATCCCGTTACACCCTTCTTAATTGAACTTTGTACCATTACACTATTGTTTCTTTATTTGTTTTTATACTTACCATCTCAACCAAAAATAATGGTGTCTGATAATCCCTAGGTAGAAACATAACAAAGTTGGTTATCATATATTCCAGTGCTACTCCATTCTATATTCCATCATTTCCTGGAGGACACTTGAGGTTACAAAAAATAAAATTGTATCAAACTTCATTCTGCTTATAATATAGTAAAACAGAAAATTACACTTTAAATGAAAGTGACAATAAATGCCTACATACATCATTTGTATATTTGATAAAATAAGTAAACATAACATAAGCACTCATCATAGTTAGTTAGTACAAACATGAGTACAAAATATTTCCTACACCTTATTTATGGTTGAATGTGACGATGGCAGTCCTGATGTTAACACTAAATGTATTAAATTTGTAAAAATCCTGTAAAAAAAAAATTTACTGATATTATTCAGCTTGTGAGTTTTTAGACTTCATTTCAGCACCATGAATTGTTTAAATATCTCTTCATGATGGGGGGTTTAGATGTCTCTTGTATTTATATTGTTATTGGTAGCTATATTTGTGAAAAATCATACAAAATTCTTAAAGACTTCAGCTTTTAAGTAGGAGCCAAATATTTTCGTTGGAGGGCCAGATTTGGCCCACGGCCTGTTATATGCCTACCACTGCTATGAAGTATGATAATCAGTCGTTGAGGGAATGAGGCACTGGACATGCCAGTGAAAGTTTCTGCTCTTCTGGGAGGCTGAGACAGGAGATCTTTAAGGAGTTATACCATGGGAGAGTATAGTGCTTTTTATTCAGACCTTGACATGTATAGCAATGCCACTCATTGGTTTAATATTGTATGAGGGACGGTAGATTAATTATGTCATACCAGTTCATAGGAGGCTATCCAACCAAATTTGATTTGATTTATATTTACTTTTCCATGTAGTTTCCATGCTGTACATTTGCTTTAAAGAGATAACTAATGAAAATTGTAAACAGGCATGGTATGACGGATATGGAGTTTTCATCACATAATTCTAATAGGGAAAAAATAAATGTGTTATCTCACTCATCTTAGTTAGCCTAATCTTTTTGGTAAGATACTTACTGACTTCAAGACACAAGCTCTCAGCTCATGATTATACATTCTGACACTGACAACTATATTTTCTATGTTGAAGCTGAAGAACATTATATTACTTGGTAGGCCTACTATTTTTGACAGTACAAAAAATAAAGACGCTGAAAATATCTAGCTTCCTGCAGACCATGAGATATGATACCACATAGAAAATCCCTTTTGTTTCTCATCTGTGCAACAATAAAACTTCATCCCCGTTTATTGTGGTATAAATAGGCTATAAAGCAAAACAAAAAAACACTCCTGTTTTATTACTGTGTGGCATTTTATAACAATGTGAGTTAGTAGCAAAATGGCAGTTAATCCTGCTGGCAGTGTTTGGAGACTTCCAGTGTTTTGGTTTAATCTATAGTAGGATCACGGACTGTTCCTTTAGAGATGGTTAACTTAGGGTAACACAGCCAAGTGAGTGCAGCGGGTGGTGGGTGGGATGGTTTTGAAGCTGAAACAAAACCACTGCTTTTCAAATGCCCATTCGTGTCTCCCACGTTAACTCTGCCCTATTTTGCGCGCCTGGGTTGTGCAGGACCAGCACTCGCTGACTTAAAGCATGACCGACTACGAGGCAGAAACCGCCTTCCTCGGCGAGTGGGGACGTTTCCAGCAGCAGATCTTTTTCCTCCTTTGTCTGAGTGTCATCCCCAACGGTTTCACCGCCCTGGCCATTGTGTTTCTCGCTGACACGCCGCCTCACCGCTGCCTCGTTCCCGCGCACCTCAACCTCACCGCCGCATGGAGGAACAGCAGCATCCCGCTGGAGGAGGAGAGCCACAGCGGCACCTTGGTGCCCAGCAAGTGCTCCAGATACAAACTTGATGATATGCTTAGTTTCTCGGAGAGAGGTTTACTGCCCGGTGTAGATGTTAATCTGTCAAATGTGCCAAAAGAAGGCTGTCTGGACGGGTGGGAATATGACCGGAGCGTTTACATTTCCACCATCACAACTGAGGTTTGTGTACCTGCGCAAGTCCCAAATTAGGAGAAAGCTGCAGTTGCTTCCATGAGAGAGAATTAGTTGCTGCGTAAATGTACCTTTTTTATGGAGCATAAAGCCACCAAAAAGTATGATCTTAAGAGTAAGATGAGACTGATTTAATCACCCGCTGTGATTACTCTTGACCACAAAAACTACATTAAAAAGTTATGTCAGAATAGATATTGGGACAAAAACAAAAATGCCCAAGAAAAAACGAACAAACAAAAACAACCATGGTACTGTTTTTGTTGCTAAAGAATAACATCTTAAAGAGTCAACTCTTTTACTGTAGCCTACTTTACTCTGATCTATAATGCATGTGAGTGTGTTTGTGTTGCAGTGGGACCTGGTGTGTGATGACAGGTGGAAGAACCCACTGACCTCCTCTGTCTTCTTCTGTGGAGTTCTGACTGGCTCCTTCATTTCAGGACAGCTTTCTGACAGGTGATAAACAGAAGATTAACTTAACCTTTTTGTCAGGATGGACATGTCACTGAACACATTCTTGTGACTGCAATAATTTTGTGTCAATCATTAAGTTCCCAAGTTCACTCTGCCCTCTTTAATCTTTAACTGCATGTCTTCTTTCAGCCCTCAACATTGAAATAAATATCTCCCTTTTTCAATCAGCTACTAGATTTTTAAATTATTTATTATTTATTAATTATTACTTTGTCTGCTTGTCAACTAGGGGTAACAGGTCTGGTCAGCAACATATATGCAACACTACTCTTTGCATCGTTTTTCTGTAGAACTTGAAGTACAGGTGAAAGCAGAAGCAGAATTTCACACAGTACGGGATAAAGAAATGCATTATGTAATTTGTAAAATCAAGATGTAACCTAAATTACCGCTTTGCAGTTGTATGCCTCTGCCAAACAGCCAAGTTGCAGGAAATACAGTCACACCCTTTCTGAGTTACAGCAATGAATACTATCCAAGGTGTTTTTGCAGAACATTATGATGTCACAGCGAAGTAGACCATTAATGTAAATTGGCATCACTTCATTATATCCTTATAAACATTTCAGTTAAAATGTGTCATTCTTAGTGTATGAATATGTGGGTAAGGTCACAGTAACCTTGAACTTTGACCACGAAATTCTATTCAGTTCATCCTTGAGTCCAAGTGAATATTTGTGCCAGATGTAATGAAACTCCCTCTGGGCATTCCTGATATAATGCATTCACAAGAACTTGAGGTCACTGTGACGCACCAAAATCTAAAGTCATCCTTGAGTCCAAGTGAATTTGTCCCAAATTTGAGGAAGTTCTGTCAAAGTGTAACCCAGACAACCCAAAACATAATACCACTGGCCCTGGCTGTTGCTGGCCAGAAAAATCAAACAGCATACAGTTTTCAAATTTTCAAAGATCTTGTGGGCCTGTTGAAAGGGAACTGATTCTGCATTCTTTTCAAAGTCTGTTTACAGGTTTTTGTAAGTCCTACTGTATATGTGAAAAAAACTTTTATAAAATCTTCTGTGGCTGCAGATGGAGCTGCATCTGATCAGTTACCTAAAGTGCTGTAAGAAATATTAAAGAAAAAAAAAAGAACTGAGCTGAACAGACCTCTTTAGCCAACAATCATTTCTGCTTGGCACTAGCAGCTCAAGTCTACAGTAACTGCTGTCAAGTCGCATTGTGGCTGTTGTAGGTGCCAGGTTTTAATGAGGAAGTAGGACATGTGAAATAAAAAAGATGATATCTCTGGTTTTGCTGCATTCATTCTGATCTTTTATATTACATTTGTCCATCATGAGCCTGACAATATTGTTTGAGTACAGTCTGTGATTTTTGACAACTTGGGGGCAAAAGCTTTTCTAAATGAGCTAACAGACACACATGCTTGACATATCACCATATATAGTTGATATAGATAACTTGCCATAAGTCACCCCCTTACACATCCAGCAGACACAGAGCAACATTGCAGTCATGTTTCCGGCCACTCAATGAATACAAGTCTAATGTTCATTCTCTTTTTAGCTGTGGTTTGTCTAGACCAACTCTGGAAAGAAAAATGTGGCTCTTTAGCTTCTATATGTTTAATTTTCTTCACCAGCTAGTCCCTGACTTTGCCATTTGGTGGTGGACAGGGTTAATGATAGACAGGTTAGAGTGAACTATACTGTCAGTGTACCATAAAACCTTAACAATGAGCCAGAGGAGCCTAGTAGGCGCACTACAACTGAAGACATGACTGATAATTCTTTATGGGTGATTTACCTGTGCTTTATGTCCTTTTCAGGTATGGGAGGAAAATAGTGATGTTTGTTACCATTGCAGTCCAGACAGTGTTCACACTCATCCAGGTCTTTTCTCCATCCTGGGTCATTTTCTGTGCTGTGTTCTTTGTTGTCGGGCTGGGACAAATCTCCAATTATGTGTCTGCATTTGTGTTAGGTACTTTTTCCCCTATACTCATTGATTCTCATAATTATTTAGTCACTAACTTGTTCATGATAATGCAGAAAACTTTGACATTCCCCCCTTTTTTCTTTTGTGTCAAGGAACAGAGATTTTGGGCCCACGTGTGCGGACAATTTTCTCCACTGCGGGTGTGAGTCTGTTCTTTGCTGTGGGCTACATGCTGCTGCCAGTGTTGGCTTTTTTCATCAGAGACTGGAGGATGCTTCTCCTAAGCCTCACCCTGCCTGGCTTCCTTTGTTTGCCTCTCTGGTGGTAGGTAGGTGTGTGCTTGCTTGTGTGTGTCTGTGTGGGTTTTTATAGGTGATGTTATATATTTTGCCAGCTATGTTGTTACTTGATAATGCTTTGCTGCAACACAGACTGGTGTATAGAGGGCCTGTGGCAGTGCCAAAGAATTTTCCAGTGTCTTGATCATTCCCATATCTTTGAGGTGGAGTGGTACTAACTAGATATAGTTGGGCTTAATTCCTCAAACAGCTCTGGCTCTAGAACCAAACTCCTGGAGAGGGGCTGAACTCTATCCTTTCCAGAGTTGCCCAGGGTGAGAGGTACTGGGTGGGTGTGGGGATACTCATGGGTCTCCGGCTGAGTGCCGCTGTTTTGAAAGGGGGAAGACTGACTGTTGTTTGTGCGCCCAACAGCAGTTTGAAAACTCTGGCCTTCTTGGAAATCTATGGGTCAGATACTGAAAGCGGCACCACCTGGAGACTCTACAGTTCTCTTGGAGGAATTGAACGCTAATGTGGGTAATGATGACCAGGATGACCAGACCAAGATTAATAAAAGTCATCGAGGCAAATACTTCACATCAAAGCTTTGTTTAATCTATATGTTGGCTCAGTCGTCACGGTTGGAGATGAAGTGGTTCCTGGTTTCATGCTAAATCACAGTAAAATGGCAACATAGTATTACTATTTAAATACTAATAAAAACTATAACTGTGGCCGACTACAATGGTTAATTACTGTAGATTCACTTTAGGTACTGTGGCATCAACCAGCAACAGATGCATGTGCACAAGCAGGTTTGTTTTGTGTTAGCTGGACAATCTGACTTCTTTGCAAACAAGTCCAGTCACCCCTGATGGTCATTATACAAAATGCAGATTTAAGCAACTTCTGCATCTGCCTTACTTTTCAGACCTGGAGTCTACGTCCATTTTCATATACAGTCTATGGACCAGACCTAGTAAACACATATGTATAGTGAGAATGAGCTGGGAAGGCCTGGCTGAGACACCTGTCTGTGAGGTCTTCAACTCCCACCTCCGGAAGAACTTTACATGCACTGGGGACGCTGAGTTTGAGTGGGCCATGTTCAAAGCCTGTATTTTAAATGTAGCTGTCAGGAGTTGTGGTCAGAGAGTCATCTGTTGTGGTGGTAAACCAACAATGCGCTGATGGACACCGGTGATAAGGGAAGCCATCAAGCTGAAGAGGAAGCCTTTTTGCAACTGGCTGACCCAGGGGTTTCTTGAAGCAGCAGATAGGTACCGGCAGGCCAAAATCGGTGCATCTGGGCAGGACGCAAAAGCCCAGGAGGACTTGAGGGCTCATGGGAATTTGCCCTTTCAGTCTATAATGTGGTTTGTGGACTTGGAGAGGGCTTGTGACTGAGTCCTGTGGGAGATCACGTGGGGGGTGCTGTGGTAATATGGGGTTCCTGGTCTGTTGCTGTGAGCATTCCAGTCCTTGTATTACCAAAGCAAGAGTTGTGGCCACATTCTCAGAAAGTCAAACATGTTTCCACTGGGTGTTGGCCTCCAGGGTTGTCCCTTATCACTAATCCTGTTTGTGATTTTCATGGACAGGATATCAAGGCACAGCCTTGATGTTCCGTAGGTGGGAGATGGGATTGTGTTTGGTTTGGACACAGAATTGAATCCTTGCTATTTGCAGATGAATTGGTCCCATTGGCTTCATCAAATTAGGACCTTCAGCCTGCACTGGTGGGGGTGGGGGTTGGGGGTGGGGGTTTGATTTATCAGTTGATCGATGTTCCTATCCTCACCTATGGTCATGAGATTGTGGATACAAGTGACCGAGATTAGTTTTTCCCCCCCAGGGTGGCTTTGCTTAACCCTAGAGATAGAGTGCGGAGCTCGGACATATGGAGGGACTTTGGAGTAGAGCCGTTGCACTTTTCTGTCGAAAGGAGCCAGTTATGGTGTTTGGGCATCTGATTAAGATGCCTCCTTGTCCAGTAGAGGTCTTTTGGGCACAAAATGTGCTGGAGAGATTATATCTTGCATCTGGCCTGGGAACACCTCAAGATCTGAAAATGTTGCTAGAGGGATGTTTTGCTTGACCCGCTGCCACTGCGACGTTGACCTGACCCTGGATTAAGTGATTGAAAATAGATGGCTGGATGGATGAACTATCTTCAGGGTTTTGGACTGTTGGTCTGATAAAATACTTTTGATACAGTTATTACAATCATTGCTTTCTTAAAATTTTGAAGACTAAATGAACAAAATAATTGGCAGATTAATCAATAATAATCTGCTCATGCCCACTTTATGAAGACTAGTGTTAGGTAGGTTTTACTTTTATGGAGGTGTTCAATTTAGAATTACAAGGAATCAACATGAAGAAAAAGAGAAGCATCAATCAAATTTTTGCTGTAAAGTGTGTTTTCCTCTTTTCCAGGTGATTGACGCTCTCTCTCACTGTCCACACTGTTGTGTAATGACGCAGGTACATCCCAGAGTCACCTCGGTGGCTGCTTTCTCAGGGAAGAGTAGAAGAGGCTGAGGCCATAGTGAGGGATGCTGCTAAGAGGAACAAAATTGAACCCCCGTCTGTCATCTTTAGTCCTTCGCAGGTGAGATCTCAGTGAAAAACTGGCTCATATGAGTGCATAAACACCAAGCTGCAGGGAACTCATGGCTGCCATGACCAGATGGAGGAGTACAATATTTAAGTCAGTACAAGTTGTTACTGTAGTCTTCCCTGAGTTGTTGAACTCAGGGACTGTGGAGTTAAACCTATCTTTTCAGATAGCCTCAAGTGACTATCAGTTTAGTTTATCATAGTAGTGTTTGTGTTTTACAGTATATGACACATGATCATTTTTACATATATCAGTATTTCTTGTAAATTTGACCAACTAAAATTACTGTGCCTATGCTTGAAGATAATGACTCAGCTCTTTCCCCTCTCCTGCTCTATGAAAATAGGTTTACAAAGAAAGCTCAAAAGACTGTCAGTGAACTGAGTCTCAAAAATACAGACCAAATCAATGTCACCACACAAAATTCGCAAAAAAGAAACATCATCACTTCATAATTTATCACCAAGGCCATGGGGAATGACAATGAATTCTACTCAACTGAATGCACAATACTTCAGCTATAACCGATATACCTAAGCCATTAACCAGACCATACAACTGGGAGATGATATTCCTTTAAGGGCGCTCATTGTTTTGTACGGTTTTTCTGCACATTTTATTCTTTCACCCAGAAGGCCTCAATTACTCACACCTTTAAGCTGTGAACTGCCTCTGACAACCTTTCCTCTGTGTAGACACTTTGTCCTGCACTGTCCACCTTGGAAACTGACAAGGGACCTCTGCATGGGTCAGAAAGTGATAGTGGTAAAATTCATAATAAATGTTTTAGAAACATAATTTAGTAGCACAAGGGCATAACAGTCAAGTTTTATGTTTATGTTTATGTATACATGTCCTATATTGTTATGCAGGAACATTTTTATGTTGTTGATATACATAGAACAAAATAAACATTTCAGTTTGTACCACTAACATTTGTTTTGCCTCTTACTGGTGGGAACTGGATGAGATGGTACTGCTATCACCCTTGTGTTTGTGTGGAGTTGGTAATTAAAAAAAAAAAAAAAAACATTCGATAAAGCTACAGGCTGAATTCTCTGTTGTTTTCCACTGAAAATAGCAAAATCCAGAGTCATGAGATTCAGGAAGTTGCGAAAGTTGTTAGCATACTTGTTGGTTAGGAAGGATTGATGTATGAATATCTTACAAATATAACCAATTATGTACATGCAGCAGCACTGAAAAATTAATAGTATGATAAAAATGAACACTACAGAGGGATAAAAACACATTACTAGTTATTAAGTATTTTTGCTACCTCATTTTGTCATTTCATATCAGACTTCTACCTTAATTTCTAGTCCTCATGTTTGGTAACTGTATGTGTGAACTTGTGCACATGCATGTGTTCACTCACCAAGTGGCCATGCCATCTTATTGTTCTCTGTAATGAAATTATTTCCAGACTGATGGCTCTGCTTGTTAAGTGTCTGTTGTTCCACGTGCTCTGCTGCCCCACAGAAAGAAAATCGGTCTGAGAAGACGCCAGCCCACAACATCTGTGACCTGCTACGTTCTCGAAACATCCGCTGGATCTCTGTCACGCTGTGGCTGGTCTGGTGAGTCCCTGCTGTCCCATCTGACCTCCACATTCAGTACAGTGACCCTGCATGCTCAACTACACACACACATATGCGCACGCACACAAACAAACACACCTAAGCACTCATATATAGACATATACACATGCTGTTACACATACACGCACATGCACACACACACATACACACACACAGTTTTAGCCCTCACAGGTCTCACTTCAACCACATGTCAGCCCATCTCAGTAACAACAAATAATGATCTGTCGGGTGCTGTGAAGCCTGCAACTAAGATCAAAATCAGGTTTTATGTAACTGCACAGTATGCCTGTATCCTTCCTGCACTCACTTCCTTGCTGAGTCTGAAAACAGGTGCAGCTTCATTTTTCTTTGATTTAGAAACAATTCCATTTAGTCTAACACTAAAAAGTCATAAACTAATCACAGCAGGTGGCTAAGCTTCTAATTTCCATGTCATTTTTTGCTGCTCTTGAAGGACTTACTGACTTTATTTTCTGAAAGTGCTGTAGTGCCATGCCATTCAGCTGTACAGGGTGATAAACACCACCAAGACTGTTATGTATGATTAATAATTATCCCCACAGGAACACCGTGACTATTGCCTACTTTGCACTTTCCCTGAACACGGCGAACCTTCATGGCAACGCGTACTTCAACTGTTTCCTGTCAGCGCTGGTAGAGATTCCAGCCTACACTTTGTCATGGCTTTTGTTTCGCTGGTGTTCCAGACGAATGAGTCTCTTCTCAACCCTCTTCATGGGAGGATTGTTTCTACTCTTGATACAGTTCATACCAGCAAGTATGGCACTTCAATGGACAACAGTTTAACGCTACATTAATATAGCTTTAATTTCTGCAATTTTTCATTTGTTCTTTAATGTAAGATCATTACATATCATCATTTTATCATTATATAGACAGAAAAATAAGGTTTATTTTCTTCGTCACATGCAAGCAGATAAAGACATACAGATATACACTTAATCTGAGATGTTTTCATTTTAATCCAGGGAAAATTTGTTTGAACTATTGTTTGAATTGTCAATTTATTCACTAACTCACATGTAACATTTAACGATTTAAAATTTTATTTCCTCTAGACCTGATTTATTTTGCCATAACACTCGAGATGACAGGGAAGTTTGCAGTGACAACAACATTTGCCATCGTGTACGCCTACACAGCAGAACTCTACCCAACTGTACTAAGGAATACAGCTCTTGGCACCTGCTCCATGGCCTCCAGAATAGGCAGCATCATTGCTCCATACTTCATTTACTTAAGTAAGGAGGATCTTACATCTGCCTAAAGCACATTAAATGCATCACTCAGCTATCTGTTGATCCTATTATCCTCATTCCCTTCAAGTTACTGGAATACTTTGATTTCCTCAAAACACTACATGGATGTGTTTCAAGTTGTAAATTGTCCATCCATCCATAATCTACACCACTCATCCTACTCAGGGTTGTGTAAGACTGGCTCCTCTGTTACAGGGATAATGCACTTGGACACTCACAGTCATGCTTAAGAAAAGATTTAGAAATCCCAATTCACTGTTCTTGGCTTTGTACTGTGGGAGGAAACTGCAGCACCCAAAACACAGAGGACCTGAAAACTCAGAAAAGCCCCAGACAGCTGGGTCGCTTGGACTCAAACCCAGGACCTTCCTTCCTGTCATACGGTGACTTCAAGGTGGTTATGTTCTAAAGCACAAAGAAACACCCAGCAAACATTCGTCTACTGTGGAGACAGGGGCTGTGGAGTGTTCATTTTCTACCTCTGCATTTCCCCTTTTCATCAAACTCACACAAAGAAACACAAAGAAGAACAAAAAAGATACCTCTGTGTTGTTTTCATGTATGTGAAAAATACATTTTTAAATTCTCCATGGGTCTCATTTGTCCCATCTTAACCATTCATCAGATGTGGATGAAGTGTCAAGAAAAGCAGTCCCCCTCCACTACTGACTCATACTAAACACTATTAGAAACAAAATGCCAACACAAGGCTGGATCCTCTCCAAAAACAGAACAAGAACAAATGTCACTAGCACAAAAACATAAAAGCAGGCTTGATTAGCACTCAGTTTGGATGAACCAGCCTAGTTTAGAAGGCAGTTTAGTTTCAGTGAAGATTTAGTGGGTTGGGTTAACTGATGCGTGATACTGATTTTTTTAAGTCTCCACCTTTTGTGTTTTTGTTTTTAACTGCTCTGTAGTACCATTGTAGTCAGAGTTGTTTTTTAGTGTCTCTTCCTCTGCTGTGTTGCCACAGGAAGCTATTCGATTTCACTGCCTTACATACTCATGGGAAGTCTTACAACTCTGGCGGGGTTGCTGAGTCTCCTGCTGCCTGAGAGCTATGGAATGCCTCTGCCTGACACCATCACTCACATGCAGCCCTTCCCTGGGTAAGACTACCCTGTCATTACATTTCCTAGAGACTCGGGTTATTATAGATCTGAAGTGGTCATTAGTTAAAATTTTTTGTTATATTTTTGTACATTAGACAGTGTATCAGATACATTTTTAAAAAATGATCCTATTTTGGGCCAGGCTTTACGTGCTCGCCTTGTTCAACCACAAGGTTGAACTGCTCTGTGTAGTCTGTGAATCATGACTGCAACTTTATCGCTGTTTATTACTCTAGATGTTGTCAGAAGAAGTCTTATGTGGCCACACACACTGATGAAGGAGAAAATGAAGGGGAGAGGAAGTCTCCAGTTGTCCCTTGAACAAGGAGTAGCACTGATATCCAGCTTCAGGAGAATAGCTGGGCAGACATCAAATCTCTGTCAGGTATAACTCAAAGGATAATTTTTTGTCATTGGATTGTGAAATTATGCAACTTCATATATGTACATATAACATATGATAGTGCCTTAAAATATCTCCACAAACCTGGTATGTTTTCTCGAAGACAGAGTCACAATACTGTCCAATGAAGAGTGAACCAATGCAGCTGTTACCATACTTACATAATACTGCCCTTAACAGTGGTAAATTATAAAAATAGTGCAACTTTGAATAAGTAAAATTAACAGTGCATATATGTAGAAGAAAGTGTCTAATATTCTGGTATTAAGTTAATTGGAACCAGCGGCCACATTTAGGGTCTAATGGTACTGCAACTACAACTTTTGTTTCACCTTTAACACGAAGATAACATGCAGAGTGACCTGAAAGGTAGAAAGTCCTGTACATTTTAATGCAATCTAACAGTTCTGTAATAAACACAACCTTTGTGAGACTTGAGTGGAGTATTTAACTAAAGAAAGCATGTAATGGCTGCACGCCATTTTACATGGTGTTGTTTTATTGGATTTTACCATGATGTATTTGTAAATTAGGATAGTAAAATATTGCAGACAACTTCAAACACCAAAACAAAACACCATAGAACACCACAATGTGCTATAGCGTTAAGTCAACATAAAAACAATTTTGAATAGTAAAATCAGTAAATGTTAGCTATGAATAAGAATATTTTTTTTATTGTTTTAAATTTTATCTCATTTATGTAAGTTAAGTTTGAGTTGAAAAGAAGTGACTTTCAGAAATCACCAGAGGTTTTGAGCGCTCTTCTCTAGTGATGAATAGGCATCTTAAGCAAAAGACAAACTGTCATTATGATGATGATGATGAAGATATACATGGTTTTGACTGTTACACTTAAAGACTAATATGCAACATTTTCTGTTTCTGTTGCCATTGTCATGTCTGAACACCCAGTATCAGCTGGGCCTGTCTAGAGCAAATTTATTTTACACCTTTTTTTTAGTAGCCGCAGGTGGACTACAAGAGAGGACTAACACAAAGTTAAACATGAAATACATTCATTCATTCATAACGGCGTCATGATTGTCTTACAGTGTTTTGGTTGTTGCATTCTCAAAACATAATATTTTTCTTGAGAGGTTTTGATTTCAAGTCATTAAATTCATTTTTCCGCCTGTTAACTATTTAAAACCCACAACTGACCCACATGTTTTGATTGTAGGATGAAACCACACAGTTAGAAAACAAGACTAGGTCGAACAAATTTGAAACAATTACTGAAACATGGCCCATTAAAGCTACATATTAACAGGCAGCTGGTTAAAAATTGCTAGCCTCTGCCTGTGCTTGGGAGGAGTCTGGAATCACTCAGGACTGTTGTGGGGAGAAGCATGGACTGTAAGATGCAGCCATCTTGGAGAATACCAACTACCCTCTCCACAAGAGAAGTAGCTACAGCAGCAGGTTTTGTGGGTAAAACAAATGTTATTGCACAGAGCAGTGGTTGTGTTTTACTCATCATCCTCCTCAAAGAGCCTTGTTTACAGATATTGGTGTATTATTTCTTTATTGGCATCTAATCTATCCCTTCATATCTAGTGGTTACACACACACCAGTTGAATGAAGTTGATTTTCTAGAATATGAACTAAAACATGCACTGAATGAGTTCCAAATAGCACCTGTGCACATCCTCGACTGTACATGTGCAGCTACGCGGAATTAAGACACACGTAAATGTGAATGTGTAACTATGAGTAATGCTTAAATGTAATTGCTTGTGTATACTAATTGCTCAGACTGGATCCTTACCACACCACGCACAGAATGACAGTTGTTTTTCTGATGTTTCTGGTCCTCAGCAGCCTGACGACATTGTAATGCTCCTTCAGGTGTGTCTCTGTCTTATCTGCCTGCAAAATACAAAAACTCAGTCTCACCAACAGTTTGTTGTGTTTTAGCTATGCTATGGTGACAGTATGGGCTGCTATGCAATTTTGTACAGACATAAATGCTCCACAGACAAATCCTTTGTCTTTGGCGATTTTAGCAATCGTGAAATGTTTTGACAACTATTGGGATGCAGTGCCTGGCAAATTGGTAGACATTTATGTTCCTTGTACAAATTTAGTCCTGTGTCAATACCTGCAAGATTTAAGTCAAAGCCAACTTACATGTGTAATATAACCACAAAAGATGACCTGTGGTGCCTCAACTTTGTTGTTCTTAGCAGCGTCTCTAATTATGGCCTCAGCCTCCTCCAGTTGTCCCTGAGAGAGCAGCCATTGAGGAGACTCTGGGACGAGCCTGCCTCAGTATTCGACACGGAGATGTTCAGCTGGATCAGATAAAATACTGCGGTGAGAGGGTGCATACAAGTTATAATATTCCTATAGATAAAGAGCCAAGTAAGAGCCAAAGATTATGACATTCATGGTGCAATGTAAGGTAAAATTAACATAAATACATTTTTTTGTAATTAAAGTAACCTACCACCAGAGGGGCAGGTAGAGCAGCCAGGCAGAGACGCAGCCAACAGGAGAGAGAACCAGTCTCTTAAAAAGTATGTGAAGAGAGGCAGCATCATGTAGCCAAAGGCAAAGCCCAGAGTTACACCCATAGATGAAAACATGACCCCCACACTGCCAACCAAGGTTTCAGTGCCTGCACAAAGAGAGAGAGAGAGAAATACAAATAAGTGCAAAGGTAATAAATGAGAAGAAACAAGATAAACAATTGTACTTTTATATTGCTCATTATTCAAAACGATGCATCGCTATAAAATATAATTTTACACTGTACAAGAACTATAAAGCAGCCAAGTAAATTGAGGTAAATTAAAAAGAGAATTAGCAAGTTCAAAAGTAATTTTTCTTAGCACTGTGTTGATCATTTCATATTGAGATGGTGTTTTTGTACTGTCAAAGTTGTTCTGACAAGAAGGATCCAACAGGAACTCCTCGTATAGTACTGACAAAAATGCTATATAAAAAAATCACACTCTAAATATCAAATGACCATTTTTTTTCATGACCTAAAATGAGTGGCATAGTGTTCAGTGTATATCACACGGTGCTGGTGTTTTCAGTACCTGTCTAAGAGCTGTCCTGAAAAGACGGATCCCACAAGAACTCCCAGGAAGTAAACTGTGGATGTCAGTGGCACACCAGGTCGAACTGAATATTCATGCTAGAATGATTAAACAAGCTGCAGCACTCAATTATTAGTCATTATTACTGACTCTATGTCAGCACTACAACAAAGACCTGTGTATAACAAATGAACATACAGTTTAAGAACAGACAGATGTACAGATAATTCACAGACATACAGTACATTACACATTTTCACATGTAAGAAAAGCAGGAGCAAAATAAGGCAAGTGCAACCTTTTAAAATGTTCCAGTGAAATAATATCAACATAATCAAGTGCAGATAAAACGGAATTGCATAACTCTCTTGGGACTTGCAGAAGATAAACATGATTAGTTTCTGTACTAAAATCCAATTTTTCCCTTCAGTTTTCTTGATTGGTGTTCCACATGGTCTTAAAAGTGAGTTTTGACGTGCAGTGCAAGTGTTAACTTCTGTGAATTAGGCAGTAAATCATAATATAGCCATAGCTGTCAGGAATAAAATAAATGTTATTGATGTTATTTGCATAAAACAAATAATTGCAATATTTAAATTCATATTTGACCACAAACTGACCCTTATGCTAACTGTAACAGAAACGTGTTTCCGTTCAGGAAAATGAAAGAAAATACCTGTTTTCAAATTCTCTGTTTTTTATTTTTCTTTCTTTTTTTTATTGTCACTGTTGGGTTATAGATTACAAAAGTAGAGATAAAAAATTACAATTTGATTTGATCAACAAACATATGAACTTTGAAGTGTTTACTTGAAAACTTAAAAAATATAACCAGCTTTTTAAAAATATATTGGAGCAGCCCGGTAGTGAGTGGTTGGGGCATGTACCACATGAGCGCAAGATGCTCTTAGCAGGCAGTTGCTGGTTTGACTCCCGACCGCCCCGACTCTTTCCTGCATGTCATTCCCCTCTCTCTACCCCTTTTCCTGTCAGTCTCCAATGTTCGATAATAAAGGCACAACACCCCCCCACCCACCCCACCACCAAAAAAAGAAATGTAACCAAACCAACAGGCTTTTTTTCCGTTTTTAAATCACAAAAACAAGAAATTCTTGAAAAAAATTCATGTATGACTCGGGATTTAATTTCACAATAGACATAGTTTCCAAATGTATCAAATTGAAAAGAATAGGTTTATTTTTGATGAATTTCTTAAACAAAAAAACAAACAAACAAAAAAAAACAAGACAACAAATATTCAAATAGTAGTAACTGTAAACAATGGTAATGACACATGTTTAAGCAGTAAGACAGAAAGGCGGAGAGAGGCATTACCAGCAGCAAAAGGCCCAAGCTGGATTCAAACCCAGACTCCTGTGGTAAGGGCTCAGCCCTGCTATGTGGTACACAACATCTCACCTACTGTACATCAGTAATCTTCCAGATAATCATAGTGAACTGCCCAGGTGCTCTGTGGGTACCAGGGTTCCTTTTCTACCGATGCATGGACACTTTATCCTGTAATAAGGAAAAGACAAGTATTTGTTTATATTTGTTGTAATGTTCTGCAACTAGGATAAGAAAAGTATAAATACTACTTTAGTTTTTCTTTTTTGCTGCCTTCAATTTTCATTAGCATCATCACAAGCAGCTGCGTTCATCAAGTGGCTCATGTCACATTATCATATCCACTTAGAACATGTTTTGTACACATTTTAATGGGACAACTATTAGATCAAGAACGGTCAAGGGGCCTCATGTACAAACGCTGCATACACACAAAAACATACACCATGTTTCACACTCATGGTTGAGTACATCAATAGTGAAATGAACATAAGAATTTGCGTTTCTCTACGCCAGCTTCATGCCTGGCGTACACACGGTAATGGTTTCGTCAACTGCTGACACTTTGAGGTGATATTAGGAACTGTTTTATGAGACTGTTTGTATGCATGTGAAAACAACTACTCCTCAAATTAATTTACACAGCATAGACACAAGGGCCTTATTGTAAACAGTAACACATTGTTTATGTATTTAAACAAGTGGACATAAAAGCATGCACAAAAGGATGCCATGCATGCCCTAATAACAATAGCAGCTTTGATTATTATATCTATGCGAAACACAGAATTAGAAAGGAACGGGTATTAAAAACCACGTTGATTGTTTTGGCCCATGATGAATGATTTATCAGCTGTTTCAGTTTTCCTAGTGCAATCCTCCTGTGTGCTGAGGCTTCGGAGAGGGACAGAGCGAGGAGTTACACATTGACTGACTGTTCCAGTCCAAAACATCACCATACATTGTTATCCATCAATTATTTGAACACACTGACCAATATCACAGTTGCAGCAACACTACTGGAAGCAGCAGTAAACATGTTTTAGACCTCTACTTTTATAATGAGAAACATTCTTGTTTCGATTTGACATATTTTACTAATCACTCTTCTTTTACAATCTATCTTTGTTTTATTGTGCTATATGCTACATTTTATTTATTTTATGCCAGGTGTCTACTTTAAGCATGACCTTGTCTTTTACACCTTCAATTTCACTCTCTTTTATTCCCCCTGTATGAAATGTTTTGAACTACATTTTATTTTATTTTTATTACCATGATATGCTATACAAATAAAGGTATTATTATGATTATTAATTGCTTATTGTGGGCACACACACACAAACTAGTGTAGTGTGTGTGTAGTGTCCTCAAATGTCCACTAGTCATTAATAGGCTTACACTAAGAACAAGGAACATAACATGGTAGCCTAACCTCTTAAATCATCTTGGCATATTTTGAATACACACACACATCTTGGAATAGAAAAACACAAATGTATAATGTGTAGTGTTTTCCAAATGATTAAAAGTGACACTCGCTGAGTAGAATCGTTATAATAAAAAGAGATTAGCAGCCTAACCTGCTGTTGTAATGACCTGTTGCTAGCTTGACATTTCTACTTGCCATTGCAAGTAACGAAGGTTAGAATACATCTCCAGATCAGCTGATGCTTTAAATAAAATGAATTAAAGTCTTTACAGTTGGATTCTACAAAGGCAGAGTGAGGTCATCCCACTTTCTTTCTATGCTTAGCTCATGTTCCACGTTAATATAAGTGAGTGGAGACTAGCTAGACTAGCGGTTCTCAAACTGTGCCGTTAGATAGCTATAATAACATGTAAGGTGTACCTTACAACTTCTTACACCCACAGCCTTAGCTCATTAGCTACCACCAGATGCCAACAACAGCCATGTGACTACTGCGAGCTCTCTCTGTCTCCCCTCACTCGCTCTCACACTAAATGTGCACGTGCCAAATAGTGTACAGTCAATCTGCTGCTTGAATGACACAGAGGACCCAAAATATGGGCTACTTCCATTTTTGATCAACAATATCACGTTATTTTCAAGGGCTTTAATGCATAATCGGAATGACTATTGAAAAGATTCTGGACTATTATTTTCTTATTTTTGCATCAAATAAATAAATAAATATTTGAGATCCATGGCTATTCATAACACACCCAGCCCTAAAGACGCCTATGGTTGCTTGTAAATAGTTTTCTTGTAGTTTATGCAAGTTCTGTTGGTTGAAATGACTAAAATAGTTTACAGTAGTATTTCACATTATATTTTAATCATTTCAACCAACAGAACATGCATAAACTAGCATGTCATGTCATGTCACGACCCCATCACATTTACAGCCTCTGCCACACTCTCCCCCTCCATTTGTTTTCTCTCATTATTAATGACGGCGGACAGATGCTAAATAAAATCTTTTTTTTCTGCACCAGACCTTGCAACTTGGTGAAATGTCTCCTTTTGGTTACATACCACCTGATTTTGCAATTGTTTCTGATTCTGAAGAGCGAGGTAGTCCAGGCATTAAAAGTCATTAGCATATTAAATTTAGGGCAGTGAGAGGGTGCAGCGTGGTGTTTGTGCATATGCGCTCAATTTCACATCAGTTCAGATGCACAAAGAAAATGTGCATGGAATCCTGTGTGTGCACAGTTTCATACACCTGAATTGTGTGTGTTCGTTAAGTTTCAGTATGAATCCTATACAAGGCTTTGTACATGAGGCCCAAGGTCTGTGATCTTACCCACTTAAATATAATAAAGGTCAAATAATAAAGATAATTTCTTCAAAAACTGATCTTTCTGGCCAACACTGACATATCATTACATGTTTAATTAATATGGTGAGCTAAGCAAGTAGGATATCCAGCAGCAGCAGAGTGACAATACCATTCATATCATTCATACTGTATTTCTGGCAAATAAAAGTCCAATATTTGCTCTCTTTTAGCTCTGTTTTTGGTCTTTACCAGCTCCTGAGGGAAATATTTATCTCTTTAGCCGCTAAATGCACCACTATGATCACAAGCTAGGCTTTGTCTGCTGTTTGTCATTGGATAGGAAGTGTACAGTGGGTTTATCAGAGCTTTTCTTTGAGACTATTCTATTTTTAAAAGAAATTGTAAAATCTGTTTACAGAGTTTTAAATTACATTTTTCATATTCCATTTACCAATATGTCTCATTATATTCCATATGAAAATCATTTTGTCAGTTTCACTCTAATTCAAAGATCTGTAACTACTGGGACACACTAAATATTATATAAAGTCGATAAAGATGAAGCAGATTTTTTTAAATCTATTGTGCTGTTATGTTTTTTCCCACTGTGAATATTGGACTTGTATACTGGACTGTATACGTATAATGGCACACTGTGCAAAAGCAGTTTCACTGGTAAGATAATTATATTGTGCCAAAGAGTTCTAAATACTAAAGCAGTACACAGTCAACTTAATTTGGGATGCTAAATAAATAGGTAAAATCTAATAGTGTAAGAGAAAGTAAAATTACTTTAGAATGTGAATTCAGTTTCACGTCAAAACTATCCTGTTGCAATTAAATACATAAACCATCTATTATAATTTAGTATATAGAGATGAGTTTGGCACAGGAGAGGATTCGTAAGGAAACTGTATTTCATAAGCAGAATACCTTTCTCTTTTATGCATCTGTTGAATAGTTTCTGGAAGAGGGCGTCCAAAACTCTCTGGAAGGAAGAGAGTAGCAAAGGCGGATACTACAGCCAGAGTCCCCATAATTATATAAGGAAGGTATTTAGAGTATAGACCTAAAAAGGAGAAGGGGCAGTTAGATGGGAGGAAAGACTTGGTCCTCTGTGCAATGAGATGAAATCTGATGTAAAAGTAGCTGATTAATAAAAAACAAAACACAATTTATAACAAATGTCATTTTTTAAAATCTAAACTCAGTTTACTCACTCAGCTTTAACAAAATTGGTGTAAGGCAGCATCCCACTCTTGAAACAGTGGTGCATATCCCTGTCGCTGTGTTCCTGAGCACTGTTGGGTAAAGCTCTGCTGTGTAGGTGAACATCAAGGAGGAACCGGTGGTGATAGCATATTTACCCAACATCTTCAGCACAAGGGACAGATCTGATAGATCTAAAAGATGAGGAAATACTTTCTTTTTAATGGAATAGAAACACATAGAAAGTCTTAACAATTTTGTAACTCTTAATTAATTACATTTAATTAAGTTTTTGGAAGTCAGATGGGCAGACAAAGCCTTATGAAGCTATGGAACTTTCCTTATGTTTGTGCTGAAGACAGATTTGAAGCTCAGTTACTGCTTTTAAGGGCCTGCTTATGGTTATTTAATGATATGTTTTACATCTATTTGCTTTATTTAGTCAGTCTTTTGGCGCTTGCCAGGCTGCCATTGTGAAAAAGAAATTTTTATATGTCTTGCCTGGTAAAATAACAGTTAAACAAAATAAAAAAAATATAGTGAGCACAGTGAAATCTGGGGGCTCACACTTATGGCAGCCTCTCAAGGCTGAAGCTGAAGCATCTGCTATACTTTTGTACGGAGATGCTGCATTAAAATGTTGACAATATTGTGCAATAGGTTACAGTAAAATAATTAGTAAATACATTGTCCAAAAAAGATATAAAGATATGCATCATTTTTACTGAGATTAAATATTAATGTAATTTATTAATGCAATATAGTCCCAGCATCAACTGTGCAAATGCTTATCCATGGTTGATATTTATGGAACCTTCATCATTAAATTTTTCTTAATTATGATTATGTCTTTCTATGCCACAATTTTTAGTTGGTCTGCTCTATTTTTATCCAACAAATCTACCTATCACATGTTTAGTTGCAAAACTTTAAAACTGTCAGACTGACTGAATGAAGCCAGTGTTGTTTGAATAAGACATCATTGGTCACATGGTGTTCATCATTTGACATAAGCTCCAATACAGTATTTTACCACTGTGCATTTCAGAGGAGAGAAACAATCCTACAAGCTTCGATATCATGTGTCTGTCTCTACCCCCCAGTAATGCTCCATAATAAGTCTGCAAAATACAAGCTGATGTAATGCAAAATTAATGTATGAGTGATGATGAATTAATACATCACTTAATGCAGGATAAACCATGAGCTCCTGTTGTTCACAATTAAGAAATGATCAATTCTATGATTTATGTGATTCTTAATTAGTGAATAGCTTCATTGTCATTAAACTTGTTTTAGTTCTTAGAAAATGAAATAGCTCAGTATAATTTGTTTGACTTTCACCACATGGACCATCACTTTGCACTAAGAATCTCTGTGAGTATAGTTGTGGGTTTACTACAGGGAAAAGAAGGTAAGGATACAGAGATGTGCCTGTTTACTTATTATTCCCACTTCACTCCTTGTGCCTGGAAACTCAAGTGTCTTGTAATACTGGGCATAGTTTTTTGCTTACTTTGAGGCACTAGTTGAATGAGGTACAGTGGCACTGCTCCAAGGACCAAGGTGCCGATGACAGCCCAGCGTCGTGGAAGAGATCGCAGAGCCAGCCAGCTGGAAATGTATGCAGGAACCTCTACAGCTGCTGAGATGAAGCAACTGATGTAGGGGTCAGAATGGAGTTGGGATGTGCTCAACGACAGCCCATAGTATCCAGTAATCATAGTAAACCTGGGCAAGTCAAAGATATGTAGACATACAGCAGAGATGTTTGAATACAAAACTGGATGAAAAGATAGTTAAGTGATACATATTATATTTGAGTAAATTTTAACCACACTTTATGTTTGATTTTGTGCAGTATGGTAACACCCTTATTTCCATATAGGTAGAATATTCTCACAGAAAAGCCTAATTACCCTATTTTACTGCTTCTAAATGTGGTACTTCAATTACTTCTTGAAACTCCCCCTGTTTTCCTGGAGGTGCAGTCCATAAAAGTGGCTCAGAACAAGAGGCCTCCCATACACAGTTCAATGTAGCACACAAGTGCATAGACGGCTTAAAGCTCTTAATACTGCAAAACACAATATCTATAATAATAATAATAACTTAAGCCTTTTTGTTTTTATCAAAAATGTCTTCATTCTCATTGGTTGGTTAGAGTGAGTTCTCTGGGAAAAACACATGCAGACTTTGAGACATTGAAGATATAAAGTTCAGACAGTAGAAACAACTTGCAACATTTTTTCTGTTTGCTTGTGTTTCCTGTATTTGCAGTGTGTTGCGTGGGCCATGCCTGTGTTGCCAAAAATGTTACCACGTTTCTCAGTTTGACTTGTGTGTGTTTTGATATTTTCTTTAACATTTGCATCAGCTTTTTTCTACGACATATGTGTTACCCAAGTGGTGAAGAGATTTGTTTCATTATGTTTTTTCCATTTGTACAGGTTTTCATAATTTGTAGTAGAATGAGTTCTCACTGCCACTGCACTCAATGTTAAAAATGTTATCCCATTGTGAGTTTATGGTGATTGAAGTGCTCAGACGGTTAACTCACGACACCAAGCAGAGAATGAGGGTTGTGATTCTCATGTTGCTCTCCCTCAGCAGATCAAAGGCATTGGAGTTTTCCTTCTGGTGTGTCTTTGTCTTATTAATCTGCAAGAAACAAGAACCTCAGTGTCACTCTGTTTTAAGTATCTTTTCTCAGTAGCCTGATATTACAGGGCTGTTTAAAAAAACCTATAAATACATGTTTCTCAGACATAAATAAAAACACGCATATGTAATATTCTGATGCCAGATAAATTGTGTTCTAATAGATAAGCATGTTGTCACTGTCTTAAGTTTTAACGTTTTATATAAAATCTTGGTCCATTAATATACTATCCTATACTAAAGAATGATTTTGAAACAACTAGATTCATTCATTTCAGTCTGTCCTGGGTGTTTTGTTTATACCAAACAAACTGATGACGTAACTGACAGAGATAACCTTATATATAGTTTACAGTGCATGCCAACAAAAAGCATCTGCATTAACAGAATTTACAGGGGGGTTCCTGTTTGAGCATAAACTTAAACTTTGTTCATTCACATTCCTTTCCATGATAATTTTTGTTGAGTATAACTTTCTTTTGTAAAGGGCAATTTATTAATTACAAAAGAAAAAAAGAAATATATATATATATATATATATATATATAAAAAAATTTTCTCTTATTTTTGGATTTTTGTCAGCATCTTCTACATACTATTTTTTTCATTGCCCAGAGTGGGTCTTTTTTAGTCCTGCATGGTTAAAGTTGAAGTCAATTTACACTGTAATCTTCAAAGACGACCCTAGGAGCCTGAACTTTGTTCCACTTAGCAGCCTTTCTTATTATGGCTTCAGCCTCCTCTGCTCTTCCCTGAGACAGCAGCCACCGAGGAGACTCTGGGATTAGCCTGCCTCATTATACAACACAGACACACAGAGAAGACAATGACAGAATAACAAGGCAGGTGGATCAAAATGACCATCTAAAACCATAAAATCAAGTCTTAATACATGGATACAGATTAAAGGGCCATGCAGTTGATTTAGAATTAAACTTTGGCGTTTGTTGCAGTGCTTAGATTTTTTTGGAGACTCTTACCAGAAGATAAAAATATGTAAGACAAGTACAGCCTTTGATTTGTAAGCTTTGTTTTACTCAGCCTTAACTTTAAGCCCAAAAAATATATTAAAGTGGACACAGGTACAAAGTACCGTCTGTTCTTTCTGTCTGTGGTTTCAATTGTAGCATAACTTCAATGAAACTGACTTTTGAAACAAGACTGTTGCTTATGATCTATGTGTTTTTTTTCATGGACAATTATGTAGTCAGTCAGCAAGCCAATCTGCTATTCTTAACACAACCAAATGTTGTCATTTTTCTTTTCTTTTTTGTAGTGTATTTGGTACATAATAAGGGGTTCTGTTTTTCATTTGCACAAATACACAAATACCCTGGTCAGAGACAAAGTGTATGATTCATAGTGAAGTCAACACAATATAAGCTTTCTTGTAGTGAGTGCAACCTACCACCAGAGGGGGAGGTAGACCAGGCCAGGTAGAGACAACGCCAACAGGAGACTTCTCCAGCCCCTTAAAAAGTATGCACATAGAGGCAGCAACATGTAGCCAGCAGCAAAGCCTAAACATGTGCCAAGAGATGAGTAAAGGACTCGCACATTGCCAGTAAAGATTTCAGCTCCTACACAGAGAAAAAAAAAGCAAGGTTATGGATGTGAGGTGAACAAGTATGAGAAGTTCAGTATTTCTGACAAACTTAGTTATTTGCCTTATCTACATTCATTCATAAACTTGAAAATGTGCAAAACTATCGAGTATAAAATGAGATGTTCATATTTACCCAGCACTAAGGCAGCTACAAAGTTGGACATCTGCCCCAAACCATTGAAGAAGAGGAGGATGGTGAACGTAGTCCATGAATTAGAGAAAACTTGAGCAAAGGTAAAAATAGTCTGAAATGCCGTGGTTACAAAAAGAATAGGTTTCCTTCCAAATCTGTAGAAAGAATTTGAATGAACCAATGAGAATAAAGAAATAATACCAAAATACATATACTGAACACAAAGGGCAACTATTTTTTCTTCCACACTTGAGGGGTTGGAGATCTGATCAGCAGATATGTTAAACAGAAAAACATAATGAATTCAAAATAATTAACATAATGTCCGCCAAATCTTACACAGTAGTCTAAGGCTAAATGTAGTACTAGGTATAGTGTCTCGTCAGTGGTCAGTAGTCAAAGCAGCATTTCCAAAATGTAGAAATAAACATTTCCAAGTACAAGTTGTATTCAAAAATGTACTTGAGTAAAAGTACATAAGTGCTATGCTTCAAAAATACTTTGTATGAAAAGTAAAAGCACCCATGTTGCAGAATCGTTACTTTAACGTTGCTCACTGAGTTACAGCTAATTTGAACTGGTTGAAACTGGATTGTTCAGAGTTCCTACAAACCCATGATCCACTCCTGCAGGCATTTTCACAAATGTTGTCTTATCAAACTTTTTCTTTGGATTATGTCACCATTCACAGACTGGGCTTGACTGATATTTTTTTCCTGTCAGTTCTGCTGCGGGGCAAGTTACAACTTACTCCTCATTATTAGATAAAGTAATAGAAGAATTAGAAATGCATTTTACACAAGTTGACTATATGTTTTAAAGCAAAATCCAAGTAACTGCAACTGTTCAACAATATTTGCCTCTAAAATGCAGTGGAATAAAAGTATAAAGTAGCGCAGAGTGGAAATACTGCAGTAAAAAAAACCCTGAAAATGATATTTAATTATACTTAAGTGTAATTAACCTGACCCTCTGCCACTAGGTATCATGTTGTATAGTACTGACAAAAATGGTATATAACATATGTTACATACCATATACTGTGGTATATAACATATATTGGTATATCACAACACAAAAATGGTATATAAAGGTATAATGGTATATAATGGTGTACCTACACACTGTAGGTACACCATGACCTAAAATAAGTGGTGTAGTGTTCAGTGTACATCACATGGAGCTGGTGTTTTCAGTACCTGTCTGAGAGCTGTCCTGAAAAGAAGGATCCCACAAGAACTCCCAGGAAGAAAACTGTGGAGGTTAATGGCTGCTTCCACTGCTCATTGCACACCAGGTCAAACTGGAATAACCATACATGAACAGTTGAACAATGACATATGTGGACAAGAGGATATTCATATTAATTGTATTGATTTAATAAATTTGATTTATGACAATATTTATTATATGGTACTTATTCTAATGTTCTGTCTCTGGTCTGGTATACCTGGTCTGGTCCTTACACATCCTTACCAAAACTAACAATGCATTAGTTCACCTCTCAACACTTTCTGAGTTGCCAGAATCTCATCCTAAAGCACCATCTTGAATGTATGTGGGTTGCAAAAAATCTTTGCTTTCATAGCAAATATGTGGATGTCCTCATGCCTGGATCCAGTCTAAGATTATAAACAACTAACCCACAGTGAGAAAATAAAGTCTGTGTGATGGTAGTCAAAGCATGATATTTAAATAGGCGTGTTTGGAGGAATTAACAGAATTTCCATCATTGCTTAAGGAGACATGTAAAAGAAAATGATAGGCTACACGTGTCCTTGAAAGGCAAGGCAAAGGCAAGGCAAAACAAATTTATTTGTATAGCACATTATCCTACACAAAGGTCATTCAATGTGCTTAACAAAATGAAAGAAGCATAAAAATAGAGGTAAAAAGCATAATAAGACAACAGTATAAAAACATTCATAACACAATTATAGAATAGATAATATTGAATTAAAGTGCAATTAAAAGATTAAATGAAGGCAGTAGAAATGCAAATTGTTGACTGTGTTTTGTCATTCCTACACCCTTACCTGAAACGTGTAATGATGCATCAGACGTTAGTGTCATGTTCAAGATTTGAGATGACATATTTTGTTACATAGGAATCTTTGGGACTTCTTTTGTGTTGTCCTGTATGTCTTACATTGTGTGTGTTACCCACCTTAAAAGTATCCACCCAACCTAGCAGTGAAAGAGTTGACGTAACACTCACTTGAGCCACATGCAACAACAGAGACACTGGAATTACATTCAAATCCTTCCTGCAAATTGTCAAAGGGTGTGTCTCTCTCAAACACTGGCGAATTTCCCATTTCCCCATGGGATCAATAAAGTATTTATGTATCTATCTAAACAATAGAGTAGCCAATGAGTAGCCTCACAATTCCAGGGGGTAAATTATGCACTGAACACACTGGAGAAATGCAAAAAAAATACAGACACAGGCAGGGAGGGAGGCTGATGTTGAGCACTTGCAGAGAGAGTAAGCTGGCACTCGAGAGGCCTAGAACATACGCAGACTAGGGAATGAGGATCGAGGGAGAAGAGAGAAAATGAGAAGACTGCGTAGTGACAATGACAACAGATTAAGGAAACAAGCCCATGTCATGGTCACATACACTCACCTCAGAGACTATGGTGGATTGGTAGATGTCTCTGCTGTAGCTCCACCCATCCACACAGCCCTCCTGCTCCAGGTCTGTGAGGTTGACGTCCCTACCAGGAATGTATCCATGAGCAGAGAGATTTCTGACCACATCCAGCCTGTATCTGCTGCATCTGCTCAGCTCCTGTTTCCCATTCACCACCTCATAGTCAAAGCAACACAAACTTCATTTGAACAATATGGTGTTGACAACTGCGTCCTTACAATGCCTATCTCTCTGTATACCTTCATTTACACACATGGACAAAATTGTTGGTACCCGTCCGTTAAAGAAAGAAAAACCCACAATGGTCACTGAAATAACTTGAAACTGACAAAAGGAATAATACATAAAAATTTACTGAAAATAAACTAATGAAAATCAGACATTGCTTTTGAATTGTGGTTCAACTTTGTTTATAAGCTCAGCTGTTGACTTTTTACAGCAGGAAAAAAAAAAACTAGGAAAAAATATGCATTCGATCAATAAACAATTACAGCACACATTCTGGCAAACCTGCAGTAATATAAAACCCAATAAAATCTTTGCCAACCTAATGGTTTCATTTGTAGTGGTTTATGCTTTAACATAACAAGAACACACCTCACTGTAACAATGACTTTCTTTATTTGTTTTGTACTGAACTTTTCCCGACTGACAAGCAATACTGGGAATGGACAATTATATGCAGGCAGAAGTGTGCACACGCCATTATGCTGGAATGTAGCCCAACCACTTTACTGGCTGATATATGAGGAGTTGACTACATGCAGCAACACTGTCAGCTTTAAGCCAAATTGCCACAGGTAATATGCAAACTTAAAACCAGGAGTGAAATGACTGTGGATTTAAAATAAAAGTCACTGCACTGAGCAGATGTATTTGACCAAGCAGAAATTGTGTCTTGATAGACGAAATACATGTGGTAAAAATAATTGAGTGAGCAGATTTTTAAATAGATGTTGCAAGGGTGCCAGACAGACCAATTCCCAGCCAATCATTAAAGGGTAATCATTAAAGGGTATGAAAAAAAATTGTGTAAATAAATAAATGGTGTATCAGCGCTCCCTCTCCTTTTTAACTGTGCAACCTCTGGTGGTCTCTAGGTGGAGACAGCTGCAGAACACATAGACATACTGCTGCACACAGATGTTATATGACTAAGCAGAAGTAATTTTTGGCAAGATACACTGAGTTGTCGCCTAAAATCTGGCAAATCCTGCTGAAGTTTTCAGAACACCCAGAACATAGTCAGACTACCTCAGACCTCACTTACCTGCTGTGAGCTAGGTAAGTTATAGCTGGCGGTTAAGGATAAATATGTAGTCAACACGTCACAATCAGTTCACTCTTTGTGCAGTTCAACAGTGCACATTGTACAAGTTCAGAACATCTTTGCATCCATTTAGCCTCTTGCCAGCTGTCTGTATTTTTATTTGATGCAAATATTGATGTGGATTGTGTTGCTGCCAAAGTAGTATCACTGTTTCATCTGGATAGCTCTGCTGTTGCTATTATTTCACGAAATGATGACAGGAATACTGTTGTACAGTGTTGTTTCTATTTTGGTTTGGTTCTATAAATGTGTTACTTTAAACTTCATCCAGAAGATGAGTTAGTACAAAGCCCTGAAGTCCGGGAAAAAAAAAAAAAAAAAAAAAAAAATCATATATATATATATATATATATATATATATATATATATATATATATATATATATATATATATATATATATATATATATATAACATGTTTATATATATATATATATATATATATATAAACATGTTTAGGGAGCAGCTTTCATCTTTACTAACAGCCTACTCACCATTATTGGGATGGTGGTTTTACGCCAGTCCTCTGTGAGGTTGACATCAAGTACCAGACAGTGGTGACTTGGTATGTCCATCAGGAAGACGAGGGTGAAAGCGCCAAATCCATTGGGCATGATGCTGATGCAGAGCAGGAAGAAGACAACTTTCTGAAAACGTCCCCATTGACCCAGAAAAGCTATGGTATCAGCATAATTCCTCATAGTCAAAGTATCCTCTTTCTTCTACGACTACTCTTGTATCCGCTGTATTCCTGCAACTGTGTCCTGCACGGTCATATATCTTTAATCACCTTCCTTTCCTTTTTTTTTCTCTCTACAGTGTAAGCAGAGTTGAAAAAACCCTGCAGTCATGTTGCGACCTGCCTCCTCACAATCTGCCATTCAGCAAGCCAGCCAGTGCAAAGTATTAACGCATAATGAATAAACTTGCTGCATACCTATGATCAAATGAAAAACTTGAAAGACTTGATGCAAATTGGGATGAATTGTGCACAGGCAAAAGAGTTCATTGTCCATGAAGTAATCGTCCATTGACATGAAAATATAAAGAGGACAGATCCAGGCTCCCAAAGCGGTCTACCTTGACAAACCTGTGGTATTACTGTTGTCTACATACATACATACATACATACATACATATATATTATATATATAGTGAAGACTTTAAAGGGATTTAATAAAAGGTATACTTACTGAACAAAAATATAAATGCAACACTTTTGTTTTAACTGTGAGTGAGCACTTCTTCTTTTTCCACAATAATCATTCACTTGACAGGTGTGGCATACCAAGACAGTGGTTACACAACATCGTTACTGCACAGATGTGCCTCAGGCTGGTCACAACAAAACGCCCCTGTAAAATATGTGTGTAACGCATCCTGTGGGTGAGCGGTTTGCTTATGTCACCATTGTGAACCGAGTGCCCCACGGTGAGTGTAGTCATGGCTTCGGTAGGCATAAGTTACAGAGAACAAATACAGGGGCATTTCATTGATGGAAATTTGAATGCACACAAATAAAGCGATGAGATCCTGAGGCCAGTTGAGGGGAACAGCAAAGAGCATGTGAAGTATTTATATTCAAATGTCTGAAAGGACTGGAGGTAAGCTGGAACAAGTGTTAACATTAGGTAATACAAGTCAGCTAGCTAACCTGTGGTTTAAGACCTGGCCATCTCCTCCTACACTTTTTGTTTTGGGGTTTGAGCTTGCAGATTCTGTTGCTAATGTGACTACACTGTCCACAATTCTTGGAAGTTGAAAAAATCCCAGACAAGTCACCAGTTTCCAGCAACTTTGCACAGCCATTGAAGAGGAGCAGTCCAATATTCCACCTAATCCACTTGGTATGAAAGAGATGTGTTGCACTGCATTAGGCAAATGGTGCTCACACAAGATGCTGTCTTGTCTTCTGATCCACGGCTAGGGCTGCAGCCATCGATTATTTTAGTAATCAAGCATTCTAACGATTATTTGAGTAATAGGATAAGTAGTTCTTTCTTATTAAAGAATAAGATATAAGAAAACAATAGAATATATAGGAATATACTGTACAATATAGAAAATAGAAAAAAGAGAAAAGAGAAAAGAACACAGGCCTCCTAAAATGAACAACTAACTGGTTTCCTTTTAAGAAAGATCAACATCTTTATTGTTTAAGTTGCTACAATATTATCTGTCAAAACTAAACCCATTTAGTGCCATTAAGTGGTAGTCTAGTTCCTGTAGGCTAGTTCTCTTTTTTGGGTTGTCTGTCTGTGTATGTATGTCCACCCCATTCTTGTGGATGCAATATTTCAGTAACACCTTAATGGAACGTGACCAGAATCTAATCAGTTCATCCTTGAGTTCAAATGAATGTTTGTGCACGGAGTTGTCGTCATCTGTGGAGCACTTTCAACTGCACTAACCTGTATAATAAGTACTATACAAATGTTTGCATGTGTGACAGCCCAGGGCCATATGTGTTTTCCTGGCTGGCTGACTGGCTGGCTGGCTGTCTTCTGTTGCAGGTGTTTGGCCTGCTTCCCTTCTTTGTTTGCATTTCCTGGCTTTATGGCTCCTGGGAGACTCCGTCTAGCTTAGATGGGTTAGTGGCTGTGTCTGAGGAAGAGCATCAAAGCCAGGCTTCCTCGGTTCTATGGTTCTCTTGCTCTGGACAGCCGAGCTCCTGACATTTTCTGTTTGTTTGTTTTTTTTTTTTGTAACATATGGTTTTCCCTGCATCCCAAACCTCCACCACACACTGACAACTGATCTCCCATCCCATAAACTCTGTTATTATTTTGAATTAAAAGAAATGTTGCTCTGACTCAAACCTACCATGTGGATCTCCCGTAATTGTTATGGCTTAAATGAGCTGGTCTTAACAAATGATTGATTTCACTGACTTTCGGAAAGCCTTTGACAGCCTTCATTGTGACACCCTATTGAATCATGGGAGCATATGAAATCCCTCCATAAAAGTCACATTGTTGTTAATAGAAAGCCATCTGAATGGTTCACCGTTGAGTCTGGCATGCAGCAGGGGTGTATCATGTCTCCTGTTCTCTTCCTCTGCTATCGACTGGATTCTGAGGAACTGGCCTCACTGTTATCTGCTGGAGAAAACGACAAACTGAACAAATTTGCCAAACAGACTTGAGACCATGATAAAGATAAAAATACTAACATATGTAATAGTTTTTAGTGAAGTACCTGCAGAGTTCCCAAATATGTGAGGGAGAGAAAAACTTCATGCTCTACTGCTAGCTGTAGCTCAGGTCCACCATTAGATGTTGCTGCTTTACTTGCTCCTACTGCAGCTGACTTTGTCATAATGTCTGTATATGGCAGTGTTGTTTTGAAACCACGTTTCCTTTTGACACTCCTGTAAATGAGTTCCTTTGATTTCATGTCAAGGTCATATCCAAGTAAATTATTTCACCGTAAAATAGCTGTAAATTACTGGCATCCCTGTTACCAGTAATTTACTGTTATTTTACGTTGAGTGTACTTTAATTAATTTTAACAGTATATTACTGTATTTTAGATTACAGTATTTGACAGTATGATAAGTTACTGTAATTTTACAGTATATGCCAGCATGTTACTGTCTATTTACAAAGGGTAATACAATCTGTTACTTTTGCATTTGAATCCCCCCCTTTAAAATCGGCTACTATTAGGGGATTCAATTTTAGTGGAAAGAGGGTGTACGACAGCAAATGTGACAGGGAGAAACAGAGAGGAAAACGATGGACCGGTGACCAGTGAGAGAGGACGACTGCAGAGTTTGGCTGGTATCCTCAATCACCAATGACCAGTGCCTGTAAAACAAACAAGCAATAAAAAAGTGAGCACTGATTGATACGGAACAAACTTCTGAACTTTTGGAAAGTTCTGTGACATGCAGGATAAAGACACTGAAAAGAAGCACAGGATGTACAACTGTGCGTCCACATTTATATGAACATATCAGTGCAAGTCTCAGCATGCGTGTCGCAAAACTATAGTTTAGCTCTTGTTAAATGTCAACACGGATGTATTGTGGTAAAGGATCTTTGGTATCTTTGGTAAAGCAACAGCACTGCATGTTAGGCAAAAATGGCAATGCTAGGCTAATATGACAACATTCAGTCATTCAGACAATAAAACGTGTTTGAACTTGTTTTAGTGTTGCTCCTGGGATTCACACGCTGACTCACCTCTCTTCTCCATCTGCTGAGAGAGACTCCTAAATCCAGGCCCCCACTTGCTTTTGCAAATCTTCCTATCCTTCCACTTTGTGCTTGTACAGTCAGTTCTATAGGAGCACAAGTAAACTCAGGTTAGCTGCTTCTTCACCCTGCAGTCGGAGAGTAACTTTAATAAAGTTAACTTTACTGACTTTTGAATGAAACAGCTGAAAACAACACCCTGTTTGCTGTTTGCTAGCTAACGATGCTTGACCTACAGAGCTTTGTTTGCCAATTTCAGCAACCGGACCTAATGAAACCTTATCTGACACGTCAACAGTTCAATAATCATGCAGAAAATAATAATAATAATCATGAACAATGCCAATTTGACACAATAAGCTAATGTTACCTTCTTGGTTGAAGTCCGTGTGGACCCTCTCCACCAAAGCCGTGCTCTCCGAGGTCAAGCTCAGAAACAGCCAGACGCATCTTGACACCCAAAAATGAGTTGTAGGGAAGTTTGATTATTAATAATAATAATCCAATAATCAGTGCGACAATGACAAAGTGACAGAAGTAACAAAGCACTTATTTCCGAAGTTTGAAAAATGCTGTTTTATGCTGTTAAATTAAAGTTATGTACTGTTATTGGTTAACCGACCGCTATAACTGTAAATGTACATGTGAGGGATGAATATTTAACAATTATTATGAAATACAGTGTTATACTGTTTCAATTCCCCCGTAAATTTACAGCAATTCTTTACAGTCTAACAGAAAGTGCAAGTCATTATTTTATATGGTTTTACATATTTTTTTCAGTTCTGTAGTGTAATTATAACTACTAAAGTGAAAATTCAGCTGAAACAATGAAAGCATATGACATACACAATTTAGACAAGATGACAAAGAGAAATTTAAAGAAAAAAAAGAATGAGGAAGACAGTCTTAGTGTTCCATTATACAATCTGTCATCCATGCTGTACTAATAGAGTTAATGTACACTACACAGTAGGACCTCCCTTTCATTTTCTGCCATATCTCTTTCTTCTCTTTCCCATCTTCTAATTTCTCATGTCAAATTTGGTCTCTTTTAGCTTCCTTTTTTTACTATATAAAAGTGAATTAGGTAAAAAGTGCACTTCTTTGGTTCTTTTATAGTTTCTTTATTTCCTACTTATTACTATCAGCTGCAATCTAAGTCAGGAATCCCTGTCTGAAGGAACTGCACCATTTCAAGACCAAGGTATGTTAAAATAGAAATCTATATACTTGAAGCAGCACTGATTGCATGTAATATGCTGATCACAATATTTGATCACAGTATTGGTTAGAATGAATTTTGTAATGTTAAAAACACGTTTGCTTTTTGTTACATTAATATTAGTACATTAGTAGTATAGCAGTAGTAGTGTTACTGTAGCCTTTCATGAGTGGACTGTCCTAGTAAAATCATTAAATAATACAATGACAAGTATTTCCACCATTATTAATACTACTTGAGCTATAACTACGATTACAACTCATATTACTACCCATAATTGATGCCTTCCAGAATCAAGCCATGGAAACTCAGCTGAGATCTGAGCGACTGAATACAGTTGTATCCGCTCTCTGCAAAATCCCACTCCTCTTTCTACTTTTGTACTTCTTCGTGTGCTCCCTTGACGTTTTAAGCTCTGCCTTTCAACTATCTGGAGGTAACCACTATCATCCAATTGTCAGTTTTAGTTACTCTTACGATAAACTGTATGCTAAGCTTGATTTTGAATTTTCAAGCAGTCCTACTGTCTGTCTCTCTTAATCCGCCTCTCCTTTCTAGGCAGGGTAGCAGGGGATATCTTCCAGGAAAATGCCATCCTGTCTAACCCAGTGGCAGGGCTGGTGGTGGGGATACTGGTGACAGTGTTGGTCCAGAGCTCCTCAACCTCCACATCAATCATAGTCAGCCTTGTCTCTTCGGGTTGTGAGTTAACATTTTAACACTCCTATAAAAGTGTTAATTTGAGTTCATCTAGAGAAACATCTAACACCAGCACTTTGACAAGACCTGGCCAAAAGAATACCACATACCACCCATCAACATATTTTGTCTAATTATGTCTTTCTGTGAAGTGCTGGATGTCCAGTCAGCCATTCCTATCATCATGGGCTCCAACATTGGAACATCAGTCACTAATACTATTGTTGCTCTAATGCAGGCTGGGGAGAGAGAGGAGTTTGAAAGGTACAGCTGTGTGTGTGTGTGTGAGATGTGTATATGGTAAAATTTTAGGTATGTGTATTCAAAAATAACATCTGTAATTATGTTTATTCCAGGGCATTTGCTGGAGCTACAGTCCATGACTGTTTTAACTGGTTGTCAGTTTTGGTGCTTCTCCCTCTGGAAGCTTCGAGTGGGCTCCTGAGGTATCTGTCACAGGCTGTAGTCGACACACTACAGATCAGTACTGGAGAAGAAGCTCCTGAACTTCTTAAAGTCCTCACTGAGCCACTTACTAAAATGATTATCCAGGTACGCAGAGGAAATATTTTCTTTCAGTATTCAAGCCAGTAAGGGGCAGACACCTGGGTAGCACAACTTGTGCTAACAAGAAGCTCCTCAGAATGGGTACTAGACATGTTTGCTAAAAATAGTGGCAAATTCTTAATGAAAAACATTAGCTTACATCCATCTAAAATGAAGGGAGAGAAAATGTCACCTGTTGAATGTCACCTATTTTGCATAATTATTCCATATCTGTTTAATTACAGTCAGACACGGGAATAAAGGAAATAATGGTTAGAGACATAAAATTAAAAACTGTGTCACAAAGAAGAGAGACACAGCTTTCGAGTCATAAAGTTCAAGTGGGAAAGGAGCAAAATGTGCCTTTATACGCACTTTTCACTGTTAGACATTATGACATTATGTACATCTAAGTAAGGGATACAAATGTCAATTATTTTATAGTATATAGTGAGAAAAAAACAAATGAATTGGCTACCAAACCAAAAATAAGAAGGCAGGTAATATTCCCATCCCTAAGGTTATTTCTCTGTAGACAATCAATGGCAGCAATAAAGTGTCATTCCAGCACAATATAATTATAATCTAATAAAATGGTTCTGGCTTTGTAGCTGGATCGGTCAGTCATTACAGCTATCGCTACCGGAGACCAGAGCGTGAGGAACAAGAGTCTGGTGAAGCAGTGGTGTCAAAGCACAACTGTGGAGGTAATTAATACAAAAAAGTGTCCCATATTAATGTCAAATTACTACCTGCTGCTTCTGTTGTCCTATTCCCTTTTACACCAGATTGACACCTCAAGCTACCTACATATATGTTCCACTATCTACAACTTAGTGTTGCTTATATATTGAATGTGCAAAACTAGAAGTCTACTGAATATATTGCATCCTCCCAGCAGTTCTTTGCCTCAGTGTGCCCTCTACCTGTTTTGTCATTGCTGACAGGACAATGAAACATCCTGGGGAACACACAACCTTTCAGAACATATACAGAAATGTATGCAATTTTGTTCTTTTTTACTATTTCTCTGATTTTTAGGATGTCTATAGAATAATATCACTCCTCTTCTCTTATACATTTTCCCTTCCTTCTATTTGTCTATTTCAATGACTAGATTTCACTTCTGCATCAATCATCAACATGCACTGCAAGTAAAACATGCTGATTATCAAGTTTTAAATGTTTTCCAGTTGTTCCCAGAGAGCAGCTGCATTCTCTCCTTCCTTTACATTTTGGTAGTTAAAGTTTATTTCTCACTCAAACACTCTTGGTTTCTGCATCAGACCTTAATGATATCTTATCTCTGTCTCTCTGCTCAGGCAAGCATCTTTTTGTGGACTGCTCTTTGTCCGACTTGGCCATAGGTCTGATCCTCCTGGCTTGCTCCCTGTTGGTGCTGTGCAGCTGTTTGATACTCCTTGTTAAACTGCTCAACTCCCTGCTAAAGGGCCAGGTGGCCAGTGCTATTAATAAAGTCATTAACACAGGTAAGATAGCATTCACTATTCCTAAATGCATTACAGCTTTTCCAACCCAAAATTTGTATTAAATTGTAATCTTAATTTTACATTGACAATGTACTCCCTCCTCTCCTGTGTTGTCATGTTCTGTAGATTTCCCTTACCCTTTTACCTGGCTGGCAGGTTATCTGGCTCTACTAGTAGGAGCAGGCATGACCTTTTTGGTTCAGAGCAGTTCTGTCTTCACCTCTGCCATCACCCCTCTCATAGGTAATACACACAAAGACTAAATTAAGGGTATAAACAGAAATACATTTCATTAAAATATAATTTAAGTGATTTTCATACCCAGCAAACCGATTTATCAACTGCACTCAACATTTGCAACATCACTATTTGCGACTTATTATACATGAAATAAGTAATTTATACTTGGAAATGGTAGCAATATGTCTTTTGCTATCCACTTCAAAAGTTAATAAATTACCTCCCAACTGTTTTTACAGTTCAACATTAACAGGACTGGCCAGTTTATGGTTAAACATGTTTGCAAAAAATGCTCTATGAGTAGGAGATTTGTTCAGTTCCAGACATACCTCAGCCAAATAAAGAAAAAACCTTCTCCACATCTTCATTTCCTCAGTATCTTAAATAATTGCGTTGTGGCATAAACTGTAAAACCCACATGAAAAACAGATAAGGATTGCCTGCACTTGAGTATTACAACTGTTGACTACATACAGGTCCTGTGACTGGAGGCCTTGTTGGTTCCACTGACTATGCTAAACCTGTAGGATTTTAGTCTTTGCTCTCTCTCTCTCTCTCTCTCTGTGTGTGTGTGTGTGTGTTTTAAGGTCCTAATCTGACATTTCAGTAAGCCTATTACTTTTGTTTTACCAGCTTGTAGCTCATGCAGTTGATCTTTCTTGAAGCTTGTGTCTTGCTCTCTTGTTTTGAATTGACTCAAGTGTAGATTATGTTAAATGCAGAACTGGAGGTTTGGTACCTGTTGCTGATCATACTATGAACCCTCAGGGATTGGTGTAATCAGTATTGAAAGGGCCTACCCTTTAACCCTGGGGTCCAACCTCGGAACCACTACGACAGCTACACTTGCAGCCCTAGCTAGTCCAGGAGACAAGCTACCAGCTGCCACACAGGTACACACACACACACACACACACACACACACACACACACACACACACACACACACACAAACACACACACGTTCTTTCCTCAGTCGTTACTCCTGTCATTAATATGTCTGTTCACCAAAGGGCAAAACCATCACAGTCTTCCTATCTCTCTCCATGGTGCTGAAACATTTCATTGTACATTCTTACAAATGTGCTGAAACATTAAACTCAAAACACCAACTCATGTATAAAATGAATCTCCGGTCACCAGTCGTAATGCTGCTAGAAAGTTCCACTAACATTGTTAGTGTAAACACATTTCTGGGGCATTTTCACCACAATCACAGCCTTCCTCATTTGATTCTCACACATTTCATTGTGAAGACCGATGCATTGGGTAAATATTCACACTCATCTCCTATGTCACTTGTGTAGCCCCGCCTTCCTTCTATCCGCATACCTGTAACTCATTTGTGTCATGTCTGTGTTATATGTGTGTGTGTGTATTTTATTTCAACACTAATGAAGGCTTCTAGTTGAAAGGCATTGGCAGCCGTTTCATATAAAAGGTTTTTTATCATTATACCTAAAAACTCAGAGTGTCTTGGATTTTTCCTCTTTGCTTGCCAACGAAAAAATTAAGGAGTTAATTGAGAAAAAAATCTTCAGAACTGATAATGAAAATAACTGTTAGTTGTAGCTTCAATTAAAACCTACGGGGGAATTAAAATTTGAGATGATGTTTACTGAAATTTGTGTCAGCTCAAACAGTAACAGGAACACACTTGTGAACACACTTGTGCTTCCTTCCTGTGGTTAACACCCTGACGATAAGCCTTTTCTCACATTTTTCTGTGAAAATGCCTTCTGTGGTGTCTTCTTCCACATACATTCCACTTCTCATCTATTATCTCCCCATTTGACTTGTTCTTGTGTAGTTTTCTTTGTGTGACTCTTTTGCCAGAATCTTTTATCATCACTTCTGTGTTTGTTTCAGGTTGCTTTATGTCATTTTTTCTTTAACCTCCTTGGTATCCTGCTGTGGTATCCCATACCAGCCACCCGCTTACCCATACGTATGGCCTGTGCCCTTGGCAACTGCACTGCCAGGTATGAGAAGCAATAGTTTCTATTTTTACTCACTCATGGCTAAAAAATGTCAGCAAGACCTTCAAGGGAAATCAAAATATGCTATTACTGAAAAACAGAAATTGTTTGACTTTTAACTAGAATTACCTCCTTGCATTTGTATACTTACAAACGCAAGGAGCATTGAATAATGGCTATAATGTTTTTGCGGAGCATTATGAAGTGAAGTTGACCTTTGACCTTAAAATTCTAGTCAATTCATCCTTGAGTCCAAGTGAATGTTTCTGCCTGATGTAATGAAATTCCCTGTGGGTATTCCTGATATGTCAGTGTCACAAGGTCACTGTTACCTTGAACTTTGACCTTGGAACATCAAAATCTTATCAGTTCATCCCTGAGTCCAAGTGAACTTTTCCAAATCTAAAGAAATTCCCTCAAGGCATTATTGAGATATTGCATTCACGAGATTGGGACATATGGATAATCTGAAAACATAATGATTCCAGCCCTGGCTGTTGCTGGAGTGGGGACATAATAAAACTCATAATTCATACATGCACAGATACCGCTGGTTTGCTGTTTTGTACCTCCTCCTCTGCTTCCTGCTGCTTCCATCCCTCGTGTTTGCCCTCTCCATGGCTGGCTGGAAGGTGATGGCTGGGATTGGTGTGCCAGTCGTTATGGTGATTATATCTGTTGCAACTGTAAACTTGCTCCAGGCAAGAAGACCAGACTATTTGCCACTCAGACTGAGGAACTGGGACTTTCTCCCTGTTTGGATGACCTCACTGGAGCCCCTGGATAACCTCATTGCCGGGGTGACCCTGTGGTGCCGGCAAGAGAGAGGTAAATATCTCAGCTAGTGTTGTGATAGAATCTCAACCACTTTATTTTCTGTTGTTGGCATTATTGCATTGATTTACCTCTTCCTTGTCTCTGCTCCTGAAATTCCAGGTTGGAGTTGTATTGACATTTCTGTCAACCCTGAGAGAAAAGCGAAGGAGAAATGGAAGCAGAATGGGAAAACACAAGAGACTGATGAGAGTTGGCAGAAACAAAGAGGACTCGGCAAACCTGGATGTTATGATCTACAATATAATGAGGAAAACAACAGAGACAACAAAACAAACAGCATGTCTTCAGAGAACAACATCTGTAACATGGGTGCAGTGTGGTCCATCAAGATAAACACAAACTCAAACAATCAGGCCACTCAACTGACCAGCACTCACTTGTAGTGCCATTATCTTGTGTTTAAGATGTTGCCAGATGCCAGATAATTCATGAATGTAATGACCGGTATGGACTATTCATTAAGAAATTATTATAATAATTTAAAAACAAACAAAAGTACAAATGTCATGTAAATGTAATTTGTAATCTGTAGCTGGTTGCACCAACTCTCATCTGAAAGTAGACCAACTCTGGGAAGGTGGTCTACTTTCAGAGGAGTAAAGCATGAATAGTTAATCAATAGCATTTTGGTTTCTTACCATCATACAAAGACAATTTTTAACAGGCTAACTTTTATTTAACACAACTGATGCAATGGTGAATTATAACTGTGATATTTGGACTTTAGAACAGGGGTTGGCAACTGGCGGCCCACGGGCCAAAACTGACATTATATCTCGTCATGGTTATGACCAAGGTCAACAGTTGCACACTGAATCACTTCCTCTAGCAATTTTTGTCTTTTTATCTTGTCTACAAAATCAGTAAGGAAGTTCATTTTTCTGCAATTCTTTGTTCAAACAAGCTTTTAGTTTTTATTGTGAAAAGTTCTCACAGGAGGTTCCAAAGGTTCTGTCGCTAACTTGACAGACCTGAAATAGCGAAAAAAAGATGTTTGATAAGAAAAAATAACACCGGTTCAATAAATCAGTCAAACATATAATATGTGACTGTGGGCCACACTGCTACATGTGAACAGTAATTAAGTAAACTGAAGTTGCATTTATTAGCCTTTGATTATGTTCTAGCCCGCCATGTAATGGGTTAGAAAAAGACTGGCCTTAAGCCTGCTTTAGAAGGTTAAGTCAGGTGTGAACAGGCGAATCCAAGACATAAACTTGGTTCATAATAATTAGGCCTGGAATATACTTGCTGTTTGATCAAGCGTTCGCGTAAGTAACGGCTGCGTTGTGAACGAATACTTGCTTCTACACAACGCGGCACGTGATACGGGAGGTCTCCACTTGGGGGCATACCACAGAAATCAGAGCCAGAGTCATAAACAGAGCCCAGTCTTGCATACTCATGTAAATAAACAACATGATTACACTGGAAGAAGTCTGTATTTTGCTTTTGCTGCGATTGCGGCAGAAAAAGAGACAACGGTGCCATAGTAGCAGCTATTTCATTGACCTTATCTGACCCTCTGACCTCATGGTCACTGTACTCGCACGACCACCCCTAGCGTTCATGTATAATTTTGCAATATTGCAATATTGCATCTTGTGTACACATTGCGTAATTTTTGGCAACGTGCATGACGGATGCACCAAACGAACGCAGGATATGCATGGCAGCCACGATGCATACACGTACGCGTTGTTAAAAGCAAGTATATTCCAGGCTTTAGAACTTGAAGCATTGCAGTACCTTCCCTTATTTGTTATGTTGCTTTTTTCCCTCAATGAAAAATAAAAAAAATCTATGCTGGAAAAAAGTGTGAAAAAAAAAAAGATGTTACTGGGTCTGATCAACTGTTCTTACAGGAGATTAAAAGCTGAAAATGGTATGTTAGCTGCCTTTCAAACATATCGTACTTGTGGGTGCTGCTTGAAGTGAAGCAGAAACGAGACTAGTCAGCCTTGAGTGTCAAGCTGGGTGTTGTGGCTTTAGCAGAGACAGAGAAAGAAAAAAAAAAAGTGTTTTTTTAACTGTTGGCCATGCACATGACATAATTATTTTTTTGCTGTGTGAAAGCAATGGCCAACAATGACCTAGACAGCAGAATTCATTTTTTATAGTAATTGATACATACAGTAGTTATTTCTTAGCCAAACCTTACATTAATGTTTTGAGTGCATTCATAAAGTGTCATACAGCCTCCCACATAATGACTGGAACATCTCAAGACATTAATGACAGCATTACATGCAAACCTTTCACTCTGAAGACTTACATTGGGCATTGTTTTCATCTGAGAAACCCTAGAAGGTCAGATAAGATGTTAATTAAGTTTATAATTGCAACAGTACAGGATCGTAGTACTTTGTTCACTGGCAAATTATGGACGATAACACAATAACCACTTCCTTGATTCATTTTACACAACAAGAATTTTTTGGTGTGTCCTGTATTAAGTATCTCTGTAGAAAATGTAAAATCTGTTTTATAGTAGCTGATAATACATTTCTAAAACTATGTGACAACAGATTTAATCTGAGTAATGTCATATGTAAGATATTCATCTTATAAGTGCAGGAGTGGAGAATCTAGTGCTTTATTCACTGGCAAATTGTTGGCAACAGCACAGTGACCACTTCCTTGATTCATAGAACACAACAAGATGACGAGCATAAACCAACCGTCTCTCAGTGGAAAATTCACAGGTTAGCCTTTACCAGCTACGAAGACGGCATTACGCCATTTCAAATGTGGTGAGTGAAAGTTTTTAATTTTAAGTAGATTAGTGATAACGAGCAGCAACGTTGTGAGCATAAATTCTTATCCATTTTCAGATACTGTCAGATTATGAAAATAAATAATCTCACACATGCTATACATATTGTTCGACTTCAAACTAACAGCTAACTTTAAGTGTGGTCATTTTACAGTATATGAATAAAATCAAATAAAAATAAAATGTAACATTTAAGTTTACATTTGATTAATGTGTTTCAACAGACAAACAATGATTTCCATCTACATGATCCTCACTGCTCTGGCAACACTGGTTCTGGGAAAAGGTACATTTCACTGTTTAAGTATGATACTGCAGTTACCAGTATGTCCAGACAATAATTCAGTTTGGAAAAAAAAGATATAATAATATAAAAATGACACATAACATCAACGACATCATGATAAAATGCTGAAATTATGTTGTACATACATATACATTTAAAAATTGTCCTGTACAGTATTATTCCTTTTCTCTTTAGGGGCTGTTGAATGCAGTTTCTCTGAATCTACTGGAGGTCAGCAGTGTCTTGGAGCAGTGGGGCAGTTGTTGCTTTTTCATCTGCCAAATGCACTAGGTACATATATCGTGTTAAAAAAGGACAACAAAGGGCTGATTTTAAGAGTCAAAAATCAGACAGCAACTCTGTATGAGGAATATGCAAATCAGTCCGAACGCTTCACTGGTGGAACATTAAACCTTGGTGACGCAATGAAGAGACACTCTGGAGATTACGTGTTGGAGGAATTTAAATCTAATGGTCTTTTACTGAAAAAAATTCATGTTCATCTAGAAATACAAGGTAGGTTAAATTTTTGTAAATGTTTTTCTGAAAGACAGCAGTTTTGGATGAACAAATATTTCAATTGTATACCTACAACAGAAATAAAAACTTTTTTAAATTGTTAGTACAGGAAAAAGAAATACTAAGTATTGTTAAATATTACTGTTAATCAAGAAGAAAATGTCTTTACTCTGTGAGTGTGTGTTTGTTTTCCAGCTCCAGTGTCTGAGCCAGCCGTGTCTCAGATGTGTTTGTCACCAGAACAGATGACGGTCAGCTGCTCCTCTGAGGGAGATGGAGTAGAGTTCACTTTGACTGTGAACGGTCAGTTACTGAAACACACCAGAGATCACAGTCTGTCCCCAAGTAACTGGACAACAAACACACAGTCACTGACTGGGAATACAGCTAAAGAAGACAAATCCGGTGCTTCAAACGTTACCATCAGCTTACACGGTTCACTGACAGGAAACTTGACTTGTGATGTTCAAAACAACGTCAGCAGAGAGGAAACTGTTATTCACCTGAAAAGCTGCAAAGGTACAGTGTTTAAAGAATGATCAATTTCTTTTTTTTTTTGCCTCTTTTGTTTGACATTAGCTTCCCTGTGCCATTTCACTTATTTTTGTTACAAATAACAATCTTAACATTTTTAATATTTTTAGGTATTTATACGTGTCATGGTTGCAGTGGCAAAGAAGCTCCTTAAATGCTCATGCTATCCAAATCATTTGAGTGAGGACACAGGTGTGCAGGACTTCATACCAAACGCCAAAAAGAAACCAAACTAGTTGTGTTCATGTGGAGTAGCAGCTGTTTAACTTAAAGTTCCCTCCATGCCTTTGCTTGTTGTCTTTAACCTATGAAAATGGAAGATGTTAGCCCACTATTTGAAAAAGCTAATTTATTATGTTATGTGGTCTTATTCACTGGGGCCATGACCCAACCTCAGTCCACTATGATGTTTTGCAGTAGCACAGGCCCTCACCTGCAGTCAGTCTCATGCTTGTGTCTCTGACATTCTTTTCTTTTCTAATTACACATCCGCTGCAGTAGCAGGTAACAGAAGATATGATGATAGACTATAACTATTTGATAAAAAAGTACCTCTGAACACTCTCATCATATCATCACAGTTGGTCTGATATTTGTTTCTGTTTTCTAGCTTTGACTTTTCAACTTGTGGCTGTGGTTGTGAGAGCTGTTGTCATCACTCTTCTTCTTTTCACTCTGTGTCTTGGTATCTTCCATTTACTTAAAAAAACAAGACCCATGACTGTCAATGAAGGTAAGATAGTTTAATATACAGTTTATAAAAGCTAGTGCTGCTCTTGTCCGACTTATTTTGTCTCCATGTGTTGGTATAAAGTGTTGTTAACCCTGTTTGTTATGGACTGACTGAAGTGGTTTAAAGGATTTAGGATCATGTATAATTTTCTTTGAAGAAAATATAAAATGCAAAATTAAACAAAAACATCCCATTACATGATGTTTATTATGAAAACCAGTAGTTCTGCTCTTGATACTCTGCATCCTTTTTCCTGAAGAAAGGGGAACAAAACACTTTTGCTGAATTAGAGGGGTCGCTGATTATTTTCAAACCCATCCAAAGCATGCGGGTGTTATAAATATGACAGATGCTTGGCAGCTGATGACCAATTATTTTTGATACTGCTCCTGTGAGAACACTGTAAAAATCATACATCCCTGCCTTTGATACCCCTCCAATTCTTAAGTTGTTGCAGAAAGAACAATCACTGGAGGATTTTCTGCATTATGTGGTTTACATTGATATTTTAGAGAAGAAGAAATTGTGGTCCCCAGCCTGCTCATTGATATATAAGGGCTGCAGCTCATGCTTGTTTTTGCATAAGTCTACAACCATCTCCTTGGTTTTGAAGATGTTTAAGGTTCAAGTTGTTCTGAGCAAAACACTCAACTAGAGAGGAGGCTTCTGCTCTGTATGCTGTTTCATTACTCCCAGACAACTAACCTAGACATCAGATCCATCAAAGTAGTGTCATCTGCAAATTTGAAGATTTTAACTGAGACAGAATGAGAAGTACAATTATTAGTGTACAATGAGTACAGGAGAGTCAACAAAACACAACACTGGGGAACACCAGTCGTTTACTCATGGGCACTGACCTTGATAACCTGTTGCAGACTTTCACTTCTTGTGATCTATTGGTCAAAAAGTCAAGGATCCAGCTACAGTAACTAAACTAAAGTGACTAAAATCAATAAACAGTACATGTGCATAGGTAGCACCGGCCTCTAGCTGCTGCAGGGTGCAGTGAATGCGAAGGGATACAGCGTCCTCCACAGACCTGTGTTTTCTGTAAGCAAAATGAAAAGGGTCAAGTGTCACACTGCCATTTATTTTATCTAAAGCATCTGTGTTATAAAATCTTGTGTGGAAAAACCACCTGCCAAGGAGGCACTCATTAACAACCTATCCAATATTGTATTTGAGAAAGTCTTTGAATACATAAGGATGTTCTGTAAAATAATCTTTTTCTGAAATAATTCTAAGCTTGTTTTGAACTTTTCCAGGTATTTCCAAAGCCGCCATTCTCTGCTCAACTGTAACGAATCCAGCATAATCTTCATATGAAACATTGATCTTGCAATGAGCCTTGCCTTAATTGTGTCTCAAATTATAGACCTGTTAAAAATCTATCTGCTATAATTTTGAAACTGTGGGAATTGTTTAGCCTTCTTGCATTTGCTTTCCAAATGGGACTATTGTGCTATTTTTTCAGTGACTTTTGTTTGGTATTGTGTGTATTTTTTTGAAATAAACATCTATTGAAAGACTTATGATCAACACAATCAACAGATTTCCTTTTGACTACAATGTTGAGTTGTTTCCTGACTGTGTTTCACCATATACACACTTGTTCTATGTGAATGTGGAGAGACATCTTGAAAGTAAAATGGAATATCACTGAGACTGTCCATACTTTATCATCTCCTCTTTGTATTATTAAATCACTGTGAAATTTGAACTTTTGGAAAGTTAAGATAGTGTGACACAACACTGAAGGAAATAAAAGATAGAGAATAGAACAACAATTCAACTTCTCAGCAACAGTGCAGGGAACATGTTGTAACTGAGACCCAAGTATTGAGCTGCACGTAGTGACCACAAGGTGGAGCCAAATGTCCCCACATGTAACTAGAAAGTAAAAACATCATACAATTTTGAGATACTTATATTCTACTTGTTAAGTTAAAAGCAATTTTTATTCCATCATTTATTTGACAACTACATCTGATCTGTCTAGCTGAGGCCAGTTCTTTGTCACTGTGCTGTATATTACAACACACAAAGCAGTGCTTATTTGGAATCATATTTGTTTTGCTAATACTAGCAGCATACAACTATCACAGACACTTGGACCATTCTTACCACTACCATTACTTGAGTTATTATTATTTTCACAGCTGCATCTGCTGCTGCTGACATAACTACCAATAATACGATCTAACCACAAGCACCACCATGACTACAGCCATTATCACTATTAATAATATGAGTAAACACTGTTCCATTCTCATTCCTAATGACATATGTAGTATAGTAACATATAGTACATGTAATTGCCTGCATGTTTTATTCACTTTTATGGATGCTAAGCTTGATATTGAATATGAAAGACCTCTCCCTGTCTCCTCCTTTATCTTTTTCTCCCTTCCAAGATAATATCATCATTCGCTGTATGGTCACAGTCTCAAAACTCTCCCTCTCTCTCTGGAACCATAAAATATAGCTGTCACTACTGCTACTGCTGGTATTAACATCAACATGTCCATTGTAGCTGAAATACAGTTGCTACACTGGCTATTTAGGGGCAAAAAAACACAAGCTGTCCAGCACTAAAAGTCATTCACATAATGCGATGTGACACCTCAGCAGCCACTTTGCAACACCCCCAAACCACACAGACCATCAGACAACCCAGAATGTAATTACAACTACCTAACAATAACAGACTGATAACTTACTGATAACAGTAACTGAAAAAGTAATGTACAACACTCACATATAAACCATATCCACAAATTTCTTTGTGATTATCCAACAGTCAACCAACTGTTTTGCAACACCCCAACAAAAAACTAGTCCAGAGTTTTAATCCTAAATTTTTTGTTTATGCTCATGTGTTTCAAGTCTAAATGCTCAGTAACCCTCTGAGTCTGAGGCAACAAAAACACAAAGGACCACACACCAAATGTTATATTATTTTTAACAATTATTGTGCCTCTTATTTTCTTGATTAATCGATCACTAGTCCGGTCTATTAATGTCAGAATATGGTAAACAATGCCCGTCCAAGCTGATGTCATCAAATGTCTTGTTTTGTCCGACCAAAAGTCCAAAACTTAAAGATATTCAGTTTATTAACACTTCAGACGTAGAAAAGCAGAAAATCGTGGCTTACAATTTACTTTCTACTTTAAAACTTACCATTTATCGATTAACAGAAAAATTACTTGATCGACTACTTCTGTTGATCAAGTTAGTGTTACAGCTCTAATCCAGATTTTGGAAAAAGGCACTGTCATTGGGTTGCTCTGTGTCTTCTAAGAAGTTGGTTGCACACAGACAGGTGGTCAAGCAGTCCTGATTTGATTCCATCTGGCTGATAGGATTGTTGCTACTTGTCTTGTGTTGAGTTGATATGGTTAGTGTACTTTCCCAGTGTTTTAAGTAGCATTCGCATAAACGTTAGCATTAGCATTACCATACATTTTAAGATAGCATGAGTTAAGGGGTGGTTCTGGTAGTAATTAGATGCTCTTTTAAGGGCCTGCACAGCCATATAAGTATGCTGCTGGGGTATGTCTGTGCTAGGATAAATGGAGGGAGGTGCAGAGATATGTGTCTGTGCATACAAATATGGCATATGTTAATTGACTGACAGCAAACTACCTTTGGTTTGTTTCATAGGAGGGGCTTCCAGTATGAAAACAGGGTAGAGGCAGTCCTCTTTTGGGAATGCAGTTTGGGCCTGGAAGGGTGAAGGTTGTGTTTGTTTTTTTGGGTGTTTTTAATGGCACGAGTTACCACGAGTTTTTGGATTTAGTTTTTTGTATTTTTGTCATCATTGTAACAAACTTTGCACCTGAAATGAATGTTAAGGAAATCTGCATTTGATTTCTCTTGTGCAAATGGTGATGACCACAAGAAAAAAAAAAGCACCAGGTGAAGATTTTTGAGTCAAAGCCTCCTTCTTCCATCAATGAGCCAAATCTTACAGGCAACACCTGGCTGATAAAAACCTTGAATTGGAGCCCATGGTCCACTGTGTTCAGATAAGCTGCTTGAGGAGGCAGAGACAAAGACAAGGGAGGAGACCAGTACCCACGACAGGGATTACATCTCCCAGCCAGCCAAAAGCACACAGGACCTTTCAAGGAGGGAGAGCAAAAGGAAGTTGCTATCGAAACTGAACACTGAAATACCCTGAAATAGTGCCTGAAAGCAAGCTTACAACCAAATGAACAAAAAAAAAATGTTGATAAAAAAGAAAAAAAACGATGATAATGTTTCAAAATAGTTCTACCCACTCATCGAGTGTGAGGTGATCTGTGTAAGAGCACTTCCTGTTGCATATTTGAATACTGACGTTAAGAATTGTTTCAAGTTGCTGATTTGGAAGACAATGCTCTTTGTCTGTCTCTTTGTCATACTCTGATTAACTGTTGTAACATTAAACAAGATGGCGGCGCACATGAATGCAGCGGTTTGGTGCCGCTCATGTGTTTTCTACTGCATCACAACGTGGTTTACCAGCTGCACGAAGAAGGACCGGAGGTCTCTACAAAAGCTCATCAAGGCAGCGCAGAACATCACTGGGACCTAGCTCCTTGAACTTGACGACATCTACCAGGCAGGGCCACAAACATCATCCGTGACCCAACACACCCTGGCCACCATCACTTTCAACTACTCCCCTCCAGCAGGCGAATGAGGACTATCTCTTCACACACCACAAGACTGAAAAACAGCCTCTTCCTCCAAGCTGTGGAACTGATGAACATGCCCCCGGTCCCCCACCCCCCCTCCTTGACCCACTCACTCACTCACCCACATTAGCACACACACAGATGTTTACATACTGTTTATGTTTGCATTCTGTTGCTGCTTTGCAACACTGCTGCTGCTGCTCATCACACTTTATTTATTTTTCTAAATTACACATGGCAACTTTCTGTCCTCATTCTTGTAATGTTTATGTTTTGAAATTGTTTTTATTGTCTTAACTGTTTTGTTTTGTTTTGTTTGTTTTTATTTGTCCTGTTTTTGTAACTCAGGGAGCGCGACCTGAATTGCGTTACATTGTTGTTTGACTCCAGTGTAATGACAATAAAGCTACTACAACTACTATTGCTAATAAATAAAAAGATTATTTGGCAATTGTCATATTAGTATGCCATAACCACCTCTTTTTGAGTTCAGCAAAGTGAAAACAATCTAATTCTTGACTGATTTATATATGGAAACGAAACTCTTAAAAAAATCAAGTGGTTGCCTGCTGCATGGTAATGCTGAATGCCAACTAACTGGACAGTTGTGTCAAACAAAAACAGCTACGTCTATCTGTGTTTACCACAGACAGCGAGTCTGAGAGAGTTTCAAATGCAGGACCGTGGCTGTGGTCATGTTAGGGAGAAAAAAAAGCTGTGGTTTTTAACTGTCAGTCACACTCAAGGTTTAATTGTTCATTTCCCCTGTTGCCCGTGAGAAAGTTAGTGATGTAGATGTTTTTGAGTAACATGTAGTATATATATTTTTTAATACAAAGCTTGGCTATACAGTACATTGAGAGACAGGAAATGTTTTTTGCTTCACGTGGCCTTTGCAGAAATACAACACCTTTCATCAGGTCGGTTTAAAATGTGCTCATAAGATAGTTAACTGAATTATCTAACAGGCTATACATGCGTGTTGAAAACATTTGGTTTTTAAAATGTGGAAGACAATGTCTCCCCCCTCTGATTGCACCCTGCACCCATGCCTTTATGAACAAATGTTCTGCACATAATTATGACATTAGAAATGGGATGGTGAGCACGGTTCTTCAAACAATGTTTATCAGAGAAAGTAGCATTTGCACAAGACAATTTATAAGTGGATTCTTGCAATTTGTGTAGTATAGTAAGAAGATAAAGTGCTTTTTAGCACCAGTTTGACAAATGTCTAAGAAAAATCATTCACACCTTGAGGCTTTTTGATTGTAGTAACATCAGCAGCTGGAATAGCAAGTAAGGAGTAAGGATCTCTGTCCTTTGAGAAGGTTGCTCTTTATTCAGCTTTCAGTGCTCTGCAGAACTACAGGCTTGAGCACTATTGTCAGCAGTGGCCATTTCTACATGACCATTACAAACTAGCCTGTAACTTGGCACTCTGTTCTACGACAGTTATTTTATTGCTCTCAGGAAAATAACTTGAGTAAGAGGCTAGTGTAGAAGAGGTATTAAGATTGACAAATCCTAGTAACTAAAGGTTTCATGGTGATCTGAATTTCACCAGTTCCATCCAAATACACTTGTGTAAAAATTAAACATCATGTTTTGCCAACGTTATGAACAACAGAGACAAAAGTCTGTTGGTGTGTCCTCTGTATTAAACGTCTCAGTGGAGACACACAACAAGCAAAGGTTATGGACTAGAACTACCCAGCCTGCAGAATTTTTACTGAAGCCGATAATACACATCTCATAATTAAAATCTGTTTCATAGTATCTGTCAGAAGATTTAATCTCTCAGATGTAAGATGTTCAGAATATAACAGCAAAAGCAGAGAATCTAGTACTTTGTTCACTGGCGAATTGTAGGCAACAACACAATCACTGCTTCCTTGTTTCGTGTCACACAACAAGATGACAAGAAGAGCACAGCTGTCTCTCAGTGGAAAATTTACAGGTCAGCCTTAAACAGCCACAAAGATGATATCACACGATTGTGAATGTGGTGAGTGACGCTTTTGAATTTGAATTTATTTATAAAACATTCTTGTTTTTTTTTTGTTTTGTTCCCATGATTTTACAGTTTATATAAATGGAGTTTATAAAATGAGTGACTATAAATTCTCCTTTTTGGAAACTGTCTGATTAGAAAATATATTATGATGCATAGGCTATTCATATTGTTCAAGCTTCATTTTTTATGAAAATGAATTTTCTAACTTTAACAACAATTAACCTTTACTGTAGTAATTTAACACCATGAGTAAAATCTAATATAAATAAAATGTAACATTTCAAATAACTTTTGATTTATGTGTTTCAACAGACAAACAATGATTTCAATCTGTGTGATCCTCACTGCTTTGGCAACAACAGCTCTGGGAAAAGGTAAAAAAAAGAAAAAAAAAAATTGAGTATGGCAGAAAAGTTTACAAAGACTATTGCTAAATTTATGAAGGAGTTACTTACTTATTTCAAAAGTATGACGTTCACAAAAAACTATTATGATATAATAATATAAAACTAGAATGACATCATAATAAAATGTTAAAATTATGCTGTACACTATTTCCATATTTCATTGTATTTGTGTTTTACCTTGAGCATTTCATATTTTTTTTGCTTTTTTCTTTAGGGGCTGTTGAATGCAGTTTCTCTGAATCTACTGGAGGTCAGCAGTGTCTTGGAGCAGTGGGGCAGTTGTTGCTTTTTCATCTGCCAAATGCACTAGGTACATATATCGTGTTAAAAAAGGACAACAAAGGGCTGATTTTAAGAGTCAAAAATCAGACAGCAACTCTGTATGAGGAATATGCAAATCAGTCCGAACGCTTCACTGGTGGAACATTAAACCTTGGTGACGCAATGAAGAGACACTCTGGAGATTACGTGTTGGAGGAATTTAAATCTAATGGTCTTTTACTGAAAAAAATTCATGTTCATCTAGAAATACAAGGTAGGTTAAATTTTTGTAAATGTTTTTCTGAAAGACAGCAGTTTTGGATGAACAAATATTTCAATTGTATACCTACAACAGAAATAAAAACCTTTGAAAAAGAAAATACTAAGTATTATTAAATATTACTGTTAATCAAGAAGAAAATGTCTTTACTGTGTGAGTGTGTGTTTGTTTTCCAGCTCCAGTGTCTGAGCCAGCTGTGTCTCAGATGTGTTTGTCACCAGAACAGATGAAGGTCAGCTGCTCCTCTGAGGGAGATGGAGTAGAGTTCACTTTGACTGTGAACGGTCAGTTACTGAAACACACCAGAGATCACAGTCTGTCCTCAAGTAACTGGACAACAAACACACAGTCACTGACTGGGAGTACAGCTAAAGAAGACAAATCCGGTGCTTCAAACGTTACCATCAGCTTACACGGTTCACTGACAGGAAACTTGACTTGTGATGTTCAAAACAACGTCAGCAGAGAGGAAACTGTTATTCACCTGAAAAGCTGCAAAGGTACAGTGTTTAAAGAATGATCAATTTCTTTTTTTTTTTGCCTCTTTTGTTTGACATTAGCTTCCCTGTGCCATTTCACTTATTTTTGTTACAAATAACAATCTTAACATTTTTAATATTTTTAGGTATTTATACATGTCATGGTTGCAGTGGCAAAGAAGCTCCTTTAATGTTCATGCTATCCAAATCATTTGAGTGAGGACACAGGTGTGCAGGACTTCATACCAAACGCCAAAAAGAAACCAAACTAGTTGTGTTCATGTGGAGTAGCAGCTGTTTAACTTAAAGTTCCCTCCATGCCTTTGCTTGTTGTCTTTAACCTATGAAAATGGAAGGTGTTAGCCCACTATTTGAAAAAGCTAATTTATTATGTTATGTGGTCTTATTCACTGTGAAATCAACCTCAGTCCACTATGATGTTTTGCAGTAGCACAGGCCCTCACCTGCAGTCAGTCTCATGCTTGTGTTTCTGACATTCTTTTCTTTTCTAATTACACATCCGCTGCAGTAGCAGGTAACAGAAGATATGATGATAGACTATAACTATTTGATAAAAAAGTACCTCTGAACACTCTCATCATATCATCACAGTTGATCTGATATTTGTTTGTTTTCTAGCTTTGACTTTTCAACTTGTGGCTGTGGTTGTGAGAGCTGTTGTCATCACTCTTCTTCTTTTCACTCTGTGTCTTGGTATCTTCCATTTACTTAAAAAAACAAGACCCATGACTGTCAATGAAGGTAAGATAATTTAATATACAGTTTATAAAAGCTAGTGCTGCTATTGTCCAACTTATTTTGTCTCCATGTGTTGGTATAAAGTGTTGTTAACCCTGTTTGTTATGGACTGACTGAAGTGGTTTTAAAGGCTTTAGGATCATGTATAATTTTCTTTGAAGAAAATATAAAATGCAAAATTAAACAAAAACATCCCATTACATGATGTTTATTATGAAAACCAGTAGTTCTGCTCTCGATACTCTGCAACCTTTTTCCTGAAGAAAGGGGAACAAAACACTTTTGGTGAATTAGAGGGGTCGCTGATTATTTTCAAACCCTCCCAAGCATGCAGGTGTTATAAATATGACAGATGCTTGGCAGCTGATGACCAATTATTTTCGATACTGCTCCTGTGAGAATGTGAGAACACTGTAAAAATCACACATCCCTGCCTTTGATACCCCTCCAATTCTTAAGTTGTTGCAGAAAGAACAATCACTGGAGGATTTTCTGCATTATGTGGTTTACATTGACATTTTAGAGAAGAAGAAACTGTGGTCCCCAGCCTGCTCATTGACATATAAGGGCTGCAGCTCATGCTTGTTTTTGCATAAGTCTACAACCATCTCCTTGGTTTTGAAGATGTTTAAGGTTCAAGTTGTTCTGAGCAAAACACTCAACTAGAGAGGAGGCTTCTGCTCTGTATACTGTTTCATTACTCCCAGACAACTAACCCAGACATCAGATCTATCACAGTAGTGTCATCTGCAAAATTGAAGATTTTAACTGAGACAGAATGAGAAGTACAACTAATTAGTGTACAATGAGTACAGGAGAGTCAACAAAACACAACACTGGGGAGCACCAGTACTTTACGAATGGGCACTGACCTTGATAACCTGTTGCAGACTTTCACTTCTTGTGATCTATTGGTCAAAAAGTCAAGGATCCAGCTACAGTAACTAAACTAAAGTGACTAAAATCAATAAACAGTACATGTGCATCGGTAGCACCGGCCTCTAGCTGCTGCAGGGTGGAGTGAATGTGAAGGGATCCTCCACAGACCTGTGTTTTCTGTAAGCAAAATGAAAAGGGTCAAGTGTCACTGCCATTTATTTTATCTAAAGCATCTGTGTTATAAAATCTTGTGTGGAAAAACCACCTGCCAAGGAGGCACTCATTAACAACCTATCCAATATTGTATTTGAGAAAGTCTTTGAATACATAAGGATGTTCTGTAAAATCAAAAGCTTGTTTTGAACTTTTCCAGGTATTTCCAAAGCCGCCATTCTCTGCTCAACTGTAACGAATCCAGCATAATCTTCATATGAAACATTGATCTTGCAATGAGCCTTGCCTTAATTGTGTCTCAAATTATAGCCCTGTTAAAAATCTGCCCTCACATTTATCTGCTATAATTTTGAAACTGTGGGAATTGTTTAGCCTTCTTGCATTTGCTTTCCTAATGTGACTATTGTGCTATTTTTTCAGTGACTTTTGTTTGGTATTGTGTGTATTTTTTTTAAATAAACATCTATTGAAAGACTTATGATCAACACAATCAACAGATTTCCTTTTGACTACAATGTTGAGTTGTTTCCTGACTGTGTTTCACCATATACACACTTGTTCTATGTGAATGTGGAGAGACATCTTGAAAGTAAAATGGAATATCACTGAGACTGTCCATACTTTATCATCTCCTCTTTGTATTATTAAACCACTGTGAAATTTGAACTTTTGGAAAGTTAAGATAGTGTGACACAACACTGAAGGAAATAAAAGATAGAGAATAGAACAACGATTCAACTTCTCAGCAACAGTGCAGGGAACATGTTGTAACTGAGACCCAAGTATTGAGCTGCACGTAGTGACCACAAGGTGGAGCCAAATGTCCCCACATGTAACTAGAAAGTAAAAACATCATATAAGTACAATTTTGAGATACTTATATTCTACTTGTTAAGTTAAAAGCAATTTTTATTCCATCAGTTATTTGACAACTACATCTGATCTGTCTAGCTGAGGCCAGTTCTTTGTCACTGTGCTGTATATTACAACACACAAAGCAGTGCTTATTAGGAATCATATTTGTTTTGCTAATACTAGCAGCATACAACTATCACAGACACTTAGACCATTCTTACCACTACCATTACTTGAGTTATTATTATTTTCACAGCTGCATCTGCTGCTGCTGACATAACTACCAATAATACGATCTAACCACAAGCACCACCATGACTACAGCCATTATCACTATTAATAATATGAGTAAACACTTTTCCATTCTCATTCCTAATGACATATGTAGTATAGTAACAACCCAGAATGTAATTCCAACTACCTAACAATAACAGACTGATAACTTAGCAACAGTAACTGAAAAAGTAACCTGCGACATTCACATATGAACCATATCCACAAACTTTCATCTAACAGTCAACAAAAACACAAAGGACCAAACACCAAATCCTGTCTGTTTACATATCTGTACACTAACAGAAACAAGCTGCACCTCAACAAACTCATGACAGAGCATAGAAATAGTTTACAGTACACATTTAGGCCAAAAGCCACAGCTTTGAGGACCAACTATACAAATTAGACAGAGGGGTTGGGAATTTGGATGACTTGGACATGTAAGTAATGATTATTTTTATGAACAATTATTGTGCCTATTATTTTCTTGATTAATCGATCACCTGTTTGGTCTATGAATGTCAGAATATGGGAAACAAATGTCTTGTTTTGTCCGACCAAAAGTCCAAAACTTAAAGATATTCAGTTTATTAACACTTCAGACGTAGAAAAGCAGAAAATCGTGGTTTACAATTTACTTTCTACTTTAAAACTTACCATTAATCGATTAACAGAAGAATTACTTGATCAACTACTTCTGTAGTTGGTTTTACAGCTCTGATCCAGATTTTGGAAAAAGGCACTGTCATTGGGTTGCTCTGTGTCTTCTAAGAAGTTGGTTGCACACAGGTGTTGCACACAGACAGGTGGTCAAGCAGTCCTGATTTGATTCCATCTGGCTGATAGGATTGTTGCTACTTGTCTTGTGTTGAGTTGATATGGTTAGTGTACTTTCCCAGTGTTTTAAGTAGCATTCGCATAAACGTTAGCATTAGCATTACCATACATTTTAAGATAGCATGAGTTAAGGGGTGGTTCTGGTAGTAATTAGATGCTCTTTTAAGGGCCTGCACAGGCATATTATCAGAATCAGAATCGCCTTTATTGTCATTATACATAGTACAACGAAATTTGAGCGCTGCTCCCTTGGTGCAAACAATGGTAATTAAATAAAATAAATAAAAACCTAAAGAGAACAAAAAAATTAAAAATAAAGGAGGTATAAAAAGGCAAGTAATATGTACAGATATTTACACGTGGTATGAATGAAAACCCGATTATTGCACTTTAGGCCCAGTTTTATTGCACAGGTAATTGGTAGTTATTCAATGTGATCATCCGGTCATCCGGATTTCTTTTTGTCTTTGTTGACTGCAGTGATAGCCCTTGGGAAGAAGCTATCCCTGAGTCTGTTGGTCCTTGTTTTGTGTGACCTGTACCTTCGGCCCGACGGTAACAGGTCAAACAGGTGGTTACAGGGGTGGGAGGGGTCCTTGATGATGTTGCCAGCTCTGCTCAGATAGCGAGAGTTGGCAATGTCCTCCAGGCTGGGCAGAGAGCAGCCAGTGATCTTCTGGGCTGTGTAGACGACCCTCTGTAGTGCTCTCCTGTCAGCTGCTGAGCACCCCGCGTACCACGCTGTGATGCAGTACGCCAGGATGCTCTCTATGGTGGCTCTGTAGAAGGTCACCAGCAGCCTCTCCTCCAGGTTGTTCCTCCTGAGCACTTTCAGGAAGTGGAGACACTGCTGGGCCTTCCTCACCACCGCCGAGGTGTTCGCAGTCCAGGAGAGGTCGTCGGATATCTGCACACCCAAGAATCTCATGGTGTAGACTCTTTCCACACAGTCCCCGTGGATGTAAAGTGGGGCCGGGTCCTCTCCGCCCTTTCTGAAGTCCAAAATTAGTTCTTTAGTTTTTGTGGTGTTCAGTTGGAGGTTGTTAACCGAACACCACGCAGTCAGTCTTTTGACCTCATCTCTGTAGTTGGACTCATCCCCCCTGGGTTAGTATGTCTGTGCAAGGATAAATGGAGGGAGGTGCAGAGATATGCGTCTGTACATGCAAATATGGCATATATTAACTGACTGACTGCAAACTACCTTTGGTTTGTTTCATAGGAGGGGCTTCCAGTATGAAATTAGGGTAGAGGCAGTCCTCTTTTGGGAATGCAGTTTGGGCCTGGAAGGGTGAAGGTTGTGGTTTTTTTTGTGTGTGTTTTTAATGGCACGAGTTATCTGATGATAATTTGAAGAGTTTCTATACTTAGTTTTTTGTATTTTTGTCATCATTGTAAATTGTAACAAACTTTGCACCTGAAATGAATGTTTTGATTTCTCTTGTGCAAATGGTGAAAAAAAAGCACCAGGTGAAGATTTTTGAGTCCAAACCTCCTTCTTCCATCAATAAGCCAAATCTTACAGGCACCACCTGGCTGATAAAAACCTTGGATTGGAGCCCATGGTCCACTGTGTTCAGATAAGCTGCTTGAGGAGGCTCAGGCAGAGACAGAGACAAGGGAGGAGACAAGTACCCACGACAAGGATTACATCTCCCAGCCAGCCCAAAAGCACACAGGACCTTTCAAGGAGGGAGAACAAAGGAAGTTGCTATTGAAACTAAACACTGAAATACCCCGAAATAGTGCCTGAAAGCAAGCTAACAACCAAACAAACAAAAACAAAAAAAGTTTATAAATAAAACAATGATGTTTCAAAATAGTTCTACCCACTCATTGAGTGTGAGGTGATCTGTGTAAGAGCACTTCCTGTTGCACAATTTGAATACAGACGTTAAAATTGTTTTAAGTTGCTGATTTGGAAGGCAATGCTCTTTGTCTGTCTCTTTGTCATACTCTGATTAACTCTCTGGCAACCTCTTTTTGAAACAATCTAATTCTTGACTTATTTATATAAGCAAACGAAACTCTTAAAAAAATCAAGTGGTTGCCTGCTGCATGGTAATGCTGAATGCCAACTAACTGGACAGTTGTGTCAAACAAAAACAGCTACGTCTATCTGTGTTTACCACAGACAGCGAGTCTGAGAGAGTTTCAAATGAAGTGCCTTGGCTGTGGGAGTGACAGGGAGAAAAAAAAGCTGTGGTTTTTAACTGTCAGTCTCACTCAAGGTTTAATTGTTAATTTCCCTGTTGCCTGTGAGAAAGTGAGTGATGTAGATGTTTCCGAGTCACATTAGTATATATTTTTTTGAATAAAAAGCTTGGCTATACAGTACATCGAGAGACAGGAAATGTTTTTTGCTTCATGTGGCATGTGCAGAAATACAACACCTTTCATCAGGTTGGTTTAAAATGTGCTCATAACATAGTTAACTGAATTATCTAACAGGCCACACATGGGTGTTGGAAACATTTGGTTATGACATTAGAAATGGGATGGGGAGCACAGTCCTTCAAACAATGTTTATCAGAGAACCTGGAATTTGCACAAGACAATTTGAAAGTTGATTCTATTAAAATTTCTTCAGTAAGTAAGTAGTAAGAACAAAAAGTGCTTTTTAGCACCAGTTTGACAAATGTCTAAGAAGAAACATTCACACCTTGAGGCTTTTTGATTGTAGTAACATCAGCAGCTGGAATAGCAAGTAAGGAGTAAGGATCTCTGTCCTTTGAGAAGGTTGCTCTTTATTCAGCTTTCAGTGCTCTGCAGAACTACAGGCTTGAGCACTATTGTCAGCAGTGGCCATTTCTACATGACCATTACAAACTAGCCTGTAACTTGGCACTCTGTTCTACGACAGTTATTTTATTGCTCTCAGGAAAATAACTTGAGTAAGAGGCTAGTGTAGAAGAGGTATTAAGATTGGCAAATCCTAGTAACTAAAGGTTTCATGGTGATTTGAATTTCACCAGTTCCATCCAAATACACTTGTGTAAAAATGAAACATCATATTTTCTGCTGCCAAAGTTATAGACAACAGAGACAAAAGTGTGTTGGTGTGTCCTCTGTATTAAACGTCTCTGTAGAGACACAGAACAAGCAAAGGTTATGGGCTATAACTACCCAGTTTGCAGAATTCATTTGACGAAAGCTGATAATACACATCTCATAATTCAAATCTGTTTCATAGTAGCTGCCAGTATATATCTATTCACACATTTCTATCATTATCTGTCAGCAGATTTAATCAGTCAGATGTAAGATGTTCAGAATATAACTGCAAAAGCAGAGAATCTAGTACTTTGTTCACTGGCGAATTGTAGGCAACAACACAATAACTGCTTCCTTGTTTCGTATCACACAACAAGATGACAAGAAGAGCACAGCCGTCTCTCAGTGGAAAATTCACAGGTCAGCCACAAAGACGATCTCACACCATTGTGAATGTGGTGAGTAACGCTATTCACTATGGTTCAAGCTTCATTTTTATAAAAATGGATTTTCTAACTTAAAACTGACAACTAACCTTTACTGTATCATTTTACACTGTAAAATCAAATATAAATAAAATGTAACATTTTAAATAACTTTTGATTTATGTGTTTCAACAGACAAACTATGATTTCCATCTGCGTGATCCTCACTGCTTTGGCAACAACAGCTCTGGGAAAAGGTAAAAAAAAAAAAAAAAATTATAATATTTAAGTATGGCAGAAAAGTTCACAAAGACTATTGCTAAATTTATAAAGGAGCTAAAAACTGATTTGATACTTATTTACAGGAAAAGTACTTTCACAAAAAAATTTAATGCTGTAATAATAATAATATAACACCATAATAACATAATAATAAAATGTTGAAATTATACTATTCCCATATTTCATTTTATTTGTGTTTATTTGTGTTTTATTTGTTTTACCTTAAGCATTTCGGTTTTTTTGCTTGTTTTTTAGGGGCTGTTGAATGCAGTTTCTCTGAACCTACTGGAGGTCAGCGGTGTTTTGGAGCAGTGGGGCAGTTGTTGCTTTTTCATCTGCCAAATACACAAGATAGAGAAATTACTCTGAAAAAGGATAACAAACATCTGATTTTAAAAGTCAAGCATACGAACGTGACTCTGAATGAGGAATATGTGAATCAGGCCGAACGCTTTACTGGTGGAGTATTAAACCTTGGTAACGCAATGAAGAGACACTCTGGAGATTACGAGTTGGAAGAATTTACATCTAATGGTGTTTTACAGAAAAAAGTTCACGTTCATCTAGAAATACAAGGTAGGTTAAATATATAAATAAAAATAATGATATGTTCAACACCAATTGTGAATGAAGAACAAATAAAATATGCAAATAAGGGAATACAGTGATGCATTAGATATTTACAATTACTGCATATATCCATGCTTAATACCTGCAGCTTAAAGATTTATTTTTTTTCCTACATTTTTAATATACATTTTGTATTAGCTAATTATTTTCAACTTGACAAAACATACATGGTAATTTTTTCAGGAGCATTTTGCCTTAATTAGACAACCCAGCAGAGACAGTGACAGGCCTTGTGATATGTGTCTTAAGCCATGAAACTCACAAAATAATCTAGAAAGAAAAGTAGTGACTGGATTTATTTGTTTAAAAGTGTTGATGAAAAACTTGTGATAGAGGCAAACTGTTGCATCCGCCATAGTTTAATTATTTCATGGGCCATTATTCATTGTTTCATCATCATCTGCCTCTATGCCCCACGTGCCACAAAACACAAAGTGTTTTGTCAGCATTAGGTTTCAAATGTTTAATTACATTGTTTCAGTTACATAGATACCAATAAAACCTGCAGAGAAAATTATCCAGTACTCAAATACTTTGTCTTTCTAAAGAATAAGTTTACTGTCACTGTATAACTCTGAATTATTTTAGGCCTCAAAAGTTTTTCTACAGTTGAAATAGAAATTAGAACATATATCCAGTGGCACTTTGCTTTAAATTATGTATTAACTGAAAATATAAATATGTGTTTGTTTTCCAGCTCCAGTGTCTGAGCCAGCCGTGTCTCAGATGTGTTTGTCACCAGAACAGATGACGGTCAGCTGCTCCTCTGAGGGAGATGGAGTAGAGTTCACTTTGACTGTGAACGGTCAGTTCCTGAAACACATCAGAGATCACAGTCTGTCCCCAAGTAACTGGACAACAAACACACAGTCACTTACTGGGAGTACAGCTAAACAAGACAAATCCGGTGCTTCAAACGTTACCATCAGCTTACACGGTTCGCTGACAGGAAACTTGACTTGTAATGTTCAAAACAACGTCAGCAGAGAGGAAACCGTTATGCACCTGAAAAGCTGCAAAGGTACAGTGTTTAAAGACCGGTTATTTTCATTTCATAATTTTAACTCTTCAATGCTATTCCATATTTTTAAACCAATAAATATGATTAAATTAATCTTCACTCTCTGATACTGTACATCTCTGAAATCTTGTGAGTGGGAAGGACCATCTTGAATCTTAAACTGTATTCTGTCTTGTGCTATAGTTGTTAACAATAAATTTTAATTCACTGCTCCTGTAGATGTTCCTGTATGTCAAACATCTGATAAAAGAAAAAAAAATTGAGAAGTGTCATCATGATGTATGATAATTTGGTTTGCTATTTTTTTTGTGTTTCCCAGATGTTCCTTCTTCCTTCCCTGTGGTGACTGTGGCTGTGATAGCTGGTGTTATCATTCTGCTTCTCCTTTTTGCTTTGTGTATAAAAAATCTTTGTAACAAATCGAGACCCACGACTGTTAATGACCGTAAGTAAGAGATTGTTCTCCCATGTCATCTTCTGTCTCAATAAAGACCATACTGACGATTAGGTTACCATAGTTTTATCATTTAACTTATACTTTAGGTGGCTACTGCATTACCTTTATATTTTGGTAAGAGTTACTTAAGAAAGGCTGAAAAGAAGACATGATGTTCTCTGTGAGGGGATGTTTCTTCAAGTCATCTTTCATGTCTATTTTTAATTTTCCCAGGTAACTCTGAAGATGAAATCATCTACACAGATGTTAGAGTGATAAGAAATACAAAGAAAACCCAACCCACCATACGCAACGCACCGTAATTTTTTCTCCCAAGGCCTCATTAAGTGTCAACCTTTTTTTTCTTTTTTTTTTAACCCTAACCTTTACCTTTACCTCATATCTAAACCGTGAAATAAAAACATCCTCAGAGACAATTGTCTCTGTGGCCTGAAGCAAAGGTGGGGCTGGGGGTGTTTGTCAAATTAATTTCCATCTATAGGCTCAAGTTTTTTCTTCTTGTGTGGGTTATGATACTTTCCATATCTACGGTGTATTGCACCATGGACTATTCACAGTTAACAGAATAGCTCTGTTTTCTCTTGATTTTTATGATTTTGTTTTGAGCATTTTGGATTTGCTTTTGAAAATAAGAGATTTAGAATTGTATTTCATTTTTTTTGTCTTGTAATTGGGGGACACTGTAGACAAGTTTTAAAACATTTTAAAGTGTTTTAGCTTGTATTTTCCAAATAAACATACTATATACGTATAAGTTTTGTTTTCATACAAACCATCAAACCAAGGTCAAACTGAACAGAAAGAAGATGACTGTTTTCAGATTTCCATGAAACTGATAACAAGTATTTGCTTTATATTGAACTTTATTTTATTTATCAATAAAAGCAGTAACCCATGGGTGACATCTGGAGGATACACACTGTTCTTGCAGTTACTAACTGAAAGAGGAGTACAAGCTTTGTAATTGTGAAACAATGTTGTGACCACGAGATGGAGCTAAAATTCCTGTCCTGTAATGACATGAAGGTCATAAAATGATAACCATTTAATGTGTCCCCCCCCCCCCCCCCCCCCCCCCCCCCCCCCCCCCCATATCAGAGCTGAACTCTCTCTCCTTTGAGAGTTACAGATTAAACATAAAAGTCCTATGTGAAGTTTTATATGAAACATTACAGGTAATTACACCTAATGGCGTACAAAAAGCCATACATTAAGAATCAAGTCAAGGCTAAAGTGAAAGCTTGATTTGTTAGTCTTCAGTGTATTGACTCTACTTCTGGACCTCAGTCTACCACAACACGACCACATCTCTCTCTGTTTTCTCCGTCTGTTTTCTTTGATCTTGTATTCTTTATCTGCAAGTCAAACACAAACTGTCTGTCCCTGTTGGTGAAGTAAACATATCAAAAGCTTTGGTTTTCAGCTACACTAGTAAATGATGCATGTTGATATTCAGGCCTGCAAACCAACCATGCCTCATAGAAGTTACTTTATATCCTACTAATCTGCAACATCAGTACTTTAAGGCAACACAGTGCAGATTAGGTTTTCTAGTAATATAAGGATTAAATGTCATATAATAAACATATTTGCCGAGTTGTAAAATGTTGGCAGTGAACATATTGGCACAATGTTCACTGACATCATAGTTAATTTATTTTCCTACAGTATCCACTCATAGCAACAAAAGCATGATTCAAGTTGTTTACCTTGTGTTGTATGTTAAGGCACTTGGTCTTCTGTCAAATGTTACCATCAGCTTACACGGTTCACTGACAGGAAACTTGACTTGTAATGTTCAAAACAACGTCAGCAGAGAGGAAACTGTTATTCACCTGAAAAGCTGCAAAGGTACAGTGTTTAAAGAATGATCAATTTCTTTTTTTTGCCTCTTTTGTTTGACATTAGCTTTCCTGTGCCATTTCACTTATTTTTGTTACAAATAACAATCTTAACATTTTTAATATTTTTAAGTATATATCCGTGTCATGGTTGCAGTGGCAAAGAAGCTCCTTTAATGTTCATGCTATCCAAATCATTTCAGTGAGGACACAGGTGTGCAGGACTTCATACCAAACGCCAAAAAGAAACCAAACTAGTTGTGTTCATGTGGAGTAGCAGCTGTTTAACTTAAAGTTCCCTCCATGCCTTTGCTTGTTGTCTTTAACCTATGAAAATGGAAGATGTTAGCCCACTATTTGAAAAAGTTAATTAATTTATTATGTTATGTGGTCTTATTCACTGGGGCCATGACCCAACCTCAGTCCACTATGATGTTTTGCAGTAGCACAGGCCCTCACCTGCAGTCAGTCTCATGCTTGTGTTTCTGACATTCTTTTCTTTTCTAATTACACATCAGCTGCAGTAGCAGGTAACAGAAGATACGACAATAGACTATAACTATTTGATAAAAAAGTACCTCTGAACAATCTCATCATATCATCACAATTGGTCTGATATTTGTTTGTTTTCTAGCTTTGACTTTTCAACTTGTGGCTGTGGTTGTGAGAGCTGTTGTCATCACTCTTCTTCTTTTCACTCTGTGTCTTGGTATCTTCCATTTACTTAAAAAAACAAGACCCATGACTGTCAATGAAGGTAAGATAGTTTAATATACAGTTTATAAAAGCTAGTGCTGCTATTGTCCGACTTATTTTGTCTCCATGTGTTGGTATAAAGTGTTGTTAACCCTGTTTGTTATGGACTGACTGAAGTGGTTTTAAAGGCTTTAGGATCATGTATAATTTTCTTTGAAGAAAATACAAAATGCAAAATTAAACAAAAACATCCCATTACATGATGTTTATTATGAAAACCAGTAGTTCTGCTCTCCATACTCTGCAACCTTTTTCCTGAAGAAAGGGGAACAAAACGCTTTTGGTGAATTAGAGGGGTCGCTGATTATTTTCAAACCCATCCAAAGCATGCGGGTGTTATAAATATGACAGATGCTTGGCAGCTGATGACCAATTATTTTCGATACTGCTCCTGTGAGAATGTGAGAACACTGTAAAAATCATACATCCCTGCCTTTGATACCCCTCCAATTCTTAAGTTGTTGCAGAAAGAACAATCACTGGAGGATTTTCTGCATTATATGGTTTACATTGACATTTTAGAGAAGAAGAAACTGTGGTCCCCAGCCTGCTCATTGACATATAAGGGCTGCAGCTCATGCTTGTTTTTGCATAAGTCTACAACCATCTCCTTGGTTTTGAAGATGTTTCAGGTCAAGTTGCTCTGAGCAAAACACTTAACTAGAGAGGAGGCTTCTGCTCTGTATACTGTTTCATTACTCCCAGACAACTAACCCAGACATCAGATCCATCACAGTAGTGTCATCTGCAAATTTGAAGATTTTAACTGAGACAGAATGAGAAGTACAATTATTAGTGTACAATGAGTACAGGTGAGTCAACAAAACACAACACTGGGGAGCACCAGTAGTTTACTCATGGGCACTGACCTTGATAACCTGTTGCAGACTTTCACTTCTTGTGATCTATTGGTCAAAAAGTCAAGGATCCAGCTACAGTAACTAAACTAAAGTGACTAAAATCAATAAACAGTACATGTGCATAGGTAGCACCGGCCTCTAGCTGCTGCAGGGTGCAGTGAATGCGAAGGGATACAGCGTCCTCCACAGACCTGTGTTTTCTGTAAGCAAAATGAAAAGGGTCAAGTGTCACAGTGCCATTTATTTTATCTAAAGCATCTGTGTTATAAAATCTTGTGTGGAAAAACCACCTGCCAAAGAGGCACTCATTAAGCCTGTGAATATTCTCATTTGTCCAGGTCATAGTATCTCAAAGGAATTTTAAGTCAAAAGCAACTGGACTTGGTTATTTGTCTAGGAAGACGTTTCACCTCTCATCCAAGAGGCTTCATCAGTTCTTTCTTGCACCTGACCAGACCTGGAACTGGTCCTCTCTTGGATGAGAGGTGAAACGTCTTCCTAGACAAATAACCAAGTCCAGTTGCTTTCGATTTAAAATTCCTTTGAGGCATTCATGAACAACCTGAGTATCCAATACTGCATTTGAGAAAGTCTTTGGATACATAAGGATGTTCTGTAAAATAATCTTTTTCTGAAATAATTCTAAGCTTGTTTTGAACTTTTCCAGGTATTTCCAAAGCCGCCATTCTCTGCTCAACTGTAACGAATCCAGCATAATCTTCATATGAAACATTGATCTTGCAATGAGCCTTGCCTTAATTGTGTCTCAAATTATAGCCCTGTTAAAAATCTGCCCTCACATTTATCTGCTATAATTTTGAAACTGTGGGAATTGTTTAGCCTTCTTGCATTTGCTTTCCTAATGTGACTATTGTGCTATTTTTTCAGTGACTTTTGTTTGGTATTGTGTGTATTTTTTTGAAATAAACATCTATTGAAAGACTTATGATCAACACAATCAACAGATTTCCTTTTGACTACAATGTTGAGTTGTTTCCTGACTGTGTTTCACCATATACACACTTGTTCTATGTGAATGTGGAGAGACATCTTGAAAGTAAAATGGAATATCACTGAGACTGTCCATACTTTATCATCTCCTCTTTGTATTATTAAACCACTGTGAAATTTGAACTTTTGGAAAGTTAAGATAGTGTGACACAACACTGAAGGAAATAAAAGATAGAGAATAGAACAACGATTCAACTTCTCAGCAACAGTGCAGGGAACATGTTGTAACTGAGACCCAAGTATTGAGCTGCACGTAGTGACCACAAGGTGGAGCCAAATGTCCCCACATGTAACTAGAAAGTAAAAACATCATACAATTTTGAGATACTTATATTCTACTTGTTAAGTTAAAAGCAATTTTTATTCCATCATTTATTTGACAACTACATCTGATCTGTCTAGCTGAGGCCAGTTCTTTGTCACTGTGCTGTATATTACAACACATGAAGCAGTGCTTATTAGGAATCATATTTGTTTTGCTAATACTAGCAGCATACAACTACCACAGACACTTAGACCATTGTTACCACTACCATTACTTGAGTTATTATTATTTTCACAGCTGCATCTGCTGCTGCTGACATAACTACCAATAATACGATCTAACCACAAGCACCACCATGACTACAGCCATTATCACTATTAATAATATTATAAATCACTGTTCCATTCTCATTCCTAATGACATATGTAGTATAGTAACATATAGTACATGTAATTGCCTGCATGTTTTATTCACTTTTATGGATGCTAAGCTTGATATTGAATATGAAAGACCTCTCCCTGTCTCCTCCTTTATCTTTTTCTCCCTTCCAAGATAATATCATCATGTACAACACTCACATATAAACCATATCCACAAATTTCTTTGTGATTATCCAACAGTCAACCAACTGTTTTGCAACACCCCAACAAAAAACTAGTCCAGAGTTTTAATCCTAAATTTTTTGTTTATGCTCATGTGTTTCAAGTCTAAATGCTCAGTAACCCTCTGAGTCTGAGGCAACAAAAACACAAAGGACCACACACCAAATGTTATATTATTTTTAACAATTATTGTGCCTCTTATTTTCTTGATTAATCGATCACTAGTCCGGTCTATTAATGTCAGAATATGGTAAACAATGCCCGTCCAAGGTGATGTCATCAAATGTCTTGTTTTGTCCGACCAAAAGTCCAAAACTTAAAGATATTCAGTTCAGACGTAGAAAAGCAGAAAATCGTGGCTTACAATTTACTTTCTACTTTAAAACTTACCATTTATCGATTAACAGAAAAATTACTTGATCGACTACTTCTGTTGATCAAGTTAGTGTTACAGCTCTAATCCAGATTTTGGAAAAAGGCACTGTCATTGGGTTGCTCTGTGTCTTCTAAGAAGTTGGTTGCACACAGACAGGTGGTCAAGCAGTCCTGATTTGATTCCATCTGGCTGATAGGATTGTTGCTACTTGTCTTGTGTTGAATTGATATGGTTAGTGTACTTTCCCAGTGTTTTAAGTAGCATTCGCATAAACGTTAGCATTAGCATTACCATACATTTTAAGATAGCATGAGTTAAGGGGTGGTTCTGGTAGTAATTAGATGCTCTTTTAAGGGCCTGCACAGGCATATAAGTATGCTGCTGGGGTATGTCTGTGCTAGGATAAATGGAGGGAGGTGCAGAGATATGTGTCTGTGCATACAAATATGGCATATGTTAATTGACTGACAGCAAACTAACTTTGGTTTGTTTCATAGGAGGGGCTTCCAGTATGAAAACAGGGTAGAGGCAGTCCTCTTTTGGGAATGCAGTTTGGGCCTGGAAGGGTGAAGGTTGTGTTTTTTTTTTTGGTTGTTTTTAATGGCACGAGTTACCACGAGTTTTTGGATTTAGTTTTTTGTATTTTTGTCATCATTGTAACAAACTTTGCACCTGAAATGAATGTTCAGGAAATCTGCATTTGATTTCTCTTGTGCAAATGGTGATGACCACAAGAAAAAAAAAAGCACCAGGTGAAGATTTTTGAGTCAAAGCCTCCTTCTTCCATCAATGAGCCAAATCTTACAGGCACCACCTGGCTGATAAAAACCTTGAATTGGAGCCCATGGTCCACTGTGTTCAGATAAGCTGCTTGAGGAGGCAGAGACAAAGACAAGGGAGGAGACCAGTACCCACTACAGGGATTACATCTCCCAGCCAGCCAAAAGCACACAGGACCTTTCAAGGAGGGAGAGCAAAAGGAAGTTGCTATTGAAACTAAACACTGAAATACCCTGAAATTGTGCCTGAAAGCAAGCTTACAACCAAATGAACAAAAAAAAATGTTGATAAAAAAGAAAAAAAACGATGATAATGTTTCAAAATAGTTCTACCCACTCACTGAGTGTGAGGTGATCTGTGTAAGAGCACTTCCTGTTGCATATTTGAATACTGACGTTAAGAATTGTTTCAAGTTGCTGATTTGGAAGACAATGCTCTTTGTCTGTCTCTTTGTCATACTCTGATTAACTGTTGTAACATTAAACAAGATGGCGGCGCACATGAATGCAGCGGTTTGGTGCCGCTCATGTGTTTTCTACTGCATCACAACGTGGTTTACCAGCTGCACGAAGAAGGACCGGAGGTCTCTACAAAAGCTCATCAAGGCAGCGCAGAACATCACTGGGACCTAGCTCCTTGAACTTGACGACATCTACCAGACAGGGCCACAAACATCATCCGTGACCCAACACACCCTGGCCACCATCACTTTCAACTACTCCCCTCCAGCAGGCGAATGAGGACTATCTCTTCACACACCACAAGACTGAAAAACAGCCTCTTCCTCCAAGCTGTGGAACTGATGAACATGCCCCCGGTCCCCCACCCCCCTCCTTGACCCACTCACTCACTCACCCACATTAGCACACACACAGATGTTTACATACTGTTTATGTTTGCATTCTGTTGCTGCTTTGCAACACTGCTGCTGCTGCTCATCACACTTTATTTATTTTTCTAAATTACACATGGCACCTTACTGTCCTCATTCTTGTAATGTTTATGTTTTGAAATAGTTTTTATTGTCTTAACTGTTTTGTTTTGTTTTGTTTGTTTTTATTTGTCCTGTTTTTGTAACTCAGGGAGCGCGACCTGAATTGCGTTATATTGTTGTTTGACTCCAATGTAATGACAATAAAACTACTATTGCTAATAAATAAAATGATTATTTGGCAATTGTCATATTAGTATGCCATAACCACCTCTTTTTGAGTTCAGCAAAGGGAAAACAATCTAATTCTTGACTGATTTATATATGGAAACGAAACTCTTAAAAAAATCAAGTTGTTGCCAGTCTGCTGCATGGTAATGCTGAATGCCAACTAACTGGACAGTTGTGTCAAACAAAAACAGCTACGTCTATCTGTGTTTACCACAGACAGCGAGTCTGAGAGAGTTTCAAATGCAGGACCGTGGCTGTGGTCGTGTTAGGGAGAAAAAAAAGCTGTGGTTTTTAACTGTCAGTCACACTCAAGGTTTAATTGTTCAATTTCCCTGTTGCCTGTGAGAAAGTTAGTAATGTAGATGTTTTTGAGTAACATGGAGTATATGTTTTTTAATACAAAGCTTGGCTATACAGTACATCGAGAGACAGGAAATGTTTTTTGCTTCACGTGGCCTTTGCAGAAATACAACACCTTTCATCAGGTTGGTTTAAAATGTGCTCATAACATAGTTAACCGAATTATCTAACAGGCCATACATGCGTGTTGAAAACATTTGGTTTTCAAAATGTGGAAGACAACTTCTCCCCCCTCTGATTGCACCTTGCACCCATGCCTTTATGAACAAATGTTCTGCACATAATTATGACATTAGAAATGGGATGGTGAGCACGGTTCTTCAAACAATGTTTATCAGAGAAAGTAGCATTTGCACAAGACAATTTATAAGTGGATTCTTGCAATTTGTGCAGTATAGTAAGAACATAAAGTGCTTTTTAGCACCAGTTGACAAATGTCTAAGAAGAAACATTCACACCTTGAGGCTTTTTGATTGTAGTAACATCAGCAGCTGGAATAGCAAGTAAGGAGTAAGGATCTCTGTCCTTTGAGAAGGTTGCTCTTTATTCAGCTTTCAGTGCTCTGCAGAACTACAGGCTTGAGCACTATTGTCAGCAGTGGCCATTTCTACATGACCATTACAAACTAGCCTGCAACTTGGCACTCTGTTCTACGACAGTTATTTTATTGCTCTCAGGAAAATAACTTGAGTAAGAGGCTAGTGTAGAAGAGGTATTAAGATTGACAAATCCTAGTAACTAAAAGTTTCATGGTGATCTGAATTTCACCAGTTCCATCCAAATACACTTGTGTAAAAATTAAACATCATGTTTTCTGTTGCCAACGTTATGAACAACAGAGACAAAAGTCTGTTGGTGTGTCCTCTGTATTAAACGTCTCAGTGGAGACACACAACAAGCAAAGGTTATGGACTAGAACTACCCAGCCTGCAGAATTTTTACTGAAGCCGATAATACACATCTCATAATTAAAATCTGTTTCATAGTAGCTGTCAGCAGATTTAATCTCTCAGATGTAAGATGTTCAGAATATAACTGCAAAAGCAGAGAATCTAGTACTTTGTTCACTGGCGAATTGTAGGCAACAACACAATAGCTGCTTCCTTGTTTCGTGTCACACAACAAGATGACAAGAAGAGCACAGCCGTCTCTCAGTGGAAAATTTACAGGTCAGCCTTAAACAGCCACAAAGATGATATCACACCATTGTGAATGTGGTGAGTGACGCTTTTGAATTTTAATTTATTTATAAAACATTCTTGTTTTTTTTTTAGTTTTGTTCCCATCATTTACAGTTTATATCAATTGAGTTTATTAATTGAGTGAGTATAAATTGTCATTTTTGGAAACTGTCTGATTATAAAATATATAATGATGCATATGCTATTCATATTGTTCAAGCTTCATTTTTATGAAAATGGATTTTCTAACTTTGACAACAACTAACCTTTATTGTAGTAATTTAACACCATGAGTAAAATCAAATATAAATAAAAAGTAACATTTCAAATAACTTTTGATTTATGTGTTTCAACAGACAAACAATGATTTCCATCTGCATGATCCTCACTGCTTTGGCAACAACAGCTCTGGGAAAGGGTAAAAAAAATTAAAATAAAATAATATTTAAGTATGGCAGAAAAGTTAACCAAGACTATTGCTAAATTTATGAAGGAGTTAAAAACCGATTTAATACTTATTTACAGAAAAAGTACTTTCACAAAACTATAATGATATAATAATATAACACTATAATGACATAATAAAATGTTGAAATTATGTTGTACACTATTCCCATATTTCATTTTATTTGTATTTTACCTTAAGCATTTCCATTTTTTTTTTTGCTTGTTTTTTTAGGGGCTGTTGAATGCAATTTCTCTGAACCTACTGGAGGTCAGCAGTGTTTTGGAGCAGAGGGGCAGTTGTTGCTTTTTCACCTGCCAAATACACAAGATAGAGAAATGATGCTGAAAAAGGATAACAAACATCTGATTTTAAAAGTCAAACATCCGAATGTGACTCTGAATGAGGAATATGTGAATCAGTCCGAACGCTTTACTGGTGGAGTATTAAACCTTGGTGACGCAATGAAGAGACACTCTGGAGATTACGTGTTGGAAGAATTTACATCTAATGGTGTTTTACAGAAAAAAGTTCATGTTCATCTAGAAATACAAGGTAGGTTAAATAAATAAATAACAATAATGATGTGTTCAACACCAATTGTGGATGAACACATAAAAATTGCAAATATACATATATGCATAAAAGGGAATACAGTGATGCATTAAATATGTATCATTACTGTATATATCCATGCTTAATACCTGCAGCTTAAAGATGATCTGTCATTATCTGAAAATAAGTGGCCAAATGGACTGTGCAATGAAACATTTTTCTTTAATAATTTTCTTCTTCAAATATTTTTTTGATTACATATTTTTTACATTTTCTATTTTTATTATTTACATTTTGTATTAACTAATTAGTTCCCACTTAAAAAAAAACATATATGGTTATTATGTTTTTGGGAGCATTTTGCCTTTATTCAACAACACAGCAGAGAGAGACAGGCCCCGTGATATTACTTTGTTTGTTTAAACATGCTGATGAAAAACATGTCATAGAGGCAAGCTGATGCACCAGCCATAGTATAATTATTTCATGGGCCATTATTCATTTATATATATGTATATATGTGTGTGTGTTTGTTTTCCAGCTCCAGTGTCTGAGCCAGCCATGTCTCAGACGTGTTTGTCACCAGAACAGATGACGGTCAGCTGCTCCTCTGAGGGAGATGGAGTAGAGTTCACTTTGACTGTGAACGGTCAGTTACTGAAACACACCAGAGATCACAGTCTGTCCCCAAGTAACTGGACAACAAACACACAGTCACTGACTGGGAGTACAGCTAAACAAGACAAATCCGGTGCTTCAAACGTTACCATCAGCTTACACGGTTCACTGACAGGAAACTTGACTTGTAATGTTCAAAACAACGTCAGCAGAGAGGAAACTGTTATTCACCTGAAAAGCTGCAAAGGTACAGTGTTTAAAGAATGATCAATTTCTTTTTTGCCTCTTTTGTTTGACATTAGCTTCCCTGTGCGATTTCACTTATTTTTGTTACAAATAACAATCTTAACATTTTTAATATTTTTAGGTATTTATCTGTGTCATGGTTGCAGTGGCAAAGAAGCTCCTTTAATGTTCATGCTATCCAAATCATTTCAGTGAGGACACAGGTGTGCAGGACTTCATACCAAACACCAAAAAGAAACCAAACTAGTTGTGTTCATGTGGAGTAGCAGCTGTTTAACTTAAAGTTCCCTCCATGCCTTTGCTTGTTGTCTTTAACCTATGAAAATGGAAGATGTTAGCTCACTATTTGAAAAAGCTAATTTATTATGTTCTGTGGTCTTATTCACTGGGGCCATGACCCAACCTCAGTCCACTATGATGTTTTGCAGTAGCACAGGCCCTCACCTGCAGTCAGTCTCATGCTTGTGTTTCTGACATTCTTTTCTTTTCTAATTACACATCCGCTGCAGTAAGTAACAGGTAGAGAGGTACAGTAACAGAAGATATGATGATAGACTATAACTATTGCAAAAATCAGACCCATTCTGTGTCGAAAGGATGCTGAAAAGCTAGTTCATGCATTTGTTACCTCAAGACTGGACTACTGTAATTCTTTATTGTCAGGATGTCCCAAAAATTCAATTGATCCAAAATGCAGCAGCACGAGTAGTGACAGGAACTAGGAAACGAGATCACATCTCTCCTGTGTTAGCTTCTCTGCATTGGCTCCCTGTAAAATCCAGGATAGAATTTAAAATCCTCCTCCTCACCTACAAAGCCATTAATGGTCAGGCACCATCGTACCTTGGAGAGCTTATACTTCCCTATTTTCCCAATAGGACACTTCGCTCTCTAAATTCAGGTCTACTTGTGGTTCCAAGAATTTCTAAGAGTAGAATGGGGGGCAGAGCCTTCAGCTATCAGGCTCCTCTCCTGTGGAACCAGCTCCCAGTGTGGGTTCAGGAGGCAGACACCCTCTCTACCTTTAAGATCAGGCTTAAAACTGTCCTGTTTAGTAAAGCTTGTAGTTAGGGCTGGCTCGGGTATGTTCTGACCCATCCCTTAGTTATGCTGCTATAGAGCTAGACTGCTGGGGATTCAAATGATGCACTGGGCTCCCTCTCTCTCTCTCTCTCTCTCCCTCTCTCTGTCCTCATTCTGCAGGTATCTCTGACTCTGGAGCAGCAGGATCCAGATCCACCATTACTCATCATTACTATTAACCACTATTATCTGTCATCATTATTGATAACACCATTACCTACACAGCTGTTCCTGGTCTCGGTCTCTCTCTCTCTCTCTCTCTCTCTCTCTTTCTCTTTCTCCTCTCTCCTCCCCCCACCCCCCCCCTTTTTTATCTCCTCCTAAACCCAACTGGTCGAGGCAGACGGCCGCCCACCCTGAGCCCGGTTCTGTTGGAGGTTTCTTCCTGTTAAAAGGGAGTTTTTCCTCCCCCCTGTCGCCAAGTGCTTGCTCTTTGTGGGAACTGTTGGGTTTTTCTCTGTAACAAAGTAAGGTCTTGACCTTGCCCTGTAAAGTACAAATAAAATTGAATTGAATTGAATTGAACTACTTGATAAAAAAGTACCTCTGAACACTCTCATCATATCATCACAGTTGGTCTGATATTTGTTTCTGTTTTCTAGCTTTGACTTTTCAACTTGTGGCTGTGGTTGTGAGAGCTGTTGTCATCACTCTTCTTCTTTTCTCTCTGTGTCTTGGTATCTTCCATTTACATAAAAAAACAAGACCCATGACTGTCAATGAAGGTAAGATAATTTAATATACAGTTTATAAAAGCTAGTGCTGCTATTGTCCAACTTATTTTGTCTCCATGTGTTGGTACAAAGTGTTGTTAACCCTGTTTGTTATGAACTGACTGAAGTGGTTTTAAAGGCTTTCGGATCATGTATAATTTTCTTTGAAGAAAATATAAAATGCAAAATTAAACAAAAACATCCCATTACATGATGTTTATTATGAAAACCAGTAGTTCTGCTCTCGATACTCTGCAACCTTTTTCCTGAAGAAAGGGGAACAAAACACTTTTGCTGAATTAGAGGGGTCGCTGATTATTTTCAAACCCATCCAAAGCATGCGGGTGTTATAAATATGACAGATGCTTGGCAGCTGATGACCAATTATTTTCGATACTGCTCTTGTGAGAATGTGAGACCACTGTAAAAATCACACATCCCTGCCTTTGATACCCCTCCAATTCTTAAGTTGTTGCAAAAAGAACAATCACTGGAGGATTTTCTGCATTATATGGTTTACATTGACATTCCATTTTAGAGAAGAAGAAATTGTGGTCCCCTGCCTGCTCATTGATATATAAGGGCTGCAGCTCATGCTTGTTTTTGCATAAGTCTACAAGCATCTCCTTGGTTTTGAAGATGTTTCAGGTCAAGTTGCTCTGAGCAAAACACTTAACTAGAGAGGAGGCTTCTGCTCTGTATACTGTTTCATTACTCCCAGACAACTAACCCAGACATCAGATCCATCACAGTGGCGTCATCTGCAAATTTGAAGATTTTAACTGAGACAGAATGAGAAGTACAACTATTAGTGTACAATGAGTACAGGAGAGTCAACAAAACACAACACTGGGGAACACCAGTCGTTTACTCATGGGCACTGACCTTGATAACCTGTTGTGGACTTTCACTTCTTGTGATCTATTGGTCAAAAAGTCAAGGATCCAGCTACAGTAACTAAACTAAACTGACTAAAATCAATAAACAGTACATGTGCATAGGTAGCACCGGCCTCTAGCTGCTGCAGGGTGCAGTGAATGCGAAGGGATCCTCCACAGACCTGTGTTTTCTGTAAGCAAAATGAAAAGGGTCAAGTGTCACAGTGCCATTTATTTTATCTAAAGCATCTGTGTTAGAAAATCTTGTGTGGAAAAACCACCTGCCAAGGAGGCACTCATTAACAACCTATCCAATATTGTATTTGAGAAAGTCTTTGAATACATAAGGATGTTCTGTAAAATAATCTTTTTCTGAAATAATTCTAAGCTTGTTTTGAACTTTTCCAGGTATTTCCAAAGCCGCCATTCTCTGCTCAACTGTAACGAATCCAGCATAATCTTCATATGAAACATTGATCTTGCAATGAGCCTTGCCTTAATTGTGTCTCAAATTATAGCCCTGTTAAAAATCTGCCCTCACATTTATCTGCTATAATTTTGAAACTGTGGGAATTGTTTAGCCTTCTTGCATTTGCTTTCCTAATGTGACTATTGTGCTATTTTTTCAGTGACTTTTGTTTGGTATTGTGTGTATTTTTTTGAAATAAACATCTATTGAAAGACTTATGATCAACACAATCAACAGATTTCCTTTTGACTACAATGTTGAGTTGTTTCCTGACTGTGTTTCACCATATACACACTTGTTCTATGTGAATGTGGAGAGACATCTTGAAAGTAAAATGGAATATCACTGAGACTGTCCATACTTTATCATCTCCTCTTTGTATTATTAAACCACTGTGAAATTTGAACTTTTGAAAAGTTAAGATAGTGTGACACAACACTGAATGGAAATAAAAGATAGAGAACAGCGATTCACGAACAATGAATGAAATAACATTTGAATGAGACTGATTTCACTGCCAATATGGTGTTGACTGGACAGATAACATCACAGTGTTACAGGAATTTAATACCATCCAGAGCCCAACCCTGACTTTTAAGCTTTGCTTTGACCCCCACCCAAAAAAAAAAAAAAAAAGGTTGATTTGGAGACTTCATGTCGTCATCTCAAATCCCTGTAAATTGACCTTGTTAAGACTTCACGGGGTGGCCCTCAAGTTTGATTAAGCCTTTGAACAACAATTCAACTTCTCAGCAACAGTGCAGGGAACATGTTGTAACTGAGACCCAAGTATTGAGCTGCACGTAGTGACCACAAGGTGGAGCCAAATGTATCCACATGCAAATAGAAAGTAAAAACATCATACAATTTTGAGATACTTGTATTCTACTTGTTAAGTTAAAAGCAATTTTTATTCCATCATTTATTTGACAACTACATCTGATCTGTGCAGCTGAGGCCAGTTCTTTGTCACTGTGCTGTATATTACAACACACAAAGCAGTGCTTATTAGGAATCATATTTGTTTTGCTAATACTAGCAGCATACAACTACCACAGACACTTAGACCATTCTTACCACTACCATTACTTGAGTTATTATTATTTTCACAGCTGCATCTGCTGCTGCTGACATAACTACCAATAATACGATCTAACCACAAGCACCACCATGACTACAGCCATTATCACTATTAATAATATTATAAATCACTGTTCCACTCTCATTCCTAATGACAAATGTAGTATAGTAACATATAGTACATGTAATTGCCTGCATGTTTTATTCACTTTTATGGATGCTAAGCTTGATATTGAATATGAAAGACCTCTCCCTGTCTCCTCCTTTATCTGTTTCTCCCTTCCAAGATAATATTATCATTCGCTGTATGGTCACAGTCTCAAAACTCTCCCTCTCTCTCTGGAACCATAAAATATAGCTGTCACTACTGCTACTGCTGGTATTAACATCAACATGTCCATTGTAGCTGAAATACAGTTGCTACACTGGCTATTTAGGGCAAAAAAACACAAGCTGTCCAGCACTAAAAGTCATTCACATAATGTGATGTGACACCTCAGCAGCCACTTTGCAACACCCCAAAACCACACTGACCATCAGACAACCCAGAATGTAATTACAACTACCTAACAATAACAGACTGATAACTTAGCAACAGTAACTGAAAAAGTAACCTGCGACACTCACATATGAACCATATCCACAAACTTTGTGATCATCTAACAGTCAACAAAAACACAAAGGACCAAACACCAAATCCTGTCTGTTTACATATCTGTACACTAACAGAAACAAGCTGCACCCAACAAACCCATGACAGAGCATAGAAATAGTTTACAGTTCACATTTAGGCCAAAAGCCACAGCTTTGAGGACCAACTATACAAATTAGACAGAGGGGTTGGGAATTTGGATGACTTGGACATGTAAGTAATGATTATTTTTATGAACAATTATTGTGCCTATTATTTTCTTGATTAATCGATCACCTGTTTGGTCTATTAATGTCAGAATATGGTAAACAAATGTCTTGTTTTGTATGGCCAGAATTCCAAAACTTAAAGATATTCAGTTTATTAACACTTCAGACGTAGAAAAGCAGAAAATCGTGGCTTACAATTTACTTTCTACTTTAAAACTTACCATTAATCGATTAACAGAAAAATTACTTTATCGACTACTTCTGTCGATCAAGTTAGTGTTACAGCTCTGATCCAGACTTTGGAAAAAGGCACTGTCATTGGGTTGCTCTGTGTCTTCTAAGAAGTTGGTTGCACACAGGTGTTGCACACAGACAGGTGGTCAAGCAGTCCTAATTTGATTCCATCTGGCTGATAGGATTGTTGCTACTTGTCTTGTGTTGAGTTGATATGGTTGTTGCATAAACGTTTGCATTAGCATTACTATACATTTTAAGATAGCATGAGTTAAGGGGTGGTTCTGGTAGTAATTAGATGCTCTTTTAAGGGCCTGCACAGCCATATAAGTATGCTGCTGGGGTATGTCTGTGCTAGGATAAATGGAGGGAGGTGCAGAGATATGTGTCTGTACATGCAAATATGGCATATGTTAATTGACTGATTGCAAACTAACTTTGGTTTGTTTCATAGGAGGGGCTTCCAGTATGAAAACAGGGTAGAGGCAGTCCTCTTTTGGGAATGCAGTTTGGGCCTGGAAGGCTGAAGGTTGTGTTTGTTTTTTTGGGTGTTTTTAATGGCACGAGTTACCTTATGATAATTTGAAGAGCTTTTGTACTTAGTTTTTTGTATTTTTGTCATCTTTGTAAATTGTAACAAACTTTGCACCTGAAATGAATGTTTTGATTTCTCTTGTGCAAATGGTGATGACCACAAGAAAAGCACCAGGGGAAGGGCAACACCTGGCTGATAAAAACCTTGAATTGGAGCCCATGGTCCACTGTGTTCAGATAAGCTGCTTGAGGAGGCAGAGAGAGAGACAAGGGAGGAGACCAGTACCCACGACAGGGATTACATCTCCCAGCCAGCCCAAAAGCACACAGGACCTTTCAAGGAGGGAGAACAAAGGAAGTTGCTATTGAAACTAAAAAAGTTTATAAATAAAATGATGATGTTTCAAAATAGTTAGTGTGAGGTGATCTGTGTATGAGCACTTCCTGTTGCACAATTTGAATACCGACATTAAAATTGTTTTAAGTTGCTGATTTGGAAGGCAATGCTCTTTGTCTGTCTCTTTGTCATACTCTGATTAACTGTTGTAATGTTAAATAAAATGATTATTGGCAATTTTCATATGAGAATGCCATGGCCACCTCTTTTTGAGTTCAGCAAAAACAGACAATCTAATTCTTGACTGATTTATATAAGCAATCGAAACTCTTAAAAAAATCAAGTGGTTGCCAGTCTGCTGCATGGTAATGCTGAATGCCAACTAACTGGACAGTTGTGTCAAACAAATACAGCTACGTCTATCTGTGTTTACCACAGACAGCGAGTCTGAGAGACTTGCAAATGCAGGACCGTGTAGTGACAGAGGTAGTGACAGAGAGGGAAAAAAAGCTGTGGTTTTTAACTGTCAGGTTCACTCAAGGTTTAATTCTTCATTTTCCCTGTTGCCTGTGAGAAAGTTAGTGATTTAGATGATTCTGAGTAACATGTAGTATATTTTTTTTAATACAAAGCTTGGCTATACAGTACATCGAGAGACAGGAAATGTTTATTGCTTCATGTGGCCTTTGCAGAAATACAACACCTTTCATCAGGTCGGTTTAAAATGTGCTCATAACATAGTTAACTGAAATATCTAACAGGCCACACATGGGTGTTGGAAACATTTGGTTATGACATTAGAAATGGGATGGGGAGCACAGTACTTCAAACAATGTTTGTGAGAAACTGGTAGTATTTGCACAAGACAATTTAAAAGTGGATTCTGTTAAAATTATAGTAATTCCTAAACTGGCACCAGTTTGACAAATGTCTAAGAAGAAACATTCACACCTTGAGGCTTTTTGATTGTAGTAACATCAGCAGCTGGAATAGCAAGTAAGGAGTAAGGATCTCTGTCCTTTGAGAAGGTTGCTCTTTATTCAGCTTTCAGTGCTCTGCAGAACTACAGGCTTGAGCACTATTGTCAGCAGTGGCCATTTCTACATGACCATTACAAACTAGCCTGTAACTTGGCACTCTGTTCTACGACAGTTATTTTATTGCTCTCAGGAAAATAACTTGAGTAAGAGGCTAGTGTAGAAGAGGCAGCAGATTGGAAGAGATAACATTCAGGTTGGCCAAACCAAGTGACTAAAAATTTCATTGTGATCTGAATTTCACCAAGTCCATCCAAAAACACTTTTGTAAAAATTAAACATCATATTTTCTGTTGCCAAAGTTATAGACAACAGAGACAAAAGTGTGTTGGTGTGTCCTCTGTATTAAACGTCTCTGTAGAGACACAGAACAAGCAAAGGTTATGGGCTTTAACTACCCAGTTTGCAGAATTCATTTTACGTAAGCTGATAATACACATCTCATAATTAAAATCTGTTTCATAGTAGCTGCCAGTACATTTCTATGCACACATTTCTATCATTATCTGTCAGCAGATTTAATCAGTCAGATGTAAGATGTTCAGAATATAACTGCAAAAGCAGAGAATCTAGTACTTTGTTCACTGGCGAATTGTAGGCAACAACACAATAACTGCTTCCTTGTTTCGTATCACACAACAAGATGACAAGAAGAGCACAGCCGTCTCTCAGTGGAAAATTCACAGGTCAGCCACAAAGACGATATCATACGATTGTGAATGTGGTGAGTAACGTTTTAGCTTTGCTGTCATGATTTTACAGTTTATATGAATGGTGTTTATTAAATGAGTGAGTATAAATTCTTATTACTTTTCAGAAACTGTCTGATTAAGAAAATAAATAAGGACACACATGCTATTCACTATGGTTCAAGCTTCTTTTTTTTAATAAAAATTGATTTTCTAAGTTCTAACTAACAACTAACCTTTACTGTATCATGTATGAGTAAAATCAAAAAAAATAAAATGTAACATTTCAAATAACTTTTGATTTATGTTTTTCAACAGACAAAAAATGATTTCCATCTGCGTGATCCTCACTGCTTTGGCAACAACAGCTCTGGGAAAAGGTAAAACAAAAAAAATAATATTTAAGTATGGCAGAAAAGTTTACAAAGACTATTGCTAAATTTATAAAGGAGTTAAAAACCAATTTAACATTTATTTACTGAAAAAGTACTTTCTCAAAAAACTATAATGATATAATAATATAAAACTATTATAACATCATAATAAAATGTTGAAATTATGTTGTACACTATTCCCATATCTCATTTTATTTGTATTTTACCTTAAGCATTTCCATTTTTTTTTTTTTGCTTGTTTTTTTTTAGGGGCTGTTGAATGCAGTTTTTCTGAACCTACTGGAAGTCAGCAGTGTTTTGGAGCAGTGGGGCAGTTGTTGCTTTTTCACCTGCCAAATACACAAGATAGAGAAATGATGCTGAAAAAGGATAACAAACATCTGATTTTAAAAGTCAAACATCCGAACGTGACTCTGAATGAGGAATATGTGAATCAGGCTGAGGGCTTTACTGGTGGAGTATTAAACCTTGGTGACGCAATGAAGAGACACTCTGGAGATTACGAGTTGGAAGAATTTACATCTAATGGTGTTTTACAGAAAAAAGTTCATGTTCATCTAGAAATACACGGTAGGTTAAATAAATAAATAACAATAATGATGTGTTCAACACCAATTGTGGATGAAGAACACATAAAAATTGCAAATATACATACAGCTCTGTATTAGCATTAATTTGCAGACAATGACAAATGGTCAAAATAATAAAAAAGATGCAGTGTTTTCAGACCTCAAATAACGCAAAGAAAACAATTTCAACAAGAGTGACATTCGAGTGCGCTCACGGTATCCCTCTGCCAGTAAAGCCAGAATTGAATTGAAATTGAGTGCATAAAAGGGAATACAGTGATGCATTAGATATATAGAATTACTGCATATATCCATGCTTAATGCCTGCAGCTTAAAGATTTCTTTTTTTTGTTTTTCTACATTTTTTATCTACATTTTGTATTAGCTAATTATTTTCAACTTGATAAAACATATATGGTTATTTTTTCAGGAGCATTTTGCCTTAATTAGACAACCCAGCAGAGACAGTGACAGGCCTTGTGATATGCGTCTTAAGCCACGAAACTCACAAAATAATCTAGAAAGAAAAGTAGTGACTGGATTTATTTGTTTAAAAGTGTTGATGAAAAACTTGTGATAGAGGCAAACTGTTGCATCCGCCATAGTTTAATTATTTCATGGGCCATTATTCATTGTTTCATCATCATCTGCCTCTATGCCCCACGTGCCACAAAACACTATCTGTTTTGTCAGCATTAGGTTTCAAATGTTTCATTATATTGTTTCAGTTACATAGATACCAATAAAACCTGCAGAGAAAATTATCCAGTAACTCAAATACTTTGTCTTTCTAAAGAATAAGTTTTCTGTCACTGTATAACTCTGAATTATTTTAGGCCTCAAAAGTTTTTCTACAGTTGAAATAGAAATTAGAATATATATCCAGTGGCACTTTGCTTTAAATCATGTGTTAACTATAAGTGTGTGTTTGTTTTCCAGCTCCAGTGTCTGAGCCAGCCGTGTCTCAGATGTGTTTGTCACCAGAACAGATGACGGTCAGCTGCTCCTCTGAGGGAGATGGAGTAGAGTTCACTTTGACTGTGAACGGTCAGTTACTGAAACACACCAGAGATCACAGTCTGTCCCCAAGTAACTGGACAACAAACACACAGTCACTGACTGGGAGTACAGCTAAACAAGACAAATCCGGTGCTTCAAACATTACCATCAGCTTACACGGTTCACTGACAGGAAACTTGATGTGTAATGTTCAAAACAACGTCAGCAGAGAGGAAACTGTTATGCACCTGCAAAGCTGCAAAGGTACAGTGTTTAAAGAGCGGTTATTTTCCTTTCATAATTTTAACTCTTCAATGCTATTCCATATTTTTAAACCAATAAAAATGATTAAATTAATCTTCACTCTCTGATACTGTACATCTCTGAAATCTTGCACGTGAGAAGTACCATCTGGAATCTTAAACTGTATTCTGTCTTGTGCTGTAGTTGTGAACAATAAATTTTAATTCACTGCTCCTGTAGATGTTCCTGTATGTCAAACATCTGATAAAAGAAAAATTGAGAACAGTGTCATCATGATGTATGATAATTTGGTTTGCTATTTTTTTGTTTCCCAGATGTTCCTTCTTCCTTCCCTGTGGTGACTGTGGCTGTGATAGCTGGTGTTATCATTCTGCTTCTCCTTTTTCCTTTGTGTATAAAAAATCTTTGTAACAAATCGAGACCCACGACTGTTAATGACCGTAAGTAAGAGATTGTTCTCCCATGTCATCTTCTGTCTCAATAAAGACCATACTGACGATTAGGTTACCATAGTTTTATCATTTAACTTATACTTTAGGTGGCTACTGCATTACCTTTATATTTTGGTAAGAGTTACTTAAGAAAGGCTGAAAAGAAGACATGATGTTCTCTGTGAGGGGATGTTTCTTCAAGTCGTATTTCATGTCTATTTTTAATTTTCCCAGGTAACTCTGAAGATGAAATCATCTACACAGATGTTAGAGTGATAAGAAATATGAAGAAAACCCAACCCACCATACGCAACGCACCGTAATTTTTTCTCCCAAGGCCTCATTAAGTGTCAACTTTTTTTTTTTTTTTTTTTTTTATACCTCATATCTAAACCGTGAAATAAAAACATCCTCAGAGACAATTGTCTCTGTGGCCTGAAGCAAAGGTGGGGCTGGGGGTGTTTGTCAAATTAATTTCCATCTATAGGCTCAAGTTTTTTCTTCTTGTGTGGGTTATCATACTTTCCATATCTACAGTGTATTGCACCATGGACTATTCACAGTTAACAGAATAGCTCTGTTTTCTTTTGATTTTTATGATTTTGTTTTGAGCATTTTGGATTTGCTTTTGAAAATAAGATATTTTTTTGTCTTGTAATTGGGGGACACTGTAGACAAGTTTTGAAACATTTTAAAGTGTTTTATCTTGTATTTTCCAAATAAACATACTATATATGTATAAGTTTTGTTTTCATACAAACCATCAAACCAAGGTCAAACTGAACAGAAAGAAGATGACTGTTTTCAGATTTCCATGAAACTGATAACAAGTATTTGCTTTATATTGAACTTTATTTTATTTATCAATAAAAGCAGTAACCCATGGGTGACATCTGGAGGATACACACTGTTCTTGCAGTTACTAACTGAAAGAGGAGTACAAGCTTTGTAATTGTGAAACAATGTAGTGACCATGAGATGGAGCTAAAATTCCTGTCCTGTAATGACATGAAGGTCATGAAATGATAACCATTTAATGTGTCCTCCTCCCCCCCTGTTACGTGCCATGCAGGGGCATAGTGTTTTTTGTTGTTGTTTTCCTCCTCCCTCTGTTTCCTGTCTTTCTCCCTCACCTAGTTTTCCCTCTAGGTGCTGATGGGTTGATTGGATTACACCTGAGCAGACTGGAGGACGGCCTATTGGTTCCCAGGCTGTCCGAGTGGCCAATCATCTGCCGGGAGTTTACATAAAGGGGAGCCTGGATGAGGAGCTCCCTCTCTCATTTTCCCCTTATTGACCTAGTAGACTGCCTGTGTTGTGTCGTGTTGACTAGACTGTTACTTGAAGGTTTGTGTGGTTCTATAGTTAATAGAAACTGATTCCCAGTTTTACTTTTCGGCAGCAGTCCTACACAATCAACAGTCACCCTATCAAATGGTTCACCTGTTACTGGTATGGGACAGAGAGGAGCAGGGGAGGATCACCTGATTTGGTTTACCAGCGAGTTGGCACACATGACAAGTACGACAGTACTGAACAACATCAGATTTCAGTCTTGGCCAGAAGAAATGTTTAAGGACCCTGTTATAGGTTTTTGTGATCCCCATGTGTCCCAACCATGGGTGATCATGAGCCAAGGATAGCACCTGGGAACGATAAACTGTAGGCACTACAACCTGATAAACCACGCCCCAGTCTTCATCCTCTGACACATCACTAGCCCAGCGGTGCATCAACAGTCCATTATCAAGGATGTAGGCCACTTTCTTCTGCTTAGCTGCCTCCTGACTAAGAACAGAGGAGTGACATTTGATGAGTGTGATATCACCTTGTTGGGCCGTGATGAATTCTTTTCTGGCAAGTTTTCAACCCCTGGACTGGGGAGAGATGACATAATGTCCACTGGCTGGGCCTTGGAGGGACTGTTGGACTTAGTCACTACAACATCAGGAAACTGTTCTGCACCCAGAAAAGAATCAGATAAGTCAAGGCCATATTTTCTCGACTGGGCTCTGGTAACCACACAAGCAGGAAAAATATCAGGAAGTGTTTGTGTAGTATAGTTGTTTACTGTACATATTGCATTGAGGCATAGCACTGTTTCCACCTTGTTACCAGTGTAATATCATGTCAAAGCTGGTTAACTCTGGTTGACCTTTATTCAAGGTTGTGCTACAAAAAGGTCGGACCTTGATAAACTTGTGCTACAACATAATACATCATGTGGCAATGTACTGCATTAGCCAAACCTTGAACAAGCGCACATTGTTTGTTGACCTTTTAACAGCGTAGTTCTGCACAACAGTAAAAATCTTTTGTCATAGCATTACAAACTGCTTTGCAGTGTTTTGGCATGTGATACATCAATTCATTAATCTGGCCTTCTTGGACTGTACTTACATCATCTTATGGGTACCTGTAGATATGGGTAAACTCTCCCTCCTTTGAGAGTTACAGATTAAACACAAAAGTCTTATGTGAAGTTTTATATGAAACATTACAGGTAATTAGACCTAATGGCATACAAAAAGCCATACATTAAGAATCAAGTCAAGGCTAAAGTGAAAGCTTGATTTGTTAGTCTTCAGTGTATTGACTCTACTTCTGGACCTCAGTCTACCACAACACGACCACATCTCTCTCTGTTTTCGCCGTCTGTTTTCTTTGATCTTGTATTCTTTATCTGCAAGTCAAACACAAACTGTCTGTCCCTGTTGGTGAAGTAAACATATCAAAAGCTTTGGTTTTCGGCTACACTAGTAAATGATGCATGTTTATATTCAGGCCTGCAAACCAACCATGCCTCATAGAAGTTACTTTATATCCTACTAATCTGCAACATCAGTACTTTAAAGCAACACAGTGCAGATTAGGTTTTCTAGTAATATAAGAATGAAATGTTATATAATAAACATATTTTCTGAGTTGTAAAATATTGGCAATGAACATATTGGCACAATGTTCACTGACATCATAGTTAATTTATTTTCCTACAGTATCCACTCATAGCAACAAAAGCATGATTCAAGTTGTTTACCTTGTGTTGTGTATTAAGGCACACACAACACATGGTTAAGGTCAGGTCAATACTGTGATCCTTATTAAATATGGGTAACAGGGACTTGAAGCATGGGACACAAGGTGTCCAAAGTCCGGCCTGCAAAGTCCATAAGGTCAATAGGAACATTGATAGGAAAAATAATTCAGGCAGAAATCACATATATACATTCCCAAAATGTGATTGGGAGAGTTAGAAAGTGAATTGGTAGTATAATGTTGTAATTTGGTAGACAGGATTGTTATGTTAAATTATGTACATATTTTTCTGGCTGACATTCAATGGTAACTTTTGATAAATCGTAGAGCACATTTATTACAACTCTCACCCAATAACTATACTTGTCATACTGCATACATACTTCCTGTTTCCTAACCACCAAGCTGCCTATGAATCTGTTGTGTTGTTGCTCTGGTTGTTGCTTAGGCCTTTCTTGTCCTTGCTGACTGACTGTGTTTCCAAATGTTTCTGTTGGGCAAACCTTTCTTTTTGCTTCCCTTTATCCCATGTTAGTTTTGTTGCATTTTGCTACATGTGTTACTCTGATAATAAACACCAACCCCTGTTGCACATGCTATGTTCTTTGTTGTTGTGGTTTGCTAGAGTTAAAGTAGAATCTTTATGTTACTCCCTGCATTCCCCTGGACATTGTCTTCAAAGGGTTGTAACACTAAATTTATGATAAAATGTGGCAAAATGTGTTTAATCTTTTAAAGTGATCTGATGTATTCACAATATAAAGGCCAATAGGTAAAGTTACATTCCCTCTGTACTTGGCCTGTTGAATTCACTTTATAGTTAAACATTCTTCCAGAGTACATGATAATTCTCAATTAAAGAGTACATGCACAGACTGCAGCTATCCATGCAGTTCAAGGCAGTACTTCAGTGGGTCTTAGGTGAACACAATTAGTCACTTCCTCAATTCTACCCACACAGCAAGACAAGAAGAGCATTTTACAGACAGGTCAATAAGCCATAAAGAGGACATTCTATTTTAAAAGCTGTGAGTGAACGTTTTAAATTTGAGTTTACTAATGCTGACATGATTGCAAGTACGAAAAAGTACAATTTCATTCATTGTTGCTTGATCTTTATGTTAATCTTTATATTAATTAAAGTGTTAACTTGTCTTTTTGAGGAAAACTGAACTAAACTTAATGTTTTTTAAGCCTTAAAATATTTTTCTTGAATAGAAATGGAATAAAATGGTATTTGAAGCAGTATTTAGACAATTTCACTTTTTTGGCTGGACTGCAATAGTCGGGTCAGCTCTATCTGGAATGTCCCTGACTCACTGACTGACTGGGTGATCATATTTCCACCACTGGTCAGCCGAATGCCACGTCACTGAGTTGGAGTTTCTGGTGCAAACAGGTTCTGTTAGGGGGCTGTTTACATCCTGCAGTGTTATTAACTTAGTGCATTGTCTTTTGACTTTTATCTCAACAAGACTGGGTATAAACCTGGTACATGTCCAGACCATGTATAGATGCCAACCAGGGGCTTAGGGCTACACCTCTTGTTACAGGCAGTCTACTGAGCTGCTCTGCTTTCTGACAGATGCTCAGGAACTGCAGGGAAGCAGAGGAGCATTTTCAATTCACTGAGCCTTGTCACTATTACAACAAATCTTAACAAAGTTAAGATAACGTATCCAGCAGATCAGAATAGCATGCAAATAACAGAAACACCAGCATCTGGAAAAGAGACAATATGCTTAGTGCAGCACAGCAATAAACGCCCTGTTAAGACAAAAAGGGTTTCTAAACACTGAAACACGACAACGCTTTAAATATGAAACTATTACAGGAAATGTTGAGTTTGTTGAGGTGTTAAACAAGCCTCTACAAAAATGATGGAAAGAGAGAAGTTTGAAATTTATCAGGTTTGTCATTTGGAATGGTGGTGGGATGGCGCCCATATAGATGACCATGCCAGTGCAAAGTTTGCCACCAGCAGAGTGACATTAATAGCCAGCTAGCAGAACTATTCTCAAATGGGCAACACCATAATCACCTGCTGTCATGTTTCCTCTTCTCTGAAGTCAACAATCAGCTACTGTAAGCAAATGATATCCAACACCAGTTACCGTTGGTTACATTTGCTAATGGGCTAGAGTTAGCCTTGATTCAACAAGTAGGCTTACATTAAGCTTGCGTTTGCATTATCACTTTACCAGCAATGTTTTGTGGAATGAATGTTATGGGCTTCTAGCTAACACAACGTTTCTCTCTTCCTCTGTGTGTGTGTGTGTGTGTGTGTGTGTGTGTGTGTGTGCTTCAATACACTAAGCTAACTTAGCATAGTGTTGAATGAGAGATGGTAGTGGATTTGTGGGACAGAATCTCTGCAAGGTAGTGCACTGTAATGTAAGTCAGTGTCATCCACATAACAGCTCATAAAATGCATCATTCAGAAACGTGAAACCAAACACAGCAAAGAATAGCTAACCTCTGCACAAAATACTGTCAATGTGCGATGGTCTGAGATTGAGAAACCATATTCTAGTTAATATCAGTAGTTTTTAATCAGAATATGACATGAAGCGCAGTAATTTTGCCAACATGAGCACAAACTAATTAAAAATCAGTTTGGTGCTTCAGTAGTACTTAGCTGAGTGCAAAAAACTGTTTCCTCAGTTCTCTCAACAGAGCAAAAATAAAAGGCCAGAAATACACTGCCCTGCTTTCAGTAGAACATTTACAAGCCACAAAGAGGACATCCTATTGTAAAAGAGGTGAGTGATAGTTTGTGTGTGTATATATATATATATTTAAAAATACTGTGTAAACTGTAAGTATGCATTATGTATATAATCAAGACATACTGTTGACATAGTGTAATTTTTATTCAAGTATCTTTTTAATTTTAACTTTATCCCACTGCATAGTCCACATATAAAAGTAAACAACTTTTAATTGTGGAAGACACTGACCTTGTTTTAAACACAAATTTGATTTTGTGACCACAGAAAATGAATTTCATCACCATGATCATCACAACTCTGGCAACAACAGCTCTGGCAAAAGGTAAACTATGATAAACAATTTATGTAGTAATACTAGTGGTGTATAGATCAAAATAACTTCAAATACTGTATTATTATCATTATTAAAAACAGTTAATGTATCACATAATAAGTTATGATGACTATGTTAGTTAGAAAATTCAACAAAAAACAAAAACGCAAAACAAAATTGCTGAAACACAAGTATTCAATCTAATGCAGGGTAATTGCATCATTCGTAACATAGTCATATATAATCACTCATTCAAGATTTATGATATGATACTTTGTGATTGAAAACAGCTATTATCTCATTGGAAGTTTTCAAATGTTCCGGTAGCACATGTGATTTATTACGTTGATAATTACATGATAAAATTATTAACATCGATTGCAGGTCAAAAGTACAGGAAGATAATCATGCACATTCAGTATTTGGTCGACATGATGAAGTGTTTTTCCTTCTTATTTCTAGTTAAATTAAGTGTCACATGCCAGTTACCAGAATAATGTTTTTATGAGTATTTTGTCCTTTTTCCTACCAGGGGCTATGGAGTGCAATTTATCTGAAACCACTGCAGCTCAGCTGTGTCTTGGAGCACTTGGGAAGCCATTGATTTTTTACCTACCCACTGGTACAAATAAACAGTCAGTTCTGACAAAGGATACTCATATCATTTTAAAGGTAACCAATAATACAGGCGTGATTAACAGCCAATACAGTGATCGCTCAGCATTTTTCACAAATGGAACCTTTAAACTTGAAACGGTGACAAAAGAAGACTCTGGAGATTACCTGTTGGAAACACATCGACTTACTGATGGTGTTTTATTGCATAAAATCAACACCCATCTAGAGATGCAAGGTAAGGCCAAAAGAGTGAAAGAATTATTTTAAAAATTATTATTATTATTATTAATAGTAGTAGTAGTAGTAGCAGCAGTATCCTAAAAGTTACAGAGTTTTCTTATCAGTATTCATTTTTATATACCTTTTATAACATTTGCATTTAAATGCAGTGTGCAAGTGGTGAGTTGCCTACTTTTTTTCATTGGAGAAAGCTTGCTGGCAAATTTTACAAGCTCCCTTTGATGAAAAAGTTTTTATTGTTGAATACAACCTATAGTGATAGTTATTAGAACTCAGAATGTTTTTTCAAATTGAAATAGATACAGATATATATATATCTATCTATCTATCTGATATAGTCTATAGTTTCCAAGTTGACTGTGTATATTATTTTGCATTTGGTACTGTGTGTATATGCGACTTTGTATTGAAGTATTTTGTTTTTGTTTCTTCCAGGGGCTATGGAGTGCAAATTATCTGAAGCCACTGGAGCTCAGCAATGTCTTGGAGCACTTGGGGAGCCATTGATTTTTTACCTACCCACTGGTACAAATAAACAGTCAGTTCTGACAAAGGATACTCATATCATTTTAAAGGTAACCAATAATACAGGAGTGATTAACAGCAAATACAGTGATCGCTCAGCATTTTTCACAAATGGAACCTTTAAACTTGAAACGGTGACAAAAGAAGACTCTGGAGATTACCTGTTGGAAACACATCGACTTACTGATGGTGTTTTATTGCACAAAAATAACATCAATCTACAAATACAAGGTAAGGCCAAAAAAGTGAAAAGTGTCCCACATTATTATTATTATTATTATTATTATTATTATTATTATCATCATTATCATTATAATTATCATCATCATCATCATCATTCTAAAAGTTATAGAAAAAAGTTTTTTTTATTTTTATATAGCTTTTATAACCATTTGCATTTAAATGCAAGGGGCAAGTGGTGAGTTGCCGACTATTTTTTTCATTGAAGAAAGCTAGATACAGATATATATATATATATATATATATATATATATATATATATAGATGATCGTTTCCAAGTTCACTGTGTATATTATGTTGCATTTGGTACTGCATGTATATGTGACTTCATTTCTTTGTTTTCCAGCTCCAGTGTCTGAGCCAGCTGTGTCTCAGATGTGTTTGTCACTAGAACAGATGAAGGTCAGCTGCTGCTCTGAGGGAGATGGAGTAGAGTTCGTTTTGACCTTGGATAGTAACTTACTGATACAGACCAGAGCTGGGAGCACAGACAAACAACTCACAGCCAATGTTCCAAAAATTACCATCATCTTACACGGCCAGCTGACAGGAGTCTTGACGTGTAATGTTCGAAACAACTTCAGCAGAGAGGAAACATTTGTCCACCTTACAAACTGTAAAGGTAATGTATTTTAAGAAATTATTCAATTCTATTTTACCCATTTATTTACTTCTTTATTTAATTCCTTGATTGATTTAATCTGATAATATTCCCTGATTTATTTAATAAGAAAAAAGCAAAATAATTTTCCAGAGAAAGAGTCTTTTCTAAGTGTATATTTAGGATATTGATCTTTGTAAGATAAAAAGGAATAAAAAATATTTCAGAAAGATTTTTGTAGCACTGAGAATAACATATCTACATCATCTCAACAGCTAATTTAGATTGGTATCTGTTTGTGTTTCCTAGCTTCCATTTCTCATTCCCTTGTTGTGGCTGTGAGAGTCGGAGTTGTCACTCTACTGCTTGTGGCTCTGTGTCTTGCTGTCTACCGTGTACAGAAGAAAACAAGACCTAAGACTGTTAATTAGGGTGTGGGAAATATGTTCTCCCATGTCTTCATAATACTTCTGTCTCCATCCTGACATTTTTGCAGATTTGAGCTTATTTACTATAATTAACTATGTACTGTTGACATTTCTTAACATAATTTTAAGTCACAGGATCATGAAATGTATGTAGATTTTTTTATGTTTAAGGTGTGTCCTGCATTGGACTTGTTTTAGTTCATTGTCAAACTTAAGACATGAATTGCTTTTAATTGGTAACACATCCAAAACAACATAATTTTGAGTTGTTTGTTGTAAAAAGTTAGATTATCATTCTGTTGTAAAGTAAATGAAAGTATGAATTAATTTGAAAACTGTATTACCACAAACTACATGGTAAGAAAAAAAGTAAAACCTAATGTTCATTTTGAAGGTTTATTGGTGTCAGATGCATGTTGAGTCTCTTTCTTATTGCTTCTTTTGTGTATTTCTGCAGATTAAATTGTTAACTGAGCTGTTTTAGTGCTGCAGAACACAAGGCAAACCAGGCTGAACTTGGATCAGAATGCATTATTTTTTTCTCCAGCAACATTAAGATGAGCCAGCTTTAGCCTTGCACTGATCTCACTGTCAAGGCTTTGCAGCATCATTGACTCTGTGTTAATATAGAAAATAAACAATAAAGTAAATATACCCAGATATTTGCCGCAGCTATTGCCACCTAATGCAATCAGGTAAGTGTCACCTCGGTTCCTCTACAGATATATACACACTGTTTGTATGATTGGGATATTTGTTGCCAATAGACTTGTACAATAGACTGTTTCATGGTGAGCAGAGTACTTGCTATTCCGTCTTGTTTGTGTTACCATTTTAAAATTGTGGGTTTTGATTAGTAAAAATGTACTCTTTCAAATATTCTTGTATTCACTTTGAAAATGTAACTGCTCTGACTTTGTTGTTAATTTAATTAACAGTTTACCTTTCACCATGACTACGATCCGAAGCACACAGCCAAGAAAATACTAGAGTGGCTCTGGGACAAGTCTGTGACTGCCTTTGAGAGGCCCAAACAATGCCCAGACCTAAACCCAATAGAACATCTGTGGAGAGGTCTGATAGCAGGAGTTCACAGATGCTTCCTATCCAGTCTGACAGAGCTTGAGAGGATCTGTCCAGAATAATGGGAGGAACTGGACAAATACAGGTGCAAGTCTCCACAAAGCTTGAAGAGACGAACCCAAAAGACTCGAAGCTATAACTGCTGCCAGAGGGGCTACTGAATTATGGCTCAGATTATGTTTGGAAATGAGAGATTTAAGTTTTTGAATTTTAATAAATTTGCAAAGACTTCTAAAAACATGTTTTCACTTTGTCATTATGAGTTAATGGGTGTAGATTGGTAAAAATGGCAATTTTATCAATTTTAAATTAATTAAAACAACAAAGTGTGTATAAAGCGAAGGGGTCTGAACCTTTACATGTATTTTTAAATAAACATTGATATGATTCCTCAATGAATTTTCACACTGAGATTTTGCTTGCCTCTCTGTTTCCCCATATCACAAACCATTAAACTAAGACCATACAGAGAGAAAAGTTATGGTGCATCGCAATAATATAATATTATTTTAGGTTCCTACCACACTGGAAAAAGTGGAAAGTTACATCTGGAAAATGTATGTGTATGAATGTACTGTTGTCCCTGTTAGTAACAGAGAACTTGAAGTACAAACCAAAAGCAGTGCAGAGATCATTTTTCAACACAAGATGGAGCCAAAAGTACTCACATGTAATGAGCCAGTGACCATGCAATTAAAAAAGGGGTCAATCTGTGGTAACTAGCTTCATTGTAGTGTGGTACTTTACTTTAAATATAAGGCTGGTGCATTGTAGTGTTTCCACACCTACTGTCACATTTTACTAAAGTTCACTCAACTCCACTCATGGAAGAGTCCAGCGTAACTGTAAGAATACACATGATCTACTTTGGAAATGGCCACTGTGCACCAATTGAGGATTAGTATTTTGAATGCTCAAAAGTATAAGTTTACCACTCCTACTGTTATAACTATCACATGCATTAATGATTCATTTCCACACACACATTTTTTTCATGTTACCTGGGTCCACAGGGTGCATGGCAGCAAGATTCTAACTGCATTTTGCAGATTTTAACAGTAGGTACTATAAACTTTTTTGTCTTTTTATGTTTACACCACATATTGTTATTGGTACCTGGCTCTCTTTCCATTCTTTGATAGTGAGCATCAAGTCATGGCTGAAACAAATTAAGCTTGTTTCATCTTCACGATGTTGATTCTTCCACCGGATACCTCGGAGTACGCGGCATGACCATATCTCTCACTCCACCTTTCTAACCACCTTTGATATTTTATTCGTTCTTTTTGAGTAAACATGCACACTGTGGCTGAGCAGTGACACAGCGTATAGCAAAAAAGATTGTGGTTTTTAACAGAACTTGATGTTATCAAGTCTAAGGTCTTACTTCCTTTTAGTTTCCTCTTACAAACTTTAGTAATGCACACTATGGTGAGCAACATACACGTATGATTATGTCTGGAAATAGCTACCATGAGGGTTCATGTAGGGTGATAAGATAATGTCCTTGAATAGTTTATTTGCCCACAGAGAAGCACACCTCAGTTTGAGAGAGGGCTGCAACTGAATATCACAGAGACATTTTATCCCTTAAGTATTTTTGAACAATTGTAATGAGAAGATACATTTTGAACATTACATTTATGTATTTTTAAAAAAAATATGATTCATGCTTGATGAAGTTCCTTGATGAAGAGTGTAAAGGGGTGTGATAATGCAGGCACTATAGACTTTATAGAGGGAACTGTGCAAATAACATAACCCATGCAAACTATGACCCAGTATTACTGAACTACTAAACTGCAGTATGTCACCTCAACAACGTTTATAAAAAAAAAAAAAAACGAACAACGAGCAATGAAGTGCACATGCACTACATTTCAATTAACAACAACATAGGCAAGGTGGGCATAATGCCATTGTTAATGCCAAATTACAGAGAAGAAAAACTATAAACCCTTCTGTGACAGCAAACGATAAATAGATGAGATTTCAGGTTAACATTAAAGATCTACACATTAAAAACTTATATCAACCTCTCCATCCTCTCCCTACACTCTGCTTCCTTATTCCTCAAAGCTAATGGCCACAGCTTAACTTTATCTTACAGTGCATCTCTCCTGTCAACTGAATGGAATCTTTTCTTGTAGAAAGGCAATTGGGACATCCTGTTTAATTATATTCTTCTATGCCATAATCTCCAGCATAAATTGCAAACTGCATTCAAAAAGTACACCATCCACACACAAAATGCATCATTCAGAAATGTAAACTTAAACACAGCAGAGAATATCCAACTTAAATACTGCCAATGTTATATGGTTCGACAATATTCTAGTCAAACTCAGCAGCTTTTATTTGAATACAACATGCAGCTCAGTAATTTTGCCATCAAATTGAATACAATACAAATGAATTAAAAGGATAAGATTATCAGTTTAGTGCTTCAGTCGGACTTAGCTGAGTAAAACTTACTGCTTCCTCATTTCTCTCCACACAGTTAGAATAAAAGACAAGAAATACACCACCCTGTTGGCAGTGGAAAATTCACAAGCCATTCAGTGAGCCACAAAGAAGATTGTAAAAGTGGTGAGTGACAGTTTATGTGTGTATATTAAAAAATAGTGTAAACTGTCTTTAATTATGCAGTCTGCAGATAATTAATGTTGTTCACGTGTAATGTTTATTTAAATGTGTTTTTAATTTCAACTATATTAAACCAAAAATCACTTCAAAGTCCACTGGGAAAGGCCAGATATGAAGGCAACAACTTAATATTTGTTTAATTATGTCTGCATATACCATGGAAGACTTTTACTATGTTTTAAACATAATTTGATTTTGTTGCAACAGAAGATGAATTTCATCTTCATGATCGTCACAACTCTGGTAACAACAGCTCTGGCAAAAGGTAAACTTAACAAATTGTGCAGTTAATACTACTGGTGTATAGACCAAAATCACTATATTGAGGATGGGATATTTTAAGTCATACTACAGAGCAATTACATCACATTAGAAGTTATGCTGATCTATATAATTTAGAAAATGTATGAAGCCAAAATTACTGAAATGATAAAGGCTTGCCTTGTTTCCTTGACTGAAATTAAATGTAACAAGCGAGTTACTAGAAAAATGATTTGATGAGTATTTTGTTTTTGTGTCTATCAGGGGCTATGGAGTGCAAATTATCTGAAGCCACTGGAGCTCAGCTGTGTCTTGGAGCACTTGGGAAACCATTGATTTTTTACCTACCCACTGGTACAAATAAACAGTCAGTTCTGACAAAGGATACTCATATCATTTTAAAGGTAACCAATAATACAGGAGTGATTAACAGCAAATACAGTGATCGCTCAGCGTTTTTCACAAATGGAACCTTTAAACTTGAAACGGTGACAAAAGAAGACTCTGGAGATTACCTGTTGGAAACACATCGACTTACTGATGGTGTTTTATTGCACAAAAATAACATCAATCTACAAATACAAGGTAAGGCCAAAAAAAGCATAACATTTAAATGGTTATATTTAATCAAAATATATATGTTCACCACCAATGTAGATGTAAAAATTTACTGCATAGCTAAAAACGTTTAACATTTTACACTTACCAATAACGTGTACATTTTAAAAAGGAGGGGCTTACTGTTTAAATTAAAAACCAAATGAATTATGATTTGATAAATCCTAAAAGATATCTGTGCTGAGCAAGTTGTGTGTTTGACTTTGCTCATATGTGTTGTACAATGATCGGGATTATGGAAATAAATATACTGAACAGCATTCGTGAATTTTATTACAAATCAATCCATATAATTTTTTACAATTTACTGGTTATATAATAGGCCTATAAACATTTTCATCAGTATGATGAACTATGTGACTATATAATTTTTCTTCCCGCTCCAGTGTCTAAGCCAGCTGTGTCTCAGATGTGTTTGTCACCAGAACAGATGAAGGTCAGCTGCTCCTCTGAGGGAGCTGGAGTAGAGTTTGTTTTGACCTTGGATAGTAACTTACTGATACAGACCAGAGCTGGGAGCACAGATAAACAACTCACAGCCAGTGTTCCAAATGTTACCATCAGCTTACACGGCCAGCTGACAGGAGTCTTGACATGTAATGTCCGAAACAACTTCAGCAGAGAGGAAACATTTATCCACCTTACAAGCTGTAAAGGTAATGTATTTTATGAAATTCTATTTCTTATCTATTTATTTACTTATTTATTTCATTCCTTCATTGATATAAACTCACTGGCATTTCATGTTTTTTAAATAAAATATGAAAGAAGCAAACTAATTTTTCGGCTTGGTGGGACAGATTGGCTTTTAGATACAGCCTCCAGCATGAAAGGGATAGTAAGGGTTATTTGACATAGGGTTGTGTGAGGTTGTCATGCACAGTCAGTGCATTACCTGCAGTAGATGTGGATCAGCACACTGCTCCAGCAGCAGCAGGGGACATGGCGCACGAGCAAAGCGATGTGCTGCTGGGCACGGGGCCAGCAGAAAAAAAAGTGTTTTAAACACTTTTAAAAAGACACCCATCAAAACAATCCTATATCCATTTAAATGTTCCTTCATATTTTAAGCACTTTATCTTCCCGTCAAAAAAGCATTTTCCTTTGGTAATACATTTTTCTGACCCGCTGAACTACCATATTCCTACACACAAGCGCACCTATGGCACACAGTATTACACCACAGCCACAGGACAGTTTAGTGAATCAGAAAGGGCTAAACTTCACTTTGTTTTGAAGGGAAGATAAAGCGCTTGAAATATTCTAAATGTAGTGTACATTTATATTTTGGTGGCCGTCTTTTAAAAGTGTCGAAAATGTTTCTTCTGCAGGCCCAGTCCACAGCAGCACTTCGCTCTGGTTCTGTGCTGGTGCTCCCGGCTGCTTCTCTAAACTGGCAGTGTGTTTATCTTAATCTACTGCAGCTAACACACTGACTGTGAATGACTACCTCACACATCCCCACATCAAATAACCTTAACTATCACTTTCATAGTATTTCAATATGCAAAAAAAAAAAAAAAAATTGTGATTACATTGTGACTGTGACTGTGATATGAGTCACGATTTCAGTTGGAATGGTCATTTTTGCATTGGAATTTCATAAAAAAAATATAAATGATGATGAGGTTTTTGTTGGGTCTTATAATCTACCCCTTTCCGTCTAGAGAATATGATTTGTGGGACGGAGCATCTCTGTAGCACCACAATTCTTGATATTGTGACACATTTAACCTCCTGTGATTTGGATATTGCCCCTGACCATATTGTAATTATTATAATATTTTGATTAATTGTTTAGCAAATCTACATCATCTAACTTCAGTTAATGTTTGTATTTCAAGGAACAACTTACCAACTTTGTCTCGTGACTGTGGCTGTGACAGCAAGTGTTGCCTCTCTGCTTCTCCTTTTGGTTTTCTTTCTTCGTATGAAACACTTGAATAAGAAAACAAGACACAGAACCATTAATGATGGTAAGGGAAAGTAAGAAAATGTTGTCCATGTCTTAACCTCACTGAGGACCAAAATATTTGCATATGCAACAATTTTTTGAGAGTGTGTGAGTTCAAATTTAACACGGGCGCATTTGTGCGAATGATCAATGATTATTGGGCTGTTTTTGATATTATTTATATATTCTGTTTTCTTATATCTCATTCTTTAATAAGACAAAAGCAGTTCTTATCCGATTACTTGATTAATTGATGGAATAGTCGGTAGAATACTTGATAACTAAAATAATCAATAGCTGCGGACCTGGACACAACTTATTATGAGAGTGCAGGTGCAGGCACGAAGAGACCAACTGAGCTAGTGAATAAGAAAAAGTACTACCCTCAACCTGAATGGCTAACGCAGTTTCTATGTTTGCAGAGAATGCTATGCTTTGTGTGTACACCCAAGGCAATTAAATACAGCATATAATAGAGTAGCATTTAAAAATATACATGCTGTTGTTATACTTTGCTTTTATTTGATAACAGCTTTGTTAGGTTTCCTTTTCAAGTGATATAGCAGAGGATGACCTATTTTGTCAGCCACTACTTCTGGCAGAGAAATTTAATGTTCAGACTAAAAATATTTTAGCAAATATCAAGCCTCGCGCCACTGTCAGTCGATACATCAATGCAAAACTGGGGCATGCAAATTAAGACAACTGTTTATCTGCATGTAAATTTATTGACTAATAGCTACCATGCTGCACCAAAAAAGGCCAATTGAGAGTGTTGGTATAGCACCAGTGCTACCAGTGGAAAGGTTAGTTTGGATCCCTGAGTATGTGAAACATGTGCAATATATCTAACATTCCTGAAAATAACTTTGCAAAGCATTTAGGATGTGTCAATGTTGATCGTTTGAGTTATGTCATTGTTCTGTGGTAGCACACTTAAACACAGATACAAAGATGCATTTCAAGTGTCTATTTTTTTTCTTTCAGATAATGCTGAGGATGACGTTGTCTACTCAGATGTTAGAGTGATGAAGCCTACAAGAGAAACTAGACCCAACTCACGTCAACATAGTACTCCTCTCTGAAAACATTAGTCATGACCAAGCTTTTGCCTAAACCCTAACCTTACCAAGCCAGGGGTATTCAAAGTCTGACACTGTCCCTTTTCTATGGCAGTCAGTATATAAAAATTCCTGTTTGAAATGTAGGCTGCCATATACTGATGTAATTCACATACAATGATATAATTTACACATTTAACCAAAACTATACTGGCAATTTTGTTGTTGTTATTCCTGTTTTATTAGATACTGTATAATCAATTTAACAGCTCTGCCATTAAATTTGCCTTTATGAAGTTTATGATGTTAAGGTTTTGTCAGTATTTTTAGAAATGTGTTAATGGCGTTAATGTGTAAATTCGATCATATGATTATTTCTGAGACCACAGTTAGAGAGGTGTTGTACTGGACTTCTTTATTTTGAGAGGTGTTTCTAATTTTGTGTACTACTCATTTACAAACATGAGGGGTGCTGAATATTAAAACATCTCTCAGTATCATGAAGTCCATAACACCGTCACATACTATGACCTCAATGCCAATCCATAATTGTATTAACATTTCTATGACACACACACTTGTACTTCTATCTTTGTGAGGACACTCATTGACATAATGCATTCCCTCGCCCCTTACCCTGACCTTAACCATCACAACTGAGTGCCTAACCCTAACCCTGACCCTCATCTTAACCTAAACCTGATTCTGATTTTGGGAAAGTGAGGACCGGCCAAAATGTCCTCACTTTCCCAAAATGTCCTCACTCTGTCAGTAAAATACTTTTTTTGGTCCTTACTATGTAGCAAGTACAAGTACACACACACACACCTTTTGTAAACTATCAAACCATGGTGAAAAAGAATGAAAAAGAAGAAGATGATGTTTACGATCTTCTAAGACAAACACACATGCCAAACACATATCTCCAGACATTGATATTGAACAGAAATTTCTCAGTGAGCTGAACAGTTGTCATTTGTCGGGCTGCTGCTCTGTGTTTACAGCAGAGATGGGCTGAGTCTCAAAAATCAAGCATCAAGTCATAACCTGAAATGTAGCTCTTAATGCTGACTGCATGCTTTATATGTAAAGTGTCATGATATTGTCATAATGTGTTTTTTAAACTATGGTAGAAGGTTGACAGGGTAAATAAACACATCTACACAATGACTGGTTATATTTTCAATGATAATTCAAAACTGTTAAACTAAGCATAGCATTACCAACTTTCTGCACCAAACACTAGCACTTGTCATTTGTTCAAATTTGAGAGACTGTATTCAAGTTTGACCATTCAGACAAATGCAAGATGCTCCGTAAGACCATAAATTATATCTAGGCTTTCTTTCATTGAACCTTGCTGCCTGAGTGTAGATGGTACCTGAGTGTAGATGGCAGAAAAGCACTTCCTTGATTCTTATCACACAATATTGCAGACAACAAGAGGAAACACCAGCCTACTACTGACAGATTTACAGGTCAGCCTTTCACAGCCAGGAAAATAACAATCCCATTTTGAATGCTATGAGTAGCATGAAACAAACACAAGTTATAATGTTAATTTTTGTACTGCAGTCATAAAAACATGACTCCCAGGCTTGGGTTTTGTTCTTGGCCAACAGGAGCAGAACCCAACATGGTCTCCTGCTGCTGTAACCCATCTGCCTCAAGGTTCGGTGGGTAGTGCAGAGTTACCATTGCCTTTCTGCCAGCCTCTCTGCCCTCTCTAATAACAATAGTAGTAGAAATAGTATGGTGTACAAATCAAAACATTATTGATGAAATGGTAAGTATTTTAATAATTCATTTAACAGTCTACAAAGAATTTAGAAAAACAAGATTAAATTATTACTACTATATACTACACAAAATCTATAATTCTAAATATATGCTAAATAGTTGCTGTTGATATGTACAGGCATTTGCTCATGAAAACCATCAAAACAAGGTCAAATATGACATGAGTAAGACAGACAACATTGTTTTACAAATTTTAAACAGGACGTTGAGCTTGTTTTGCTTAACGTGTACATCAGTTTATAATTTCTCAATGATTTAACAATGAAAACTCATGGCTGATGTCTGGATAATCTGGAACCTCTGGTAGTAATTCCAAAACAGCCATTACGAGAGAGCTTAAGGTCTGAGTTGTAAGCAAGTAGTGACAATCATTAACCACAAGATGGAGACAAATGCCATCACAGGTAACTAGATGATAGTGAAGGAAGAAAATCACTATAATCAGCATATCTATGCATTTACAATTACATTTACTCATTTGGCAGACACTTTTATCCAAAGTGACTTACGAGTGAAGGACTCACTAGCTACACTCACTTCAGTTCAGGTGAAGAAGTTCGCCGAAAGTGCATCTTTGATAATTTCGTCTTCATTTTACCATGTCTGGTAACTTAATCTCCAACTGATGAAGACAATTATTTCCTCCCTTACTGTCAAATCATGGTAGAGTCCCATAACCACCCTGGCAGCAATATGGAGGCTTGCACGTGGCAACATCTAGAAGAGCAGACTTAACATAGACAGACTGAGGCAGCTAAAGAGGGCTAGAATGATGTGTATGGAAGTAAATCTGTCTCACTAGATTTTGAAACTGTAAAGCCTGTGAATTTACAGCACTGATTTTTTTTTTTTTTTTTTTTGCCACAACAGAAGTTATCTCAAGGCTGTTATCATACAAAGCAGTGGTTTCTGCCTCTGTCTGGAGACTGGCTATGGTGGCCAGGCAAAAAAAGGCTGAGGCTTTTAGCTCGGAATTAGGATCAGTACCAGAATAAGACTTTTTTTTTGTGTCATTTTAGTGTCAAGGTATCACACTTACCCCAGCAACAGAGCAGACAAGACAAACTTATTGGTGTCAGTCTGATAGTGGTCTACCACTGTCAAGCTGTACCTGACGGAAATGGTATGTGCTGGTGGAACAAGAGCGCCATACCACTAGAGACAATCATATGCCGCTGAAGGCGTCTGCATAAGCTGCTCCACCAGCTCCACTTACAGCATACTATTAACCACTTTTTGACATGGATGTATTACAGGACCTTCTAATAATACATTCATACTTTTCAATCTCGGCGTCTCTGCATGATTGTTAGTTGCCATAACTGCCGGCTCACATCATTGGCGTCACTTGACCAATGGAGCATAACCTGATTCATGGGATGTTGGTTCATTTAGAGACAGAATTGACTGCTTATCCTTGGTATCCAGAATGTTGAATGAGATTTCTTTAACTCAAATTTTGGGATCGAATTTGAGCAACTTGAATATATATGATTTAAGTTTTTTAATGCTTGAATTTGTGGACATTGAAAAATTAGCTCTAGAAAAAGTTGAATTCACACTCAAAAAAATTCAGATAAATAATTTCAACGCAAAAAAATTCAGTGCTAGAAATTCACAGACTGTATAATTTCAAAATCCATTGAGACAGATTTACTTCCATAGATGTGGTATAAATTACAGTGTATAGTGTGGAGTAATTTATGATGTGAGAGAGTAATTTGTGTAGTGAACCATGCATAGAGTTAACAGTCATCACCCATTATACGTTGTTAAATCCCTCGCATCCTTGCTCGCTTTCTTCCTCAGTCACTACTACAAGTGTAAGACACTTACTTTCATGCAGCTCAATGGAAATGGCATTTCTTGCGATCTCAAATGTGGTGAGTTATTAATTCTTGTGACAACTAACATAAATACCTGTCATTATACCTTTATCTGACATGATAAAGGAAGTTGACTCAGGATATGTTGCAGGAAACATGTCTTTGCAAAATGTTGCTATAGAACCAAGTAAAAAAAACTGAACTCTTTAAGTCAGAGGTAGGGGTATCAGTGAGTGCTCCTACAGTATCAGGATGTACTCATGAAAAAAAAAACAACAATCACTGTATAGGTTTGTAGAACTGTACCAAATCAGATTTGTTCAAGTCAACTCTGAGTCACCACCAAGGGGTTTTCATGTGCTCATGGTTTCTGTTTTGTTTTTTTTATCTACATATATCTACTTTTTATTCATTTTTATCAATACTTAGTATTGTGGCATGAGTCATTAGGGTCACATGAGTCAAGGTGTGACTCATTTGTGAGTTGTTGCCCAAACCTGCCCTCATGTGAGTCATTTGGATCACATGGGTTGAGGTGTGAATGGGGGCTGATAGTTGGTGTTGATTGCTGTTGCTCAGCTTTTGCAAGTTTCTCTGACAATCCTGCCACATATGGGATAACGGTGTTGTTCTGTCTGTTGTTCTATTCCTAACTGGTTGATGTCTGAGGTTCTTTTCTACACCGATCGACCATAACATAATGACCACTGACAGGTGAAGTGTTTAACATTGATTAACTCGTTACAATGGCACCTGGAAGTGGGTGGGATAAATTAGGCAACAAGTGAACATTTTGTCCTTGAAGTTGATGTGTTGGATGCAGAAAAAATGGGCAAGCAGTAGCTGGAGGATCTGCTACATCTCAGCATACCTACAGAGGTTTAGTGGAGTCCATGCCTCGACGGGCCAGGGCTGTTTTGGTGGCAAAAGGGGGACCTAGTCAATATTAGGCAGGTGGTCATAATGCTATGGCTGATGAGAGACACACACACACACACACACACAATTAGGTACACCTGTTCAACTGCTGGTTAACAAAAATATCTAATCAGCCAATTACATGACAGCAACTCAACGCATTTAGGCATGTAGACATGGTCAAGACGACCCGACGGTCAAACTGAGCATCAGAATCGGGAAGAAAGGTGATTTAAGTGACTTTGTACGTGGCATGGTTGGTGGTGCCAGACGGGCTGGTCTGAGTTTCAGAAACTGCTGATCTACTGGGATTTTCCTGCATCTAGGGTTTACAGAGAATGGTCCAAAAAAAGAGAAAATATCCAGTGAGAAGCAGTTCTCTGGCAAAAAATGCCTTGTTGATGCCAGAGGTCGGATGAGAATGGCCAGACTGCTTCGAGCTGATAGGAAGGCAACAATTACTCAAAAACTTGTTAAAACCACTCGTTACAACCAAGGCATGCAGAAGAGGATATCTGACTGCACAACACATTGAACCTTGAAGTAGATGGGCCACAGCAGCAGAAGACCGCACCGGGTGCCACTCCTGTCAGCTAAGAACAGGAAACTGAGGCTACAATTTGCACTGGCTCACCAAAATTGGACAACAGAAGATCGGAAAAACGTTGCGACATTTGGATGGTAGGGTAAGAATTTGGCATCAACAACATGAAAGCATGGATCCACCCTGCCTCGTATCAACAGTTTCAGCTGGTTGTGGTTGTTTAATCACAACTGATTATTGATTAATATCTACAGATGGAGTTGATATTGAATTGAAAGGGTGTTTGAAATCAAATTGGATTGAGTGATAATGGAGCATAAGTAAAAAGCTACTACATTTTAGTTTCTGTGTGGTATGGGGGTGTACCCATCTCCTGATGGCTGTTTCCAGCAGGATAACAGGGCATGTCACAAAGCTCAAATAATCTCAAACTGGTTTCTTGAACATGACAGTGAGTTCACCATACTCAAATGGCCTCCACAGTCACCAGATCTCAATCCAATGGAGCATCTTTGGGATGTGAAGGAACGGGAGATTCACATTGTGCATGTGCAGCAGACAAATCTGCAGAAACTGCGTGATACTATTGTGTCAATATGGACCAAAATCTCTAAGGAATATTTCCAGCACCTTGTTAAATCTATGCTACGAAAACTTAGCGCAGTTCTGAGGCAAAGGGGTTCCAACCCAGCACTAGCAAGGTGTACCTAAGTGGCCGATGAGTGTATATTTGAAAATACTATGTAAACTGTATTATGCATTACGTATATGATCCAGACAAACTATTCAAATGTAATGTTTATTCAAGTATCTTCCTAATTTCAACTAAAAATCCACTTCATAGTCTATATGAAAAAGGCCACATATGAAAGCGAACAACTTTTAATTGTGGAAGCCATTTACTATGTTTTAAACATAATTTGATTGTGTTATAACAGAAAATGAATTTCATCTACATGATCATCACAGCTCTGACAACAGCTCTGGCAAAAGGTAAACTTAAACTATTATAAATTGTGTCGTAATAGCACTGGTGTATAGACTAAAATAACTTTGGAACAGCTATTATATTACATTGTAAGTTTTGGAGTTTGCTCCTGTAACACATTTGCGTTATTAGGTCGATAATTACATGATAAAATTATCAACATCAATTCCAGTGAGAGAGAAGTTAAAAACATTTAACAGTTAACAAACCAGTTAACCTATGGTTTTGAATAGTTAGTGAATAGTTGCTTGTCAAAAGTATAGGAAGATAATCATACATTCAGTAGTTAAGAGATATTTCTGACATTAGGTTGACATGATGAAGTGTTTTTTTCCTTTTTATTTCTACTTAAATGAAGTAGTAGAAAAATTTCTGATTAAGATACCCATAGCATTTTAAAGGTAGCCAATAATACAGGAGTAGTTAGTCACTGCATTTTTCACAAATGGAACCTTTAAGCTCAAAACAGTGACAAAAAGAGACTCTGTAGATTATCTGTTGGAAACAAATCGATTTAACAATAATAGTCAAAGGTTCAATAAAAACTTTTACATGCATTTTTAAACAAACATAGTGATATGATTCATGATTAAATTTCAGAGATTCACAGATTTTTCTTCCTGTTATTTCTCATATCACAGACTCCTAAACTAAAATCAAATTGAGAGAAAAGCAATGAAGAGAAAAGCATAATGCTGTTTTTGGTTTCTACCATACTGGAAACACTGGTAAGTCTTCTGCTTTACATTGGACTTGGTTTGTAACTAATAATAGGGTTACATCTGGAGAATGTATGTGAAATGTATTGTTCTTTCAGCTATTGTAACAGAGAACTTGAAGTACAAGCCATAAACAGTGCAGAGATCATTCCTGAACACAAGATGGAGCCAAAAGTACTTGTATGTAACTAGACTGTGATCATGCAATAAAAAAAAAAAGGTCAATTTCAGTGTGGTTGTTTATTTTAAATACTAGGTTGATGCATAGCAGTGTTTCCACACCATCAGTCACATTGTGCTAAACTTTACTCAAGTACGGTGCAACTATAAGAATACACATGTGCTACCTTTGAAATGGCCACTGTGCACTAATTGAGGATTAGGATATTGAATACTCAAAAGTATTTGTTACCAGTTCCTACTGTCATTACTATCACATGCATTAATGACTCATTTCCACACACATATTTCTTCATGTTACCTGGGTCCACAGTGTGGCAGCAAGATTTCAACCCAGTTTTTAAGATTCTAACAGTAGGTACTATAAAAAAAATTTGTCTTTCGATTTTTAAACCATAGGTAAAGTGAGTTTCTTCTGAGTTTCAAGGGGGCTACATGACATATTGTTATTGGTGCCTGACTCTCTCTAACATAATTTGATAGTGAGCATCAAGTCAAGGCTGAAACAAATGAAGCTTGATTCATCTTCACTGTGTTGATTCTCCTATAACTATCTTTGATTCTTTTTTTTTCAGTAGGCATATGCACACTGTGCTTGAGCAGAGACGCAGTACAGAAATAAAGCTGTGGTTTTTGACAGAACTTGCGGATATCAAGTCTAAGGTGTTACCTCCTTCTAGTTTCCTCTAACAAACTTGCACACTATGGTGAACAATGTACTCTTCTGAAACACATGCCATGTTGGAACATGTGGGATGATTAAATATGTCCTTTAATAGTTTATTCTCCTACAGAGACTCAGAGAAGCCTGTGAATAAATACATTTTGAACATTACATTAATGTAGTTTTCAATATGATTAAGACTTCATCATGTTTCTCAGAATGTAAAGGTGCATAAACTAACAATGCAGATACTATGGTCTTTACAGAGGAGACTGTAATTGGAATGTGGTGCCAATATCGCAAGACAGATAAACTGTGACCCAGTATAACTGGGCTGCTAAACTGTAGCATTACACCACAGTACATAAGTGCACACTACATTTGAAGTAACACAGATAGCAAACGCAAGGTGGGCAAAATGCAGTGGTTCACATCCAGTTACAGAGAAGAAAAACTAACAACGAACAAGAAAAACAATGAACAATTCCAGTATAAATGTTTGAATTTGTATATTAGTTAATGGTTTAAAAAGGTCCACAATATTAGCCCTGGGTTTTCAAAAAGACAACATATGCAAGATGAGCATATACACAAATACACAATTACATTTTCCATCTCGAACAACAAAACAATCATTTGAGATAAACTTCTACACCATGATCTGCTGCAGCAATTGTAACTGTGTTCAAAAAGTCAGTCAGGTAAATGTTTCAGAAATATGAAAATACAGCAGAGGATAACCAAGTTCTGTATCTAATACTGCCAGTGTTCAATGGTTTGAGACTGACAAACCATATTCAAGTTAAAATACAAAATAATTAAAAAAAAAAAAAAAAAAGATCAGTTTAGTGCTTCAGTAGGGCTTGACTGAGTGCAAACAACTGCTTCCTCAGTTCTCTTCACACAGCAAGACCAAAAGACCACAAATACACTGCTCTGCTGTCAGTGGAAAATTCACAAGCCAGTCAATGAGCTACAAAGAAGACTTCCGAGTCTAAAAGCGGTGAGAGACATTTTTTATGTTTATAATTAAAATAGTTGTGTAAATTATCTTTTAATGTAGTATTGCATGCAGTATTCAGATAATCCAGACATTTGGTTCAAATCTAATGTTTCTTTATTTACCTTTTTAATTTGATCTATTTTAAATAAAACCACTTCATAGTCAAAAGGCCACACATGAAAGCAAACAACTTTTAATATGTTGATTTTTGTTTATACTGTGGAAGCCATTTACTATGCTTTAAACATAATTTGATTGTGTTACAGCAGAAAATGAATTTCATCTATATGATCATCACAATGCTTACAGCTCTGGCAAAAGGTAAACTTCAACTATTACAAATTGTGTAGTTAATAGCACTGGTGTGCAGACAAAAATCAACATTGATTTAATTATATTGTATTTCAAATGATTAAAAAAAACAGCTATTATATAATAAGTCATAATTACTTATCATGTCAATTATAAAAAAAAAATGAAAAGGAAATTGATGGAGTCTGAGCATTTAATGTAAACTAATGCAGGGTAATTATATCCTTAATATCACTCAGTCACTCACTCAATATTTATTGATTCAATACTCTTCAAAACTGATATTATATTACATTATATTATTATATTACATTGAAAGTCATCATGAGTTATTTGCTCCTGTCAAGGATGTTAACCTATGGTATTTCATAGTTAGTGAATAGGTGCTGGTCAAAAGCACAGGAAAAAACATGTGTATTTAAGAGACATTTACCTAACATTTGAAAGGAAATGATCAAGGTTTGTATTTTTCCCTTATCTTTCAACTGAAATGAAATGAAAGCCAGTACCTAAAAAAATGTTTCAATGAATACTGTGTTTTTGTTTCTATCAGGTGCTATGGAGTGTAATTTATCTGAAGCCACTGGACCTCAGCAGTGTCTTGGAGCACTTGGGAAGCCATTGATTTTTCTCCTAACCAATGGTACAAATAAAAAGACAAGTCTGAGAAGGAATTCTGATGTCATTTTAGATATCAAGGGAGACTGTGATGCAGCAGTGTTAATTACCAACAAATACAGTGATCGCTCAGCATTTTTTGCAAATGGAACATTTAATCTTGAAACGGTGACAAAGAATGACTCTGGTGATTACACTTTTGAAAGATATGATCATGATGGCAAATTATTGCAAAAGATCGACATCCATCTAGAAATACAAGGTAAAAAAGTACATTTCAAATTATTTTCTTTGAATAAAATGTTTATGTTCAACAGCAGATGTAAGATGTAGATGTAAATGTGCTAGGTATCTCATACATATCACGTATTTATCTTGTAGTTAAGGATTATCAATATAATGTGCAACTTGTAGTTATTTTTAAAATATTTTTGCAGGTACCTATATACTTAGTTTCATTATCATACAGATAAAGCACATGACATTTGTGAATTTTATTACTAATGCTTTATATTATTTTTATATATCAGTATACATTTTCATACACCTTAAATGAAAAAAAATTACTATTTCCATTTGTTTTTATTGTTGACTGCAGCCTAAACTTAGTTTTTTTAAACCTAAAAATTTTTATTTTTTTTTTTTTTATTGAAAAAGATATATAGATGACAATTTGTAGAGTTGGCAGTATATATTATGTTGCATTTGGTACATGTGACTTAATTTGTTTGTCTTCCAGCTCCAGTGTCTGAGCCAGCAGTGTCTCAGATGTGTTTGTCACCAGAACAGATGAAGGTCAGCTGCTCCTCTGAGGGAGATAGAGTAGAGTTCATTTTGACCTTGGATAGTAACTTACTGATACAGACCAGAGCTGGGAACACAGATAAACAACTCACAGCCGGTGTTTCAAATGTTACCATCATCTTACATGGCCAGCTGACAGGAGTCTTGACGTGTAATGTCCGAAACAATGTGAGCAGAGAGGAAACATTTATCCACCTTACAAGCTGTAAAGGTAATGTATTTTATGAAATTATTGAATTCCATTTTATCTGTTTATTTACTTATTTCATTCCTTGATTGATACAAAGTCCTCATTTCTATTTCATGTTTTTAAATTGATTTATTCAAGAAAAAAATTTACCAGTGTAGGTTGGCTTTTACATACAGCCTCAAACATAAATGGAGTCTAAATACCAAGCTGTGTTTTCTCCTTCAGAATCTCAGTAGCTCTAAAAATGACATTTCTACATCATCCATTTGGGGTTAACGTTTGCATTTCTAGGCTCTCCTTCCCTACTTTGTCTTGTGACTGCGGCTGTGACAGCAAGCATTGCATCCCTGCTTCTCCTTTTGGTTTTGTTTCTTGGTATCACACACTTCAGTAAAAAAACAAGACCCAAGACTGTTAATAAAGGTAAGAGAAAGATATTCTCCTAGGTCCCATGTCTTAACGTACCCTGTGTCTCACTCACGAGCATATTGATGATACTTATGCAAATTCTTTACCAAATTAGTATCAGGGGTTCAGGCTGTGACCTAAATGGTCACAGATTAAACTTTTTTTTTGAAAGGAAACCTTTCATGTTGGCATATTTGTGCAAGTACATGATGTCATTAGACTGCTTTGTTGCCCCTCTGGCAGGGGTACTACAGAAGGCATTGTGCACAGTGCTTTGAGAGTTCAATACACTGCAACTTAAGCAGAAGGGAATTCAGAAAACATCTTCAATTATTTGACAACACATTTGTCTATTTGGTTGTTGTGTGTATTTGTAGCATGTTTGTCTATTTGGCTGTGTTGTGAGTATTTGTGACGCATTTGTTTATTTGGTTGTGCTTTGAGTATGTGCGGTGCGTGTGCTGTCAAACTGATAAAGAGGTTTTCTCCATTTGCTTGTGCTTTGTCTATTTGCATGCGTTTTCTGCAGTGCATTGGGCCCTCAGAGTCACTGTAATTGTAGCTCAAAGTAGTACCTTTTTCTTCTTCACTGACTTGGGGCTCAGTTGGTCTCTCCCCGCTTGCACTTTTGTCATCAATACTCATGTTGCCGTCTTCCAGAGATAAAGTGGTGTCTGCAGGTCGGGGTTCTTTAATAGAGAGAGGGAGAGAAGAGGTGAGAGGAGAAGAGAAGGTGGAAGGTGGACAAGTAATCAAAGCATATTGCACATAATACGTGGAGCCTACTCAACAAAGCCTGTTGGACAAAACGTTTCTATGAGTTCTTTATAATTCAGTCAAAAGGCTGCTTTATCACCTTTTGCCGCAACCCACCCAAATCCTTGATATTTTCTAGTAAGGGTACCTGACACACAAGGTATGGGTTGACCTGCGCAACGGTAGCTGATCAGTGAAAAAAAATATAATTAGGAAAGACAGGAGAAGGCTGGTGGAGAGGGAGAGCCAACAAGAGGTTCCAACTCAGACACAAATTATGATGAGAGTGCAAGTGCAGACAGGTGAAGACCGATTGAGCCAGTGAAGAAAAAAAATGCTACTGTCAACCACAATGGCTAACACAGTATCAGTGGTTGCAGAATGAGGAGAATGCTACGCTGTGTGTGACTTGTAGACAACGTGGCCCATCCATCGCATGCTTGTGCAACAATAAAAATAGTAATAGCGAGATCAAATACCCAAGACAATTAAATACAATACAAAATAAAAACATAGTGTAGCTATGGAGGTAGATTTATTTCAATATTGTGTGAACAGATTGACAATCCATGTAAATGTGTAATCTCTACACATTCCACACATAGAAATTCCACAAATAAAAAAAAAATATCTATGAATACATTCAATTCATTTACAAATAAATGAAAAGCAGTTGTGAATATCTTCCTAACATTTACAACTTTCCAACAGGCATTTGTGAATCAATTTTCTATTTGTGAAGCAAAAAAGCATTTGTAGATCATAGATAGATAAATAGATAGATCTTACAACTGTTATCAAAACAAACGTTACTTGACGCCAATTATTTGAGCTCATACACCTCACAGAAGATTGCGTGCCCTTACTCTAAAAAGCAGAAATGGCCTCGTCAGCAGGGGATCACGTGCTTTCTGAAAGTGACCAAGCAATACGAGTCAATTTTCGCAAAAAGTTTATCTATAAAACTCCATGCGTGTAAAATGCAAATCCACAAGAGTAGAACTGAGATCCACAAATGCTTCAGTCGGTTCCAAAATAGAAAATTTTGCAGATGTCTATATTTCTTTCTTTCAGATAATGCTGATGAAGTCATCTACTCAGATGTTCGAATGATCAAGCCTACAAGAGATGCTAGACCCAACTTGCGTCAAAGTTCATTTTGAACGTTTGGACCAAATTTGAAGAAATTCCCTCAAGGCGTTACAGATATATTGCATTCACAAGGCCAAAACCATGCTTTGTGAGGTCACCGTGACCTTGACCTTTGACACCAAAATCTAATCAGTTCAACCTTGAATCCATGTGGACATTTGTGCCAAGAAGTTCCCTCAAGGCGTTACAGATATATCATGGCCATGAGAACGGGAGGGACGGACAGACAGCAACCGAAAACATACCTCCGGCTCTGGCTGTCTCCGGCAAGACATAAAAAGTTAAAATGTGGTAATTCTCGAGTAAGCTTTATCCCTATGATTTCAAAGCAGATTTATGGACGTTCATTCACGATTGACATGAATGAGGGGGTGTCACTGTATTGCTTTGTTTGTTTGTTTTTTTTAATGTATTCAGCAGTTGCTTCTCAAACGTAATTGTGTCTTTGCGTTTTTATTTTCAGTAGCCTTTTTTTTACACTATGGCATTGTGAAGCCTTTAAATAAGCTTATATTGATAAAATTCACACTTGGTAAAATATTAATTATGTGCCTTCCCTAACCTCAACTTTAAATTTGTAGACATGACATTGTGTGTATAATTGAATAGTTGTCACCAGAACTATACTTGGTTTTATTTGGTCCTGATTTATTAGCTGCTGTATTAAGTAACTTGACTATCCTGACTATTGGCACACACTTTACTGCAGCAGCACACTGGTAGGCTACTTCTCTCACCCCCCTGGAGAGACTCACTTCCCACAACAATACATAAATAGGTGCAGTTAGGCTGTTGTTAGATTGTTGAGTGAAGCACTGGAGACAGACTGTTGAGGAGTTAATGTAGCAACCGCTGAAAACACGTAGTTATAACTGTCACTGAAAAATAACAACCCCACCGTCATATAGTGCAAACCCAGGCAGTAACACCTACACGCTGCCCACCAAGCTACAAACCTCTTCATCCACAGGAGCTACTGTGTATCTCAATATAACGAAGTCCAGCATAACTCCATAACTTCAACAACTATGATCTCAATAGATTTGTACAAATTGTGGAATTTGTTTTTAAATCACTAATGCATTTGTGTACACACACACACACACACACACACACACACACACACACACACACACACCTCTTTATTTTTCATGGTTTGTTCTGTCATTGATTTTTAAACAATTTTACACCAATTTTCGAAATAAAAAAATATTTTGGTGTTGACCATAATTTCATTTTCATTTATTTACACTCTTCTAAGAAATGAAAATAAACTTTAAACACACACCAGCAGATCTTGATATTGTTTTGCTTGCTACTACAACACTTGACCTAGAAAATAGAAATTTTCCAGTGGGCTGAACAGTCGTCATTAGTCGGGCTGTCGGGCTCTGTGTTTACAGCAGAGATGGGCTGAGTCTCAAAGTCAAGCATCAAGTCATAACCTGAAATGTAGTTCTGTTTTTCCTCACTGTGTTCAATGTCTTAACCTTAAAAACCTACATAAACTGTAACCCAGTTTCAGTGTTGCTAAGGTGGAGTAGGAAAGAGGTCAAAGTGCACTCTATACTTAACATTAAGGCTGTGTATCTATACCAGTGATAAAGCAATGGTCCACAGCACATACTAGAGAAAAAAGTCAATTAACAGATTATTTGGCAATAATTTAATAATTTCCATCCCATTTTCTTTCTTTCTTAATGTTAGGGCTGTGAGCCCTTCATGTTGAGTCCATGCCTTATATATCAAGTGTCATGATGTGTCATTATGTGAATTTTAACTATGGTAAAAAAAACAACAGGGTAAATAAACAAATTCACACCATAACAGTTCATGATAATTAAGAAATGTTTAACTAAGGATACCAAATAACAACCTTTGCATCAAAAACTAGCATTGGTCATTAGTTCAAACTTGAGAGACTAAATTGAAGTTTGTGTAAAAACTCTATGAGAACACCACAAGATGCTCAGCAAGTTTTAAATTACATCTATGGTTTTCTTAGTATTTCTTTGGTTTAATCATTGTTCACTGCCAAGGTGTGGATGGCAGATTACTACTTCCTTAATTCCTATCACAGATCAGTCTTTCATTCATGTACAGTAGTAAAAACATGACTCCCATCTACACACAGTAATCGTCACAGCTCTGGCAAATTGTACACTGTGGTGAACTGTATGTATGTAGCTATGCATGCATACTCACTGAGCAATTTATTAGGAACCCCATACTAATACTTGGTAAGGCCTCCCCTTGTTAAGCAGCCTCAATTCTTTGCGGCATGGATTCCACAAGATTCCTTTGAGAATCTGGTTCATGTTGACATGATTGCATCACGTCATTTCTGCAGCACCAGTCTAGGCTGTTGACACAAGGCAGGATGGGTCCAAGGATTCATGTTGCTGATGAAACCCAACTTGGTCTTCTGCTGCTGTAGCCCACCTGCCTCAAGATTCGATGTGTAGTGCAGAGTTACCATAGCCTTTCTCTCAGTTCCACCTAGTCTGGCTATTTCTTCTCCTCTGACCTCTGTCATCACTGGATGTTTTTGGTATCATTCTGAGTAAACTCGACCGTTGTGTCTGAAAACTACAGGAGATGAGTAGTTTCATAAATACTCAAACCAACCCATCTGGTACCAACAATAATGCCTCAGTCAAAGTCTCATTGGATAATTACATAAATAAGCAGCTGTACAGATGTTCCCAACAAAGTGCTTGGTGAGTATATTCAGTATGATAGTATGGTGCATAAACCAAAACATTATTGATAAAATGCTAAGTACATAATTTAATGATTAATTCAACACTCTAAAAGAATTTAGAAGATCATAATTATAAATAATAATAATAATAATAATAATAATAATAATAATAATAATAATAATAATAATAATAATAAACACAAAATCTATAATCCTATACACTGTTTTACAAATGGGAACAGGACATTGAGTGTGTTGCTGATGTCTGGAATATATGAAATCTCTGGTAGTAACTCCAAAAACAGCCATTATGAGGGAGCTTGAAGTCTGAGTTGTAAGTGATGTAGTGACCATCATTAACCACAAGATGGCAACAAATACCATCACAGGCAACTAGATAATAGTCATGAAAGAAAAATCACTACAATCAGCATATACAATTACATTTACTCATTTTGCAGATGCTTTTATCCAGCGGAACTTACGAGTGAGGGACATCACTAAAGCTTCAGTGCAGTAGGAGACCTTGGTGTAAGCACTGGGTACTACATTTATCCAATAAATGCAAGATCAGGTAAAGAAGTACATTGAAAGTGCATCTATGGTAATTTCTTCTTAATTTTACCATGTCTGGTAACTTTTCTGGTAACTAAGATAATTATTTCCTCCCTAAGTGTCAAATTATGGTAGGGTCCCCATAACAAGAAGCCCCTAGCAGCAATAAATTGCAGACCTGCATGTGGTCTATAATAACTGCAGTGCAAAGGACACTGTTCACCAGTTCAGCATGAGAACTTCCAACTTCCATCAACTTTCAGCTTTGTCCGAGCCACATGAAATACTGGACATCTGACAGACTGATTCTTTTCCTCTTTTGACCACAGGGTGGCAATAACATGCAACAAAACACTAATGTTCCTGAAATGACTATATTAGGCTTAATGAATTGTTTGCATGGTCCTCAATACATTTGTACAAATTGCCCAAACCTTCAACTTGAAACAAATTTTCCAAAGCCCACTATATAAATTCAAATTTGCATTGTGGCCAAGATTAAAACAATTGACTGCCTTTAACAACTACAGCAACAGACTCATGTTCAAATCCATATGTAGAAGATGAGTTTAGCAGTTCTGAATACTACATAATACTGAGTATTAAAATGAAGAAAAAGTGTAGATAAGAAAAACCAGAACCACAAGCACATGAAAACCCCTTGAACATTCAGCCTCCACTGGTGACTCAGAGTTAATTTGAAAAAAATCTGATTTGGGTACAGCTCTACCTACCCCTTACTTTGCTTTTTTTCATTAGTACTGCCTCATACCGTAGGAGCACTCAGACCACAATGACAGGTATTCATGTTAGATGTCACTAAAATTAACAACTCATCACATATGAGTTGTCAAGAAATGCCATTTCCGTTGAGCTGCATGAAAGGAAGTGTCTTTCAGTTTTGGGCAGCAGTACCAACTGAGGAAGAGAGACAGCAAGGATGAGGGGGATTTAACAAAGTGTAATGGGTGATGAATGTTAACTCTCTGCTTGTCACAATAAAAACTACTCAGTCTCACATCATTAATTACTCCACACCATACACTGTAATTGAAACCACATCCTCCTTGCCCTCTGCAGCTGCCTCAGTCTGTCTATGTTGACTCTGCAATCTCTTTTAGATGTTCCCTAATATGCTTTCTTTTGCACTGTCTTTACAAATGTGCTTTTTACTTTTCTCTACTCTTCATTACAATAGAGTAAAGAATATGCTGACTGAGCATCTTGTTTTGCACATCACATCACCCCTCAATTCTTCATAGATTTACCTCTTTATTTAAGGTTTTACTGTTTTGAAATTATTGTAACTGCATTCAAAATCTAACATAAAATAAATATAGACCTGAAGACATCTTTCATTCATACCTCGTTCCACCCAATAATCTCACTCTCTATCTCTCATAGGTTTGCTGCAATATCTCTGGTTGTATTTCCAAAGGGGGGGGGGGGGGGGGGGGGGGGGTGGTTCCCATTACTATAATCTTCAGTCCACCATCTGCCTTTGCATAAGCACCACAACATATGTCAACCCTCACCCGAAGCCACAACATTTGAAACTGACTTTACACTTAGGTCATATGGAATAACACTTATGACTACTACTTTCTCTCTCTACCACCCTTCCGCTCTACCCCTCTCGTGTTTTTATGGGGTGACTGCAGGAGAGAGAAGGAGTGCGTCCCCCTTTGCCTGACGCCCCTGCTCTGAGAACACGTGGCCTGGGAATAATTGGGTTACAACTGCAGCAGACCAATGAGTTGGCCTTGATTTAGAGAATGACTCCATTTACTTTTGTCTGACTGCCTGCTGCTTCCACAGCTGCAGTCTTTATCCTCCATTCAGGCTCAGTATTTTACTGTATGTAGGCCTGGCAGCCAGCCAGAACAGTGCACAATCCAAGCACTAATACACTAACCCATAGTCAGCGGTGCAGACATTCAGAGCACATACGTAGAAATTGCACTACTTTAAACAGTTAGGATGGTACTGATGTGTGCATATTATGTCTCATCAAATTTTAATCACTTTTTTATTCTAAGGGCCGTTTAATCTAATGACGTTAATGGTGAGTGAACGAGCATGCGCAATACCTCAACAATAATTTGCAACCATGCAACGTTAATTAATCACACCTGTGCTTCCCTTGCTGAGTCGAGATCAACCATCGACAATGAAGCTACACAAACGTCACAGTCAAAACATGGTTTCATGACAGGACATGAAAGTTAGTATACGCGTCATCAGTGTTTACAGCAACATGCCACACCAGCTTGTATAACCACCTATGAATTCAAAAATCAGTAGATATATTACATATGGTAACGAATCCCAGAAATATTTACTCATGTCTTACCGGGAGCTCAACGGGAGGACTGGAGGGTGAGCAGGCGCTGACGGGGAGAAAACGAGTCGGCTGGCGTCCGCCAAGACACAACAGAATTTCATACTAAAACGTCTGTCTCCTCAGCTGTCTACCTTGCCGCACCATACATCCTAAAAGCGGGCTAGCGACACAGCTCTGAAGATTTATAGGGGGGGAAAAAGAGACGCGTTCAGGGCGCGTCGTTGTCAACCCTCGAAATCTCGTGAGAATGTGTAGCAATTTCTGACGGCATCTCTTCCTGTACCAGAGCCATGGTTTTCCATTGTTAACTTGATAATTTATACTGCTGTGATGATGATGATTGATTATTATTATTATTATTATCAACAATAATAATGATGATGGGTTCTTTCTGTGTGGTGTTTGCATGTGCTGTAGGTTATTTGTATCAGCCCTGTGACAGACTGGCGACCATATGACCCACCACAGTTGACAACGAACAATCACAGTATAAATGTTTGAATTTGTAAAATTAGGTCATAATTGAAAAGGTCCTTGACATTAGCAATGGGCTTTCCTACTACAAGTGATTAATTAATTCATCAGTCAGTTCTTTAGTCATCCAACTGCTGTTAACCACTGTCTCACTCCTGGGTCAGAATAGACGCCTTATAGAGATAAATAAGACAGGCCGGACTAAAACTCGAGTTCATTACTCAAATGGTGTGCTTCATGTCCCTTATTTTTTCACTGTGAGAGGGAGTAGACTCAGCTGAACGAATTGTTGTACAATATGTGTTAGTTGTACCAAAAATGTAGGAAATACAATGACCTGAAAATGCCTATTTTTTTGGATTTACTTCCTGATTTTTCTGGACTCAGTTTACTTTGTCGTCAGTGGGGCAGCTGCTTGGCACTCATGTCACTCAGATTGTCATATTGTAAAATGTGCAAGTCCATTTGACCCCATAACGACCATACATGCAGTTTCTGCAGAAAAGGCAAAGAATCAAAGAAAAACATTAAATGTTAATGAGCTAGTGGATGGAGAGAGATGCATGGAAACCTGATGAACTGCATTGTAAAATAATTCTTACTCACTCATCTCACACAGCATCATTTGTTTAGACCTTCTCCAGGACTGTCATGATTTATATTATATTTACATATTTCTAGCTTGATGGTCTCTTATATTGAACTCGTAAAACCACCTAGATAACAAAGGGAAACATGTTCACTGACAACATATTCTCAGGCTGGTTTTGAAACAATAGTGGATGCACGGGTTAACCTTCCTCCAGTGTCATTGAAGTAGAAGATGTTATTTCTTAGGGTCATCCTTGTTGTTTTGTTTTCATGGCAACCTCTCAACAAAGCCTCCCTACTGATTGGCCTATCACACATTAATGACATCAGAGGTCAAAGTGCAGCAACTGGTCACAAGATACTATCAGATTCTTTTTGCACGTCTCTTCCAACAATGTGTACTTCATGAGCCAAGGTTGTGGCAAAAAGTTTCCTCATGCCATCTGTTTTTCTTATCGGAAACTTCTCCACCAATCAAAACACCCCAAACCACTCACAGCCCTCCTCCTGCTGTCTACTTGGAACACAGTAGCTGTTAGTTTCTTCTCAGCTGGAAGTAAGATAAAGGAGGTCAAGGTTTGTGAACAGCGTTATTAATGTGGCGTTATTCACATTTGGAAAGAGCAGCAGCTGACTTGGTCTCAGTCAGGGTCACTCAGACAATGCAGGCTCTTATCTTCCAGCAAAGGCTCCTTGGTCAGTGAAATAGGTGAACACCCTGACACACCCAGGCACTTAGAGGGGGAAATGCCTGTAAGCAATAAAATAAATGATAAGGACAACCTTGGAGTCACCACTGTCCTTGAATGAAATAAACATAAATGAATACTGAAATGAAACATATTAGAAGCACTGCTTTATAATTTTCTTTTTAAATGTTTCAACAACCAGCCTCAAAGCTTTGCCACCCATTATACCTTTTCATGGTCATTACCCGGCCTGAATTGCAAATGAATAAAATGGTCAAGTAAGCATTCATGTCAGTGCAGAACACAATAGGTCCAGTGTAGTCTCTGTCCAAAAAGGGGACCACTTTGATGCACAAACAGAACCCGCCGGAAACTACTGTGTCATTGGGATTTCAGAGTAACAAGCCAGTGAATGAATTCATGTCCCGAATGGTCTTGTGGTGCACGAGGGGAATGAGACATTATGCAGTTTAGTAGGCCAAATGGGATAGTCATTTCAACAAGCTCACACAAGCTCGAAAGTGCATGATCACATAAAAATGCATTCACAAATCCCGTGCATATACCCAAATATATGCATGACAGGTTCATGTAAGTAAACAGATAAACATGAAAAACATCCTCTTACATGCAGTCACTCATCCTCCCTCTCTCACACACAACCATACACATGCATCTCTTTTTAGCCCCTGCCCATGGAAACCATGGAAATGCCAAGCAAACAAGTGCTGCCATTTGGCAGGCCGGCAGCTCGCTGTCTTCTGTCTACGGGACCTACTGTACTAAGCTGCTGTGTCAGTTGTATGATGGGACACCATACAGGCCTGAGTCAACCTTTACCAGCAAGGTTGGTGAAGTAACTGACATGGATACATTTGTCATAGATTTACTTTACTTTATGTGCTCATGTGAAAAGTAGAAAATGAATGCCACCCACCTTAATGCATAACCTCAACAAATCTCAAACAGCAGCCCACTTGTGTTTTGATTTATAAAAATTGTTGTATGCATTTGTGTAGGCTGTGGTGGTGTGTTGTTTTACGTTTTGGTCATGAACCCCTTATGAATTCTGGTTCGTGATGTTACATGGGAATCTTAGAGCTTAGCATTAGAGCTTAGGAAAATTTCTGTTTGGATGGATTTGATCACTCAAGTCCATGCAAAACTGCATTGCTTCCAACAGCAACAGGCTTTAGTAGAATCATTTCATTCTGTGTTATCTAATTTCAGCAAACAATATGCTAACTTATTATATAATAGTATAGACCAAGATACTTGGCCTGTGCTAAGAAATTGTAGCAACCATTTTTGGGCTACTTCTAAGCATTTTTCTGCCCCATTATGGGCTTCACGTTGTTGTACTGATTGTTTGGTTGTGGCTGTGAAAAATGCTCTGCATTTCGATAACCAAGCCAACACAGAGAACTGTTTTTATTTCCCTGACTTGACTTATTTTCTCATAGTTGAGGGAAAGCTTGACTGGATAATTGTGGATGAAAAATGTGATGGAATAACAATTACACTCCAAATGCTAGTAATCGGGCCAAAGTCTGTGGGATTTAGTAAGTGGATGGTCTGTCAGACAGTCCCAACAGTTTACTTTTTGTATTTCTCTCTGTTTGAAGACCCACTGCATTTGAAAACCTCCTTTTGAAAAAAAGTTTAAATTCAATTTCACCTTTATAGTTATAAGCAGCAAAGAATAATCTTACAATTGCTGGATAATTCTCAGTATACCAAGCAGGGCTCAGTGGGTTCATTAAACAGCTTGTCTTATGTGGTAAGCCTGATGAAGCTATAAGATAAAAATCTCTTAACTTTCCAGAGTCTTTGAACTGGACTAATCCATAGATTTTAAATGAACTTTATGGCTTCTGGAATATAATAACCAGAGTTAATCTAGGCATGATAGCGGATGTAGATGATGAAAAAGCTAATGTTTAAATCATTTGTTTGTTTCTCTGTAAAAGTTTTGTCCTGGATGAAGACTTACTCTGAAAACTTGATTGTGAACCTTATACTAAAGATCAGCATTTTGCTTTTAACAGTAAGTATGATTGATTGTCAGCTGTATAATTGATTATCAGCCACAACAGCAGGTAAGGTATTGTTTTCACCAGTCAGTGTGTGTCATCATGGCAAAATGTGGGCCTGGAGACACCTACTGCAACTGCCACAGAGGTGGTTTTGACTTCTTTGGCAGGTATTTATATGTCTGTCTGTCTGTGGACAGATTTTAGCCCCTAAAACCGTATTGTAAAAAGTTTTGAAATTTGGCACACTGATTGGGGACACTCCTTTGATGCTATTCACCAAGTTTCATGTCTGTGCCTCAAGCGCTCTAGCTGCTGAAAGCCATAATCATCCTAGTTCTACTTTAAGGAACAGTACATAGTTCACAGCCACATCATACTGTGCCAGTCCTTATCGAAATGTGATTGGTAACACATGTAACACTATGTCCATGTGGCAGAGAAGCAGGCTGAATAGAACACCTGTACCAACAGGTGAAAAGAGGCCTTTCCCAGACTGAAGACCAATCTTGAATCAGTTTGTGTGCATGTGAAAATGCAGGGAGGGTTTCTGTTAAATATCTGTATTCACTTTACATGAGTGTGTGAGGCTTTTTAGTCTTTGTCGCTGCAATGGCTTGCAAAACTGCTCATCTGCTTGCTTTTAAGAATAGCACTTTATTTAATAACTTAAATTAGTTCAAGATGACCCATGCATATCATCATCCCGTCGCAATTGCAAAGTACTGTAATTTACTGAAATATCACCTTTTGAAGTGAATATGACTTGAGACAAAAAGACAAGAACACACTGAGACTTTCTGTTCTTCTTCTTCTTCAGGGCATCAATCAGCAGCAGAGTGAGTCGGGGCATCTGGACCACAGATCAGATCCTGCCCCCATTAATCTACGTTTACAGCCATGGATTTAACCAGCTGAATGTTCACTGTCTTGTGTATTGTCTTGTTTTACTGTGTTGTTTTTGACCACACATCGTCTGCAGTCTCTGTCCCTGTTTGTGTAGCGTTTTCTTTTCATGCAAGGTATTTCACAGGTTGTGAGCTCTTGTCCCTGTAGCTTAATGTCTAACCTGTTGTGTACTCTTAATCTTACCCTTGTCTAAGACTAGTTTTGACAAGAGCCACAGTTTGACATTTGAAGTTACTTCTCATCATTATGAACCACCTCTTAGCATGATTTCAACAGTGAACCCATTGTTACCTTTGTGCAATGTCACCAGAGAAACAAATTTCAAGTACTGTGCTTCCTCGAAGATATTTTTCTTGGTGGGGTGGGATTGACTCTAAAATAACATTTAGATGAGGTAACATTAAACCTTTGCCCTGAAACTAATCAATATTAATGAAATTCAATTGACTGGGTGGCTTCCAGCTCCTCAGGGCACAGCCTACAATGAGAACTCAATGATAGTCTTAAAAACTTGTGAGCTTTACTGTTTCACTTAGAAGACCTGTGGCTTTTTACCCGAAGGTAACATACATGGGTCAAAAACATTTGCAAATAGCTCTTTGTATTTGTTTTAGATTATAACATTATGAGAAAGCACTTTAAAGTTAATTTGATACACTTTGTGTTTGACAAGCTCTGGGTCACAATTTGGGCTTCATGGTGCGCTGAGCCTCACCTACTTTTTACTCCAAGTAGGTTAATGGAGTTTCCCAGCTGCAAATCTCAATTTAATGTGGTGAATTGGACGAAGAACATTCAATCTTCACTCTTGAATGCACATTAAATGAAATTTTAAGCTCCAGGTTTGAGTCATGAGTCTGAATGTGGAGATGAACTCATGTTCGCTAGTGACATGGTGTAACTGCATGGTTTCATCCAGGCGGTCTGCAGAAAACCCCCACGCATCTGTGGATGTATTGAACATTATGTCATATTAACACAACTATAATTACACAATCCCTGTCATTTACACAGGGGTGGATGACTGTAAACTGAGTGTGTGTGAGCAGATAGTTTTGGTGTTCTGTCTTTATGAACTGTTCACATTATGGTTAGTGACTTTGAAAATGATGCTTTTAATCAGGTTTTATGGGCTTATTTTGCACAACCCCCTGCTTCTGTAAACCCATCCTGCAGAAATAAAGTCAATTAAAGCTGACAGAAAGTCTTTTCTGCTAAAACATGGAGACATTTCTGTCTGTGCTGTGAGCCTTCTTTAATTATGAAACCTGCAATTTGTTTGCCCACAAGTAGGCGAGCACAGAATTGATACATCATCACCCTTTAAGTTGATATAGCAAACTGCAAACTGGCAAATAGTTACTTATTCACATATCTAGCAGTTATGGAGAAACATTACCATTCATTTGAAGTTCTGGCCATTTGGCAAATGTAAATCTAATGCTTACTGTCTTTTAGCTCTATTCTTGGTCTCTAACAACTAACCAGCTGTTCATCAGGTAGTCACTAATTTTGTCTGTCTTCGGTTTGGTATTGTGCAGGCAGCATACAGTGGGTTTTTATAGCTTTAGAGCAGCTGCCTGCTGCAGCTGAAAACAACATGTGAGTGGTGAAGTTGAACCAACAGTAAAGTTATTATGTTCAAAGTGTCATTTGGTACATGGTTATTACAAAAATATTGATTATAACCATGATATAACTTTAAAAGCAGTTACATCATGGTTTTTGAGGAACTAAATGATTGTCCTGTTGAGGTGAATTTATGCAATAACGCCGTGTTTTGGAAACCATCGCTTATGTTGTAAAACCTGTTTAAAAATTATAGGAAGCAATATCTTAATGAGGTCTTGGGTGAAAAACTGCAAACATATTCTTTGGCATAAACTTCAAAAGATGTGACGAATGCAAACATGTGCATGGAAATTTCACATTATTCACACTGGCAGAATAGATGCCTGACTTGACACAGGAGTTGAGGCCTGTATTTCAATGTGTTGTGATGCTAAATTGAAGGTGATGTGGCTGCAGAACCTCTGCTAGCTTGGACAGATTATTACCATCCCACTACAGATAATGAAATATACTTTAGGTTAATCTCATGATATCATGTTCTTGTGGTGATACTGTATGCTGTCTAGTTTCAAGGTTGGCTGTTCCTTTTTACATAGGCCTTCTTAAGACTTCTGCTGGTTTTGTTTTTGTTAGTGAATGCATATACATCTCTGAAGTCTCAGTGACAACTTAAATAAGTTTAGATTCATCTGTAGGTTAAACAGTCTGCTATCCAATCCCACTCACCAGCTGTGCAAGTGCTCCTTTTTCTGGACTTGCCAGGGTTCACACTTACTCACCTTGGTCAAGGTGATGAGCTTTGTTTCATGCTCTGCTGAAATCATTTGATGCATAAGGGCGTACACTCATTGCAGTACAAAAAGCTCCAAGTATAATTTAATAAGTTTTAGTTACATTTAATACAACATGAGTGTTTATGCTTTTATAAAGCAATTTAGTGTTTTATTTGGTCAAAGACCTGTTTTGGTTTTATGGCATGTTAGCTGGAGAAACCAATCCAATCCATAACCCAAGGGTCTCAGTGTTCTGGCTGCTCCTGTGCTCTAAATGAGTTCCTAAATAACAACCAAAGAGTTTTATGGTTTAATACTTACAGAGTAAGTCTTTATACAGAGGAATAAAGAGAAGGGTGGGAGAGGGAGCTCGAACTTGTATCTTGCAGTGTTTGGACTTTTCATACAATCACTATGGTATCCACTGAAACGCGTAGCTGTTTCTTGAGAGGGGGTATGTAGAGACAGGAGTGTGGGAATGTGTGCTTCAGTTGTGTCTTTAAAGAAGACTGCAGACAGAAAGAAATGAAGAGAACCAAATGAAGTATAAAGGAGAATGTCCGGTGGCTAGGATGATAGAGAAAGTCAGGGTGACAGAAAAAAGACAAATTCACCACATCTAGTTTACTGGGTTTACTGGTTTGGTTGCCTTTTTGTGATTGGTTCAGCTAAACTGGTCTTCCCTGTTTCCTGTCTTTATCACTCTAGCTTTGCCTAAATGTCCTAAATTATGAGTCCTGACCAGAGGCAGGTTTCTTTTAAGGGTCTCTGGCTCACTGGAGGGGTGCAGACATCCATCTAGTCCATACCGTTGAAGGTTCAACTCCCCAGTGTATCAGAAGCAGCAGCATCTGGCAAACCACTGGGCAGGTGAATATTGTTCATGGAAGTGATTAATGTGAAAGTTTTTGTCAGTCTCCTCCATGCTTATAGGAGTAGTACTGATTCCTCTCACAGTGTAGCCTATAATGTTTTATCGAGCCGTTATACTCTCATTTCCTTTTAAATTTTAGAAGGGTATATGTTTTTAATCAAAGAAAAACTTTCGCCTGTTTAATGTGTCTATTTTACCTATAATTTTATATTGAATTGTATTGATTCATATTCACAGTTTTGGTCTTAGAAAGCATGCTTTTGTCATTTATTAAATCACAGAAACAAAGATGAGAAAAACATTTATAAATTCAGACTGACAAGGTAATCCTGATGTTCGATCAAACCGAGCCAAGACTCTTTAAAAAATACTTTTGTTATTTAGTTTATGTCAGGATCCTTCCAATTCGTTGGTCTGTCATCACTTCCTGTTCAATTTACCTCATCAAGAGCCAGCTTTTAGTGAGAGTAAAAATGTCTCCAAAACCTGAGCCATCTGTGTGGTTTTTATATCCACTTTTATATAAACAGACTTGAGAGGAGATGTGTTGCATATGTCTGAAAACCAATAGATGCTGTAACAAGCTCTTCTTGTTGGCTGGATGTTGGCCACTTTGGTTTCTTACGCTCTGTAGATTCAGCAGAAGAGCTCAGAGTGGATTCCATTACTGCATTATAGCACATCCAATGTATGTTCTACACATGTTTACCAATAACAGTATTGACTGTAAAATATAGGTAGTCTTCTGAAAGACTGATGTTATAACTCCCTTCCAGTGCCAGCTTACTTCATTTGTTTCTCGTTTGTGTGTCTTTAGCAGGGTGGCTTCTGTCACAGTCTGAACAAATTCTCTCAAACTTATCACAAACACACTGACAATTGTTGTTGAAACAATTTCCAAGCACAATAAATTTTTCTTCACATCACAATGGATTTTACATTTTGTTCTGCTGTCATGTAAAATTGTTAGTTCAAGAGTCAGTGAGAGTTTATTTTCAGGGTGGGGTTCAATTGATAAGGTTAGGGAGCTGAGCTAAACTAGAAATAACTCTGAGTGCATACCTCTGTCAAGGCTGCACAAATAACATTAATGTGTCATTACTCTATTTTCATAATAGAAAATATTTTGATATGTTTAATCTGCATTTGGACCTGCATCAGAACAGTGACAGACACTGATACAATACATGTGCCAAATAGCAAAGAGAAAATTATGAAATTAAGTGACTTGCTCCTTGGCCCATGATTAGGGATCATTTCACCACATTTTATTAATTCTGTCAACATGATTTTTGGATATCCATGGAAATCAGACAAACCAGTCTGACTGAAAGCATAAACTCCTTAGTGAACATGAAACAACTCAAGTTTAAGGAGGTTATACTGTGGTAATTTGTGGAAATTTGTGGGCACTCGGTGAGAAATCAATACGGGTCATCAAAGATGAGGGCAAAATTAAGAAACAGTATCTATGTCTCTCACATTGTCCTGATTTTGCTCACTTTTCCTCACTCCAGGGACCATGGACAGTGGACAGAGAACCCCTTATTCTGGCAGCATTACCTCTTTGGGATCACCTGTTGATTTTCCTCACTAGAAGTTATTGCAACTCTGAGATCATTGTGTGGGTGTCTCAAGATTAGTGACTGTCTCTTTCCAAATCCCCTTTTAGTGTGAATGAAAGCAAGGCTCAATCAGAACTTCATCCCTTCACAGGGCCAACCAAAACATTAGGAGGATCAAGGGGTTTCCAGTGATGTACACAAAAATCCTTGCAAACAAACCATGAGGCCGCTCTATATCCACCTTTTCATGCTTGTGTGTAGAATTTGTCCTAACTGAAGAAATACAGCAATGCACACACATGCACAGCTAGAAATATAGCCTTTCTGACTCTAGTCCATTAAAGCTCTGCCAATTTTTAAATAAGAGAGGTGAGAAGCAAGAAGTTACTCCTGCAATCAGCCATCTGTATGTAGGACCCAGTAACATTTCCATAATGGTTTTCTACATGGTTCAAGTGAATAAAATAAGCTACATTCCAACAATGTTTCTATACTTACAATGATTTTGTATATAGTGTGCAAACAACAATGAGAGTCAAGGAAATGATGCTTTAAATGCTGCTTTTTTGTCACAAAAATGATTTTAAAGCAGCAGATGAAGACATTTCTTCATACTACCGAAACATAGTACAGCACATTAGTAACAGTGGCCAGGAACTAGAAAGAAGACAAATGCTCATGCTCTGTCACAAGAACAAGTTAACAAAACCAGATTGTGTCTTCATGCATTGCATAGTCCTCTACTAAATATTGTGGACACATTTTGGCTCTATCTGTAAAAGGATTGTCACATTTGAGGCAAATCAACATTAAGCTTATTCATAAAAGTGTGTTCACCAGACGAAGTCTTCAATAACAGATACACAAACCCAGAAGTGTTACACACCCCATGTGTACTCCATGTTTCATGCCTACACAAAGGTCATGATTTTTACTCTCTTGCGTGAGATGCATGGCGTTTTCTTTGTGACAATTACAGTCATCAAAACTAAATCACTTGCATCATAGCTGCAGTCACACCACAGCCTTTAGAATGGGGCTTGGTTACAAAGATGTCTGCTCTTTAATATACACTAAAGCACCAGTGTCATTACAAAACTAAACAGAAGATTATCTCCAGACTCTTTCATCATCAACCCAACACTCTTCTAACAGAGCTCCTTTTTATACCCACTAAGAACCCTCACTGTAATAAATCAAGGTTGCTTATAAGGTTCTTTTGAGTTATGGTACCTGTTTTCAATTGATATCTGAGGAGGTATGGCTGTCCAGACTCTGATACCCAGGTATAGCTGGCACCCATCCAATCAGACTCTACAAATCACAGCTGTCACAGGCAACAGGTTGGTACCGTATGGAGCCACAAACCTGGAATGAAGAGTATGCTACATAAAGATGGAGGATGTTGTTATCGTTTTTGATTTGCAAACAGTTTTTTTCACATCATTGATGAGAATGAGTAATGGCAACTTGGTGCAAACAGTGGATCACACATGATGGTTAGGTGTATCAGCAGAAAGAGCTGTCAGACCACAAATCAAGTCCTTTAGCACAATCACTATACATAACTATACTCACCAAAGGGAATGCTGTTGTGTACCTATTACCTTGATCTTGAGGCTTTCATAAGTAGAGATTGTATTTTTATTTATTTATTTTTTTTTGGGGGGGCATTTTTGCCTTTATGTGACAGGACAGTAGGGAGTGACAGGAAAGGGGAATGACACACAGGAAAGAGTTGGGTCAGTCGGGAGTCGAACTGGCACTCGCCTGCTAAGAGCATCAGCTCATGTGGTACGCGCCCTTACCACTCCACCATCGGGCCGCCCCAGAGATGGTATTTAACCAGAGCTCAATATGAAGCCTGCAGAAGTATAAAGTTAAACTGGATACATTTGACTGATAAAGAATAAAGGTTTTATCTATTAAGGTAATTCTGCACTACATAAAGATATTTATTCTGATTTTATTAGTCTACAAACTTGTTTCAAAAGGTTTGTGCATTTTTATGATGATTTATTTTTCCCCTGCTGAAAATGCATGTAACAAACAAAGTGAGGCATGTGGAGATAGATCACAGAAAGAGCAAGCAATGTAGTTAACATATTCATTCTCACCATACAGGCCAATGTGAAAAATTTGTTTCGGGTTATAGCTTGGTTGGCACACTGAACACTGCTTAGTCGGTGTTCACAGATGTGACAAACAGTGCAGCACAGTGTTGCAGTCTGCAGAGCAAAGCGAGCTCTGTTTCTGTGCAACTTGAAGTGTTTATCTTTAAAGTGGACTTGATGTTTATAGATGTGAGAGAGGCTGAATTCTTTCCATGTAGCAAAGCCTCAGTTTCTCTCTCTGTATCCCTCATTGCCTCCGTTTTGCTGCCACTTCATTGCGTGGGTCTGTCAAGCGAAGTTCTTCCACAACACATTTTGGGTAATTGCATATTTACTTCACAAAAGTAAACTAAAGAACAATGAATGATGTGACCTTTCCAGTAGTTTTTCTGAGGTGTGTCGACTTCTGTTTCTTGGAATATGAAGAAAACTCCCTGAGCTGTAAAGTTTATCAGAGCCCTCGCACAGACACAAATACATGCAACTTTTGAATTTTGCCTGTAGTGCCAATCGTAAAGAAGATTCATGCTTCAGCTGCCAAACTACGTGAAATTAAGTTTGGCACTGACAACGCATTGTGAGTGTCATGCATGTGTGAAACATGAGCAGATGTTTCCCACATGCAAATGCTGATTACACAAAACCTTTCAGAATAGTAAGTGTCCGCCCAGACACTGATGCTTTGTTTGCTTCTTCCTCTCTCTTGCCTTCCTCTCATTAGACGTGTCGCTTTTATCCCACTCTGATTTCTCTCACACTTCACTTAAAATCTGCACACATTTATTATGGGTGTTGAATGAGCTATTACTGAAGGCGCACAGTCATTTAATGGGGTATGAAGTAACTTCTCACCTCCTGGTTTTGATTACCAGGATTCCCCAGAATCTGTGCCATGCACTGCAACTGTGTGTGTGTGTGTTACAGAGTTGCAATTCTGCTCTGCTGCTGATGCACATATGGGAACACGGGAAAACCAGAAATGTGATGAACACCAACACATTTGCAGTGCTATTAAGCACCACTAAAATATGTGAATACTTCAGCACCACTGGCCCATTTCCAAGGCTGGTACTAAACCTGCTTCTCGGCTAGTGTTCTTATAAACCAGGCATATGAGCTTTTTCAGATATGGTTTGTAGAAGTATCACACCAAGTTCAGCTTTACATGAAAGAATCAATTAACCAATTTCCTAAAGAAAGATTCATGTTAGCATAGGACTCAGTGAGGGCTTACATAAACCTCCAACAATGCAGGTTTTAACTTTAAATAAGTGCTGTCTGTCGATGGAGATGTATGGATTATGTGCACTGCAGAATTTCACAGATGACCCATGAGGAGTTAGTGACAGGAGCAATTCACTCAATAATCCAGATTAAAACTTCTTGACTACTTGACTCTCCTTCTTCTTTAGCGCTTTATTCTATGTTTTAAAGAAAACGCAGAGATCCCTTCACTGCTGTGGCTCAGATGTGCACAGATGAGGAGGAATATCTAGACATGCTTTTCTCCTACTCCTCATCACCATAAGGATTTTGGTGCTGCGTTAATAAACATTCTTTTTGTTTATGAATGTTTACTGTTTTGCCAGTTTCTACTTGTCTGATTTCACCCTATCCTGGGCTAATCAGCTGCAGGTATCATTAGACCAGTGCTTCATGCAGATACTCTTACAAATGAGGACTGAAACAGATGGTTGAAATTCACCTAATTAACCAAGCCCATGACTCCACAGTCAAAAAGTTACTACTCGTAAAACAATGTGTTTCAGAAAGCCATGTGTCAGCTCAGGACACACAGGACTCAAATTCACACGTGTTGAAAGCTAACACAGTGAAGGGCAGGTAGGGTCTTAATGAGACAGGCAGCGGTCAATAAAGACAGGAGCAAAAGATGACAAAATAGACAACCTGACGGCATTCAAGTGGAAGTGGACTGGTATATGTGCCAGGGATCTAATGAGGGAATGGGGAACAGGTGAGGTGTGGTTGAATCAGGTGACCGGAAAGGCAGGAAGTGATGGGGTTAATGCAGGGCAGGTAAAATGCCAAGACAGTTAAGTGGTCATGGAAACGGCAATGAATCTGAATGAACTGTGACAAGCCACTTTCAAAACAAGGGGTTAACTATTCTTAATCAGGACTGACTCCTGGTTGAATTTATTCTCAGTGCAGAAACAGGCCCCATTCGTTTTAGTTTAATGAATAATGTCAGACTTTGTGTGTATTACCTCACACACTGTAATAACACAATGCTTTTTGTGGGCAATAAAGTTGCATGAGACACAGCAGTTTGTCCTGACAATTTTATGCTCAGAGTCAGTCCTCTCTAAAGTGCAGGTCTCAGGTTTTTTGTTGTAGGACACACATTTGCAGCCTGGTGGTTTTACAATATCTGTTGAGGAGAAATCCCTTGAGTTTTTCACAGTGCAGCTTTTGAACATTTGTTGTGGGTAAATCCTGCAGTTAAGACCAGTGAGCCATTGTGTCATGGTAATGCACTTCTCATTTTATTTAGATCCTAGAAAAAAAGCAAATAAGAATATCCAGAACAAAAACATGTGTTGGTAGAACAATAAGTTAAACGCAAGGAGAGGATTTGTGTCAAAGAAATCATTTAAAGACACAGGCTATGCAAAGGCATGTGAGTGACATGTTATGTATATGTTAAAGCAATCACAATAAAACAAATATGTACAATACCAAAGAAACAATGTGGTAGCAATATAATTTTCACATAATTTACAAGATAACTAGTACAGATGGCATACTAGAGGCTACACAACATTTGAGATCTAGACAAAAAAAAAAAGATGAGTATCAGCACTGCAAAATTAATTTTCTCATTCTCATCTCAAATTACAAAAAGTAGTTTTGTTAGAAACTGTTTTAAAATTAAGAATAAAATCACTCTTCTCCACCCAGTTCACTTCACTATTCACAATAAGCCGAGAAAGATGGCCCCATATTGCAGTCATAGTGGCATGTTTTTGTCTTCTTGCAGAGGGAAATTCTGTCAAGAGAAGAAAATACATGCCATGCCCTCATTTCTCTTTCTCTTCCCCTCCTTAATCCCTCCCTTTCCGCTCCCCCCTCTCTCAGAGGAAATGTAGAAATATATTTCATTTGTTTCATGGACTTGGCTGTGACCAGGAATCTGAATTCATTGTAGGAAGTGAATAAAACTATGCACACTTCCAACTTCTGTCTTTTTCTGTCTTCCAAACAGGAACTGTAATGTATCTATGTAGTGGATCCAAAAATCTAAACAAAGTGAATATTACTCCCACATGTTGGAGACTGTGGAGCCACAGTTTTCTCTGGCTGTATCTCCTGTCTCAAATGCACATGACCATTTTTAAAAGTTGTCATAAGAGGCAGAGAGTGCACTGGTGTCAACCTGGAGTGTTTTTAATAAACACATCCAGTGAACTCTGTGCTCTTGTCTGTATGAACTTGAATTCTTCAGCGTGAGAGTTGAAATTCCTCTCTCAGTCCGGTGCATGAGCCAGAAGCACTTCATCTTCTTTGTTCAAAATGTAACCATTGCATGTATTCACTACACTGGATGAAGATACTTCACTGTTTTTTGTTGTTTTGGGTTTTTTTTTTTTTTTTTGCAATTTGTTGAATATAAATTGAGGTAATGATCAGATCTGGGAGACATTTTTTAAACTAATCCTCATGAAGAGTTTCTCACAGAGCTTTGAGGACGTCTCCTGCAGGGTTCTGTTTACATGTCAGGAGGTGGTGCTTGCATAGCTGCATATGGAGGCTTTCACTATAGGTTATAGTTCAGTAAAACCACACCCAAAAGCGTACTGATGCACATTCCAGTCACCCACAATTACACCTGTACCTGATCTGCTTATAATGAGTTATTGTTATTGTTTCACATAACTGACAAGTGAGCATAAAAGGTGGAAATCAAAGAGAGATGTTCCCCAATTTTGTAACACAGAAAGTCCAAAAAAAAACTGTTGGAATCTAAAAGGTAAACTGCATACATGGAGTAAACTGCAACAGGAGTATAATGTGTAACTGTAACATAGTGAAAAACAGAACAGAAAACAGAAACCTTTAAACCCATTAACCAAAACTTAAACAATATATCACTATACCTTAGATGACTTTGCAAGACACAGACAATTCTGTAATGTATGGGATGGGAAACTGTCATTATAATGGCTAAATGCAAGATCAGTCCGAAGGGGAAAAACCACCAACTCCTCTGCAAAGTTCATCACAGCGAACAAACCAATCAGCTCAAAAATCTCCTGTGGTAATGCATATCACACACACATTAGTCTTCTACAATTAAGGCTTGAGTGAGGGTTGCAAAGGCATATTGGATATGATGCTGGTAATAAGCTGATATGCTGATTGTTAGCTGGCTGCTGGTTTAGTCATTTCACACATCTCATTCCATTTTCTTCTTTTCTACTTCTTCATCTGTGCATCTTGTTTCTTGTTTATTGGAATACTCTGGTAACACGCTGTGTTGTGCTGTGGATATGAACTTGTATATGAACACCGCTCTGCTAATATGACCTTAACTGGTCGTCTTGTATTTAGGATTCAATGTAAACACATTGATTCGAGAGATGAGGGCTGTCAGATTGGGACATAGAAAACAATGTCAGCTTTTAAATGTGATGGAGCTCTGGGATTATTCTCAACATATTTCAATATGCTCAATATACATAGCATCTATTCGGTCTGTCAGAGTAGAAATGCTGATATGGGATCGCTAAAACACAAATTCCCAAAGACAAAACTGATCCAAGATCGACATTCCTGCTTGACAGAGCCTGATAAATGTAGGCTTGGATACTCAGTAGCCCCATTCTCCCATATTTTGGTTTCCCAGTTGTATTACACCACGATCAGCTCCATCCCTGTCTCAGACTAGCTCCACCTTGGAGTTGGGGTACACAGCAACAACGTCGTAGCCCTCTGGGGGCTGGACACGTGCCTTGGCGTGGGTCTCACAGTACAGATTGTCCTCGATGAAAAAGTAGCCTCTCTGCTTGAGGTTGACGCCGCAGTCGTCGCACATAAAGCACTCGGGATGGTAGAGCTTGTCCCTGGCCTTGACGATGGTGCCACTGGATGGAGACATGAGTGGAGACAGTGTTAGACTTATGGAGGCTTTAAAGTTATGGTACATGTAGGCTACTAGATGTAGGCTAACATATCTAGAAACCACGGAGAAGCAGCAGAGGATGACTGCACAATGAAAAACAATCCAGCAGGAGAAAGAGAGATACAGATGATTGTTTTGATATGAGTGCAGTCAGTCCAGTCATAAAACTGAAAAGTTCTGTTTAGCATTGTTCATAAGCTACAGAGCAGAATTTAACTAACTCAGTTACATCTGCTCCACCGTCTTGATTTCCAGTGAAATGAATGAGCAACACCTGGTGCCTAAAAACAAACAGGGCGAAGTGAAACATAAAAATATTCCATGTACTGAATGAGACCGTTTATCTTTACTTCCCATATGGTAGCTTTAGACTGCTATTTCTTGGTGAGTGTGTTTATGTTTCTTGTTTATGGCTCTTCATTCATTAGAGCCACCAATTAACACTTATTTTGCGACTGGCTCTTTGTCCCTCAACCTTCCCTTAATATCCTGCTTTGGGGTGATGACTGAGTTTAGTGTTGATGGATTTCAGGTTCTTTTCCTTTTTGGCTTTTGGGTTGGGAGTGTTTTGTGGTGTGAGTATTTTTATTTACAGTGAACAGGAGGAGCACAGCCTTATATGTAGTGTATGGGAAAAGCAAAACAAAAATAGCTGAACATCACAGGGTTATGCTACTGAGAAGGATGAAAATGGATAAATGGATAATAGGATAATGATGCCTTGACAAGCCAACTGCAAAAATGCAGAGTGCCTTAAAAGGCTGACTGCAAGCATCATCATCACTGCAGAGCACAGAACATTAAGCAGGACACTTTAAAAGGAAGTAATTCATTTTCATCGCTTATGATTGACTCGCAGTTGCTTATTGAACTTCCCATTATCTATGCAAATCAATGATTATTCTTTTTTATCAAAACTGTTACCAAGGAAGAATTTGAATACATCTCATCATATGTCATACTTCAGGGAAGTTTTCAAAAAAAGGGTCACATACACTCATTCTATCACATCTGGGAGCTGAATAGTATATGTTTATTCTGCTGACTGGCCACTGATCAGCGCTCGTTCATTTTGGAAGTTCACTGCTTTACTCAGTCACACAGCGATGGCAGTCGTTAAGGGCGTTGTTCATTCACTGCTCCCACTAAGATTTTCCTTTGTGGGGATTCGGGCCAACGAGCATTCAGTCATAAGCCCGCTTCTTTTTTTAACCACTTTCCCCATCTAACCACATCACTTGCAGGATAAACTCGTGACACAGTGCTCTATACTTGTTTAAAAAGCTGTAAAATGCTCCCAGCTCATAACAGCCTCATTATGCCATGCAAGCTCCTACAATGCGCTCTTGTTCATGAGTAAAGTAAGCCGATGACATCACTGCTTACCTGCAGCTGCTTTTATAGAGGGGGGGATTACCGGTGCATGCGGTTTCTTTGGCAGAAAGGTGTGTGCCTGCACGCTTAATGCTTAATGTAATTTTGTGTATATGCACCGATGTGTATGTGCGCAGGTATGATATGTGTATACAGCATGTGTGCGTGGGAAAGGGTGTGGAGGGTGGCTTGGTTTAATCATTAAAGTGATAAATGGGAGTAGATTTTACAGAGTACTTGTGAAAGGCTTGTCGGTGCACGAGTTAACTTCTTTGTTTCAGGGAAGAATCTTGACTTATCTCACGTAGCCCAACTTTTTAACTGTATGACTACAAGCACCAAGAGAAACCAAGTGGGAGAAAAATCCTTTCCAGATGGTGATTAAAATCGCTCTAACAGCAAATATGATGGTAAATCATTTATATTTTTAGTATTATATTTACTGTATCTTCAGTAGCCTGTAGTTTTCAGTATTTTTTTATACCATTAGTTTTACATTGTGATACCTTAGGCTGAAAATAACATTTTACCTTAGTTTTAAAATGAAAAATAAATTGAAACTTTAAAAATATTTTAAATAAAAAAATTGATGTAATGACTGGTCTTTACATCACAGGCATCTCATCAGTAAGACAGAATCACATACTTACACTATAGGATGTTTTATGATGGTATATAATATTTACTTAAAAATGAAACTGTACAATACTTACACAATGCCGTTACAGCAGCGTGTGCACTGGGGAAGCTTCTGTAGACCAGGCAAGGGGCTGGGGATGGGACTTCCCAGTTTGGGGACTGGAGACCTGACTGGAGACTTTAGGTTTCTCATTCTCTCTGTTGGGGACACACCTAAAAACAAGATGACAACAGAATAAATATAGGTGCTCTGGATTACGGACAGACCTTGTGTGTGTGTGTGTTTGTGTATGTTTTCTAGGGCCACTCAGTTCCAGGTACTGCCTATCTGGTATGTCGAAGGGTAAAGCAACAAAGGATCATGAGAGTGTTTATTTGTGTTTGCCGTTGCATGCAGCAGGAAATACCCTTAAAGTTCCAGGTAGTAAGACTCGAGCGTGGTGATTCTCAGGTCTGCAGTAAGCTGAGGAGTGATAGGAAGATGGGTACATATTTCTCTGAACACCTTCACGGGTCAGTTTCTGTTCCCCACTGAGCTATTTCTCACTACTTCTGCCCCTCCTTACAGATGTGTGTTAACCTGCTGGCATAAAGGCACAGCACAGGGATCCATTTGAGTTATTACTGCAAACTAGTGTGCTTATTAGGCAACACATACTACTATTATCTTACATATTATCTGTCAGGCTTTTTTTTTTTTTTTTGATAGATTACCTTTCCAACGGTTTGGGCACAATACAAAAATTGTGACAGGTCAAAACATGTAGCTCAGTTACTACTTTTGTTCTCATACAGTCTTCACATGGTTTGTGATAAAGCATTATATATGTTGGCAATTCATTAGGTACACCTTGCTGAAAATACAGCAGTCCTGCAATAAATGCTGCCTGCATGAAGGTTACATTGTTCCGTTTTTCACTGAAAGTGTTTTAGAGAGGTGTTGAACTTTATGATCATTTAGGGGGATGTAATTTAAGGTGCTGTTGAACTTTATTGCATTATAAAGAGACGTGTTTCTGTTATTTTGCTGACCCTCATTTATATAAATGGTGTGGGCAAAATAATCGAAGCTCTGGCTACCGGTCAGATTTATTGCAGGACTGTTGTGTTCGACTGAAACAGTCGTAGCTAGATGAAACCAATAAACTGGCAACTGAGTGCAGGGTCGAGTTTGAGGAAAATGCTCAAAACTGTTTTTCGTTAAAGCCCTACAACTTCACCATACTTGCATGACTTTGGACATTTTGGACTTAACTGCATTAAAACAACTAGTAACCACCTGCAAATGCCCTCATAACCATACCAAACACACTAAAAGCTATCATCATGATGACAAACAAAAACCTTCTGCCACTGGTAAATGTTAGTGCCAGTGTTTTGTTCATGTAACCTAAGGTCAGGACATTTGTCATTAGCCTTGTGTCTTGCTTTCACAAACAGGACATTGCCACTTCCCCAGCCTCTCCATTGCATTTTTTCCTACATGTGATTATTTTTGAAGAGGTTTATACTTTAGCTTTTATATTCCATGGAATACAACTCAGTGGCAAAATAGGCCACCAGTCTTCATGGAAAGTCAGAAAGACAGAAATGTGTGAAACGAATGTGCTCATCGTGTCGGTTCATTGATGTGAACATGCTAAACATGGCATCTCTAAGTGATGTTTTCGCCACAGAATAAAATTTCTGTGTTAACTCGTAGGAATGTATTTTTCTTTTCCCTTCTCTCTTGTACAGTATGCCCTCCTCCCTCTCTGATCTCTCTCTCTCTCTGTGTCTCTCACTCAGTCCTGTGACCTCCATCCAAGCGTCTGGGTGTGCAGTGGCATTTCCTTGTACAAATTCATCAGTCAACATCAGTAAACATCTCATGTTACAGAGTCCAGCTTTAAACATCACACCAGTGTGCTACAATCACGCGATATCTGTGAACGGCACGAGCAGGTCGCCTGACATTCATCTTAACTGGCAAGACTGTTACATACATTGTCTTTGTTAATTTAAATATCTGGTAAAATGCTAAAGGAGATGAGGGTTAGGGTTAGATCTCTGATGTAACACATATCTCCCTCTTTCTGGAACAACTTGAGAAAAAAAAAGCAACATCTCAATCAGCTAAACCTACAGCTGTTTCAGTATATAATGCTCATTTATGTTGCTACAGTTTAATGACTGAGGTTGGTAATGATGGTTGCTGCCTTCCCACGGAGAGCGTTTTATTATTAGAACGATCATCTCCAAGCATTTAGTTATGCCTGACTGGAATGCATGAAAGGGGCATACTTAATACTGGATATTTGGAGCTACTCCAGGGTAGAGCAGTGGGGCACAGCCAGGACCTGCAGCATATGACTTCCCTTCACTGACGATGTGCCAGATGAGGCTATTCAGACCAACAGACCACCTATCACTGCCACTAACCACAGTCTAATTACCTTGCACCTGGCACCTGACTCAAAAGACTTTCAGTCTCTCAGTAAAAGTTAGCCTCTGACTGCTCCATGGTGTGTTTAAGAGCTGACATTAGCTGGCCATGTTATTCCTGGGATTAATGTCTCTGTTACCTACTGATGCACTCTAATGGAAAACCTTTTACGTGCAGCACTCTTGTGACTTTTTCAGAGGGGAAAGTTGACTAATAAAAGTCAGGAATTAAAAAAAAAAAAGGCAGGATGAAAGAATGCTTGTTTAGTCTTGCTTCTACATTTTAAATAGCCAGACTACTTAGGACCCGTACATTTTGTTGCCAACTGCAGACAGACACCATATTTTATTTGACAAGCTGGCAGATTAGAGCACATATCTCACCCCACGCAACATTCATGGCACTCAAGTGTGTCCTACACTGTGACTAACATCAACCAGACATATTGTAAAACGGCCACACACTCACGTTAGGGCCCATCTGACTCAAACCTGTCGGGGGCAGAGTTGGAGCAAATCACAATATCAAAAGATAAATAAGCAGCTGTAATAATATACGTTTATACAGCTGTTAAAGGACATTGTTGTATCTACAACTTTCCAAGGAAGTCAGAGAGGAATCTTGATTAGTTCCTGACCATATGCACTGCAGATTTCAATTCATGCAACAGTTTTTAAAGGGTTTTAGAAAGAAATATAATTGGAAAATGGATCACAATGATCCATGTGATCAGAAATGTGTGGGAAAGATACATTTATAACCTTTTGGGTCACACATGCACACACTGTTTGTTTCATATCACTGTGAACTGAGTACCTCAGTGTTGCTAAAATAAATACACTGAGGACTTGACCTCAGGACTGGGAGATAATGAAGGGCATTTGTTCTATTTGTAAGCATTGTAGAGAGTCAAAACATCATTATTACATCATCAAGAGTTGTCCTATGCCACCAGACAGGCGAAGGGTTAACCCCCTCACCAGTGAAATCCCATGTGTACTCCCCCTGGACTGTAAAATCTTAGCAGGGCTTTAAATCTTGTATCTTTTCAGGTCTGCCTTGATCCGGTGGAATAACTCCGAATGGAATGTTCCCTCTCCTTTTCCTCTAAATGTTCCCTTAAAAACATCCAGAACTACATTTCTCTGCAGTGGGTTTGAAAGGGAACATAACTGATGTGATGTTTATCTCCAGTTGTGGTCATGACTACAGACTGTTCTTATCACATTCAAGCCAGTTCATTCATTTAACTTCCCATATGGTTCGTGTGACAAAGTGCTCTAACATTAACAGATACACTTCAAAATACAGGAGGCAATCAATAATCAGACAAGTGTTGTACTTTAAAAGTAAAACATGCCCTTATCTTCTCTTCCTTTTGAATTTAGAGAGGTCGTATTCTGAGAACGGACACAGCCTGCTTCCCTCCTGAGCTCTTTCTATGTCCTGAGGTTTTGTGGCCATTATCCGGCACTGTTGCAACAAGCTGTCCACTGAAAAAATACCCCCAGCAGCTGGAAAGTTTTTTCTGGAAGTAAACAACATGAGGTGGAAAATATTTTTCAGAACTTAATAACCTTAGAGTTCGGGGAAGGTATGAGTTCTCTTCGAGGTCATTGACTATAATGTTTATTTCTTTTTCCAACTGCTACAGAAACAAATACTCCCTCATCATGTCGTCTCATGTTTGTCTTCTCCTTAAATTTCCTTAATGGTGGTGGAAATCATAAAGTGTGACCTGCAACAGAGCAATCCAAAGTCTCCACATTCAAAAGAAAACAATTTGGATTTCTGAGCACTTCTTTAAAATATAAAGAAATTGTTCTGTTCATGATTAAAGGCTTATTTGTTAGCACAGACCCTTATAGTGGTGCAATAGGAACAAATTTCTATAAACTATCCATCTTGTTTGATATTGCTTTAAACACCCTGATTTAACACCAGCATTCAAGACCCCTCCTCTATCAACATCCCTATCCAATCATGATGAAGCCTGTGGAATTCTGGGTAAACTGACACTCTTGTTTGCTTTAACCTTAAAAGCCCCTGAAAGTCAACATGGTCTCTACAGGGGACCCCTTCAAAAGGGGACCAGCTATGGTGATTTAAAAGCCTGACAGCGAGGTATGCACTGGAAAACAAGATGATTTTACTTTTGCCTGAGATTTACATTAGTTCTGTTGTTAATTTGACTTTGAATTCAAAAGCATCAACCAAGGAACAGATGCTAGCAACGTCACCGACAGGATTTCATACTCTCGCACAGCACCAGACATGGACTCAGAGACAGGTAGCTTTTAAAATGATCCCAATGTAAACCTGAGGTTCGCCACGTTGGTTTCATCAGGGACTTAGCCTGTCAGTCAACCTGCCCGTCTCCCGAGCTGAAAGACCACTGACAGCAGACAAACAGTTCCCTTTTAATCTCTTTAATCCATCAGCAGAGCTACTTACTCTCTCTCCCTCCAACCCCCTTTGTCTGTCAGTAGCATATGTGTTTTTCGTTTCTAACTCTCCCCCTCTCTCATTGCTTTGAGTGTAATATTAGGCGCTAAATTAAGTCTGAAACAGTCTGGCAGCGCTCCAGGCTGCACTGCAGGAGCAGTCAGTGCTGTTCCTTGTGCTGTGGATTATCCTGTCGGCTCTCACATCAAAGGCTGAAGCTGAGGTGTGATATCCTAGAGGGAAGTTTTCACTCTTGCTCAGGGACAGTCATGTTCTACAGGGAAAGAAAATCAGTCACTCACTCTAAAATGGCAATGGCAAGTATGGATGATGGAGAGTTTGGAGAACCAACACTGTTATCTGTTTCTTTAAATATACAAATACATAATAATCATTAAGTATGTCAGTGTACATCACAGATATCAAGGATGTAATACACAGCATATGTTATATGCTGTTCTGGGTTTCAGAGAAGATATATGGGTTTATTTTCTGTTTTGGTTTTATGCACTGTCAAAAAGTAAATATCAGCGGTTTTGTGAGCACTGCTTAAACGCAAATGGTGCCAGCATCCCGTTTCACAAATGACTGTCTCTCATAAATACAGAGTCAGGACCTACAGTCCTCTCCAATTCTCATCCATGGGTTGCAAGCCGTGTTTCTTTTTAGTTCAAAGTGTCAAAACTTAAAGAGAATGAACTCAAGCTGGAAGGCGCAGCTCGTATGCTGCAAATCTGGTGAGACGGGCCACAGGAGGACACATTAACTACATGCTTTTGTTGTTATGTTGCATGAAAATGTTCAAATTACTACCATGTATAAGCCCTGAGTAGCTTCTCCAACAAAAACATCTGTACCAGCGCTGTCATTCAAAACACCACATCAGTCAAATCAGGGTATGTAAACTCTCTCAGAACTAATCTCACTGAGAATTAAGAGGACACACAGATGACTGTGTGACAAAATAAATTCATTACAATACATTAAAACCATTATGTGTGTATGGAAATAGTTACCGAGCCTACATGCTGACTTTGACACGGCAGATTCACACATTCACAGCTGTTAACCCTCCAGTAATAGTAATAAGGATTAAAGGACTTTTCTCAAGGACGAGTCTGCGTTAGTTGCTGAGGTTAAGAAAAAAACATTGATCATTGACTGGTCTGTGCTAACAGGTCATAAGCCCAGTTCTCTGGGGTCCAAGCTATTTCCGCTTGAACATACTAACACTTGTCTTGTAATTACTGCTTTCACAACTTTTGTCCTGCCTTGCTAATAAACAAAGAACCTGAAGAGAAGGTTTTTGTTCCAGGGATTATCCCTCCTCTGCTGCTGTCAGCATCACATGACTCCTCCTCAAAAGCTGGAATGCTAAGCGGTCAGAAGGCAGACAGGAAAACCATATTTCTCACTTTATTGTCCTTTGTGAAGTTGTTTTTGCAGTAAATTGCCTTACCAAAACTGCCCTCCCCTGTTGATCCGTGCGTGAGCTATTTAAAGTACTTCATCTTTCTCCTGCTCCCTCCATCCCCCTTTTTCTCTCATTCTGACTCACTCTCACTCTCTCTCTCTCTCTCTCTCTCTCACTCACTCTTCCCCTCTAACCCTATCCACGCTGTCTGTGTCTTTCTATATAAGGAAAACTATGCCAGTATAACAGAGGAGTTCACAGCAGTCAGAGAGAAGCTGCCTGAGCGAGATAGTCCTTTGGCTGGAGTCAGCCTCATCTAAATAGGAAATGTTTAATCAGAAATTTGCATTAAAAAAAACATGACTTTACAAAACACTTTGTAAGTGTTGCATAGATGCACGCAGGCATAGCCAGGGGCAAGCCACATTATACCTGCCTTATACCTGCTCAACAGGTTGTGTTAGTCATTTCAACATTTAATGGAGTGGAGCAGCCATGTCGATCAGACTCACAGCAGCTGATGTTATATCACTGCAGAATAACAGAAATACAATCCCTACCTCCATCCTCAGCCTCCAGGATTCCCTGGAGGTATTTGAAGGAGCCTGACTGTTTGGGTTCAGAGGCGGGCTCCTCATAGTCCTGCAGCATCCTGTAGACATCTGACTGCGTGTCGAAACCATTACGGCCCACAGGGGAGTGTATGGGAGGCTCTGGGCTGAAGGTGACAAGAGAGGCAAGATATAGTATTAATGCAATCCTATCTGATTAATGATGGCTAGACATGAATTCTCCTTTAGTAATCAGTCAAGACAACATTGGGGTGATGTGATTTTGTCTCTTTGGCGGTATCTAATTTAGACACTACATCTTTTACCGGGTGGTTTCATGATGTGATGTTTGACAAAGGCAGGAATGAAAGGAGCTGAAGTAGCCTAAACAAAAAGATAAAATAACAGATGACGGTTGCCAGACCACTAAAGAAAGAAAAGAAAACTTGACAGAAGGGCTGCTGAAAAAACTATGGAAGAAATGCAACAATTTTCTTTTTTCAAACAGACTGTGTAAGGCACATCTGATAGATTTTCCTTTTTCTGACACAGCAGAGACGGGTGCACAGAGGGGAAACTGAGGTGTGCACTTCACATCTCCATGTGATTCCACAGGCATGAAGTCTTAATCACAACAGCTCTGCACTATTGTTATGCATGTTCATCCATCCATCAAGTTACTCCCAAAACTCCCAGGATGGATCATGCTCACTGGATACATTCAAACCTCTGGGAGATGAGCAGGGCTGCTGACAGATGTGTTCAAATCCTGACACTTGTAACCGCATGTTTGTCTCTAGACTCTCTTCCAGGACTCTGAAGGAAACCCTCCACTGCAGTGCAAAGTGTGCGTGTGGTGTGTGTGTGTGCTGGGAGTGCTGGAGAGGATGTTCACTGGGAGACTAAACACACATATTTATTGTCCACTTGAGGGGATGCACAACAATGAATGGCTTTTCCAGATCGCATGGCCATCTGTGCAGGTGTGCCAAGAGACATCCAAAGTGTGTATATGTGTCTTTTTTTGCTGTGTGTGCATGTGTTGTTGAGTCTGTTGGAGTGTTAAAAGTGACTGTAGGTGTATTTTTTTTTTTTTTTACATAAAAATATACCTGCTGCAGCTTTAACAGTAGAAAGGTTGATGGATTTTAGAGGCAGTCACTTGAGACTTACTACTATTTCCTTGTGTGATTTTCTCACAGTAATGGTGTGCAACGAGGCTGGTCTGGAAAAGCTCACACAGGGATATTCTGAAAGCTGATACAACTGAACAGGTCCTACTGTTCACAACCACTGCATAGATAAGATTGACTGTTTTCTGAATTTACAGGTTTTAAAAGAAAAGAAAAAAAAAAACACATGGCTCCCAAAAATGTGCCATTTGTCAAGTTTTGGTAAGTCTATTTTGGTAATATTGTTTTCTTTATTTAATCCAATTCGTATTGTTTTATTGAATTGCATAATAATGAGTATAAACACCAAAATAATTACAATATATTTCAGACCAAGGTTTGTGTTTTACTTTTTGTACACTCCTGTGCGACACACACTGTGACTGTCTCACCTGTGTGTGGCACTGAGGCTGAGGCCCCCCATCTTGCTTGGCAGAGATCTGTCTCCGTTGCTGCCAGCATAAAGTCCTGACGGGTTGTTGTACTGAGCGTGCCCGGTTCCATTTCCGTATCCATGGCTGTGGCCATTATTGGGTCTGGAGTGTCCATTATTCAGGTGAGTGGGCTGGGTAGCCTGCGGGGACTGGGGTTCAGGGGTGTATGAAGGTTTACGGCTGTAACTGCCATATCCGCTGGTGATGGGCCGGAAATTCTGAAAAGACAGAAGAAAAAAAAAACAAAAAAAAAAAACAGGACCATATTAAAAAAAAGCAGCATAACAACAAAATGGCAGATTTTTATGGTTTAAAATGTATATAATTACAGAGAAACAGGGATGCAATGGCGAAAGAGAAGACGCTCGTTACATTAGAGGAAGACTTATTAATGTTCGGTTGGAGGAACAACGAGGGGTAATGGATTTATTACAGAATGCACCATTACATTCTGGTTCAGGAAATGAGAAAAAAGAGAACAGGAATGAGAAAACAAGCACAGTGGTGCCCTGACTAGAAAACCACAATTCTTCTGAGGCGAAAAGAGTGGTTGTTCCCAAATGAGGCTTTGCAGCCGTGAGGTTTGAGAGAAAAAGCTTTTTCCTCTTCATTTCTGCTTTCCCCTCTTTAATAGTAAGGCTTATTAAGAAGGAGCTTGCATTAGATTTCCTGCAGATGTTTCTGTCAAAACAAATTAGCTTGTGTGGTGTAAATACTGAAAAAAAGTGTTGTTTTTTATTTTCCTGTCGGTTTCTCCTATCAATTGAATAGTCGATGGAAGCTGACAGAGCTGATATAATGTACAAGATTAAATTATTATCTTTTTGACATGCTGGAGCAAACTGTCCACAGTCTTGCCACATATTCGCTCTGCTGGGACTGTTTAGAAGAATCTGCTGGACTAATGCGGGACAGATGCACAGGCACCTTCACTTACACCACCATATACTCAGTGATTGTGTTTATCCTGAGGTCAACGCCCTTTTCATGCATTTGCAACAACTCCACAGTGACATCATCAAGCAGCTCACTGTTTACCGCAGCTATCAGCAAAACCAAGTGATAACGCTAAATGCCGGCCCGGCTCGTCCGGCTTAGAGAGCGAAATTTACAGATAAAGTTTAATTGCCTGGCTCGCAATGATGTCAGCGTCTCTGATAGTGTTTCAGTGCTTTGAATTTTAGAGATAAGCAGCAGTTCTAACTGAAGAGACAGGGCTTCTCATAATCATACCTTTGGACTATAAACATTTCAGCCGAAACACAGTGACTTGTTTACAAGTTAAGCAATGCAGCAGGATGAGAAAGGAGTCGCTCTCGGTCAGACTGTTGTAACTATGAGCCACTGGAATGAGTGTGCGTGCATGCATGTGTGTGAGTGTGTGTGTGGCTGTGTGTTTTGGGCTAGTTTAAAGTGCCTTAGCCACAGGAGGTGGGGGGTTCACAGCCTCTCCAGACAGGACCCCTGTCATTTCAACAGATGGGTCTGCTGGATGTCATCCTGCCCTCGCCTGGACCACACACACACATGCATCGACACAAACACACACACACACGTCTTCTGTAATCAGCATTTTTCAGCATGCTGGAGACCTCCTCTTCATGTACACCAACAAGCCCACATCTTGAACTTGGGAAAGTGCCCTGTCATTGCCCTGCCTCCTGCAGTTAAGACAGATGACTTTCAAGAAATTTAAAACCACCTCTTCCTGCTCTTCCAAAAACCTCAGGCAGTAAAGATGGATGAATCCAGAACATGCTAGCAGATAACCATTCATGGTTAAAGTTTGGAGACACAGGCTGGGGAGTCAGCGCTCAATGCAGCTTCACCCCAAGAGCCAAACCCTGTTTGGGCAGGATGCCAGAAACACCCAGCTCTCTGCGGCTTCCTCTCCAAGTCAACCAGACACTCTGAAGCTCGGTTCTCACCACAGGACCAAACAGGCCAAACCAAATCCTGCTTATTATCTTCAGCCCTATTTGCACAGATGGTGGACCTCGTGTGATTTGGATTAAAAATTCACTCAACCATATTTTGTGAAACATACTGAGTTTGAAAGGAATAACATTTACTTCTGATTAATAATATTGACTTCAGGTAGGGCACGTGGTCAGCTGACAATGTGGCCCTGGTGTTGATTCAGACACCCTGTTCCTTTGAACCTGGGACGTCCACTTTAAGGGTTATCTCACTACTTGCTTTCCCACCTCACTGCTCAGAACACATCCCTCCGTCCTCCATTTCAATTTTAGATGAGATGTTTTGCTGCCTGCTTTTCCCTTTTCAACCTTGCTATCTTTTATTTCATTGCCAATTCATCTTATGTCTTTCAATTTCCTGAGGACATGCCCAGAACTGGAAAGGTGAAGTTCATCAGAACAAATCACTGTCCCTACATGTCTTTTTAGGCTTAATGAAAATCCATTATTCACTTGTCATATTTAGAAAGGAGCCAAATCTGCAGATAACAACCGGTACAATAACTGTATCAGTCAGACAAGCTTATTCATGCCTGTGTTTAGAGAATAAAGGAGGCGAGTGGAGGGAAATCCCTAAGAGTGTATTATATTACATGCTCCTGCAGTGGCAGGACGCTTAAGACATTATATTTATGACTCCTAATCTGTACAAATACGACATGTGAAGGAGAACAGGCAATCACACGCAAACATATATGGTGATATATTTAAAAGTGAAATAAAGGAGGAGAAAAAAACATTCTGATCTCATTTTTGTGTCTCAAGGGGAAATGACCCCAAAGAAGAAATAAAGTTAGTCTTATTTACATAGCCCCACATCACAAATTTGTCACAGATGGGTTGAATAATCTGAGCAACACAGGACTCTCTATCATTATACTCTCAGTTCAGTTAAGCAAAAACTGAACAGGCAAAAGTCTTTAACAGGAAAAAAGGGAGAACACAAAGGAAAAGGCATTTTAGCTAGAGGTGGTTGAAGAAGTACTCTGATCTTTTACTCTTTTAGCAAAATATTACAGTTGGAGGTGAGGACTACATTTGAAACTAGAATTACTACCTCGTGGTTGTATGCCTCTGCCAACCAGCCAGTGTGGAGTCAGACGTGAGATCTGCTTGAGGCTAGAGGCTCAAAGCTACATTAGCTGCTAGTAGCATAACACACCTGATTATCTGACCAACCCGTCAGTGGCCGAGTTGTATTGTGGCACCAGATTTTGAAAAAGGAGAATGAGTGGAATAAAATAGATGATGTCTCTGGTTCTGATGCATACATTTTGATATTTCTTTCCCCTTTTAACTGTCCATCAATTTTATAGCAGTCTGTAGTGGCCTCCTCAAAACATAGGTATTCACATCAAAATACACATAAATGACATAAAAGAAAAGATCAAATTTGATCCTAAAAGAGGCTGAGTGATAAATTGCTTCACTCTGCCCAGTCACAATCCTGGTGAATGAAAGACTTTGTGAACCATCACATCCATATCAGTATCTTTCAAAGATAAATGCAGTTCTTAAAAGTGTAGAAATGAGGATTTTTCGTCAAAGTAAAGTGCTGCTATTGTAGATTTCCCTGTTGTCAGCAGTAAGCACATGTTCACCCATTCTCACCCTCACACTCCTGCCTGAGATGGTGCGATTCTTTCTGTTGGCCCCCCTCCCCAACCATTCCTTTTGTCTTTCTCTCTCTTAACACTCTTCCCTCTCTGGTCTTACATGTCTGTTGCCCAGATATTTGCTTTGGGTGGATGTCAGATTTATAAGGCAGCACATCTGGTGCTGGCCTTATAAAAATGCCAGTTTGGTAACATTCAGGACCTGTAAGTGCTTTCAAGTTGCTCTAAAGGTATGGAGGCTCGGTTTCTTTTTATTACAAAAATCAGCTGTAAGCCAACTGTCTCGTTAAAAAGATTTATTTTACCTTTCCACGTCTGGACTGCATATAGCCTTAATGGTCATTCTGTGTTGAGGTGACAGTCATGTTAATCTGGTGGATGCCTCACTGCCCCAGTAACCTTATCTTGTTTTCCCAATGTAGACAAAACAGTTTAAAAATTAATAAGAACAGCTTCAGTCCATCTCCAACAGGAATATCAACATAACAAGTCTGTTGAAAGAGGCCATCTGTGAGATCATCTATTTCCTAATTTCTCTGTCTTGAGAAAGGCTACTCTTTCATTTTCTCCCAAATCTTGACTGCATTCCTCTTGGCTCAAAGGAAGAGAAATTTTGAAAAAAGAAAAAGTAACTAGAGTATTTATGAGAACCAGCACTGTCTACCGCTGTGTGCTCATAAATTCAGGCTGCCATCTGATTTCACTGACCTGTTTTACAATGGTAACCAAGCATGGCTAATGGTTCAGGATGACTGATCATGTATGTATGTATGTGCCAAAGAAGGAGAGAAAGACACAAAGAAAGACAGATGAAGGGGACAAAAGTTTATTTTTAAAAATACATTTACCTCTGTATGTGCTTATACTCTGTGTTCTATTGAACTGACGTGATTCGGCCAAGAGGAACCAAGTCCCTCCATTCATCAAGCTGACTAGAAGTCACCCTGATTAATAAGAGCTTGAATGGGAGAAGACTGCAGTTTCTGCTCTGGTACCTCAGTCCGCAACCACAGTTTGGTCAGAGAGGGGTAGACAGACGAGAGGAGGAGGAGGGGCTGAGAGGGAGAAAAAGGTGGAGGACCCTAATTGAAATCATATGCCTGTCTTTAACTGAGGACCGAGACCTCAGCCTGCCTGCCTCACCGGAGACACAAACACAAATTCATAACACACACACATGCACACCACCCCCTTCTCTTCTGCCTCCTGCATGGTTTAATCCCCCTGGACCTTCGAAATTAAGCTTTTCACATGGTGCTCTGCACCACTAACCAAACACAAACCAGCCCTTTATGGCTCCCTGGGTCTGGCCCTGGGTGCCTCTCTGCGAGGAGAGACAGATGGGCTACAGAGGAGGTGGCTGAGAGCCGGGGTGGAGTGGAGGTGCTCTGGGGAAGATTAATGTAGAAGTGGAATCATGGGTTCTCATGTATGAAAATGTGTTGTATTTGATCAATTTCCACTTTTAAATAAAGCTATTAAACTATTTCTTTCATACTGGTTTTGAAGTCACCAGTGGTTTGAATTAAATGTATTGTGATGTAGTCAATTACTGCATTACAATACAGCCCTACAGTTTCAGGTAACAGAACTTTAATTACTTGGTTTGGACTAAATGTATGTTGTAGGGAGAGCCACCTGTGTTGAGGTAAGATAACTACCTTCCCAGTATGAAGTAGAACAAAAGATGGGGATTGGTCATGATTTAGGCTAGTTGGTAGGAAAAAGGCAGACCAGTTACGACAGAATAGCCTAATTAGCTGTAGAAGTTGTTTGCTTCAAGGCAAAATATTAAAATTGTGAAAGGGAATTAAAAAAAAAAAAAAATTTTATGTTCATGTTGTCAGTTATCAAGCAGTTATCTTGGTTTCTAGCAAGACAGTAATTTCATACAGTTCATTCACAAGACATATTTGCACCATCAATTCCTGTCTCGTTACTCTTTAAAAACTATGCATCTTTTGATGAGCAGTTTATACTTTATCAGTGAGGGGTTAAAGGTGCTATATGTAAGTCTTCTCTGCCGCAACACAAGAAGATACACCCTCTGATTAATTGTACTCCGTCATCCTCTCATGGTGAACTGAGGGCAGACCGGACGCGACAGTGACTCACTATTGCAAAGTAGTATTATGAGATGGGGCGAGACAGGGCTAGCTGGTTAGCATGCTAACTAAATAGAAGCAGAATAAAACCTAAAATTGGTTTCACTTTCCAGCCCTGGAGACAGCTCTTGGAGAGTAAAGAAATAAAGTTTAATGTTGAACTTGCAACGTTTCTTGTAAACTGGTAAGTAAACAGCTGTTAATGCAAATGTTGGCTATGTCGCGGTAGCAAAAAATAACATGCAGCACCTTTAAATAAAAGTGGATGGTGCAACACAGCAAACAAGCTATGATAGCTTCCTCGATTTTGAAGTTTCTCTCTCTCTGTTCCATCAAAGTTCAGTACCGTTATATATTAAACAGTTTGGGTAACAGTTTGGTCATTTGGCCTTAATTCAGGGATGATTAAAGGACAACCAGAACAACAATGATACAGTTCCTTGTTGTTGCAGGGTTTAGGGATCTGTGTCAGCCTGCTACCTTTGTGACAGAGACTCAGAAAAACAGATGAAAACAAAGGGATGGATTGAGGTTAAAAACAGAAATCTTCCTTTAATCCTTGAAAAACCGTCTGAGAATAGGTTGTTCTAATTCTGAATGAGCCTGGACGGCTGCAGGCTCCCTGGGCCTTTTAACCCCTGCGGTGAGAGCTCTCAGTGACCCCGTCCACTCCGCAGCATGCTGACAGCCAAGCAGAGCAGGGGAGGCTCCATTAGGAAAACCCAAAGACTGATTTGGACATTTCTGGGATTACTGGCTGATTAGTGAACACAAACAACCAAATAAGTGGGGTCACAGGTCTGTGATCCAAAAGGCCTGGTGTGTGAATGAATGTGGAGCTGCTAAAAAGACTTTCCAGCACTGCTCCACTGGTCTGAGATTTCCTGGCAGGGGATTAAGTAGCAGTCAATCCAGTAAACATATTTTGGCACCATATGAGAACACTCTAAACCCTTTAATGGCCCCATATTGTTAAGACCTATTCATGGCCTCTATGATATAAATTCTAATCCAGTTTTTGCACAAAATCTAAGTGGTCTGGTTCTATTTATTATTCCTTAGTGCAAATATGCATCTTTGACAAATTAGGTTTACAACTCTTGTGCTCTGTTAAGTTTTTAAATTATTACTGTCATGTGTTTTTGAAAGGCAAATGATTCTTAATCACAGATATTTGAAAGCAACTGCTTTGTTCTATTCCTAAAACAAATTCGTCACGCACACAATTTTTGTTTTTTTTCTTTGTTTTTTTTAAATTTTTTATTTTTTTTTTTGTCAGAAGCAAAATTCAATTCCAAGCAGTAAAGGAATTACTGTGTTAGTAAGTCATGCAAGGACTTTGTCTGTCAGCTCCTATTAATGTTAGCTTGGAGAATTCTGCTTGCTGCCAGCTCCTGGACTGAGACTGGAAGCCTCAGTGACGTGTGATCCAGACCTCTCAGCTTCCGCATTGTGAAGCCTCATTCTTTCCACCGGGCCATAGTGCTCAGCCACAATAGCTATCGCTTTAATAACAGGGTATCCGCCAGGAATGGCATTCTGATATTGCTTACCAAAAAAAAAATGTTTGACTTACACAATGGCCAATAGGCAATTCCCACCTACTTGAAACTGCCACTGTGTAATTTAATGGAAGGAATTTTGAAAACCCGAGATGCCAGTAACTGGTGGTATTACTTTACTGGTGCATAAAACTGTCCCAAGAGCAAAACTGACAACCAAAAGGCTAAAACGCAGATGTAAGATGAGATAACCATCTACAAGCCAGAGAGGCATTTTCTCTCTGAAGCTGTCTTTCTCATTGGAAAAAGGTTGAGATTTAAGATACTTTGCATGCCATTGCACTCAGAACTGTCAGTATACTGTCTTCAAATCAAATAAATCCCAAGAAATACTGGAATTTTGCTTTGATTTGTTTAAGTGCAGTTTTCTAAGACCGCTAGTCATTATGTTTTCAAAGGACATCTCACCATGCCTGATGTAATCTTCCATCTTGAAAATGGGGAATAGTGATAATTTGCTGATTTGACCGCACACATTTGAAGACTTCTGGTGAAAATGAGCATGAAAATGTGAACATTATGAATCACAGTGCAGATTTATTAAAAATCTGTCAGTTAAGTACAAAGATATGTTGTCATCTAAATGTACTGTAGTTTCCAAATGTGGAACTAAGCAAACACATCTGTTCAAATGCACATCAGTGAACACATCAGTAAGCGATCACATCACATCGCTTGATTCTGGTTCTGATTAAAAGTCAAGTGGGGTCTCCACTTGATTAGGGTTAATGAGGATTAACAGCACGCACGGTTGATACATGACATTGAGTGAATGTGAAGTTTTATTTAGACGAGGTGGCTTCCACAGGAAAAAATGGTGCAGTAACACAGATGATTCAGGACACCCTTTTTTTTTACCTTGATATTGTCCATACATCCTCAATGGCACCCTACTCTTTTGCATGGAATTTGAAAACTGTGCAAAGCTTCTGATTACAACTCATTTGTCTTCCAACTACTCAGCGAAGTTCAAGTCAAAATATGGTTGTCAAAATTATCCATGCACTTCATGCTGTTCTTCTTAAGACACCTTATCATTATCTCATCCCTGCCACTCTTTTTTTGTCAAATTATTTCTATTTCAGGGAATTGTGTATCTTGCCAACACATGAGCACAACTCCTTGGAAATATATACACAGTCCCCACGAATTCCCCAAACAGATAAAAGAAACCCTCCAAAAGTCTTTGCAAAAACAGTCACATCAACAGAATGAAATCATACACTTTCTTATATCCAAAAATACAACATTTCCTCATCGACTTTTATGACAATATCCCGTGTTCCCAAGGCAAAAGGAAACACCTCATAGCTTCCATGTGTCACTTCCTGCTCAGTAGCTAATTCCCACAAGTGAGACTGGAATTTGTAACTAAGCCAGCTGGTCAAGAACAAGGAGCTTATGATGAAAAATGGAAAAAGTTAAATACAGAAGGCTGTCATTAGATTCATAATTATCTGGGAACTTTTCATGAGGCTCAAGTGGTAACATTTCTGCAAGAAAAAAAAAAAAAGCCTTTGCCTTCTGATGCTCCTTTTGCAATATTCTTTGTTAAGTGAGTCAATCTGCGTTATAAAAACACCAATGAATGCCTATGTAGGCTGGAAAAATGTGTGGTCACTTCCAGAGGAATTTGTTTACACAAAAGCTGAAGTGTCCTGGTGTGCTTCTTTGGTTTCAGTTCTCACCCTGCTCGCCAAAGCGTACTGCTTCAGCCTGAGTCCTGATGTTGTAGGTCACGTCACACAGCGGTAGGTACGTTTTAGAACACAGAACAATGCGTCTGATCTTTTCCAGCACAATCAGAAGTTGTGCTGTCTTCCTCATCCAGAAATTTGATTCAGTTAATTTTTGCTCATGCTGTCCAAACTGGCTCACGATTGGAGGAACTATAGTCACATATTTCAGCTTGGATTTGGTTTAGGCGCTATTAGAGAGGCCCGGCGCATTCATTGTTTCCAAGGTGTCTGAGGAACAATCGCCATTGTTAATGTATCAGCATAACCCTTCAAGCTGTATCTGAATACAGCAGGAAATAAAGAAAGAGGGAGCACAGGTCTTTTATGTGACCCCAGGGAGCGGATGTTTCCTCCTTTCATGCAAAGAAGAATTCACCTGAGCGTGAAGCTAAAGTGGCCCTGACTTAGTGGTTTCCAGGCGTCCAGGTTCACTTCATTAAATGAGACGCCAGGGAACATTTTTAGACCTCAGTGAGGGAGAGAGGAAGAACTGGATAAGATGTTACAGAGATACAGAAAGCGGCAAAAGGGCGACTTGGACAGAAAAGAGCATGAGAGAGACAGATTTGCTACTCTCGTATTACCCACACGCAAAGCCTTCCTGTCATGCATGTCTGTGTTTGTATAAACTGCTGTAGCCAATGGTTCCTCTCACTCAGGTTCCATATTTCCTTGTGTTAATCAAAGCAAGACCCGAGCTAGTGCTGAGACTGTGGGATGAAGACTGTTGAAGTGGAGTTCTGCCCATTTACTGGACATTGACTGGTTTGCTTGCTTACAGGCTGTAAAAACGAGCATACTGTGGTCATCTATCAAAGAAAAACACTGGCTGTGATCATCATTTTTTGAAGTTTATTGGTAGCTAGTTAACTAATGGTTTGGTCTGTTTTAGTGGGCTATTTTACTCTAAGTTATGCATTGTGCACTGACTCAGAACAGTGGTTAAACTTTGTTTGAAATATCCTCTTCTACTCTTTTAATGGATACCTGGTCAGAAACAAGTGGACATGGTGTAGAACACATTAACACACTGAAATGCATCTAATACTTTAACTTAAGTTTGGGTTTATGATACATTCATAATACCTAAAATGCAGCAGCACAACAGATCAATTTACTGATTGGTCCACTGCTAGTAAGACTGCACAATCAACTAAAATATAATAAAAATCTCAATGTGGCCAAGTGCAACATCTAAATTGCAGGAGCTGCAAGAAAGAAAAATCGCAAGAGCTGCAATTTTTTTAAAAAAAAAGGTCAAATGTGTCACAACATGGTTGTGAATTGTTAGTGGCACAAGTGTTGTGGAGCCACAGAGACACCCTGGCCTACAAATCATCCTCTCCAGATGTGAGGGAATGTGCTGGTTTGGTATAAGCCCCAACAAAAATCACATCATCATCATTTTAAAAAATTTTCAGTGAATATGAAATGCAAAACGATTATTCCAACCGAAATCGTGACTCATGTTGCAATCGAAATTTCTGCCAAAATAATCGCATTAAAATTTTTAAGATTAAGATTTTTTTTGCATTGTGCAGCCCTACCTTCGAGGACACTGATAGTTAGAAAGAGAAATCATCTCATGACCCCACGACCACCAACGACCCCGATTAATTACATACACTAGGGCCTCTTTCACTTTTACCTCTAACACTGAAAACAATGCTTTCCTGTAAGGTTTCAAACTGCCATTGATGAGTGGACAGATAGATTTCACTTCAGGTCTTTGTCTGACTGTTCCACCCTTTTGAGACAAGAATACCCTGCCTCAGCGAGGGCCGAGGGACACACAGATCAGTCCTGACTCCACAACACAATACTTGACAAATGGTCATCTCTCACATGTCTGAGCCACAATATGCTCATTGTCCGTTTCACTCTCCATATTCACAGCATATGTGTGCGCGAGCACACACACACAACGCACACACCTCCTGTTCTCTCCCTGCTCAGAAACCTGTTGGCCTGCCAGCACTGGAGAACTTGGAAAAGATCCTCTGCTAGAGTTCATCATGCCTTGAATATCCGTTTGGCAGCTCACTCGATTGGAGAACAATCAAGATACTATTTCAAAACCACTCCAGTCATACAGTGGGATGCATTATCTCACTTATAATCATGTGAAGAATGGTGTACAGTCAATTTACAGACCGGGTGTTGTGCCTGTTTCCATGGATTCTGTTTAGGATATGAACAGACTGAGCAGACTTCGGTCTCACACCCAGAAAGCTGTACTTTCTAAGTTATGGCCCCAAATGTGAACTCGCCTCTCCTGTGGCTAATGTGGTGGATAGTGAAGGACCTCAGTCCAAAGCAGTAGATTTCATAGTACTGCGTCTCAGTCTGGAGCTAGTTTGACATAAATCAGACCAGAAAAACATTACATCTGTTATATATAATCATATATATATATTAACGTTGTATATGCATCAGTAAGTCAAACATTTAGAAATGAATAAATGAATGTAAGAATGTATTGTGGCTGGCATCTCATTCAGAATAACTGAACACTGAATAAACTGGGTTTAAAGGGTCATTTCATCTGAATCACTTCTCTTGTCAAACGTGTTATCTAGCCATGTGTTGTGTTGTGGTTTTGAGATGTCCGCCTTGGAGAACCACACACAGTAGGATAACTAAGCAATGCAGACACTATTTTGAAATGTGGTTTTTAAATTATGCTTTTAGATAAACTAATGAAATTCCATTAGCTTCCAGTGTATTGGTGTCATGGCACTCTCATTGGTGGATATCCTGAACCTTTGGGACATAGTAAAAGCCCCATTCATTTTTCCCACAGACAATGTTATGTGACTCACAGTTAAAGCACTTCTCTGACTTGGATGGATACGAAACTCTCCCGTTGGAGTCATCAGTGAGAAAAATACACAGCTGTGATAGAAAATGTCTGGTCATTTGACAAAGAGGTGAAGGTATAAGCCTGTGCACATAAAAAAAAATCTGAATTTCTGCAAGAATCATTCAATCACAATTTCCTAGCTCTGTTTCGTGTGACATTAATGGCAGGAACAAGCTGAGAGCAACATTTCCATGTTGAGAAAACTGAAAACAATCTACAGCTCAAATCAGTTCGCTTTTGAATTCTGGGTCAGTTTTGGATGAATTCAGCAACTGTGGTGCTGTGTTTTGTTTAAAAATTTTGAATCTGCTACTGTTCTGATTTGTGCCTCTGACTGGCTTCTTCTTAACAGCAATGCCAGCTGAGGCTCATGGGAATTGTAGTATTTAGACCTTTCTGCCTAACAAAACTGATTTTTATAACAATAGGGATATCATTTATAGAAAAAAAATATATAGTAACTTAACGAACACACACATTTTTGATGTATGGGACTTGCTGGTCACATAGAGGTCTACGATCCAAATGAAGGCTTCACCATTTGACTTCTGATTAGTTTCTTTCTCTCAATTGTGAGCTGGTGAGTAATCTTTTTGGATTTTAGTATTTTTCAACCCAAGCCTGACCGAAATCCGAGCAGTGAAACTCAGTGTTGGCAGCATGAGAAGTTCAGGCAGATCAGTCCTGACAGCATCCCAGTGGGTGTGTGTTTAAATCTAAAGAAACGCCTACGACTTGTGCTTCAGTAAATCCACAGTAAACAGTGGTTACCTGTGAGTCAGGCTCCATGTAAGGGCTTGTCTTGCCGTCTTCACTAACAGTTGGCGACCACACTCTGTCTCCTGGTCCCGACCTGAAAGACAATACCCATGAGAGAAAAGAGAGAGTGTCAGATAAATCTTGTGCCATCTAACACCTGAGCATTGACGCGTGCAGTCAGTTCTGCTGAGAAGCAAGAATTGTTCTTTCCACAGAAGAGCCTGCACATACAGTGTAATTATTTCCGAGTGTGGATGTTGAAAAAGGTGAAAGATATTATTTACTTTCATCTTCTCATAATTACTGCCGGGAAAGACGACAACTTTAGCATCACATGATATGCCATAACTGTTGAGTAATATTAGCAGTGCAGCAACACTCACATATAGATGCAGTTAACAAATCATACACTACACTGGTAGCTTTGTATGATTGTGTGTATGCATGTGTGTAAATGTGGATTTGTATGTTTGGCAGGTTTTCACATTAGGAATGGGATAAAGCTACGTCCTGGCCTCTTCCCACTGGTACAGAGATAAAGTCATCATCACATCATAACTCCAGTGTATGAAGTATCCAGAACACGCTGCTGTCTTGGCCCCGGACTTTTCAAAAGTAGTGATAACTGAATTACTGCCCCCCTCCCCCCATTGAGATTAGCAGTAATTGACTCCAGTTGCACATACTTAAAAAAGGACATGACTTACTGACTGGCAGCAATGATAAAATACATTATTTACAACGCTGCTGAATGGGCCTACTGCTCGTGCATGAGCAGGGGTCCACATTATTTATTTTGTTCTTTAAAAGGCAGAGAATAAAATGCTTTGGTGAAACTAGAGAGTGTAAACTTGCTCCTCGTGATTCATCACTAACAATTCACATGCATTGCTGTTTCACTTTCAAGGTACATGTTGAAGTAGTTGCGGTTTTCGTGTCATATAAAAAAGATCTCATTACTTTAGTTCACTGGGTCTTTGTTGCCATGGTGCAGGCGGCTAGGTCGGAAAGCATCCAACTGCTAAAGGGGTAACACCAGGACATCGCACAGAGAAACTACAGGACAGTGTGTGTCTATGTGTGTGCTACTCTTCACTCATTCAGACCCCCGTCCTCAGAGAGATTAAAACTTTTAACTGTGTGTGTGTGTGTTTGTGTGTTTGTGTGTGTGTGTGTGTGTGCGCGTGCTTGCATGCGTGGATTTGTCAACCCCACAGGGTGGAGAATTGATGTCTATAGAGGTGAGGTCATCAGGCTGCAGCTGGCACAGCGTTGGCTGAGCTGAGGCAATGCTTCAGATATGAAGCACGGAGGTGTTGCTATCAAGGATGTTCTTGTGAGGCGCCAAGTGTCTGGCAGACAAGCAACAGCTACTGCGTAGGATGCCCCCCCCCCCCCACCTTCACCAATTCCACCACAGTCCTCGGACTGAAAGTCGTCATGTTTTCATATTGTTTGGTTTCGATGGTTACCACACAAACAGCCCATTGAAATGAGTTAAAGTTCAGTCTTAAATGGCCTATTTGAACTGACATTTTAGATACTGTGCATCCACTACAGCGGAGTTATGAAAGCCGACGCGTGGGTGGAAACTGACAGACAGACCAATTTATGATTTAAAGTGTTACACTCTTGCAGTCATTATATTGAAGGTCAGTCTTGAGAGGGACATCAGTTCCATACTTGAAATTTGAAAAATATTCCTCTGGAGAAATGACACTGTTGGCTGAACTTGGGCTTCATGCTCACAACTGCATGTCATATCACATTTCAGATTTTCGGCAATGAACCTAATCTAGTTTTATTTTTCTGCCAGAAAGGAAACAGTTTTGGACCATCTCAAACATAACCCAACAGAAGTGTCCACAGCAACAATTTGCAATCTGCTGCACACACGTTTGATCACAGACAATGAACTGTATTGTTGCTGTCTCTTCACCAGTATTGGTTCAGTGTGTGAGGGGTGACCCTGGACTGTCAGATCCAAGGATGAATCCAGCCTGAGAAATACAAACCAGTGAACCTGTTTTAACCAGAATACCATGATGTGACCGTGATGGAACTAAAGATTTAAATCAATTTGCAGACTTGAGTGGCTTTATCTCATCTTTCTGAAACCTCCTCTTACTGTTGCCAAAATATATTCACAGAAGACTGATCGTCACAGCAGCTCTGTGCGCTCTGTTTCTTAACAGAGATTCATAATGATAAACAGGATAGGGGTGAGGAGTCCCAAGCTCATTCCTTAAGTGTTGTGTTTGATTTCCACCCACCAGCTCCCCTTCTGCTCCTCTAACTGAATGCATCAGTGTCAAGCAAGTTGAATACAGACAAACAAAAACAAAAGTGAAATTTTTTTTTTTTTTTTTTTTTTTAAATTAAAACACAGAGGGTGAAAAAACAACACATGGCCAGCTAATTTCTGAAATCCACATGTTTTCATTATGGTAACCAATATATTAAGTCAGTTCATTTTTGTTTTCAAATGACCACAAGTTGTGTGATAATCCTCATTCATAAAACGCTTTAAAAAGGAAGACAATTACATAAATCACATAAAACTGACAGGAAAGGCCATAAAAGTATCATAAGAATTATAGAAGGAAAGAACAAGGCAAAATAAACCCGTAAAATTTAGCCACAGAGGACTGAATAGAAAAAGTTTTTTTTAAAAAAAGGACAACACATACAGAAAGCAGCACAGAGAAAGGAGACTCTCAGGTCATCGCAACAACTTTTCCATTTTTTCCTTTGGTCATATTTTCCCCTGCCTGACCTCCCCCTGCCAGGTTTAATTTCCTGATTGGGGAGATCTGGTTTTGAGAGCAGTGGATGAGTTTACTTTGGCTGCACGGGATCACCATGTTCAAGGAGGAGCATGAAAACTGAGTGCCCTCAAATTAAGATGCGGCTGATCACGGAACATTTCAGGGTTCACTTAAAGAGTCCGGCCTCGCTCCATCAACCCATCTGAACAGGGAACGCTTTTCAGCCCCTTCAGTGGAGCTGCTCCTCCCGGTATCTGGTTATGTGAGAGGAGTTTAAATACTTTCCCCTCAGCGAGTAAAGACAGACAATCACCTACTAAAGAGCAGTTATGGAGGTCTTGACAGCAGACCTGAGGGGGTCACTTGGAAAAATCTGCATGTGAGTGATGACAAGATCAATGCAAGAGGGAAAAAAGGAGGGAGGACTTTGCCCCCACCTCCTTTCTCCTCCCTTTCTGCAACATGGCCTGTTAAACTCCACTGATGCTGCATTTATAACCACCACAAAAAAGAGACCTTGGGAGAGCATGAGAGGGATGACGTGATGAAGGGATGAAGGAGGCTGAGGCAGCGGTGCTGGTGGTGGTGGGGCATGTGTGTGAGTTGGGAGGTTCCTTTTTTTCTTTGCCCCAGTTGGAGTCCTGTGTTCCTTTGGTCCCATGCAGCCTCGTGCATAATTCCTCAGCTGTGAGTCACAGGTCGTGAAGTCAGAGCGAGACAGCAGGGGCGAATCCCGCACCGGAGCGCTCTGACTCTGTGTCTTTTCTCTGCCTATTTTGTCTGATTCCTCCTGAATCCTCCGCCCTGTGTTTTGTTTTGATTTTATTCTGCAGATCATGATCAGATTTGTGTTTCTCCCCCAACAGGATTCAGATATACAGTCTTACCACATACATTATACATCACAATAACACCTTATCCTGGCCTGTCTCCCTTACTTCTGCATGTGTTAACCTTTAACTACAACTAAAATCAATCCCCACTGAGACCTCGATCAAACCATAACCTACTGTACAAACAGTCCTTTAAACAAGCAAAAAAAAAAGATCAATGCAAGAGGGAAAAAGGGAGAGAAGACTGCCCCCACCTCAGTGCACCTCCATCAGTGCATTATAACCTTGATTTCTACAGTGTGACAAAATAGTCCCAACTCAAAGGTCCACTTACTAACTTTTTAGGAGCTTTTAATCAGTCAGTGGATGGGTGGAGAAAGATCAAGGAGACCATTTCCATTCAACACCAAAGAGCATTTGGACTGAGGCAGAGCTTATGATCTCATATGACCACTTGTTATCCGGTAACTCATGGTTTACACTTATGTAACCAAAGTAAAACACTCGGCCATTGAGTCACTGATGAAGACTGTGAGATGTGACTGAAAGCTTTTAAAAAGCTAGCTTATTTGCCACTTAAACGACCACGGCTGTTGTTATATTTATTTTTCTGGTTAAGTCGTGGTAAAGAAAAACAAACTAGCGGTATTGAACTACAAGATGAAACACACACATTTGTGATGTAAATTTGTAACTTTGAACTTCTTTTTGGCAAGTTTAGTTTAATGTGCCTAGAGAGAATATCTATTTCTTAATCTTCTGTTGACCTCCAAATAAAATGGAGACGAATGGATTCAGTGAAAACTCTTTATAGGGAGGTACAAATAAAATTCCATTCAGCCCCATTAGAAACGTTTGATATTTGGATGAACTGGTCCTTTAAGCTCCAAACCATCTGCAGGTTAAACTTCAGTCCAGCCTGGACCTAACTGTAAATTTTCCTTTCCACACTAAGTGAAAATGAAACGAGAACAGCAGGATAACCCTATTTCACAAGCCTTTTTTTGGAGAATACAAGAACAAGAGTAACACACACAGCTCAGGCATCGTGACTCATTTCTCAGCACATTTAACTTGCCACCCCAGCAGGAGTCTTTCCGAACAGCTTGACCGGCGGTGGAAACACACATCCCAACCGCCATCATCTGTTTCTCAGGCCTCTGCAACCGCAGGGCTCTCTCCAAGAAGCTCTGGCAGACGGAGAGAAACTGCAGGGAGGTGAGGTCAGGGTGGAAGAGATGGGGAAGAGAGAAAGATGAAGAGGAGATATAAAAAGAAGGAACAGAGTGGGATGAGCAGAGTGGGATTTAGGTTTGGAGAGGGAGACGGGAGAATGGCACATGGAGGTCAGGGACAAGAGATGAGGAGGGTGGAAACGAAGAATGAGGAGGAGAAAATGGAGGAGAGAGAAGAAGGTCTCCTCCAAAGCTGGTTCCTGTATTTCCAGAGTCAGATATACAGGGCGAGCAAAGCAGACATGACACACACTGATATAGGCCCAGTGTGTCCACGTGCTGTGACATTACAGTGAACATGACAGTGTGTGCATTTATACAGAAGGTGGCGGCCACTTTCTCTCCTCAGTGAGACGACACAGTTCCATTTGATTACCAATGCCAGGAACTAACAGAAACTAGTGAGGGTGTTCACCTCACAGCGGAGCGCTGACAGCTCTGCATCAGTGAATGGAAAGCTGTGATAAAGTGGTGACCTCAGACTCCGTTTTTCTGTTTCCTTGTCCTTGTCTTACCTTCTTTCCGTCTTAATTTTCTCTTTCATACTTTCCTTTTTTTTTCCCCCTCTCCAATTTCTTCCTTTATTCTCTCATCTGTCTCCTCACTTAACCTCTGGCTGGACAAAACATAAGTCCACCCAAGATCACATCGATGTTCAATTATCGATCATTTGTGGGTCTATTTTCTTCTTTGGTGGTATGGATGACAAACTGCAGAGAGCAGAAACATAATGAAAGAAGATGCTTCCAGAGACAAGTAGCTGGCAGCATCGTACGGGAAAAGCATCATATCAAACTGTAAGAGTATGTCGTCTCCCTGGCCTCAACTTCACCAGAACATACTGCAGCTGTAAGATGTGTTTTGATTAAGTGTATTGGCATAAAACTCAGCTCTGAATGGTTCAAACAAATGTTCCTGGGGTTCACTATCAGCACGAGCAGTAAAAGTAGACAAGACAAAGTACTTAATCACAACAAGAATAAATTCTGGACAGCGCAGATTAATGACATCTAAAATCTACTGTTTGAAGGTTGTATTTTCTTTTAATGGTGGTATTAAAAAAAATCCACACAAACAACTGCAGCTGCCGGCCCCATGTTCAGCTTTCATGAGCTTCCCGGGGCGCCTAACCAGAAACCCTCCGATGCAGAGCGCTCTTAAAAATGCTCCATAATGCAAATGATGAAAAATGGGGGTTATGAAAGTAATAAATGCGGACACATTGCAGAGAAACATTCTTGAGTTACACGCGACCTCAAGCTCAGATGTGTCCAGTGTACTGTAATTTTGGTTCGCAGCAGACGTGTAGACTCATATATTTGTCCATCGGCAGCAACACAAAATTACAGGTCTCTCGTTTCCCCATCTATGGCTCTGTGACTGTTTGGAGTATTTCATGGCGCAGGCTTTTAATGAGGGCTGAGAACTGTTGTCCTCTAAAATATTATTTTCTCGTGAGTCAGCATGAGTTCTCGTCACTCCCAATTTCTTTTCAACTCCAGAATAAATGGCTGCAGTTGAATAATCCCCAGTTATTCCTGTGGCCCACAGCTGAGGAGTGTTTCCAATAAACTGAAAATCACATATTTCAAATGCCCTTTGGTAAATAACTATAGTTAGTACTCATCTTTTACACGTGAATATGACATCCCAACTGTCTGGATCATGAATAACATAGAGCTTGGAGCTTATTCACTAACCAAACTACCATGTGGCTGCTTTTACACAGCTCATTTAATTTCCTTGGACAACTTTTTCAAGGTTTTAAAAATTTTGATGCAAGCCCAAAATTTGCCTTTTTTAAAAATCTATTTTTGTTACCATTTGAACTTCTGTAGATTTGGAGTTGGTTAATTTGCAGTAGCCAAAAGAAACCAAAGGAATTTAGGCTTTTGTAAATTAGTCTACTTTGTTTGTCTGTTCAGTCCTAGAGACAGTTGCTGTTTATTAAAACATAACTTCCTGAGAAAAAACTACTGCACACTAAGTGTTTAGGACACTGAACGTAATACTTTAATCACCTGGCTACTGGTTGAAAGGACTGCTTTGGAAAAACATGGATGTGAGGGTTAACCCATACACAGCTTTGATCTGACATGAGGAATGTGTGAAAAAAAGTCAGTGTCCCATCATCGCCTAACTCCAGCAGGAATAAGTTAAGATTATTTCAAAACTTGTGGTGCCTCATGTCGTCTATCTGAGGGAGAGAAACTCGACTCTGAGCTCCACTGTGTTGTCGGTGTAATTGAATTTCCAGCAATGCACAAAGCAGAAAACGCTGGCTGTAAAACAGCATTCTGGGCAGAGAAGGGCCCATGTGGATTTCTCACTTGGTCTCTCTGATTCACCGCTCCTCTACTTGGCTTCAGTCTCTCTCTCTCTAACTCTCTCTCTCTCTCTCTCTCCCTCTGCCATAGTGTCTCTTTCTCTCTCTCTCCACCATTTCTCTTTTTCCTCTTTCTCATATTTCCCACCGCCTTTCAGCCACTCCCTTCTCTTTCAACACTTCTTCTCGTCTGCCGTCTTGTCTTTTGTGACTGAGTAACCCAAAACTTTCATATCCATTTTTAAAATGGTCTTTTCCCTCTTGCTCTGCCTTCCCTCTCATTCACCAGCAGGTCATTTCAGCTCTGTGCACTGGAGCCAGAGGTGCATGCCTACATATCTCTCAGACATGACTTACCCTCCTCCTGTCCAACAGCAGAGCAATTCACACTGTAATTATTCATCCAATATACTGAAGGAAGGTCACATACCAGCAGCTAGCCTTGCTCTGCTTGCGCTGATATACGACCCTGCACACAACTGCTATCTTGTCAGTTTAAATGGGAAATTAAGGAGGATTGATGAACAGCATGACTGTGTCTGGAGGATTACTTGTGGCTTTAATTCAGAGGAATGATCTTTAGCTAGTTAAAAGACCTTACGGGGTGTCAAATATCTGTGCTCACATCACTGAAAAGTCACTTGTAGTTTTCTCCACATTTTGTCCACCTGCATTTAACCCACTTGTATTTCGCCTCCAAATTTGAATAGATTTCTATTTACAAAAAAACATTTTTGTACTTTACTCAAGGACACTGTGTCACTCACCAAAAAAAGAGCAAACTTCTTAAATCTCACCCATTACAAAGTTTTGCTGACAAGCATATCTCAAACCCGCATCAGCAAACCTGCATAAAAAGTAGCATCTTAGATTTTAATATGTCAATTGATATAAATGCGATAGAGCTCTGACAGCTACACAGCACATTAACTTCTATCTTCTATTACTTCTTACATTCCCTGTTTTGTTAAATAACTCTATTTAAGGGGAAGTTTAAGCTGAATTTGGAAACATTTGGGTGCAGGTGGTTGAGTGTGGGAGTTTTTCTTGTGCTGCTGCAGCTGTGGAGGAGCTCCCCTGGTCTTTGAGCTGAATACTACTTTATGTATCCTTAAATAAATTTACTATTCCTATGTGGACAAGCCACTGAATGCTCAGCCACTCAGCTTGATATATGAATGGATGGATGGTTTCTACTACAGGCTGTGGTGGTGGGAGGAGGCAGGGCAAGGGAGGGGGTGCTGCATGCTAGAGTGCAAAACTATAAAACACAAATACAGTGCAGAGAAAGAAGGAAAAAGTGCTTCTGTGTCTGAATAGGAGCGTCTGCATGTGTGAATCTTTGTTTGTCTGACGGGTCCAGTTACCCCGGGAGTGATTCTTATTTCCACTGCATCTGCAGGTCAGCGTCTTGCTCCAAACCATTACGAGAGAGAGAGAGAGAGAGAGAGAGAGAGAGAGAGAGAGAGAGAGAGAGAGAGAGAGAGAGAGAGAGAGAGAGAGAGAGAGAGAGAGAGAGAGAGAGAGAGAGAGAGAGAGAGAGAGAGAGACTGTTTTGTCTGTTGCCCTAAAAGGAGAGAGCTGAAGCACCAGTTGGCTGTTGTCACTTCACTGAAACCACAGTGTTCTTCATCTGAGAAGATGGGGTTCAGAGGTTGCCAGATTCGCTTCTGCACTTTCCAGTACTCTGGCAACCCAAAGTAACCATCTAATAGAAATGTGGGAAGCAACTGACATTTCAGTTTTTCCTTGGTTACCCCCTCCCTCCCCCCTCCCTCCCCCCCTGTCTGTTGTTAACTGTTTAGACAGATGATTTCCATCCTGCTATCCTGTCAGAAACATGTTGCTCCTGTCTTCCACTTAAGGTCAAATCATCCATCCTCGCATACTCGGTCTAAAAATGATGCACCAGTCTGAAGAGTGTAAGACAATTTTCCACTCCATGAAGTGGTAAAATGCACAATATCGACCTTTCAAGTCCACTTGAAAAGGTCACTGTCTGACTCACTGTACGTACAAGCCTCCTGGACTTTATGACGGCGCCCTATAGGAGCAGCGAGTCGATCATTTAGACTGTCGTAAACCTGTCATCTGTCCCTGTGACTCGACTGTGCCAAGCTGAACAGATGCACCAGAAATAGAAACAAGATGTGTTTCTGGACGAGAGGCAGTAAATGACCTTAGTCATAAAAATCTGTCAAGTTTTTCAACTCAATTCACTTAATGAGCCTCAGAGCAAAAACCATGAGCAGCAGCTGCTGAGGGTCAAAGCAGCGACGACTGATTAGCAAGTGACTAATGTTCAAACATTTCCTGATATCCGACATCATAATTCCCATCAGTTGTACGGTATGGAAAATGGACTGAATCAAATCTGCGCGAGCCTCAGGCCTCGTGCAGGAATGAGGAGCAGGCTACTGAGGTCTGGGCTTAGCTCAGTTTTTTATTAACTCCACACCCTCAGATTTTTCTCATTTTCAGAGCTGTACACTTCAGACCCAACCACCTGACATCACTTGAGGCAGTTTACCTGACTTCACACAGCTCCACACAACTGTTTTCACATGTGCAGCAGTACTCCCCACGACCTATACACAGACTTTGACGTGTGAAATCCATGGGATTCCCCTTTAAAGCAACTATACCTACTAAGTTGAAGTTAGCTAAAGAGCTTGATCATAACCAACACTGACCAACAATCCATCCTGATCTCCCCTCTTAAATGCGTTTGTGGTGCCGCAGCTACATCATGCACAACCATTCATCATGGTTTGACCAAATGGCCAAATGTTGTTTACCGGGTGAGACCGGTCTCACGATTTCATACCTGGTGATGCTGAGTATGAGCTGCTGAGTACAGGTTTTGATCTTGTTCTGAGCCTCCATGTGTGTCATGTGCTCTGTGCTGTCGCCATTGATGGCCAGGATGGTGTCGCCTGGACACAGGTCGCCTAGGGCCGCCTTGCTGCCTGGTGTTACCTGAAGATAACATTCACACACACGCACACACAGACACACACACACACACACAGACACACACATACCGATCCACGCACACACCCAGGAAAACAAAAGAAAGAACTGTTATAAGTGGTGTCAAAGTGTCAGTGAGAAAGAAAAAGAGTATTAGTGCGGGAGTGTCAACACAGAGGCCAAATTCAACAAAAACAGCTCTCTTTTGATTTATGTAATATTGCCTTGGGCAGCAGTCTAGGTTTACATTTTCAAAAGCCAGCAACAATGACACTGGGAAGTGAGAGACCACTCAGAGTTTTTAAAGTGGTGAAATATTGGACTGAACTGGAACAATTTTATACACTTGGCCTGTCAGTAAAAAAGAAAAAAACAAACAGACTGCTCAGCAATTGCATCAGACTAAACCCTCAGTGGATCTCAAGTCCAGGAATAAGGTACATTAGCAGAGTTTGCATATGAACCTTGAACCTCAACAACTGTCTCTGTGCAACGTTCGATTCGTTTTGAAGCATCTGCTCAATATGTTCTTCCAGTTTTGCTTTGATTTGATTTGTGACGTGGAGCGCCTTGATCCTCTGAATCATGCCGTCCACATCGCTTTCATTCTGAAGAGTATCTTTCAGCTGCTAGACAGTGAGCAGGTTCCTCTCTGTGATCCTTCATCCCACAAACATGCTGGTCTGCGGACATTTGAGCCCCACAGGGAGGCAGAGGGGGAGGGCGGTATCCCAGTGCGCATGTTTCACCTTCCCAGACACACTAAGTAACATATGATAACAATTTTCCATTATTGCAATGCACACACACACACGCACACGCACACAAACGTCCCTGTTATTTTCAGGCCTGCCTCTGACTGGTCATATGGTTTTGGCAAACATAAGAGAACAAACATAAATTAGCAGAAATCCTCCATCATCAAACCAAGACATCCACTGTGAAACAGCCACTGTCATATGGCAGCAAGCTGCAGAGGAAAACACTTTTTACTAGCACTGAAACAAAAATGTAATGAAACGTGAACAATTGTCATCATGTCTCCGGTCGTCTTTGTGCGCTCCATGTGCTGTCAAGCTATGACATGTATGACTATTACTTTGACTGTATTTTTCCAGCCATTAAATGTGAGGAGATTTTCTGCAGCTGGATTCAATTGCGATCGCTGTCGCACTGTTTTCAGATGAATTTAAATCATTCATCTGTGACATCTTTGCCTTGAAAAAACAGCAGGATTTGTTATTCTCTGTTGCAGATTGATGAAGCGTTATAGGAACTCTACCAATATCCATTTAAACACATTTCATTCATTTCTAGCAGCAACAACTGTCAAGAGGACGAAGTTTAGTAGCAACTATGGCTGAGGATGCAAAGTGAAGAGCACCAGCATCTATAGGATAACATTTATTTACATTATCTCATTATTATTTTCTTGTTAGTTAGATAGATTATAGATACATAGATAGATGTTCATTAGATTTAAGTCTGTCTCATGATTCATTAACTGATTAATTAAAAAAATGTCCCTTACAATTTGCAAGAGCCTATGGTGACATCTTCAGAGCAATTGTTTTGTCAGACAGATCATTATTATTATTGACTAATTGGTCTAATTGGCGAGCACCTACAGCAAAGATGTCACCAAGTAAAGGGTAAAATTCATACCCCAGCACTTTGTCATGTTTGAGAGCTAAAGGACCGAAAATGAGTACCTGTACATCTATAAAGACACAGGGAACAGATGATTAAGGATCATTTTCCTCTTACTGAACCCCTTGTATGTCAAGTGTTGGTGCTCAATCTTTGTCCTGTCATCAAGGTTTATAAGTGGGTACCTCTCTTTGAGCTCATTCATTTCCATACCAGAGCGCCCACTGCCTGACCTCACAACATCTCGTAATGCCTATTACCCTGACAGCTGCACATGAAGATGTATTGTGTTTGGAACATTGAAACCTTGCTCTGAAATAACACTTACCTCACTAACACATCTAAATAATCTAATCCAAGATAAATTAAGACTATGATTGGCAAAAAGTTGATCCAGTGCGGAATAATGAACAGAGGAGAGAGAGAGGAGAAAGAGAGGAGCTGTCTGTGCAAGAGAAACAAACTGGCTAACAGGGGAGGAGCGGTTTAAGAGCAAAGGAACACAAGTTCATGCTCCATGAAGCACTAATAGCTCAGTCGTGTGGTTCAGATGTGGAATTTGTAATTTACAGCTTCTGACTGCCCCGTTGTCCCTGACTCAGTTCCGGTAAGCTCAAAGGTCAGCAGCATTGTGGGAAATGTGTGTAAGTTTGTGTGTGTGTGTCTTGGATTTGTGCCTGGGCTGTGTCACAGTGGAGTGAAGCTCATGCACCCCACCAGCACACACAGAGTGAGTAACATCACTTCAGGGTCAGGCCATGAATAGCAATGCATGAATCATGCGTGTTCAGACACACACACACACACACACACACACACACACACACACACACACACACACACACACACACACACACACACACACACACACACACACACACACACACACAGTGGTATGCCAAGTGACACAATGGCATGACTGAGGTCGTCAACAGGGGACAAACATTCCCGAAACGTAAGGAGGCTGTAGAGTGAAGTGGTTCAGACATATCATCATAATCTGCTATTATTACCCTACACTGCGGATGTAGTGATGTAATGACTTCAAACTACAGAGCTTTAAAGATGGATGTCATTTTGTAATTACTCTGCTTTCCTGCTTCTGACCAGCATTTTTTTTTTTTTTTTTTTTAAACCATAACTTTCTGTTTTTGTCTTTTTGCTGACACGAAACCACTCATAGTAACAAGATCTGAGATCAACTTCCACTTGCTTCATTTGTCGGCAGAACTAAAAGTACACTGATTAATCTCAAAAATGAGAAGTGACTCTGGTCTAAAAAAAACTAACAGGATGTGTGTGACTGCAGCGAACAAAGAGCTATCTTGGCTTGTGCAGAGGATGGAACCAGAGATGTCGTGAAAGATATAAAGTGGTTCAAGGCCACAGTAGAGGGCAGAAAATGACAATAAATTGAATAAAATTACCCAGCTTTGCTAAAAGTAGAAACCTAGTATCACATGGTATGACTTCAATCCCATTTTCACCCAGTAAACCTACTTTGAGTTCCAACAGACTTTCATGGAAGTCTGCTAGAACTGCACCAAAACAGATTTTTTTTTTTACTCTTTACTGACAAAAGGAGCGTTGAAATGCTACAAATTATGTTCACAGATGATATCATATAACTATTGTATGGTACTTACTGCTAATATAATCAGATTTTCTTTCATTTATTTACCCAAACTGCTCTCGTTGTTAACAGAAAGACTTGATGTACCCGAAAGAATCTGCATTAAAGACTACAGGCAATTGCTTTGACATTACACCATGTCTGTTATCTAATATATACAGGGTCGATTGCGCAAGCAGCCATCATGGATTTGAGGCAACATTGATCGTGCAGAGAGCAACTTCACCGGTTGTCGGGCAACCTAAGCAGCCCCATCGCAAACACTGACATAGTTAATTGCTAACAGTTAGCATAATGGCAGCCTCATGTCACACAGAGTCATCATGTGGCACACGGACTCCTGATGACTGTGAGCTGCAGCGTGGCTTCACTGTGGACATGTTTTTATCTGTGTGTCTGAGCGTGAGATAGAGAGAGAGGCAGAGGACACGGGTGTACTGTGCCTGTGTATTACATCTCATAAAAAAGCTGCATCAACACTTCCAGTTGAGCGTGTTATCAGCCTCCAGGCAAAGTATTCTGTCACGTCATCATTGTTTATGTCTGTGTGTACTGTCTTTCTATTTCATCTGCAGCGAGATCTCAGCCATAAAATTCAAAGTGCTTTCGCTGGCTCAGTTGGAAGTTGACCTTTAGAAGATTTCTTCTGCAACTGTGGTATGTGGTACAAGCACATGTAGGATCCAGGACGAGGTCTTTTTTAGGAGCAGCTTCTGTTCTACAAGTAGAATAGATGTTCCTGTAAGGGAAAATTTTGATTTTTTTCAGAGACCGCAAAGACGTCCTCTGCTGGGTGGGAGTGCTGAGTCGCACGTCTGAGCAACAGAGAGAATAATTCCTGGCAGCGTGTCAGACGCCTTTGTTTGCTTGTTGGACTAGCGATAGAAACCATGGTTATGACCTTGGTGACGCTGTGGAGAGACGTTACATAGCCTGGGGTGTGAGGTTCTGACCGGTGTGTGATTATGACACTCAGACAAAGACACTGAATCTGCCAAGAACAATAAACAAGAGTGTGGATTATGATGAAATATGTGAGGTTAGATTTTAATGAGAACATGAGGAAATGGGAGAGTCACTTGAACTTAATTGCAGCCTGTGATGCGTTTGTGTGTCTACAATAACCACAATGTTACTGACAAATATTACTCATCAATAAGTGTGTAGAAATCCTTGTAAATCTGATTCATAATGAGATTAGCACTCAGTCTGATGGGTTTTTGTTCCTAAATTCAGCTTTTCCTGAAGAGTTTCCCACATGTCCCTCTCACCACGTGACGCTTCAACATGTGCATGACTGAAGAGCCATGTTTGAGATACTTGGAAATCCTCGCAGCAAACACATCAAAACAAAAATATGTTTGTGGTGATACAAGCAGACTGAGATGATGAAGTTAGGGGGAAAAGCGCATTACTCAAGACTCACTTGATGACGCGAGAGAAAATCCAGTGCCAAACTCTAATAACCATACAAGCAACAAGAAGCAGGTTCATCTATGAAAACTGAACTTGTTAAACTCTTTAGTGATATTTCTCCTGAATAATAAATAGATAATAATAATAATTAAAAGACCTGGAATCTCTTCATTTTCAAGCTCTCACCAATTACAGAATGCCACTTTCATACACCAGATAACCAGATGAGCAGGAAACGCTCAGCAACAACCCAAGGACTCGCATTGTTCCCCCTGCCTCACTGACTCAGGAACTCCACAGACGACAGGAAACTCTTGGAGAGTGCCATCTGTTATCTTTTGCTCAGTCTGTCGTGGAGATGCAGCTCGTCGCATCTGTAATTGCAGCCTGGAGAAAAGAGGAGCCTAAAACTGACGATAACAACCAGCAGTGTCGGAGGAACAACCCATGTGGCTTTCAGTCACATGTTCTGTCTGTGGTATGTGGCAGCCCTGAGAGATCCAAGGGCACACAGGACACCGAGTTTATTTGATGTATAACTGCTGATGCAGTCAAAGTTATATTTGCTCTTAATCCATGCACCGTAAATCAAATGCTCTCGTATAATCAGCATAAGAAAGAGCGATATGACTTGATACAGTTAGAGCCTTTTCTCTTGGCTCAATGAGATTCCTATAATCCCATAACCAGGAGAAAATGTTGATAAGCTTACAGTCGAGTAGAAGTGATGACAAAGAATGTGATGACACTACACGACTTTCTCCTTCTCTCTGTTCCATTTCTTTGTGAAATTATGGGTTCACAATTTTTCAAGGTCAAAACAACACTCATGCCCATACGTCCACTGAAAGAGTTATTGGACTTTGTAACCCATACTCTTGTTCATGCTGGCTGTGATCCTTTAATCACTCTTCCCCATCACTCACACTGAGACCACTAAAAGAAGGCCTCTCTTTGCAGTCAGTATGGACAAGAGGAGTTATTACAGCTACCAATAACCCCTCGAATGTACATGCAGGCATGTCACTGTTGTTTTGAGACAAAGAAAAAATGTGAAGCTATCCTTTAAATACATTAAGAACATGTGAACACACAGACAGGTCACCCCGCTCTTTATGAAGAAGAAGCCTTCAGGTTCTGCTGGGTTGATTATGTCTTTGTGGTGTTTGGGGACTGGAATTATGTATTATGTGCATAAAAATGTAGAGCTGAAACCATCTGTATTACTTAATATTTAGACATTCCCAAGTTCTAGATTTTACATTTTAAAATTGTGGAATTTGTTGCTTTTCTTTGTCCTGATGTGACAGTTAACCGAATATCGTTGGATTGAGGACTGCTCTGGATTTGCGAGTAGTTCTCAAGTGAGCATTAAAATACATTATATAATGTATAATACATATACAATGTCAATGTCATAATACATTTATAATGTCGAATGTGGTCCCTTTTCATAAAATTGGGTATTTGATTGACAACAACAATTAAGTGATAATCAGTTAATCATCTCTGGTTACAGCTTCTCAAAAATGAGATTTGTTGGTTTTCTCTTATATCTTTCAAGTTTGGACTGTTTGTTTGGACAAACATGCACTTTGAAGACATCAGGTTGGGATTTGGGGAACTTGGAAAATGGGATGAATGAATTTCTCACTTTTCACTTATAGTGATTAATCAAGTAATCAAATAAAAATCCACAGACTACAGGTGCTCTACGATTTGTCCATACAGTGGGATGCACAACATAAAGTTCTCAGAGGGGAAGCTGGACAGTGACACGGGTCATTATTTAACCAACACTGAGCTGTAAATTCCTGTCTAGAGGATGATTGTTTGCCAGCTGGCAGGACTGGCAAGGGTCCTGCGTCACCTTCTGCCTCGACATTGGTTTACAAACCTGCTTTTACCACAGCTGCCATATTCAACGTATCCTTTCTAAATGCTTCTGCAGTGACACAAGTGATTTTATAGGTTTCTGTTTCTTTGACACTCATTCTCTGTCATGCACACGCAGCTATTTAACAACCTGCCATTGCATGCACGCGCACACACACAAACACACACAATCAGGGCAAATATTTCCAGAGTCAAGTAGACACGCCATCAACTGGCAGCAGTCCTAATGGGCTGGCAGGGGACTAATGGGCTCATCCTGGGACATTATCACCTTCAGCAAAGAACCAGCTGCTGCCATCAGAACTTGTTCTCTGGCATTTACAACTTTCACTGCCTCCAACTGCAGGTGTTTCATGACATTCCCTTTTATATCTGCAGAAAGACATGGAGGAAGGAGGGAGGAGATCCGCCAATCACGCAGGCTTGATTGAAAGGATTGTGTAAGATACTGTAAAACTTAATAAGCAGCAAAGCTTTTAGGGCCCTGCTTTTAGGAACCTGCTCTGTTCTTCTGCCGGCCAGCTTTACAGAGAAAACAGAAACTGCTACACACTTCAGACTGTTCTGGCTTGTATGAAGCTTACGTGATAGTAAAATGCCCCCCAAAGAGGCATTTTGGATCCTGTAAGTCATAAAGTATCCATCTCTGAAAGCATAAACACACTCTTCATCTCCCTCCGTGCATCCCTTTCTGTGTCACCATTCAGCACACTGTAATTGCTGTCCTGGGCACGCACTGCAGAGCAGGAATGCAACGCGCATATGATGAATAGTGATTTTGGAGATACTCAGCGGCCATGAATCACATCGTGCTGCAAACTGCAGAATGCAACCAGTTCCCATGAGATGAGGAAAGAGGATTCCTTTCCCATCACTTTTGTTTATTGTTTTATCACTTCTCGTTGAGTTCAATTTTGATTTTTGCACTCACATAAACCAGAATATAAGTCAACAGGATAAAACAATTATCGAGCGCTGCCAATAAAACTCATTTTGTGCTGTCAGCTGATGTTTCAAAGCATGTGACGTCAATTGGACACCGCACTGCTCTGTAATGGCTGGTAGAAAGCAACAAAAAGTCTTCAAGAGGTAGTGTAATCCTGGAAGTTGCTGCCAAAAGACTGTGTGTATTTATGCCTTTGACATTACACATTTATCTAAATATGCTTGCATCTCAACAGCTGCTTCCTTCTCCAATTTCCAAGCCAAGATTTTGGAATTAGTCAAAACTCCCTGATTTATTCTTGCAAACAGGTGGTTTTTATTGCCACCTTTGCTATGTAACTGTCTGCAAAGTGAAACCTGTAATTAATTTCACCGATGCCATCATCACTGAGTCACACAATGTTCACAATGCAAACGAGTTCCCCGTGCATGCCATGGTTTTCTTATTGGCAGTCAAGCAAGTATGCACAGATTAAACCAATGGGAAATTCTGATATTGACACCATGACTTGCCTGCGTCTACAAGTTACTGAAAAAAAGTTAGGAAATCCAAGATGCCCTGAAGCTGCATTATAGGCAACATTTTGACTTCAAAGTGAGCATTAAACATGAGAGCCATGAGGCCATAGTGTAGATTTCCCCTTTTTCCAAATGAATTCTAGTGTTGGGCACAGTCTCTGTTGGGAACTCTTCTCCATGCACATAAGATGTTAACTGAAACATGAAGGTCAAGCGTATGGCCGGTGAGCTGTCCAGAAAGCTGCCTCTGCCAGTAATATCTGAGCCCCTACCAAAGCAAGGCATTTAGGTGCAAGGAGTGAGGAGTGTATTGGTGCCATGTGTGATTTCTGGATTTTTTTTTTTTTTTTTACACTGAAACAATCATCTACCTTTCACTGCGATTTGGAAAAGTGACGGTGGCCAGTTAGCAAGTGTGTCCACAAACCTACAGCGGTACACAGACTGTGAGTCAAAGTCTACCTCACCATTGCATCACAACTTCTTTTTTTTTTTTTTTTTGTGGGATACAGTGAGCAGGTTTAAAATCAGAGAGCACTTCAGGTGACCTCCACGGGTTCCTCTGCTTCTCTCAAAGTCGTTAATCACCCGCCATAAATCTAAAAATTACACCTCTAGTTTGAGGTGCAAGGGCCCTGTAGTTAAAGGGTCGGTTTGGGGCTGGTGATACAGCTGAGCACAACACCTGGAATCCCTCAGCAGCACCAGTGAGCTCTGATGAAAAACAAATGTCAGCACCCCCGTCCCTCCACCCCCCCTTCTGAAAGCCCTGCAGCAAGACCGGGCTGTGTTTACCCTGGCTGGGATAAACTATAGGCTACTGCCAGATCCACTGCCAGCGCACTGACTCCTGACCCATATTCTGAGGGTCAGGAAAGTTCACAAAGGTTTGAGAATTGTAGTACCACTACTTCAACTACGAATACATCAACCGTATTAACAATGATTAAAGAAAACACATGCAATAACACTTTAACTGTAATAATAATAATGCAAGTTCCAGATTGATACCAGATAGCAGCTTATAAAGATCTAAATGAGCCTGTCTCACTGGAGCCACTTACTGACACGTGGTCAAAAGTTGGAAAAATAACTTTCAATTACACTGTTTATATATTAAGAATGTATTTTAATCATTCATTTCAAAATCAAGGATAAACCCACTGACAGGCACCATATGTCCTGTTTGATCCTCAGGCTATATCCTTATATTGATGTAATTTTATTCAAATTCTTGAGAAAAATATCACCATCATGTGTTTTCCTCATTTCTATTGAGAGATGATATTCAAAGCCTTTAACTGATGGTCGGCCAATTGCAATGACTCACTAAATTGCAGTGGCAGCTTTGGCTGCCAGGAATTAGACGGCACCATCTGTCAGCTTTCAGAGTAAAGCTCCTGTTCATACACTTATAATTCCTTGCTGTTGGAATAACGGAGCTTGGCGACGTTTTTATTTACGATGAATTAACTGGGCTACGATTCCAGGTTGACTCATCTTCAGCTTTCCAAATCATTAGGTCTGTAAACACTGATGTCATTGAAATAGTTGCAATCAGGGTGATCATCACGGGTTCCTATGTAGAAATAAGTTGAAGTTAATTTAGTTTATATATAAGTTTATAAGAACTTTATTGCCAAGTTGCGGTGCTGATGACCCCCCCTCCCCGGCGGCGCTTGCTCTGCGCACGGCTCAATGAATGGATACACATCGAAACAACCGACAGCGGAGCGTCTACCTACCCTGGAGATGGTTAACGGTGTGCTGAAATCCCGTCCTCCCACCAGTCGAAAACCCCAAGGAGAGGGTCCCTTTAGCGTCACGGTCTGGGTCATGTTTGGCGTAGAGACGGCGGAGGGAGACAGGCGGATGACCGGCTGACTGAGCAGGCAAATGTCCGCGGTTCCTGGATATAACAGTGAAGAGAGCCAACGTGAACTGGGGCTGGAGTCCTTTGCCTAGCTGCTAGGCAACGCTGTCCCGACTGTGAAAACTTTCCTCCCCTCCTGATTCAAGTTTAAATAACGAAGCCGCCTCTGACGTGGGATGACGGGTTGTCCTGCCCCCCCCCCCCCCCCCCCCCCTCCACCCGGTCCGCACAGAGTGGGAGGGGGCGGAGCTGTCTGCAGGAGTCCCTGTCTGCTCAACGCCACAGGTATAAATGTGAGCGACACTGTTGCCAGTATTGTGCATCCTGTTTATTTTCCTTCTTCTTTTTTTAGATCAAATTTTTTTTATGGGTAATTAACACAATTAAAATGTTTATCTTCTAAATGACAAATGGTGTCTTTTTGGTTGTCGTCTGATCAATGCAGGTCAGATTAACTTTAACTGTATGTATCAGATGTGAATGGATCTACCTTAAGCAGCATTATAAAACATTTAAATGTGCTTCTATAAGAGTCCATGTTAAAAGATCTGTCAGTTAAAAGCTGATATATTTTCTGCCTTGAGTCCTGATGTAGCACCTAGATATAGTATCTAATAGCCCAAACATTGCTTCATGTGTGATTGAAAGGAACTTGCTCAAATACACATTTGATCTGTCTATTCATTTGGAAGTAATGAGGTACAGCTCTACATTTATATCAAGAAATGTCCTCACAGAAACACAACACTGAAAACAAGACAAGTCTAACATGCTCTAAGTAACATCGTTGACATGCTTATTTTTAGCAGGTTTACCATTGTACTTCTTCGGCGTGTTGCTAGTTAGCGACACAAAGTACAGCTGAGGCTGATGGGAATGTCGTACGTTTTGCAGGAAATCGGTTGTAAACAAGAGTACTGGACAAAGTGAAGTGTTGTCCTGATGCTGGAGGAAAAGTCAAAAAATGTGTTCTGTGGAGAACATGAATGTGTGTATGCTTCTACATTTCATAGCCATCCATCCAGCAGTTGTTCAGACATTTCACTAAAAAGCCAACAGACCAATGTTGCCATCCTGCTAACTGCTAGCGTGACTAAAAAGAAATGAAAACATAGACAGGGCTCACAAAATATGCCGGCCTCCAGGTCCTTGGAGGATAATCTGGACATCCACTTAAAACTAAGGCCAGTCAATAACTCAGGCTCTTAAGTAAAAAGCCATAAGGCCTGAGTATCAACAATGAACAATGAACAAACAATGAATTTCACTGGCAGAAAAGACCTCTCCCATTTGTCAGAGGATATCCCAGTATCCTCTCTGCCCCACTTCGCGATTCTTTAATTTCTCCAGCCAATTACAGAGTGAGCTAGAGTACAAGTTTTCTACTGCAGAGGGGAATGATCTCATAGACATTCCTGGGAATCTGTCTTTCAGACAACTGCAGGCATGTGGAGCTCTGTCTAAAGACCTGACTCAGTTTGAGTCAGACACTTACCCATCCCAGTTACTGTCTCAAACAATGGCGCTGATGTCAAACCCACTGGATCTAAACATCAGATATCACCGTTCCTGCGTCTTTGAGTGACACTGGTCTTGATGTCTTGTGTAAACCTTCGCACAAAGAGCTGATGTGACGAAACAACTGAAAACTAATGCACACGGTGGTGATCCAAGCTGTTAGACTGTTTAAAAAAAACCAAAAAAACAAACAAGAGAAAGAATATGGGTCAGATGATGCCCCTCAAAAATCACTGAGTTTATCAATTTAGTGTACACAAACCCACAAACCTCCTCTCAGGACTTTGGATTCAGACAAACACAAAAAAGCTGACACGTAATCAATCGCATGCTGACACTTTTCATTTTCATTTGTCAGACAGACCAGTGGATAATAAGCACTTTCCTGTCTCCCAATAATCCCACATTCACAACAAAAGTTAAGGAAAAAAAGTTTTTCAAAAAACATGTCCATACAGTAGTTTGTAAAGACATGAACACAAAGCTAATAATCTTATTTCAGCAAGTGTCATCAAGCAGACCGCTCCTGTATTTGCTATATCAAAGGATGACTAACCAAAGACCAAGGGAGGATGAGAGGGCTGGAGTCTGCAGAGTCAGAGTCTGGAGATTTGTTGAGCATATGAACACGCTGACAGTTCGGATATGTGTCTTCTTCAAAGCCTGTTGCCAATAAATCTGAGTCAAACTACAGAGAGCTCCCATCTCTCTGTTCTTTTTCCCCCGGATGGTCATCATTCGAGATACCCTTGGCAGCATCGGAGAAGTCCTTTTAAATGCCTATAAAATATGTTTACTGTCTGATTTTGTCTCTGTGTTACGTAGACAAAAAGAACCTGAGGAAAGCAGGTAAGACAAGCGGTGCTGTTATCATGAGCTGTCTGCCTCCATCTGGATTATCTCTGCTGTCGGGGAGAATGATCTCATCTAAGCACAACAGCTTCCTCTCTGGTAGTAAATAGAGTCAGACGATTATTAATATTGTCAAACAAGTAAACCCAGTAATCTGCAATAAATTTATTCTCGTGAGATGAGCAAGGATTTTGCTGACAGAAATGTTTTGTTTTTTTTTATAGCATACCATGGAGAGGTCTTTAAAATCTTTCACTACAACGTTGCACAAGAGTTTTTTTCTGACTGTTGCACACACATTGCCAAATTTAATATTCAGTACATGACTGATACAGTGGCTGCAGAACAAAAAAAAAAGAATATAACAATGTTTACTGTATTTATGATAGCAGAAACTTTTAAAGATCAGGGTTAAAATGAAACGTTAATGCTGACACCAGCTAAATTGATATTTTTATATTAACAATGGATTAGTTTACTAGGTGTATGGTGAATGGTGAAGGCACACATCCAGATGATTATCAACCTACTGCAGCTCCACTGAGCTTTTTAGCCTCTTTTAGCCCATTGTTTTGGTTTTAAGGGCAACATCTTCATTGTTTGGTTCATTCTCACTGCTCATCAATCTCGTTTCCGCTGAAAATCCTCTGGTAAACCCACTGTACACTTCCTGCACAGCACCAACCAACAGACACAGTTAATGCCTAGCTGGCGAATGCACAGAACTAATTCTTATTTTGCTACATGTCTGATAGATTTGTGTAAATAGTGTTTGCTAACACATTCCCCTAAACTAGCTCATAATATTTCAGTGTTACAGCTTGTTGCACTGGCCAAAACTAAATGTATGTAGGTTTAAATTATTTTGTAATCAAAAGTCCACATTTATCATTTTATTACCAGAATTCTGTTTAGCATCACCACCACAATTTTGACTGGGGTCCAGAAGTCTGCTGCGGGCGATCTACTGTAGCTCCTGACTGCTAACATCTTTGCTGCATTAGCAGAACAACACAGTTTCTTTACTGTTTCCCTGCTCACACAACAGTTGCTATGGCTTTATGTCCCCTGCATTGAAAATGGTTAATTCTTTGGTATGACACTGGCAGGAAACAATGGTGCCACTTAGCAGTGCTGTGCCTGGAGCACCCAACAGGGAAGCGAAAATCTGTAGGGAAAAGATGAAACTTAATTTATGTGGTTGCTGAGTCAAAAATGAAAAACAGATGATTTCATAGCATAAGACCACCACAGGCCCAGAGCTATCTCATAAGAATGCTGCAGACTTACACATAAACAATCAGCGAGATGATATGATTACAATTGATTGACAGAACAGAGTGGATGGCACTGGGGGAAATACTAATCTTTATCTGAAGAGTATGTGTCCCCTTCTTTCCAGATTTATCTCCACAGTGTTTTCCAGTCAAGCTGCTAAGTTGTGATCAGTGTCATCTGTATTAGTGAATGATTAAATGTCAGAATGGAGGCAAGAATAAACATATTCAAATTCATTTATCACACATATCAGTCTTTTTCAGACCAAAGTAATTGCTGCATAAATAGCTGTGGTTTGCCAACCTGGTGAGAAAATTGTTGAAAGAATAACAATCAACCTTTACACTGCTATCCATCTTTGGACATGTAATCGAAGGACTGTTTCCTGGCCACACATTCAAACACACACACGCAAACACTGACCAGATGCGAGCAATGAATATTTAATGTGGTGCTGCAGCCTTACTGTTGTTGGAATAACAAACAGATGTGAATGGATGTTCTAGCGCAGTCCATTCATATGAGAAACAATCGAACAAGAATCAAATACTCTCTCACTGTTGAGACAGAGTGCTGACATGGAAACAAGAGAGATTAAGTGCGTAGTTAACCCGTAAGTTAAATGATAAATAATGATAACATGATAAATATTTTTTATTTCATTGTGCATTATGAAATATTATTACGATACACTTTGATCCCTGAAGCTAAAGTAATTTTTTTTTTTTTTGTGTGTCGTGGAATTTGCACTTTTGGCACACTCTTGTACACAGTTGCAGCTGGAGTATTATTAGGGCACAATTGGGACTCACAAGTGAAATTACACATTACCTGAAACTGTAAAAAGAGCATGAACTAGAACTGCTTGTGAAATTTGGGTAACATTTTTTTCCTATAACACTGTTGCAGAATAACTTTACATAAAGAAGCACAGACGCAGTATGCGGCATGTGGATGTGTGTTCTCAGGGTGTTTGAATGTATCTGTTTGCAACATGCTATTATGTAGCTTTTGGCAAGCAACACATCTCATCAGGGGCCTAACATTGTATGTATGTGTGTATAACATGCAATACATGTGATGAGTGCAACCATAGACTATGATTTAATTCCTTGTAAGATAAAGAGAATAGGAGATAGGAAACTAGTGTGTGAGGCTGGACTATGACCTGGAGGGTTCCAAAGGACATGTTGCTCCATGTCACTTCATTATGTCCACAACACTAGACAGTGTTGGTTTCATAATCATATCATGTGTCTTGTATCCACACCTAAATCAATCTATCCAACAAGTTCTCCAACCTAGACAACCAGGGAGGTTGATTGTCCCTACCCATGGACACAATCCATAGGAGCGTACCAGCGGTTGGCGTACCAGGCCTTGCTTATCATGGAAACGATAATAAACATGTGGTTACGGTTTCGAAATGGTCATAGTCTGGTTAGGTTTAGGCAAAAAAAAATATTTGGTTAGGTTGAAGAAAAGAACATGGTTTGGGTTACAAAAAGTATTTCCTTAAGGTAAGAGGACATTCATCATCATCATCATCATCATCATCATAACAATAGTGGCTACGGCGGTTGGGTTAAGGTTGTGGAATTTGACTATTGGTAGCAGACTATTGGTTATAGACAAACAGTGATATCTGTGTAACAGTCCTGTGTTTTATCAGACCATCCATTGACCAACCTCCTCCTAATGCAGACTTTGTCACTCTAAATACTACGTCACCTGACTTCCACCTTTGCTCAAGTTACAATTACTATGGTTGCTAGAGGTCCCCTATAAAAAATTACGGTGTTTGCACAGACAAGTCTTCCAGCATTATATCCACAGTTCATGAGTATATGGACAAAGATACATTTTCTGTTGTATTGGCTCTTTTTGCTACCAGATTGTTTTTACAGTTAAGCAGTGACTGTGGTGTAAGTGCTGACTTTGGGCTTTAAGAGGGTCTTTACATGCATATTGAGTGAACAGAGTTGAACTCGTAGCCCTTTTTATGAGACCGTCCTTAAAGGAAATATGACCACATTACTCGTGTCAGCACATGCCCCAAAACAACATATGTTTACATTTAAGTGGCAAAGCCCACAGCTGTTGGAATTATGGCTCTCAGTGTGTAGCAGTAGTATTGTTGTAGAGCTACACACAAGAAGTCAGATTTAAACACAGGAGGCTGCTATTTGTTTCTTGTTTCCTACCGACAGTCGACATTGGTTTCCAACAACCTTAAACCAAGTCGTCATACTGCAACTATGACAACAAAGATCCCCTAACCTGAACCAAAGTAGTCATTTTAACCCAAACTATGATCTTTCCCGAAACCTAACCAAGTCCTGTTTGTGCCTCAACCAAACCAAACGTTAACCATAGTGTTGCCACAATATAAAGCTGGTTTATTTTCCAACAGGTTGCAGGAGGCTGATAGTGGCATCAGATCAATAAACTTTATTTATTGATATGCAGTGAGACCGTTTGCAGGTCACATTGTGCAGCTCCGTGTTTCTTTAATACTTCACCACTACTTCTATTTGATCTTATCTGCAGGGAAATTGTGACTTCCTCATTCTTTTCTCACGCTTTACCTCCCTCCTCCCTATCTCTCTTTCTCACACACACTCTCTTTCTAATTCCTTCTCCCGCATGAGTGTCTAATTAAGCTCACCAGGATGAATCATCAAACCATTTCCACCAAACCATCCCAACCAAAATGAGCTATAGACAACTCCTCTCCAGTATCACAAACAAAAACCATTATTGGCATCGAGCCCCCTCATTATACTAGAGGGAGCCACTCTCATTCTGCAGCTGAAGGTTTCAACCAGTACTCAGGCACTGCTGCACTCTCATGTAATGTAATCCATGTAAGAGGAGTAATAATCGAACAGGCCCACAGCAGAGCTCTGTGCTATTTAAATTAATTTGTTACACTTGGTATGGATGTCATTTTGTGGAAGACATTTGTTCGGAACTTCTTAAGTCACAACTGCTTTTTTTAGATTCACTTCTGTTGTTTTTGGTAACTGAGGGGCTTAATGGAGCTGGTTGGGTTTGATTTCAGCCCTGCTTAAATAGTCAAAAATATTTGTTTATACAACCAGCCCTAGGCTAGATGTGTCTGAATAAATTTGACCTGAGTAGCCTTGAAATGGCATTGTGGTAACAATCTACCCACAAGGATGAGATTTTATCTGCTAGACAAATAATTGATCACAGTTGTGACTCCATGTGGAGGATGCCTGCCTCATGAACAAAAGATTTGAGAGCACTGATCTACATTTGCTCTGCAGAATAAAGAGATTAAATTAATACCAGGAGCTGAACCCCTCGCTGGTGGAGATGAAGAGAAGTGAAATGAAGGGAACTGATGTTCCAGGCCTGGAGTTTGGCTTTGGAATCGTCTGATATTGATTCAAATCTCATTTAATCATCACTAAATGCCCCTGCAGATATTACACCAGAGCAACGCTGTTAACAATGCATTCTTTGTGCCTGTGCTGGACGTTTCTGAGCCAAGAAAGACACACAAATGTTTCTCACGTGTGCACATGCCAGCTGTTGACAATTGAGTTCAGCATATTCACTGCTTTGTTTGTGTTTACAGTTGATGTGCAATAACAGAGAGCTGAAGGCCAACACCACTGATGCCCGCCAGCAGGCCTGCCTCTGTGACTGGCTGTCTGCCTCATGGCTTCGCGGTGTTTAGACATATGATAGGCACGCACATGTAATGTAAATACACATGCAACACACATGCAACATGATATGAATTTATTAAACAGTCTACAGCAACAGCATGAATAAATATAATATAAACAATGACCTGTGTAATAAACATGTAATTTGATGGGAAGTTTGCATGAAGTATTTACTGGAAATTAATTAATTGTGTTTTTTTTAATATTTATCAAAGCAATCATGTAGTGGTATACTCATACTAGCACATGGAAAGTATATGTAAAATTTGACCTGCACTTAACTAGAACGCTTTCATTGTGTACAGCTTTATATTTCTGCTCCACTACATGTCACACTCTTTGCATCATTGAACATTAAATAATTCAATTGTATAAGTTGAGGCAAAATACAATTCTGAGCCATCTTACACATGAATGAATCAGTGCTGCTAATAGTTTTATAGTTTTACCTCTACGGCTTGTTCACACACAAAAACCAACAACCAACCTAACAGTTAGAGTACCTCTAACACCACTGCATACTGTAGTGCTGTCACTGCTTGAGGTATTTAACAGTAGCTGTGTGTTTGCAGTCCCTGATACTAAATGGGTTTTAAGGGTTTTTACAAGCTCAGAGCTCTATGATCCCTCTGTCTGTTAATTGTGGTTAGTAATTGGAAACTCCTTTGTTGGTTATGGGAATGTTACAACACTCACTCTGTGGCGTTGTACTGTAAACTGGGGATTCTCATTTGCTTGTTAAACTTCTAGGCTTTTAACATGGAGAGTGTATTCTTAGTAATTGTTGTGCAGCGTTTACCTCAAAATAAAGAAAAAAAAAAAGAGGAGTTGTGTTTGTTTCTAGTGTGAAAAGCAAGGTTCCCTGCAGCATTGTTTTTGTCAAAACCACAACTGTGTCACTTTGCCCTTCTTCAAAGGATGAGCACAAACCACAAAACATGACTATCTTTCACTCTGAGGCCTCACCAGAGGAACAGGTGTTGTGAAGCATAGCTGAAAGATTACACACATCATAAAACCAGAGGGGAAGTCCCCGATAAGTAAATCCATCAGAGTTCATCTCAGCCATCCAAGGCAACTGTGAACGTGCTGCTGAAGAGTGTACAGAGACAAAGGGGGATTCAAACAGCAGGATCCAAATATCACATTAAAGCATTTATTTTACTGTATCAGCCCAACTGAGATTCAAGTACTTTTTTTGAAAAATTGTGCAGCCAAAAACTCACAGAAAGCAAATCCTTCAGATTCCCTCCTAAGTGATAAGTCTTAAATTCTGTCTTTTGTGCTTCTGCTTCATTTAATTCAAGGTAAAAGAAGAAGCATTGTTGACAGCAGGAATAGGAAGGTACATACAATAGTTTGTAGTAGTTGATGTACTATGACTGCTTCTAAAGACAGATACATTACATTTACTCATTTGGTAGAAAGTGACTCGCAAGTGAGGGACATAACTAAAGCTTCAGTGCAGTAGGAGACCTTGGCAGATGTACTGACATCTAAGTGCAAGGACATAGTAAGTGCAAGTTAGGCATGTTAGGCTGTTAAAAATGTTAGGAGAGGAAGAGATGAGAAGAGCTGAGTCTTCAAGAGATTCTTGATAGAGAAGGACACATTGCATTTGGTAGATACCTGGGGGCCACAACGGTCCTTGGAGTCCCAGAAAAGTAAAAAATTGTCAACTTGATTCATGTTATTCAAGTGTTTCCCAGATTTCTGATTCCATGACCACATTTTATGTTAATACTCTTGTTTCACAGAATGGATAAAGAACAAAAACTTGTCTAAAGATTGACCCTGTTAAAGATGCTCTGCAGAGATGTTACATGATAAAAAAAAAAAAACACTATGATAAAAAAGTAAAATAAACTACTGAAGATACAGCTGCTCCTTCTCTCTCATTCGAAAAATCTACCTGCAAATTTCAAAACTTTAACTACAGTCTGTTAGGTCCAACAAGTGCATTTATGAGCAGGGTTTTAACGAAAATGGGTCACTGACGTCAACTTTTCAAACCATGTAGACATATGAGTCTGACCAGCTGAGGCTGAGTGTGAGCTGTGTTCTGCCCAAATAAACACGAGCTATGATACAGTATGTGTTGCTGATATAATTGTCTAGATTTGACAATTTGTGTTTGGGATGTTTTGAACTACAAAATAGTTCTGATCAGCACTCGGGCGAACTTTGAGCCAGTGGAAACCCTTAAATCTGGTATATCATTCATCAAAAGTGTGACATGAGTCACTCTAGCTTCCTGAGACCTAAAAAATCGCTGCTTCTTTTAAAGTCATTTGAGCCCAGCTTCCTATTTTATTCACATTTCATGACCAGAGAGGTGGATGTTTTTGATGTTTATAGTTTCAAGGCCCACTCAGCAAAACTTCATTTAGTGTGATTCAACACATGCTGGTACAGCTCAAACCACCTGACCACCCACAGCATGCAAGCAAACGCACACACAAACACACACTTGCACTTAAAATACACACATATAATACAATGCAGGACATCAGCATCAGGGGTTTTGTTGGGCAAGTCTGGTCCTGAATTTGAGACAAGCAATTGTATGGTAGACTTAACAAGACCCAGAGGGAGCAGTGAGTCTGTCACAGGGACCAGTGTCCACTCAAATACACATACACTCACAAACACACAAAGGGTTGTGTGTCCCCTGGGGGACAGACATATAAAGCAATTCCTACACTGCTTGAAGGAAAAGTCATGATGGTTTGGTTCTGTCTGGGCGATTTTCACGACTTAGGACCAACTATGGTAAAAAATTTAACACACACTGTCTTTAAGTGTAAATTTAAATCTCTCTCTTTAAACAAACCTATCGACAGATTTGGTTTAAAAGCCTGAGCTAAGTCTTTGGAAATGTAACATGTTGCTTGAAACTCCCTACAGTCTGTAACTGTACGTAACCTTTTTTGGGCCTGTAGTGGAAACCAGGCTGAAGTACGATCATTTCCCCCGGGGCTCCTAAATAACTCTGATTCTAACAGACACGCAGCCAATAGTAAGTGTCCACATTGTAAGATCACAGTGTTCCTCTCCGAGGAGCGCCGGAACATGGGATGAATTATAGCTACTGGTCAGCAGCTGTTTAACAACCCCATCACCTCGAACACAAACACACACCACACTGACAAGGAAACAACACACAAAAGCAAACCAATTAAAAAAAAAACACTGAAGGAGTCCCTGTTTAGTTAGAGCATGATGTCAGGTTTGACTTCCTGTAAAGAATATCCCAACTAAAATGAGAGACAGAAACTAATTATGAAGTTCTGGTAAACACAAGTTGAAACTGACAATGTTTATGTAAACATGATTGCATAACAATACTATCTTTCTGTTTCTATTCCCTCCTCCTCCTCCTCCTCCTCTTCCTCCTCCTCCTCCATTTCTCCCCTCATCCTTTTTCTTAGGTCTAGCCCTGTACAGGAATGTCAAACAGCACTTGTGAGAAAGAAACATAAAAGAGACCACCAAACAGTACACACATACACACATACACACACACACACACACGAACCCCCACCTACTCACACAAACAGCCACAGCACCCACTCACATGTTCACAGGAAATGACCTGGTGTCTGGCTTTTGTTCCATCTTATTTCACGAAAGCTCATTTACCTGCTTTCCTCTTTTTTTTTTTTTCAGCAAATCATTATGGATGGTCAGCCTCTCCAATGGCTCCACCAGCAGCGTGAAAAATGTCACACCTTGCAGAGGAATCACTGGCTTAACTGAAAGAAAAAAATCTTTTTTTCATATTAACATTTGCAGGAATGAGAAATGATCTTTGTTTTTTTTTTGTGATTTACTGTTTTCAGAGGAGCATCGTGTTTAGAAAACTATAAATACATACAAAAGTTATGAATACTGCATTTTATGCATTCAGTGATCGCTCCAACATGTGTTTGGAAGAATAAACAACTTTCGGAGAACTCACAGGCTTGGACTTTCCTTTCAAAGTACATAAAATATGCTTTTAAGCTGCACTTATCCTCTGATGAAAACGACTGAAGCCATAAAGGTTTTTAACACAAAAGTGTCTAAATACAGTTAAAACAGATCATTCCCATATCTATTCACTTTTACCAGCTGTGGGTTCATATGTAATTTCACTGATGCACTTTTAAAGGCTTCAGTGTGTGTATGTGTGCTGTGCATGACTACGGGAGGTGAATTTAAGTGTGCGCTCTGTTTGGATGAGGGGAGCTGAGAATTTCTGAGACAGCCCTGAAGAATCTCTGAGAACCTGTTTACAGCTTCAGTGGGGGTACCAGGGGGGGCAGTGGGGATTTAGGGGGACTAAGTGAGGGGGGAGTTTAACATCCTTAGCATAATGACTTCCAGACTATCGCGTGTTGCTTCTCTTTTATGCCGCATACCCCTGTCAAGGTCCATCACTGAGTTAATCCTAAAGTAAACAAATGTTTTATGGCATGGTGTGGATTAGACTGATTTATATCTCAGTCAAAGCCAAACCGACACACTCACATGGCTCGTACTGGTGATATCTGCTTCTATGGTGGGTCAACAAAGCAGAGCGTCCACGCTGGATTTAAAAGATACCAATGGGATGCATCGCTATCTTAAGCGCGAATCATGTATTAAGGCTGAGTCCTTACTGCAGCAGCCTGGGTTCAAATCCACTGTTCACTGTGACTAATAGCTATCATAATAAAGGATAAATGACAGAAAAATAATTTAGGGTTGTAAATATTCAAATATAAGCAATTCACCTAACTGTGAAATGTATTCACTAGTGAATATATAATGCTGAAAATCAAATACCACTAAATTTATCACACATTTGACCTTGATTATCTTAATTTCAGGGGCAGCAATGCCAAAATCTAGTTTTTTTTCTTTTTGTGGACAGTTCAGATAGTATATATATAAAAAAAAAAAAAAAAAAAAAAAAAAAATACTCTCACATTTGTAAAACTGAATTGGTTGTTTTTTGAGTCAAAGTTGTTCAAACTTCATGGGGAAATTCAGTCATTCATGTAGTTCTTCAAGTTCAGATCACTGGCAACCGGGCACGCTTGAACCCCCCAGTTTTTGTCATCACAAAAGTTGGAAAGACAAATTCAAACCACATGAATTCAGATAGATGGATTTCAGATCAAAATATGCCAATGCCAATAATTCAGGGGTGTTTCAATCTCAATATCAGGCATTAAGTAGTGGTTAAATTCCACAGTTCAGTTGCTTTCAAAAATTCGATTTAGTTCTGGCCTTTTTATGCTTCCATACAGCGTGTCCAGGATTCGTTTCCTTTTGACCGAACAAGTCAACACTTTGTCAGTCATAGTCAGGAGCTAAAATGGGTCAGCTGGGTTTGGGGTTTTGTGGTGGATCCACACCTGCCAAGAGTAACAACATGTTTTCATTACACCAGCTCCCAGCAGAGATGAAATTTCTCAAATTTAGGTCAACTCCATTCAAATCAAATTTATTTCCAAAGAATAAAAAGAGAAAAAAAAAAAAATAGGTTAATCGCTAAAGTGCTTCATACGCCAAACAAGGACAGAAATAGACATGAAACCCCAAAAGGCTCACATACCAAAAATATTTAGGGAACCTCTCAGTAGCTGACTGTCGGCCCACTGTAGACCCATTACAGTCACTAACCAGGCTTCCACTGAGACATAATCATGTAATTGAATCTCTGCTCCCTGTACCTTGAAGACCTAATTCAGTTACAGGTGCACCAATGTTTTTTTTTTTTTGTTGGTTTTTTTTGTAGGGGGGGGTTTGTTTCTTTTTTTAGCTACTTAGCTAGATGGTTCTGCTGATGTCAGTGACATCATGTCTGGTCTGGATAAGTTTAAAATCTTTGCCAGGGGAAAAAAATCTTAACCACAGATAGACATGATGTTTTCAGTTTTGTTTTAAAGGCTTCAGGTCGACAGAATTGCATAAATGGAAAGTCCCTTGAATCCAACTGACTGAATCTGCACCATCGTATCTGATTGGCGTGGCTCAGAGTTGTTCTTTCCTCCCTGTCAGAATAAAAACCTGTCTTTCTTCTTTCTCTTTCTGCCTGTCTCTGTTTTCCCAGGAATTGGCCTCTCTTCCTTTAACAGGCTGCGGCTTTTAAGATGCATGCGGTTTTTGGCCTCAAGTGATCAGTTACAGTTCAGTATGAAATAGGAAGAAGACCACGGGGCCTGCTCTCTCTCGCTCTCCCTCACTCTCTCTGTCTGAGCTCCTCTTTTTAAGATTGCCATCCTCCCTTGGCTCCTTGATTGCTCCAGCACATGTCTGAGGGAGTGTGTTTTTCTACGCCTCCCCATGCTGCTACCAGTCAATCACCCTTTCCAAATGAGAACAAAGTGCTCGGGATGTCGATGTAATTTGACTGCCAGCAGCAGTGGTACAAACCCAAGGTCAGGCAACACTGTGTTTTTGTGGATTTGGTGGGCTCATCATTTTGACCTGCTGTCAAAGACATGCAATGTGGGAAAAATGAACAATTTTGAAAATTAACTGGAAATTAAAAAAACAAATCAAATGAATAAATGCAGTAATACTGCACAGTTCAAACACTGAATCAAGGCAACACAGCCAACTGGGTCATGGAGCACCATCCATCCCCTCACTACCAGGAGAAGAGGGAAAGAAAAGGACACCGCCAGCCAGCGTCTGGCTAATCTGCCTTTCCCATTCACTTATTTTATTGCTGTGGGAACTACTAAAACAGCAGACAGGAGGGAGGTTGTCAGTCCTTGTGCAGTAAGAAGTCCACAATGGCCATGGCCCTCTGTGGACCCAGAGTAGTTCTCTCCGGAGACACAACCTTCAGGGTCATGTATTCACAGGGTGTTCCCCTGAGTGACGACTGTCTTGTTTGTGTTATTAACTAACTTTGGGCCAGTTCTTGGAAAGAAGTGTGAGTTGTTTTCAGTGTTGTCAGATCATAATACATGATGTATGGGTGGAGGTTCCTTTGGCAGTAACTCTGGACGGAGAACTCCATCTTTATTACTTTAGGAGAAAATAAACTCTAATCATTGAAGTCACAGATGTCATCTATTTTACCCTTTTCTATTTTATGTATTACAAATATTTGGGGCTGCGACAAACAATTGTTTTTGTGAATGATTCATCTATATTTTTTCTGTGATATCAGAAAATAGTGAAAAATGCCCAAGGTCTTCAAATGTCTTGTTTTGTCTAACAGTCCAGAAACTAAAGATATTCAATTAACAATGACATGAAAAAAGAAAAACAGGCAGTAAAGACTGTGACTAATTGATATATTGTCTAATTGTTTCAGCTCCATAACACCAAAAATGTACTTTTAGCATATTGTCACATACTAAAAGAATGGCTGAGGTTACCAACTTTCAAATTAAAGGTATTCAAAACGTACAAAGATATAATCATTCTGACTTAATTAATCTATTCATTGTAGTCATGAGCAAAAGACTACATGAAAATAGAAACCAATACACTTTTGTATTATGTTTACAGTACATGCAATGCTTAACAACAACTCTATTTTCACTTATGCAGACTGAAAGACGTCTTCGTCTCTTGCTCTTCTCTTGTATGTGCGCGTGTGTATGCACATGCACACATTTGCTTCTTTGCTTCATAGTTTTATTGTTTTGTTATCATGTAAAGCAGCACTCTTTATAATGTCTCATCCACCATCAAGTGAGGATGTGTTACAGACTCCAGTTTTGACCTGGTTGGTCCTCCACCAGTCCTCCCTTCTGTATTTCACAACCGTAAAAGGCTGTGACCTGTTTGTGCATCTGCTGGAGCTGCCTGCTCGTTCACTAGAAAGAGCTGAGTCAATACTGGCGAGGCCATAACTCACTGATAAGTTGAATTGTTAGATAATGCTTCGGTGACAGGAGCCTTTAGTCAAATGAGATGTGTGCAAACAGATACACTTCCGCACAATCACTCACAAACACACATGTTCTCACCAGCTTGTGCACACAAGGAAAGAAGGGGAGAGGCTGAAATGGATGGAAACAGATGAAGCGCGTGTTCAGTAAATTATAAAGAAATTCAACATCATTGAGGACACTGAAGTAATCAGGGATAATGTGGAAAAATAACATGTAGTCATAAAAAGGCAGGAGTAATGAAAATGTTTCCCATGACTTTTCTCTTTATCTTCAACACTTCCTGTTTTCAAGATTATTCCATACTTTCAGGTTTTATGTGTTTGTGGGTTGTTATTACCTTCTTTCCCTAGCTCTCCCTGACTGCTCCACATTATTCCCAACTTCTCATTGCATTTCCCAATTTCTGCAGATTATTGCCTTTTTTTAAGTTATCCCTCACTTTTCTAGATGATATTCTCAACTCTTTAGGGTTATTCCCACAGTTTCACATTTCCAACATTCTAGGTTATTTCAGGCTGTTTTTCATGGTCCGAAATTATAATTATTGAAGGTCTTTGTTTTGATTTGCATCATTCTCAGTGTGAAAGACATGGTGACTCAGTGTTAACGCAGCGCACAGACATGCAAACTCCTCACAGGGAGGTGGAGGTTAGATGAACTAGTGAGTCTAAATTGCCCGTAGCTGTGAACCTGAGCGTGAATGGTTATTTGTCTGTTTGTGTCAGCCCTGTGACAAACTGTGCAGGGTGTAACTCTCTCACAGATGACCCCTCTGTGACTCCCAACATGATAAGTGGGTACACAAGAGTGGATGGATTCACATGCTGTCAGTAGAGTTGTCAGTAACACACCAATCAAGTCAACTTTGCAGTGTGTTCCTGTGATTACTAAAGGTTTCTGGTGTCAAACACCACCCATTTGGGACTCCAAGCTCCCTGAAACAAACATGAAAGATTACTTCCAAATAGTATTTGACGGGGGAGGGGGGGGGGGCTTTGACTCTTCTGTCCCGTGGGGCCTCATTTTGTCTGTGCTGACAGACAGCTCGTGTAACCCAATCCTCGGGTACTGCAGCCCTGAGTCATTACACACACTCACACACACTCACACACATACATACACACAGTGAGAGAGAGACCACGACAAAATGCAGCCCTGTATGCTTCAAAAAATGTTTACGCTTTTTTTGAATCCACCGGTGGTTTAAGAACATCTTACAGGTGGAACAAAAGGCTGCGTCTGTACCTGACAAACAGAAACACTCATGGGAATGCTCCCCCTCTCACAGCAGACTGGATGATTCCTCCTTTGTGCTTTTAATGTCTTTTTTCTGCCTCATTACCTGTTGGGAGTCACTGGACCAGACAAACACACACACTCGCACACTGAATTGTTTTCTCTGTGTCTTGCTGTGCTGTTTAAACTCTCACCAGGGTGGAGTAAGTGGTGCGCGGACCCCGAGCTCAGCCGATGAGGTTTGATTAAAGCGGCTGAAACCCAAAACATGTTCTGTGTGTGTTCACCTTCAATCACTCAGGCTCTCACACAAGCAAGAGGTCGGGTAGTACCCCAGAGGGAGGACAGGCATAACAGCTCGCATACACATGTACTGCACTGCCTCTCCGTGTGTGTCCTCTTTAAATCAGCCCTGCAAAACAAGGGAGCATCTTTGACCTTATGACCTTTCCGATGCATGACTTACCAGCCTGAGCCAAGTACAGGATGAGCCGTAACGTAAGGAAGCACTTGAAACATCTGGAAGACCTTAACCTCAGCTAAATGAATTGGTGGAAGTAGATGCTTGGTTTTATGTGGTCATTTTGTCATTATGTCACACTCCAAAACATGATGCAGCTGCTTCTAGACAGAGTCAGAAAACATATTTTTCTGCACTGACACCACCCTCACAAAACAATGTCTGCAGCACCAAACATCAAAGATAGATAACACATTCCTCCACCGTGTTTTACTATTTGTTTACTACTCTGTGTTTAGTTTCTGTGCGTCAAGATGTGTGACATGCCAGACATTCAGTTCCCTATATGTAATTACTAAATGACAGTTTCACAGCCTTATTTTTTAGCACAGAGCTTCTGCTCAGGTGTGAAAATTACCTGATGATTAGCTTGGTGTGGTGTTCTTCAACCTTGACAGCATGGCAAGCAAAATACCTTTGTGTTTAGCTAAGAGGAGAGACGCCCTGTCGGTCTCAGATTTATGATCAGTTTCATTATTCTGCATCACTGTGGTGTATGCGGGAAAAGGCGGCTTGTTACAACTGCAGATCAACCAATCAAACAGATGAGCTGTCTCTTCTGTTTTTGTTGGGAAATGTGACAGATAATGCTAGGCAGTGATTAGACTCAATGTTGAATCATTACAGTGTTAAATATGCAGCGGGCAAAGAGTGACACCTGTTGGCCAGGGCGTATATAAAATATAACGAGCATGAAAACAAGTTGCAGGTCTCTCATGCCAATGGTTCCCAAATGTTTTGGCATGTGAACATCATGTGACCCCTTGTCATAGGTTACATAGGACTAATAAAAATAGTTAAATTTATCTGATAATTCATAAGTGAATCAAAAAAGCACATATTAAAAAGGCCTGCAAAAGTAAACATGGGTTTGTTTAGCAGAAATATGTTTGTTTTCTTCTCTCCTGTTCTGTTTAGCAGGTCGGGAACTTCCACTGTGAGCCACTAAGCATTAGTGTAGTGCATCAAGTAGTGTTAGTTTTGCTGATCTCTGTTGTCAACACACATCCAACCTGGCCCAAGCCCAGTTAATGAAAGCTTCTTCATCCACACCCAGTGGTGTCCTACTCTATCACATGTTGCCACAAGCAAAACCAGCAGTTTGTGTGTAAAAAAAAAAAAAAACCCATGAGAAACAGTAATTAGTGAGAGTTGAAACTGGATGGTTTTCCACATGGACGCAGGGTGAAAGCTGTGTCATGTATTTCAACAGAATTAATAAACAGGGGATTTCTGGATGTCACAATGTATCCTGGCACAAATTAACACTTTAATGGTGAAGGTAAAGCCCAGTGAAGGTGCTGAGAATCTAAAGCCTTTTATCCACTGACTACTGTACACAGAGGGAAAAGGTAAATTATAAGATGAACGAAGGGGGAATTCCATTTAGCTGCTTCAGGTTCAGGGTCCTGGTATTATGCATGCTCACTCACTGCCTCACTGTCACACTGAATCGCCTGAAGAGCACAGAACCATGAGCTAATGTTATTAGTAACATCTGTGTGTTTCCTATTTAAAGCAAGTCAAAATGATTACAGTGGTAAAGGGTCCATATGTAAACATTTCAGCAATGAGCTAGTCAGTTAAACAGGAACAGTTTGGAAATGGCATTCTTTTCCAGTGTGTTTGTTCAATATTATCCTAAATAAATAAATGTATCAATTATTACAACATGTATATTAGTCATCTGTCTCTTTAGGACACCGTGGAAAGTGTGAGTTGGTACACAATAAGGTCTGTATTCATGTATACTTCATGTCAGCAGTGTCCTGACACAATATACATAGAGAGATATCAGTATAGTAGCACAAGCCAAAACTGACAGAAGCAGCAGAAAAAAAAAATAGATTAATAAAAACGCAGATTATGTGAACATTTGCCTCATTTCCTCATAAGTCATGATGAGTCATGATGTGGCAGAGATGGAGCAAGAGCACTGAAGCCTGTAGAAAAATGGAGCATAGATTGTAAGAAAGGATTGTAACCTGTGCATTTCTGAGCAGTCAGTTTAAGAGCACAGATGTGAGACACAGAATCTGTGTCACATTAACATGGTTTTATTTGACTATTTTATTAATCCGCTGTCTTCGAATTTCCTAATTTTTCTGTCAAACAAATTGTATCTTCATTCTGCAGTGTTGCTCTGTGTAAGTATGCTACTGACTGAGCTGATATCAACCAGCTGTGTTCGTTGGTTTTGGGGAGGGACATTCTTGTGCTGACCCACACTGACACCCTGTGGTCAAATCATATTACAAACGTCATCATGCACAAGATTTTCAGGAATATAAATCTATGGATTATACTATCAACCAGAAACAATAAAAGACCAACATCTTATGGGTCAGTATACATCGTATATGTTTAAAAGTCTAAATACAACATGGATATCAAATCAAAAATCTTAAAAAAGTGTTTGTATTGTTAGACTTAATATAAATGATCTAATAATAATCTCTGAAGGCATTTATTTAAAAAAAAACAAACAAACAGTGAAGATAAACTGTTCTTTTCTCTCATATTTTCAGCTAAAATGTGTTACTCATGGCAGAGATGATGTAATTGTGTATTGCAAGGAGTCTTTCATCAGAATTGTCCCAGCCCCCCCCCCCCCCCCCCCCCCCCCCCCCCCCCACATGTGTAACAGTGCGTGGCTCAAAGAAAGCAAAAGTATTTTGTCTCCATATTATACTATGGTTTTAATTACGTTGTCTTAAATCTGATTTGCCATGGCCGTATTAAATGTGCAGAAACATCAGAAACAGGGGTAACACAGAAACAGAAAAAAAAAAAATAGAAACTTCCAGAACAGCGGATAGTTGAATAACCATGTCTAAATGATTTTCTCCAGATGTTGTTCAGTCCATCCAAAGAACAAGCCCTGGAAACCCAGATCCGTTCTGTAAACGTGACGGAGTGCATGAATTACATTACCGTAAGTATTCTTAAAGAACGAACTGGGTGAACGAATGAATAGGTCCTTGTACGAGGTATAATTAAATTCTTCGGCAGTTGTTTGCGTTGTTAAATAAAAAAAAAAAAAAAAGGCCATCCACTACCCTCATTTGTTTTCTGCAGAGCAAAATTCACATCTTTTAAAAGGTTCTTTCTTAACATACCAAGTTATATTTAGAGACTGACCGCAGGTCGAAACGGCCATTTGCAGTACAGTTTCAATTTCATTCTGGTCATTATTTTTGGGTTCCAGCAGTGAGGTCTAGAAGGACTAAATCTCCCTTTGTTTCGGTAGCAATAAGTACTTTTTCTTTACTGGGGTTTCTAATTGTCTCAGGCTTTGTGTGTGTTATGCACTTGTTTTTCACTGCTGTTTTCAGAAGGATGTGACTTGGCTGCAAACCAAATGTCCCCCTGGATGATAATACAGACTGACTGATTCATTGTAAACCTTTAAAACTGTAAATTGTAAGTGAATGTACTTTGTTACATTGCACCACCTGGTGAAGCTACTTAATAATACATTACCAACCCCATTTTGGCTAAAAATGTTAGCTTTGTAATGTCTGAGTACCACCCCAACGTACCATACAAATGTAAAAATTCGGAGCTTAGGAGGAGCACCTGAAGGCAACGCAATGAAACTCAACGAGGAATGTCTCTGCGCATCTACTCCAATCATTAAGGCCAGTCCTGCAGGAGGTTCTGTACGTGGCAGCGATCTAAACCCCTCCGTCCTGCTCACAACCGGGGGGTACCCACTGAAACTGCGCCCACACACCAAAGTGAGACGTTACTCTGTAAAACCCGAGAGACCAAAGGTAAGAATGATTAAAATATTGTGTACAATTAGCTGAAACAGCACGTCTTTATCTGACTGGAAGGGGGCTGAGACGTTGAGCTTGCGTGCCTCCAGAACACGCTGGGGTGATCAATAACTGAGCCCAACAGGTTTCATTTGTTTCGGGAAGAGGAGAGCGACGCTAGAGACCAGCGGCACCAAGAAGGTACAGGAACAACTGCCCTGTATTTCGTGAAGTCTGTGTTTGTTTCCGACATGTTTCTCACGTCGCAATGTGAGACTCGGTGAAGCGGTCCGGTTACAATGTTTCACTGCGAAACGGGAGAAAGTTGTGGGAGTTTTAGCAAAACTTTGTGGACCGAGCCTGACACTGTTGATGACACTCGCTCCTTTAAGTTACAGTGAAGCCATTTTTTATTTTTTGGTAATTTGGCGCTGTAAATATACATTTCTGCGCATGTAGTGTGCAGCGAGCAGCACAGGAAAGTCCAGGGACTGAAAGAGCGTCAGTGTTGGTAATTTCTAGAAACAACTGTACTGGGAGGACGTCACCGGCACGGCTGCTATTCAGATGGAGACGATGAGCAGATCCAGAGTCAGCAAGATGAGGCTCAGGGTTTTCTTCTGTTCAGGCCCAATTTTTACCTAACTTCAGTTGACAGTCAGGTTTAGTCTTTTTTAGACTAGTTTTTCTGAAAGAGTCAATTCACACATAACACCAAAAAAAAAAAAAAAAAAAAGAAGAAGAAGAAAGAAAATCCGTCACTTCCGCAACTGGATTGTCTTTATGATCGATTGTCTGCTTAATCCTTCAATCATCAGAAAACTGTGAGAAATGTTCATCACTAAATCCCGCACCACGTCATCAAATGTTTTGCATTTTGTGAACAACAGTCCAAACCCCCCCGAAAACAATCAGTGTAATTATAATGCATGACCAATAAACTCAGCAAATTGTCACATCAGAGAACCTGGAACCAACATATGTTTTTGCAGTTTAAAAAAAAAAAAAAAAAAAAAAGACAGATGAATTCATTGTAAATATACAGTAGTTGCCAATAATTTTCTTTCCATCAACTAACGCGTTAGTTGACTGATTGTTTCTGCTCCAGATATCTCAGGCCCTAGGAAACATAAACCAAACCTAATTTCATAGATACTAATAGAGGTTGGACACTATAAGAGCTGGTGTTTGTGGGACTATATCAGGGACTATTAGCAACTAATGATTATTTCCATTATTGTCTAACCCGCTGATTTTTTTTTTTCAATTAATCTGTCAGTGCACTGTCAGATATGTTATAATCACAATTTCATAAAGCCAAGAAATTCAGTTTACTGTGCCTAAAGTCAAAGAAAAAAGCAAATCCTCACATAGGAGAAGCCAGAACTACAGATTGTTTGGCCTTTTTGAGTGAGAATAGACTCACGCAACTAATACATTTTCAAAAATAGTTGTCATTTAACTTCCTGTCAATCTACTTGTTGAATAATTGTTTCTGCTCTAGATTTGACCCTTTAATTTAAGTCACTTCACAGTAGTTGAACAACATCAAAGGTTGTTTAGCTTGTGGGTAAAAAGCTCCAAAAGAAAAGAGAGTGGCTTTGTCCACCCTCTGCAAATAGTACAAAATGCCAGTGCACGGCAGTCCCAGTATAAAGTGTTGTAGGCACACCAGGTGAGTGATGCCCAGCAGGGATTTTTATGCTGCACAATGGCAGTAAATGTAGATAGCAGCCATTATAAACCATGCACATTCAGAGGATGATGTTGTGCGAGATACAGTTATAACTTACAGTTGTCTCTGTCTGGTAGTCTCCCTTTCGCACTGCCTACCTTCTTTCCCTTATTGCATCCAGTGTCCAGTCTGGTTGTGTCTCTTGATCATAAACATTGAAGCAATACTTGTTTAAATGCCTGGGAGATTTATGATCTATTATAGCATATGTATGCTTTTCATATACATGGATCTTTGAATCTGTATCTTTCCGTTAATACATATTCTGAAATGAGGCACGCTCAGTAAACAGGAACTGAGTGGTTTAAACAGGTGAACAGCATTTTGGTTACAGATTACTGGTGTTACCATAGCCTGGCTGCTACATGAGCATGGTTTTCCCTTAAAGTAATGTTGCTTATATAACCTATTTTTACTAACAACGTGGCTTCAGATATTTCTCAGCTCTCACTGCATCTGATACAGATTGGCTTTCTGTCAACCACATATGGTCAGCAGAAATCTTGAAAAGATCTTTTTTTAATGTATTGCCATGCACAGAGATTTACTACACAGCCCTTCCTTCCTGATATTTCCTTGTGTACAGGGTCTGCTAAATCATGTCGGAAATGACCACTTCCTTTGTCTCTTGGATAGACTTAAACACCACAAGAAGTGTTTCTATGCATTGGCTGGCTGTATAGAGCTGAGGAATTGCTTCCCCCCTTCATGTGATGTTTAGTGGAAGTGAAAGTCAAAACATTTTTTTTGTGCAGTTGTGACACTGCCTACAAAGTAAGTTGACTTAAGGGCATCTTTTAGATTTATTTTAATCTATTTATAGTCCAGCTGTGGAGGAATAGTTGTTCTTCTACCCACAGTTTAAATTGAAATGCACTTAGCAACAGCAAGTTTGAGTTTGAAATAGTTTTCTTTTGCTAAAGGAGAGTTAAAGCCTCAGGACTGACAGGCAGTGATTGCCTGAGCATGTTCAGCCTGTGGATACTGTACATGCACATACTGCAAGTGGAATATTACGCAACATGCATGTATCACTCTGTGCACGTGTGTTAGCATGAGTACATGAGTCTGTATTTTGTCTTTGGCTTCGCGTGGTACGCGCCAGTCCTGTTAACTGATTAACATCAGTCAGAAAAATACCTGCTCAGCATCAACCATTTTCTGCTTATCACAATGCGCCGTTTGCAGCCTTCACACTGTGCAAGGAGATGGCAACTATCTCATCTATGTATGAGGACATGAAGCTACCAGTCTTTATTAAAATGCTGTAGGTAGCTGCTTTCTTTCTCCACGTTAGTTTTACCGAAATAATGGAATTTATGAGCAAAATAATGGAGTTTGCTCTCAAAATGTAATGTAGAGAAGTTGTTGATGTTTTCCACACTTTGAATTGCTTTTGCAAAGAGTCATTGGAGTGAGTTTAAAAATCTGGCTTTGTCAACTTTGTAATTTAAATGGCTCCATATTTCGTTCTGGGAACCACTTTTGAATGCACAGGGACATGCAGTTTTATCTGTTTGAATCCATTGAATTTTCCAGTGAAGCAAGAGTCTGCAGTTGAATCTTTCCTTGTTCTTTTCCTTTTCCATATGTCTCATCCTCTTCTTTGTTGTCATCTTCTTTCTCTCCAGCTTTTTCCTTGAACAATCACTCATTAAATATATTCTGTAGATTTGATTCTGAATGGCCAATTTTGTTGATAAAAGACATTTCCTTTCATTATTGAAGGCTCTTTAAAAGGTTTTGTGCAACAATATTTAACTATTGCTTCACTTGTCTTGATCTCTCTCTCCCAGTCACATCAGTGTCAGTTTTTGGCATGGCTGTCCTTTGCATTTCTTGTGAAATAATACTTTTCAAACTGCCGTGGAAAAAAGGGTGGGAAAGTTTTATTTATAATAAATTCTGTTATCTTGACATATGTTTAAGTCTGTTTCCCCTCAAAACTGAGAAAGAGATGTATTTTAATAACTTCCCCAGTTGACACTTGTGTGACCCAAGACAGCTGCTACTCGAACCAGCCAGGTTTTTCTCTGTAGATCTGTTGTGAAACATGGTCCAGTAGAACTGAAGAACAAGACAACTACAGATGGTGGAGATTTTACTCCCTGAGTAAACTTGTGCTCTGAAGAAACCCCTGCCCCATTACAGACCTTGGATCCAGACTGCTTTGCCAGAGAATGTGTTTCTGTGGTTCCTTATCTCTCTCATGGAACCACACCTTCATGTGAAAAAACAATAAGAAAAGAAGAAATCCCAAGAGTTGGTCAGAAAAGAGCAGATTTTGCTACACACTGCACTTACTTGTTAACCGATGACGAGAAAACTAAATGAGTTACAGTTACTTAAAAGATGTCAAACACCACAAATGACACACATTGATGTTGAAGAGTTTGCTGCGTATGAAAAGAACACGTTCTCTGTAAAAGCATCATCAGTGCCAATACATTTCTGCTAGTACAGAGTACAGACCATCTTTTTTTTTTTCAACTTTAGGAGAGGGTGGATAAAAACACAACTGCCTGGTTATGTCCTCTTATGACCTGTCATATCATATCTTGTCCTGTCCTCTCCTCTGTGCTATTCCCCACATTTGCCGGAAATGCCAGGCAAGGGTCAAGACGTTGGCTAGTAAATGTAACAGGCCCCTTTCCAGGTATGTGACGTGGTTGTCACAGCCTGCAACGGCAAGCAAGTCTGTGTTTGGGCTGGGCAGTCGTACAGGCTGTAAATTACAAGGAGAGAGTTTTGGTCCTGTCATTTGTAATTTAGGACTGTGGTAATAGTTACCTGGGACTTCAATCATAGAGTAAAACAAAAGCACTCCTATCTAACACAGTGGAAGCTGAATTCGTTCTGGTAGGAATATCTATCAGTGAGAAAAGGGCTCAGGAGTGATTTATGAAGCTTCTGCCACCAAGAAGTGGAAGTTGTCACTTGAGAGTGAAGGATATCTCTGTTTACAGCACTAAGAGGACTAACATGAACTAACATGGTCTACAGTCAACAGAAAAGACTGACTAGTTGATACTTCTGATTTAATGCAGGAAAATAGCCAGAAATATCATCATTTGCACACAGTGGAAGGCTGAAAATATTTAACATCGACAAATGCAAATCACACACATTTAGTGAACCCATGTTTTGAGTTCAGTCTAGCACCACATCGGCCAGTATTTGCTTTTTTGTTCATTGTGTAGGAAGCATTGCTATGGCACTGATTTTCTGCTTCCATGACCAAGGCCCATCCATGTGCACCCAATCCAACTAATCACAAAGCTCATGCATGCATAACCAATACGTGTTTAGTTTTCTCAATAATCATGTTAGAAGACTGGAAAATGAGTATGCAGAGCATAGGAGCTTATTCAACTGTAGTTGTATTTTCTTGTGTTTAATTCAGTGTAATTTGTAAGAATTTTGCCAAGCAGGCACATTTTTGTATATAAAATGAGCATTGTCACTTAATCAGTCAAAAGAAGCTTAAATCCATCAAGTATCATTTCTGCATCTGTGGAGTATGCGAGTGTGTGTCCTGTCATACTTGCTGGCAGCCTTCAACAAGTTAGGACAGCTCTGCAGCTCTCCTACACCGTGGAGGAGAGAGGATGAGTTTTCTGTGTGGAGAAAATTGATGAAGTGCTTTTGCTCTTAAGCCAAAAAGTGACACCAAATAGGTGCTGGTCTGTGAATTTTGGTCCAGTCATAGTCTGAAATGTTTGATATACAGGCACTGACCTATATTCTCACACCCACTGTGGTATAGTCAAGCAAAAATAACTATAATTGTAAGTGCTAAAGCCGACTCTTCAGAAATGTGAGAGTCAACGAGAATGCAGAAAATGAATCCTTTCTTTTCACCAAAACATAATTACTAAGAGTAGGTTTGTCCATCAAAACAAGTAGCAAAGCTGATGGCTGTGCTGAGGACTGACGTAGGTCTGGCCAGTTTAAGCCTATTTTATTTTGAGGTTTTATTGCCAGACTGAGTCTGTGTTGCATGAGCACTAGTCTGGCTGTTAACACAAGAAGCAATTTTGCTCCTTTGCTCTTTTTTTTCATCTGACATAGAGCTGATCTTTATAACAACCTTATGAATATATAACATACAGCTTTTTTATGTGTAATAATGAAGTTAAAAGGACCATCACGAGCTTCTTTTCTGTCTGTGTGTACTTGTACATCTGTTCTAAATAGTAGCCTAGAGTTTAATGCTGACAGTTAACATTTAACGTTCTTCCAGTGAGTGTCGGCCAGGGGTCAGAGAAAAAAAATCCAAATGAACATCCCTCATGCCAGACTTGCAGGACTGAAACTCACTGGAAACTGGACCTAGAATTCACAGTGCCTTGTTGTACGCTTTGAAGCTATTTCACGGCCCCTCACCAATAATACTGTTGGTTAGTACCATATGGTGTGGTTGTCTTGGATGTTTGTCTCGTTAAAAGTGTCCATTTGTCACAAATAAACCTTCCACCATGTTTGCTTTACCAAGGATCCACTGATAATGTCATTGGCAGACTGACTGTTTTTGTTCATATTTTTTCCCCGCAGCATGTTCACTGACATTTTGTCCTGGAAATGTGTTCTGCCTTTTGATGACTCACTTCCTCTCAGACATTATGTTGGTGTCTCCTAATGCTCAAATTAAGTGCTTCCGCTTAACATTATCATTGTCAACTTATTTTAGCAACAACAGAAAGTCAAAGTGTGTATTATTGTCAGTCGTGTAAGTGAAATGATTTCTTTTGCACCTAGAGCAGGTCCCTCACAGAGGTATTTCCCTCACTAACAGTCAAGGTGCCACTTTTCTGCTTCAGATCCTCTCACTGAGCCGTTCATTAGATACTGATGCAGACGGAAGTATGCGCGCGCATGTATGTACATGTGCTGGTATTTGGAATTATGTATGTGTATGTGCTCTATGTGCCCACAGTCAACAGTAAGCAGTCATTACTGAGGAATAACGTGGTAGAGCAGAATTAGACAAAATCCGAGAGGAGAAAGTGGAGCAGTGTCACTTTCACAAACAAAGCTGGCCACAGTGCTGGACTGTGAACAGATAGTTTCTGATACATCTTCGTGTTGTCTCGTTATTTCAGCTTCAGCTCTGTAGTCACTGAAAGTCCACACAGCACATGCTCCTTTCGCCCTAGATAATACTATTACTCATTTGAGAGGATGAATGTTAGTGAAAGCCATGTGGCAACTTCTGACAAGAAAGTCATCATAAATCTAGAGATAAACCTAGAGTTGCACAGCTGTTTGAACCGAACCTGCCAATGATAGCAATCTAATAAGCTTTTTAGTGACAGATTTCTAATAATTATTAAAGATGTCATGCATTAAATATGCCAAGTAGATCTTTAAGTGTATGTGGAGGACATATCTGTTGTACTTGGATTGACGTTAATGCTTTGAAGGCAAATTAATTATGAGTTTCTGCAGCGCAAGCTCTGGTTTGTAATAGTGTTACACTGGGCACGGAGCTTTTTTTAGCTCTATCATTAGTCACAAAGACTTTTTTATAGGTATCTGGGGGCCATCTTGGGCTCCACACTCGAACATTGAAAAGGAAAATTAACTGATCTTAAATGAACAGATGTTTTCGTGTGCTTTGCGATTTTGTAATATAAATGTTATTCATATGGCTGTATCTACAAAGTACTTACATATATTCCGCAAATTAGAAACAAAAGGTTTTATTACAAAAAACACTTTTTTTTTTTTCCACACTGTATTATTCTTTAATAATGAGAACTGGGCATAGAGGCCAGGATGACTGCTGGCCTCCCAGCAGGCATTGGTGACTCATTTATAGGAAATGCTCTGGAAACTTTGAATATTGTTTGACCATCAGTTGTTCTAGTGTGGAAACACAGCATCATTGCATGAACTGTTGATTCAGGGTAATACAAACTGCAAGTTTATTTTTATGTGTCATTTGAGAATAAGACAGACCACTTTGTGATCCAAATAGTGTTTGTCAGCTGTTCATAGCCAATATGAAAGCACAGTGCCAATTTTGGATGGACACGGTGTGAAATATGATCCACAGCTTGTCTTGAAGGATGTTAAAGAGAAACTTGTATGAAAAACATGAACATACATTTTATCGATAATGGGTAAAATTCTCCCCATGTGTTTAACACAGTCTGGCACAATTCCTTCAATGGCCTAATCAAGAACTACAAGAGTATTTAAATTATTATTAGATTATGAGGCAAGTGTTGTGATAATGTTTCTCATTGCAGGTTATTGAAGAAGACAGAATGAGGAAATCCCTGTTTTTCATCTCCTGGGCTCTGCTCTGCTGCTGCTGCTGCTGGACCACACAGGCAGAGGTCTTCACCTCGATAGGTATGTTTTTAAAGAGCTGCATGGATTTGTTATTTTTGTTGAATTAAAGTTTACAATAAGTCTCTTGATTGGTTAGTAAGTTAGTTAGTTTCTTGATTCAGTTTGCTATAAAATTCCTTTGATGCATTCTTTGAAATATTTTGCTGTTATTATGTATATTAAAACTTACAAGGCAGTTGAAACAGTTATTGTGCTGTATAATCAGAAAAAAATGCTGAATGTTGCCTTGAAAGCCATAAAAAACTTTACTACTTTACTACTACTCAACAATTACTTAATATTTAATTAGGAGAGTGCAGCTGCTCTTGCTGTCACTCTCTATGGAAATTGCTGAGAGCTACATGTAGAAGAAGATCATTTTTAGCTCAGGAATGCATGTCTTTTATTTGCTGTAAAAAATGTTTTAAATGGAGACTGTGGACAGGAAGGAAAGAAGTCTGAGTTTATTTCGAGGTACCCTGAATAACTTTTAAAATAAATAATAATGGTCTAGTGAATTATTTTTTCAAATTTGTGAAAAAATGGTTTAGTTTTGTGCACAGTGCTTAAATACAGCATGATTTCGAGAGGTGAGATTTACAGGTCTTGTCCCCAATTAAAAAAAAACAGCAAAAAAGAGCCTGTAAAACCCCTTCAACTGTTCCTTTGCCTTTTGTGAACCCTATTGTCTAATCAGACATAGCTGTGAAGACACTGATAGAGTCAAGCTGGCCCAGGCCCCAGTTACAGTTGCCATAACAACCAAAGTCGTAAAGATGTAATGATCCAAGCCTACGGTTGAGGGAGTGAACAGTCATAACACACAGACCCTTCAGCTCTGGGATAGACTGTCTTCCCTTGGGAAAATATTACATAAAATATACAAGGTGACTTAGATCACCATGATTCAATGTTTAGGATTTGGTACCCAATAGAATGAAGATACTGAGGACATGTAGTAATTTTTGTATAGTTTTAAACCCACCCTGTCATTACACAGAGGTAACTTGTATTGTTCATTTCCATTCTCCTCGGTAAGCTTCTGCTTCAGACATCTGGAGCTCCTGAAATATCTTCCACCATGATGTAACCAGCTTGCAGGGTCTACATCACACATTATGCGTCACATCAGTCAACAGGCTGCATCTCATGACTTGAACAGTCACTTAAATCACACTGATTTACTGAACTTGGCCGGTCTTCTACACTGGTTGCACACAGTGTTTTCTCACTGTTCCTCTTCCCTGGCATCCCCTGTGAATTAATCCTGGCTGCACATTTCTTTGGAGTTGTTTACTATGCACACCACACTCCAACATCTCCTCAAAGGCTCATGGACAAACGCCCCTCTACACTTTGCTGAGTAATTCTATACAATCAGAGTCTCACAGTGGTGGCTGAAGGTTTATTTTTATCTCAGTCTCAGTCTGAGGTAAACAGTGATACCAAAAAATGCATTTTATTGGTATTTAAAGCAAAGAACAGCAGCAACACTCTCACTGCAATGTTTTTGATAAAAAAAAAAAAACAAGATGAAAATATTGGTTAGAGAAACTTTGAATTACCTGTCTGTGTGTGTCTCTCCAGGCCAAATGACAGACCTAATCTACACAGAGAAGGAGCTGGTCCAGTCTCTGAGGGAGTACATAAAAGCAGAGGAGTCCAAGCTGGCTGCAGTCAAAAGGTACATTCTGGTTCCTGTGATGTAATAATATATTACTTTATTATACTTCTACTCCTCTTAATTACACAGGGAAATTGTACTTTCTACTCTACTACAGTTATCTGAAAGCTGGTTACTGTTCAGATTAAGATTTTACATACAAAGCATCCGATAATCTTATAAAACATAGAACATTGTTATAGATTAAACCAGCCTTTTTGGCTTTTGACCCACATGTCTACTTGTCATGTTTCCAGATGTTTCTGAGTTATTTTCTCCTCTAACTTTCTCCACTGGTTTTCTCTCAATAACTGTTTGTTAAAGAAAAAAAAATACAGATTTATGTAGCAGAGCTTTTTTTCTACTTCCTCGCCTGACCCCCTCAAATTTATGTTTTATATATATATATATATATATTATATAAAAAAACATAAATTTGATATATGCATATATAGTCACCAGGGCCAGTTTTATGTAGAACAAATACTTTAAACTTGTGATACAGTATAGTGCTTGACTAAACAAATCCTCCTCTTGAATTAAAATCCTCTCCATATCACTGGCACATTATATGTGTTTCAATAACAGGACAAATTCAATACAACATTTATATCTGTTTCATCAACAACACATAAAGCAACCTGTTCATATTAACTGTCCTTTAACCATTAAGTGTTAAGAACTGTGTTTATTATAAGAGCTCTAGCATTTTTATTTCATTTGTACAGTATATGTTTTATGTGGTGTAACACAACTTTAGTCTCTTGTTTCTTTTTTACTTTTGCAGGTTGAATCAAAGTAAAGTAATATGTACTGTGTCTTATATACTGTATGCATCTGTATAACAAGAGCTATTACAGTAGTAACAACACTGTCTCTGTCTCTTAGCTGGGCCAATAAACTGGATGCTCTGACCAGAGTGTCCACCTCTGACCCAGAGGGCTACCTCGCCCACCCAGTAAATGCCTACAAACTGATGAAGAGACTCAACACAGAGTGGTCTGAACTGGAGAGCCTGGTGCTTCAGAACCCCTCTGATGGTAAGAAAATTCCCCATTCTGACAAAATGTGCAGACATTTAGAGCACACACACAGGCAGGTCACACTTTATATGTGTGACCTGCCTGTGTGTGTGAGACAGCTCAGCCCAAATGGTATCAAGAAACTTCAGCTGGACTAGTTGATTTTTTTCCTTTTTGTCTGCATTAATTAGTGACACATCTGGGAATGACTGTAAATTTAGCTCACGCTGGCACAGTTTCAATCCAGCCACATATGTGCTTCCATCAGTTTATGCTGCCTTGGCTAAATCTCAATCTGTCAGCCTCAGCCGTTTATACCTTCCTGTTGACACTGCATTCAGTCCACTTTAAAATATCTCTGACGGGCAGCATTTACCAATTTTTCTATGGGGCATCTCTCTGCATGAGCGAGAGCGAGTGGTCAGTGTCAAATAAAAGATGCAGAGCGGATGTGAGCAGAGCGATTACAGCATTGACCGCAGAGTGGAAATACTGTGCTGCACACATGAACAGAGACTGTCATGTTGTAGCTGCAGCTGTTCCTCATCTCTGCATATTTTGGCCATGTTCTCTTCTTCTCTTCTTGTGTTTGTGTGTGTTTGTTTGGACATGGAAATGTGTGCATGACTTAGGTCCATATCTGTGTCAGGCAGATGAAATGAGTATGAGAGTGTATTGGGTGTTATACAAGTGAATCTGTATACGTGGCCATGAGTCATGAGTAATTTTCGTTTGTCCACATTTTTTCCTTAATCTTTAAGCAAGACAAAAGAAAAATTGACACTGAGAGAGAAAGAAGGACGGGCTTTGGACCTTTGCCAGTCATACATGATATACAGTAAATGCTCAGGTATTTAGATGAAAAAGATCCTCCTCTGAAAACCACCCAGCGAAGAGAAAACTGAGAAATGTCACATCTGCCCTCAGGAGTTTCTGATTGTACTGAGCAGCAGATGTTGATAAGGAATATAAAGGAGCTAAAATGATTACATTTTTCCATAAAACTGGTCACTCAGATATCTGAAGTCAGAACAGAGGTTCTGAATTATTTACAGAAGGTCTGGGACTGCTGGGGCAGGAAAGCTTGTCCTGACTGTGGGTTATAAGCCTGAACACATCAAAGATACTGGCAACAACCTTTGTTACCTTTGTTTTCATTAATTTTTTTGTTGCAGACACGGTGAGACAGGAAAAGAAAGAGAATAACTACAGAGACAAAGGCCCATTAGAAGAAAGAGGGTGATTTCATGAATGCCAGCTTTCACTTACGATGTACAAACACATCTTCTAAGACCCCTTTGTGTGCATGCACCGTATTTATATGTGGCCTTGTGTGTTTAACAAATATCAATGCTTGTGTATTGAATAACCATTGTTTTGTGTCAGTTGCTTAGTTATAGCAAAGTTAAAAATTTAACATCCTTTGGCTAATTAGGCGATTCATGAATTCACTTAGACTTTGTTGAACATTAACATCCTGACATTTCCAACTTATCTTTTCTTACTTTGTCTTCAGGGTTCATTTCCAACATGTCTGTACACAGACAGTACTTCCCAGATGAGGAGGATGAGATGGGTGCAGCCAAGGCGTTGATGCGTCTTCAGGACACGTACCAACTGGATTCTGAGGCCTTTTCAAGAGGAAAGCTGCCAGGTGACCAAGAAGTGTGCAGTGATTCTGTAAAAGAAAAAAAAGCATGAATATATTAAGATGGACAGAGCAGTGTACATGTCTAAAAGAAAGAGGTGGCAAACTGCGTCCACCATTAATGACTTTTTTTAAATGGTATGTTTGTGGGTTTATATGTTTTCTTGTGAAAACAGGTTTGAGTTTTGGACTTCCTGACAGATTACATGGGGTTAAATATCAGGTTACTTCAAGCTATTACTCTGGTTCTGGGTCATGACTGGGCTGAGAGTTAACTTTGTATGTGGTTAAGGGTCGAATGACTGAATTTTTTATAGATCTAAGAACTGGCTCGCAGTACTGACTTAACCATGGTCTTGTTTTATACTGCCAAGAGTCACCAAAGTCAGAAACCTCAATTTAATACCCATCAGGATTTTAAAAATAATAACTTATTATAAATAGTCCCAGGAGATGCACTTCAAGTATAGTTGCTAGATTTGAACTGCAGTCCTATTCCAGTGGCACCTAGACACAATTTGGATGCAGCACAGATATGAAGAGGTGTGTACTTGTGCAGACTTATGCAAGTGTGTTTGTTTTCAGTTAATGAGGCACAAGCCAGTTTTTTTATGAGTGCATCTATGCCATTTGAAAAAAAACAAAAAAACAATCACACTCATCTTTGTCATGATTCACCAGTGATTATTGAATTATGCTAAATATGTTTTCTGGTCTATAAAATCACAGTACATTACGGTCAGTATTTACATTCAGTGAACCCTGCTCCAGGTATACACTCCAACGCCATTTTGACAGTGGACGACTGCTTCGACATGGGAAAGACGGCTTACAACGACGCAGACTATTATCATGCTGTGCTATGGATGCAGCAGTCCTTGAAGCAGCTGGATGCCGGGGAGGAAGCTGTGGTTTCCAAAGCGGACATTTTGGACTACCTCAGCTACTCTGTTTACCAAATGGGAGACCTGCCACGAGCCATCGAGCTGACACGCCGGCTTGTGGCTATTGGTAAGGTGCAGCATGGGCGAGTGTACTGACACAGAAGATATGAGCTCACTTCAGTGTGCACACTGACACACATCACATAAAATCTCACAATCATTTATCTCGGCGTGGGTTAATGGGGTCATGGTCTCACTTCTCAACTAAAAAAAGAACATTTAACAAGTATTTAAGGAGCACTGTTGAATTTTTAAGTTGCCTCCCTCCCATGGTTAGCTGACCAATTCAACCACAGTCTTCCACAGTGGGATAACACATGGGTTGTCTTCTTGGTGTTTCAGTCACCACTACAGTCCACCCTCCTCCCTGCAGTGGTGCTCTGTGCTTGCCTGAGCAGCAGGGTGTAGTCCTTCCAGAGTAAAGGGAGGTGGTTTCTAGCTGTTATTTTAATCTCTGAATCAAAGGCTGTGTTTACAGCTGCAGGCCCTTGTTTTAGAGCTGTAACATGCTTGATTACTTTTCAAGTGAAATGAATTGAGGTGGGGCAGATATAGCAGACACAGACCTGCTTTAGGACATCAGGTGTTACACGTTGAAAATGCACAGTTACAGCTCATAACCATTACAGCTCAAAAAACTGAAACAGTAAAGGATATACAATAGCAATAGTCCACACCAAGCAAATAAAACAATACTAGAAATGCAAGAAACAATGAGAAGAGGAGGGGAAATCAGTTTTATTCTGCTGTCACTGGCAAATGTTTAAAAAATAGTTTGACAGTGTTGGAGACTGAGAGATTATATCACTCTGGGAAGTTACTGCCAAGAAATAGTCCTGCACAGACACACATGCACAGAGAGTTCGGTTTTTGTACAGATGAAACAAATGAGTTACATGATATTAATCAGTGAGCTTCAGAGGCACTGGTCGGCTGATTCAGTTACCTTCGACCAGAGCCAGCGTGGCTTACGCTCTTTTTATCTAAGCTGATCAGCTGCTGGCTCCAGCTTCATATTCAACAGGTATAAGAAGTGTGCATATTTCACAAAATATTGAAATGTTGCACAAATTGTGATATAAAATACAGTGGCTCTCAATGGTTTAAAAGAGTTCCAAAAGTAACAAACGAACAATTAGCAACAAGGAACAGAGCTGAAAAGTAACTAGTGTTGTTAAATACATTTAGTGGAGTAAAAAGCAAGATATTTCCCTCTGACTGTTACTGGAGTAGAAGTATAAAGTAAAAGTAATTCAAAAGTAATAAAGTAATACAAAGTAATTGAAATACTGAAATACAAGTACCTAGAATTGCACTCAACTCAACTAATTACCACTGAGAACTGAGTTCATAGAAGCTGAGTTGAAAAGTCCACAGTGACTGTTGATTATAAATGGTTGCTGCTGTTGTAGTGAGTTGTTTTGTCTTTAATTAAACCATACAGCAGTTGTAAAACATGTCAAAGTTTACAGTGCAATTCTTGTTTTTTTTTTTTCTTTTAATTCAATATCTGTTGACTAGGAGTGATGACACTTATGGTGTCAACACACATGAAAGAGACAAAGCTGTTTAAAATTAGGACATTTAATGCAGTATTTATATTTAGCCTGCTTCTCAGTTGAGGTTTCAGCCACTAACTAAATTTTTCTTGTACTGACAGAACCCGGCCACCAGAGGGCAGGAGGAAACCTCCGTTATTTTGAGCGGTTGCTCTTCAAGCAGCTCAATGAGCTGAACCAGGCCTACCAGCCTTCCTCTGAGGAGCCCATTCAGCTGGGAACCTACAGCAGACCTAGAGACCACCTCCCAGAGAGAGAGGCTTATGAGGCCCTCTGCAGAGGAGAGGGGCTCCAAATGGTGAGACATGAAGAGAAAAATAAAGGTCTGTTGAGAATGAGGATGAAATGTGAAGACCTGTAGCAGAAAGGAAGTCAGAACACTTGATCTTTATGTACATATCTGAAGTGTTAACATTTAGCTAAATTAAATCCTAAAGTACCTGAGAGTTTGATCATCTGCTGTTAGTGAAGGTGTATATTCATGACAATGCTCTAAATGAAATTGAACAGATGGATTATATACACAGACAAACTTGTCTTAAAAACCAGTGTGTTAGGCAAGGCTTTTGAATTTCGCAATGAATCATGGATTGTATTTAATATTAAGTAGCAGTGTACAACAACCTGCAGTTCACAAACACAAAACATTCCTACACCGGGCTGGAAATGTTTGACTTTAGTCAATCAAATATGAAAGAAACAAGCTCATAAACACATATTTTTATGTAGTTAATTTATTAAAAAGTAATATTGAATGTGCAGGAGCTTTTTTGGCCAAAGTACTGGCAATCCATCATGTTGTGAAACTACATTTTGCCAGCAGAGGGCAGTCAGATTAACTGCCCTCAGATTCCTGTTCGAGTTCCTCGAACTCAAACCTCTCCTTCTATGATGGACATAACTGCATCCTTTGCCATCATTCTTCTTATCTGCTCTTCATACTGGTTAAATTCAGATGAAAAACTGTAAACAAATTAGAAAATAAGGTTTATTATTTTCTGCTTATCTTATGTATTTCACCAGAATGAAGCAAGGCGCAGCCGTTTGTTCTGTCGCTACCAGGATGGTAAGAGGAACCCTCGTCTCCTGCTGAAGCCCATGAAGGAGGAGGATGAGTGGGACAGCCCCCACATCGTACGTTACCTAGAAATTCTGTCACATGAGGAGATTGAGAAGATTAAGGAGCTGGCCAAACCCAGGGTGAGACGAGAAGCAATTAATAAATAATAACAAAATATGAGAATGAAGATAGTACTGATAATGCTTCTTGATAGAGATACTGTCCGTTTCTTATGGACGCCATTGTTTTTACAGTGTTACTCTGGATATCTTCATTGTTTAACGGTTGTTATCACAGCTTCATGCCCATTAACAATCACATCAAGTGCTGACAAGTAGAACATTGTAACTCTCCAACAAAATATTTACTTATGTAGAAGCTAAATTAGACCAATAATGAGAAGAAAAACTGGTGCCCTTGAGCTTATGATATCAGGCGCTGGTGCTGTTAAAATGCAGTTTCTTTGTAACAAGGACGCATTCAAAAGAAATTGTTCAAGGAAATCATTTTTTTATTCTGAATATATAGAAACTGTCATATGTGTAATTAATTCAACTCTATGTGTGTGTGTGTGTGTGTGTTCTGTCAGCTTGCCAGAGCTACTGTCCGTGATCCCAAAACAGGAGTCCTGACTACAGCCAACTACAGAGTATCAAAAAGGTAACTCATTCATTCATTCATTAACATACAGTTAGAGCTTATTGTTATCAGTTTTATTATTAATACCATTTGCAGCGTAAACTAAGATACTGTATTGTGTAATACAGTATCTTAGTATTACATAATACTGTGTAATTTGTTCTCCAGGCTTTTAAATAAAAGGATACTAAACTTTGTTGCTTACTAATGCAGTGTTTACTGTAATTGTGTGTATGCATGTATGTACTTCACTACGTGGTTACACAAGTACAAATTTATGGTTTTTCAGTGCATGGTTGGAAGGAGAGGATGACCCTGTCATCGTCAGAGTTAATCAGAGAATAGAAGACATCACAGGCCTCACAGTCGACACTGCAGAGTTACTTCAGGTAATGTAATACCACAGAACACCAAATTACTACATCATCATCATCATGTCACATATAACACAGGAATGCATATGGTTAATGTACAAAAGTCAGTCAGTCAGTCAGTCAGGGACATAAAAAATGAATGCCACAAGATGTATGTAGTATCCTGTCTACAGAAGCAAGCCTTTTGATAGGTTGAAAATGATTAATGATTAAATTAATTTAAAAGTTTTATGGATTAAAAAAATCAAACCGTAAATTTAACTTTTTTACAAAGAAAATTAAAACGTTTTCTATCTTTTAATCTGAGATTTTACGCCTGACCCCAGTACAGTGGAGGTGAACAATATTTTGTTTGTGGTGTTCAAACCTCAGCAGCAGTGTGTGCTAACAGAAACAATGTCAGTCACTCAGGATAATCCACAGTCCTCAGTGTAAACTACTTTAATTGGAACTACTTTTTGCCAAAGACTAGTCCCTTGATTTGTATTCTTTGCAAATCATGCGTCCTCCACTAGAGCAGAAATTGTTAGAAATGAGAGACAGACTTAATAAGGTCTCTGTCCTGATTGATTTTAGATTGTCTCAAGAACAGGGTTGGGCTCCCTGGGAGTATTTTTAAACTGGTTCCAATCATATATCTCGGGGAGGAAATTCTTTTTTGCAATTGGGGATTATCATTTGTTAAGAAAATATAATTTGCCTTCCGGTGCTACTCAGGGAAGTTGTCTTGGTCCACTTCGCTTTTCTCTGTATATGCTCCCCTTAGGTGACATCATTAGGGAATATAAAGTAAATTTTCAGTTATGCTGATGACCTGCTCTCTTGTAAACTTGGGAATCTGGCCCCTGAGGTTAAATCAGAGGTATCATACCTGGACATTGTTTTAGAATTTGAGTTAAATTTTACTTCACGCATAAAGAAGGTGACCAAAACAGCTTTGTATCACCTACGAAATATTACCAAATTAAGCCCATTCCTATCCCATAAAGATGCTGAAAAACGTTGTCATGCTTTTATTTCAAGTAGATTAGGCTATTGCACTGCTCTTTTTACTGGTTTTACAAACCAGTTACTTGAAAGACTTCAGTTTATTCAGAACTGTGCTGCTGGACATTTAACTAAAACAAATAAGAGAGAGCATATTACCCTGGTTTTAGCTACACTCCACTGACTCACAGTATCTTAAGGAATAGATTTGAAGGTCCTTTTACTTGATTATAAAGCTCTTAATTGGTTGGGACCAGCTTAAATAGCAGATTCTCGTTTTATAATCCTTCACAAACTCTTAGATCCTCTACTGCAAGACTTTAAAATACACACAATTAGATAGCACAGCTTTTTTTAACTATGCTCTAAGACTATGGAATACCCTGTGGACTCTTTAGCTTTGCTTTTAATAAATTCTCTCATATTTTACTATTGTTACTGGTTTCTGTTTTTATTTCCATTTACATATTTTATCATCTACTGTCTTTCTATTCTGATTTCATCCATCCCTATTTTATTCATTTTTTATTGTAAAGCACTTTGAGTTACATCTCTTAAATGAAAAGTGCTCTATAAATAAAGTGTATTATTATTAAATCAAATCAATACATGTAGATACACTGTGGCTTGCCAATACATTTTTAATCATATTGGTTTAATATGTAACTATCTTTGTCAATGGCTGACCAGGTTGCTAACTATGGAGTTGGAGGACAGTATGAGCCACATTATGACTTCTCGAGGGTGAGTTCACTTTGGTGTCAGAGTGTGTGTGTGAAAATTTAAGTGACAGAACTTGTCATGCTTCCCACATTGCCTATAGTCCTTATACCCCTGACCTTCATACTTTAATTCAATTCAATTCAATTTTATTTGTATAGCGCCAAATCATAATATACATTATCTCAAGGCACTTTACAGGGTAAGGTCAAGACCTTACTTTGTTAAAGAGAAAAACCCAACAGTTCCCACAAAGAGCAAGCACTTGGAGACAGGGGGGAGGAAAAACTCCCTTTTAACAAGAAGAAACTTCCAACAGAACCGGGCTCAGGGTGGGCGGCCGTCTGCCTCGACCAGTTGGGTTTAGGAGAAGATAAAAAGAGTTGGTGTTATCAATAATAATGACAGGTAACAGTGGTTAATAGTAAAGATGAGTAATGGTGGATCTGGATCCTGCTGCTCCCGAGGCAGAGATACCTGCAGAATGAGGACAGAGAGAGGGAGAGAGAGGAGAAGCACAAACTACGGGAGAGAAAAAAAATACAAAGTTAATGGCATGAAGTCATCGAGAGAGAGAGGGGGAGAGAGACAGAAATAGAGAGAGAGCGCCCAGTGAATCATGGGAATCCCCCAGCAGTCTAGCTCTATAGCAGCATAACTAAGGGATGGGTCAGGACATACCCGAGCCAGCCCTAACTATAAGCTTTACTAAACAGGACAGTTTTAAGCCTGATCTTAAAGGTAGAGAGGGTGTCTGCCTCCCGAACCCACACTGGGAGCTGGTTCCACAGGAGAGGAGCCTGATAGCTGAAGGCTCTGCCCCCCATTCTACTCTTACAAACTCTGGGAACCACAAGTTGACCTGCATTTAGAGAGCGAAGTGTCCTATTGGGAAAATAGGGAACTATAAGCTCTCCAAGGTACGATGGTGCCTGACCATTAATGGCTTTGTAGGTGAGGAGGAGGATTTTAAATTCTATCCTGGAGTTTACAGGGAGCCAATGCAGAGAAGCTAACACAGAGATCTTTAGAGATCTGAGCTATGGTCTCTCTCTGTGGTATTTCTGGCATCCGTGAATTTCATATGATCTATAGCTGTATGCACTCTGTGCACCTGTCTGGGGTTTTGCTATGAAATGACTGATTTTATTATATATAATACGAATGGTCATAGCAAATAAATAATGTCTTGTTGAAATACTGCTACAGTCACTTGGCAGTAAGAAAGAACAAAATCATGAAAATGATGAATGATCATTGTCTGTTGTGGATACCCCTTAAAGAAATAACTGCTCTTTAGTGGAAATTACTGTGTGGTCACTGTTATCTTTATATCTTTATGTGCATTATGTGTTATTAAGTATATAACATAAAGCTAATATTTTGAACTTATCATTTTGAGATGAAAAATGTAGTTCATTTGTGGTTTAATAATGATTCTGACAGATAATAGAGCAGACTCTATTTGCTGTGAGTGTAGTTAGTGCCCTGAGTGGCGGGCTCCTAGTGTGAGTCTTTTTGGTGATGGGTTAAATGTATAAACATCTGTTGCAGCGTCCTTTTGACAGCAACCTCAAGGTTGATGGAAATAGACTTGCTACCTTCCTAAACTACGTAAGTACATGTGTGTGTGAGTGTGCACCGTTTTCGTCTGTTTTTACCCTTGAATTTTATCTTCATAGAAAGATGAGCCTGATGCTTTCAAAAGATTAGGCACTGGAAATCGTGTGGCAACTTTTTTGAACTACGTAAGTACATGCATCCAGTCGCCGTTGATTGCAGGCTTGGGGTGGCAGTCACCTGAAATCCACGCTCCATCCTTCTTTTGTTTTATACAACCTTTGTTAACACTGGGTTGTATAAAACAGAATTTTACCCAAAAGTAAACACAATAGTTAGTTTATAAATGAGGTATGTAGATGAATATCCATAACCTTTGACTGATTCAAGTTCAGTGTTCACTGTGGTGCATTATGTGGATGTGCTCTAGTAGCTTATTGGGCTATAGTATACAATAAATGTAAAACCTACATGAATAAACAAATTTAAGTTGAAGATGTCATATGGACAAGATGTAACAGGAGAGAATGCAATGAGACCCTTGATTCCTGTCAGGAAGCAGCAAGACTACAGAAAGAGGAAAAGTAGTTTTTGTTCATCAAAACATAGCTGAAAAAAATGAGTACAAAGTAACATGATATAAGTTTTTGTCCTTTTGGACTTTTTGTCCATTGTGTGTGGAACAGTTGATGGGTTAGTTTAAAGCTGACCATCTTCCCTTTTCTTCTCAAGTTTTTCTCCATTCTTGTTATTTTGTATCCCTTATTTCTTGTAAGACTCTCACAAGATCTTGTTTTTTGATCATACTTACCAAGAAATAATTTTATATATATATAAAGAAAAAAAAATTGTATAATAACAATTTATTTGTCAGTGACAAAGCATCCATTGGCATTTACGTATTCTAAAAGGATATTTTCCTTAGCAACATGTGTTTTGGTATGTTGTCATGTTATGTATGCTTTGACAAGGACAGCAAATGTATGTTTTGCTAAGTACAATCGCAGATGTGTTCCTCAAGGATTGTAGAATACCATTGTGTATACTTTGAGGAAAACACAGAGAAAGTTTCCAACCAGTTGTTTTTTCTCAGATGAGTGATGTCGAGGCGGGAGGTGCCACAGTCTTCCCTGACTTTGGAGCAGCAATCTGGCCTCGAAAGGTGATGACAACTGTGTGTGTGTGGGTGGGTTTCTGTGTGTGCATAGGAGAAATATGTGTAATTTATTGTGTGTTGAATGTGCTTTTTACACTGCTAGTGTCTCCAGTGGTAAAAATAAGACTGTTGGTGTCAGTTTAAGGGTCAGTGTGGCGAGGTGTAGTAATTATTACAATTCTTTCTTTTCTGAAGTATTACATTTACATTTACTTATTTGGCAGATGCTTTTATCCAAAGCCACTTATCAGTGAGGGACAGGACTAAAGCTTCAGAACAGTAGGAGGCCTTGAATTAAGTACTAAATCTGTTCAATAAGATGAAGTGCAAGGTGATCAGGTAAAGAAGTGCAAAGTGCATAGTAAGTGCTAGTTAGGCATGTTAGGGTGTTAGAGGTGTTAGGGGAGGAAGTGCTCTTGGAAGAGATGAGTCTTAAAGATATTTTTGAAGACAGAGAGGGATGCCCCTGCTCTGGTAGCACTGAGTAGCTGGGTCCACCATCAGGGAACCACAAACAATAACAGCCTGGACTGCATTTGCCTTCTGAGCACGAATGGCAGTGCCAGACAACATTCCTTGGAGAAACACAGTGGCCCAGAAGGAGCATAAGCCGTTATGATTAAGTTCAGGAAGATGGGTGCAGACCGGCCGCTGCATTCAGGACCATCTGCAGTGTATAGGAACGTTTTTCTTAAGGTATTACAAGTGGATCCAATCAAACAGATATGTTTTTTTCACTGTTAACATAGCTGTGGTAATACAGGCCCACAGATTGTTCAGTTAAGCATGCTGAGTATTGTTAACTAACCACTCTCACGTGTTCACATATTATTTTATTTTATTCTATTTTTATTTTCTGCACGTGCTTCAGAAATGTGTTTTGCTGCAGCACAATTTCCTTGTGCTTTTTTTCCAATGTGGCAAGCAACAACATAGTTGTCAAGCAACCAAAACTCTACTTGAGGACCAGGGGGCTCAGCATAAAATCGTTGCGTGTTGGATCTTCATGTTCCACCACCAGATGTTACCAGCATTGTTTCGTGTATTTCATTTCTCCACAGGGGACAGCAGTGTTCTGGTATAATCTGTTCAAGAGCGGGGAGGGAGACTATAGGACCAGGCACGCAGCCTGTCCTGTCTTAGTAGGAAGTAAATGGGGTGAGTCAAAGTTTAGATTCATCACTTTTAACTATTGATGTATTGAATGGGATTGGAAAACCACTCAATTCTGACTGAAATGTAAGTAATAAAATTAGCATTATTTGGTAAAAAAACACAATATTATAGTATATTATATAATATAAGTTATATAGTTCATTTATATAATGTTGAATCGTTGCCCAGCCCTACCACAGATTGGAGTAACTTATTTAATTTTTTCTATAGTTTCTCTAAATTAATAGATTAAAGTCAAGTGGAAGTATTTGGATAAAAACATTTGGATAAAAAAGAATATTTATTATATATTATATTATGTATTCAAAAATACAAAGTGTCATTTCACTATTTACTGATGATACTCAAGGTTATCTCTCTTTAAAAGCCATATATCCATAATTGATGTATGTATCTCAAAAACTGCTTTTAGCATAATATAATGATGGAATTGCAGCTCTGCCTCTTTTATGTAATGGCCAGCTGCTGCCTCTCACTGATTTCATATTGTAAAGTTGTATCCCAGACCTTCATTTTATATTCTCATTTACTATTTTTATTTTCAATCTGGTATTTGTCAGGAGAGAAGATGGTAATTGGAAGCTGTAAGAAAAAGCACATTTAAGCCTTATGGCAGACAACGCTTTCACACATGTAATTGTCATAATTGATGATTTTTAATCATCAAATGGTTTTAAGTAATAGAAATAAGATTAAATTAGCTCTAGCAGGATAATAGTGGGCCAGGGATCCTTTTGGGCTTGTGATCTGTATTCTTGTGTGTGTTCTTGCCAGACAGATCGGCGGTGTATTGGCTAGCAATGATCACAGATGCAGGAGTGCAGCTTTCTGGCAATCAGGAACAACATGTGCGATTCCCTTATCTCTAACCTCAGCTTGTCACAGGCTGAGGACGCACACTTTTGGTGTCCTTGCTTTCATTATCAGTCTTGCCAACCCAAAAAAGTTATTATCTTTGTTTTTATTCCTATTTTTCCTGGCTCTCTTGGAACTTTACAGAAATGTTCCAGGAGGTAAAAAGAAAGACTGGGGATGATAATGGTTTGTCCTTAGCATCATGCATCTGAGATCAAAGAGGCTCTTTCAAGTTTTGACTGTGCTCCATCTTGTAACTCATAAAACCACAACCTAAGAATTATTGATACATGTCTGTAAATATTTTCTAGAAATACAAATACCATTGTGCATAAGCCAAGATATTGTACTACAAATACAAGATTGATATTTGTAACCATTTTACAAAATCTCAGCATTAAAACCAAGCTTCCATTATTTCGACTACAACACAAAGGTACTTTTTTTTTGTAGGGCTCAAACAAAAAGGCATTAAAGGGCAATTTTAACCAATTCACAAAATGTCTGAAGTGTATCTTGACACACAAATGTTCGTGATTTTATTAATGAAGGTTTTAAGATACTAGCCCCAGAAATTCCACCTTTAATGAAAGTGAATTCATGTTTAACTTTAGTATATCCCAGTTAATCCCAAGTAAGGGATCTCTTGGATAATCCACATACTTAGTTTGATCAGATTTAGATGGAGCCCTTTTTCTGCAAATAAACCTACAGATACACAAAGGATATTGTGTTATTTAAAAATAGTCAAGATAGTAAAGTTAGATATGAGTGAAAGCATTTTTTTTGTACAGGAATAAGCCTCATGGGATGAACAGGAAAAAGCAAGGCTCGCCTACAATATTAATCATACATTTTGAAACTTGAAGAAGGAAATCTGCTAAACACTGCAGCTTAGCCATGGGAGCAGTGTTGACGTACAGAGCACGCTGTGTAACCAGGCTGGGGAGTTTAAACCAAAATGCTCACCATATGATGATGGTATCACTTCATCCTGTTCTGAGCTGGTGAAACAGACCACTGCAAAGAGATTGAATATCTCCATATTTCAGGTTCCATGATAAACAAATTCAAATTCATACAAACACTAAAATATACTGGGAAGATCGTCATTACCACATGCTGAAATGGATCATTTTGCCAGGGAAGGTTTAGAGGCTTTTTCTTTAATCACACAGGCATTATTTAACTGCCTTGGCAATCTTTGGTTCTCACATGTTTTTTGTTTTTCTGTTTTGTCAGTGTCAAACAAGTGGATTCACGAGCGGGGACAAGAGTTCAGGAGACCCTGTGGCCTGACAGAAGTGGACTGAAGTTTGAATCACATCTACGAAACATGCAAACACACTCACACACATACACATACATGCTCCATAGTGCCTTATTTCTGGCAATAATGCAACTTTCAGACGTGTTCTGCAACACTTACATAAGTGTTCTCTCCCTCCACTTGTCAGCACGGTTAACAAATGTTTCATCAGGAAATTGTGACACTGGTATGTGAGAATTGGCTGGATAATTTTTTTTTTTTTTTTTAACAGAGGAGCTCAGTTCTCTGTCATGCATCCCTGCATCACTCCCACCTCATTAAATTAAGCTGAATTAAGTCTTTTTGGGGTTTTTTTTACTGTAAATAGGATTAACCAATAAACATAAAAAACACAAAACTATATCAGTTCAATCAGCACACATTTTAAAATCATTAAATTTGAGTTCAAAATTTAATCACTGGTAGATCCAAATGTGTTAGTCCACTGCCAAATATTCCCATTCATACCAGAACCTAATACCTGGGTGTTCTGGCTCTCAGATAAACAGTTTGTCCCTCAGACTGCTTTTACAAGCAACATTTAACTTTTCAAATTAAAAGTATTAGCATCAGTGGTTAAACAGAGAAGTTTATATTTAGCTAATATGTAAGCTGTTTAAAATACTTAAACATACAGGATGGTGTGACCTCACCAAATGGTGTGAGAGCAGCTGTAGACTTTGTACTGCATTCACTTATTGCAAATTATTCCACTGTAAACCATTACCTCTGCTATGTAATTCTACAGTATGAACACATTTTCCAGTTGTTCTGTAAGTGTCTGAGTAGAGCGGAAAGCCTGTTTCTAAATATTTAGCCGCCAGCCATCAGAAATGTCATTTTACAAAAACACCTTAAATTAAATCTATGGTCTGGTATTGGGTCATTTTAGAGGTTTATTTGGGAAGCAGCTGCTGGTTATTTTAAACAAAAATGGAAGATTTGTAAAAAAAACATCCCAAGTTACCATCAGTCATTCAGACACAAATGGGCTTTAGTACTGTATCGTCATTTATTTTAACACCAATATCCCTTTATTTCATCCTTTATCATTTGCATCCAAAGTTTTTTCCCTGTCAGACAAAATCCAAATCCAAATCATGCCCAGGACATTTTTATTTATATAGTGTTTTAAGTTATTACATTGTTTTTACATTGTGTTCTCCTCCTACAAGATGGCAAACCAATAAGTCAATAAAAAGTGGCTTTTATTAAAATGTTTTGTGGCTTCATTCACTGTTTTCATGGTTTCCCACCCTGTAATCAAAATCATACTGACTCTAAATCTGTTTCTGTGTCTAGCATTTTCCTATGAATCTGACAAACTTTGCTGGAGCTCAGTGGCTGTATTCGTGAACCTACAGGTTCAAGTGCAGAAAAAGTCTTAATTAGCAGCATTAATTCATACTAAAGATGAGCTGTAAGCTTTACCAGAAACGGTAGACAAAACAGAAGCATTTTTTGCAGGATGGCTTAAATGGACTAAAGCATCTAATTGTAATGGTACCTGTCTGATAACATCATGGTGGTGAACAGAAACAGAAGCAAGTATAAATCAATCTAGGAAAGGGATCTCCAGTGTGATTTTCTGGAAGTCCTTAACAGTACTCATGTTTAGGTATTACCTATGGGCCAGCTGTATCTGTAATGAAACATTAGCATCCTAGTTACATGAAGTAGCATCTCCTTCAATGCATGGACCTTTGAGCTTCAGAAACACCATGTGGAAGTTGGGCTCTTTGGTGTCAGTCAAACCTGCACCACTGGTCATGGACTCACTTGACCAGCAAATTCTTTTTATTCTAAATTTGCTTTACCAGTCTTATAATCGCAATGGCATTATGGCATTCAATTTGAAAATGTTAATGCTAATTTCTTACCTACAATAACACAATAACACAATAAAAATTTACATGTTTTAATTTATTGTACTGGTCACATTTTGGAAGTTTTAGTATAAGCTCCACTGTAATAAATCTAATTCGCATCTGATGTGCACCACTGGCTCTGTGTTTGACTGTGACGGGAAGGCAATGCTTTGTTGATTTACTGATGCAAGATTGAGCAACATGTATTGTGGGACATGGAGGAACGCTTCTGCCATCTACCCAGAGTCATGATCGGACACGATGGAACCGGATGCTATTAGCTTATTTCTCCACTGAAAGGGACAAAGATGGTGTGATTTCTGTTCACAATCATCTAATGCTGACTTATCACTTTTGTTAGCTTATTTACAGTTCTGTGATTTACTGATTAGTTTTGTTTTTGCATTCTTGGACTACGATGGTTATCCTGTTTCACAGGAAAGGAAGATCTAATTTTATTGTCCTTGCATGAATGAACTTTCAGTGCTCTTCTCTGGAGGAAGCATCCTAAAACACAGCTGGCTGAAAAGCATTAAACCACAGCATGGACCTGTTTTGGTTAATGTTAACTAGGACATGTTTCCCTGGGACAGAAAAAAACCACACTGAGCCCTGCCAGGTTATGACACTAATTAGGAAATAAAAACTCAGTTCAAAAATAACGTCAGTTTTCATTTCATCCCCTTTGTCACTTTATTTATTGTTACCGGATCTTCTTGAGTGTTTCTCCTTTTGCCCTGTGTCTCCTGTCCTCCCCTGTCTGTCTGTCTGTCTCTGTGTGTGTGTGTGTGTGTGTGTGTGTGTGCGTGCTGTGGCGGTGATCTTCACTCCCTCCTGCTGCCTGATTGCCAATTTGTCTGTACACCTGTCATCCATATACTCATCAGCCCAGCAGTGTGTCAACCCCAGGTCTCCATCCACTCTTCACAGGACTTTCTGCTGCCAGTTTGGTATAAACTGTACTTGGCTGCTTAGAATTCATGTTATTTTCTCTGAGCAAAGCTATATGTCCTCATGCTCCAGGATCACTACACGATTGCCTCATTGCTTGTTCAACTGTCAGTCTGCCACGCCCACAGCTTGCAACACAATCTGCCATTCAAACCAGCTCAACTTCTTCAGCTTCGATGGATGATTGGTTAGGGGACCACTTAGGGTTAGGGTTAAAATGATGCCAGATGCACAGGGAATGGGTGGGGGTGCTGTTCACAGCAGGGATTCCTTCACTTGATCATTTGTACCTTGAGTCTGTCATCCATCAAAAATAACAAACTGAGTATCATAAAGGTAGGTCATAGAATTTAAGCATGATATTGTTCATGTGGAGCTCGACGATCTTATTAAATCAGCGGGTCCCAACTGTTTGTCTGATGTACTGCCAGTGCTGCTTGGATTTATATGCGTGGTGTGGACTTCTAAATGTTCTAGGATTTGAGTTTTCCAGGCCACAGCAGGGGACGATGGGAAAGCGGGGATGTAAATGTCCTACAGTTTCTCAGAAAGCAGTGTTGAATGAACACACACACACACACACACACACTTTTTACAGTCTGAAAACTCATGTTTTATTTAAACAAAAAAACAGGGAGACCAGCTGCAGGCTCTAGGACTACATGTGGAAGCAGCATCTGCTCAAACTCTCTGGCCCTCTTCCAAATTCTCCTCCCATCTCTTGTTGTCATTCAAACTGACTGAGACAGCCAGCGGAAACATCTAAATCTAAAAGACCAAAATGTTCAAACCAAATTGCAGATGACTGAGAACATAAGATTCTTTTTGTTTCTTCAAAAAAACGAGTGATGTCTTCAGACATTTTATTAAGATAGATAAAATTATTAAATTCAATGTGATTTGTTGGAATATCAACTTTGTAAACCTCCAAAAATGTAATTTTTTTTTACATTATTTCAAAAAAGCCCAGACAGTCCACCACTGTGCGTCACTCACCCCATAAATTCCCAATTCTCTTCATCTTAATTATGCTGGATACTAAGAAATGTGTTGTTTAATTTCTCGCTCGCTTTCCTTTTATTTAGCTAGCTAGAGCATTTAAACAATATTGGTGATCTTCCTGTAATCAGGTAGCTCAGGTGGGTGATTAATTGTTGCTAAACAAACTAATACAAAAGCTGGGCACTGCCCTCCCAGGTAGCAAAATTATTCCAGCGAATGCTTGGCCACATGTTGCTTTCTGAGCAGGCACTGGACGTCAGTGTAACATTGACTTGTATCAGACAGATGTAAATTTTTTCGGAACTATATTTTATTAACCGCTGTACTACCATATTCCTACTCTCAAGCATCTGAACTCTACTTAGGGGACTCCAGTGAACAGGGTTATTGGCACTTAAATACTTGATTGAGAGGGACTACTCCTGTAAGTAAGAAATAATTTCATCATGCCAAAAAGTAAAGAAATCAGTGTGGAGCTCAGAAAGAAGATAATGGACGCTCATCTCAAGGGGGAAGGGTATTCTGCCATCTCCAAGTGTTTTGTAGTGTCTAGAACAGCTGTGCATTGCATCACTGCAAAGCACAAGGAGACAAACTCTGTTAAAAACAAACCTGGGTGTGGTCGAAAGCGCAAGAGCTCCAAAACTTTGGAGAGGAAAATAGTAAGAGACGTCAACAAGAATCCCCAGATCTGAGCTAAGATGATAGTTGCTGAGTTGGCCTCTTCTGGACTTGATGTTGCAAGGAAGACTGTTGTGAGGGGTCTTCATCGTAGTGGGCTTCGAGGTCATCGACCCAGGAGAGCTCCATTGCTCACACATGGGCACATTGAAGCCAGACTGAAGTTTGCCCAAGAACATTTAAAACAAGGGGATGAGTTTTGGACTTGAGCTGTTTTGGCACATGGACGCTGCATTTGTTTGGCACAGGAAGGGAGAGGCCTTCAACCCTAAAAACACAGTTCCCACAGTAAAACATGGAGGTGGGAGCGTAATGCTGTGGGGCTGTTTTGCTGCCTCAGGCACAGGGAACCTTGTTCGGGTGCATGGGATCGTGAAAAAAGATTATGTTGACATTTTGAAAAAGAATGTAAAGAAATCTGCTGTCTCTCTTGCTTTAGGTCACTGCTGGGTCTTCCAGCAAGACGGTGACCCGAAACACACATCTAAGTTGGTCCAAACCTTTTTGAAGGACAACAAAATCAAGGTCCTGGAGTGGCCCTCTCAAAGCCCAGATCTCAATCCTATTGAGAACCTGTGGTGGGAGCTCAAGGTTCATGTCCATGCTCGAAAACCACGCAATTCGGATTAACTGGAATAATTTGCCATGGAAGAATGGGCTAAGTTCCCTCACGAGACATGTGTCAACCTGATTAAGAACTACCATAAGAGGTTGTTTTCAGTTGTTAGTCAAAAAGGTTATACTACTGACTATTAATTGTCAGAGGGCTAACGATTTTGGCCTTGTCATTTTAGTTTTTTATTGTTTCAATTCAGCACATCAGTAAAACATCTTAATCAAGCTTTGTGGAAAATGTGTCATTGTTCCTTTGGAAGCAATTAAACTATAAACACTTTTGGTTATGGTCATTTCCATGGAAAGGTTAAGGGTTTTGTTTGATTTCATAAAGGGGGCTAATAATCATCACCTTAAGCGTAACTCTGTCTGACTCAAACAGCTGATCTGTGGAGTAATACAGTGTGCACTGTAGTTGCGCTTGTGCTGAGTTTTACTCTCTGATCTCACCTTTCATTCCTGGAAGTTAAAAAAAAAATGCTGTGAAATCCCAGGTCCTGCTGTTCGCTCTCTGTGTGAAATTATTTATAATGTAGTTCATGCAGCATACCATTTTATGTCTCTTGAGACAGTTGCAGGTTTAAAAGAGAACTTGCCTGCGGTTGTGGTTAAAGTTATATGCACCTGGTTTTCTTTTCTTTTCTTTTCTTTTCTTTTCTTAACACCCCATTAATTCAAAGTTTCTTAGCTCTCAGATGTAACTCAACTTTAAACAAAGAGATTTTATCTGTGTAGTATATCTGGAGAACACAAAGATGCAGCGAGAAACAAAAACCTGACAAAGAAAGTATTATACATCAACAAGGAGAAGAGTGTCTCCATTGTGAAAACAACTGGCTTTGATGTGTCCCCTCAGAAAAACACTACCACAAGGCTGGTTCCTATAGATTCGATGTGAATTGGGCTGAGCAGCCACTGTAAGAAAACAGTTTCATGTGACATTGAGGTTTGAATAATGGAATTATGTTAAAGTGGTAAAAAGCCCTGCTAAGGAAAACCTTAAATGACTTTTCATAGCTGTGTCGCCACCACTAATCTGATTTGTGTTTGAGTATAAAATGTTTTACCAGTTCATATGTATGAGGAGCCTTTTCTATCAAGCCTCTGGTGTTCACTTGACTTATTTTGACCTCAACTTTGTTTCATCTGCGTCACATAGCAGGTTTATCTTTAATCTGGATGCCATGGTAACCAAATAACTGTGTACATGGCGACAACCAGATTCCATTAGATTCAGTACATACTTGGTACTTGCACATTGTGGCATGTGGTTGTGTAAAAAATACTTACGTGCTTGTATTTTTACAGTGTGATGGGTTGGGGTATAATCTATAAAACATACATGTTCTCCAGTGTAGTGAGGGGCTGAATCCTCAACAAGAACAATCCTAAAGATCATCATGACAACAGCTTGTAGTGACGGACGTGGGTGAGTGATGTGTGTTTGTGGTGTTACATGGGAGTCATTGGAAGTGTCAAAGATGCAGAGATAAAGATGAGCACTACAAAGTGAAAGAAATAAATTAGTGACAGAAAGTTAATAAATGACTTAACCCTTACAAAATAGATGAAGGGGCTGACGTGCTAAAACCATTTCTTATACTTAATATTTAAAAGGCCAATGCTGGGTCAGTTATGTTTAAGACGAGTTGTTGTTGTTGTAGATTAGTTGAAATTATAAATGTCAGAGTGCATGATGACTCATGGTAGTAAATGTGAACTGAATTGAGAAGTTTGGTATCAAATTCATTTCATGACTTGAGTCTTGTTTATTATTTTTGCAAATTAAAATAAACATAAGTCTAGACTAGACAACTACTAGACAAATACTGGGGGAAGGACACTGTCATTTTCACTGTTTGCTCGTAGTGTATTACATTATGGAAAAATATGTTAAAAAATGTACGAAAGATTCAAATGTTCGATGTGTATTTTGGGTTGACTGTTGTTTAATGTGCTATGTGACTGATGGTATCAAATAAGCTACTGAAGAACTGAAGCAATATATTCCAGTGAGTTGCTGGCTCACTGACAAACATCAAGGAATACAATGATTTACTTCACTTTATTAATGGCCTCTCTATAGTAACTTCATTTCTATGTCTTTCAAGCTGATTTCCCTAAGAGCTCTAATTTCAAACACTGTCGTAGTGACTGTAACTGTCAGTTAGGTGATGTGCTGATCTACTGGGATTTGAAGAGAGTGGTCTGAAAAAGAGAAAATATCCAGTGAGCGTCAATTCTCTGGGTGAAAATGCCTTGTTGATGCCAGAGGTCAGAGGAGAATGGCCAGACTGCTTCAAGCTGAAAGGAAGGTAACAGTAATTCAAATAACCACTTGTTACAACCAAGGAATGCAGAACAGCATCTCTGACCGCACAACACATCAAACCTTGAAGCAGATGGGCTACAGCAGCAGAAGACCACACCAGGTGCCTATTCTGTCAGCTAGAATAGGAAACTGAGGCTACAATTTGCACTGGCTCACCAAAATTGGACAACAGAAGACTGGAAAAACGTTGCCTGGTCTGACGAGTCTTGATTTCTGCTGTAACATTTGGATGGTAGGGTCAGATTTTGGCATCAACAACATGGAAGCATGGCTCCATCCTGCCTTGTATCAACGGTTCAGACTGGTGGTGGTGGTGTAATCGTGTGGGGGATATTTTCTTGGCAAACTTTGGGCCCCTTAGTACCAACTGAGCATCATTTAAATGCTACCACAGCCTACCTGAGTACTGTTGTTGACCACGTCCATCCCTTTATGACCACAGTGGACCCCTCTTTTAATGGCTGCTTCCAGCAGGATAACATGCCATGTCACAAAGCTTAAATCATCTCAAACTGGTTTCTTGAACATGACAGAGTTCACTGTACTCAAATGGCCAGCGACTGTGTGATGCTATCATGTCCAAATGGACCTACATCTCTGAGGAATGTTTCCAGCAGCTTGCTGCATCTATGCCATGAAGAATTAAGGCAGTTCTGAAGGCAAAAGGGGGTCCAACCTGGTTCGAGCAAGGTGTACCTAATAAAGTGGCCAGTGTGTGTGTGTGTGTGTGTGTGTGTGTGTGTGTGTGTGTGTGTGTGTGTGTGTTAGAGATGCACCGTATGAATGTGTGTGAGTGGGTGAATGTAACTTATACTGTAAAGCACTTTGAGTGGTCATCAAGACTAGAAAGTCTAGTGCTAGTTTCAGGTTATAATACATTCATGAAAACATGATTATTATTATATTCCATTCCTGCCAATAGACACCCCCCCAAACTGTTCCTTTAATGCTATCCTGTGCCAGCAGGGATTACTTTATGGGCTGGGCTGGGCTGGATCACTTCAACTCATGGGTGCTTAAGAATAAATCTTGAGGCACAGCTAAATGTTCACTGTAATCCCATGTGGGTCCATGACCCAGCTCAAGCTGTCACTCTGTCATGAGTTAGTGAGAGATTTGTGTAGAACAAAACCAACGGAACCACCATATTGGTCACGGTTTAGTACTTCAAGACTCAAACACAGGCAGTAGAGCAGAGCTGGTGCTGTTAAAATATTTATTTGATAAAGGAAACACAAGTCTTACTTTACAGAGTAAACAAAAATCAGATCTTGGGTGGCAAGGAAACCAAGGACCAAAAACTGAGGCAAGAACTCAGGAACATCAAAGGGATAACTAACAGAAACACGAGGAATCATGAGAGAAACTAACCTGAAGCACTAGGGGTCAAACTGAGCAACAGGTGATCCATACTGGAACACAAGCATGAAGACAGAGACAGAGGCCGCGTTCAGACTGCCAGCCAAAATCCAATTTTTAGCCCATCCAGATTGGAACTGGATGGCTCTTCTGAAGTCTGAACAGTCACAAATCACATGAAATCCGATTTTGGGAAACCAGATCGAAACCACCTTCGGAAGGTAGTTTCAGATCGCATTTGGACAGATGCGTCTCAGTCTGAATAGCTCCAAACACTCAGATCGGTTTTGACTGTCCGTGACGTCACTCTACGCGACGCCAGACCCAGCTCTTTGGGTGGCACCACACTCGTCGCTGCACAGAAACTCCGGCAGTGAGTGCAGCACGAAGCATTGTTGTGTATAATCCTACCAGCCTCCTGCGGCGTTGCAAATGTCTAGTGCGTCTGAGATGTTCTGCACCTCTACTGGACAGTGATAAGGCCAATATACTGAGGTGACCTGCCTCCATCACATTTGTTGTTGTTGTTGTTGTCGCTGTCGCAATTATATGACATATATCAGACGCTCCGTTACTACAGCAACCTGTCAGATCAGTCAATAATGTAGCACAGTCTGAACAGAGCCATATCCAATTTGGACACTTGCTAAAAACAGTGTGGACAGTCAGCCCTAAAAATCTGATTTGAGTAGGAATCTGATTTGAATCAGATTCGCCTGCAGTCTGAACGCGGCCACTTGTTTACAAATATTTTGCATACAGGCAGTAGACTATATATAAAATATAATAGTAACACTTCAAAAACTCATGACAAAATACCCGGTTCTTTTGTGCATGGCTATATGGCTATATGTGGGTTCAATCCCATATGTTGTATCTGATCAACAGTTAATCTTTCATCTATACTGCACTAATGCAACTAAAACACTTCATACACTGATCTGAACACTTATATTTGTCTATCAGCATTAATACTTTGTTACTCATGACACAAAAATCAACACTAACAACAATGCAGCATTATAATATTGATCATTATTGTCTTTAAAGTATCTTTTATTTGTTCATATAGATGAAACCAAGAATCCATTACAACAAGGTCACTTCTTTATTGCATGGATTGTGCTATGTCACAGTCTACAGTATATCACAGTAATAAATCAGATCTGTAATATATTTCAATATTTTTTGCATAGAGTAATTGTACAAAATAAAAAGTAATTTCCAGTATTACAAAAGAGAACTATACATACTTACAAACTTGTATAGGATAGCTGCATGTATAGAGATACCACGGGGTTAGAAAATCCCGTCTTCTGTATTTGGCCACAAGTTCTCATCCAATCCATGGAGAACATCTGATAATGTGGCAGGTGGTCATAAACATTTGACCTCCAAGAGGAACAGAATTACACTACATGGTTGAGGAATGGAGAGTGAGTTGTCATAGAGATGAAAACAGACACTCAGTGCTCATAATGCATCTTTTTAGGTGTAGACTCAGCAGAATGTAGCAAACAGGAGGAAAATCGCGAGAAAAAACACACAAATTCAAATGCAACATGTCAGACTGACCTTTGTAATGTTAGGACGTGTACACTTTAGACGATGCATATATAGTATCTCAGAGTAGACACACAGCTGGAATATCTTACACAAACCAAAGTCCATAGTCTGGAACAACAATATGAGACAGTTTCATTATCCCTGCAAAATAGGATTTTTTAAAAAAAATATAGTGAAACCAACTGTGGTAATGAGTCAAGGGCTGATATTATAACTGCTTAAAGTAAAATTTTAGAATTAATTAAAAGATAAAAGAAAAAATCCTTCACCTTTCTTCTTTTTCTCAAACTTCAATAAAAATAAGCCTTTAAGGGAACACCAGAAGACCTAAGAAGATACAGAGGCACACTGAGAGACATGTTTTGGTATTACCTCATGGTGTAGCATTACATAAGACAAACTTATATGTTATTCTTTTACTCCCACGAATAGGAATAACATATTGTAGAGTGTTTCCATGTCTAACTCATAGTGTGATGAATATCAGCCCAGAAGACCACACACAGATGTAGAGTACACCTCTCAGCTGAACAAACTGACTGTGCTCACTGAGTGACTTCCTCAGTGTAGGATAAAGGTTTGAGCTCTGTGTGGGCAGCGGTGCCATTGGTTCCCAGTGCAGGAGGACATTTGTGATCCACAAGGAGGTCGTCCACAGGCTGGCAGAGCAACAACAAACGCTGAGGAAGGAAAAGATACAAAAGTCAGTGGAGACACTGTCAGAGCAGGAAAAACTGCATTCTTTATTACTAAATACAAGTTTGCAGTACTAGTATTACTGTCTGTCCATTTGTACACTATGTTGATAGCATACATTAAACATCTCCTGCCTTTTTACAATAAAGCTGGATGTAACTAAATTAAATGGAACCTTGAAAAACAACAATTTTCTCACAACCAACCAATACAATATATATATATTAATATGTTTCCCAGCGATATCCCTGTTAAAGTGGATTAAAGGATGAGGCTGGTGATTTCATATATTTTTTCAATTGTTAACAAAAGTTCAAAACCATCGTTTTCCACAGCCTGTCTGTGGTGCTCAGCCCTATGTCCTTCTGAAGACATGAATCTTTAAATACGGGTCACAATTTCATTGTTCGTTTTTTTAGCAAATATCACTGGAAAAGACTGTTAAATTATTAAACATGCCACAGTGTAACACCGATGTGTTTTTAGTGGTTTTTGGACAATAATAAATCTCCATAGCACAGAGGAATAAGATATATTGCTGCCTTTAAGCACATAATGGCTTGCATATGTTCAAAAGTCATCAGGTCATATTTTCCAGATAATCTATTCCTATGGGTGCTTTCTGGAAAACTGTTCATATGGAAGGTGTTCTGAGAAATCCTGTTAAGAGATCCCTGAGCCAGGAATCATACTGTACACAAAGCCAAACTGTACTTCAGTAACCCCTGCACATAGCCAGAATCAAACAGCTCCAGGCAAACTTAAATATATTAATCTGTGTCAGTCATCCAGACAGAGACACAGAGCTCTTTAAGAGTAGTGGACCACTGACCTTTTAATCAAAATATGATTTTTCTAAACATTTATTCTATTTATTTATTTTTTTACTTACTTCATAAATGCATCCCTGACAGCAGCAAAGTTATGTTTTTTTTTTTTTTATTTACTGCCAATGAGTACAAACTGATCATAATCTATATGAGGTTTAAAGTTGGACGGATCCACATCAGCAAGTCAGTAATCACTTTGTCAAACTCTGAGCATTCCAGTGCTGCTCTGTGGGTTATTTGAAACATAATAAACTTCACAGCAGGGGTTAGAGAGGAATTTGGAAGGTGAGAACAGTCAGGCTTACCTTGCTGATCTCTGCTCTTTTTTGATCACACGCTGAGCTGTTCTTTATAATAACCTCATGAATTTATAACACAGAGCTTTTTATGTGTTCCTGGATAAGTGGTACATCACATCTTCTTCTCTCACTTCTTCTTCTGCAACAATTAAGTTAACAGGACCATCACTTTGTGTGATGATCTGCCAGGGGAGGCTTCTCTGCTGCCTGTCTGTCTCTTTGTCTCTGTGTGTGTGTGTGTGTGTGTGTGTGTGTGTGTGCGTGTGTGTGTGTGTGTGTGTGTGTGTGTATGTCTGCTCATTTGTCTCGCTCTGTGTTAAGACACCAAGATTTATTCACTTATCAATCAAAGGCGCAGGCACACAGTTCTGGATCGTTCCAGCCCACTTTAACCCCTGCTTGACAATACTTACATAATTCAGAAAACAAATCATGCTCACCTGTCGGAGAGTGCCTTTTCCCTGCATTATTTTATGCAACACAAACAGTGGGATGAGGGAGAGGGAGACAGTGGCAATGAACCAGCCCAAGATGTTGGCCCACAGTGGATAAACATAAGAGTGACTGAACTTCAGTGGGGAGTATTTGACAATAGAGAAGATGAAGGTGCCCTGTGATAAGAGGAGACAAAGGATTAATGTTAGGTTAACAGTTATCAAGTTTCACAAGTTACAGTATGTAACTAGATAAATGTGACACTGAAAAGTCAAGACAAGCCTTATTGTCAAGACAATAACCCAGAGTCTTTATGTACTGGAAATCTGGACATACAGCCACAACACCGTGTGCTGCAGTCTCTCTTTTTGTGATTTGATATGTGTGTTTGCATTTCTGCCCTGTGTGCCTGAGTGATGCTTTATTCTGCTGTTAATTTCATAAGAAGTGGCAGCCTACTACGTTTACGTAGCTTAACTGCTACATGAACATATGGACACCAACTGTGATGTCCATACTTCATATTTATTGTCTCCAATTGTTTATGGTTTCCTCTTTTCTGATTAATCCTGATAAGGCTGTGCTGAGGGAGGCAGTTGGTTGTAGATTTATAACTGGTAAACAGTTGAATGCACAGGCTGCAAAGTTCCTGACTGAAATTTATCAGTTGGTTTCACTGTGGTTGTTGTACTCAATGGCATGTTTGCACTCTTTCCACCCCTGGATGACAGTAGTTGAAGTTGGGTGTATGGGGTGTAAAGTTCAAAAGAGGGAAAGGTAAAGATGGGTGCTATACTGTTGTAGAAATACAATAAATCTGCCGTCTATGTTTGTGTATCCACTGTTTTGTGCATCAGTTGTGTGTCTATGATTGATCCCCACCTTAATTATCACTGGGGTGGTCCTCTTTTTTTCCCTCTCATCAATTTTACTGTACATACCATGTTACATGAAACATCATACATCAAACAGACATGAGAGAGATAGCAGCGCAGAGAGGAAACAGATCGACCCCATAACAGTGAATGAAAGGACTCACAAAACAGATGATGGGGGTAATGTAGCGCCAGCAGCATTTCATGAACGGGTATGGACGATAACCAATCATGTCTGTGATGTTGCCATAGAAACGGTCAGCACCTTTAGGGAAAAGAAAAGATAACAGAAAGATCAGTCTAATCTTTGGGATCAATTTATCAACATATCACATGTGTATACAGTAGTCTTGGCCCCACTAATAGTTGGAAATAGTTGGAACCCTAGTTTTTCATACTGTGTTGAAGACAGGGTCTAGTCTCCGCATGGTTGGTTGTATTGTCTGTCACTTACCGTAGACCCAGCCAATGCTGACAGACTGACAGAAGGAGAGGAGGAGCAGGGTGGTGCCACTGCAGACATGATGATCCAACAGCTGGAGCAGGTACATCCCTCCCTAAAAACAAGGATGGTGATCACAATTTTCATCAACATAAACAGTTGACAATTTCATACAAAACTTATCCTGCAAAACAATTTTTGCGCTGAGCTGTAAAAGGACTTTTTATAATCATCCGAATCTTTGCATTTCATCAAATTTTCACCAGTTATTTGAATAAATACTGATAAACAAAAATAATGAGCCCAAACCCCAACAACGATGACAAACAGCCATGATCACATTATCATCTTAAGCAACACTAGTGATGCAATAAATCAGCATCACCATTAGCAAATTCATTATCAACAAAGGATATAAAGGATATTCTTAGCTTCAGTGATTTAAGACAGACACTAATCCTGTAATCAAATCATCCATTCAAAATGTTGAATTCAGCACTGGCTTCACTAAAGCTTCAGTTAAATTATTTAAGCATTTACTGTTGTTTCATTTGAATGGAAAATTCCCTGTGAAGGTTGTTGTTTGGTTGTTGTAACAGCAGAAAACTGGCAAGAACACTCTGCTGGATGGTTTTCCACATTCTCTCTAGCAGAGCAGCAGAGGGAGGGTTGGAGTGCAACCAAAGCCAGTTTTTCTGTTTTTGTAACTGGGGTGTAGCAGCTTGACTACCGCCACTCTCATATCTTTAAGTTCAGTGTGAAACTGTAGCCAGCAGCTGTTGAATGGGAACAGGAGGCGATGGCTAGCCTAGCAGCCAAGAGACAGTCCTACTCATAACTTCCTGTAAAACAAAAAATTGTCATTTTTACCCTTCATTCTTTTGTACTGATTAAACAAACGAAAAATGTGTTGATTTGCGTGCTTAGAGATGCTGGTATAGCCAGGTTTTGTTACCATTAGACAGGGTAGCTGTACCCACGGTTTGCAGTGTTTGTATGTATTATCTTTTGAGTTGTTTTTTAAATGACCAATGCATAGTCCATCAGTGAGGTTACAGATTGCAACTCCTCTTGCCCCGGCCTTTCCAAGAATCATCAGTGGCCATCGGATAACATAAAAATGCAAAAGGCCCTCTCTAGAGGCAGTGTTTGGTTTGTCAGTTCCAGACTACTGTAGAAACATGGCAAGCTACATGGAAGAGGATCCACTTCATGTGTAGATGGGCAGCTCTAAGTACAGGTGTGAACACACCTAAAACGCATCAAGGACGCTCGCTTGCTCGCTCTTTCTCTCTCTCTCAAAAACACATTCACAACAGACCCATCTGTCATAGTCCGACTGGTTAAGAAGAAAAACACATTCTTGTTTATTTGCGTATTGTGTGGGGAAGTGAGATCCAATCACAAGTGATCACTTGAGACCTATCCTAATGCCAGGTATGAACTGACATGCTTAGAGCTGTCAACTTGTGATTGGATCACCTGTTAATGCCATGTCTGAACGAGGTCTTAGTTTCATTCGATTATACACTAATGAAAACAAAATTATGAATATTATATTTCATTTCTGCCAATAGATCCCCCCAAATCCTACACATTGGTCCTTTAATCAGTTTTGTTTCTTTTATTCTGGCTATACTGCTTTCTCTTCTTTGCTTTCTGTAATATTTTACCAGTTTCTAAAATATTAAATGCAGTATAAATAATATGGAAGAAAACACTGAGACAGTGTTATGGAATTTACTGTACAAACCTCAGTGACCAGTGGGAGTCCCAGCAAACAGCAGGTACAGCAGATAGCCAGCAGAAGGAGCTCACGTCTGCAGCCCTGACGCAGGTAAGTTGGGAACAGATCAACCAGTGATGTCATCAAGCACTCCAGACCAACAAACTGGGAGGAGTCAGTGGGAGGAAAGAGAGTTAGAGCTTTGATCATTCATTCATTCATTCATTCATTCAAAGGTGTTTTTATGGTACCTGACTATCCAGTGCAAGCAGAATGATCATGATGAAGAAACACACTGACCACACCTGAGGGAAAGGCATCATGGCTACTGCACGTGGGTAGACAATGAAAGCCAACCCTGGGCCTAGACACAAACACACACACACACACACACACACACACACACACACAAAGATTGCAACAAGATATGATAAATAAATAAATAAAATGTGACAGACAAATATGCGACTTGTGTGCACTAACACTATGTGAATCTCACTTTCCTGTGTTGACGATGTTCACTTTTGAATGTGTGATTTTCACAAGATTGAGAGTGATCAAGCCAGACTTTCAGAAATGTGGACAGTGGCAGAAAGAGCCCAACACACAACAACTTGAGAAAGGAAGCAAATGGAGCAAGAATATTCAGTAAATTGATTGTTTTGATGCTGCATTTGAAACATGGCGATAAAGAAAACACAAGTGAAGACTGAAAACAACTAGAGAAAAGCTGCAGTGTGAACAGAACTAGAAATGAAGTAGTTTCTGACCAGTTTCTAGACCACTGTAAATTTGACTTTTGATAATGTCTCCCACTTTAACATCTCACTTGCATTAAAAGATGAAATATTTCCAATGTTTTTTGTTTTAGTATCTGGTCTGGTGACATTTTCATGTTAGTGCACATACACGTGCATCTTAGTGCACCTAGTGTGAGTCACTTCTATCAAACCATTGGTCCTCCCCACGTGTATAAAGACACAGGGACCGCCCACATGTGAGATGAAACAGTGCAGTACGCTGTGTACAGGTGAAAGCAACCAGTCAGAATTTCCTTCGATAAAGAAACCATGTATTCCCCAAAAAGGCTGTGTATTTCCAATGTTTGATCTCACACTAGCACAATGGTCGTTGGGGTATACCATCAAACTACAGTGTTAACAGTTCAACTTTCCGCATGCTGCCCCCCTAAATCTTAACTTAAAGCAGTGTAGAGGTTTTGCTGTACACTACATAGATACAGTGGCCCTTTCAGCTAAATGCTAATGTTGGCATGCTTTCATGCTCACACTGACGATGCTGGCAGGCAAATGGTGACCAGCTCTATGTAAAGATATAGAGGAGTAACTGTATGAAGCTACACCTCCTCTGTATGCGTTGTAACCTGAGTTTCTCTCTTCTTTGTTTTGGTATCAGATCTGGCAGCGCTTTTCTTAGTGCATGTGAGCCCTTTCTATCAAACCGTTGGTCCTCCCAACGTTTGTAAAGACACAGGGACTGCCAACATGTGAGATGGCATAGTGCAGTGCGCTGTGTTCAGGTGAAAGAGATATGACCAAAGCACAGGAGGACTGGCCATGGGGTTTTTTGGCTCAAATCCTGGTTGGCCAGTAGACTGTCCAAACATCCATAAAGTTTTGGAAGTTTTTAACATCTTGAGCTCTGCATTCCTATTGCTTTCTGGTTAGTTGTAATCATGTTCACCTGAACTGAACTACAAGCCTCAAGTTAAAGCTAAAATATCAAAAGGAGAAAAACTTAAGATGACAGAAGAAGTTATCAAGTCTGCCAGAAAGCTTCTTAAGTTGGAAAATTAAAGGCTAAGGATAAAGAAACATCACAAGATTTGGCACAGTTCCTACAAAGGGGAAAGAAGTTGTGTCTGTGCAGGGTGCAATATCTGACTATATCACAGGCTTCCTTAAAAAGATTCACAGGAAATTAATTATAACTGTAACTCTAATTCTCCCTCTAAAGTTGAACTTAACTGAGCCTGTACCTACCAGATTCTGCCACCTCGGAAATATCCACTCCTTGTTCGTATGTCATGAAACCCAAAACAGAGAAAATGGCAAAGCCTGCCACAATGCTGGTGGCACTGTTCAGCAGACACAAGTAGAAACAGTCCCTGAAATGAAAATGAATCCAGTTCTAGAAATGTGCACACAACTGGGGAGTGGATGCATGGATACAAAGTGATGCAGAGTTGGATGCTCATTTTCCAAGGCAGGAGAAGAATTTATTAATTCCCTGTGTTAATCACACCCCAGTGGAATGTTTTGACCTTATGCTTAATTTCAATCAGATTTTTATGTCCTTCTGAACACATTCCTGACTCTCAAATTGTACTTAAAAGCAAATAAAAGTACCCACACACAAAAACAATCTACCCTGCAAATTAATTATGTAACAGACAAAAAACCCCACCTTCCTTTAATTCCTTAAACTTCTTTTAAGGATTCAGAGAAGATAACATTTCATTCCTAGCAGGATAGTTTCGACAGATTAGCATAGCACTTACCTGTAACAGTCATTGTTGTAAGTGTTGTAACTCCCAAGAGAGGTTAGGAACCCAAGGCCAATGGCATAAGAAAAGAAGATCTGAGTACCGGCATCCATCCAAACCTGAGAATTTCAAACAGATGCCTGTGTGTGTTTATTTGCATGTCACTGAGGAAACAATGTAGTGGTTCTGGTATAAATATTGTCTGTGTGGTCTTACCTGGGGATCTGAAAGGCGTGAGATATCAGGGTAGAGGTAGTAAATGATGCCATGCATTGCCCCTGGTAGGGTAACACCACGTATGAGCAAAACCAACAGCATAATGAAGGGGAACGTGGCTGTGAAGAAGGCTGCCTGAAAGAAAAGAGCATCCACATCTGCAGTGTCAGACTGAAACTAATGATTGTTTTCATTATTGATTAATCTATACATTATTTTTTAATTAATCGATTAATTAGTCTATAAAATGTCAACATAGTAAAATGTCCATCACAATTTCTGAGAAGCCAGCATGAGTTCTACAAATGTCTTGTTTTGTCAAATCCTCACATTTGGAAGGCTGCAAAACAGCAAATCCTCAACATTTTTTTAATGACTTGAACAATTGACAATAGATGACAATAGATAATAGATAGATGATCATTCTGATGATCATTCTGGCTTCCGATGTGGCATCTGGTTTAGAACCATATCCACTGCATTCTTGTTCCTGCTAATTATATTCAATTTGACAGTTTGTTTCATTGATTGTGACTGGTCTCGAATTATCAGCAGAGTCAAGTTGGAATATGATCAACTACATAATGTGTGTTGCCAAATCTCTTCCAAAATCACCAGCCCTCAGTCATTTTATGGACCTAAACTATGAAATGTGACCCCAGATGACACAATCTCTGACTGGAAGTGTTTTAATAACTTTATGAAGTGGGCCCTGTGTCTGTGGAAAGGTATTCCTCCCAAAACACTGGAGCTTTGTGTATTTCTACAATGACGTATGCAATGAAATCTGAAATTGATGGAAAATAAATTCATTCATTCAGAGACACTTACGTCAGGGAACTGGCCATTTACTGACAATATTTTTAATGTTAGCATGCAAGACTGTGCTTATTAAGGGAGCTCTAAAGAAACTAGCCCTATTGCTGTGCAGAGCAAGTCTGCACACTCTGCACAGCAACTCTTGGTTGGGGCATTGCAGCAGTATTGGCAGTACTGGCAATAATGACAGCTGGCAGGTTATGCAGGCCCCTGTTGTGCATGTATGAATATAAGTGGATGGAATTTACCTGCTGAAAACAACTGATAGTGTATTAATGAGCCAGATGTGAAAGCATGAATAAAAACAATTTAAAAGATAATCAGCTGATGCAAATGCATGTGAGTGTTTTGGCTGAACTAACACAGTGCCCCCTTTATCCTTCAGAGGCCATTTAATAAAATTTTGACGTAAACAAGGTCTAATTTAAACTGATTTATACAAATTTTACATTGGAGAAACAAACACTGTGCAACTCTCTCATTACATCTGTATTTGTCTTAGAACAATAAAATTTTAAGCAGAATATTGTATAATATTATATACAATTGTATAATATAATATTATAATGTTTTTACCAAAACGTGAGAAACATATGTGAATGTTGTACAGTGTTTCAGAAGCTAACCTTTCCAGTGGACTTGATGCCCTTCCAAACGCAGAAATAGCAAATGATCCAGGTCAGGATGAGACACAAAGCCAGTTCCCATCTAATACTGCCCACTTCCTCAATACCACTAGAGATTTTCAAAACCCGGTGCCTGTATGGGAGAGGGGGAGAGGGGGCGGGGGGGGTGGGGGGGGGGGGGGGGGGGGGGCGGGGGGAGCAATGGTGTGGGTGAGAGGGAGAGCAAAACATGAAGTGACAAGTGAAAGGAAGGGAGAGTGAATTGAATACAGAGAGGAAGATTTCAAGATGTGGGGGTGAATGAATGACAAGGACTGGGGGGAGTGACTCAGAAGTGGGCAGACCTTTATTTGTTTGCCTCTCTCCTACTCTCTGTGCTCAGATATCCAGTATTTTATTACAGCCGAATTTCAAATAAAGCTGTTCTCATTTACATACAGAGGAAGTTTGAAATAGTAACTGAAACGCCCAAAAGCCCATTAAAACTACTTGTTAAACAGCAGTCACTGACAAGCTGCTGCTCTGCTGCTGCTAAAATCCTGATTCTCTAACCGTGACGTCATCTGATAAAACACCAAACACATGAATTAAAGATGAAGGTTGTGCTGTGTCCGGCTATATTTACATATAAAATAATGACTCCATCAGTCACAGGCATTTATAGGGCTGGCCGTGCTGTGGGTGGGAATGGAGGGAGGGGAGAGAGCAATGGAATGATTTGGCATTGAGAAAAGAGAAGGGGGCAATTAGGGTGAAAGGCAGGGATTAAAAGGAAAAAAACAGCATTTAGTTAATGTTGTGTGCATTGAGCACATGCTTACTGCCAGAACTCCACAACAGGAAGAGTGATGTTCAGTCTGGATGTCATGCTTAAGCTCACATTTGGATGGTTGAAGTCCACGCAGGAGTCTAATATAAAAGAATAAAACATGTAAAAATGCACATTTTCAAAGTTACAGATGTACTACACTGTACATTTACTAAGACAGTTTCATCACATTCTGGTCATGAAAAAATAAATAATGAGTCATACCACACATATCTGAATTCCTCAAGGTGTCAACATTCTTTATGTGAAGAAATTGAGTGTGTATGATATTTTTTTTATAAAGTATGGCTCATTATTTTGTTGCAGTTGACACAGAAATATTTTTCAGTCATACGTTTGATAACTTGGTTCATTGTCTCCTTAGTGTAGGCCCACAAATGACATACAGTGCATTCAGAAAGTATTCACGACCCTTCAAACCCCAGGCCCCTTAGGAAGAGTCCTGGCTGTTTGAAATGTCTTCCATTTCAGAATAATGGAGGCCACTGTGCTGCTGGGAGAGTTCAGTGCAGGGGAAATGTTTTTGCATCCTTTCCCAGATCTGTGCCTCGACACAGTCCTGTCTCTGAGCTCTGCAGGCTGTTCCTTCCTCCTCATGGCTCGGTTTTGGCTCTGATATGTATTGTCAGCTCTGAGAGCTTTTGTATACATTATGTATATTCAAAACCATGTCCAAGCAACAGAATTTACCACAATTTCCACAGTGGACTCCAGTCAAGACATGATCGAGAGAAATGGTAGGCACCTGATTCAATGATGATTTCAAGTGCATAACAAAAGGCCTGATTAATTATGTCAAATTTATATTTCAATTCATACTGATGTCACAGTACACTTGGATTCACCCTACAAGTGAAATCCCAGTATTTTTTTCAACAATATTTCGCAGAAATTAGTAATCAAACACTTACTAAATGTTAACATAGGAGAAACTCTTCATGCCAATTTTCAGCTATTTCAGCTACAGGACATGTTACCTGTGTTCCATTCGTGTCCACATGTGGCCCAAGGCAAATCCGCACTGAAGGATGAGAACAGGTAAAAGAACGCCCACGCCATAATAATGATGTAGGAGGTTGCACTGAAAGTGATGATTAAGTGACTGGCATAGCCCATGCCTGAGAAAAACAGGAATATAAGATAAGTGAGGTTGGCGTGGAGTTTTGGGGTTTTTTTTGTACTTTTAAATGTGCATTTCATACACAGCACCTAGTAGGGTCAGTGAATGTCAGTGATCATACATGGAAAAGCCAAGACTTATGTACAGATTTGCAATGTGCCAAGTGTGTCTCCAAGACACTTGATTTTTGAAGCATTCAAATGTTCAGTGGGAGCTAAAGTGTTTTTTTTTATCATTATAATTATTTATCTACATACAATGCAAGACACATTCTAACAGGTTACAAGAACAAGATACTGATCTATCACAGGGTTAATTTACGACCCCTGCCTCCAGTTAGGCTTTTCTACATAATAAGTTCATAACAGAATCTTCACTGCCAAGAGGACACTAGTTAAATTAAACACGTAATAGTGACATTCGCATATATAAGACATGATCATATAATAATTATAATATTTACATCACATTACAATCATTTTACATGTGTTGTGAATGGTCCGTGTGCAGGTGTGTGTGGTCTCTCATTGAGGGCAGTATATGTGTATGTACACAATATTTATTTGAAAATGTGTGTTCATGTGCACGCATGTTCATCATGCCACATACATATTTGCAGACTTGCAAAGGAAAAATAAAATGTTCTGAGACTTCCGCTACAAATGCATTGTATTATTAGTATTATGTAAAACCATGTCAACAACCTTCCCAGTGGGTGTTGGGGACCTCTGCTGGTGACTTTATAGACGCTCTTTACTTGGGTATGGAATATGGATAACAGTTTCTATAATATTAATTAATTCCACTCAGCTCAAATAATATCTCTATATATCACACTAACTGCTTATTTTAGCTTAATTTGAAGCTACAGGCAATCAGTTCTTTCGCAACGTGCCTCGTCCTTCTGACAGCAAAGCTCCCACACATTTCACTTTTATTATGACAGGTTAATTGTACTACCGGTTCACTTCCTTCATTCATTTCAATCACCTGTGTGCTTTTATTCGCAAGGGAGACATGGGGGATTGAAACTGCATCAAACCAATGAACGGGCCCATACCCAGTTTTCATGGACATTGGAAAAACGGAAACGGTTTTTAGTTTTGGTGTTTTTCTTTTTTAAGGGGAAACATCAATTTAGTGCACTGAAACTGTCTGTTGAGTAAAGAGTGATTAAAAACACAGAAAAAAGTTTCTGTTCCAACCCAAAACTGTCGTGAGACGGTCAAAAGGACAGGCTACGTGCGTAATTACGCACTCGGTGTCCGGGGAAAATGACAAATATGATCATGTATTGTACCATCATGAATCAAAATAAAATACAGGGAAATCATTTCATATTTTACCTTGGAAAAGTGGACAGATCTTTCTCCAGCAGGTGATTCCCCCCTGACTGGTGTATTGTCCCAAAGCAGTCTCAAGGAAGAACAAGGGGATCCCGCATGTAAACATAAACAAGATGTATGGGATGAAGAATACACCTGCAAGAAAAATAGGCTCTTTACTTGTCAATTCGCCGAGAGAGAAGTTGGCAGATGAGGAAATAATCCTCAATACTCGTCCCAGGTTTCGGAAACGCGCTTGTCTAGTGAGGGAAAAAGTTGCCATGTAAAAACACTCACCTCCGCCGTTTCTATAGCACAGGTAGGGGAACCTCCATATATTCCCGGGTCCGATGACGGCGCCCATCACGGTCAGGATGAACTCCGCTTTGTTCCCCCAGTGTCCCCGCTCCTCCAGCTCTTTAGATTTCTCTGGGCATCTGTCTGGCACGGCAAGTGTGTACGCGCCTTTCTTTTCGTTCATGGCTCTCTTTATATGACTTGACAGCTTGTTTCCTCGGAGCACACTGGGACAACTTCTCCTGCACCCACGTAAAATGCAGTGATTACTCGCCGAAAGCTCGCCCACTAAAGTTGGCACACACCGCGCGTAAAGATGAAGCTGAGGGTGATGCGGGCGTTTTGAAGCAAAGTGTAGATGTGGCAGCAGCTCGGATAGCCTTGTGTCTGGGAATGATGTCGGCTCGCTGCAACTATTTAAGTTGTAGTTATGTGAATGCGTGTGTGGCTGGGGGGGTGGGGGTGGGGTTGGGTGGGGGGTTGGGGGGCTGGAGGGGCATGACATGTAAAAGATGCTTGGAGACAGTGCACGAGGGGCGGTGCAGATCGACTGTTCCGCCTGAACTCATCTGACGCCAAGGCCCGACGACATTGTTGAACTGAGTCGAGTATAAATGAAATAGCTTGGCATGTTTGTACACATGACAACACGTGGGACGTGCTCATTACAATACATTTCCTGTCACTCACAGGCAGGGAAGCCAGCCACACTGAACGCACTCTACAGCCTGGGAGTGGAAAGAGCTCAGTTCTTTGCTTTCCACCACACACACACACACACACACAAACACACGCACAGGATGTCTGTCTGAGTTTCAGATGACCTTTAGATGGCACTGCGTCTCATTCCGTTTGCACTGCATAATCCATGGCGACACATGGTGCTGCACAGTATGTGAAGCACATATCAACAGTTAGAAATAATTTACCAGATTAACTGTTTGGAGGACATGTGTTCATTTGAACTCAATCTAACTTTTTTTTTTTTTTTTTTTTTTTTTTTTTTTACCCACTCCTGATAATTACACTACTTTAGCTTCACTAGGAGCTCAGAAACATAGACTGGAATAACCGTAGATGAAGCACAAGGTAAGATGCAAATTATAACATTTAGTGAAATGAACTTGCAGATGATAATTCACAACATTTAAATAACATTAATTAAAATAAAATAAAATAAAATAAAATTACAAAGAAAATGAGCCCTTTAAAGTAACAAGTCTTCAGAGAATCAATAGTCAATGAAGTCTATCTTCTTCTGTGATCACTACCATATCGGGCAATCCATTGCCTGCACTCCTCTTAGTGTTTGGGGCTGTCCTGTGAGTTTCTGGGATAGTATGCACTCTGTGGGTGCATGGGGGCAGTGCTGGCGACCACCACCAGGTGGAGTATTGATGCCTGAGGTCTGGGTTCCAGGCAGAATCAGGCTGGGAGGGTTGCCACCATGGATGCATTATAAAACATCCATGGTTGTCACCTTCTAAGTGAAGACGGTGGACTCCCCATGAGTGGATGGGACCCCACAGTCTATGATGGAGCCTGAGATGCCATTCGTCTGGCTGTCACTTCAATCCAGACGTCTGATGACTAAAATCCTTCATCCAGTTAAAATGTATAGTTGAAAACAACCAAGGTTTTAAAGTGTATTTTAAATGTGGCTAAGAACAAGATAAGTCAATTTGTAACTTCTGGCAAGCAACCAAATTGTTTTAAAAACGTTTATTTAAAAAGACTCAGGCAAACCCCAGTGCTGAGGCATGCCCATAGGGGGTGTGACGTCCTCCAATTGACTGTGGAAAAGTTACATATTATAACTTTAAAATGCACAATTTTAATTTGGAGTTGTATTCTTTTCCTTATTGCAACATGGTTAAATATGAATGATATATCAATACAATGTAACAACAAAGTAGTGTTGTTGTTTTTTTTTTTGTTTTTTTCTCTCAGTTTAACAAGTAGAGATATGATCAGCCCCTCAGCAGTGTTTGGGTGCTAATGTTGGTATTCGTGTGTGCGGTGCTGCATGAGCTGTGTGTGGAAAAGTGTGTCCAGCGCTGTAGTTAGTAATTGCTGACTATGCGGAGGCAGTGATGTTAAAGCAAGATCTTGAAGGTGTAAGTATGTAAGTTATAGTGTTAATATTTTACTGTAGATGTGAGAGCATGTTAATGTTACAAGTGCTTTCACTACAGAGTGGACGTTGCACAAATTAACAAGGCCTCATTTAACATGCTTTAGTAGGCTATAAATGTTGCAAAAAAAATAAATAAATAAAATAAATGGATAAGACAAAATCTGAAAGTCCTCTTTGTAAAACAGGTATTATGGACTGAGCAAGAGCCACTTCTGAAGAACTGTGATGGCAAGCCTCAGAGGAAGACACATCTGCTGATTAGCCGCTGGTAAAAACCAGTAAAGAGTGAGAGACAGGGAATGACATGCAGTAAATATGCGTGACCAGGACTTGCCTGCTTGGTGGATTAGTGGGTACTTGATGTGTGTCCTGACCACTGAGCTTTTGGATCACCCCTATATTAGATTTGATCCAAAGGTCCATTTGTTACAGAGAGGACTTCTCTGTGGATAATTCAGCTGCCTGTAAAAACATCCAAAACGTCTGTTTCATAAGTTATCAAAGAAACAAAAGGTAAGGAGTCTCAGTTTCCAGCCATTTTAAAATTCTCTGTGTCCACCAAAAAGTGTTGGTGAATCACCAATTTTTTTAAAGTGACATTGCTTTGTTCTGTGTTTCTATTGGTTTTAATCCCCTTGTCCGTTATTATGGAGGGCAGGACACCTCTGCAGATAATTCGGCTGCCATAAAAAAAACTCCAGAAAGTCTGGTTCATAAATTAGCAGTTAGTTAGATTAGTAGTAATCTTAACTCTCAATCTTTCCTTGTTCTCCTGTGCCCACCGAACAGCGCCAGTGAATATCTGATTTCTAAAGTGACACTGATTTATTTGGTGTTTCAACCGATTTGGGGCTGATTCATAAGTTAGCAGTTGGTTAGTTACATTAGAAGTCTTAGCTCCCAACCCTTACCTACTGTCCTTAGTCTTAATATTTAATATTTATATGATGATAAATGAAGATCTTTATAAATATCATCATTTATTATTGAATTGTCAGGATGCAAAAACTGTATGATCCTGTCCTGCCTCAGTTTAGAGCTTCTCATACCTATCATTACATTTGAATGTAGTGATATGCATGTACAAATACAAATGATCTAACTTATTGAACCCACAGATTGTAGGCATAAGCAGCTAAGCTGTCATCAATATCCTCAACACACTCTCAGGATCACATCAGTCTGTTAATATTCAGTCTAAGACGGTGTTCCCCCAAGGAAAATGGTATAAATTGATTTTTTTCTTAAAAAAAAAAAAAAATGTTGCACCGAGAATTTTCTTCCAGTGTTAACAAATCTCCAATCTTGCTTTTTTGTCTTGGCATGGCATGATAATGCCAACATTATAATATTATCAGGACTTCCCTCTCCACTCAGAGATGAGTAGATTAAAACAGTATTAAGTTATTGTCAATATATGGAAACCATGGATTACTCAGGTTGAACAGCAGCACTTGAAAATGTGTTAAAATGAGAATAATATTTAGTGAGCCCTGTTAATGGGAACAATACCACCCCCAATGTTTTATTCTGGGTTCATAAAAAAATAAAAAATATTATTTTATTTTTTTTATCCTATATTTACCTCAATCGCCCTGAAATGTATGTGTTTATTCACATTTTTTTTGCCTTATTGTTATTGATTTATTATTATTATTGTTTTTGCTTTTATTTCTTTTCTTTGTAACATCTGTTCCCAAAACATAGCCTGTGTTTACAAACAGATTATTAGTAAATCAAAACTTGTTTCCTTTGGCAAGGACAGTACATCATGGGTGTAATGGGCAGTTACGTGAGGGCTGTGAGCTGTGAGCTGTGGAGGACTGCGGCGGTACTGGAGCCGGCTGTGCTGGAAACCAGTGAGCTCATTCTGGCTGCATGGAGAGGAGGGCGGGGCTCCCAGCATCATCACCACCGGCCATCACTGCTTCATTGTACGGGCTGGCTGCTGCTGATGCTGAGATCATAGCGGAGGAGGCGATTTTTTTTTTCTTAGGAAGAAAAAAAAAAAAAAAAAAAAAAAAGGGCATGCCATGGACACGGTTTCACACAGATTAGGACACGACGTATGATGAAAATCGAGTGCGAGGTAAGGCAAGGAAAGCTGTTTTTAGATGCTGCTGCTGTTTGGTCATACATCGTCTGAAGTGGGAATCACTGGGACTAGCGGGCCTGTTGGTTTGAGTCAGGGTGATCACCTCAGCGGCGCTGTGAGATACATTGGACTCGTTTTTTTAATTCCCTGTCGCTTTGACCCGAAAAGCTAACACTAACGCAATAAACATCATCGTCGTGTGTGTGGTAACATAATAGCGGGGAACTAGTCTCACTCGGTCGTGTAGCATTGGTTTAGCCTGCATGTCGGAAGTGGCAGAGCCTGGCCTGCTCCAGCAAGCCCTTCAAGGATGACGGGGATCGAGCCTGGGTTCGCTTGGGAATTTCCATCTCACACACGACGGATGTTCAGGCTGCATCGAGCATAATTCGTCTGTGTGTTTCCGCTGGCAGGCCTTGTGGTAGCCGTGCTTGTTGTGCAGCGCAGCCTCCAGCTGTTGATGCCCGTGCTTCAGGTAAAGCCAGATGCGCACAGCCTCCTAGCTAAAGGCTACATAATCAGGCATGTATGTGCATTTTTCTGCTTGACAGCTCATCACACTCACTGGCTGTGTCTTGGACGGATGCTGCAGTGATGTTGCAAGAGGATGCTCGTCCATGGTGGGCCTCCAGCCTGAACCACAGGGTCTGTAGCCTGCAAGTGCCTCAGGGTGTTTCGCTGGCTTGATTTAACACACATCCGCCCTGCTGGGAGGGCATTTGGCACACTATTGTCCCAGGGTCAGCACAGATGTAGGCTAGTGACTGCCCACAAAGTTAATAGTTTATAGATTGAATTGCAGTTGCAGGGGCCATTCAATAGTGCACATCGATGAAGCAAAATAAAGCAAAAGGATCTGATATAATTACTGGGGTCCGTTTAAAACTGAACACATCCACACTAATGGAGGTGATGCAGTCTGGTAGTGTCATTAATCTGAAGCAATTAAGATTCTCTGCCTTTTGGTTGGAGTTGTCATATTAATATTTGTCACTAGATTAGAGTTTGGAATATGTATCATGTATCACTGAACATAAGGTATTATATGTAATATCTTATGTTCAGTGATCACGATGGGATTTGGACAGTCACATAACATAAACAGGGATGATCTCTTTAATTACTTCCATTTATATTACATGTAAATTAATCATTTAAGACATGAAAATCATGCAGCAGATCTGAACCTTTGTGATGCACTTTCCTGCACTATTTCCCACATTAGTAGAGCTCTGTAAACACGCAGGGTTGGTATTTTGACCTCTGGCAGCTGGATTAGAAGTCTGTTTTTTTTGGCCTGAACTAAAATGTAATCCAAAAGCAAGCAGGAGAGTGCTGCCGTAACCCAGCCGGTGCAGTGACACTTTGAACCAACTTACATCACAACCGCATCCCAGACTAATTAAACTGAAGTTGCTCATTGACATCGTGGCAGCGCTGGCATCAGTCTGATGAACTTTTGCTAACTTGATTACATAAGTTGGTTTAGGGAAAAGAAAAATAGTCCAGAAATGTACGATCTTGTTTGCGGAAAAAAAAAAAAAAGACCACAACGTGACAGATAGCTTAAGACAAAAGTGCCCATTGGAGTAGTTATGAGCATGTAAGCATGAAATCACTAAACAGATCTGTAGGTCAATGTCTGTTATTAGGGAAAATTTGGATTCCTGCCCCTCATGTGAATGAGCATTTGTAGACAGCACTCACTCTGGATTAATATTATTATTCAGTGTTTTTATTTATTTTTATTTTTTGGTAAAAGTGCTTGGTGTAGATGATTTTTATTTTGACACTTAGCAAGTGGCAATATGAATGCTGATCCAAACTGAGACTGTGACATTTATTAAACAAAAGTGTCCATATTAATTAAATTATTACATTTGTAACCACAATGTGCCTGTAGTACAATACAGTCAAAATACAGTGGGGTTCATTATTTATATGTAATGTCTTATGTTCAGTGACTATGTGTTTTTTTTAATGGGGGGAAGTTGGGTAGTAATTTGGGCAGTGTGACATTTCTCCTGAGACATGTTTATTGGTGCAGATTGGTAGCTGGCTGGCACAGTTAGCTCTTTTTTGATTTGGAACCTCCTGATCAGTTCTGACTAAAACTTTGCCAGCTGCTCCACCACAGAGCCTTAGCTGGCTGGTAATACACCACACTGCTTGACAGGTAATGCAAACTCCAAATACGATCCTCAAAAGCAGCCAAATTTTGTTGTATTTCCTAATCCTAAACCTAACCCAAGGCAAAGTACGCTTGCACAGTAGTTTGACTGGATTGAGAACGACGGATGGTAGGTCCTGATATAGAGCATTGTGGCTCCAGGTTGAAAGATTTATTTTGGAAAGGAAAAACAGAAGTAAATAGCCTGCTCAGCTTTGCCGTTGCCCACTTATGTTTAACCTCAGCTCTTATGTTCCCAAGGTAAATATGACATTACAGTTTTACAGTTAATGGAACTTCTATTTTTCTAAGTAGCCTGATATTGATATTGAACGCAGCACCAGACTGTCCATCCCTCTTATGACATTTGACAATTGAATTGCAGCGAATGAGCCACATTTGGAAAACCAACACCCATCCATCAACGCTCATTTCTAGGCAGAATTTACCATTTAGACCTAAGTACCATCAGGCTAAAGCCGACAAGCAGCAGTGCAAGGCTGACGTTTATCTTCCCGTCCGGGTAGACTGTGTCTGGAAAATCCTAACACGCAAATGTGATGTCTGAGGAGTCGAAAGTGGGTCATGGTGCCAGTGTGCTTCATGTTGTAGTATTTAATACACCAAGACTGTGACACATGCACATACACGCACACACACACTCACAGTCAGTGCACAGAGATAAGATGGGCCGGAGTGTCTGTCTGTTTTATCTCTCTGAATCTCAGTCTGCTGTGGCATACACCGTTACGGTTTGTACATTTTACTCCTGCCAACAGCACGCGTGCTCTTTTTTTAACACCGTTGATACAGTTACTCACAGTCACCTTTAGGTGCCCTCACCCAGTGCAAATAGTGTTCTACTGTCAGCTCTACTTGCAGAGTTTGTGTTTTTTTGATGCCAGACAGTGGTTGTTAAAGCCTCACTGATGAATAGGTTTTATAGAAAAATGACTCAAATGGCTGTTTAATATAGAAAACACTGAATGTTGGACTAACTGCTCGTTGGTGGACCGTAATGCAACTCCAAATGAATGCTAATGTTGCTGCACATTGAAATATCAGTCACCCACAACCCCATAAAACATTAATGTTATTAATTATATTTGATTTTATTAATAATGTTGTGCCAAGCTAAACCAGTTAGCAGCATGTTTTGGGCCGCAATCGTTGTCGGACTACTTTTCTCAGCGTAACTAGCAGGACGCATGGTTGCTGAGTTTCTAAAATGTATGTGTTTGGCCATTTGTGTGCCACCAGACAAATGGTATTGAGCCCTGGCAGATGATAACAGGCATATCTACAGCATCTCCAGTAAAGCAGTAAAGACACAATATAGTACTTTACAGAGAAACTCTTGCTGCATAGACAGCATTTCAGTTAAAGGTGTGCAAAAAGGCTCTTCAAATAGCATGCTTATCAAAAGAGTAGTCAGACGATCAATGAAGTATGAAGTGCACCATGCCTCTGCTGTTTGTCCCTGTAGCATTAGCATCCTGCTTTGCTGACTTGATAGTTGAAATTATAATTCACAGAGTGACAGGGTGATGGATGCGTGATCTGCTTGACCTGCTCACTAGTTCTTAGAGGAATACTGTAAACAGCTTTTGCAAGATCCAGTTCTTTAAATCCTTTCTGGCATCACAGGAGCAATTTCATTAACTTGTGTCAGTCCCTGAGAGTTCGTCCACATAAAATGCTCCTCAGTTTTTCAGATGGTGCCATCTCTTGTCGGAGGGACTGGATCCTGCACTGTAGCTGTTGGGTGTTGTACAGTGTGTTTTGACAGCTACAAGGAGTGTTGTGTAAGGTATTGGTATTTTTTCTTCTTTTTACAATACGGTTTCTTATTTATTGAGCCATTGATGTTGACTGAAATGTTTTGCCTTTGGAGAGATGCTGTATGGTGGTTGGTGTGTTTTTTTTTTTTGTTTTGTTTTTTTTTTTACTAAGTTAAATTACTAGTCTGTCTTCATGCTAAATGAGGATTATGTCTCTGTTTCTAAAACTAATTTACTTCTTTGTAATTCACTCTGTTGCTGTCTTTTGGTCCAGAGTTTCTTGTTGCAAAGGGAATGAACTGAGTCTCCAAGATAGATGAAGAGTTCTTAGCTTATTCTCTTCTCTACTCTAGACAGTGAATTCTTTATTGTTTTCTGTATATTGTATGAGGATTTTCTCACTTCTGTCTACAGCAGTACAACCTCTGCTGCAAAAGTATACAGTATACAAAAGTATAAATCAGTATACAGGCTATTTCTAAACTGCAGAGGAAGAAAGGATCTATTAAAATACTGGATATTACTTTCAATTTGTATGTTTCATAAGAAACATGGTGAGATGAAGTTGTCAAAGTATAATAAGCTGAGATAAGAAGCTTTTAAAGCTGATGAAGCTCTGTTTGAAACCTGTTAAATAGTCCATTACCTGCTATAGAAAGTAGCAGTTGCTTTGAAGGAGCAGTGGCTGAAAGAAGAGAAAGAACCCCCCCCCCACTAACTTCCTCTGTTTAAATATTAAAGCCATCCCCATGTACAGCCTGTCGTTTGAAAAGAGTGGAGTGCTGAGTAAGGCTATTCCTTAGATATTCCCAGGGAAACAGAGATTACAGGAGATAGAAGGTTTAAGAAGGATTCTTCCTATTTGTTAATCTCAACAACAAGGGGACAACATAGTGGACTAAACCTTAATCCTAAATTCAGTATTCAGAGGGCACAGTGATAAACAGGGAAAGTGATACATGTAAAAATAGACATGGATGTCAAAATAGGTTACACAGTTGAGGCTACATCCAGTGCATGGCCCTGTATTTTCCATGAGGCCTGTGTGTGGGTGTGTTATGTTTATTTGACCAGACAGAGGATTATTTCCCAGTGCAGTCTGAAAATTGACTATGACAGTAATCAGATTGACTTGGGCTCGCAGTAAATTCATATTTAGTCTCTCCCTGCACAACAGTGGATGCTGGCTGCTGTGGATGGTTTGTAGGTTAATACAGTATTAGTAGTCGTGGTGAGTTGTGGTTTGCCTTGCATTCAGCTAGACAAGGACAAATTCAGATGAATCATCAGCTAGTCATCATCACTCCCACTGTACAAGGTCAAAGGTCTCTGTGACCTCACAAAACATGTTTTTGGCCACAACTCAAGAATTCATACACCAACTGTGACACAATTCAACACAACTGTCAACAAGGATAAGTGATGAAGTGATGACATTTTATAACCAAATGGTCAAAGGTCAACTTCACTGTACTTCCTGCACCTTGGTTGGTTGGCGGAGGCATACAACCATATGCAGCAATTCTAGTTAATGAGGTACACTGAATGGCTTTATAAGTTGTTCTATTGGCTGTATTAACTATTTACTAAAGCTATATAGACCAATTTTAAGCCATTAATAGAAACTATTTTTGGGTTGCCAGGTCCCTTTGATTGATTGTATTGACCACCTACCCTCCTGAAAAGGGCTGCAGAGATCTGGAATATCTACAAATAGATCTGCAAAATCTATTTGTGAAAAAATTGTTAACAAATGGATTTCCAACATTTATTACAGCAGTTTTACTAAATAGAAAGAATAAACACAAGACAAAGCGATTTTTCATAACCTGGAAACCTAAAAGTTGTTCTTATTAATGCTTTATGTCTGAACTACAAAGCATTAGCAATCATTTATTGACAATTAATAGGTCATTAGTTACAACTTTTAAACACTATATGAGGGGTTTCATATTTGTATATCTTATTTATTGAAATTAGACAAATTTGGAGGATCAAGAGCATCTTCTTAGCTGAATTGTGGTGTTACAGCTGATCAAGTATATTGTACATATGAATGGTACAGTAGTAGTAGTGTGACAGAGAACCAGCAGGTCTGTGATTGGTCACAAGTGGAATGTGTAGCATGTTAAAGAAGAGGTTATTGGGTAACACCCCCCCCCCCACCCCGTTATGCAAGAGGAATCTGCTGCTGTAGCCATACGTGTTCAAATATTACACTGGCCCTACATGGACAGTCTGTCAGGTAGAAGGGTCTTGTACCCTTGTTATGTTATGTAAGAGCACATGTCACAGTACAAAACAAAAGAACATGTGCCAAGTTTTTCCATCGCAAGTGGTACAGTAGCCTACATGTATGCAATATGTGAATGTCTAATGTCTGTTAATGTATAAAATGTGAAAAATACCTGCCAAAACTCCCCAGAGCCCAAGGTGATGTCTTTAAGTTGCTTCTTTTCCTTGACAAACAGTCAAAAGAATGTTGAACGATTTTTAAGGAATTTGTTTGAAAATGATAAATCAATAATGAAAAAAAAAGAGTAACTGAGTAATTGTATCAGCACTACCAATAGCTTGCTTTTCAGAATGGTCCAAATACAACAGCAGAAAAGCTAGAGTTTACTACACATATTATATTAAGTAATAAAAAAAACATTTTCTGACCAAAGTGCTAACAGTTGGTGAATTTTGTGAATGTCATGGAAAAATTATCATCAAATATAAATATATATCAAATATACTATATCAGAAAACCTCAGCTTTTATTATATGTTGTTGTACATTTACTGCATCTCATTTAATTTTATCTCATATTCATACTATTGTCTATGTAAGTAGGTCCTTGTGAGGCTGGCTTGTTTTGTGTCCCATTAAATGATAAACCAGTACGGTGTTCTACCATGGAACTGTGAAAAATACACTGACGGTTCGTGACTAAACCCAGCTGTCCTTTTTGTGCAATGCAAATCCACTGCAGTGTCGGGAGAAGAATGAAGAGTCAGGTGGTCTAATGCAGACAAAATGTTTCACTGATAACTTTTACAAGGTTGAGCTGAGTCCAATCCTATACAGTCTAATCCTGTTGTTCCACAGAGTTTGATCATGAGTTTGAGTTTAGAGTCACAGTGACAAACTCCATGTAATTAGTTCAATATATTAACCTCCATACGTTCAAACGAAATAGGCAATTATGTTGCTTAAGTAACAAACTGTATAGGCTAAATTATTAATTAATTAATGCTAAAATCGATCAATTAAAAGTGTATATGTCAGGGTGTGAGTATCGCTATACGTACTGTGATAAAATATTCAAAGTGTTTCAAATGACCCCATTATGCAACGATACTGTGAAGCAAACACACGCGGTCAAGTAAATTGATTATCTAATTGATTATAGGCATTAGTGTTAGCCTATTACAGAACATAACTTATTGTAGTAATAAGTGTTTGAAACCCTTTTACATGGTAAATCCTGTTTTAACTTGTTACTTCCCCTTTTCTCCACATGATATGCTGACATACACAGTACTGTGTGCACAGCTGCTGAGCCAGTGGTTTTCATCAGTGTTTCTTTGGAAATCCTCCATAAGTGATGCCTAAAAAGAGCAGCAGCACTTAAAAGGCCCCGCACCGCTGCGGCGTTAAAAGCCCATGTGGACGAAACGTGATGATGACGGCAGCTTCATCCCTAATCTGCATCTCGAAATCTTTTAAGCGATGTTATGTCATTCCTCCTCAGATTATCACGGACACCATCCAGCTCCTCCTGAGTCATCATGGCGTTGCACGAAGGTGTGCACGTTCGTATGCACGTGCGCTTTTGTGGATAGGTAATCGCAAGTATACAGTAAGGAAACCCATCAATAGAGTTGAGAGACTGATCTCCATAAAAGTAACAGTTTAACAACCTTTGGCAAAACCTCCAGATACAGGAGATTGCCATGGGCAGTACTTTCCACATCATCATCTGACATCTGATTTCAAACAGCACATGAAGAAAAGGCAAATAGTGTGACAGGAAGGATTCTGCATACCCACGTGACCATCTGCTCCAAAAAACACTCCTCTGGTGTGTTACTGATCCATTATGATCAGGACCATCCCTCTGATTTCTTCCTCAGAAATTATCGGCGACTGATTCTGTTCAGAGAAATCGTTCTCGTGGTCAATCTCATTGTTGGTCAACACTGTTGTCCTTGTACTTTGCATAGACTAATTCCATAATGGCTAAAATGAGACGTTTGTCTGTTCTCTGGTTAATGTGCTCTCTGCAGCTGGTGTCTGTGTTCAGCTAAAGACATCACTCTGAAACATTGCTGTAGGACTGCGACTGGACTGTGTGTTTTTGTTATTCAGCAGGGACCAACAAAGTGCTGAGCCAGATTTTAGCTTCTCCCAGCTAAACCATGTAACATTTTAATTTGATCAGCTTTTGTAGTTCTGAGTCAGGACCCTCAGTACTTCCTGGAAGTAGCTTATGAAACACCGTGTTGTTATTGTCCCGAGCAGTCTGAGGATTTCACGTTTGCCTCGAAATGTTATTACATGATATTGCAATTAGATAATTGAGCTTTTATGTCTAGTACTCTAGTGAGAGTAAGACTTTGAAACTACACTACATTTCCCAGAAAGTGTCCAGTGTTGTGTGTTGATGAATTGATGAATTGTTCTCTCGGCCTTCATCTTTGTGATACGACCAAGTCATCCACCAGTCTTGTGTTAACTTGAAAAGCATGACAGCTGTTGCAAAAAAAATCATTTTTTTGATAAAAGACAGATGAATGCCATCACTAACTATTTCTTCGGGGTTACTGCATGTGACATCTTCTCTTCATATCAAAGACACCATGTAACAACAAGTTCCCAGAAACTGTGAATGATATAGCAAAACAGAATTTAATCTAGAAAATAATGTGCCGACATGGTCCTTTTTTTTTTTTTTTTTTCGATAATCGATTTTGCCCACATCAGACCATCCACATGTATACAATCACATTCATTCTGCTGCTAATCAGGATGATCGACCATGCAGGCCGCATATTCCAATTGATATTAAAATTGAAAGAGGTCCAATTACATAGAAATTTCCTGACGCAAAGGTCTGGAATGTTCACGGTTGAGGACAGAGGGTGGGCATAATGATAATTAAATGTTCTTTTCTCATTTCAAGAAAAATAAACACTGCAATAAGTAAAACATTACAGAGAACCTTTCAAACATGTGCTTCTTAGAATAAAGTGTTTAATTGAAAAAAAATGAAAGAAAAAGTTTGATTTGAGTTTAACCTTTCCTTTTTTTGTTAACAGCTTTAACCTCCTTTTCTCTTTCTCTGTCTCTAATATCCCAATCTCCCACTTTCCCCACTTATATCTTGTCCTGTCGCTGCCTGTGTATGTATATCTCACTCACTAACTCGAGTAGAAGTGATTGGCTCAGTAGCGTAACATGAGATGATTTACAACACATGCACCTGGTCTGTGAGTTTCTAACTGCCAATCCAGTGCCAGAAAGGCTAGAAAAGCTGCACCATTAGAATTGGAAAGCTGTGCTGGTTAGAATAGAAATGCTCCATCAAAAATGTTTTTAACAATTATCAGTCATTTTTATACATCCGAGTCTATAAAGGACTATAGGGTCCGGATCAAGACCACAGTCCACCCATGAGTGACCTTCCTTCAGGCCCTGTATCAAAATCACTTGAGCCTAAATGCCATATTGAATTATATTTGTCTACCCCCACCCCACCACCCTTTGTTAGCCATGCTAACGTCAGTTGTCAGTCGATTGTTTTTCACCGTTTTGGTCGAGACTGAAATGTCTCACCCGCTGAACTGCCATGAATGAATCCTAATGACTTTAGTGATCATCATGTGAACATCAGCATGTTAACATTGTCATTTTAAGCATGTTAACATGCTGGCTTTTGCATTTAGCTGAAAACACACCACTGTGCATAGATACATCCTAAGAGCAACCTTAGCTGCAGACTGTCTTGTTCAGCAGTCATCTGGTCATGAGCCTGCATCTGTAATATTTCACTACTGCCACTTTTCAACTCATCCTATTCACACAAACACATGCTGTACATGTGGAAGTGGAGACCACATGTGCACAAAGTCTCTTGTCACCTCTGCAGTCTGTGCTTCATCTCAGTTTGTCTCTCTTTGTATCTCCTCCACCCCCAAGCCCTTTTGTCTGATAGGAGAATGAGGAAGAGGAGGACCTGGAAACCGTGGGAGCACCTTGGAATGTTACTGTGAAGTCTCAATGAAAGCATTAGAAGAGCCTGTCTAGTATTTAACTCAATGGCCAAGAAAGCGCGAACAAAGGGCGAGAAGCCCGAAGCGCTCATCTCTGCCCTGCAGGCAGCCAATGAAGATCTCAGGTCCAAGCTGACTGACATTCAGATAGAACTACACCAAGAAAAATGCAAGGTACCGTACAGCATAACTCTGCCCCAGATATCCAAAAGATTATTGCTCAGTTTCATTGTAAACTTAGTGTGAGTGTGAACCTAAAATTCTTACACAGTCAAAAGTCACATTAGCTTTTTCCTTTCTTAAAAGCACGTCAATAAATTAAGGCCCCAAAGAATATCAAACTTAAAACGGAAAAGAACATCCTGGGACATGATACCATACATGACACGCTTGTGTTTGGATGTCCTGCATGTGCTGTTTGTCTGGCTTATGTTCAGTTAATGCTAAAGCACTGCATGAGCTGCATGTGCTTTCATACAGTAAACTATAACACAAACAAGTTACTCCACAACCACACACATGCGTATGTATTTCTCTTGTGGACATTTTAATGACTCCTTTGTAATGGAGTTGTTAATAAACACCTTCTGCCCTTTGGAGTATGCTGATCATGTTATATATTGACATCGTACATATAGACTATGTACAGAAAAGGATGTTTTACTTAGTTTGCTGTGTCTTACAAAAGTGTGAGTGAGGATAAGTGGATGATTTTCAAAAAAATGTCTTAGCTCACAATGACGTGAACTTATCACGAGTTTGCATTTTTATTCATACAGCCCATGGGGCAAATTACACCCTTGTGATTTGTGACCTTTTTTTTTTTTTAAACTTCTCAGACTACATGCACATTGCTCTATTCTAGGCAGAATCTAAATGTTCAGACTTCACAGCACTTGCCGACCCGTGGGTTGTGAGTTCAGAGGGCCATCCAAATCCACAGTTCATGAGGGGCCTCAAGAAAATTGAGAGTCCTCTTATAATGTATTAATATATACCATATTATGATATTGTTATTATTTTTGGGAACATTTGCATGTTTCATTTTTGATGTACAAGTTTATGTAGGGAGGTTTGATATTGTACATATAGAATAAACACAGGCTGAATAATTTTAATTTGGAATGGGTCACAGTGTCAGAAATTTCCGCTCATATCCATGAAAACAGCTGAAGTCTGAAGTGCTGTTGTAGCGCATTTCATCCCCTCATGGCCCAGTGCTCTTGCAGACTTAACATATCATGGTCCACATGACAGAAGTCTGCGAGGGTTCATTTTTAGAGGCCGCAGGGTGGACGTTTGGATTCAAAAATTCATAAAAATGTAGCAGATGGTAGTCACTTTTTTCTTCTCTCCTCTGTTTTCATTTTTCCCCACTTCATCAAAAACCAAACCTAAAACCTAAAATAAAGTTAAACCTGAGAATTAATCAAAAACAAATGTAAAAACTAATGCCGTACATTAGTGGGTATTTTAGATATAATTCTTCTCTCCTCTTCTTCTCAAAGGTGAGCAAGCTGGAGCGCGACAAGGTACAGGAGGTGAAGCGGGTGCGAGAGCAGGAGCAGCACCGTCACACCGCCATGTTAACAGAGCAGCGGGCAAAGTGGCATGAGGAAAAACAAAAGGAGCTGCAGGCTCTCAGGGAAAACCTGACGCGGCAGCATGAACAAGAGCTGGCACGCCACGCCAAAATCAAAGACCAGGAGAACCAGAGGCTCAAAGCCGCACTGAGCGCCATGCGCGATGGCAGCGGAGAGAAGGTGAGGTTCAGACATGGGAGTGAAGTTAGTGTTGAATCACAGAAACGTGGGGTTTCCAGCAGGGAAACAAATATACAGAAATAGAGATGCATTTCACCCGAAACAAAATCCCAAAGCATCTGTGGATCTGATCCAGGGACAGAGGGTTAGTGCAGGGCATCACCATCACCTCTGAGAAAAAACTCCCAATGGCAGTAGCACTAGAAATAATCATTACCAAAATTACACTTCACTTTAAATATAATAATAAAAAGAAATGTGGAAATTCTGTCAAGCCACATCGACACTCCTCCTCCTCTTTAGGTGCGCACAGCACTGACCCTGGAAGCCAAGGAGGAGGCACGTCGCTTCTTTGACCAGGAGAGAGTGAAGCTTCTGCAGGAGATAGGGGAGCTGAAGTCTGCTAAGAAACAGACCGACGAGGCTCTCAGCAACATGATCCAGGCCGACAAGATGAAGGCTGGAGACCTGCGGGTGGAGCACCAGCAGCACCAGGAGCAAATCTCCAAGATCAAGTGGGACTGCGAGAGGGACATCCGCAGACTGGTACTGAATACTGTACTACTAAATACTTAACAACCGACTTTAATATAATGTTCAAAATGTTAGTACGTTCTAGAGGGATGGAATACAATGGGGCAAAAAAATAAATAAATTTGCTACATCGGCTACATTTCTGTTGTATGTGATCTGTGTGAATGAGTCTGTTGTAGTTTTTTGTGGTGCTTTCAAATACTCTTGTGAAATTAGAGCTCAGTATATAGTCAGAAATCAGTGAATGAAATAATTTTTTTTATTATTTAATTAATTAATATTTTAGTCCATGAAATGTTGAAAAATACGATTTCAGATGCTTTTTGTCTGAACAATAGTAAAAAAAAAAAAAACTAATTTACAATAATCTGCATCTGAGAAAGTCAGCAAATTCTCACATTTGACAATATCTGGTATATTTGCTTTATAAATTACTTTAAGAGTCAAAAACAATAACTGCTCTCGTCTTTGAATAAGGTCAATAATACGTTAGCTACAGTAGAGTAGCATCAGAAATAAAAACATCACCCTTAAAAAAAAGCAAGAGATATCGTTTCAGCAATTTCCTCACAACACCACTGTTTCTTTTTCCTTCACTACAGGTGGATGAAATCAAATCTAAAGACCGCACCATCTTCGCTCTGGAGAAGGAACTGGAGTCAACGACAGGGTTCTTACAGAAACTGCAGCTTCAGAAGGACGCGTTGGATGAACAACTGTTCCTGGTCAAGGAGGCTGAGTGTGGCCTGGGTAGCCCGAAAAGAGAGATTCCTGGCAGAGCCGGAGATGGAGCAGAGCACTGTGGCAGCCCAGTAAGGAGAGAGGGAGAGCGATCCACTCATTCTTTTCAAAAATTAATGTCAACCTATTGATCTAAGACAAATCAGAGCCCTTCACTCCCATAACCTCAACATCTCCAGCTCAAACCTTGCCAGGAGCATGAGCATGAGAGATGTGATGTATTACCCATGACTTTGAAAATTCATGGTTAATGTCAACATATTGATATGAGATCTCATGATCAGCTCAAAGTAACAAAAACATAAAAAAGTAAAACATCGATTGTCACGATAAAATGGCTCAACACATGAGCTGACCCTATACAAGCTAATAAACTCTATATAAGAAGGTTGACCCACTTTTAATGTGGATTACAAATTAGATTACACATTTATTCAGTTAGATTTAATGTCCATCAGATGATAGCACATTAGCGTGAAAAATGGTAATTTCATTGCCCTCTCATTTGATTTATTTTTTATTTTTGGGATCAGCTTCCTGTAATTCCTAATTCCTAGTAAAAACGAAGTCTTACTTAACTTGATTGAAGTGGTATTTTTGTATGAATGAATAGAATTATTGAACAAAATATTTGTTGCACTGTCCTGTGGTTAGAAAGTGGTCATTCTTGTATTATACTTCATTTTAAGTTTTATTTCCTCTTCACCTGGCAAGAAATTGGATTTGTGAATTTTTTTTTAAATATTTTGTTTATTTCAGGACCTGAGGAGAAACCAGAGGCGTATTGCTGAACTCAACTCAACTATACGCAAATTGGAGGACCGCAACTCACTGCTGGTCGATGAGAGGAATGAACTGGTATGATTAAAATCATTTACTGAAAAATTAAGGTCTCCCTCATCTTTCTGTCTTTTCTTCAATTCTCCCGGCTTCTGTTTCCAGATCTTTCTTTTGCTTTGCACCTTCCTCATGCCCGTCACCACTCAATATATCATTGTGTCCATTTCTGCCCACCAGCTGAAGCGGGTTCGAGAGTCGGAGAAGCAGTGCAAGCCCCTGCTGGACAAGAACAAGCTGCTGAATAAGAGGAATGATGATTTGACCCAGACCATCCAGAAGCTGGAGGAGAAACTCAAGAGTCTGGCCAAGGAGAACCTTGAGATGGTCGGCACAAAGTCACATTAGCATCTTGAATACATTTTGCAAGAGGGGCAGATGATTGACAGGTGATGATCTCTCTCTCTCTCTCTCTCTCTCTCTCTCTCTCTCTCTCTCTCTCTCTCTCTCTCTCTCTGTCTGTGTTTGTGTGTCTGCAGAAGGAGAAGATCAGCTCCCACCCTCCCCTGAAGAAGCTCAAATCTCTCAATGACCTGGACCAAGCCCATGATGACCAGGAAATAGCCTTTCTCAAGCTTCAAGTCCTGGAGCAACAAAGCATGATCGATGAACTGACAAGAGTAGGTTTTGTCCTTTTTGCTGAGGGAGCAAAATAGCATTTTTGTTTGAGGTTACTTGTGATGTCTTCAGTAATTTGCAGATTAGGCATTTGGGGTCACGGGTGTTTACTATGAACTCACATGGAAACTGGATGCTGCTTTGAGGACAACTTGAAATATAAACTACCACCACTGTGTAGCTCATTATATCTGATACGCATTAATGCGATATCTCAGTAACACTTTGAGGGAGTTTCTTCAAATTTGGTGCCAACGTTTACTTGGACTCAAGGATGAACTGATTAGATTTGGGTGGTCAAAGGTGAGAGATCAAAGTCACGGTGGCCTGACATTCATATGAACACGATATACATCATATACAACACGCAGAGGGAATTTCACAATTTACTTGAACTCAGAGATGACCTGATTAAATTTTGTTCCTCAAAGGTAACTGTAATCTCATAAAATTTTTAGACCATAACGCATAATTCACACGCTAATCACACTGCAACTGGACTGATTGGCATACAACCACGAGGCAGTCATTCTAGTGTTAAAAATATAATAACAGTGATCAGAAAACCCAGATCTCAGGCTTAACAAAACGACTAATGTACGAAATGGCAGTTAGAAATTTTCACACCAGCCAGAGAACAAAGTCTTGTGGACTGTCAAAGAGTGAAGATGAAAATGATGAGTGACAGAAGTGTAATGCAGGGTGAAGGATAAAGCATCATACCATATGTCACACTTTTCAAATAAAATACAGAGAGTTTGCCAGAAGTGTCTGCTAAGGCCACAAGGCAGCATCTGTGCATAATGGGTTTAATCATATGATGTATTCAAAATGTTATCCCATCATCCTTTTCAAGGATGTTTAGCAAGATGATGAAGACTGAACTAGCTTGTTTCAGTGTTGTATTGACAATGATTTTATTTTTGCTTTTATTTCATTTATTCAATTCATCTGTTTTTTTTCCAGGACCGTGAAAAACTACTGAGAAAGAAAAGGCATAAAAGAAGTTCGAGGCCAATAAAGGTAGAAAGAATTGAATTTGTTAGTGGCTGTTCGTCTTGTACTGCGCACAATTTAGTTAAGGGAGCAATTTGCAAGTCTTTCTAATACAACATAGCCAATGTTAGCATTAACAGCTGTTGACTTACCAGCCTAGAAGAAACGTCACGAGTTCAGCATCAAAATCCATTCCTTCACCCACCCAGAGCTGTCTCCAGAGGTGGAAAGCAACTCTCTGTTTTGCCTTCTATTTCTATCATCTCTTTTCTTCTACGGAAGTTAGCATGCTAACTAGCTAGCCTTGGCGTGGTCGGACTTTTTTCCGATAGTAGTGTGCATTCTGTCCTGAAGAGGTAGTGCTGTTCAGAGGGCGTGTTATAACCAGTAGTCTTGTAAATTCAACGATGACTGAAAGTCTCAGCAAGTAAAGCGTTGTTGGCTATGTAGCTATTGCAAAACATACAAATAGCTCCTTTGAGAAAAACTGATTCTGGGACACTGTATTCTTTGAAAACGTATACCTGAAAAATGAGTAGAAGAAAGTGCCACCTAACGTTTATAAAACTCCTTTTCAGCAATATTTTCAAAGAAGCATCACTGTGGTATCACAGCTCTATGCAAAATTTAGTCTTAATGTTGATGTCCTTTCTAGGCAAAAGGCCATGCAAGTTGTTTAGCAAGTCAGTGGGTAGAAGCAAAACTCCCTGTAATGGCACAGAAAAACTAATTTGCATTCACACATCTGTGGCCAGAGATAATGATACTGCCACAGAGGGGTGTGGAAGACAAAAGGGAAAGCTTTTGGGGCATTAAAACTGAGGTAATGTAAACAAGCCATGTGGATGGTTGGGCATTTATCTTTGGAGACTATTTGATGTGGAAGTCTTTGAACTCTCCTCTCTGCAGAGGCACATTGTAGTAGACACCTTCTTCGGCTATGACGAAGAATCTATGGATTCAGAGTCGTCTTCGGTGGCTTCGTTCCGGATGGACAGAACTCCTGCTACTCCAGATGAAGACCTGGATGAGGTGAGAGCTTGCCGTGTATTCGTCACGTCACTGAGGAAGTGCAGTTTATCTTCCATCCAGTATTATAGTGACTACATTTACGCTGACATCAATATCCTTGGTTTCTGTCACCTCTGTTTAGCCCCATGCAACCATAGCCTTGAACCTCTAAAGCTCTCTGTGTGTGTGTGTGTGTGTGTGTGTGTGTGTGTGTGTTATGTCAAACAAGGGTATAGCCAATGAGGAGTCAGAGCTGCGTTTCCGTCAGCTGACCAGGGAGTACCAGGCCTTACAGCGAGCCTATGCCCTCCTGCAGGAACAGAAAGGAGGCATACTGGATGCTGAGATGGAAGCCAAGGTACATACAGGACAGGACCCAGTGAGAGGATCATTTTAAGTTTGATGCTCAACCAATGATCAGCTTTGTGCTAAAAAAAAATAAAACTGGTTACACCCAGATTATCATTTATAACAACACTGTGCAAGCATCAGTTTAAGAACAGATCATAGAGCAACAAAAATACATGGTCAAATAAGCTGTAAAAGATGAAAATGAAAAGTAAATTGAATCGAAGCATGTATTTTCAATCTCCATTTCCTTCAAAGTACCATATTTCTTGGAACATTTAACCACTAATATACTTAGGCTGAAGGCTTTGTTATTTTCCTCCTTATTCTTTTTATTATTTTTCCTCCATTATGTGTAAGGTAGGTTGAAGTGAGGTTGTAGTTCATAGTTATATTGCAGCAATAAATTTGTGGGAATTGAGTTACACAGAATTTGATTAACTCTAAACTGAAACATTTATCCTAACACAAGAATTTAAAAAGAACTTTGTTATTTATTCTATTATAGAAGAGCAGTCATCTCAGGATCCTGTTAAGTCTGTGGTTTGTTTTACCTTTACATCTCAGTGTAACACAGAGAAAGTGGATTGTTAGATAAAATGTCTTAACTAGGACAGCCTCATGTACGGTAGGTTATCCTCTAGTGCAGTGGTTCCCCGCCATTTTTAATACTGGACCCTTTGGGATTAGTTGAGTTGTCCCTCCCTGATGAAACTTCTGGCATCCCCCAGCTGCACGTTACTGACTCCACCTGTACATGGACGAAGCCCCATTCAAGTGAAGTCCCTGCAAACTTTGTTCTTTGACATTGCGTTTTAAGGCAGGTTCTCACAACTTTTCTGAGTTGTACATTACAGTGATCAGAGTATTTGAGGGTTTTGGACTGTAGGTGGCTAAGACACAACTTAATAAGCAAAAATCACTCTGTACACATTCATGTTTTGTTTTTTTTTCCCCATGGACACCTGGTAAAACCGGCATTTTGCTCATGTTCCAGGCTCAAGAGCAGCTCCAAGCAGATGTTCTCAGGTACAAAGCCAAAATAGAGGACTTGGAGAAGGAACTGAACCTGAAGGGACAGGTAGGATACACACGCACATACATGTAAGAAGGCACTTGCATGTACGTACAGGAGAGCGGGAGATATGAGAGATATGTTTAAAGATAACATATCAATATGTCGATAGATGTACCAACGACTTTACTCCTTCAACACTTTGGGACACAAATGCCACAAATGATATTTTTACCTAGATTGAATCACATTGATTTAAAGTGTCAACTGTCTCTGCCCTCTACCAGGACTCTAAATGGGTGGAGGAGAAGCAGCTCTTCTTACGGAGGAATCAGGAGCTGTTAGAGAAGGTTGGAATCAACTTAAAGTTTGTTTTCCAATAATCAAACACATCTGGGATTTCTAAAAATGTTTGTGACAGCGTAGATTGGACCTTTAAAAAGGACAATCTGGGGAATCTGATATGACAGAAGTGTATTAAATAGTCATCATTTTGTCTCATGATTAGTTACTTTGCATTATGAATTTTTTTCTAAGCACCTAGGAAATTATCAGTTTGATAACACCTGTCTAATTTCCTACAGTTACATTTACTTGCAACTCCTACTATATAAATGTGTGGACACCTTCCTCATTCTGTCCGCTCACTCGCTCTGGTTCTTTGTGGTGTCAAGGTGGACAAGTTGGATTCAGAGTGCAATCGGCTGCAGCAGGAGCTGCAAGACTCCAAAGACCAGAATGAACTGTTAGAGTTTAGGATACTGGAGCTAGAGGTGAGATGCAAAGAGTCTCCTACCAAGCACGTGTTGCCCCAGCATCATAAAAGTTCCTGTGTGGTGAGATCATAAAATCCTGAAGATGCCATAACGAGCCTAAAACTGCTTCAAGATTTTTGTAGCCTATTAAATGAGTCTCGTGAGGCAAATAAGGCATTCTGTCAGATCCAAAAACATGTTAGTAGTTGGGTTATGGATCGTTGGAGTCTAAATCATTTTATTGTTGCTGTGCTGAGCTCCAAAGAAACATTTTATTATCCTGAGAGCACAGCCTGTGATCATTTTATAGGCACCAAAGCTAGTTCTAAGACCAACTTCAGTCTTTCCAAAAATCTCGTCAGTATGTTCATCATTCAAAGATAACGCTGATGATTAAAGAGAACTCTCATATTAACATTTTACTACCGTTTATTATGCAGTCTAACTGTTTTTTAGGGTATTGTTTTCATCTGTTTTGAAAAAAAAAAGGTCCTCTCTAAAATGATTCCAAGATTTAATTTAAGTCCAAACACTGGCACTTCTTTTACATCTACACACATCCACTTCAACTTCAAATGAAGGCCAGAAAAGTAACATTTTCAAAGGGTAAAGAGCAGAATCAGCCATTTAACATTTGAAATGACTCAGTGTGCTGAACCATGTGCACACTCCATATAAAGCACTGACGTTCACATGGTAGACATCTAATCAAGTACTATTCTCTTCTATGTTGAATTTGCCTGTCAAGTCAGTCACATAGCAATAAAGACAGGCAGCCCACCAGTCTGTCAGTCAGGATGACAAGCAGCTGACAGTGGTCTTTGTGTTGTGGCAGTGCTGTAGCGTTGAAGAAATAGCTCAGACGTGCACAGTAGTGTTGAGGTCAACTGATGCAAAATCACAGTGATTTTAACCTTAATTTTAATTAAAAGGTGTTTTTGTGAAGCTTGTTCTAATGACGGCAGCAGTAACAGTTTCTCTGGAATAGGGGTGGTCAGCATTCTCAAAGAGCACCACCTACTGAAACATTAGCACCAAAAAAATTAATGAATAAAAAAATTTGATTTAAAAACAAGAGGAGCCTGACAGTTTGTCCACGAGCCACATGAGCAACTCTAATGTGTCACTCAACCTCTTCTTTGGCTCTGAATATAAGCAGTGGTTTTTATTATAAGCTGTTTGAAATAAATGAGTTATGCTGTCATTTTTCTCAAGAGGACAGTCTAAAATAATATAACTGAAAACAGTCAGGACTCAGGACTTGTGATGAGAGTTTACGAGAGTTAGTATAATGAATTTCTGTTGTCGTAGGAGCGTGAGAGGAGATCCCCTCCATTCAACCACCTGAGGATGCATCCCTTCTCTGAGGGCGTCAGTGCTCTGCAGATCTACTGTATGAAAGAGGGGGTGAAGGTACGCAGTGAAAAGAACTTTCATGTCTTATCTTATTAATTAATCATAAAGTAGAGCAGGTTTCCCACTGTTACAGGTGTCACCGTTCTCTGCAGCAAACGGAGAGCTGGGCATGGTTTTTAGTACAAGCAAATAGATTTTTATAAACTAAACATAAATTACATTTTATTTGTCTGCTCCTAATTTTTAATCTGTTTTCCTCACAGGACGTGTGCATACCAGATCTCATTAAACTTCTAGATATCCTGGGAGACAACGGGGTAATTTATATGAATTTAACAGATCACCTTATGATGCTAAAACAGGCACATTATTAATTACAGTTTTCTATTTTTATTTGTTAATGTATTTATTTCTCCCTTTTGTATAGAACTTAAGAAATGAAGAGCAGGTGGCCATTATTCAGGCTAGCACTGTTTTGTCACTTGCAGAAAAGGTAAGCTTCAGAAAACAAATGAGATTACATTAAAAACTGAACACACACAATAGTTTGTGCTGCACTGACTCGTGTTTTGCTGTTTGTTGCCCTCTAGTGGATTCAGCAGATCGAGGGGACAGAGGCAGCGCTGCACCAGAAGATGATGGACCTGGAGATAGAGATGGTGAGTCACAACAATCCCCCACAGGAAAATACCATTTTTACATTATTTTAATTAAGCTGCCATTAATACTTATTAAGTTGGCCTGTTTTTTTTTTCTTTGTTGTTGTTGTTTTTTGTTTTTAATGTGTTCATATTAATAATCTATGTAGTCAAAGGACATAAATCTCCTTCGATTTCGCATAACTCTTGTTGTTGAACTGACAGCCTTAGGCTATTTTACTAATATTTCCTCTGATATAATATTTTTCTTTTTGCAGTATGAGTGCATGTACACTGTTCAAAAGGCCTCTTCTCTTCATTCAATATTTCAGTCTTATTTAGTGGCACTTTATGGATATCAGATAAGCTGTGACTGGCCTTATTTACAAAGGCAATAGTCTTAGTAAATATCATAATATCATATCATCATATAAATATCAGTGCCAAAAAAAAAAAAGATTGTTGCCCTGACCTGTCTCTTCTGTACAGGAGATGTTCTGTAAACAGAAAGGATATCTAGAAGAAGAGCTGGACTACAGAAAACAGGCCCTGGACCAGGCCTACATGGTGGGTTTGCATGTCTGTATGTTTGTGTGCCATGAATACATCACATTATGGGGCCAAAACACACTGATATGCAGACACAGTGGGGAGACAACATCCTGTCCTAGTATTCAGTCCATAACACCGATCATCGACTGTATTCTTCAGGTTCTTGAGGTGTTTTGATTTGAATTATCATAAGGTTAAAAATAAGGGTTGAGATTAGGCGTGTAATAGTTACTTGGTTTGGGTTAAACTTCCCGGGAAGGAAGTGTGTGTGTGTGTGTGTGTGTGTTTGACATCAGTGGTAATAATAGCCCCTTCTTTCTCTCAACAGCAAATCCAGGAGTTGGAAGCAACGTTATACAACGCCCTGCAGCAGGACAAGGTTCTGTCATTTCTCTACATGTTGCAGCCTCATTGTTACAAAAACAAAATTTCACAAAAGATCCCGTGTATTTTTTTTTTTCTTGTAAAACACTATTAAGGTTGCATTTATGCAATCTGAAATATCCGAGGGGCAAGGTTTTTCAAGTGAAAGACCTCAGTTAAGAAGATGTCAAGAAATATGCCATATAGGATGGTTAATAATTTGCTTTTGACATGCAGTCTTGTGATCGTTCCACAGTAATGGGATATTACTGTGGAACATCTGCACTGTTTAAACGGAATCTACATGACCCATTCACATGGTTTCATGCAAATTATTCTTGTGAAAGGCTTCTAGGAAACATAAGATTTCTGAAAGGCATCTAGAAGTCTGATGAAGCCTCCTCTGATATAAGAAGTGTTGGACATATGTAGATTTTTCACATCACAGAATCTATGTGTCTCATGCCTGTCTCTCTCCTCCAGGTAATAAAGTACGGGGAGCCTCTGGATGAGCTCCAGAGGGACGAGCTGCGGACGGCGGTTGAGAAGCTGAGGAGGCAGATGCTGAGGAAGAGTCGAGAGTACGACTGCCAGATCCTCCAGGAGAGGATGGAGCTGCTGCACCAGGCGCACCAGGTCCGTCTATGTCAACGGCAGCGATAGATGGAGCTTTCCTCCACAAAGAAACACATTTCTTACCGTTTTCTCTCTGTAATATTTGCAGAGAATTCGTGACCTTGAAGACAAGACAGAAATCCAGAGGAGGCAGATTAAAGACCTTGAGGAGAAGGTAGGCCATGTGTGGTGTCTTTCTGTGGAAAAAAAACCAAAAACTAACAACCATAAAACTCACAATTAAATGTTCATTAAGATCTTTGCTTAGAGGCAGTCACAATTACAGAGATTGCTTCATCATAAAACCTGTGGAATAATATTAAAATTATTGTTGAATTGAGTTTTTATTATTGATTGTTTATAAGAAATGTGAATTAGAAAAACAATAGACACAGCACAAATGCCATGAAATGCTGACGTGATATACAGCTCCTGTTTCTCTTTACCGTGAATCTCTGTGTCCGTCTCTGCTGTTGCTAACATATCTTGAGTGTTCCTCTAATTCTCTCACTTTCTCTCTCCCTTCTTCATGTCTTTCTTTCTTTCTACAGTTTTTGTTTCTATTCCTGTTCTTTTCTCTTGCCTTTATCCTTTGGCCTTGAAGTCTTTGGCGTGTCCTGTAGCAGAGGTGAGTCCTGTGGGCTTTGAGTGGAGAGCTCAAACCACCACCGTCTCTCTTCTGGACCTTGGTCAAATACTTTCCCGTTAAAGCAGAACCTGCGCTGCATGTGTTTTCGGTTTTGTGCAGCTGCCAATGTAAAAACTGGGAATGCTCAGGCTGCACTGCCTGAATTGGCCTTGACAGGCGGTCAGTATTAATAACACTTCCTGATATGGACTTCTGACCTTTAGAATAACGGCAAGGAATTTATTAATATTGTAAGAAACTGTTTTAATTAATCTAATTTGGGATGTACTCAGTATATCAATGTGTTAAAAGTAAAGATAGAAATAGTGTCCTAACAGAACTGGAGATGCTGCATTGAATACATTGAAAATCAACCAATGAGAGGAGAGTTTGAATTATACAAGATTTGTCAAAGTACTCCTCTACTTCTGCTGAATCCTCACACCAACATAAATCTGTAGTTGTTTCAAAAAGGACATTACAGGCCAACAACAACTGTGCACCCCTCTTTATTTTTTTCCTCACTATGTGACCACTAGGTGGCTCAGTGCGTTCCAGAAGCAGAGCTGATTTGACCCTGGTCTGCTTACTCTCCCTCCTACATATTTACTCACTTCATCTTGCCTTGACTTAGAAATGTTCAACCTCCATTTCTTCTTCCTCTGTGTGTTCTGTACATCTGCTGCATTTATGTTAATGTCCATGTGTTTTTGCCATATTACATGATCATATCTTTCTTATCTTATTGAAAAGTCTCTGGGCAGCAGATATCTCAGAGAGCAAACCATGTCATCAGCATCACCACATCACCCCGTCTTGTGTATTTGGTTTTTTTATCACCTCTCAGGTTTTAACCCATGTTTCTTTAAACCCATGTTTTGTTTTTTTGTTGTTTTCTTTTTTGCTGACAGTTTTCCAGGTTTGTAAATGGTCTTACAGGAAAATTCACCCCGTGACTTTTTACAACCTGAGTTGTATCACACAGCTCTTACCTTCAGTCCTGCATTTATAGGTTTTTCAGCCACTCTCGGGGCAACACAACAAGCTATGAAAACAACACTGACACATTATCACCTAATAAAGTTGTTGTGGCTAACGTGTTACCAAACTATTTCCTATTTAGACATCCAGCAGATGCAGAGCGACATTAGCATTTATTTGGAGTCATGTTTCCAGGCATCTAAAGAATAAATGTCAAACATTAACTCACCTTTTAGCTCTGTTTTGCCCTCTGCCAGTTCTTTATAAAAATATCTGCCCTTTTAGCTGCTAAATGCTCCAATATGTTCAACAGCGAGTCGCTAAATTTGTCTGCCGTTTGGTGCTGGGCAGGTAGCTTCAGCTGGAAATATGAAGCAAAACAGTGAAGCTGTGGGCGGTAAAACCAAAACAATGAGCTGAAAGGTGCTAAAACGCTCACTATTCGGGGAAGTGCAGAGTCCTGTGATAATTCTCTGTAGGACATTCATAAAAAAGCAAAGAATTGCCAAAAGTCTATTAAAAAGCCACATTTGGAATAATGTTAGCCCTGAAAGTAGGAGAGCAATATGGATAATACATTCAGTAGACTGGACCAATTTGCCTATATTTCAGTTATTTTAAAGAGTCTCAGTTGCTGACTAAAAGAATGCAATAAACATTGATTGCTCAATTTAACAAAATCTGCAGGTTATGTTAAATTTGCTTTGACCCACAGTAGTTTTGACTGTTGCAATGCTTTACGACCCCTCTCTCTCTGTTTCCTGTCTGTCTGTCTCTCAGGTGGTGTGTCAGCTTGGAGATCTTGTTTGTGACTACAGCGTTATTTATTTTCTGGACAAGCATGGAACAGTGTGTGTAGCAGTGGCTGCTAGTGTCATAACATCAGTGACTGCTGTCAGTGTAAGGTGGATGTGTTGTGGATGTTTTTACTCTCTTTCTTTTTTTCTTTTTTTTTTAAATGGGGACGGGGTTCTCAGGATGCCGCCCAGGATGATATTTTTTTTAAAGCGGTGTCGGACATTAAACATCTCTCCAAACAAGGATTCAAGAATGACACACAGAAAGACTTACACACACACACACACACACACACACATTTTACCAACACGCATGCATATACAGAAGCATGCAGATGCAAACACACACACATACATACACACACACACACACACACACACACACACACACATGCTTTGACAAATCCAAACCAAAGCCTGGGAAATGTTCTCTCTGCCATGCAGGGTAATAATATATCATACACCACCATTTAGCCACAGTGGGAATATAAACAGACAGAAAAACTCATAGACAACAATGCAAACAAACCACCAGACCACAGCTTCTCTTCTTTTTCTCTTCATTCCTTTACTTTCCAAACCTGAAAGGACCTTCCACACGAATGCAGCCTCTCGGTGAACTGAAGCGAGCCAACTCAGGGCCCTTGAGGGCAGAGGCCGTTTGAACAGTGCTGGTCTCAGGTCAGGTTATAATAAAGAACACTCGGGACGTGGTGTCTCACCAGCTGGCCTGCCCACACTGTTCCCAGGATGGTGCTTACACAGACTGCCTGGACTCTTCAGAGTTTATACCTGGAAAAAGACAGACCTACACTGCAGAGACTGGTGTGTACAGACACTGAAGGGGGGATACAGGACACTCAGGTTGACACGTCCTCTCTGGACACACATAACACTCTCTTGAGTGAAGAGAGATAAAAAGAGAAAGAAAAGATTATAGGGGAAATGACTCTCTGATCCAGCTCCACTCAGCCTGGATCTCCACAGAAAAACCTACAGATTGTCAAACCGCATCTTAATTTCTCTCAAAAGCCAGCAGACTGTAAGAGCTTTACTCTCTGGTTATCTTTTGGGTTTTTTTTTTCCTCTTTTCTTTTTTACAGCTCCCACAACTCAAGATACTGTGTCCCAAGATTTCCACTGAGAAAACATCCCTGTCCTGTACTGTAATATATACATTTGTTGATAAGTACATGAGTCTGAATTATTTCATGTAGTCTCTCCCCTTTTCTTTCTGTGAATAGTTTCACTTTCCTTTCACTCTCTGAAGCAGCTTGAACAGTTGATGTACTTGGCAGTTTATAAATGACTTTAAAAGAGTATAAATTGCTCTGTTTTATTGTGGTGATGGCTGCGAAGATTCGTTTTACTTTCTTGAAAATTATAACTGAAAAATCGTTGGAATATGAATGTGGAATAATGGAATATTTGCCTCCCCATTTCTGTCTCCTCCCTCTATCATACACTACACTGGACTCGTTCTACTGTTTTAAGGTGTTGCTGCGGTCGACCAGCAGGTGGTGCTGGTTTCACCTGAGCAGCTTTTTTAATTCGCCCTTTAAAGTTACATGATCTTCAAGCAAACCTGTAAATATTTTCAGACTACCTTGCAAAATATCTTGATCACCTCTGGCTGGATGATTAGTCGGTTTAAATTCAAGTCTAACAGTTTTTGTCATCAGTACTTTCTGGTCCACCAATAAATTGAATTCATCAGTTGAATTTCATATGACTGAAAATACAGAAAAGGGAAAAAAAAAAAAACATTAGAAGGTCACCTATATTTCTGTCTCCAGAATATTGCAGGTTCTCTCACTACCCCTGTTTTTTACTAACCAAAATCTCTTTGATACTAACAGTTATCTTTTACTACACACTATGGGCCATTTAGGCATCCACTTCCCCAGAATGAAACGGGAGAAAGTGAACGCAACACTACGCCTGCCCCACTTCTCTCCTGTCGAGCTAACTCTGCCCAGTCCCTGCAATATTTACAAGCTGACTGCGCTTGTTCCCTGTGTACCCGAGCTACTGTATCTGCCATCGAACCACCCCTCTGGCTCCATTCAAAGATCTAGAGTAGCCTCTCTCTGGCATCTCATTACAGAGCCGACAGTAACTACCACCCACTCCACTCACTTTAACTTACAAAGGGGAATGATTGAGACTATTTTTGTGCAAACTCAGCTAACTAGCAGTTGCCTTAAATGCACTTTCCCCATTTTTTCCGCTTGTATGTTCCTTTTTAACAATTTTTTTTTCAGGCGGTTGTAATGATCATGTAATGTAATGTATATATTGTTTTTGTTTTTATTTCACAGAGGTTTTTTTTTTTTTTTTTTATCTTTTACCGTCTGTCTTCCAGTGAGAGTTTAACCCCTCCTCCTACTTTCGTCTAGATTATTAAATAAACAGAAAAAAGGAGCAATGCTGTAAAAAATAAAAAATAAAAATCATGGCCTTTGACTTTGAAGGTTAAATTGTCTTCTTTTCACATCTTCATTGCAGTTATGCTTGGTAAAAGTTTGTGCTGTCTTACATTTCTTCTTAACCTTCAGCTTCCTGCAGATTTCTACATCCTGACTCCATTAAGTCCACAGAATTTCAGTTCCACATGTTGATGCATTTGAGTTTTTTATGCTTTCAAAGTTAATTATATCTGGCATTTTAGATCTTTCTCTAATTTCTTTATTTGTCATATATCCAATTTACCTTTGAAAGAATTTTATTTATTATCAAAATGCTCTGTGTCCATTCTGCCTGGAAAGGGAAGAACATTTGGGTTTAATTTTAGAAACATTTGGTCTAAAAAAGTTAAAATGAGATTCTTTGTAATTCATCTTTTAAAAAGCGTCTCAGTTTATTTCATTTTTTGCTCTCAATCATACTCTCACAACAAGTTCCATTTAGTAGCTGTTCTGGAGCTTTCAATCATATCAAGCAATCTTCCTCAAAAGATGGTTTATATTATTGACCTTGGAAACAGCAGCTGATAAAACAATCTCACCACAAGGTCCATTTACCTGCTGCTGTGCCAGTGTTTGTTTAATTGAAAGTGCTGAACTTTTACCATTCCTTGATAACAGGACAGCTCCATCTGCTGAAGATCTTGTGATACAGCTGAAAGCTCCAGAACAGCTACTAAACAGCACTTGTGATGAGATCATTTGATCCACACAACAACAAATGACCTTTCAACCTATACAGTTTTATTATAATCTCTTATTTCTGTTGTATCCTTGTTAACAGGACTTAATTCAACAATGTGCAGCAGTTTATTGTTTGTGTGGCACTTTATGTATTGACCGGTCAGAGTCTGTCAGCAGCTGTCATCAGCAGTGCTGGTTAGTGGAGTTCTGCTTTGTTCAGGTCAGGAAGAGGGAAATGGGCTTCGAGCCTTGGCTGCTGTTGGTTGTTCTTCCATCTGATGTGCTCGGCACATGTTTCATTCATAATCAATGGACAGAAACACCAGAGCTACTGTAGACCCTGTACATCCTCCGCTGTTCGAGGCAAATAGTGTTCTTCAGTGCAAATGTCATTATTCTTGTGCGATATCTTAGAGCTTTTCATATATTGGCAGCGTACATGTGCTAAGTGTTATGAAACAGTTTGAAGACTTGTGGCGGTACATTATGAGAATCATAAAACCTTCCTTACTACACTGAAGCAGTGAACGCCTCAGTTGTCTCACAAGCTCATTAAACAGTGGGCTTTTCCACATTATGATCCTTTTTGGGGTTTTTTTTAAGCTACGCAGGACACAGAGCAGAGTCAGTCCAGGATAACAATCTGTCTTTTCACTTTGGCCATAACTGTCCTTGCCAAGCCAGACAAGAACAGAGGTCGAGCCAGATTTTAGTCGAGTCCTGCCAAAGGATGTCTGCCATAAATGCACTTCTATCTGTCCTCCTTTCACCACCCTCACAGAGGTCACTCTCAGAGGTCAGGAGTGTGCACTGACTAAATCACTGCCTTCCAATCCTAATTTAAATGGGGAAAATAAAGTTTTAAGATGAAAAAAAGTCTAATGACGTGTTAGTATAGCATTTTTGCTGCAATCTGCATTGCATTCTGCACATTTCTCTGTTTCTGAACACATAATCCTTTATGACATATTTGTTGTGTGCTAATGGAAACTGCTTCCTCTGCAGAAAATCAACTGGAGGTGCTTTTCCAGCAAAGACCTTCAGCTGAAACCTATTTGACAGAGCTGAGGAAAGAACGGTTGGTTTAAATATCATATTTTAATCATGAGTCATTGTGGATAACATGTAAACCGCTGTGCCACTGTGTGTCAGGGAGCCTGCCTTGCTGCAAGAGATACACACTTGAAACCCCTCGGAGTATTGTACACAGTACATCCTTGGAGGCTCTTTAACCTTATTTCAGCGGCAGCTGGTCAGCAGCCAAACCAGCCCAAGCGGAAGCAGCTGCCCATTCTGTTCTGCTCAGCTCCTTAGCAACATTGACTTCATGAGTCATCCTCCTATTAAACATGTGAGAGTGGCAGCTCACTTGTTTGCGTTCATCTAATATTTAAACAACAGTTTGAGTAAATTTCCAACTTGTCATACACAAATATCTTAAAGTTATTTAAAGAAGCAAAACGATTCTGTTAATAGAATCTAATTTAGTAGGAAAGTGTGTCAGCCATCGCGAGGTACAACGCAAAGCAGCTGAGGTGAGTTTTCTCCTTCCTCTCCTCCTGCTTTGACCTCAGTTTGCCTGTTTTTGACCACATCATGGGAATTCATGAAAGGAAAAGTTTATACTCTGTGTTTCTCAGTCTCTGAAAATATACAATATGAAATTAGCGTCAGTACAGAGGCCAGAAAAGAAAAATCTAAATGAGAGCTGAGCCAACAAGAGCCTCCAAACCAAATATACTGTAGGTGTGAGGGCATACTGGTGGAACTGGTAAACATCACTAGAGGTGTGCTGTCAGACTAAACATTAATGACTTTTATTCTGAAAAAAAAAAAAAATCTCACTGTGCTACCAAGGACTTACATTTTGTTTCAGAAAAACACAAATTCTTTTGACAGACCCACAGCACTGAACACAACACAAACACTGAAAATATCAGGTCCATAATCGAGACCATCTGAGGACAGTAATTATTTTTTAAATGTGTTGAATAAAGGTGAGTCAATGCAGAATTCACTTGTGCTTTGTCAGACCTTGTGCATTATGGTTTCCTGGTTAAATTAACTCCCATTGACATGCTTGTGGAACAGTGGCCCACTTACCCACTTCTTTAAAGGTCTCACTTGCCGTAAGGCCTTTTGTGCCAAATCCACGAAGACCACTGGGCTTGAATTTGCCAAACTCTCTCCTGTCTGCCATTATTCTGTCATGCCTGAATGAACATGAACTTAAGCCAGTGGCAAAATGAGAGCAATTGTCTAATGGGGGGGTATTCTTTTTACTAGCTGGCCTACCTTACATCCATTTTTAATATGACGATGGGGGATAGTCTTGTGTTCTGTTCCAGCATTGCTGCTGTCATTGCTTTAAAAGCCTCATTAAGTCGGAGTAATATCCTGTTAGTGTTCATCTTGACCAAGTGCCGAACCGCTTCGTGTCACAGGGTCTATATTTCATCCAAAAGGTGCATTGCCAAAGCTTTGGTCATTATTTGCTGGAAAATACCAAACGAGCCATCATCTACTTTTTTTTCTTCATGATCGCTTGCTTTACTTTGACAGTGACACTGCAGATTCTCTTGCGCCCGAATGCAATAAACAACTCACTGGCTGTTTCGTTAATATGGTTTGCAGCTATCATGACATCACCGACACTGAAAGCCAGACAGTGAGAGCTGATGGCTCCACTGCCTCCCAGTCAGTCTGCTGCGTCCCGACCACAGTGAAACAGGGTACAGTGCAACACAAACACACTCTGCATGAGCCTCTTAGCGCTGTCCTTGTTCTTTCACATAATTGTCAAGTCATCTGAGCTGCTTGGTGTCAGTGTGTGGCCAGCCAAAACACAAAGCTGTTGGGTGAAAATCTAAAGAATGCTGTCACTATTGTTCTTCTCCTCCTTCTCTCAGCATTATTTACTGTCTAAACACAAGTAACATACTAGAGGGCAGGAGAACAGGACAGACAGGCACCCCAGAAAACACTGAGACTCAGTGAGTTACCATAGAATTACGGAGGCAGGGACTTTTTAGTGGGATCCTGGCATCTCCACAAGCCTTGATGCTTTAATCACATTCATGTGAGTGGAAATTTCTGCTGCCCTGACAAGTTGCTGCACTAGATGCCAACAGAGCCACAGGAACTGCGACAGTGGTATCCAGCAAAGAATGTGTGGAAATGGAGCCACTTATCAAATTTTACTCAGCTTCAGTCCCATGAAAAAATCCCCACAAAGCCGTCTTTTCAGAATTTAGCGATCATTCCTTTTCTTTTCCGTACAATTCATTTTCTCTGATCTGCAAATATTGCATGGGTCAACACACAAGCACACGTAAAGAAACATGTCTTTCTCATTTTCAGTTTTTGTAATCTGCATGATCCTGTATTCATGTCTAGCATATATAAAGCATAGGGGATGTTCAGATGCTGGTCAGGTGTTCTCCTCTTGCTTAGAAACGTACAAATTTGTCATCGTCAGGGTCACAGATTGAAAAGTTTAAATTTGGTTGCCATGCGTGAGTTTGTTTGTGTTCGACAGGGGCTCAGCAGGGGAAGCACTGGATGCTGGAGGCGTGACCGCAGTGCCCCATGAAGTGGCTCTCTGCCGGAAAAGCAGTGATGACAACCTGTTAGATGAGACTTGAGGACAGGCCCTGTTTGACTTCACTGCGGCCGACAGCGTCACTGACCTTGAGACTCTAAGAGTCTCATCTCTGTGGACTGTGTGCTCTCTGTCCCTCTCCGTCTCTCACACGCACATACACGCTTAGCACTTCAGTGGGATCTCTGAAGGCAGCCACATGTTATTTCTCATCCACCTGATGAAAAATTTCCACCGAGCCCTCCACCTCTTCAGTAAAACCAAAGCCATTATGTTTTCTGTACCAGGCAAACTGACGCAGGACTGAACTGCCATTATTCTCTCCACTTTAAATCAATAACAACAAGTCTGAGTGGGATTTGAACTGTTAAGAAGGCAATTAATAATAATTTTAATGGGATTCCTTCTCATGAGGGCTTATTAGTGTTAAACACGATAACTGGATGATGAGGCTGCAGTTCAGTGTAGGTCATAGCAGATGTTGTAATTCTCAGTTTTTCAGTCTTTCCAACTTGCAAAAAAAAAAAAAAAAAAAAAAAAAAACGAGGTTGCCTTAATGAGAACTGTAAAAAGGTACTTTCAGACTTGTGAGACATGCTGATTTACATAATCGCCCTGCTGAGTGATGGTGTTGACTCCTTGTAGCTCCCTTGACTCAGCAGTCTCTCAGTTTGAGACCCTCTGCCTGAAAGCTGCTTGTCTCCCGCGGTGCTGACGCGATCCTGTCTCATTTGTGCTGGCGTGGAGTAAACACCCCAGGGTGTCGCTGCCGAAGGCCCCGACACACACACAATCGAAGAAGCACCAGCTTCCATCCCACTTTGAGCTGAAAGTGTTCTCAACCAGGCCGGGGGGAGGTTCCGAGGGGGGAGCGTGGGTGTGCGCGTCACGTTTCATGTGGTGCTGAAAGGACAGCTCCTTTCACACCCACTCACTCACCTGGCTCCACTTGTTTTACCCAACGGCTAATTTAAACCACAAGGAAAAAAAAAAAAAAAAAAAAAAAAAAAAGACAGACTCAAGTTCACTATCCAATGAATTAAATTCCTTAAAAATAAAAAATAAAATAAAATCTGACACATAACCTACGCTACCTTTGCATCTGGCGGCGCCACCGCCACGACAGTGCCACCTCTGGCTTTAACTCAACTCCTGCCTGTCTGTCTCCCCTGGCTTCCTCACAGCAAGACACACACTCACACTCACACTCACACACACACACACACACACACACTCACACACACACACACACACACACACACACACACACACACACACACACACACACACACACACAGGCAGGCACACACCACTTCAGCGCTAGTTTCACCGTCTTTCTCTTCTCTGTCACTTGTGCAGGGCTCCACCATGGCAGAGCGCAGGGGAAACTGGGACAAGGCGGAGGACGACCTGCCCGTTTATCTGGCCCGACCCGGCACGGCCGACCAGGTCCCCCGGCAGAAATACGGCGGCTTGTTTTGCAGCGTCGAGGGCGCGTTTGAGAGTAAAACCATAGACTTTGATGCCCTGAGCGTTGGCCAGAGGGGCTCCCGCACCCCGAGGACCGCGAAACAGGAGACCGGTCAGGAGGCGAGGAGCCCGGCGAGTGACAGCAGGAGCTCCCCTGGCGTAGGAAGTCCCGCAGCGTGCGGCATGCAGCCCGGGAGAGACTCGCCTCAGGTTGAGATCAGAACCGGCGGTGCTAAAGAAGTGTTGCAGAACCTGGGAGATGAAGAGGTAAGGAGACCTCTTAACTTTTGCCCGGCTGGCAACAGACTGCTGCAGCATGTGTAAATGACAGGGCTGGTTTCCACAGCGTGTGCCACTGTTGTGTCTGTCAGTTTACTTTGTCTTTTCTAGCACTTTGTTTATTTAATAGGTGGCGTTTTGTGATGGGTAATTACAGAGCAAATGTTATGATTGGACAGTAATAGGAAACATGATAAAATAAAAATGTGTGAGCTATGAAAGCTCTGTAGCCTACTGTAGGATCACGACCTTCTAGTTGTACAAAGACATAACTTTCTCATGAACTCACACTGGTGCCATCAGCCTATGGGCCACACCTTAATATTATCTGTCCATCTTGGCATTGGATGTGTCATTCTGCCACATCGCTGTGTGACATAATGATCTGAAGATAAAGCTTCCTGGGGAGATTAAAGAGAGAATTTAACAGCATTGTAGAGCAGATACAGTACTTTAGTCATAGAGCCTCGAACAGTATGAAAGTAATAGTTAACAGCCATGTGTGGAGTTTGGGTTTCATGAGCAAATTTAACTCCTGAGCTGACTAAATTTGTCTGGAGAATAATACGCCCTGCCTGCCAAAATGGCTGGGAAATGAGACAGTCTTACCACCCACCGTCAATGTATTAAGACATTTTAAAGAAAAACAAACAAAAAAAAAAAAAAAAATTAAGCAAGCAAGGCCACGGAGCATGACTGGAAAGAATCAAGGCTGGACAGATGAAATTTTCTGTCATCGCTGCAACCCCGGGCCTCTGCAGACATTACTTCTGTTTAAGTGAAACCACAGAGCTTGCTACCATGTTGCTAAATATTTTGCTGCAGAGTAAATGCAACAAGTGTTACCCACACATTCAGCAACATATTGACTTTCTATTTTTGTGTGACAGCTGTAGGTCCGTGAAAGCAACAAGCTCAAATGCAAACCAGTGACATACTGTAGTAGTAGTAGTAGAGAGGAGTGAAATCAGAGTAACGCAACAACTCTATCCTGGTTTTTATTTTGTTGCTGTTTGCATACACAGTGGGACATTTTCTTCATGCCACACAGGTTAGAAGAGTAACACAAACCAAACGTAGCTGAGAAATATGAGCATTTTCTGTCTTTAAAACTGTAAAATAAATATATAAACAAACAAACAAAAAACAAACCAAAAAAAACTTTTGTAGTCCGTGCATAAAAGGGTCTGAACAGCTTGTAATCCTTCTGCAGAAGAAATCAAGGGTGTTTGCAGGTGGTCGCTATGGTCACAAAGGTGTTCTTGGTGGGTGTTAGGTGTAGTTGTGGTGATTTTTTTTTTATTGCTATCAAGCTGATTACTATGGTGGTTATGGCTGTTAAGAAGGAACTGCATGGTTTGTGGGATGTGCTTTTAGAGGTCATACAGATAGATCTAGTGGTGCAAGTGGTGGTAGCAACATTTTACTTCGTATCAGTATGAGCAGCAACAGAAAGTCCTGTTATCTAGAGCAATAAAGTTCAGTGTGGTTCAGTGCAGTGTGCTGTCTGGTTAAATACTGACGAAATTGTAAGGCTGAAGAGCGAATTTTGTGCATTCCTGCCATGCTTTGCCATTTGGCACTCAACAAACTCTAAAAAATAGAAAAAACAAAAAGAAAAAAAAATTGAAATATCACAAAGATTATGTTTACACTTGGCTGAGGTGAAAAAGTTGGTCTATCATCAAAAGCAAAATGTTACAAATGAAAACATCAGATCTGTGTGTCCAATTAACACGAGAAACTAACATAAATGCCATATTTCCATTGTGTTTTTTTTACATTGTATTCCACCATTTAAAACTATTACATCATCTCATTCTTCTTCTGTTGCAGTTTAATGGAGAATTAACACCACCAAGTCCTACTATTCGCATAACAGTATTGGATGGAACCATACACTCATTTGCATTTTATTTTGTATATTTTTAAGAAAATTGATTAAAATTCTTTGGTGCATTTGGATGAAAACCTTCTTTTCAAGTGGACCAGTAAGCCATGACAGTGTGACACTGATCTACCAGGATCCTGAAACTGAAGCAGCTAAATGGAATTAAACCATTATTATTTAAACCTGTGCTTCCCTTTCTGCCTTCAGTGACACAGGCCTGTTGTTGCTAGAAATCATAGGTGCTGCATGTTTTGATGATGTCATATGTGTATGTGGCATCATGGTGAGATACTCAAGGAGAGGCTGGGCTTTAATGTTTCAGCACCATGGAGAGAGAGGCACGGAGAGGCAGGGTTTGAAATTTTCAGCACCATGGAATGAAGCAGAGCAAAGTGAGGCACGATTGTGAGTCTAATGTGACAATGACAGAGACAAAAAAACAAAATAATTTACCCTAAAGTAAGTCTTTTGATTTTTGTTACAGGGAATGTATTGTTCAGTCCTTTCTCAATTAAAAAGATTGTTGTTTTTTTTGTTTTGTTTTTTTCAAAAAAACAAATCAAAAGAGTGATTTAAGGCAGTAAAGTTCAAATGTGAGGGAGCAGGAAAGAGTCAAACATAACATAACTAATGATATCATAGATTACAGCCAAACAGAATGAAATCAAATTTAACCGTCTGCTAAAATGTGTGGTATTATCAGCCTGACGTCAACTCTGGTCTGAAATCATCAGCAGCCGTGATTTTATTTGTTTTAATCATGCACTAAATGGTGTGTATTGCTTTAGAGGATACCAATGACAAAGCAGTATTATATATTTTCCTACCAAGAGCTCTTTTGATTTTAGAATCAGAGATAAAATTAGGAAAAATAAAATTCCTAGATAATCCCTCAAAGTAAATCAATATGAATGTCTAAATGCTCTGTTATGTATTGTGTTGCCCTATGGTGCAAGTCCCACTTACTGTTTCTACAATTTAATCACAGCGTAATCCGAGTTGAAGCGCACAGTGTAGGTAAAACAATGATGTTTGTGCTGCCGTGGCAGATCTCTTATCTCCCTCTGTTGGATTCATTGGAGACTCAGCAGCAAGCAGAAGAAAGACAGACCTGTTGTGAGAGACCAAGACTTTTGCTGAGAGAAACCATAAAGCTTTGTCTGTTTGAGCGTACATATAAATTATCTATGGTAGAAATGAGAGAGGTTTTCTTATAAATACATTTTTATGCACTATTTTGGTTGGACGGTTTGTCCTAATCATTTATGCGTCACTGATTTCTGTGCTCTTATTGATTCTCTGCCAGACAGCAGACAGTTTGGCCCGCTCTCTCACTAACCTTTCTGTATCTATCTGCATTTGAATCCTCACATCATCCTAACAATATGTTTAATTTCTCTCCTTTGAATTCTTAATCTAAACCATATCCTGCCTTTAACAGCCTTTACTGTCACAGTCCATTGTGATGTAAAATGAAGTTTCTCCACTAAGCATGAATGTAGACATCTTCAGAAGTGGCAGGCAGCCAATTTCCCCCCTGTGGCCTGATGCCGAACTGCAATATTGCACCTCCTGAGGTAACGGATGATTCAGCAGAAATCATCAGACAGAGTTAGGCTGTGTGCGTTTTTTTTTTTTGCTTTGTGTAGAAACTTTGTGAGGACATCAGACTGACAGTAGAGACAGGACATGCTTACTCTTCTGATATTATTTAGTACACTCTGGATGCCAGTCAGGCTTAACGTGCAAACTAATGTTGTTTGACAACCCAGTGTCTCTTTTCCCAGTTTCAGTGCTATTTAATTTCTTTCAGAATGCAATTGCTATAGTCTGTTTATCTTTAGGGTTAATGCACTGTTATTTTATGGCAAATTAAAATAATGATCTATCTTTAATGAGCTTTGGTTGATGCAGAAATAGTAAACAGTAATGATCACATTTATAGATGTTACTGGTTTCTTCCTGTCTGGTGAGCTAATTAAACCAATCAGCTGCTGTAATGGACTGAATAATGGGGAGTGGCTAGCCAGATGCCTGGTTGGCCTGTTTTGGGGATGAACCCCCAACCCTTCCTCCCCCACTTCCCTTCTCCTCTTTGTTGTTCTGCAGGGTGGAACTCAGACTGGGAGAGGTCCCTTACACACTCACATACACAGTGACACACACATACAGTGCATACCCACATATGCGCTTATCTAAACTTGTCCATATGCATGTGTGTTATGTGCAACCTAAATTACGACGACAGTATCCCTCAGGTCAGTTATTAAAGCTGCAGTAGGTAAAAGATTCAGCTGTAATCCTGAGTCACAGACAGACACTGGAAGGCAAAGAGACAAGCAGAGCATCACCACTCAGTGATTAGAGCGACACGCCAACAACTTTATACATAATGATCAGTTTATTAGTCATGGAGAGCACTACTCAGCCTATACACTGTTGTATTATGTCCTCTGTGGGTCTGGAGCAGCTTCGTTAAGTCTGAGAAAACACCCCGATGATGTCATAGTGATGTCACCAGGGTATATCTCAGCTTGGGTTTGGAGACGTTCATATTTATAACAGGAAGACTGTGTTATATACTGGAGTATTACATTTATAAAGAATGGCAGTTTAAGCCAGAACAACAAAGAGAGTTGTTGAGTTGCATTATGGGAAATGTAGGATCAAGTGTTTTTTGAGCTTGACTCATATGAGAGACCTCTGCTATAATGTTGACCATCTTTTTTAAATCTGTCTCCTGTAAATTCACCAGCTTTATGGAAATGCATGACTAAACTGCTGAGGTACCATTTCAGTCCCACACAGATTTGCTCTATTAACCAAATGTGATCCCTTAGATGGTGTGATTGTTGTCGTTTGCACCCAGAGGAGGTCATAAACTAAATCTCTTAAGCATTTAATTCAAAACCTTCAGCGATAAGTGGCAGCGAGAGTACACTGCTCTCACTAGTGTCCGTCCTGAATTCTTTGGTATCCTTTAGATGAGTGCTGAAAAGCATGACCATGCTGATGGGTATGAGTCAATGAAGTAGCTTAGAATGATTGCTGGAAGTGAATGTTTATCAGCTCTCTTCTCCATCTGAGGCCGCCTAGGTACTACGTCTGCTGGTACAGCTTTGATGACCTGACAGAGTCTTTTCTGCATCCTTGATCTGTCTGCCCCCTGTCTGTCTGTCAGTGTCAGCTGGGTAATGTGCTCTGCAGAGGTAGCAGGCCTGCAAACTTCAAGTGTGTTGTTGACGCATTCTCCAAGGCCCTGGGAATGCTGAGGCAATGCCTTACTCCCTCACTGCCATGAAAGGACATGTCAGCATGCAGGAGCTGTGTCCTTTAACAACCAATCCTATTTTAAAAACATACCTATTTGTGACATTTCTCTCATCCCAGTACAGAAAAAGTGCAATTGTTGAGGGTGAGATGCTACAATGATAAAAATGTTTCGAAGATGAGCTGTTTTGAAAACTGGCAAATGTGTAACGTATACATCAAAAATAACTATGTGCTCTTGAATGCATGAACACAAGGTTGTGACTTTATCTAGACACTGCATTGATATGAGCTAGACTTGTAATATGAACCCATCTAAATTATGAGTATTATATATGACAGATCTCAAAAATCTTTATAATAACACTTTGTATAGGCTTAGAAAAGTATATTTTGTATGTTGAGATGGTCAGTGTATGATATTCATCACATGGATGATGATTTTTCATTGTGGTGTATTTCCCTTGAGTTATTGTTAAACACAGCTTGGACATAGATATACAAACAAGAGAGACGGAGTTGTGCCTTTAAACAGTAAACTTCAAATCTCCTATGCTGTTAATCTACATTTTTCTGGAACGCTATGAAAAGTATGTGCTGAATGAGACTACGATTTTTCACATTATAACTGATAAACATGCACTTGCATCAGTCGTGTACACGCCGGTGGGAGTGCATTAGTGCTGAGGAGGGGGATGCTGGTGGAGTGAAGGGTAAGTGGGTGGGGAGGGGGGGGGGGGGGGGGGGGGGGGGGGGGGGGGTCCACTTTAGGTCCAAACAATAGAGACACATGGCTGGGTGGGGACATGCAGAGAGAGGGAGAGTCTATGTGTGTGTGTGTTTGGGGTGGTAGACATGTGGGGTGTGTAATGTGGTGGACAGGCTCTGTGACAGCTGCTCCACCATTTTGCCCCTCCTCTGTGTGTGCACAAAAACAAAACCACAAAATCTGTAGGTAATAACTGGTAAAGGTTTACACTCTTAAGCTACCTGACTGTAATATAACATCCCTATGGTGATCTGGAATTTATTCCAGGAAACAGATTTGTTTGTGCGTATAAAATAAGAGATCTGAACATGTTTAGATTGAAAACACGCAGGTCTCATAGTGTTAAAGTTTTTACAACATAAAATTTTCCCTAAAAAAAAAAACATTTGGTCATATACTGTCCTTCCCTGTATCAACAGCTCAGTGAATTTATTTTGAAAACTGGCAAAAGTTGATTCCTTCAGCATACACCTGTGGTGCAAATTTGAATGTTTTCATTCCCTAATGCTGATAATGAGGATTCAATAATGAGTATGATGATGCTGATGATTTCTACTCTGCAGGGCTTCGAGAGCCTTGCTTTTGTTTCCTCTTTTTGGCTATGCAGTTAAAATCTATGGCGTTGTGATAGAATTGTTATTACTGGCTCTGATATCCGATATATGCTGTATATGTTCAGGAAAATGTGTGTCAGCTCAGTCATGCAGACAACTGCACGGTGGCTGCGTGACCGACCGCCGGCTGCTCCACTGCGCCCTCCAGTGGAAAGATTGTCGCAACGCCTCTTTTTCAATTGAGCCGATCGAGGGAGGGGCCGGGCGACTGGAGCAGAGACGCTCCTATAGCACTCTGAGAGGCACTTTACATCGCACTGACAGAGGGGCGACCATTCCCTGAAGCTCCCATCCAGGCGAGGGCCGCTGCAGCATCCGCAAAGAGGGAATATCGTTTTTAAACAAGCTTGATTTCGAAGGTGGAACCGAGCGAAAGATGTCTTATCAAGGAAAAAAGAACATCCCAAAGATCACGGTGAGTGAAAGAGTTATTTATGCCTCGCTGGCTGTGCGAACTTTGATTCCTGCTGTTGCAAATCTCCGGGCTCGCAATTTCTCAACCGCCGCGTCGATGCATCGCGAACATATAGTAGCCTATGTGCTCAGCCTCCAAGCTTGTGATTTGTCCTTCTATTGTCAGACTTGACTGCAGGAAGCCGATTGGGGGGGGGGGGGGGGATGCGCACAATGAAATGGCATGAGTGGCCGCCACAGTGACAGTGAGGCAGGGAGATAAGGCGTTTTCTTAAAGGTGTCTTGCATCTTCTTTGTTGAGGGGATCCATGCGTGTGTCGAGCCGGCTCGCCCTTAAAAATCACTGTAATGCTTCTGCAGGGGGGGGGGGGGGGGGCGTCTGCTGTCTGAGTTTATGGTGACCCGATCGTACTTCATGCATTCAGTTTAAAAAATGTTTCGCTAGAATAACGTTATTACAATGCATTTATGGGCTTTATAGCACATCCATATTCCCTAGATTCCCTTTTTTTTTTTTTTTTCCTTTCAGAGAATCACGTTTTAGCCATTTTGACAAGAATGTGTTCAGCCCTTTCTCTGTCATGGATTTGATTCTGGGCCTAATTGATCATTGATATGGGAGTCTATCGAACAGTGGGCTCATTGTCAATGAGCTTTTCTTCCCATTTAATGCACAGTGTTTCTAGTGACATGCTTAAAAGCATCCTAATTGTTTTGTATAGTCAATTATATTGTCTCTTGACGATTATTTGCAAATAATTGAGCGAAAGTGAGTATTTAAAAAATGATTTCCAAATCTTGTGCATCATCATTTCCATATTTTATTTCCTCATTTATGTTAATGTTAGGAATAAAATGTGTGCCCTGCAGACTTCAGACATGGGCTCCTGTTCATGTTGCAGGCTGGTGCAGAGGAGAGTGAGAGGGAGAGGAGGAGAGGAGAGGTGGGGGGAAATACACGCCCATTTCTGATGAGCTGTGATAAGCCGGCCTTGTACTGGGGCGCCTGTGTTCCTGCATCACCAGAAGGAGAAAGACTCAGACTCCTGTCAGTGCATCTAGGGGTGGAGGTTGAACTGGCGTTGCACAGCCATTGGTGTCGATTGCCGGCGTTAGACAGAGCAGCCAGCTGGGTGCTGGCGTGTGTTACAACTGCAGAGAAACCTCTCCCACTCCCTCTCCTTCTCTGTGCGTGTGTGTGAGTCCAAAATGCCTGCCTTCCAGTTTTCATTGTTGCCGCTCGGGCTGCAGTCAGGGGTGTGTTGCCCAGCTGTGGGAGACACAGCCTTTGTCTCATCTTCTCAGCTGATATCACACCAAAGGGGGGATTTGGGGGAAGACTGGGGGAGCTTTACCTTGTAGATGTCCTGTATTCTATATCCCCTTTTTTTGTAGCAGTCTCTTGATGTCAGTCTTTTTAAAGTAGGGCATGTCTCTACTATAAAATGTTAAGGTGGGCCAGAATTTCCAAGGTATTACAGGGATGGAAATTTTAATTTCACCAACCCCCTACAGAGAGGTCGGGTTGTTGTTTTTCGTCTGTCTTCTTTCATGCTACAATTTTGGGTTATTAAATATTTGTGTCAAAACACCCATATCCACAGACAAAATCAGAGAGTAATGCTGCGATGGCGAGCACTAGACTCACTGAGATAAGATCTGTCTCCTCTCTTCTTAGTTTGATGCTGAGGCAAGAGATCACAGACTGGAAAGATTTGTAACGCGAGCAAGTTGTGTGCAGTTCGATGGCCTCGAGATACTTGATATCTGTGTACTGAGGTGAAATTCTTCATTTGGGAGGTTGTTGTAATTCTCAGAGACAAGCGTCATCCAGTTGTGACCGATGTGTTAACTTGAGTAAGTGCAGTGAAAGGGTGGCTTCACCTCACAGCACAGTTCTCACACTGCTTTCCCACTGTTTGCTCTCATCACCTTATGGTAGTTTCATCTTTCTTCCAATATATTAAAAGTAATCATTCTGAAGATTTCATTCCTGGTTGATGTTTGGCGACCGCTGTGGTCAATGGTTCTAATGGCAAGCACATTTCAAAATGATGCCTGCGTCAACCAGCAAACACGCCTTGAGCAGCTACTCCGAAACAAACAGCGGGCTAACAAAAATCATCCTGTTATGTTGTTTTCATGAAGACGACAGTCAACAATGTCATCCGACACAATAAAACTGACTTCATGGTTGAATTACAACTGCACCAGCTGGCAGTCGCTTCCTGTGAATTCCTTGAGATAGGCAGTGCCAGTAGCAATGCTAACTACTATATAGAGAAACAGTCACCCAGTGCTAATACCCTGAATGACCACCTCTGAAAAAAATACTGGCCATAAATAGCATCAAAAATGTGGACTCGTGTAATGATATAGCTTAAAGATTAAGGTTATTGATCTTCCTAACAAATGTTATGTGTAATTAAAATCTGTTACAGCTCTATTCTCTGCCATAAACCTCCACTATGATGAGCCACTTCAATGAGCCCCACCTCTGCACTCCTGTTTGAGCAGCATGTGCTAAAAACTACAGTGGCCAGCCTTTTTTAACGATACATGTATAAATTTGTGACACTTTTTAAAAAAGATTTCGTCTTCAGTAGCAACAAGTCTGGGGATTTCTGAAAGTTTTCAGATGGACTAACATTGCCGTTAGTTTTAGTCTTTTTATGGGATGATAAAAATATTGAGTATCGTCAGCTTTATCCTTGAATGTATTGGAAACTCTACAGACAGACTGTAATCACTGTAATCACTAATTTATAATGTTGGCAGCACTGGCCTCAGAGACACAGTGATCACAGGTAGAACATATGAAAAGTCTTCTGAGGCTGAAGAGCTGGCTCTGAGAAGTTTGCAGCTGGCTCAATCACAGAAGAAAGAATCTGTAGTATTTCTCTGTTGAGTTTTCTTAATGTAAAATTAATTGTTCTGAATATCCCACAGCTGTATCAGAGTATAAACATAGACACTTACGCAGAAGGAACATAAATACTATACTTGTTTCTAACCCTCTTCCCCTCCCGGACTCTCCCTCTGTATTTCCATGCTTGTCCAGTCTGTTCCAGCTGTTTCCTTACGTCTGCTCTCAGCCAGAGTGGCTCTGTCAGATTTCTAGGTGTGGTTCTTCCCTTCCCTCATACCCTCTCACAGCAGCCTCAGTGTTGTTCCAGGCTGGTACATGTCATCAGTAATCCCCTCCAGCTGGAATGAGCATCTGTGGGTATGAAGCACGGTGGCTCTGCGCTGGGAAATGAAACCCGTTCCCCCTGTTGACGCACCACAAAACAGGGCCCCGCCACAACAGACCGTGCCATCGCCATGCAGGCTGCAGCAAAGTGGGCTCGAGTGCAAACAAAATAACCCGTGGCCACCCAGACGTTGCCGTGCGACTCGCCATGACAACCAGTATACAGCTGTGATGGCAGGAAAATACAACCCCTGTTTGGTTTGTCGTGTGGAGATGTGATTTGACACACTCTTAGATTCAGTCAGACACACACAGACACTTTGACTGAAAGACTTGATAATTCAACCTGTCTTGCCCAATCAGATCCAGACTGTTTTTTTTGTTTTTTTTTTCCCCATCGCCATGGTTACACTACTCCAGCCTATCACAAGATCAACATTCCAGTCAAACAAGATTCCTCTAAGACTGTAACTGGCGGGAGCCTCTGCAATTAATTTAGATTGATAAGTCTCATTGTTTTCACTTTTCCAGAATGCGAAAAAAAAAGAAAAAAAAATCCTGTGCAGTTTTTGGTAAAGAGTAAATATTTTTGCTCGCTAGGCAACAGGGCTGAAGCAAAGGCACTGGTGAACATTCAGGATGACTTCCCTCTTCCAGTGGTCTCTGCCTGCCTCCCTGCTGCTCTCTCCACCCACATAACGGTCTCTGTCACGGCCAGTGGAGGTCTCTCCTCCAATGCACTCTCAGACCTTTTGGCCTGCTTTGTGACCGTTTTTTCCAGCACCATTCCCACTTATTAAGCAATGAGGAGTGGTGGTTAATAATTGCCATCCCAGCTTTATGAGCGCTTCTCCCCTCCAGTCTGGTGGATGTGGAAAAAAGTTGTCAGTGGATATTAGTGTAGTAGTACAAGAACAACATCCTGCCGTCTATTTTTGATTGCTGCTGGCTTGTGTAACAGAAAATGACAGTTTCCTGTGCAGCGAGAGGTGCGTTATTTTTGGTGCTTTGTTTTTTTTTTTTGTGTGTGTGTGTGTGTGTTTTTTTTTAGAGTTGAATGACAAGATATTTTTTCCACCCCAACTTTACTCTTCTTTGTTGCCAGGAATGTCATAGATGAGCTTGTCAGCACTAGAAGGAAGATGTTTAGGAAGGTAATAAGGACTTAATTACTTTTTCCAGTGACTTCAGAGGAGTAAAGCAGCTTGAATCACATAGTTTGCTAAACCACACAATTTCTATTTGATCTATTTAGATTATTCAGACATTAGTATGTATTTGCTTGATGTACTGGGGATAAACCTTTTATAAGGATCTTTTGTTCAGTTGTAACGTTTGCATGATGTTTATTAATCCTCCCCCGACTGCCCTAATTTATTGACACAGGCAGTTGAAGAAGTCCTGTTCAGTGTCTTACAGTAGGAAAACACCAAATCCACTACTGTTTTCCCCGGCATCCAAGTGTTGGGAGTAGGTCACAGTCACACACACACACATACAGTAAGTAAGTACACATATGGAAGAGAAGCTGAGTAAGAAATGTAGTTGTTGAAGCCACAGAAATCTCTGCTAACATTTGTTAGTTTTCATGTAATTCATGGTTCAGAGCAACTGAAAGGCTGTGATTAGCTTTATCTCTGGTGACACATTATTTTACTTATTTTTTATTAGATATTTTATATAGCCTAGATTTCTTTGACTCTGCAGCTGTGTAGGCTGTGTTGTTGTAGTGCCGCACAAATAGTTTTGTTTTTAGGAATGGGCACAGCTACGCCCAGCGCACTAACCTTAGTGAACTCATCCTTACGATGTGTTGTTTTAACAGGGTAGCAACAGGCTCCATGAATTTTGGCCACCACATGCAAAAATGGAGAGACAGGAGTGAATGTGAGGAGGTGCGAAGCGTAAACTCTGCCAGTGTAGCGCAAACCGAGGCTAACCTTGCGAGTTTAGAGTGTTTCAGCTTGAGCGAGAAATTAAAAGTATTACTTCATAAAAGTGCAGAGCGTAGAAAAAAAAGGGAGGAGAAGATAACGGTAAGAACCAGAGTTCCTGGTGAGTTTACTCAACAACACACTTCCACGCGGTCGTTTGTGTGGAGCTAGCTAGTTAGCCACAGCCAATGCTGCGTACAGGTCATGTCCAGCGCTAGCAACCTGAGGGCACGCCTTGAAAATATGCACCCAAATGAGCACCCACACAAGTAGTTATGTCTCTTGTTGTATTGGCTTGCACACTAATGCACAAAAATAGATAACTGAATGGTTTGCACCTATGTGTTTTTCTTAGAGGGAAGAATCAAAGGTCATTTTTGGGCAATTTTAACAGCGCTGCTAAGGTTAGCACCAGGGCTAACCACCCTAACCACCCTTCCGAGCCAGAATAAGGGGTGTTTTCCTTGTTCTTCCCATTCTATCAACATTGAGTGAATGCAGCATAATGTCTGCATAATCTGCATATTGGAAAATAAACATGGACATCATGGTGCACACTAGTTCATTATTACCAATAACTGCATATAGCTCATCCATGGAGATGTTTTTCCCCTCCAAATACCAGGTGGTGTAACAGTGACATGACTGACAAATGAGGACATGGTCACTGACCTTGGAAGGTCAGAGCAAATCAGGATCAACATCACTGATGCCTTGTGTAAATGTTCCAATCCAGGATCTAATGCACTTGACCAGCAATAGCATTTTTCACTATTTTAAGCTAATATGAATCTCTGTGGCCTAAATATATGTTCACAGAGTTTAGTTAAAAAACTAAATCCAAAATAAAAAAAGATCACACGGTTGGATATATGTAGTTGAGAGTTGAGATGATGAAAACAGGAAATCCAAGCACTGTAACACATTTTCCTATTTTTCTGTGGCAGTTTTTTTTTACACAAAATTAACAGAATATAAGCACAGAACACAAAAAACAACAAAAAAACAAAAAAAAACCCCAAAATTTTAGGTTTGTTTTGGTTGATGCCTGAAATATAATACAGTCTGCACAGAGGCTCTTGAGTCTGCCCTTCACTGGTGCAGCTGCTTATATCAGGAAACCCAGGTCATTGTGTTTGTCCCAGTTTCAGAGTTGGCTCTTCCAATTCAGTTCACCTTGATCCATTCACTCTCAGAATGGATCAAGGTGAACTGAATTGGAAGAACCAACTTTCACACAGGGAACAATCATGTTCTTTTCATGGGATAGACCACTTCAAAATTTCAAGAATAAGTGCAATATAATAAAAAAAATGTTTTACAGTCAAACTAATGTTATTGTTGCGCAGCAGTGAACAAGTAAAAATACTGAAGCTTTAAAACAAGGTAGGGAATTGTGTTTGCTCCTGTCTCTCATCAATACTTCATTGAATCAAAGTATGTAATTTGCTGCACATAGCTAATATTTACGCTATGATGTCATACATACCTGAATCCTCCATCTTGAAACAGTTGCAGTCTCACAGTCCCATCACAGACTCAGGATTGTTAAACACCAACACCAACACCACTACAGCCACTGAATGCCAGTAAAACGTCCTTGCCAAAGTCAGGGCTGCAACAGAAATTCCAACAGCATTATGACTGCGGTATCTGTTCATTATGTGGATAGTGCCGTCTCGTTAATGTTGTAACAAATGGTGAGGTTTATTTCCATAACCACATAATAGCAAAGACAGTCCAGAAATGTCACTGTTACACTGTCAGAAGAGGTTTTGGAAGAAAAAGGCACAGCTGCCTAGGGTGCATAGAACCTCTCCATGATAGCCCCATTTACAGTTACATGATAGTTTGCAAATACAGTTTGTATGTTGCTCTCATATAAATAATCAAAGTAATGCAGAAATACTGAGAAATCATATTTGGAAAAAATGACAGAATCCCAGACTCAATAAACAGCCCTGTGGCACACGCTGACTACGTAACTGTGGCAGCATTGGGAAACAGCAAGCTGTCACTTGCTATATTTACCATGAAATATTGAAGTGTAGCGTATTGCTGTGTGTTGCTGAATGACCCGAGTGCTGGCAAATGTGACGTTTTGAGGCTTCCAGCTAAAAGAAAAATGAGGAAAACCCCCAATAATTGTTGTCTTGCATTTAGATTTATGAAGTGCGATAAAGCAGTGTTAATGAAAAAACTCCTGTCTCAGATTATGTGTCTTTAGAAAGGCTTGACAGTCTGGTCACCCACGCAGCCAAACAATACCACCACTTAGATCAAAGTTATGTGTTCCTGAAATCCTGTGACAGTTTGGACATGGTTGTTGCCATTCAGAGGATCTGCTCTGTCATATTTCTGCATGATGACTGAAGATGTTGATGTTAAGCAGTTCAACATTGAGTTTTCCACTGACTGGGAAAAAAACTGGAAACTAATATCAAATGCAGTCCACAGTTACAGTGAGTTCACTATGTATTTCACTGGCAGATGCAGAAACTGATGAATACTAAAATCAGCAAACCTGCAGTTGCTGGGTTGTAATGGAAATGGAAAGCTATTGATTGTCAAATGATTGTGGTCTCTTGCATGCTGTTATAGACCAGAGAGTGGGCAGTAACTGACAAATGGGAATATGAATGTGTGAGATAGAGAGAGAGAGAGAGAGAGAGAGAGAGACTGCTGAAGCACTCCTCTAAGGCACCCATGCATGAGGACACACCCCTCACTGCAGTATTATAAATCAGATAAAAACTCTTTCCTCGTCTGGTCTGTACTGCTGAGTTATAATCCATTATTACTGTATAAAGGCTACAACTGCAGTTATTTTATCATTGCCTGTTTCTGTCTTTCATTAACCAATCACTGGTTTCGTCCATAAAAATGTTTGAAAATAGAAAACAACCTAAAACAACAACAACAAATGGTTGTTTTCTTCGACCAAAGGTCAAAATTGTTAATTTTTTGCGCATGCACACTATGATTTGATTCCAGAGTATTATCATATTGAGTTGCACAAGAATTTTGCTGACTCATTCCTTGCTGCTTTTAACCTGCATCGGTGCTGAGAGTTTCTGGTTAATCAGACAGTTGCGATTTGTTTATTAATTGATTCACTTTTTGAAAATTTTGAAATTGAAAACTTAATTTCAAATAAAAATAGCAAACATTCTCTGGTTTCGACTTCTCGTGTGAGGATTTGCTTTGTCATGTACGCTGGTAAATTCATTATATTTAGGTTTTGGAATGTTGGTCACACAAAACAAGCTATTTAGACTAAATGATTAACTGATGAATTCATGAAATAATCGGCAGAGTGATTAATAAGAATTTTTTTTTTTCCCACAGATATTAAATTTAAAAGAATCTGAGAGGCTGCAAACAATGAATGTTGGCACATTTGCTTGATAAATGACATAATTAACTCAGTTCATTTTTATTGATTGGCAAATTGATTAATCAGCTAATTATTTCATCACTATACTATTCACATGTAGGGCATTTCTGCTAAGTATTGTTAATCCTGGTAGTTTGTGGATTTTAAACTGCAGACTTTGATTATATCTAAAGTGTTTTTTATCCACATCAGACTTAAAACGATGTTACAGTATTTGCACGAAAGAGTTGAAATGTAGAGTAGACACTCCTGATTCCAGTTCAGCGGGAATGCAGGGCTTTTAAAGCAGCTGAGCAGTGCTCTACTTTGGAAGCCACGGTCCGAGCTAATGAGCGACAGTTTCAGGGCAGTGTGCTCTACAGCATGATCTATACTGGTGCTATGTTCCAGCCACTGATGACTGTGTGTTGTAATGTGTTGCTACAGGGTGTGGTTGCCTGGGAAGGTTCTGGGCTCTGTTTCACAGTACTCCATCACCATCACCATCACATACACACAAGCACAAAGATGCAAGAATACACACATTGTGTGTGTTTATGAGCTCAGCAGATACGGAGCCTGTGTCATTTGAGCTACAAACAGAACTGTATTATACTGTTTGCTGTTTGTTTTTTCTGATGTGCGAGGGAGTGGTTGCAGTTCATTATAGTGATGAAACACTGGGTCCACAGCCAAGGGTGTAAATCACTTCACATATGTGTGATGGGAGAATAGGGAAGTCTGTTCCTCTTGCGAGAAGGAGCGGAGTCCTGCCATTTTACAGAGTGTGAATGTATTACTGAGGTGGCTAATGATTGTTATTTATTTATTTCATTGATTCTGTTGTTTAATGTTAGAGCTTAAGTGGTTAGTCAACGAATCGATTAGTCGATTGACTGAAAATTAATCAGTAACTATTTTGTTAATCAAATGATTTTCTACACAAAAACACCGAACACTTTATGTTTCCAACCTCTGAGATGCGTGGATCTGATGTTTTATGGACAAATCAAATAATCGATTAACCAACAAAATAATAAGCATATTAATAGCTAATGAAAATAATTGCTATTTAATCGATATCCTGCTTGTTCTGTGCCAAAAAAAAACAGCCCAAAATTCCAAAGCATTCAACTGAAAATGGCATAATACGACCTACATTTCCCCATTTGAGAAGCAGGACCTGCCAAAGCAGGAATATTTGGCATCTTTGCTTGAGAAATGGCTTATATTATTAATTAATTAATTAATCATAATTGTCGAATAAAGTTGATTGATTGCCGCCAGATGCATTTACTTCAGGGAATGTACCATTTATAGAAAATGGCTGCACAGATTGAAGCTCTCAAAGAATCAGAGCAGCAGTAAGGACCCTGCAGGGAGAACTGATCCCCCTTCATTAACACATACATGAACATCACAGTAAATTTTTGTTCAATCAGCAGTGCCAAAGCTTAGCATGTGTGGAAGCGGTGGACAGAGCTGCAGAATCATTTTTGACTGGTTGATTGACTAATTGTTTGAGCTCTACTCACTCTACTCCACTGACTTATTGTTTCAGCCTGTCTTTATGTAGCCAGTTGATTTAACTACCAGTATAAACAGTTTGTCCACAGATCATCCAACCAACCAGCTGCACAGGTGCCCAGCAGCAACTCCCCTCTATCCATGTAGCCCTCCACCCTGCTCAACGGCCAGTTTTACCCTCAACCAGCTTTCCAATAAGTCACAGTACAACCAGGAGCCCAGTCTCCCCTCCTCTGTAGTCTCTCTCCCTGCAGTCAACCCATCACCATGACAACAGCCTGCCAGAGTCAGTCCATGGTGCAGCAGCAGCAGCAGCAGCAGATATGATGTCTGACTGTGTGGCGTCATGGCAACGCCCAGATCAGACCACATGACGATATGTGAGGTTGAAGGCTTCCTCAGACATGACACTGTAGTTTCATTTCTGCTGCAAAGTGGGATGTGTACATCACATTCAGTGATGAGGAGTGTTATTTTCCTCATGCAGATAAAAAATGTCCTGCCTCATGAAGTGATCAATAATCAATACTGGCAAATGCATATGGTCTATTTGGATAAATGGATTATACTGGGAAAACAACATCAGCTAGAATTGTTGCATAACAAAATCTGGATAAACGTGGTTAAGATGTTAATCCATGATCAGTCGGTTAAAGCAGCTTCAGCTTTGCTTCCTGCAGTAAACTGTCGTCTCAAACATGACCGCCATGACCAGTCCAGGCCGTGTTGATGCAGGAGAATGTAAGTTGTAGTGAAACCTGCTCCGTCTGTCTTTGAATACCTTCTCCTAGAATTAGATTTAATATTCATAATTTATAACATGAATCCTATTTGTTGTCTGTGGCTTTAAGAATTTTCATTCCTATAGGGGATATGATCACCATGGCTGCTGTTGCTAAGTAAAATAATCTTGGACATATTATTAAAAAGGAAAAAAAAGTAGTTGCTGATTTTATAAAGCACACGTGATCAGACAGCCCAGGCACCCCCAAGATTTACCCAGTCAGAGCTTGAAGGCAACTGCCATGGTGACAGTCACAATGATGATGATCACAAGCATGACTTTGTGCACCAATAATCTTAAATTGGTTCCTGTATTTGGTTGGTATTAGTATTATGTATTAATTGTTGTTAATTATAACTAAATTCATTTAAACATTTCTAATTTTAAATGGTATGACTGTTGAATATGCCACACCTATCAGGAAGTCAACAGAGGACGGCTAAGCTAGCAAAGTTAACAGAGCTGTTTGTATGTTTTATGTTTAAGAAGATATGAAGTCACTGCATTGGTTTGACCCAAGAAAAAATGACTGCACATTTTCCATTGTGGAACACTGCTAGATAGGCTCTGCAAGCTCTGTATGATTTGATGGGCTCATTTAACGAGAATATGAAGGAAACGTAGATGCAAATATGGGTGGCTCACAGGGGGAATCAAACCACTTTGTTGCACAAGACCACAGGGAGGGCTGGGTGGAGGGGGGGGGGGGGGCCCACAGCGTGGTCCAGAGCTGAACTGTGCGTGGTGTGTTTACGTGGTACAAGAGCGACAAACATGCCCCATCTCCTCCCAGCCATGACGGAATGAATGAATGAAATATTGTTCGTCTCCTCTGAGTGGAAAGCGAAGGATATAATGTAACCTCAGAGACATAGTGAAGCACTGTGCAGATCCAAACATAGAACACAAACGATCTGGCAGATCTTCCTCCCGTGAGATCTCAAAAGCCAAAACTGGGGCTTTGTTGGAAGAAAATTTGCTCTGAATTCTAACATTTCTCTTATCCCTTCTTCTTGTTCCTCCCCTCCTCCCATCTATATCTCTACAGAGCGACAGGCTTCTGATCAAAGGCGGGAGGATCGTGAACGATGACCAGTCCTTCCATGCCGATATCTACATGGAAGATGGCCTCATTAAGTAAGTCTTCCACTGCCCTCATTTCTGCTCCGCTCTTATCTATTCCCCTTTGCTTTCATTCCTCAGCTCAGGCTCATCATCCATTCGCTGTCTTTTAGTCAAGTTTATTTGTATCTCATATGTGCCTTTATATTTAACTGCATCGTTCTCATGAGAGTACAGATTGCTGCTGCGGAAATTAAAATAATGGCTTGGCCAGGTGAGTTTGTGTAAATATTAAAGGGAAATTCCAGTTCCGTCTTTACTTGACTCGCATTTGCTGTTTTGGGGATTTGAGACATCCAGAAGAATGACATCAGTTGGGGCAAGGAGCCCGAGCCTTCCTACAGCTTCCAAAAATGTCAGTGTAACAGACATAATCTCAAACAGTGTGATGGAAAGTAAAACAGAAGAATTACACCTAGCTTGACAAATGGCACAAGTGATGAATTGTTCATGTGTCAGTGTGTTGAGTTATGATTACAATTTACAGAGGGCTGAGGTGGCAGGTTAAAGAAAACTAAACCCTGACTACACTTAACAGTCAACCCTTCTTCCAGAGTGAAGATAAGGAACACTGAATTGAACAGTGACCACATGAACACAAGCGTCCTGCTTATCAAAATGAACAAAAAAGTGGAACTTCTTTCTGGTGGTCGTTTACACTTTGGAGTAGAGTTATATTTAGAGCGTCTCATCCCTGGTTCTGTCTCTGCCCCACCAGACAGGGCCGGGGACAGTCTCTCCTTGGATCAGTCTGTCCTCTCCCTCACTCTTGCCCCCCCCCCCCCCCCCCCCCCCCCCCCCCGTCCTGTTCCCGCTCGATTTTCCAGTTATAGGCCCTTTGTCCCCGCTGCCCCTCAGTCAGGCAGCTCACCCACAGAAAGCCTGGTGTTGCATAATAAACACCCAGATGCCTTCTGGACCATTGGGCTGCTGGCAAACTCACAGAGACACTGGCTTCTGCCTGCCAGCCTGTCTGTCTGTCTGTCTGTCTGAGCAGGGTTGAAATGTTGATGTGTTGACATGGTGACAATGTGCTGCTTCAAGCTTGGCTGACTTTGTTTTTTGCGGTCATGTTAAAGTCAGGAACTGTTGTTTGTTTTCGTTGACATGTTTTATAAAGATGTCCTTCGACTGAAAAAAGGCAGTCTGGACCAGTACTTAAAAATCGCTGTAAATGTTGTGCCAAAATAAATGTTTAATGCTTAATTTCACATAAATGTAAATGTAGTAACATCAGTTCATTGTGATTGCACATTACAAGTAATTATTTTCTTCTGTATGAACAACCTTTATGACAACATCATCTGCGCTCCACAGGCAGATTGGCGACAACCTGATTGTGCCCGGTGGTGTGAAGACCATCGAGGCCCAAGGAAAGATGGTGATCCCGGGTGGCATTGACATCCACACCCACTTCCAGATGCCGTACCGTGGAACCACAACCGTGGACGACTTTGCTCAGGGATCAAAGGCTGCTCTTGCCGGGGGCACGACCATGATCGGTAAGGGCTTTAGGAAAGGTCATCCACACAGTGAAGGATGAGTTTCAGAGAGAAGGCTTAAAAAAAAAAAAAAAAAAAAAAGTTGGGAGGGAGTGGGGGGGTGAGGGGAGGGAGGGCAGAGACACCACAACAGAGGAAAAAAGAAAGGGATGGGAAGTCTGTTTTTGGGCAGCTCTCCAAAAAAAGGACCATACAAAAGACTGCGTGTAGGGGGGAATCGCACTGGGGAGGTGGGGGGGGGGGGGGGGGGGGCATAGAGTGAAACACTACTCCCATAGAACTAGAGCACCAGTGTGTGTCTTCATGCTTGTGCGCGTACAGTACGGGTTTGTATTTGTGTTTGTGCAGTGCGTGGAGTTTAGAGACCAGACACCAACAGCTGGTAGATACCACACTCTCATTAATACCATGAACTTCTTTTGAGCTGGCTGCAACTCTGCTGCTTGTTTGCCAGTGTGTGTCTGCGATCAGACAGACACAGCCACTAACAGGCGTGCTACTGTAGTGGGCTCTATTCATGGGCTCCATTCACAGAGAGAGAGAGGATTATATTCCACTGGGTGATGGGTGAGTGAGAAAGTGAAAACACGTACTGTGGCCTGTATCTGCCTGTGTGCATTGTGACGATGTGGTAGTTGTGTGACGGTGAACGAAAACAAAAAGTGGACCATAAAAAAGTGGTTCAGATGGTTTGCATAGTGAACAGCAATGTTTTGTTCGTGGCTGCCATTTCCAGCTCTATCCTAATGACATGCAAAGTCTAGATAAGCAGATTGGGTCCTCCTTAATGAGATAAAGAAGCCGGTCAGGTGGTGGGCCAGCAGGAGGCCTTATTTTATTACAGCTGAGTAAGATGGAGCGGGATATTTTGTGCACTGTGACACTGTTATGTTCGAAGGGGATTTACTTTGTCCGTGAATAATTTAGAAATCAGACTTAAAAGGGTAACTGAATCTTCATCTTACAGGCGTGCATGTTTTTCTATGTATAAGAGCATGATATGTCTTTACTGTTTCAGCAGGGAGGTTTGCTTTTGTGGGACAATCCTAACTGAAATTTCAGCTAAATATTATTGGAAATATTATGTTCATACACTCCAGCGAGTACACTACATACTGTAACACAAGAAGTTGCGTTTGTTGTGTGCCATTACTGTCACCAAAAGCGCCTTACCACACTGCTGGAGAAATTTTTAGAATGGGCGGTCCCATTGCGAAAAATCCCCTGTCCTTTAGTGCCAAACGCTAATCTATAGAATTGATTGTGGTTACATAACAAAAAACAAATTTTTCAAAGAGCTGCACCCAGACAGAGATGTTCAAAATGTAATGTGACATCTGACAAAGGTTGGTCCCCACTGGCTGAGCGCTGCAGGAACTCAGACAGACAGCTGATTATGCAAGATAAACAGTCGAAGGAGAAAGTAGAAACACCAGCAGACAAATCCTGACATCACCCTGTCTTCATCCTCCCATGTGTGACTGTCCCCACCCCATTCTGTCACTTCTTTGTCTGTCTGTTCGTTCCATGCCACCTGCCGTCTCTCCCCTTTGCATCCCTCACCTTCCTCCTCTCCTTTCCTCCCCACAAAACTTCTCATCTTCTCATTTCGTTGTCCCCTCGTCCTTTCTTCCCTCTATCCTCTAAACATCCATCTCCTCCAGTGGACCATGTGATCCCAGAGCCCGGGAGCAGCCTGATGGAGACCTTCGACCAGTGGAGGCAGTGGGCAGATGAGAAGGCCTGCTGCGACTACTCCCTCCATGTGGACATCACCCACTGGAACGACAGCGTAAAGCAGGAGCTGGATAATCTCATTAAGGACAAAGGTAGGCTCTGATGGCAGACTTGATTGAGTTTATTTTTTTGAAATGTCATTAAAAAAAAAAAAAAATCAAATTTATTTAAGAGTATGTATGTTTTTTTTAAAAAGCCATTTGGATTTGCAGTACATAAAAGATACAGACAGAGGGTTTTTTTTTTTTGATAAATCAAAAATGGTCACAAAAAGTAAAATCAAATGTGAGAGGGAGGTTAAAATGAAAATAAAGATAAGTTCCGTCCATTTTGTTGATTTGAACTGTTGTTGAACTGTAGTTGCAGACACAGGTGATAATAAAAAAAAGTCTATATATATTTACACACTTAGTTCAACTGTGATCATTGGCACAACTACAAAATGTGATTAAATAACAAATCATCAAAGCCAGGTCAGACTGTTGCAAGATGAGACTCAAGTCACACCTCATAACCTTACACCATCATGTGCTCATTTTCACATTAACCTTTGACCTTTTTAGTACTGTTTTTTTCACATTTTCTTCATTGTGTTTTCTGTTTTTCTGCAGGCGTGAACTCCTTCCAGGTCTACATGGCTTACAAGGACTACTACCAGATGAGCAACAGTGAGGTACAAAAACTTAAATCTAGTGGACACTTTAACATTTTGGGTGTAAACGTGCACATACAATACATCTGTGTGCGTTTATGTAAATACTGTTATTTTATTTAACCAGTCCATTGACATAATCACATAATCTGGCCTTGCTGACTTGCTGTGTAACTGGATGGTCACAAAGCATGAAAACATGTTGCTGGTTTGGCTCTAAGTGGTGATGCAGTGTCTAAAAAAGTGAGTAAATTATGACCTGCAGTTGGTATTCACCATAATACACTATTCTCACTTAAAATACAGCCCTAACTAAGCATTAACCTTTCTTTCTCCCATGAAATACTCTGTCCTTATGTAACTTGTGTCCTGTGATGTATAGCGTTGAGTTCATATGGTAACTCCGAGTGTGAGTCCAGACGGTGTGAGGCAGGGCTCTCCGTCTTTCTCATGCAGCTGTGGCTAATTCGGTTGGTCAGAGGAGCACATGAGGCAACTGAAATAGTCCAGCTTGAAAAACTGATGTCATGCAGCTTGCTAAGGAACTGTGGCGCAGCAACATAACAACAACTGCAGCTCCGCCCCGCAGAACTTTAACCGTTTCTGGAGACCACACACAATAATTGCAGCGTGTCGTAGTAGACATCATGTAAATTGTGGGCTTCTTTTAAAATTGTGGCTTATGGGCTGACCCCTGAGTTAAAAAGGAGTGTCTGATTCTTGTGTAAACAGTGCCACTGTAATTTCACTGTGTCTGTGTGTTTCCTCTCCAGCTCTATGAGGTCTTTACCTTCTTGGCAGAGAGGGGAGGCATCGCTCAGGTCCACGCTGAAAATGGCGAGATCATCGCTGAGGTAACAATAAACATGGATAAACATACAGACACCCCCCCCCCCCGTAAACATTTCTCCTTCTTTCTCCTTCTCCTCTCTCCCCTGCCTCATTTTCTTTACCCTCTCTCTGTAATGACTTGACTCGGGTCCAAATCTGTCATCTGTTTTAGTTTAGTGTGATTTCAGTTAAGTTCACTTCAGTTCACCTGTCTAGTCGAGCCTTATCGCTGCACATCTCACTACCTACAGACTAAACACACAGTCACGCAGTGATGAGAGAGACAATGTGTTTCATGTAGGACAGTAATGTGTGGGTGTAGTTTACACAGGGCTGTGTCAAACTGTGGACAAATGAAAGTGAATGAACCGTAATAGTTGGTGGATTGAGAGAGGGTTGGTTTTAGTCAGAGCTTCAGACCATGCCTGGATTCTGTCACTGCGTGTGTGTGTGTGTGTGTTGGATCTGAGTCATCACAAACCCCAGCTCGCCTATCCAGTCTTAAACTGGGACTTTTAGGGAGTCTGATTTCCATCAGCTTTAAGATCAGAAATGTCTAAACCCCCACATTATGTCAGGACCTGACTTTTACTGTAGAGCTCCCGAGACAGGGAGGCCTTGTTTAGACGTGTGTGATAAATGTTGTTAGTGTTTGTACAGAGGACCTGTTGTGACCGAGTGATAACAAACACAAAGCGTACCCACACATTAGTTTAAGGGAGCTGTGAATGTAGAGTGCATGTACTGTTTGTCTTGTAGTTCAGATTTTTTCTGTATCCAGCAACTATAACACTGCGGTTTGGTGGATGTGCACATGCTAAGTGCTGAGACCACTGTCTGAGTGCCCAAAGCTAGAATTCCTTTTATGGCCACTAGATGCTTCCTTCAGGAAAACTATGACTCTAACTTCCTCTGCATAAATACGAAATCCAGTTAAAATTTACATCCCATTCATGAATTTCTGGGACTTTGAAAAATATTATTCCACCAAAAAAACAAACAAAAAAACCCCAGTGTTTTTCAACCTGGGTCGCGCTAACTTTTTATGTGTACCCTCCACTGTGGAGATTTGATAAATGCAGAGACAGGCAAAGGGAGGAAATAGCATGAGCCTCCTGAAGCTTTCCAAATAAACACTTTAAGTCTTTGAATCCAACTTAAACATCATGCCTGTGGATGGTAGCTCCCTGCACAGGCGCCACTTCTGCAACAGCTTGCTGGCTAACTGAACTTGTTGCCTGTTAATCTACATTACTAATAGTTTCCTGTATTGCATGAGTCATTTTGACATCAAACGTATTATAAGTACAACAAAATATTCCTGAAAGGCTTGATGGCAGGGTCGTAGTTGCTGTTGCTTACCACATGAAGAGCTGACTGTTTTGTCCAGTTGGTCTCTTCTGGTTGATTTTCAGGAGGTGGAACAATCTTCAGCACAGCAATGTTGATCATAGCCGTAACCAAGCTTCTTATAGTAACACAGCTGGGATCACTCTCATCTGTAGACACGTTTAGACTTTCCAAGTCTGTCATCAGCAGGTCTCACTCCAAGCAGCGAACGTTCTTCCTCCTCAGACGGCTTCAGAGTGCAGCGACCGCAGGAACACCAGCAGTTTCTTGAGTTGAGCATGTTGTCTTGTGGGATGGTCCTTTAGCTGCCTCTCTGCCTCTGCTTCCTTTCTTCATCGGCCAATTGATTTATCATCTTGTGTATGTTCTCTGATTGGAATGAATATGGTTGGCCACTGTATCCGCCGTTGCTCTAGGTTTTCGTAAATTTCCTAAAAACGGTTGGAAATGCAAGCAAGCCTGCTCTTGTTTTCTACTACTTCTCTACTAAGCATAGATGTGGAAACTGACAGTGACCTGCAGCCTCACATGTATAAACAAACCAGCATGTGCACATGAATAAGCAGCTAGTCCAGGCTGGAAATAAATCTCTATGAAGTTAGCTACAGTAGCTAATCCAGGGAGTTATTTCAGACTCATAGGTAAGTGTTTGAAATGATTTATTATAGTTCATAAAAAAAGAGAAAAGAAAAGAAGGTTTGTGGCCATGCTGTTCATTTGCTGCTGACTTCTATTACAGTGTAAATGCAAGGCTTCTTTCTCTGTAATTAGTGACGTGTTCTCAACTATCGACTAAATAAAGAATTACAGAAAAAGAAATGATTCATTAAAGCTAAAGTTTATTGGGAAAGCTTTCAGAGGCTTGCTCAGCTTGGCCTGATGTGCATAGTTTTGTCCATTTTTCCTGTATCTCCATAACAGAGGTGGCATTCTCACATTATGAGAATAAAAAAAAAAACCAACAACATAATTTTACTTTAACACTTGAAACAAAGGAGGCCTTTTTGGGGAAGCATGTCATAATAAAGCATCTGTGGTGATATGTCACAGGCAGTGTGACCCAAGTGTCTCCGAGCAGGGGTCACATCTGCATTTACTACAAGAGAGAAGTAGAATAGGTCTACATGTATTTTTAAAAAAAAAGCCCCTCAGCATCCCATGGATTCAGTCCTCTGTGTGTGTGGCCTGAACCAAATTATAAAGTTGCTGGTCACACGAGCAGAAAGAAACAGAAAAAAACCTGAAAATCCTTTTGGAGTGCCACCAAAACTTCACTCCTACATCGGCCCAAGCCCAACAGCCTTCTCTCTGTTTGTTTGTTGAACAGGAGCAGGCCCGCATGCTGCAGATGGGTATCACTGGACCAGAGGGACACGTGCTGAGCAGGCCAGAGGAGGTACAGCACACACATACTGTACATACACCGATACACTGATCATGTTAAACGATTTCAAGCATATGGTCATGAACGTTTTAAAGACTGAAATAGTATAAGTATATGAGTATATTCATACAGTAGCCTTAGTTTTTATTGAAATGTTTTTGATGTGTTTTAATGCCTGTGGTTTTTCAGTGTGAGCTGTTGTGTATAATATGAACATAACTAAATGTGCTGCTATTTCGGCTGGGAGTCTCTCAAAAAGGAGACGTTAATTTAAAGACACCTTCCTGATTGGATTAAGTGGAAATAAAAAAATAAAAATAAAGAAAAGCACAAACAGCCTATTGTACTCCAAGCACGGCCAGACACACACACACACACACACACACACACACAAACACACACACACACACACACACGCTCACACCGTCCATGCTCACGCTCTTAGACGTTTCTTCATACGCACATTTTTCTCGTTATACACATGTGGTTTCAGGCACATTAGAGGCGTTGGGTGAAAATTCTCTGGTTCCCCCAATTGTTGCTGCTAATGTTTCTTCGACAAACAGCAAAATGAAAGCCATGCTCTCAACTCAGCAGCTTGTCTGCCTTTAGCTTGACTGTGATTTTCCACTCCGTGGTGCAGTGGAGTGAGGTTGTCCCACCAGTCTCACAGTGTCGTGCACTTAAGTGGAGTCTTAGGAATCAAACGCTTGGAAACAGAATTCAATTGAGCAGAGGCCAAGTTGGATGAGCCCTTTATCTGTGTCTGGTGTCCTGTTTGGTTCTAATTTATCGGTTATTGGACCCAGGTTGAGCTTGTGGACTAGAGCACAATAATCAACACAGTTTGCGTCAACTTGCAAGCTACAAAACACATGTCGGAGACAGTCGCCACATCTGGAGGCATGCTTGACTTTCTACTGGCAACTTTTGTACAGTTTCTCACAGAAAAATGTCTTCTCACTGACAATTTAATAATCAAATCCAGTATCCAGAGGTGTTTGTCTTTAATACATATTATGGACGGTGATGCTTTTATCTGTCTGTCCTCCTTCAGTTCATTTCAGCATTTGTTTGCTCTAACTCTGTGTAACTGAATAAATCCCTAACCTCCCCAGTGAATGTTAAAATTATAAGCTTCCACTTGTCATTTTGGTTAAAAATGAATAATTCAAATAATATGGCTCAAAATAATACATAATTTGCCGTGGTTAAGATATTTTAAGTTTATTTGAGAAAAACCTTAATGGGAAAAACATTTCCAAGTCAACCACAATGTTCCTGTCCCTCCTGTAGCTGGAGGCAGAGGCGGTGTTTCGTGCCATCACCATCGCCAGCCAAACCAACTGTCCTCTCTATGTGACTCGGGTCATGAGCAAGAGCGCTGCTGACATCATCTCACAGGCCCGGAAAAAAGGTAAAGAGCCGCATTTAGACTTCACTGCCCACTGCTGCAGCAGCAAGTACTTGACACATGTTTTACATGATATTTACATAAAAGATGAAATTTCTCTCCCACTGTGTGAACAAAAGCAGATTTTACAACAAGAAAAATTGAAGTTGAAATTGGATTCACAGGAACCTTGATAGAAAATATTTATAATTTGTGAGCTCCATCTCTGAGCATCAAAACCTTTATTTTGTGGAGATTGTGGTGCCATAGTAGATTGTGTACTACAGTTGCAAGGCTATTTTTGCAAGATCTCCAAAAAGTTTTCAACACATGTTGCTCAAGTGAATAAGACGAAAACCTGAGGTTGCTTCCATCTGATAATATTGTTTACACATATTTCTCACATAGCTTAAGATTTTGTGAAATCTTCGTACAAATCGGTTCAAACAAACAATGAATTACATCAGATATGAATTTTAGAAATAATCCTAACCCTATCTGCTGATTTTTTCCCTTTGGGTATTTCTTTGGTATTCCTCCCCCTGTTTACAGGTTTCCATGTTTCTGTCTGATTTCTTAAACATTTGGAATGAACATACCAGTTTCACTGCACCTAAGCCCCCATAAGATGGTTTTACTGTCTTCCCTGTGGCTGCAGATGTACACAATCTTTGACTGCAGCATGAAAAAAAGATGCTGTTCTATTATCAGAGGAGCATTCAGCTTTGTCAGTCTTTTCTGTGGTTCAGCTGACACACAGACCATTCCTCACAGTCACAGTACAGAGCAGCAGTGAACCAAGGTACTCCAGTTGCTTTAGTGGGTTGCGAAATGTGCAATTTTTGAGAATGCACCAGGAGAGGGTTTAAAGGGAAGAGTGCTGACCACAGACCTGACCTCCTCGTGCGTTCATCTACAAACATTAGGGGCCTTTAGGGGCTTTACACCTTTGTTTGGATCCATTCATGTAAACCAGATAGGACATGGAACAGTGAGGTGTGAGAGCAAAGGACCAAACACAAGAGCAGACAAGTGTTAGTGACAGGAATCAAACCCTGGCTAATCTTGCATGAAAGTACAGGCTCAGCTCTGATTGAGCCAAAGTGAAATTTGTACATTGCCAAGGGTGAGGTTTGTCTCTTCGGAGATTAGGCATGGTTCCTGTCCTGCAAACACTCAGATGAATGACCAAAGCTTTTAGTGAGATTAAACTGCTGACAAATTAATCAGTCTTGATTGATGCAACTTTTGAAAATGCCAAGAATCACTAACATAAATCAGTTTTATACGCTTCACATTTGATACGTGAACAGAGTTTTACCATTATTTCTTTCCCAGGAAATGTTGTGTTTGGGGAGCCAATCACAGCCAGCCTGGGGACTGATGGGACACATTACTGGAGCAAGAACTGGGCCAAGGCGGCTTCTTTTGTAACATCACCCCCTCTTAGCCCTGATCCCACCACTCCAGACTATCTGAACACACTGCTGTCAAGGTACATAACATCGTATCGTCTTACATTTACTATAGTGTGCAAAGATAACATAACAAAATGCAGAGCAGAATATAGTGCATCTAGTAGTCACTTATCTGACACATAAACTCCTATCCAAACCACACACTGCATGTGAGGGAACTACATTTAAACATTCAGTTTGCATGTGCCCTAGCGGAAACGTTTCTGCAAGTTCAATAGATGCATGAGAAAAACACAGTTAGCAATTAGCTCCATGGTTACCATACAATAAACAAACAGACTAATTTCATTACAATGCTAATAAGCATTACTCTCCACCCTTCATCTCCTTCAGCCAGGGCAGCAGAAGAATGTCAAAAATAAACTCTCCAACACAGGCACTATGCCTAATGAATGACAGAGATGTAACTCATAATAAATCCACCATAAGTGAGCATTTTTGACTTTTTCACTCTTCATACATGTGTATGTTTTGTTTCCTGTATGCACATGTGCAGAGGGTCATTTTGACTGAAACTACCCTTTGCTGTAAGGAAAAAAAACTAAGTGATAAATCAGCAGTTGTTACCACACCGGTAAGTGAGTTAGAGCGTTACATGGAAACAGGAAACATTAGTAATGGTTTGTGCTGGAAGAACAAACTCTGGCACCATGCATGTTTCAATTACTCCCAGTCCTTGTTCTGTGTTGTAAATAAACACCTTCCCTTGTGAAAGCAGAATTTACTTTGAACACAGGTTGTGAGGTGCTGGAGTAATTTGATTTTAACCCTGTATTTTTATGTTTCTTCATCTTCCAGTGGAGACCTGAGTGTGACTGGCAGCGCTCACTGTACCTTCAGCGTGGCCCAGAAGGCCATTGGCAAGGATGACTTCACTCAGATCCCAGAGGGTGTGAATGGAGTGGAGGAGCGAATGGCCCTCATCTGGGATAAAGCTGTGGTGAGGACTAGTTCGGCTTTTTCCTCTCCAAGTTTTTCAAACTTTGGAAAAAGGAGAGGGATAAAAAGCAAACAAACAACATGAAGACTTATTATAGACTTTTTACTTTCATCTTGATTCACTCTCTACCCTTTTCCCAGAGGAAGATCAACAACTTTTTTACGCTTTAGCTTTGCTTTAAACTGTCATCTGCAGCCCCTGGTCTTTGATGCTCAGTTTGAGCTGTCGCTGCTCTGCAGTAAAATCCACATCTTTCTCATCTCTGCGGTTTTTATAAGGATGTTCTTGTTCTCTGTCTTCCTGCTTTTATCAGGCATTCGCTATTATTCCCTACATAGCTCATGTCAGTTAATACTCTCTCTCCTGCCCTCCCCTCTCCAGCGTTATTTCACTGTCTTGTTGTTGCTGTCTCTTTATCATTTACTTTTGTATCTCCACAGCTGTCCTTTCCTTCACCCTTTGATACAGCACACTACCCCCCCCCCCCTTTTGTCTCTTGTTATCACTGCATCAGTGTCCTGCTGACAGACACAGAGCATGTAGCTTCAGACAGCTGTGGGGTGCTGTGCTGCCTGTAAAATGCGGAGGGGTTTTTAAAAAGTAAAAATAATCCATTTCCATGAAATTTAAATCTAAACTGACTGAATGTAGTCTTTTGAGGTGCTGATGAGTGTAGTTAAATTTGCATTTCTTGATGCTAAGCTAAGCTAACTGCCTTCTGACGACATCTCCACACGTAATGCACTGACATGAGAATGGTATAAATCTTCTCATGTAACTGTCGGCAAGAAGACAGAATTAAATTGTGAAGTATTCCTTTAAAATCTTACTCATAGTATTTGATTATTTGATTTCAGGTGCTTAACAATTGATTGTTATGAATGGGACAAAGACAAAACACATGTGAAAAAGACCCATCATCTGAAGCTGTTGAAATCCAGCTAGATCTACACACAGTATATCCATGTAGCTGATCGATCTATATGCACAAGCACAATTAATTTCCATACGACATTTATTTTGACAAGTGCTTCCTATTCCCTGTTTTTCCTCCTAGACTACAGGTAAGATGGATGAGAACATGTTTGTGGCCGTGACCAGCACCAATGCAGCTAAGATCCTGAACCTGTACCCTCGTAAGGGTCGGATCGCTGTGGGCTCTGATGCTGACCTGGTCATCTGGGACACGGACTCCATCCGCACCATCACTGCCAAGACACACAACTCGGTACGTGCAGTGCACACAGTTCAGAGTTTCAGTCAATTCCAGCTCTCAACTTTAGGCTTTCCTTAAACTAGTGAAACTATGTAAACTGTTGTTTCACACCGTCTCTGTCAATCCAAGTTGGTTAGAGTGGGTGAATGCAGGTTGACATTCAGGGATTTTTTTTTTCCTTGAATCTAGTTATGTCTGTTATTGATACAATGATCTTAATACCATCATCAAACCAGAATTTGTGCACATGAAATGTGATTGACTAAGTATAAGAGTTGGAGGAAATAACTGTCTGCATCTGTGCATGACTATGTGAGAGCGAGCGAGAGAGAGAGAGAGAGATAGAGAGAGGGACAGACAGGGAGAGAGAGAACATTTTTGAACAGCTTCCAGAGAGCTCTCGGTTCCTCTGAACGGAAATGAAGTCTCAGTGGATGTTCACTACTAATGCGACTCACACTGCACTGACCACATGACCAGCTCTCAATGTAAAGTTGAGCCGTACTAAATCCAAAAAGCCTCAGCAATGACAGGAGTAATGATTTCAAAAAAATATGGATTATTAAAATACATTGATTTCTCTAAATATAAATACAAAAAAAAAATTCTCTCAGTGATGTGAACATTTTTCACAATGCCCTGTACAAATCATCTGTGTGCTATATAATCAGGAGGTATTTCCTTCCTCTATATCACATTCATTTGTACAGATCTTGCAAAAATATTTTCACGATTGCACAACTTTAATAGCTTTAAGGAAGGTAATTTATTGCACAAGATTCTGTTACAGTAAATACCAATATTTCAAATTCTTTCACAAACCCCGGAGATTTGGAACATCTGTACACACTGCTGGTTGGACAACAACTCATCTCATTAGCAGAGAACAGCTTTGAACAGTTTATTTCATGGGAAACAGATCTCTCCCAGTGCAATCTGAATCAGAATCGGTAGTGTATCTTAAAAACCAGTTACTCCACCTCCTTCCTTTGGAATCTGTTCTTCTTCATCTATTCTTTTTCATAAGATTTTGTTACAATTTGACTTCAGCCTTGTGGCCTATGGGTTGTGGGTGCTGACCATGAATCACAGCTGGAAGACTAATTTTGATTTATTAATGACTAAAAAAAACAAAAAAACAATTGACCTGGCTGCAGTTTGACAGCATGAGTAACAGACAAGCTATTGGCAGCTGTTGTGCCTTTCCTTTTACAAAGAACATGGTAGTGAAAAAGAATGAATCCAGCTGCTGTGGCCTGTCCGGTCTGTGTTACATACATAAACTTTTCCTTATAAACTGGGTATAAGACACAAATCTCAAAAGATAGAGCAATGTGATTCAGTCTTTGTTCACACTTTGAATCTGAGGGATTTTTTGTCAGTCGTCATGTGTTCATATTAAAAAGTAAAACTACATTAGAAACATGTGAAACTGGATTATCCCATCGCAGATGTTTTTTGTCCTCACGCAAAGGGTCTAAGACAAAGGCCTCACAAAGATACACACACACTCTCCTTTCCTTACACACACACGCAAACGTTTTACTTACACACTCTGCGTACACCTGGCACATGTGAGTGATGAGGTTTCTACCATTACACAGACATTAGATAGGATCCCAAACCGGCCACTCAAGAGAGCAGGAAGTGTGCGCAGGAAATGAAGGTTTTACCAGCAGAGCACAAGTCCTGCCTGTACAGAAATAGATGAGTGACAGAGGAATGCATTTACTACCAGTGCATGTATGTAGGTGGGTCTCAGGAATGATGAAGTGAAGTGCTGGTAAATTTTAATTTTCTTTGCTTAAAGGCCTAATGGTGGGTTCCAGATGGAGGAATGGAAAGGACTAATAATATGCCTTCTCCAAATGTGGAGTACATCCACTGAGGATCCGAGGGTTCTTACATAATGATGTCACCCTTTCATTTCCTGCTCCTCGTCCTTCCAGATAAAATAACACAAGAGAGCAGAAGACTGGAGCACGGCAGCTCCCAGCCCCCATAAACCTACCTTAATGGACAGTCTGATGGTTGGCCAAACAGGAGCGGCCCTGTTTACCAGCACACTGTGTTGGGGAATGCCGTTCCTTGTACAGTAAATATAACGTAGACTGTGCTGCGTCTTAGTTTGTTATCAGTATGCCCACATCTGGTCTGTATTACTTGTTTTTGTCGACATAAAAATGCATTGATGCACATAAGGGCATTCTGACACACAGACAAGAAGTTGAGGAACACACACACTTTCATAGACACACTCAGCTTAGTCATGACATCATGTTTGGCTTACAGTAAGTCTTAGTTATGTCCTGTTCTGGCCTGAATTTGGACGGCAGCAGAAAACAGGGCCGTGTGCAGAGGAAATAAGCAACAATGGAATGAGGGGAGGGGACCATCACAGATCACAAACATGTCGAGAAAAGAAAGTTGGCAGAGGGGAAATTGGAAGAGGATGAATAGTGAGCAGGGTTGAAAAAATGCAAGGGATTACATAAATCAAGCAACAGCGGGTGAGAAGAGAAGGACAGAGGATGAAAAGCAGACAGAAAGGGGGATGAGTGAGTGAAGGAGACAGACAACTGGAGAGAGTAAAGTGAACAGAGTGAGAGACCGAGGGAAAGAGAGTGAGAAGTGCTACGGTGGCTTCAGACAGCTCGGTCACAGCAGGTGTTTGTACATGCCAAGCTGACGAGTGTAAGAAACAAGCTGATGAATGATAAAGAGTTGGAGAAAGAGAGAGAGTGGAGGAGAAACAGAGTGCATGCCTCCCACAGCCCCCCCTGTTGTTGTCTTCGTCATCTCCTCTAGCCCTTATTTCATCAGGGAGGTTAACAGGGTTTTTTTTTCTGTTGCTCTTGTTTTTCTCCAATTTGAATTAACCAATGAAATTTAATTCAATTTTCAAACCATGATCCAGCATTTTATCATTAAACCACAAAGCAGGTTAAACTCCACCATGTTAATTCAGTATTGCCTTAAAAAACGTGTATCTTTTGTGTATCTCAGATTCTGTAACTACTTATTATTCTGACATTTAATTTGATCCCTTTTCTTCCATGTCCTGATTTTTTTTAAACCGTGTGTCAACCTGAAAAAACTCGCCAGATTTTGTACATTCATACATTCTGTAAGCTATATATTTTTCGATAATTTATAAATAATAATTGTGGCTACTGCAATTAATGTGATTAACATATTTATTGTTCATATATAATCTGTTGCATATTTCCCCTCGCTACATTCTGCTGGAACAACCTGATTTCTTCACAGGTATCTAATAATGTTATATCTGTGCTTTAGGCTGCCGAATACAATATCTTTGAGGGCATGGAGCTGCGTGGAGCCCCACTAGTGGTGATTTGCCAGGGGAAGATTGTTCTGGAAGATGGGAACCTCCATGTCACCTCTGGTGTGGGCCGCTTCATCCCCTGCTCTCCCTTCCCTGACTTTGCCTACAAGCGGGTTAAAGCCAGGAAGCAGGTAAATACAGGCTTTAAATACAGGACTACTGTCCAGCCCACAGTGTACTTACACAATACAACAATCAGCCGAGGTCATAGCCGAGGTGTTAGGATACCTGTACAATTTTTAATAGAAAATTGATTTGAAATGCTGAACATATGAAGACAAAAATAATTCATATAAGAACTTCTTTCAGCAGAAGGTTGAGCCATCATGGTGCTCACCACAACTGTTGAATTGCAAGTGAGCTCCAGTAACTGCAGTGTTAATAACACCAAAACAATGCCTGCTAAGCACCTTTTTGCCTAAATGAAAACAAGAATTATGTGAGGTGACGTGATAATCGATTGTGAGATGAGATAAGGAAGAAATTGGAGAAGGTGGGTGGTAAGAGTTAAAGTCTTTTGGATTGTAAGTGAGCAAGTACAGGAGTTTGGGCTGAGATAGAAGTCACAATGACAGAGAGAACAGCCGGTGGGAGAGATGGAGGTAGTGAAGTGGGATGTGGGGGAGTTACAGCAAGTCTGAGCTCAGCCACAGGGTGACAGCTGAACCTTGGAGGCTGAGGTCCATGCAGTGAGGGTGGTCGTGGCTTTGTCATCGTCATGGTTTTAAAAAGGATAGAGTGAGTTTGGATTTAGATAACTTTCCAAAGAGACCCACCGCACACTGTAAAAGAGTTACCAAAGTCTACAGTTAAAATGAGTCCCATATTTAAAATTGACTCTGGTTTTGCTAGACTCAAAGTTATGCAGGCATGCTGCCCTTAATACAGGAAAGGCCACAAGGTAGCTAAGGACCTTATAGTCTTTCCTGCAATAGAAATGTTGCAGGCTCTGTATCAGCAACAGCCAATGTGTCCATAGCAGGTCAGCAGAATTGATATTTAGACTGTCATTACAGCTTAAAATCTAAAGCCACATATTACACAGCTGCTTTAGTTTGAACATTTTTGGATATACCCCTCTTTGCTTTGTTGATATTGATATCACTCTCATGTCTGTACGCTAAATATAAAGCTATTGCCAGAAGCCAGTTAGCTTAACTTAGCATAAAGACTGGAAACAGGTGCAGACAGCTACTCTGGCTCTGTCCAAAAGCAATAAAATCCATCTACTAGCAACTCTAAAGGTCTCTATATAACACGCTCTATGTTGTTATCTCGTCTTAATCCATTCAAAAACCAAAGTGTAACAACTGGTGTCTGTTTGCTTGGCAACATCGCGATGAAGAGAAGTTCCAGTCTTTATGCTAAGCTAAAGTGGCTGCTGGCAGATGCTTCATATTTAGAGACATGAGAGTCATATCAGTTCACTCATGTCAGTCTTGGGAAGAAAGAGACTAAGTCTTTTTTACAAAATGTCTGTTTTAAATAAAATGAAGACAAATGGAAGACTGGTGAGAATATGCAGGGACAAATAACATTGTAAGGGTGACAAGTGCTGCAGCACGTAGCAAACCCAGAAGCAGACTTAAGAGAATCCAAAGGAATGGACAGCTGGATTAAATATTTCACGTTGGACTCAATTTAATATTCCTGTACACCACAAACATCAAAACCCAGAGAGCAATTGGGTTATTGTAAAGTTGCTGTATCTTGTCAGAAAGACAGGAAGTAATAGGGACATATAGCTCCTCTTGAGGATAAAGAATTCATTAGAAATATAAGTGACCCCATTTAACCATTTCATTTACAGCAGCGTAAAGTGAAAGCAGACCCTGCTTTCAGCTCTTGACATCTTTCTTATGGCTCTAGAAATCTCATTGTTCAACAATTTCCTAATTTTGCAGCTGGCTGCTGATGAGAAAACGGAGCTGTAGTAACAGTGTGCTGTTTATCTTGGTAGCGGTCACTGTTAGGCTTCCTTCGTGCACAGATGTCTCTTTTTAACTCTTGACTGAGCTTCCAAGATTCCACTGAGTCCTGCCACAGACAGACAGACAGAAAATGTTGACGAACAACATTAGGTTTCAACTTGCTTTAAAATATACAATGGATATACATTTTTTTTTTGTTCCAGTCTGTAAAAGACTTTGCTTGTGTATCTGTGTCTCTGAGTTTGTATTTGTATGTGTGGTTGTGTAAATCTGGAACTGGTTCTCAGCAGGAAAAGGCTCTCTGAAAAATGCATATATAATTCAGACACAAACAGTTACACAAACAACCATATAATGCTTAACAGGTGTGGACTCAAAACACTATGATGTCTCTCTCCGTTCTTACCCATCCTTTCTTCTTCCGCATCTTATTATGCCTCCTTATTTCTCTCTTAACCACCTCCATCTGTTCTTTTTGTTTGTCCTGTAGCTGGCAGTCCTGAGGGCAGTGCCCAGGGGAATGTACGACGGCCCGGTGTCTGAATTCTCCATGTCCCGTGGTGGTACCCCCTCTGCCTCAGCACGTACCTCTCCCACCAAACAGCCCGTCAGAAACCTGCACCAGTCTGGATTTAGTCTAGCAGGTAACCCTGCACCATGCGGTGAGCCCAGCTTCTTAATACAAACTCCTGGTCCTTCCTCATCTGTTCTTGGTCTGCATTGATTTTTACTGTACGTAGAACGTCAAAGGAGCATGCATGTGCGTCAGTGGATCCACCATCATACCCCATTTTATCTAAACTACTTCAAGCAGTGAAGTACAACAGTCATGTGATTTTTAGCATGTTGTTGTTCTGCATGAATGATGCATTCACAGTTCTTGGCGATGAGCCTCGAGCCTTTAGAGAAACCTAATAATCTCTTAATCCTGTTTCAAATGTTATGATAGTGTGCACAGTGTGACATGTATTTGTCTGCAGTATATCACACCGCTTTGTAAAAGTGGTTATGCAGCATTTATAGATAACAGCTTGTCTGTTTATGCATGTCATTAACTTGGCTGCCTTAGCGTCTTTGAGTTTTAATGAGCCACAATGTATTAAGTTAAATTTATGTACAGGCAGTTAAAGTTGGCTGTTTTTTCTCTTTTTGCTCTAGTGTGGTTTAACATGAAGTTAGAATTACACTAAATTAAAACCACCTCCAAATTAGGAGACCAGTACTTCTGTGTATTTCTGTGTTGTGCACATTGTACTAAGTAAATGATGGTTTCTATTATCCTGCATGTATTTTAAGATACTTGCATTCAGATTTTTTGTATTTTATTTCCAGCATGCACTCAAATGTATTTTGCACTACTCAAGAACTTATGGGTTTTATCTTTCTAACTCCAATCAGTCATTGTTTCTGATGACTCACCTCCAAAGAATGCATCTTTGAACCCTTTTCTCCTGCTGAATGCCTCACTTAAATGATCTCACACCTCTTAGATAAGTCACTTTTGAGGGCTCTTTAGGACACTGAGACCTCAAACTGCAGCCTCCTAGTTTTCTCCACAGTTGTACTTCCTGCAAGTCACACTGGTTATGAGTGTTGGCACAAGGCCTAAAATGTACAGCATACAATATTTCACTCCAGGCATTTAGACACAGTCTATTAAGAAAGCCGATCTAATGTGAGAGATCACAGCACTATGTATTCACATTCGACATCTGTTCCATTACGTAGGACTGCTGAGTGACAGTCTGATTGTGCCCATGTGTAAGGTCAGCGCAGGATTAGCTTAGATTGAGAAAACAAATGTGAGAAATTGTTTTTGTCTGGCTACCAAACAGTGAAACTTTGTACACATGGTAAAATCACGCACCACATAGTCAGTGTTTCCACAGTTTTATAATCAAACAGAACAACGGTAGCTATTAGCCAGTCATTCTGTCCTCCCTGACAGACTAAATGTGTCCGTGCGCAACTTTAAATCAATGAGAGCAACCTTGTTTAACCTGGAAGGACTGCAGCTGTATCCACCATGTTGCTGGCAGACTATTTTTAATAGTTGATAACGCCTTTTTTTGAAAGAACGGTTTACAGAATGCTGTTTAGCCTTTGGCTGTATTGTGCAACCTGTTTTTACAAGCGTGGCTGATGTGCGATACCTCATCGATGAAAAAAGAAGGTGACCTCCGCTGGAAAGAATTTCCACATTAGACTACATGAATTTACTGTAAAGGAGGGGGGTAACGGGGCTCCTGGTTTCCCAGGCCTCGTAATAGTTAGGTGTTTAAGTATGTGCGTACTCTTGTATGTTGTGCGTGTGCATATTTGTGCGTACTCTCAGAATGAGTCAGTCTCCTATCTATTTTAGTTTTTCCAGGGTCACCACCTGCAGAGTTGATTTACTTGTCTGGAGAGGAGATGTGAAGGGTTGTTTGCTTAGATGCAGTGTATCATAGTCTGACATCATGCTACTTTCCATTTATATACTCCCTGATAATTTGTTGCAGCAGACGCCCTGGCTCATCCTTTGGAAACACACTGCTTTATGTCAGACTGTAGCTTCTTTTGTTAATGTTTCAGCAGCACTCACATAGTATGGGCCGTTGAAATTGGCATTCATTTGTCATCAGTGACATACAACATCTATCATAGAAAATAATAATGAGTCTTGAAAAGTTTCGAGTGCCTGGAAAGTAATAATGTGAGTGTATGGCAGCAATTCTTTGTGTGCTATGACGACATAAAAGCTGTTCTATGGCTGAAAGAAGTGACAGATGACAACAGTACTAGTTTCCAGAGGAGTAAAAGGAGTAAAACTCATCCTCAGCATTGGTGTAGTCCCCCAGGTCTCCTACATCATTTATTAAATCAGTTTGTGGTGTCAAATTTTAAGTTTGGAAGAGCTGCTTTTGAGATTAGTAAAAAATAAATAAATAAATAAATAAATAAATAAATGCACACACTGGATCTACATTTCGGACATTTGTTGCCATCTCTGCCAAGACAAGACAATTATGGAAATCTGATTTGTAGCAATTACTTGAAATTCAAATCCTGCTGTTACAGTTTTCCTGATTTTCTTCATGGCCATTTCTTTGCAGACCAGCAGGAGCCCCCCATCTTTGTTCTTTCTTCCCATTCACTTAAATGCTCTTTTCCTTGTAACTCACTTTATCCTCTTCTCCTTTTCTCTGTCCAGGTCCCCCCACCCCAGATGACATCCCTATCAGGCCTGCTGGCCGGCGTATTGTAGTGCCCCCTGGTGGTCGTTCCAACATCACATCCCTCAGTTAAACAGCAGGAAGAGGAGGGGACGCATCCAGAAAACGGCAGCAGCCAGAGTGCAGGATTGAAAGAGGGAGGGAGGGAGAGAGGAGGAGGAGATGCAGAGGACCACGATTAGTTAAAATTTAAAAGAGCAAAACACTGAATCCTCATGCCTTACCTGTCACAATGCTACGTTGCTCAGATGAGAACAGTATCTCTTTTCCTGGGGAAATTTCTGACCAGGGTGGAGTATTTGGAAACGCTTCGAAAGGATTAAATTACCAAAGCGCAATACACATAACCCGTCTTAGCCTCACTTCTTCTCAGTACTAATATACTACATAGGCAGTGAAACATTTCCACTTTGGTGCTTTGGTAATTGGAAAACACACCAGTAAAACTGCATGCCATCACATTAAACAGGGAAGGAAAACAAAGGAAAATGGATACTGCTTTTCTCAGAATGATGCTATGGTTCTTTCATCCTGTTTGGCTTTCAATGTCACCCTCTTTTCAGTAGCTTGCTTTCTCCATAGTCAGCAAAACATAACATTAGATCCCACATTAGCCATGTATTATCATGCAGTTGTTTAGCTCTAGGTGGCATTGTATATACAGTAGATGTAATGTAGCTTTGTGAATGATGTTGTTGCAGCCAGTTCGGGTTTACTGGACCAAGTAAAAGGTGTTTATCACATCTTAGAGCAGGAGTGCTGGTGGACATGGAGCTGCATGGACCACATTCACATGGGTGACGTGATCCATGATCCTTTTGCTCCCCTACTCTGAGGTGCTTGATGAACACCATCCCCATGATGTATTGATTACATAATTATTGATGTTTTAAAAAAAGGAAGATGGACACATCTGCTTAAGAAAAGAGTTTGTGAAGACAAAAGAATAGAAAAAAGAAATATTAGAAATGATTCTACTATTCTTTATCCCAAAAGGTTTATGTCAAGTTTGTTTGTTTTTTTTCCTTGCACCCCATCATGGCTGTATAAAAAAGAACAGTGTAAGAATCCGTCCTTTGCATTTGCTTCTAGCTTATTGCCTGCTTCTGTCATCCTGGTATCATCTTGAGAAGGACAATAGATGAAAAAAAGAACAAGAACCTGAACAAGAAGTACAAACTCAACAGTTCCTTGTAGATCAACCATAGCTTGTAAAGAAGAGCTGTGCAATCAAGGGCAACTACTTAAAAAAAAAGATGCAATTAAATGATTATGTAACAAAAATCTGCTTTCAGATAACAGCACTTCACCTCTGGCTTTACTTTTTCATTCTTGACAAACTGGGCTCTCATTTTAGGACAAGAGGAAAGACCATCATTCCCTTGTCATCTCAACATAGCCACCTAACACAATCCTGACCAAAACTAATTCAACATCAGCCTGAATATGATCTGAAACACTCTGGATCTGATTGTGTCAGGGGGGGCTCAGACCTTTAATGTCTCTGCTGTTTTCTGATAAGGCAGAGGATTGTGGTGCAGTGAGGAAAGCCTTTATTTTTGTTGCTGTCCCACTGTGGGGGAGGGAGGGAAGGAGATGGCATTTTTATTTGGCAGTGGTGTGGCAATCTCTGAGGCAGGCACAAACGGTGGTTTGTTGTATTTATGTTAGTTTGACAACCTTTGTTATTGTTTTTATGTTGTTTCTTTTTTTACTGTTGTATCAAAACCCAGAAATGGCAGGTCAACAATAAGGTGTGTTGTGGAGGTATGATTTGTTTCCTGAATAAACATGAGTTGCAACTGACTGACTGATATCTCATTTTTAAAAATATATTATTCAACTTCGCATCAAGACATTTGCACCCATGGTTGGAATAAAAATAAAGGCTTATATGAATAGTCTTATTAATCAATAGAATTGTTCCCTCTGGAAAGAAACTCAAAGGCTTCACTATCATTCAATCAAAAATGTGAAAGTAGTCCTTTTCTCTGATTGACAATATATTGTAAATGATACAAAAAAAAGGCCTCTAAGTACCTCTCAGCAGCACATATTCACAACAGCAAACAGGCAAAATAACTTCACATCTATAATTTGTATAAAATGTCATTGTTTCTCAATAAACCAGATTGTCTTGACGCACTATATCTTTGTGTATTAAGTGTATGAACACCTTATTCCCCCAGACAGTGAGTCACGGCTGCGACGGAGCAGTTTACGTTCAATGAATAATACACATAATCTAAACAAGACTGGATAAGGTGTCATTGTTTCAACAGCAGCACCACTTCCAGCAACAGTGAATAACCTCCTTTTACTGGACTGATTCAGCCAGACACATCACATGTCAGATCTGTTACATTTCTAATAAACTAGTAAAAAAGGAAAAGCCGTGGGAAGATGAAGTTTGTTTGCTTTAACTGCACTATACTGCTGTAGTGGCTGGTTGGGATTAGATTTCAAAGCTGGGCGAAATGAAGTCTTTTATTGTTGAATAGTGTTCTCCCTTACCTTAACCTAACCTGATCCCTAACCCTTACTAAGTGTGTCTTATGATGCTTGCCTGACCCGAACCAGTTATCTCTGCTAACCATACCAGCCTAAGTCCTAACCCAATCCATTGAAGGGGCTTCTACAGGAATCATTTTAATGGGAAGGAAACACTATTTAAAGGTGGAACAGACTTGGACACCAAACTGACTCAACGTTGCCAGATTGGCGATTTTCTGCCCAGCTGTTTTTCTTTTGGTAAAAGTTCATTTGGGTTGTTAGAGTTTGGGCTATTTTTTGTACCATTAGAGCAGTTTCTGCCTATAAAATGTTTCAAATATAGGCCTAAGGGAGGCAGGGTGACAAATTAGGCCAAAATGCTGTGAGGGACAGGTGCAGCAGGTGCTCTGAAAACAACAGGAAGTTGGTGTTTGGCCCTCTTAACAATCCTGTGTTGAAGCAGCGATGGTGGCAGTGACAGCACAGGCAATGGAGGTAATGAAGCTAGGCTACATCCAGTTGCTGGAATTTGGAGTCATAATTCAGTCAAATCTGAACACGGAGACATGACAGACATATTTTAAGACTTACGCGTTACAGCAGCTCCACACCAGTGTTCCTCAATGGCATTTCCTCAAATAGTTACTGGGGCCTTTACCTCAACTGCGGAAGGTAACACGGACCCTTATTAGAGGCGGGCTTTTAGCACTAGGTTCCTCTGCTTGGCACAAGTGGCCATACAGGTATTTTAGCACAAAGCCTTGTAGTATTTCTCTCCCGTGAGACGTTTCTCACAAATAGCAATTTTAGGGTCCAGGCATTGTGAACATCTAAATACGGCGAATTTGCACAACACAGTGAAGAACTGTGCTGAAAAGATGCTAGTGTGAGCTAATCCAGGTAGCTATGGCAACATGTTGGCATCACTGTCGTGAACACGCGCCCGTAAGCAGGATTCACCCAACACAGGAGAGGAGTTCCACCTGAAGGTACCTGTAATTTCCTGTGCATTTCGTATGAAACCTGATGAAACTTTTCATAACTGTTCAATAAAAACAGAGTTGTACATTGTTTCGTTTTAGCTAACGTTTAGATAGTTTCGCCAGCTGCTAACTTTGGCCTAGCCCCAGGTCGATTTTCAGCTAATACATTTTCGGTTAGGGGAACGTTTCGCGAACGATTCTGGAACGTTCGTTAAAAGTTGTTTTGTGGAACCGTTAGAGAATCGAACGTTCGTTAAAAGTTGTTTTGTGGAACCGTCAACACCATCATCCCGGCTCTGCTGCAGGACAAGCTCTCCCAGCTGAGCGTGCCTGACTCCACCTGCAGGTGGATCACTGACTTCCTGTCTGACAGGAGGCAGCACGTGAAGCTAGGAAAGCACGTGTCTGACTTCCAGACCATCAGCACTGGATCCCCGCAAGGCTGTGTTCTTTCTCCTCTGCTCTTCTCCCTGTACACCAACACCTGCACCTCCAGCCATCAGTCTGTCAAGCTCCTGAAGTTTGCAGACGACACCACTCTCATTGGACTCATCTCTGATGGCGATGAGTCTGCCTACAGGTGGGAGACTGAGCGTCTGGTGACCTGGTGCAGGCAGAACAACCTAGAGCTAAACGCTCTGAAGACAGTGGAAATGATAGTGGACTTCAGGAAGAGCCCAGCCCCACCCACCCCCATCTCCCTGTGCGACTCCCCCGTGGCTACCGTGGAGCATTTTCGCTTCTTGGGAACCACCATCACACGGGATCTCAAATGGGAGCTAAACATCAGCTCCCTCATCAAAAAAGCTCAGCAGAGGATGTATTTCCTGAGGCAATTGAAGAAGTTCAACCTGCCAAGGACTATGATGGTGAACTTCTACACCTCCATCATCGAGTCCATCCTCACCTCCTCCATCACCATCTGGTACGCTGCTGCCACGGAGAGGGACAATAACAGACTGCAGCGTATCATCCACTCTGCTGAGAAGGTGATTGGCTGCAATCTTCCGTCCCTCCAGGACCTGTACGCCTCAAGGACTCTGAGGCGTGCAGGGAAGATTGTAGCTGACTCCTCCCACCCTGGACACAAACTCTTTGAGACACTCCCCTCTGGCAGGAGGCTGCGGTCCTTCAGGACCAAAACCTCTCGCCACAAAAATAGCTTCTTCCCATCTGCTATTAGCCTCATCAACAAGGCTAGAGAGCCCCACTGTTGCTGATCAATTGCACCAATCACCAGGAAAAATTCCTTGTATGTGAAAACATACTTGGCAATAAAACTGATTCTGATTCTGATTCTGATTCTGATTCGTTAGAGAATCGAACGTTCGTTAAAACTTGTTTTTGTGGAATCGTTAGGGAATCGAACGTTCGTTAAAAGTTGTTTTGTGGAACCGTTAGAGAATCGAACGTTCGTTAAAAGTTGTTTTTGTGGAATCGTTAGGGAATCGAACGTTCGTTAAAAGTTGTTTTTGTGGACGGTTCCACAACAGAGAACGTTTCTGGAAGGTTATGTTTTTATACCTTTTGTATAAGTCACATCTCTTAACTTTCTTCTGGTTCAATGACAGTAAATCAGAGATTGTTTTATTTGGCTTGTTAAGCCTGTTGCTGATGACCAAGGAGTGCTGTTTGAGTCTGCTCAAGTCAGTAAAACTACAACTACAGTCCTGCTTTCTTCACTTAAATAGCACCAAAAATATTTTATCCTCTTCTGACCTAGAGAAAGTCATACACGCTTTTATCTCTTCAGCTTCGGAGCCTGCTGCTCTAACTCCATTTACTCTTGGTTGAGCCAAAGTTCAGTTCAAAAGTGCAGCTGGTTCAAAATTTAGTTAAAAGGATTTTTAAATAATTCAAGGAAAAAGGATCACACCATCCCTTTCTTGGTATCTCTTCACCAGGTACCTATTCATTGTAGAACTGCTTTCAAAATTCCACTTATAATATTGAAGGTTAAATGTTATGATGACAACTTAGTGTTTTTGTTTGTTTCGTAATATATTTTGCTGTGTTTTAATTTATCCCACATTTGAATTTATTATTTTGGTGTTTCTTTGCTCTGTGAAGCGCTTTGCAACATCACAGACTCTGATCGTGCGAGATTATGGTGTATCCGAACTGTATGTAAATGTGGCTTAGTGCTATGAACACCGCTTGCTATGAAAAAAAATTAACAAAAGGACAAATTCATGACACTCTCATTGTGAGAGTATATAAATATAAATAAACAAAACAAATCTGTTGCTAAATTCAGCAACGATGTAAGATGGCTAAAGCACACAATCAGTCCCATTGTGTTTCTTATTACATGCACTCAACCTCACTGTGAGGTCCAGCAGTAAAACTGCTGCGAGGTCCCACATGCATCGTTTAATGGTGAGTAAATGTCTCCTGACATCACAGTAATTATGTCAGATGGTAGAAATGACGATCGTAAAGTGCAGACTAGGTTTGGACAGAGAGATGAGTCAGCAAGCTCAGTCTAAACTCGAGTGGTTTGTGTTGGTTGCATGTTAGTGGGAAAGTATAAATGACTGCAATGAGAAAATATTTCTGGAAAGGATATGGATGTACAGTGGTTGTTATTATTCATTCCTTTCTTTTCTTAAATAATAAAAATCTTACTTCTGTGTGTGCATGAACAGCAATTTCATAACAGCAAATATTTTTAACATTGATGTGATACACCAAGATTGGCTGCTTTTATCTGTGATGATATCAGGCAGGCTGGGGGAGCATTTATCAGCTGAAAATCCCCCTCAGATCAGCCATTAATGTGGAAAAGTGCTGACTCAGCTTAGGGACTGTGCCTTCTAGATGACCTTGGGAAGTGGTGGACTCTCTAAACTGTGGATGTGTGTGGGTGAGAGAGAGAATAAGAAAAGCATATAGAGCATTTTGGTGCTGAGGATGCTCTATCAGGTAAAGAGAGTAACACTTACTTAGAGCCAGTTCATGTGAAGATAAACAGTGACCGCTGAAGTCAACTTCATGAATGGGAAATGCTTTTTGTTTCCGCTCCCTCTCCTGTCATATTTAAAATGTGTTCAATGCTTGTCTTTTTGGCTGAATATATTTTTGCATGTTAAACATAGGTTTACATATCAAGTCTCTCCACCCTCTGCATGTTATTAACTGTACTTCTAGTTAGTTACCACTGGGGGGCAGCATTGTATTTAGGATAGTGGAGAAAAATCTTATATTCAAGTTTAATTTAGGGTATAACAACCATCTAGTATGACTAACATCCTTTTCCTGTTTTTTAATATCCTTTCACTATTCTTGATATTGGTAAAAAAAAACTTTTGTTACCAATGCCATTTTTTCCCCATTTTACTTATAATTCTTATTCAATTATTATTCAGGTAATTCAGAAAGACAAAGTGAAATAAAGGACGAGGCAGATTCAGAAAAAAAAGTCATTATTTAAGGCACACCTTAATAGTTTGCAACTCCATCACATTTGAATACAATAAACACGCAGTGACAACTGAAGGACAACAAAACCTTAATATGAAATTCACAAGTGTGGAACAATTCTATTCCCAGACTAAATTATTTTTTTATAGACGTTTTCTTGAACAATTGTATACCTGGGTCAAATACTATTTGTCAATGATTATTTCATACCGTCACTTTTTGGAAGAGTAAAATCTGCAACATCAGATGATTACTAACTTGATGCAATAAACCTAATCCATGTGGTGCTCCTATGAACAAATTAAGATAATCATTTCACAAATATTACTGACTTTGGGTTTACCCATGATTAGTCCATCTATCTAACTGTCCCACTATATCTTACAACTTCTACAGGAAACCAGCTTTGGATCTGTAAAATTACATCAGTGACAACGACGACAACAACAACAACAACAACACAAAGGTAAGTCAAAACACTGTACCAATTTTCAATAGAAAAGTGCCAACAGTTTTGAATTGAAAATGTTTTAAATATAATTACAAGTATTAATAGACTTGAAAGGATTGAGTCATATTGCAGATAGATAGGATCAAGGTCAATAGAATGATGAGGCATTAGTAGAAATCACATTTACTTATTGATTGTGAAAAAAGCTCAGGTTTTTACTACCTCCATGTACAGTTTAAGGGAATTAGCTGTGCGCCATATCTACGGTGTAAGGCTTCCCTCTGCCAGCTTCAGAGGCAGGTGTGGCTCCTTGTGATGTGGCGCTGTAGCCCAGCCTACATTAAAATTTCACAGTGTGAATGGGGGTTGTTGACTTGCCTGATATTTATTTGTTTCCTTCATTGTTTTCTGGTTAACAACTAATAATGTGAAAAATTGTGAAAATCTATATTGAGATTTATTTCCCCTGTTGTCATCCAGCTGGTGCTGAATTTCAGATTACTGTTGAATACCATCTGCACATGACTGTTGCTGCAGAAGCAGACTGCAAATGCATTATTCTTCCGCGGGAGCAATTAATTGCAAAACAAATTCACAGACTTATCTGGTGGCACAGATGTGATTGTATTCAACACAAAACAGGAAGGACGTTAAAAAATTACTTGACAAAAACAATTTTCAATGCAGACAGTAACTGAAAGATGAATCTTATCTAGGACTCAGCTTAATCCTTGTCTATAAAACCATTCCTAAGGGAATAAGTATTCACTCACAGTTTAAGATTTTGTTTGTCTCTCTGTGCATAAATGCTACAATTTATGAAGAAGCATGTGCAAAGCAAGGTTCAGTGCAGAACATATAACATCTACCATCTACCTTTACTATGTATTCATAGCTTTATTTGAAGACCCACCTGGTCATTTGCAGATTGAGGCAAAGGTTAGTCCAAATGGTGAGCGTTTAAAAGATTTTAAAACAAAAATCTCTCATCAAACTTGGTTTGGTCAAAGCTTTCAGCCACATCTAGTTAACTAAGCAGCTTCATATAAACTTCCAAGGTCAAGAATAGACTGTCAAGCTTAATTTTAAAACCATTGTTTTTTTTTTTACTTCATTTCAAAATTCGGTGTTGGCTCAATAGTAACTTAAAGCATACAGAAGTAAAGAAAACTTAGAGCATGTTTTGTCTATATCTGCAGCTGTTAGAGCTGATCCATTGTGCCAAATGTTGCAGTCCTACCTTCTTTGTTAGCTTGACTAGCAGAGCTAAGCATAATGACCCTTACAGCCATGTAACTGCTGCTATGAAAAAGTGAGCCATTCACGCTCAAGCCTACAGTTCAGCTCTTTAAATTCTATCTTAGAGGAATCTGTGGTTGCCGTGGTAAAAACAAAGGCCTCGTTTTACCTTATTAACCTCTCCATTTTAATGTTTTGTACTCTTAGTGTCATGCTCGACTCTCAAGGCATGTAGATCGCATGGAACAAAGCCATCCACCCGAGTGTTTCTTTTCCAGTGTACAGTATGTTGCCAACTCAGCTCCTCGTGCCATGCCATTCAGTGAAGCACTGGAGAACCACTGTTATATTTAAATAACTGTAATTAACCAGAAAATGCCTTGTCCCGCTCAAGACAGCAGCATCACAAGCAGCTTTCAGCCATAGTTGACCACATCAGACTTCATATAACAGCTGAGCAGGTGTGCCATGGTCTTCTTTTTGGCAGGGAGGTGACCTCTTTTTCACTTCAGCACACTGCCCAGAGTAGAGGTTGAGCAGACCTTAGAGCACCAGAGTGATGTAAGGGAGCATGACATGAGTGACACTCTGCAGAGAGTCATTGTTTTTGGTGACAGGAAAGTGAAAAGCCTGGCTCTGGTATGGCTGCTGCTCCAGGAGTCCATTTCACTCCAGCAGTTCTGGAGCTCTTGAAATTGTCTTTTTTTTTTTTTTTTTTTAATCTTTTTAAAATCTTTTTTAAAATGTAGATTGTGAACAGTGATGCACAGGTGCATACAATGCTGCATTTGTTTGTGTAAGATGAAATAGTGGTGCAGGAACACTGAAGACCAGTTCTGAGTGCCTATGCTGATAGGACAATAGGTGTCTAGGTGTAAATTGCTGATCTACAAGCTGTGGGCAGGTGCAAGTGATAAAGTAGTAAGCAGGGATCTCATATAAGACCTATCCTGGTAGGTAGGCAGCCGGCTCAACATTGTTATTCTGTCCATCCTCTATTGCCTTGTTCTTCTCACTCATTGACAGCTCAGAAGACTCTGAGTCCACCACTTTCTTTGACCTGTTGAGTAAAGAAAATCTCTTGTTAATATTGAACAGATGCTAGTACCTTAAGAAAGCATAACATAAACATAACATAAAAGTCTGTTCTATAAAAAACAGAAAAGAAGTCCAAATCATGTTCTAGGCAGTTTATATTTTTATTGTGTTAGAGCCAAAGTGGGCAACTAATGTGATTGTTATTTTATCATTTGAGCTGTGATGGCCAAAGGTAGGTACTAATGTTGTTTACTGCCAGTGTACCCTTCCATTTTTCCTACCATTTACAGTTGAGCCATACTTCATAGTTCTTTCTAAAATAATTGGTTGACTGATTTTTAACTTCTCATAAAAAGCACTTTATGAAGTTGATGTATTCTTTCTTTAAAGAAATGCTGCTTTGCATTGACTTTACATCTTTGACTTTGACTGGTAGCATCATTTTCTGATCTTATGAAATATCTTATTAAATATATTCTATCCTAGTCTTATTATTTAGCTCTACGAGATGTGGCTTCCACTTGCATGAGTCAAGTCCTCATCTGTTTTAACATTTACTTATGCAAATCAGTGGTGAATGTTATTCCTGGACTTATCTTTAATGTATTCGGTTTTGGATTTACTTCCAGAAACATCATCAACATAATTCTCATTCTACATTATATAGTCAACATGGGGGACAGTTGCTGTGTTTCTGCCTTGATCACACACCCACATACTGTATACAGACCAGATCTTCTGCCACAAATAGCCACATTACTTTTCATTCACACCATCCTACATGCTTTCACCAACCAGCAAATAAAACTGTTGGTCAACAAACTACAGATCGTTTTATTCACCATGAGTATTCATTACAAATCCTGTGTAAAAAGAACATAAATTGTTAAAAGGCCTGCATTAGATTTGAAGAAGAGGCATCATTAGGTCCACAACAATGACAGTTGTGGTGTTTCTGCCATGCCCATTATTTCTCAGAAAGATGTACAGTATTTGTTGTAGGGAAAGGCAGGTAGTCGAGGTTCCTTACTTTTCTCTGTTGAAGACAATGAAGTCTCTCTGGACATTATCCAATCGCTGCTGCAAATGACCATTCTGGAGGAGAGACAAACACAGAACAACATCAGCAGCTTAACAACCAGTGCTGACAATTCTGGGAAATCAGGAACAGAATATGACAGGACCTGTCATAAGTCACTATTATTGCCAGCTACAGATTCAGAATCAGTTGCATTGAATTTACTTAACTATTTTCGTGTCACTAGTTAGGGGTGTAACAACTTCAAGTTTTGTGGTACCTGCTGGCAAACATGACCCCACACAGTAAATTTTCACTGTACACATCACTGTCCTCATATTAGTTTCTTCTCCTTTAATAACATGCCAGAAGAGGAATTTGACCTAGCTTTAGAGGACTCTTATGCCCTGATGTCTCCACCTGTGCCATGTACTCATACATATTTGGCCCACTTAATCATGTGAGAACATCCGGCTCTGTCATGCCAGGCTGTCCTCACACCACTGTGGTGCCAAGACAAGTAGACAGGTGCTTTCTCACTCTCCCAAGGAGACATTGAGGAGAGAGATCATAGAGATACATCATCATTATAACACTGGACTGTGTGCGTGCGTGCGTGCGTGCGTGCGTGCGTGCGTGTGTGTGTTACAGAGAGACAAAGTAGCAGAACCACAAGAACATAACAGGTAGAAAATGAACAAATGCTGCAGACTGTTGTCAACAGTAAGTCCACCAACTTGGGACATTCAAAATGCAGCTATGAGGACCCACTTTAGAGGGCATGCAGCGTTCAGACATCAGGTCCCACATGCACATATATACACTGCTTTCCCACAAACTCCAGCATTCTTCAATTCTCCAGCAAACTCCAAGCTCAGGCTCTATGAAGCCTCTTCAGGAGAGAAATGGCTGACTCCCTGCCCAGAGCTGTCAGTCACACAGCCCAGCACAGAGGCTCTGTACAGGTGCTGTCACAGTGGGGGAGCAGCCACTGACAGACCCAAAACGACAATTAAATTAGGGCAGGAACATAAAGGAAGAAAGAGAGCGAAGATGGAGTCATGTATGTATTTGAAAACTGAACGAAAACAACACAAAGCGAGAAGAAGTGTACGTTTTATAATAATTTTACACGCATGCAAGAGAGAGGGGGAGAGGGTGAAGAAATAAGAGGCGGGTCTGTGATTGACACATTTTAAGTGAAAGTGAAAAACAAAGTTTCTTTACCTGTGGGTTTATGGTTAAGGGTCTCTGTCAGAGCAGTATCACAAAGGAAAACGTCAGATTCACATGAACACAGGAGGAATGTAACTACATAACCAGAACAGGGTGTGCTTATGTGGGGGTGATGCAGGCTACAGAAAGGACAAAGAAACTAACAGGCAGACAGAGACAGAGGAGGAATACTGTACATCATTTGTCAAACCACAGTGAAAGATGTGATCCAAAAAAAAAAAAAAAAAAAAGATATGACAGATGAGACACAATGTATGATGTAGCGTCTCCCTGATGCAGTCATAATGGCATATTCTTAGCTCTAAAGGTATGACAGAACCTGACAATAAAAACACTTGTCATTTCAAGTGCTCCCTATCTGGATAAAATCCAATGCAATTTAATAGACTGTAATTTACACTTAGCCACAAATTTGCATCTCCATCAGCCAGTTCATGAATCTGTATGCATCAAGCTTGGTTTCCTTAAACTACATGCAAGTCAGCATAAACCCTTTTGTGGTGCAGTGCACCTGAAGCCGTTTTGTAACTACCGAAAACAATAACAGTTTGACTATTCTAGCAACTATGAAAGACTGGCATAGATTGAGTACAAGCAATCCTTCCATTTTATCACCTTTGTAGTTATTTAGACTTGTGAGGAGTAGCTTCTCTATTTGTACAAGCATAGATCTTGCTAAAATGCATTTGAAACCATCTGAAATGGCGAAGTGTAAATAAATTATAAACCTGTCAAAATGTCACTTTGCTCTCTTAGTTATTTAGTCATGCCATATAGACTCTGAATTAATTCATATTCAAGCAGAACTCCACAGTAATGTCACAAACTCTTGTCACTGCACTTTGCTAAGGTTTTGTACCTTCACTTAGCACTGATATTGTATACTAGTATAGGGCGCAATGGGACTTTACAGCAAGCATCCCAAACTGACATCCCCAGATATAAAAATAGGAGCCTTGGAAAAAACCCTACATTGGATTAACTGTAATAAGATTTTACAGTAATCTTGTATTCTTACTTTAGAGTGCAGTTGACAGATGTACATAGCCAGAAACTTTGTGTAACTACACTTTGGCTTTAAATCCAGCCTGTAAAAAGGTTTGATAACATACCTATTTTTCTCCGTTTTTTTTCTTGAACACCTGCTTTGTCCTTCACCACCTCTCTACTGTGTAAAACAAACTGTGTTGATCACTTGGGGTCTGATGGAGACTGTAGATTCCTTCCCTTTAGGATTGTTGGGATGGATGGATGGATGGATAGATAGATATGTTGAAATAGAGAAAGAAGCTTGGCATTCATGCATGATGCCAGAAGAAGCCTCTGGCCTTGTAGAGAGGACAGTAACGTTACTTAAACTGTAGACAGTTCACCACTTGTGTCTTTCTCCGTCTCTCCTTCTCTTTATTAGATGCTTTTAAAAAAGACAGTTCAGAAGTTAATTGCTCCAACTGATGGATTAAATCTTTCATTTAATGAGACAAACCAACAGGGAGTGATCTGCTGGATTCGAGCCCATCAGGACATTTCTCAAGTCCTTGTCTGGGCTTACTGTTATTCTGTCTAAAGATATGGCCGTTTTGTTTTTAATGTGACTACTAATGTGTGCAGTAGTTGAAACAGGAATTATGTGACATTTAAACAATCTATGATAACTTAAATAATACATTAATAATTTAAAGAATCCCTTAAGATTTTAGAAAGTTTTTTTTTAAATTACCAGACTATTGACATCAAATCAGACATGACACATCAAATCTGTGCTACAGATTTTAGAAGAGGAATTGTTCATGATATGTGAAACATTTTATTATTTTTTTTAAACTAATAATGAAAAGTGGTAGTGAGGAATGCTCAAATCATATTTTGAATAGTCCAGACACACGTTTTATTTTCAGCTGAGCTCATCATTGTTAAGTGTGCAAAACAATGCAGATCAAGTTGTACTTTTTGAGTTACAGCTGACTGCTTATAATATTCTTGTATTCAGAACTAAACTGAACACTCAGTCCTCAGTTTTAATTAGTGGCATGAAGCCATATCCCCAGATACATATGCGGCTCTCTAGCTCTTCCAGTGGCCCAGTGATTTGCCTGACTCTCATACTAATTAAGTGATTTTACATTACTCCGATGCAGGTTCTGTTTGCTTTGTAGCAAGCACACATTCATTGTCATCAAATTTAAAATTTTCTTGTAGGGAATATTTGGAAAAGACTGGGAAGAATGCTAAAACCCTGTCCTACAACTTTGTCATACTTAAAGCCACAAACTTCAGTTAAACTCGGGCATTACTTTGTAAAAACAAGAATCAACACCAAAGTCATATTTCCTCATCCTCTGTGGATCACTTGATGGAACCTGCAGGTGCAATAAAACACAGCAGCTTGCTGTAAGCATAAATTGTTTCTCCGTGCATTTGGCCACTGGACAGCATGAATGAAAAACAGTTTGGAACTCTTCCCATTGAACCAAAACATTTAAACCTAGTTTCTTTGTGTCTCTTTCCATGCTACTGAGACTCTCTTTCTTTTACATTCATTATCACATCACAGTGCATTGTTTAATAATCTGAAGTCTGCAATAACTGATTGTTGGGGCAGCGGAATTGAGTTGTGAACACAAAATTGACATATATCATCACCTTTTAAGCCCATATGGCATAAACAGCTGCTTATTTACACATTCAGCACTTACTGTACAGAGAGAATCATTTAGAGTTGTGGTTCTGGCCACCTGGCAAGTCTAAGTCCAATATTCACTCTCTTTTTAGCTCTAGTTTCGGTCTCTACCAACTTGTTAGGGACATCTGGCTCTTCAGTTGCTGCTAAATCCTGAACTGTGTTCACCAGCTAGTCACTAACTGTGTCTGCTTGGTGCTGAGCAGGTAGTGTACAGTGGATCCTTAGAGCTTTTTGACTGAAAACAACTGCCTGTGAGATACACAATACACTGAAAGTCGCTACAAAGCTCTGGAAAGGTGAGGGAAGGTGCACAGAAAGTGTTGAGCAACACTCCAGTAGCTATGCAGCAACTACCTACGATACCAATGCCTTATCAACTTCAGGCAACCCTAATTGGAAATGATAATTGAAATATTTTTTTGCTCTCTTTTGGTAGTTATAGCTGCTCTGAACTGGTCTGAAATTCAACTCTAAATAGTACAAATACTGTATTACAAAATCCCAATCTTCTCCATTGTCTGCACTCTCTTGCTTTTAATTTATTACAGTAGTGTCATTAAGATGTCTATACTGGACACTGAGTTCCATCCAGGCACACACATATGCACAATAACCCTTGAGTACTTTGTCTCTCTGTACTGTTGTTATTAGCAGTGCAAGACAGGTTTCCAACATATTTTCCAACATATTTTCCATATATTATATTGCATGCAATCAATAAACTTGAATGACACCTTTAAATTAAGAGGTGTGTGTGTGTGTGTGTGTGTGTGTGTGTGTGTGTGTGTGTGTGTGTGACGGGAGCATGCCAATTTATTTTGTTCTCACAGCATGAGTCCAATTTTCTGCTGTACATTATCAGTGATTTAATTGAGCTAATTCCATGCTACATTACGAGCGCAGCAGCGACAGGCAGAGGCTGAGGGAGATATATAAAGGAGCTAGAAAAATAGATGAGGAAGGAGACACATACTGCGTGGGGGGGGGGGGGGGGGGCATGTAGACAGCAAGAAGTCAGAGGATGGGGGGGGGGGGGTGAAAGAAGATTGGAGAGGAAAATGAGGAGAGAAGAGAAATATGCAAAAAGAATACAGAGCAGCCTCAGGGTAATGAGTAAGAAGCAGGCTGGGACAGCTTTCTTCATTCAATATTGATCTGCTATGCTTCAGAAATACTGTTCAGAACATCTCTCTCTCTCTCTCTCTCTCTCTCTCTCTCTCTCTCTCTCTCTCTCTCTCTCTCTCTCTCTCTCTCTCTCTCTCTCTACTCACTCACATGCAGACAGCATCAAGCATTCACTTTCTAAGTCTCTGTCTCACATGCATCCATCACAAGTGGCCCCACAGGTCCTTTGTAAAAGGATATCGTGAAGCATTGCACCAACACAAACTAATATTTATCAGACCAGTACACGCTGCAAAATATGACTACCCCAAACCAATAACAGAACAGAGAAAAGGTGAAACGTTTTGGTATCATATTTTACTGCTGAGAAATGAAGGAGAGGTATTTAGCTGATTAGCTGGATAACATTTACTGTCATTAACATTTAAGACCTTGAACAGAGTTAAGTCAAATTGTAACAAATACTTCAACACACAAACAAGTAACAAAATTCACTGAAGGACATTGCAGTCATTTCACTAATGTTAAGATGACAGAATAGGATGAGTTTAGCCACAGCATTCTGAACAAGATTGACGCAAAGTGAGATAAATGCAAGGCATAATTACAGAACAGGGCATCTGAAAATATTATGAGTAGATTTGAAGGTGGATGTGAATGACTTCAACAAACAATTCAGAAAAAAAAAATTGGCAAGTAATTTAAAAGTGGACTACAAGTGCCTCAGCAGTTCACCTAAGAGAAGGTTAAACAGGAGTCTAAATTTCTTTCTGCAATCTTCTGTTTTTGATGTCTTCAAGAAAGTTCAGCAAATGATAACCACTACTATTTAAAACTAATAAACTCCCTGATCTCAATTCTCTCTCTTATATTATTGTATGACTGTCTTCTTTGTCATGTGAAAGACCCTGTAAACAAATAGGCTGATTTAGCTGCATTAATCACATATCGCCTAAATGTTACAAGAACAATTAAAGTGATTTAATTAGGAAATGCAAGATACATGATTAAAAAAAAAACAAAAACATTTCATTGACTTAATCTTAGTTTCCCTTAGTCTGACCATACACTGTTTCTTTGCCTGTCTCCATAAACATAACAAATGCTTCCCTGAAAGGCTACTATCTTTACTTTATTGGAATGGGAGACATTCTCTTTGTCTACATGGGCACAAGGATGATGAATGTTGTCTGGCTGCACAGCGAGATATAACTGATATATACAACACATAGACAGGCCTCCACAAGCAGTTGTCAGCTTTTATAAAACATGGTGCACTATGGGCCAGCTCTGATTTGTTATTGCAAGCTGGCAAGGTATGTGCTCTAGAGTCTAGACCAAACAAACTGCAGCATTTCTATTAGAAAAGAGTCCCACAGACTGTCAGGGTTAGTGCCAAAGAGTGAGGGAAAGGCCAAACTCACTGACTTTGCAATGTCATAGGTTGTATATGTGCGTATTTTAGAATGCCAGCCAGGTCCAACACACAATACTGCACTATTGCTGATGGAATTACACAAATTAAAACCATGCACCATATGATTTCAGCAAGACTGTGAACTTTTACTATCTCAGTGGAAAAATGTAAAGATTCAAATTTGGACAGATGCATAGAATTCAGTTTGGCCACTTCCCTGTTGTACTGATCAATTGACTCTTCTACTGTAAATAAATATCCTCTGATGAACAGGCCTGGAAGCCTGTTTTAAAGTTACATTTCTGCAATCTCTCTCGTGATGGGAAAACTGTCAGGGAAGAGTTTTATTGATGAAATCTGGCTTCAGTCTTTAATGTAGTAATAGCAATTCTGCCATTTACTGGATCTTTTATGCAGTGATAAACCAGTGGAGAATGACAGAAGTAAGTTTGTGCAGAGAAGTCATTTAGGGAGAGGAGCGTTGAAGAAAGGGTAATAAACAGTCAAATAGTATATATGGCAGTAGTGACTTGTAACAAATGACAATGAAGTTCAGATTTGTAAAATAGTATCCACAAGTAGCAAACCAAAGACCCACGTGCTTATGGAAAACATTTTTAAATAACATTTTTAAATTTCAGAAATACTGGAACCAAGTTTTAACACCAAAATCTTTTCTTTTTGCGTGTACCCTTAGAAGAAGACCTTGCATCAGAGCACGTTACCTTGACCTTAACCTTGTCCTCAAAACTTTTCAACACTCTTGGTCTTATTTGGACTGTGGATGCAAGTAAACACAAATGACTTGAGATCTTTGAAGTTACAGTTAGCCTTGAAACAAAGATGATGATGATCAGCTCCCACCACTGCACTAGACCAAAAATAAAGCCACTGCTGTTGGCCATAGCTGCCAAACAGCTTTCACCATCATAGTGTTTATGAGTGTGTAAAGTGTGCATATGTGTGTGTTCCTCCCACGTCTCACTTGACCGGGTGATCTAATTAACCTTTCAGTGTTTTCCTCTCTCTTTTGTATAAACACCCAGAGGACAACAGCTGATTTATGTGGACCCAGTGAGAGGAAATAAAATTTAAATAGAGCCTGGTGATTGCATTCTTTGCCTTCCCTATACACACAGCAGGTAGGTGGCACATTTATTCTGATGAAGGTGAAGGAGGACAGAGCTCTGAAATGTGTCCTTGACGTTTTTAATGGCACATTTAAAAGACAAACTAAAGAGCAAGTTATCACCTGTAACGGGGCCAAATGAAACCAGCAGTCAGCTTTCTTTAATGAATAATGGTGAGCACTGTGAGAGAGAGACGCTGTCAACAGAGGGTTGTGTGATCTGCTTGGAACAGGATTAACCAACCTGAAATTGACTGAAATATGTTTTTAAACCTACTTTTTCAGTAGAAATGTGCACAGTCAAAATTATATATAATCTGTAAAAGTAGGTGTCTTATTTTGGAACAAACCCTTTTCATCCTTCTAGTGTAATTTGTAATTACCGTGTTCAGTGTTTCTAACTGAAAGCCTTACCTGTGGGGACCCATCGGATCCCTGGTCCCTGGTCTTTCTAGCGAGCCTTTTCTTCTTCTTGTGAAGCGGTTTGGACTCCAGGATCATTTCCTCCAGCTCAAACGTCGGGTCACAGTTTAGCCTCCGCCTCTGTAGAGACACACAGACACATGCAGGCAACCATTAAAAAAAAGAGTTACTGAATCAAACACTGTGTTTCGGTAACTTTTGTGTAGTGGTGGTGTTCATGCATTTGCTGTTTGATGTATGTTTCTGTGTAAATGTTGAAAATAATACTTACAGGTAAAAACAAGAAGAGGAAAACTTAAGAATCTCCCACCACTAAACTTCTGACATCTACATTACACAATCTATTTATGTAGTAATTAAATTTGGTGTGTTCTACAATATAAAAGGATATGATAAAATGTGATACAATAAAGAATTATACAAGGCACACTTTTACATAAAAGATCAAGACTCAAATGGCAGCAAGCCAATAAAGACAAAGCAGAAATGCCAGGGAGTTAGAAAACACAACATAAGTGTTGAGTTCTCCCTTCATGTTCAGACATTAATGGTCTGTACGGGACTAAAGACAGAGGAGGAGCCTATAATTAGATAGAGAGATGCTGTCAATTCCCCATCGATCCTCTGTGTTTTTCCTCTGCTGTGCCAACCTGACCACTTGGGATACCCGCTGCTCTGCAGTCACTACAGACTTTTACTGGAATTAGATAAAGTCATTTAGTCATCTATTTACTTGCAACAGTCATTATTCTGCATTTATTCAGCTCTGGCACTAAGCAGTGATATTGCTTGATCATTGCAGTGGTGTGATTGACCAATGATACAGCTATAATTTTATTTGTTGATATTTGTCAAGCTTCTTTAAAAACCTGACACCACAGAGAGAGCTCAGCATATCAGTGTGGAAGCAGGAAGCCTGATGATGTCATTATGTGCAGGCACTGTCTCCACCCAGCCTGCTACAATGATCCAGAGCCCACCTGTAGACCTGCAGGCTTTCTCTTATCTAAGCGGCATGCACATGTGTGTTGCTTTGCCTTATTCTGCATCTGTCCATTCTGTCTGGGTACCTAAACACTCTGTGGGAGGTCCAGCTCAGCCCAGCAGGGGGCAGTGTCTACAGTTTTACAAAAAAAAAATAAAATAGATGAAGAGTGTGTCATTCTGGTTACATCCTCTTTCCCTACATCTTTGTCTCTTGGGGGGAATTACTGCTATGGGGAACGGTATGGGGAAGCTGCAGAAGGGAGGAGGGGTTTATGGGATAGATGGTATTATTCTGAAATGTTTTAAAAGAGGAAAAAATCATGCTATTATACTCTGACAGAGCTATAAGGTATTTTGGATTAAGGCATACACAGATCGCTTACTCATCATATGGTAATTGTTCACTTTTGTAACTGATTGTCATTTTGTTTTTAAAGCATTAGATGGTGCCGTATATCTCTGCCAGTTTTTAGGGAAACAGAGGGTGGATTGGAGAAAGTGTGTTGATCTGATTAGTAATTTAATAAAGCAGGACAATGTCAGAAAAATATTCTGTCCCATTGAGATGCGAGTGGTTTTGTTGTGTAGCGTACTGAGGCAGCGCTGAGATTACTTCTGATACTCACATTGGGAATAAAGCCTGGAGGAAGCTGTTTGCTGAGAACAGCGTCCCAGTTGACGTCTGACATGTAGTCCAGATCCTGTAGCTCTGCTAGACAGGAAATACGCTTCTGGACATCTATGCACAGCAACTGAAGGAGACGAAAGGATTAGAATAAAACAATTGTCCATGGGGAGGGATGGCTGAAAAGTTCTAGGCAGAGTCCCACTGAGACACGAGCACGTTTGCCCTTAAGGATGTGTCTGAGAATGAGGATACAGGGACAAAGAGGTTGGAGGTGGGAGATACTAGGGAAAGGACGGGAGAGGGACAGAGGGAGGAGACAGAAGGAGAGGGGAAGAAAATGACATACATACAGTATACAAAAATGGTGATGAGGTGAAATACGCAGGTTGTGAAGTGTGAAGGACGAATGGAATTTATACTGAGCGTGGAATTCTCCTCTTACAATTCTTACTTTCTTTACATCTCTCTCTCTCTCATACACTCACTCCCCCCACCCCACACACACACATATACACACTTACACATGTGACTGGAATGCCAATGAGGCACGAGGAGTCTGAGCACGAAGCAATGCAACAGTTTGACTGCAGTGGATCGCTGCCAAGACAAAACCCAAATGCTACAGCAACAGTGTATCTCCCAGCTTTGTGATGTAAGAAGAATAGACTGAGTAGATAGTTAATTATGCATCGACTGTCGAGATTTAAGAATAGCTTTTGTACATAAAAGGGAAAAATGTACATGCAAAGTATTGTAACGTAGGAATGATATGAGTAGTCTTAATTTTGCTGCTCTGTGTTTTTGCACATTTTGTAATGTCATGTTGACTCTGTAGCTTAGATTTCTTTACTGAGCAACAGTTACACTGAGTCACCAACAATGCAAGTCCCTGTTTTTCAAAACTTGATCATTATTATTCTAAAGCCGCACTGCTCACTGCAAGATTTTTATGAACAAATAAACCACCAGTATACAAAGTAGGGCTGCAACAATGAAAGTGACCCATAATTAAGATTCTGGAGATGCACCATATTTGCCCAAATGAGGTGCTGGTTTCAATTATGGATAATTGTCTTCCCACAGGAAATAAAGAAAAAATGCAAACTCTTGGAAAATAGAAAGTGGTCCATCGACATAAAGCTAAACTTACAAACATTAGATCCTTGCCTCTCTTGTCCAGTAAGTATTTACAACAGGATCATTTGGCAGTCAGATTGGTCAACGTGTGCATGATGTTTACTGATTCAATTTTGCCACCAGGCACTATCAGTGTGAGAGGCTGGCAAGTGCAGGTTTAAATAAATGACTACATTACATTCTGGAGGTGTGGTAGAGCTAATTCAAACACCATTCGTGTTGCACAAGGTGACACTCTCACCCACCCACATTTGAAAGAAGTTTGGCAGACACTCAGAATTTCAAGTCATTTCCAATCCTTAGTGTTAGTAAGACTAAGTTAGTGTTGGATGGAGTGAACATGATGCCACTGTACTCTGAAGATGCCATGTTCGCTTCTCAGGAGTGGCACACACGACAGTCAGTAGCTGCCATTGTGCATTATCATGGGGAAAAATCCACAGCACTGCTAAAATGACAGTAGTGTCATTCTGCAATAGATTCCCTAAAGATTCAGAAACGATTCAGGCAAACGTACTAGTGCCAGAGTAAAAAGAGAACAGAAGCAACATGTGTGCTCAGTTCCTTGGCCCAAGTCTGGCCCACATACAGTGTGACTGTCAGATGTTACTTCAACATCTGGACAAATTCTGGCGCACACACAGAAAATCATCTGGGCTGTCAGCCAACTCAGCCCAGCTGTGGAAGTACATAGGTCAGCCTCAGCCTGAGGATTCAGCGATATATTGGGCCAGACACTTTAACAAGAAAAAGAAATTCTGTAAGGGTGGTTCCCAACCTGAGGGACCCCTCCAGCGGGTCACAAGAATAATGTTGTGGTACAGAACATGGATTTCTTCAGGTCTCTAATGGTTATTCAAATGACACAAACTAAGAAGTTTAGAGGGGGAATCACTCTTTGGTGGACATTTGCAAAATAAGCCAAAGAAGATCACGGGTGTAGGATATAGTATTACATGAAAAAGTGACATAAATGCATCCTCGTGATACCTTTGCTCCTACAGTATATTGTGCATGGGGCACATGCCACTCATTTACCTTTCTGAGAAGAGACTTCATCTCTAAAGACCAGCCTGCAGGGTAGCTGGGATGGACTTTGTGGAAGGTCTGAAGGATCTCATTAGCTGGTGTGCTGGATCTCATCACATATGGTCTCTGAGGAGAGGAGAGGAGAGGAGACAATATGTCACAGACAGCTTGTATTCATAGTCATCCACTGCCTGGAGGCGTGTCTGTGATAAAGTATGTGTCTTAAAGTTTGTTCCTCAGTTGGCCCTCTCTACTTTCTCTCACTTCTCTCACTTCCCGTGCTCTCCTTCTGTGAACCTATTCCCTGCACTGATGGGGACAAATGACAGAGGAAAGAGAAAATAAGGGACAAATCTCAAAAACACAACTTAAACTCTCTGCCTTTCAGAGTGTGAGGGCTTTCTATTGGTCAGAAAACAAGGGAAAGCCTGTAGAGAGTTCCTCACACCAGTCCTTGTACACCCCCTGGGCTTCGTCTAGGACAGAGAAACTCCTTTCACCTGAGTTGGAGAGTGACACAGCTGGATCAGGCTGGTTGGAGAAAGAAACAGTCCTTTCCTTTGCTTCTTTTGGATTGTTTGTTAAGAGAAGAGCAAAGGCATAACTGGGGAAATATTTTGTTTTTGACGTAACACTTTTAGTGTTATTTCTGCTTTGTCAGGTGGTTCATAGTGAAGAGAAACAGGAAAGATGACAGAGAAATGGGAGTGACACACAACCCAGGTGGATGCCTCACCATTATTCAGTTTTATTACAGTCTCTTTCAGATGCATTGTGGCAATTATATTCCAATTCTGCAGATGTTCCCCATACGGTGCACATATGAGATGTCAGATAACCGGTGATATATTCTTTTGGAGTCGGATGTTCAAAGTCAGATGGTGGATAAGAGAAAAATTGGCTCATGTATTTCAATATGTTTGCATTAGTTTGTAAATGTACGATGTGGTCTCTGTGTTCCTCCTCTGGGGTTGGAGAGGTTTTGTCTAGTTAAGAGGAGAGACCAAGGGACAGTGATTGATTTACAGTTGTAGAGAGATGCCGAGTTGTCTGGATCTGTACCTGCAACCAGTGGTGAGTCCCAGAAGGAGACCATGCTTAGGGAGACAGGAGTTAAATGGTCTGAAAGCAGAAATTCAGTCCTGGACCCATCCGCTGTGGCCGGCCCCAGGGGGCGGGGTTAGAATGACAGGCACACAGGGAGGGCTGGTAAGGAGACTGACAGGGCCGGTAAAAACTTTTTTATGGTCCACTGGCTCACCGATGCGGCGGCCCACCGGGATCTGTCCTGGTGTGCCTGATGGCACATCCGACCCTGTCTGAAAGTGAGGCATGAATGAAGTGAGAAGTGGTCGGAGCTTAAGAGAGAGATGATATGAAGTAAAAGCTGAGAGGGGATCGAAAGGTGCCTGTGAGCTGGTTCTCCATTTTCAACAGCCAAAATATTCTGCACATCCAACAGGCAAGTTTTTAATGCCCTGTGAGTGATTAATGCTTTATAGACAGTCTTGAAATGTGGCAGTCAGAGAAAAATGTAGAAGAAAAGCCTGAGGAGACGGAGGGGTAATGTGAAAATGAATTGTCTGGGTGAAGGCGAAGGTGGTGTGCAGAGAGAGCGGTGAAGACAAGTCTGGGAAAGGGATTATAAACTTCCAGAAAGTGCAGAATGGGAAAAGAGAGGCAATGGGGCTAAAGTCTACTGTATGTCACTTAAAGTAATTTCTGGGTATGAAGGTGTGCTCAGCAACCTTCTCTCAAACGAGTGAAGGTTGCACTTGAAAATCAAAGGACATGGGTGTGAGGGACAAGAAAAGACTTTTGGTGTAGGTAAGATGTTCTTTATGTCACAGTCAGACAGAGAAAACAAACATATTTTAAAGGGGTAGAGAAAGGTTTTGAGGTATAAAAAAAAAAATAGCTTGATGGAGGACTGAAGATGTTCCAGTGGGAGCAGGCTGTAATTCTGAATGCATTTCAGAAAGCATAATGGAGAAGTGATGAGATAAAATAACTGTCAACACCTTTATGGAGAAGGGTGAGAAAGGATGGCACTGAAGTGTTAGGGAATGATCTCAGGGACGCTTCATGACAGCTCCAGATCAGTTTCAGGTGTTCTGGGTCCTTGTCAGTGTAGACAGAGGTTACTATAATTTGTGTAGTCATCATCTTGAAATATGAGAGGAAAATCCTGCAGCTGCAGCCAGCTCAGTCCACAATGAACAGACTGCTGTACGGTCTAAGGCTTGGCCTGATGGAGTAAGGAGTGAGTAAAAACATTATGTCCTGTGTTTATTTCCATGACATCAGAATTAAACTCCTCCAGATGGGACCAGCAAAGAATTAAATAAATAATATTTGAAAAATCAATTCCAATTATATGGCTCTCGAAATAACTCAGATTCTGTTTTTTTTTCATTCTCCTGCAGCAATTCGTCTCACGCCGTGACTAAACATTTAAACATCTTCCACAGTAAGGCCAGCTTAAATGTAAAATTCAATTATAGCTTCACCCTTCCTTTTGTTCTGTGGAGGCTGAGGACTTGCTGTTCGTCTGCTCTGCTACTGACAGGACTTTTCTAGCACACTCTTGTAGGTGTCATATGCATTATTCACTGCAGTAAAGTGTGCCAGGCCATGCCTAAGAGATGTGGACATGGTGACGGGACTCTCTCCCTGTGTGTGTGTGTGTGTGTGTGTGTGTGTGTGTGTGACTCTGTTACCTGTCCTCTTAGAAGCTCATAGGCTGTGATGCCCAGTGACCACCAGTCGACAGAGAAGGAGTAGCCAGGGTGGGACCCCTCAAAGGACTGAAAAAGCTCTGGAGCTGAGAGACAGAAAAGATACAACAAAATCTAACTGAAGTATGGTGTGGGATGACACTTGTACTTTTCCTAGGTTAGAAATTAGGGACTGTTTAATTAAACTACAGCCCCTTTCAGACGGGGAATACATAACATAGTTTGCTTCATCTATCTGTTAAAGACATGTCTTTTTGTAATTCAGACCAGCCACTGTTCCATAAATGATCCTTAATGGCTCCTTAATGGGGCCGTTGCTGAGAAAGCTTGCACAATATTTGTTGCTGAATTGTGATGGACTTTAAAACTTATTTTGCCGTTGACACTTTAGTTAATGACTGTTTGCACACTCTTCCCTCTTCTCATTGTCAATCCCCTCATGAATTTCCTCATCAGTTTCATCACTTTTTAGATCGAAAATTCTGCTTATTTCAGTTTTATTTTGTGTTTTGAGCTGCAAGAAAGTGACAGCAGAAAAATGCAGGCCTTATATTTAAGAGATTTATAGATCATAATTACAATATAAGGATTTTTTTTTGTGAATGCAATGTGCTTCTGTAGCATCTTTGTAATAAATAATTGACTACACAAGATTTCTGGGAGGCTGATGTTATCAAATCCTTAAATTGGTTAGTTATGTTTTCCCCCTCCTGTGGAGGTGAATAATCTGTTCTAGGGAAAAGGTTGTTCAGCTGCAATCTTGTTCCAAATGGTCGAGATGAATTTCCATTACTCATCTAGGAACACCCAGGAACATGCAAACACATACTCTCCTTCATGGCAGGTTTACTCTGCCCTCTTACTGTGGAGGAAAAAGTGCAGTTTATCCACTGAGGCCTCTGAGAGAGGGGGTTCAGCTGAAATCTTGTCACACGCACCAAACGAACACACAAACCCATCTTGACACACACACAAAAACGTGTGCTGCCTCGTCATTCTCATCCCCCCTGAAATCCTGTTAGCTCTTATCTGATCTGAGCTGAATCCACATTGATCTGATCACTACTGAACATAAGAGTCACGAGGAGGACGACTGTAGACAAATGATAAAAAACTTGGACACAAGAAGGACACAAAAATGGAGGGAATGAGCAGATTATTTGTACCTTCAAATGTTTCATAGACAGAATTTAAGCTCTGAAGTCCCTAACCTTTTAACATTCACATTGCACCTTACAACAAAGTATTACCCAATTTTTGGTCAATAAGTGCTCACTTATGTCATTTAACTGCCCTTAAGATTTGGATTATCGTAGATGAACATGCTGTCTGGAGTGTATATATGTTATTTTCCATGCTTCCTCTGATTAAAGCTGTTGCCAGTGTTAAAGCCTCCAGCACTGGAGTAAGAAAACGTGTTTTCTTACCCATATATGGCTTGGTCCCAGCGATGGATGTTGCTTTCAGGTCTTCTTTTACAATGGCTGCTATGTTGAAGTCTGTGAGATGGACGTGGCCTATAGAGCAAAGAGCTTGCATTACCTCAAAGTGACACATTATGTTTTTAATACACGTTTACAGTATCTCACTTGGTTCACACAAGGGATGTCTATAAATCCTAAGGTGGCACGCAACTGTAAGACCACAGAACTGTTTATGGCATCGGCACAAACTGTATTTCCCCAGTTGAAGCTTCTTTGTTTGGAATTAAATTTAAGCACAACTTACAGATAGCAGGTGTTTTACTTTGTATGCTGCTTATGTGAGTGTTAGATATGCAAAAAATGAGGATCAAAGGAATTTTAATATACTACACCACCTTCTAAAATCATCCTTTTTTTATATCCTCTTTTGATCATAACACTCTTACATTGAAATTATTAGAAGTTATCAATTATAAATGAACTGAGTCTGTATTGACAGTGTGAGTGTATGTTCTGATATTGTGACAGAGCTGGAGGAGCAAACTCAGTGGTTTTCAAAGTCAAACCACTGACCTGTGTCTCACCATGCTGCAAGATGGCCCAGAGTCTTTGCCATGCACACTGAGCACACACTAATGAGCTGAATCCATGTGTGTGTGTGTGTGTGTGTGTGTGTGTGTGTGTGCGCGCGCGCGTGTGTGCGTGCTTGTGCGTGTGTTTGTGTGTGTGTGTGTCATACTGAGTGAGAGAGCAAGACAGAGCAGGGGAGTTTTTGCCGCAGAGTGATTGTCCAGATGAGTGGATCTCCCCAGTAACCCCACAAACACATACAGTACAACCACCTACACAAAAGCTCTATAGCCATACTGTACATACAATAAAAAAAATAGAATATTTTATCACATACATTAATAGATAACTGTATGTGTATAAAAAGAAGGCAGGAGCAAAGAGAATTTATTACTGTACTGCGCCTTAAAGATAACAAAGTGGTATACACATATATATTCAGTCTCCTGTTTTTCTTTTCTGTCTTCTCTCTTCTCTCATAGCTTTCCAGAAGACAGATTTTGGACAGGTATTTTACCAAGTAGCAGTGGAAAGAAACAGATAGAAAAAAGAGCCTTGAATAGCATGCTTTAGCCAAACCAAAGAGATCATTTCAATCCAGCTCCAGCAATGGCAGCAGTGCTCCATTGCTTGGTCAGTTCACACCACTTTTGCTCAGTCTGGTGTAAGGGGCAGTGCAGCCTCAAATGCTTTTTGACCCAATGATTTGCTTCATTACTATTAATTGTGAATTAACTTTCAGTGTTGAATATGTAATTTGGAGTGTAGTTTGCTCTGCAGTAGGGCAGATATGGCACTGAGTCAGCTGATTGCAACTGTCAAAAGGGTTGTAAAACTGGACAAACACTGCATGGAATTAATTCTTAGAGAGATTGATCTGTACAATGGGAAAGTACCTTACTTTTGGGTAATAGACCTTCATCACCGCAGCGGTATCTGTGGAATACTTGATGGGTGTAATAAAATAGCGGTTCCTGACTGCTGGGGTCTTTTGTGAGTGAGTAAAAAGTGGATGCTTGGGAAACCAAAAACAAAAAAAAGCCAACATATTTCTGACAGAGTGCTTTTATTTTAAAGGATCATGTCCTGTCGAGTGACTAGCAGGAGTCTGCGTGTTGCAGAGGAAGCTAATCAGCCTTTGTGAATATGTTTAAATTAACATAACAAGTCAGTCAGCTTGAAAATTATTTTTGTTTCATTTATTGAATTGTAATGAATATGACTGAATTAACTGCTGCTGCAATCATTTTAATATAATTATTATTTAAGCCTTAATTACAGTTCCTTGTTGCATTTTTTTCCCTTTAAGCTGCTATTGCACTTTTTGTGAGATGGCCACTTCACTCTGCTCACGCATGTGCACTTAATGATGAGAATACATGTCAAATTTGAATCTGTGAAAATAATACATGTAGTTGAGAACAGTTCTATTCCCTTGAATTTGAATAAAATCCCTCGCTCTAAAATCTAAAGTCAGTGAGATTAACCCTTGTTTGTGTGGAGTCAAAATGTCTGTTTGAATGTTGAAACGTGTGGTGGCTGAACAATGGTGCAGCATGTTTCCTGGTGGCTTAGTTATCTAACATGTTTTACTGGGATTACCTCCACAGCTGTCCAGGTCTGAGCCTTAGGTTATGTCACGCTGTTGAATATCTCTTCCATTTTTCATTTCTCTGTGCATATCACTACCCTCACCACTGATGACGAAGTACAGAAGACATTCTGTACACACACAAATCAGGTCACCAGTGGCGCAAATGCATATTGATACTTTGTAATGTGAAACATCAATCATCGTCAGTTTTCAGTCTAAATGTCCACTTAAGCAGAGGTTAGACACCACCGCCCCAACAGCTAGCAACAATGTTAATTTGAATAGAGCAACATTTTGGTCTCATAGAGGTGGTTTGTTGTTATAAGTTGAAAGTGGCAATCTGCAGTTAATTTAACACTTATTTTAACCACATAAACTCACTTATTACATAAAAGAAAACATTTGAGCCATGTCAGGGTGTTGTTCTAGATTCATATCATATTATTAGAAATAAATAATATTTATTTATTATGTTGTGGATCTCTTATTATTGAACTAACCCCAACAAACCCGGAACATGGACTGAAGTAACAAAACTGGTGCCGGGTTTTACTCTCTCAGTACAATTAGCCTATCTAGCTGATGTCGTGCCTGGATGGTCTAACTTCAGTGTTCACAAATGTTAGAGACAGATGATGTTAACGACCTTTCAGGGACCTACAGTACGTGCCTAAACACTATCGTGGAATAGTTTTTAGAGATCATAATACCACAATGAACAAAAAGTGCTTGAGCTGCCAAATCATAATTATGAAAAAAATCACCATTAAACTTTAAGCATTCCTAATTATGCGAATAAAGTAATCAATTAAATTAATGCATGCAATACTTAGCTGATTATTTCCATGGCAAAAAGCCAGGTTTTCCTCGGAAAGGAAAAATGGTTGTTGCACACTTGTGCAACAACATACACCAAAATCTAATCAGATTTGTGGTGCTATCTGTCAAACTCCAAATAGACACAAACGCCACCATGACAACATATGACATGTACAACACGGCATGATATAAAACTTAATGATTTGTCAATACCATATTAGCTTGCAGGTCAGCAAGACTGATTAAAGTCTGAGTGCTTCTTTGTTTGTTTGTCTGGGGGTGGAGGTACTGTCTGCTTTCACAGGTAGTGTGTGTGTTCATAACCTGAATTACAGCCCGCTTAGAGCATCTCTCAGAGTCCTGAGGCTATGCCGTTTAACAAAGCGTCATTGGACATGCATGAGTAAATTGTTTTCCTCCAAATGGAAAAGCTCCCAGAGGAACACAGGGCAATTCAAGCTCGCAAAATTGACGTGGTTTGCAGAAGCAAACAGCCTGCTGGCTCCCTCGTGTTCTTTTAGACTTTAGTGGAAAGGTGCACCACAGGTCCGCACAGAAACACTGAGTGTGGGTTGAATGGATGAAGAGGAGAGGAGTGCTTACTGAGTTTGAAAGGACAGACACACACACAAACAGAAAAACCACAGGTGAACTTGCGTTGTCCTGTGGAAAACAGGCTCAGGATGACAAAGCTGCCGCTCTCCGTCTCCTCAATCTGTTTGTTCTGTTCTCTTTATCTTTCCTCTTCCCATCTCTCTCTCTCTCTCTCTCTCTCTCTCTCTCTCTCTCTCTTTCTTTCTTTCTTTGTCTGCCCAATTCTTCTTCTTTTGACAAATCTCTCTTTCCAGAAATGTTTGCTCATCACTTTCCTCTCCGTTGTCTTATTCATGTGACTCTCCCTGATTTTTCTCGCTCTTTCTTCTTCCTCTCAACCTTCCCCTTCCATCTTTGTCTGCTTCCAGTTTGTAGTGACAGCAGGGCTGCCATCCCACATTCCCCCTCAGTTCCCTTGAGCAGCTGCCCGCTGCCCTCTGAAATCTCAGGACCTTTGTTGGTGTGGGTGTTGTATGTGTACGGCATATGGCCCAAAGTATATGGAAACTTTTGATGTGGGGCTGTTTTTCATTATTATTTAATTATTTACTGACTTAAATACAGAATATGCCACTTACAATGCAATGTTATCAGCATGTAAGTAACATAGATACACAACATATACACCTAACATTTTTGGAAAAGCATGCAACTCAGTTGAGACTCTTATGTGGGTCTGTTAATACAGAATTAAGGTAATTTCAGTTATGCTTAATTTCACCTCAGATGTTATGAGTGTGAGAAGATATGAGCACATGTTGTTCTGTATGCCAGTGCCACACAGCTGAGGTGCTGTTAGGGTGGTGTACAACTCCCTCTTTCTTGTTCAATACATAACTAATCATCTCTTCTCAGTCAGTATTAATGTAATCTGTATAATCTGTCACACTTGATCACTTGCACCAGGTGTGAGTTCATGACATGATTCTCATGTTTACTACATAACCCAACGGATCATCATGAATATGAAGCCATTGCTTCATTGTACATCTGAACTTGTTTTTCTCTCACTGAAGCCTGTGGTGATGGGAGTCCTGCCTCTGATAAGCAGGTCAAGATGGATGTGGAGTTTCCTCACTCCAGATAAAAGCTTCTGGCCAATATGGTTGAAAAAAACAAAACAAAACAAAACATTGGGATTGTTTGTTTATCTTTTTTTTCCAAAATGGCAATGCCTGTGCATAAAGTGATGTCCCTAAAGACCCCACTTGCTCTCCCATGTCCCATGCTGGGTGAGAGCCAGGCCTCTCATCCAAATCCCTGTTGCCAGGTTAAAGTCTTCCTCTCATCAGTGTAATGAACTGTGTACTGTACCATCATGTCTATATGTTTCTCTAGAGTGGATCATAACATGAAGTATTTTAATATTCCTTTTGATTAACATACTGATGAAGGAATTTACATTCTCTCTTAATGTTGCCTTGATTTACAATCATCTCCCTCCCTTTGACACACACACAAACACACACACACACACACACTCTTTTCTTAGTAAGTGTGTGTGCGTGTGTGTCTGTGTGTGTGTGTGTCTGACACTAAAACCTATGATGAGCGTTAATCAATCATTCAGATTGAGAACAGGATTTTTGCCTCACAGCAAAGAGGAGGTATGATGAATAGCACCCTGTCCTCCACACTCCTCCTCAATCACATCACTCCTTATTTCATCCCATAGTTCAGAGAAAAGGAAGAAAAACACACTGGAAGTGTCATAGTATTTTAACCAATGCAGATGGACAGTGTGGAAAAAAAAAATAAGAATGAGCTTGTGCTCTCCTTCTCCACGCTGCGTTTGTTTAATTAAATGAATGTATGAAGTATTTTACGACTTGATGGTGCAAGGCCTATTCAGGCAATGACTGTGAAACCTGCCTCTGAGCATTGCGACTCCTTTGATCTGTGCCGAAGTGATCCCAGAGGTTGGAGGTTTGGTAAAATCCTTAGTCAGAAGCAGTAAAGTCTCAAATTTGGGACGCTAAGTCAACTTAGGTCACCGTGTGAGTCAAGTCAAATGTTAGTAACGTATGTTCAAAAATGACAGAAGCTAATAAAATCTTAATGAAATGGTTTTTGGATTTTGAATTCCAACCCATCACCTCCATATGAATGAATTAATATAATCAGGGAAGGGGTCTTACCGTGCTCATCCAGGAGTATGTTGTCAGGTTTGATGTCTCTGGAGGGGAAAACACACCATACAGTAGTATTAGTATGTGTTTTTCTTCATATGTGTTTGTGCATAGTGAGTAAAATCAGGAGCAGAGAATATTTGAATTTAATTTGTCTATAAATATTTTAAAATTCTAATTCACAGTATTGTCTGGAGAACAAGCTGAAGTGGGATTTTCACAATCCGGATTATTGGGAGAATACAGAGAATTACAGTAAGAATATGAAAAGGCCAGTTTAGTATAATTTGCTTTTACCTGAAGCTACCTAAAACATCCCTGCCCTGTTATTTTTAGCTTTAACTTTTGGCATCCAACACCAAGAAGCCCAGTGTAGTCTTTTAACTTCAGTTCTTCAGTTCTTTATAACTCTAAATCACTGCCCTTCGTATCTTTTACTTCCATGTCACACATTTCAATGAGACATTTACTAATGACTCCAAATAGATTTGACCAACTATGTGAAACGAAGTGACTTTATAAAAAAGTTGTCTTTCAAACACTTTGAATGCACAATGAAACCACCTTTTTCATTGTTTAGGTCGTCGTCACTAACATCATGAATCATGCCTGAAACTCTTTACATTGTTTACATTAGACAAGTAAATAACTTTTGAATTACAGTGACCCCATTAGACCAGTCAGAGGAATTATTTAACACAGCACCAAAATATATCAGACCGGTGTCAGACTGAGATGACGCCTCTGGTCTGTGAACATTAGTCAGCGCAGTCTCATCACATCGACACACATTTGCTCCCTTGAGATTCACTGTCCCTTAAAAATCTGCTTTGAAGTAGTAATCTACAAAATCATTGACTTTGTTTTGTTGTTAAGTCTTCAGTAACAAGCACTTGACTTGGCTTCGGCTTTCGTGTTTCTACATTGCACTTCCCACAGTTCACCTGTAAATAAAACAGTGTGGGTGGTACTCTGATATTTACTGCTGATGACGTTGAAGTTTCCGTAGGTGGCAATCTCTCCTTTGTCTGCCCTGCTGGAGGAGGGGGGGTTACATTGCTCATATTAATTACCCAGTTCTTCTACTTTTTCTAAACAAACCACTTTTTCTGCAGATCATCAAATGTATGAGCTTCCCGGAGGTGAAGCAGCAGGCTGACTCACTACGGCGGTGAATCATTTCGCTTCAGTGAATCGCAAAAACGGACACATAATACCTCCGATCGAAAGTTTAAAATGGCATTGTGTTGCACCGGTGTGTACCAGGTGTGTGAGGAAAACGAATGAATATCTAATACATTTGAGGGAGAAGGGACAGCAGGTTAAGCTGTGGGAGTAGCCGGGACACCTGAGAAGAGGAACAGGTGTAAGCTGAAGCTGAGGCTCTTCCCACAGCTTCTGCTGGTTCCTCATCCTCTGTTGTGTTTTCTGTTTTTCTCTGATTTTCAAGCAGATGTTTGTTTCTCTTCACCTATTTTTTTTTTCTTTTTCTTTGATGCCACATAAATCTAAATGGCATCTAGATGGAAACAGTTCCTCCACATTTGTTCTTCCTGTACTTGGAAGAACAAAGTCTGCTTAAAGATATATTGGATCTGTTCACGAGACCTCAAAAGTTTAAACCAGAGAAACTTCAAGAGGAGTTACATAAAATAACAGACGCAATTATACTTATACCCTCTTGGGTACAATAAATACTTTTGCACATTTATGTGCAATGTTTTTGCACATAAATGTGCAAAAACATTGCACCGGGGCTGGAAGAGACCCATCTGGTTTTTAATTCACTTTCCCTTTTTCATGGCAAGGCTCTTTACAAACATTTATCAAATCAATGATTTTTGACAGAGCTTTTGCCAAGAAAATGAGCCATTAGTCAGCCCAGAGTGTTTTGATGCACTGTATCTCTTTATTTTATCAATGGAGTGACAATTTCTATTTTCCTTTCATGTCTTTGTGTGTGTGTGTGTGTGTGTGTGTGTGTGTGTGTTTTGCAATTACACATATTTGTCAACAAATGCACCAAACCACCAGCTCCTCTCCTGAAAGTAATGCAATGTGGATGGTCCATTCAATATTCTTTGAATGTTAAGGAGAGCAGACTGAATTTTAACAGCAGATTTCAGGGGAACGCAGACTGTGGATTCCCAAACTCTTTGTGACACCAGTTACAATACCAAGGTAGCTGATGTCAGCGACTTCAAAGCAGAGTTCAGTGCCTGATGACATCCCTCCCAGACAATTTTTTTAATTCAGAGCAACATATTTCTCTGTGTCCTGTCTGTGAAGGCTGGAGCTTGTCTTTGTCACTGTTGGACAGTGTCAGACCCTCCTACAACGTGAGCGTTTTTTCATCTGAATAGTGAATTTTCTGATGCACTTGTGCGGCTTCAGACTAAAACTAAAAGAGTGGAAGGGAACAGAGTGTTCTCAGCTTCTCTCTGTTCTCTCATCTCTGCAACGTATCCTCACAGCTTTGAAAATGCTTTGAACCGGGGAGATGATATTCAATATTCAGCGCCTTTCTCAAATGTCTCATTTGTGCTTGATGATCGGTGAATTTCCACACTCGGAAACTGACATCATCTTTACCAAATGAAGACATTTGAGACATCGTCAGGGATGGTGAAGTCACAATGGTATTCTTAAATGGTCTTATCTGTGTGTTTTTCGATATGGGTTTGAGGGTGGGGCCTTTGGTTGGAAACACCATGCAGATTTTCAGGAAACAATAGCAGCAGCAACAGAAATCAAAGTGAAATGCAGTGTAAATAAATTAATTGATCTGCAGTAAAAACCTAGATTTTTTGGCAGTATGCATATAGACTGGAGATTGTAGCAGCACTGACAGCTAACTCATTCTGCCTCCTCAGTGTTAGACCATGTCTCCTCTAATTAAATCTTCTGCCCTGTAGGAACCCAGCAGCTTTTAGCATATCAAAGGCCATGCTGACCTGTGTTTTGTGTGCATATGTGTGTTTCTGTGGCACACTCTTGGAGACAAGGACAACCTGTAGCATGGAGCTCAGCTCTTGGCGGATCGAGTGGCGCAGGCTCAGGTGGGGATGAGAAAGGTCGACCATGTAAGCCTTAATTAGCTGACATTTGCCTCAAAGGCTGGCACAAAGGGGGAGAGCAGGGGCATGTGTGGCTGCTGAAAAAGCAGGCTGTAAGTGAGAACAAGGAAGCTGTTTTTATAGCTAAAGGCCATGTTGCCATTGTGAAGCCACAGGACAAGAAGGGGCTGAGACAACTGGCTCAAGAGATAAAGCAAAGCAGCAAGCCTCATTAGGAGGTGACGTGTGGTAAAAGCCAAGTTGTCGAGGTAGAGGTGATGATGATGACCATGACTGACTTGTTCTTCTGACAGTGGACATTAAAGAGCAACTTCACCCCGTTTTAGCTCTCCCTTCACATTTTCAAACACTGCCCGCCCTCAGCTGTACTTTTTTGAAACACTAGTGAAGTTAGCAAGATTAGTGGATGTGTCTGTGTGTAAGGCGTGTAGATTTTCCCCAAAGGTGTTTTTTTTCTCATCTGTGTTGAAGCAATATTGATTTTTTTTCTAAACAAATACCTGATGTTTTAATTAACACTTTGAAACATCAGAATCAAGTCATAGGTTAATGAAATAACTCTGTTACTTTTTAATTGAAATGTGGCCATGATATGTTAAGTATGTAATTTTGTTTTAGTAAGTGATCTTTGCACGAGTTTGAAAACTGTTGAGCAACGTAAGCTACATAAAACAAGCAAACAACAAGCAAACCTGTTATTACAGGTAACATCTGATATTTGTTTTTTCTAAAATGATAATTACAATTACAACATACTTTCATCACTATACATAGGTTTTGAATCACTATCTGGAATACGGTAAATGAGCATTTTGTTTCAGGGTATTAAAAGATTTGTTTAAAACAAAACAGAACAAATTAATGGTCTCAAACATCCTCAAAGGGCTTGACTGTGTATAAATAAGAGTTTTGCACTAAAATACTTTATAAACCTTACAGACTTATGAAGCCAATTCTAACAGTCACAGTCAATACTCATAGTTCTCGGTTGCATTCAGCTTAATGATCCATGAATTTAATTCTATTTCCCTTTCATAGAAGCTGACATAAAAGAATTATGCAGCAATTACCAACTAAAGTCTTGCTATCAAAGATAAAGTGATAGTGAAAAGTAGGTCAGACGACTCTGTAATGGTGATGTCTAGGGAAGGAGCCGTGCTAATATTAATATTCACAGGATGTTTTTTTTCTTAACTCAGCTAGGAATGAGACTTAACCCTGTTAACCCTGTTGTTAGAAAACATTAGAAACCTTCAACAATGCTCCTCAGAGGTTATCTCAGTAAGGAGCTGGCAGCATGTAATGAATCAAGTAACTCATATGTTCATAAATCTGTATGAATGACCGTTCATTTCTATAGTAAAAGAGAAAACGTTGACTTGTCACCTGCTCATTGCAGCTGGCTGATTTTCCTGTGTTTGGATAACTGGTATGCATTGTCTGTTAGTGCTGAGAACCAGATGGGTCTCTTCCAGCCCCGGTCACACCAGGGCTGTGTGAAGACGGGACTGCTTTGCTAAGTGACAACTCAACCATCTGCAAGCGTTGGCCACTTTGAAAGGGATGCTTTCAGAGGTGACCTAACAAAAAGGCCTATGAGATGAAACAGTTGCACTTCTCTGTCCTCTGATTCAGAGGAAATGTGGCAAAAAAAAAATGTTTTTGAAATACTTGAATCAGTAAGCTTGTAGGAGTGTGTGACTGTGTGAGGTGGACAAACTGTATTGCAGCACCTTCCAAAGCCTGATCGTGCACCATATACTGACAATCACTAAACTGTTAGGTAGCAGTTTGTAATCACAGTCATTCTTGGTCACTGCTGTAGCATAGGACATTGTGAAATTAGGTGCACATTTCCAAGACTGATTTTCAGATTTTTCTGTTTTTTTTTTCCCCCTGAGGAGTAAAAAGCGAAGGAACATTATGATAATCCAAAGCCACTTTACATATGAATCGACAGCTGTGTATGAATCACTTGGCCAAAAAAAAAAAAAAAAAAAAAAAGCAGGAGAGAGGAGAGAGACAGTGCGACAGGGAGGTAAATATAAAGGAGATGTATAAAATATAAAAATCAACCGAGAGAGGGTGAAAACAGAAAAGGGGAAGAAAACATTGGAGATGTACAGGCCAGAGTGAGAGAGAGAGAGGGGGTGAACTGAAACAGAGAGAGAAAACAGACTGGATAGTCCTGTTTTATACGGATAAATTGAGAAAATGAAGTGGAGAGCCAATGAAATGACTTAAACCAGAGAGAGAAAGAGGAGAGTTAGAGAGAGCCAAGGGTGAATGATGAGGGACAGGCAGAGAATACAAAGAGCAAATTGAGCAAGATGGGTAAAAGGAAAGAAGTGAGCATAAAAAAAAAAAAGGGAATAATGGAGGTAAAATTTGGGGCTCTTCTGAGTGAGGACAGGGATGAAGGGCCAGGAGAGCTTGGTGCAAGCTGATCCCCTCGGCTTTTCTCTCGGTTGACTGGCCCTACAAGCTATTAGCAGGATCTAATGGCCTCATTACAGCCAGCTATCAGAGGCAGAGGGGTAACTGAACCCTGTTCCTGCTCATATGATACTGCACTGATACTGGAGCAGGCCAACACACCTGAGAACAGAGGCTTACACACACACTCATGCAGGTCATGCAACCACACAGCAACACACTCGGATCATTCAAAGAGCTCACGAAAGCTTACATGCGTGCGTGCGCGCGCACACACACACACACACACACACACACACACACACACACACACACACACACACACATATATCTGTAAAGTAAAGGCACTATTCCCTTCCATTAGTGTGAACTGTGAGGCAGTATGAGCACCCTGTTCTGGTGATAGTGCCGGATAATTAATCACCTTTAATGATAAAAACGCTATGATACATACTGTTACTGACCCAGTTGTTAAAGCATTCAGATCCCTTTTTATCTAGTTGCATTTAGGGCTTGGTATCGTTTGACATTTTTAGATACTAGTGCCAATATGATACCTGAATTTTGGTGCAGATACTGAAACACTACTTTTTTCAATTCTGTAGCATATTTGGTGGCGATGAAGTTTTTTTTTTTCCCCCATTTTTATTTCATGAAAGAAAACCATGTTTTCAAATGTTGGCTGCACAAGCAACTGCAGAAGAACATTTTAAAGAAATCCCGAACAATCTGACCCAGAACTTTTATAATTATGTTATGCTAGAACAGCCACATTATGTTCATTATTCATTAATCAGTTATTTTCTCAATTATTCAAATAATTGTTTAGTCTTTGAAATGTAAAATAGTGAAAAATGCCCATCACAAGTTCACAGAACGCAAGGTTCATTCATTCATTCATTAGTCATAATGCTTATCCTATAGAAATCCTTTAGATAATCCTTTTTTGATAAAAAATAACCTGAACTATTCATCAATTATCAAACAGCCACATTTATTTTCTGTCAATCAACAGTTTGATTTAGCAATTAATCATTTGAGATCTACTTGGCAGTTTTTGTTACTCTGTGATATGGAAATATTTTGGACCCATAGTTGCATCATGTCTGACATTTTTCTGTTTTCTGGCTTTGGGCAAATAGAAAAATGGATGGATTGTTGTCAGCCATGTAAAATGTTTAATTTACTGGTTTTCCACCTTTCATTTCAGAATTTCTGAAAATCTGTAACTGCGACAGTGTTACTGATTTTCTGGGCATAGATTGCTGGCACTTTAATCAGAGGCTCTTTCATGGCTCTGCTGCTTTAGCTCTCCTCTCCACTCCAGAATTTAAGCAGAGAGCTGTTGGAGATCGTGCCTCTCCCTCTCTGTCACAAAGGAGAGTGGAGGAACTCTGGAAGCCCCAGAAAGCCCGGAGCTCAGCCACATCACACACTCAAAACCGGCAATACACACACGAACACACATGGACACAGTAATACACAGCTGTGCATAGAAATACACAGAAACAGAATCCCTCAGTTCTAAGTACCCACGCCTACCAGCCACCAAAGAGCAAGTCAGACAGCCGCTGCCTTTGAACGTGAATTGAAAGCCCAGCTACACCCACAGAGGCTAACAGCTCCCACCCAGCAAACTGCTGCATCTCTCACTTAGGAGGATCTATTGGCAGTGATGGAATATAATGTTCATAATTATGTTTTTATTAGCATATAATTACCTGAAACTAAGAATCGTTGTGTATTTGTTGGCTTAGACCGAGCCTTTCATATCTACAAAGGGAGCAGGTCCTCTTCCACAGAGCCTGCCATGCTTCACTGCTGTGTTCTGTATAGTAGTCCAGAACATACAGAACAAACACTGGCTCTACAGAGGGCATTTAACATTTTAATGTTACCTGAAGATCACCAAAGCTTCTCCTACATGCTTGAAAAGAGAGGCCTATTCTGCAACCTCACTGCTAGACGTCCCTAAATCCTACACACTGGTCCTTTAAAGAAAATCAACTCTGACAAGTTGTACTGAGATGTGCTGTGTGCATGTGTGCGTGTGTGTGTGTGTGTGTGTGTGTGTGTGTTTGTCGCTGTGTTTATGTACATGGGTAAACATTCTGTGCGCGTGTGTAACAGTATCAGCTCTCGAGCTGAGAGATGTTCATTCCTTATTTATTGACACATACTGAGTGTGACTTTTTGACAAAGTCGGGCATGACAAGTCCCCAGTCTAATTTGGAGCTGATTTCCGGGAGATGGAGAGTGCCAAGCAGACAGTGAAAGCAGCCAGTCGGCACTAAAAACTCACCACGTCAGAAACATTCAGGGAGTGTTAACATAAAATGTCAGCTCTCTCCACCCTCTCCGCCTGGCTCTTTGACTCTGTATCTCTGCCTTTATCTCTGTCTTTCTCTCTCCCAGTCTGCCTCTGACTGTTTGAATACACTGCCTTTTGCCAACATCTCTCTCCTCCTTTCTCCTTACAGGCAGGCACGTGAGGTAGATACACAACCAGGCAATTAGTGATCTTTTTGGAGCAGACTTGCTGGTAAACATTCTATCATGTTCAGAGCGCAAACCTCCTCCTATCGGCTAATCTGCTGCTGCTCTGGGAGATTTTCGACAACGATAATGCTCAATTCACCATTTCGTGGTGGAAAATCAGAGAGCTGGCACCAACTGCCACCTTAATCTGCATTTATGAAGTATGGACGTATAATTTCTCCCACCCTCCCTCCGCTTCCTCATGGTTCTGCTTTTTCTACTTCTGCTAGGAAATAAAACATTAACACACTCCATGAATAAAGAATACTTCACTTGAAGACATGACAAACGCTCACCATTTGGAGGAGCTGATGGAGAGTAAGAGTAATGACTTAGTCTTCCTCCATGCAATCTGCAGCACTATCTAGGCTCTTTTCATTTTAAGAACCATCCATGAGAGGACCCACTGAGACTGTTCTTTCACCTTCAATTAACCAGATAGGTAAATTAAGACCATATTCCCTTTTGGCGGCTTGGCTAAGGGCCTCTAGAGGAGAAGAGGATGAAGAAGCAAATAAATAATTTGAAGCAGAGATGCTGCTCCCTCCGAGATAAAGGCAGACCCTGAGCAACCTAAGACTAAGAAATGAGGATGAGGGAGAGAAGAGCATGGGAAAGAAATAAAGGTACAGTAGGTGGAGAAAATAGCACAAGAAGGAAAAAAAAATGGAGCAATACGGACTGAGAGCATGAGGGAAAGGTACTTTATATTTGTTTATGTATGAGAGAGGCAGAGCTGAAGAGATGCAGAGGAGAGATCAGAGCTTGCAAAAGAGAGCCCTCCTTGGCTGAAATAGGCTTACTCCTGCAACAGCTGGGTCTCAGTACGCTTGAGTTCATTTGATAAGAAACAGGTATCTGAATAAATAGACAGCACAATTTCCGTCTGCAAGCCCAGAACCAACAACGTGTTAGTCTGTCTCTTCAATACCCTCTGAACTTATCGCAACCCTGTTTGTGGCATTCAAGCCCATTTGTTTCAAATGAGGATGAAAATCGCCTCCAAAATGTGTCACAAGTATATAGGCTCATATTTACCCAAAGTAGATTCGGCTGGGCACTGTAGCAAAATTGACTCACAGGTTTAAGTAGGTTGAAGTATTTTTTGGGGACTAGTTTCAGCCGTGGATTAACACACATTTGGAGCTCTGGATAGTATTTACAGCAGCAGGATGGTATATGTGGGACTGATTCAACATGCAATGCTGATGTTGAAGAAAGAACATGAGCTACACAAACAATACTTGTTAATATGGTTTTGGTCTTTTCATGATGTTTGTTGACTAAGTAAGTTAACATATAATATATCATCATTATTGAAGATTCTACAGCAACTTCAAAGACTCATACTGACATGGCTACCTGTCAACACATTAAAACAACTGCTTCTTCCCTTTTTACAATAACAAACAAACAAAAGAGAAACAAAAACACCAAATTCAAAAGGCACTGCATAAACCAAGCTTCTGTATTTTCCATAAATTAGATCATAAAAGAGCACACTTTGTAGCAGGAATGAAGTATAATATTCTGGAAGAAGTATCTTATAAATGCTGGATTTTATTCAATTAATGTGCATTTTCAGCAGATTTTGAAAAAACTGAGAATCTGCTAATATAATAGTGATCACTGATGCCTCAGACCAGGGTGCTACTACAGTGTGTGTAGTAAATTCACTGTGAGATTCAACCACAGTTATGATTCACAGTATTCACCTTAACTGCGGCGTGTCTGTAGGATCACAGTCCACCGCTGTCAGTTTGATTAGAGCCAAACATTTAGTCCCTTAACCACTTTAATGGGCGTTATATTCCCCAAATGAAACACTGAGGCATATTGACTTTTTAAGAGCTTCTGCTGGCAGACAACATGCAAGTTTTTCCATTACGAGGATTCTAGGAGGCACTAAAATGCACCTGAGGATTCAGCCAGAGATAAGTGGTGTTGATGTTGAAAAGGCTGTGGTGAAGTAAATGTATGCACAACCCCTACCACCACAAAACAAACACACACACACACACACACACTCTCCTCCCCCTGTCACACACTTGCCATTTATCTTTCCACTTGTTTGGAGAGACTCATCACGTCTCTGAAGATGTCATCTAATTGAGACTCATTCTGTTGTTAGTAATTCAAACTCCCCAGAGAGTTTAGGGTTAAGAACACTAACCATCCCTGAATTAGGTTGGACCAGATACATGACACTCCTGAGGTTGATCATATTTCTCAGCATGATGTCTCAAAATGCAAATACAAACATTTTCCCCACATCAAAATGATTTAGACAAAAAGAAAGAAAAGGACTCCTATGACACATAACTGAAACACTAGAATATAGATATACAACTAAACTGCAACAGCAAATATGTTTAGTGGGAAATATGCTTCCAATTCTAGACAACGTATTTGTTTTCCACTAAAATATCTGATCTTGCAATACAGTATCCACTTGTAGTGACTGCAGCGTTATTAAACTTTTTTATGGTTATATTTAGGCACTCACAGTACATGGTTAAGGTTAAGAAAAGATCACGGTCTGGTTTCATACAGAAAAAGTTGACGGTGGCTTCTGACACAATGAGTTTATTTATATTTAAACAAAACCACAGCATAACCAAGCTGTACACCTGCCATTCACCCCACCACCTCCTTGTGTGGCGAATCTACTTCTGTTTATGGCTTCATTCATAGTTTATGATAAAAGTTGTACAGTTCCTGTCTTTATTTCTATCTTTTATTTAATAATATTTCATCAAAAACAAAACATGAGCAATCAGACATTTATACAAGTTCTGAACTGACCCGTCGGTGAGCCAAACTGTTTTTGGCAGAGGAAACGCCAAATTATTAGAAAGTCTTATCTAAGCTGACCTGCTGTAATCATTCATTAGTTTACAGACTGACTACCTGTCAGTGATGACCACCCACGCTTCAGATGGTCTCTCTTTCACTTTTAGCTCCAAATAAATTAGTTTGGATAATGTGACTCAAGTGTTGGCTTGTTTATATTCTGTCCGATCATCTGACTGCTCATCAGACTTCATTGTAGTGATGCCACAGTGTACCCAAATCTCAGTAATTACTTTGGTAAGAATACATCATCATAATCAATACAGATAATGAAATTGAACACGAGACCCACATTCAAATAAACCTAAATTACCATTCACTTTTAAATTATCTTGGCGTATAACTTTATCTCCAATATCAATATACAATGCACATTTTAAGCTCCTTCAAATTGTTTTCCTACTTCTTGAGGTTCATGTAAAATGCACTTCCACTTAATAATGCAAGGCAAGTAAATTAATTTCCACCTTGCATCATACTTCATGCTCAGAGGCTCCGGTATATCCCATGATGACGCTCCCCTTTCTTTTATTTTCCATCCAGGCTCTGTTAAGATGAGCCAAACTGTTGTTAATCCCCCTCACTCCCCTGAGATTTTTCATATTTGCCATACAGTTGCATACAAGGCAAGACCTCATTATTGAAAATAATTAGCAATGCTTGACACAGAGATGTCTGTTGTTGTCTTCCAGTGTCTGTTGTTATTGGATCTCAGTGTAGTTGCAGGCAAAGACAGAGTTCCCTTCAAGATCTTTACCCTGACCTCATCCATGTCAAGCCTTCTGTCAAAACATAGCAATTTCTAAGACAGTAACTTTCATTCATATTCCTGAATTAAAATTTCTGTTCGACAAAAATCACAGTGTGTCTGTCTAGAGCTTAGGTGGGATCCAAAGACTCTACTTTTAGCCAGTGGTTTAAACTAGTTAAAGCCTTCCCACAAGGATAAATATTAGGTCCCCTGCTATTTACTGTATTTTCTAACTGCTGCTATGTCAGTTCTTATGCTGATGATACCATCTTGTATGCTGTTGTCTCCACTACAAACTAGCCCTTCTCCAGGTTACAGTCTGCTTTTGATGAGCTCCAGGCCTCTTTTACTCAGTGGGAATGTAATCAATTCAATTCTGCATTGAAATACTTCAAGCTAAAATTCAATTTGGTTTCTCATGGGAGCAGAGTTTGTTTATCCTTTCAAAACAAAACAAAATCCATTTATCCATCCATTATTTATTATACTCTCATCACCAGCTTATGTCCTATATTCATACCATTTACTGCAATATTATCCACTTTATTAGTCGAGGCAGCGGTGGCACTTACCACTGGAAGCTGTGTTAGCATACCTGGTGACATGACATGACACCAGATCACAGCTATTTTTAAATGTTTCTCATACCAACTCAGTGGTTTCCAGTACAATGCACTATACTGCAATGTAAAAAAAAAATCAGCTGTAATTTGGGTGTCTGTGTGTGTGATGTTTGCTTTGTGTGACTGATTTGTCGTGTTGTGAACTTGCATAGCATGGAATTTGTTCTCAGGTCTCTCTTTCAAAGAAGAGTTTTATCTCATTGAGACTTCTTGAATGAGTAAAGCTTAGCTGAACTAATGTGGCCATCATCCTGAACCAAACAACTGCCAACCATATTCTGTCATAGTCATGATGTATCTTGTAAATAACATAATTAAAATTAATGTCATTATCATCATTACTCCCCTCATTATCATCAAAATCCTGAAAGACCAGTGGAAGGAGAATGTGTACATCCTGCATATACTCACATGTACACAGACGTGTCTACACACATACAAATGCACACACGCACGCACACATTCTCAGAGCATTAAGTGCACTCACTCACTGCACCAAAGTCAACACGTCCACATCTGAGGAAGGAAATTATAAATTCAATTTCCATAGAGATGAGCTGAGAGTTACTTTCAGCTCCTCTTTCTATTTGAAGCTAATGAATGCAGATTGAAAAGATGTTGATTCCGTCTAAACAAACGCCCCCAACACCTGCACATCAAGTGGCAAGTCTGTCCTCTCCAGCACTAAAATAGAAAACATAATTGAAATATTCATATGCCTCTATGGACTGAGTGAAAGGAAAAGGAAATTAATAATCCATCCCATTTATTTCTCTCCCTCTCTCCTCTGTGGAGGTCTGAGAGCGTGGACAAGAGCAAGTAGTCTACTTTAAGTTAAATGGTGTAATTTGTTATCAGGGGGTGCTGATAAATTAGTGTTCTCCATTGCAGTGACGTCCCCTGTTAGTCATGATCTAAGAGGGCCTCTCTTTCTATGCTTACCTCTTTGCTCAGTCACCAGAGTGGAGGAGTAAGTATAAGCAGTGGATGGAATATAGACAGTACCTCAGAGATTGGAGCAAAGCATTACTCATGCACTACTCAGGTCGTCCATGCTAAACATGTATGGGCTTGCAGTACTGCAGGAGTCATTAAAGAAATGAATAAATAAAAATAAATAAATGAATAAATTATATATATATATATGTATGTGTGTGTGTGTGTGTGTGTGTGTGTGTGTGTGTGTGTGTGTATATATGTGTGTGTGAGTATATGCATGTGTGTATAAATGCTGTGCTTTGGTAGCCTGCAGTGTCTAAATATGTGTCTCTTGTGGTCTAGTGGATTAAAACTACAGTAACGTTTCATATAAACAGCCAACTTAAAGACCTCTCATGGTAAATTGTAATGTGCATTTCCACAGCCATAAGTCCAGACTTTTATTGTGAGAAATGTAGAAATGGTTCACTTTATTTGACAGGGGCTTAACATAAGAAAAGCTTCCAAATGTGACGACTGGAATTTAACAGTGAGTGAAAACAGTATTTGGGTTATAGAGAAACTTAGGGTATGGACATTTTGAGTTTGCACTGACAGGAGAAGAGGGAAAATTGGGAAGAAAAGTCTCTGATACAAGCCTGTTTCAAATAAAGGCCTAGTTTTCTCTACCAATGAGATAAATACATCTATGCTATGGTAACATCACATGGGACATTAGACTCAAATCCTGGTCTCTGGGGTCAAAATCCTGTGCTTTGTGTAACCTCTGTTTGACTTGTGTGCATTTTAACAATGACACACTATATATGTTTCCTCCAAAATGTATTTGGTAAGTAAATAAGAAAATATTTACTATGAGACAGGGTTGCTCTAGTTGTTTATCTTATCTCCATTGTCTCTATATGAATGAGGCAGATTGTTATGTTATGAGTGAGAAAGTCTCAGCGGGTTAGTGCCTCAGAATAAGAAAGCCAGTTTTGAACTTTTCTTTCACTTAATGTATTCAATGTATTTTGGCAGCACCAATGGCTGTAACAGTATATCCCGAGCTCTTTCAGTCACACAACTTAAAATAATAACATTGGGCTGTAGCCATGTCTCTCTTGGCCTTGCAAGTCTGTGGCTCTGCCATAGCAGCAGACATTTCTGCCTAAAAAGCACTTAACGTGCATTTTACAAATTAGATAAGGCATCGACACAGCAGCGTAGACTGAACTGGTGCATTTCATGATGGCCATAATCTGCAGCTCAGGGTAAACTGTTGTGTCAGGTGTGACCTTCATGTCAAGACAGCTTGACCTTTCTGCACAGCAGTGGAGCAGTCATATTAGAAAATAATATGGAAGTGGACAGCCAAGGAGAAAAGAACACCGGGGTGCTTGATGCTCAAATTCAGTGGTGGTGGAAAAACAAGGCAGAGGGACAGAAGGGGGACACATACTGTAGCAGAAAGAGAAATAATGGAGCAGCCAGTCAGAGACTGTTTCTGTCATGTGTTTTGTATAAAAAAAACAGCAGAAAAACCTTCTCTGCATTATGAAATTGTATTAAACAAACTATGATATATGAAACTACAAAGCAAAGGTTCAGAGAAAGGAAATTGTGACAACACATCTCACCTGTGTATGATGCGCTTAGTGCGGAGGTATCCTAGAGCCAGGGCCAATTCACAGATGTAAAGTTTGACGGTGCTCTCTGAGAAGTGGACGTTCTGCTGCAGGTGGTAGCGCAGGTCTCCTCCCAGGAGCAAGTCCACCACCATAAACATGTCCTCCTCATCCTGGAAGGAATACCTGAAGGGGAAGGCAGGGAGGAGTAAGGAGTGATGTTGAAAGGGATTTTGGTAGATGCACACAAGGGAGGGTAGAGGGAAGAGAGAGTCGTGCAATCACAATTGAAGGGGAGGTATGGATAGGTGGAAGTTGCAGAAGAACAGATGAGAGGAGGAGAGGAAGAAGCAGAAAGTGACAGCCACAAATAAGAATCTCATCTTTACCATAAAACAGTGTACAAGAATGGATTCCACAAGATGAAAATAGCACAAAGCTGAGTTGTGGGAACCCATGCTAGAGGAATGTGGGTTTTCTAACTGAGCACATTTTTTTTCTAAATGTCTGGATTGCTGCAACTTTGACGATGCAACACTTTTACTCATCAGCCATAAAAGAGGATGACAAGTTCGAATTGAACTCATGTCAGCCTTGTGCTCCTCAGGCAAATCAGCGTTTATAAGACAGTATATAAGACTTTAGTACACAGGGTTCTGACGAGAAACCTAACAAAAATTACCAATCAGTGTTTCCAACCCATGACGTCTGAAAACACAACCTCTGGAGCCTCCCAAGGTCTTTGAGGGTGGACGCTGCTCTGCTCTTTAACACTCATCACACTCCTTCACTTTGCAGAGGAAGCACCTACATATTGACTCAGTCATGCCTGAGGCAATACTCATTATCATGTCTTCAAGGCTACCAAGCTAAGAAAATTATTTCGTACAGAAGTGGCTACGATACTTAGGCAGGCCGAAGAATTTTAATACAATATAGATTTTTTTATTTTTTTTTTTATTTTTTTACTTTTCTCTGTAATTTGTCTCTTTTTTCTATTCATTGTTTTTCATCTTCTGTTCATATCTGAAGAAACAATTGTTTTTATTTAAGAACTACAGAAGTAAAGTTTCAGGCCCACATTTAGTATCAGTAATATACACGGTGTTCTGGCTTTGTACAGCAAAAGGCAAATGAGGACAGTCAACACAGAAAACATAATCTCTGCTCTGATTGCATCAGTGATCAACAAACAGATTATCCTGCCTTTTTTTTTTTAACCTTACATGAAGTGAAGTGCACAGTGTTATTGAGCATTTGAATGTCTCCTATCCCATCAACATTGGTGCTATGAAAATCTTTATTTATAGTTCGATTAAAAAAAAATCTGCACCTGCTCAGCAACACCGTCTGCTCAGGTGTCCCCCCCACCCTGCTTCTGTCTCTCTTTAGGGTGAGCAGGTTTTCCATCCGACTGTTTCCATTTCATTAAAGCAGACCATTACACCTATTAAATATTCCTTATGTCAGTGTGTGGTCTAAGGATTTGGCAGGAAAAACAGAACTGTCTGCTTAGGTGTCTCCAACAGGGAACGTGCCAAAGTTGCACAAAATGTCACTTACTTTTTAATGAATGAAATATCTTCCGATGTAAATTATTTTAAATGTTTTTTTTCCTGTGCTTAATGGTACTTTTTAATGTTGTTTTTAGTACATACTGTACCAAGTATTATTCTGTGTATTCCTCAGTCTTCCATTAGTGTGTGAGGGATATTTTATGGGACTACAACTTGTGGTCATCCATCCATTCATCCATCAATCAAACACTGGCATGCACTGAAAGCCTGTATCAGCAAGCAGCCTACTCTGTCGCCGTTTAAGAAGCTGTTGCACAAATCATCGCTGATTTCACATGCTGAGCATCCTGCTGGGGCCAGGCTTTTAGTCCCCCCCCTTCTAAATGACAAGCTAATTAGTTTCTCTCCTGCAAGTAACAAATTTATGCAAAAATACTATGAAAAAATTGCACTAGCCAACATTCCCTGGCTCGCCTAAAGCATTGCCCTGTGAACTGTGTGCAAAACTACGTCCTACATCTGCAACTTCAGATCTTCCATAAATTTGGAGAACGCTGCCACCCTTCTGAAGTCCTTCAGTATGTTCCTGATCTAAAACAATCAGGCTAGAATTTCACTGAACACTTCCGAGAGGTTTCATTGTTGACAAGGGGTTTCTGCTGGCAGATATCTGCCAGGACTATCCACCTTGACTCAGCACACTCAATGCTCAATGACCGAAGGTAGTTTTTTGCCACGTTGGTGAACTCGCTTCCTCAGGGCCCTTCTCCAATAAACTGGAGTTGGTGCTTTTCTCCACTGGATGGATAAGGATTGATTGAGCTGACTCCAAACTGTCTGCTAAGGTCTCAGATAATGCTGAGACCACTTAACTTCTGATTGGAAAGACTATCTGTGAGAACCCTGTCCCGGAGATGCTTACACATTGCCAAAGTCACAAAGATCTGCATGATGATACACTCAAACAACACTAAAAGGTATGGATCTGATTGATTGTAGCTTTGGACACGTCATGTATGAAGCACATAAAAATTTAAATTTATTGCCATCAGAGGGAGAGTAAGTATTATATAAAAGGAATATGCATTTTTAATTAAGAGTTGTGACAGTTGCAGAGGTGATTATATGTATCAATCGTGAAGGTGATCAGAGAACTGTGGGACAAAGTTTTGAAAAAATTCAAAACATTGTTTATTGCAGGTGTCGATAAATTTCAAGCCCATACTGGCAAAATATTGGACAAGGGATATGAAGAATAATCGCAGTCCCTGAATTAAGTAAATTTAACACATTTATCCATATTCAACTCAACATGACTTCACAGAACTGTGTGTGTAAGAGTAATATGTATACGTATATGCAACAATTTTAACTTATTACTTCCGGAAATAGATATTTTTTTGATGAGAGGAGACGCCACGTTAGCGCACAGACCATATCGCGAAGCACTAGCTGAGTGTGCTCTGATAAATTCTGACCAGGCTGCACAGTTTACATTGGTGCTTATTGGATCCAAGTTGGTTTTACTTTGCAGACTTGTTACAGTGTGATCAACACGTATTTTTTGCATAAACACACTGAAGTTAATGTAACTTTGTAACATTAACTTCATAATCCATTTAATTTTCAAGATCTGTCAAAATCATTATTAATTTTGAGTCATATTAAGACATATTAAAGACCCACAGAAACCCCGCAAAACAATCGTCTAAATAAATATAAAATATTGGTTTGATATCCCATCATCCTTTGTGTACATGAAAAAGTTTAGTTTGTTATTCTGTTGATATAACACAATGATAAACAGTGCCAGTGTCTATATGCGTATCAGTGTGTTTGTGTATATGCTGAATATGTGCATGTACATTGATGCAAGCTTGTTTGTATGTGAGTATGTATGCACACACATGCAAGTATGTGCATGTATATTATATGTCTGTATATGTATGCATTTACTTAAGAAACAATACTTATTGACTGACGTGACTAAAGTGTGTTCATAATATTTAACGTTTTTGTATTAGGTTTAATAAATTATGGCTACAGCCTACACCTTATTGTCATTGTTTTTTTTTTGTTTGTTTTGGGGGTTTTTTTGGTCAAAATGACAGAGACCTTTCGTTGATGTAATATGTTAAATTCTATCAATCCTGTATTTTTTTTTAAAGCAAAAGTGACAACAAGATCCTCACGGATATGGAGGCAAGATTACTTAAAAGATACACATTCTGAGAAGAGTAGACTTTTACGGGGAGTCTACAAAGACTCTGGAAAATATCAAAGTTCCATCTGCTACTGTTAGATGTAAGGGAGTGATAACTGAAGCAACAAAGTGGCTCAGTGCGTGTGTGTGAGTTTGTGTGTGTGCATGCATGAGAGAGAGAGAGAGAGAGAGAGACACTGATGGCACAGAGAGAGAGGAAGCACAGATCAAACAGGAGTCATATTAACATCACATTCTCTTAAATATCAAAGCACTGCCTCACTTTGATACGGGATTTGTAGCTTTTGGGACTGACACAAATCTGACTGGGTTCATAGGTTGTCAAAACATTTCTATATAATTATCCACAGTGCTCACACTGCTCTGTTCCTGAGTACCTGTATGGACATCTGAAGGACTAATCAATCACGAATGGAGACTGATTAGTTTGTAAAAATATTGTCAAGGGGGAAAACATGATATAGGATATAGGCACTCATCAAGTGCAATACATTTGGGAAAAAAGGCAAAGCCCGAAGTGTGTGTGAAATATTCATGACTGTGATACTGTGATAAGCAAGGCTAAAAACAAGGCTAGCTGGAAACTATAAACCAAAGCAAGGAAAACAAGCTTTTCAGTGGTTTAAAGTGTGAGCTAGACAGCAGTCTGTGTTTGCTGGATGGACTCCATCTTACCCCGAAACTATCAATCATTTGATTTAAGTGGCTGTTGCTCATTCTCTCTCTGTCTCTTTCCAGGCCTCTCTCTCTCTCACCCACACACACACACACACACCTTGAATGTAAATACCTCTAACCCAGCAGAGTTAGTTAAGGTGGTAAAGCGGCTGCTGTCACAAGCATTTAGGAGACACGACCTGGACTTTAATTGCTCTTTTTCCTGGCAGAGAAACACCAGCTTCTTCCAGGGAAACAGCACTTTATTTATTTAATTGCTGTTGTATATAATGTATACAATGAGACAATTTCTTCTAGTGTTGTGGGTTCATTTAATGTTCTAGACTTAAATCTTAAACTTTATAATTTTTAACTTAATCTTTAAATTTAGTTCTATTTCATCATTCATTACTTATTTTGATGAAGTAATTGTTTTTTTGTTAATTACTCATATTAACAATTTAATTATGTCTATTTATTTCATTTTTATTTAATCTTTACTAGAGATGTCCCAAGCTGATCCCAAGGATTAGTATTTTGGGATATTTCAGTGGACTGCTGTCTGCTAAAATAAAGCAGAACAAATCAGTTTTGATGCTCAATATCAAAGGACTAGGATTGAGGTTGGGACAAAAAAAAAAACAACTGCCAAATTGCTGTTAGTGCTTAATTTATCACTTTCTGTAAAGTACGGGGTTTTTTCTTTGCAAACCCCCCCTCACCGGGTTATAAGAAGATAGTGGTCAACTGGTCTTTAGAAAATGAATTGTTAGAAACGGTTAAAACAGATAATAATATGAAAATGCAGTGTATTATTACTTTAACCTACATAGCTACTGGATGACTTTTCACATTCTAGGTGTAGAGTGACACTAAGACCATCAAGTGAATTGATAGTGCACTTCAGACCTCTGTGAAACCAGTTTAATCAAGTAGAAAACCAGCTCTCATGCTTGGCATGTTTTCTGTCCCACAAGTCGTCACAAAGCCAAGGTGGTACTCAGAGCAATCCCTCACGTGGTTGGTCAGGAACAAAGCTGCCATGAAGAGGGTTGACAGCCCAGTCTGGTTGTACACACAGTGAGGCACATACAGCACACTGATTACTAAAAGGAGCAAACACATGTGTACTCAGACATACTAACACCCAGCAGCCAGGTGTATGAGCCAACTGCCTTTTTCTTTAGGTTACAGCTGCTGAAACTTTATTTTATAGGTCTTAATAAAGTCCCAAATCTAATGCACATACTCACAGACATAGGCCTGCACACATGCAAGCAGGCATGTCCACACAAACACACATAGTGTATACAGTGCCTGTTTTTGTACTGTTTTAGCACTTGATTGTCTGAATAAGCTCACATTATTGCACTTACTAATAATTTCTTGTGCTACACTCACAGTGTTAGGTATTAAAGCTGCAAATCAACAACCTCCCCCCGGGGCTGACTGACCTGGTGCTAATTGAGCTAATTGAGAAATGCAATTTCAGCAATATCTCCACTCTACTTAGAATGTAAATTGGTCTCCTATGCCAATAAAAGCCCCCCCCAAGTCTGCTGTCTCTCTCTCACTGAAATGGTGACATGGTTCTTGGAGAGTGCTTGAATATGAATGAGTTTCCTCTGGTCTGCTGCCACTGCTGTCAAAATGAATTAGAAATGGTACTCATTAAGCAGTTTGTCACATGTATACTCTGGGTCAAGAAAGGTACCTATGTTACCATTAATGGGACTTTGTATATGACTAGTATGAAAAAATTCCTTGTATGTGAAAGCATACTTGGCAATAAAACTGATTCTGATTCTGATTCTGATTCTGATGAGTAAAAAGAGCCTGTTTTGTGTTGAAGCAGTGCATTGTCATTTGTAGTTTTATGTTGAAAATATTACTGAAAATCATTTGAGAACTCACCTCTTGAGTAACAAGTTTTTTAAAAAGAAAAAGAAAAGAAGTGAGGTAGAAAAATAAGGGCATCACAGCTGAGCAGCTGTGACCAAGTGATCCAATATACACTTTGTTAGTGTTACTCTCTTTTCCTGGAACACAATAATTAACTATTACGAGGTAACAATTGACACCCGCATTAACAGCATATGGCTACACACTGGTTTTCACAGCTGCAATATGCACAAGTGCATCAAAAATAAATAAAAGATGCAAACTATTGTGAGGATTTCATGGGCTCTGTTTTACATCAATCGTAGTAGTATACATAATGGTTTGTGACCTTTATAACTAATCAGTTACATGAACTGCATACTACTGGCAAAAAGTAAAGATAGGACTACACTGTTGACTGTCTGTCTATTGCAGCTGCATTGGGCTGAAAAAGGCAGACAGTGAGAGAACCACAACAGGTTCTCAAGCATCCATCAGCAGCTGTTGCTTGATGCATGTTTGGTAGAGAGTAGAGAGCAGCATTCAGACTGCAGATTAGCACCTGTACGTTGAAATGGTGCAGACTTTTCATTAGCGTTCCTGGCATCAAGCCTTCATTTTCTCTACCTTCCTAGTTCTTTCTTGTCCTCCTGTTGCCCCCCCCCTCTCTCACTCTTTTGGTGTCTGTCTCTGCTCCGATACACATGCATTTCAATGTAACCTCTTGGTGGCCTCCAGGCAGTCAGTCTGATGGGAGAGCATCCTGCATGGAGCTTTTAGAGGCAGAGACACCCCAGGCCACTTCAGTAATGGAAGTCTCCAGAAACCACGGTGGCTCAGAGGCTAATGGTAACGTTGGCTTACAAAAAGACTTCCTTTCCCTTGTTCAAAGGTAACAGTTATGGCAGGTGATGTTTAATATTACTAAAGCTGCTGTAATTTACAAAATCCATTAGATTCCTATTTTTTTTACTGATGGAAAAACTGAAATTATTATTGTTTTAAGCAAATTATGGCCCCCAAATTATAGCAGGATAGGTCTTCATGCTGCAGTATTCAGCAAAAAATTTACTATTTTTAATTACTTACAGTATATGCTTAAATAAGCACTTCTTTTCTTTCTATAAAAGCAATGGCAATATTGGCAATATTCCTAAATGTATCCCTTCTCTGAAATGAGAATATCACTTTGTAGCACCAGTTAATTACTGGGCTTCTTAGGAAGGACTTCTTTTTTCCTTGCAAAAACTTATCTTCCATTACCTGTTTATGAAGTAAATGAACAAAACCTCTTTATTCTACACTTTCGAGTGATTTTTATCAATTAACATATTTCTCCATAAAACATAAAAACCACATCAATGAGCTTCAGTAACAAAATGGTCAATCAAGACATTTAGCTCAAGATGTTGCAATTATGGTGATTAGACATACATACTACCCATGCACACATGCACACAGGCACACACATACTGTACACACACACACACACACACACACACACACACACACCATCTGACGAAGGCCCCTTGCTGAAATGGACACAGCCGGCCAGCTGCTCAGACTGTGACTTGTTGGATCGATGCCGACAGCCCCCCGACCTCTCTTCCACCCCATCTCCAAACACCTCCCTTTGACTGACAGCTCTCATCAGCCTGTGTCCAATGCTCCCTGAACACACATGCTTGGAGGCACTTGTGCAAAAATACACACACACGCTGTACAAAAAGCACAAGGGAACTGAATGTACTCACATAATAAATATAACACTAAAATTACACTTTTAGTTAGAGAGTGAAGTGATATCTAAGTCTAAACATTTTTACTTCCACAAAGGTAACACCTAGGCTCAGTAATGGTACTTGATCAGGATGTTTTCTAATTCTTACAACCCCTGATTTTATGATCTTCCATTTAACCAGGTCACCTTGACATCAGGCCAAATACTTGACATGTTGCTTTCTAGTTCAGCAATGCCTGCAGTGATAATGAGGATGTGCACATTTCGCAGATACACAAGGACATAGTTTGTACAAGCTGATCTTCCTATTTCTTACTTATAATAGTGGAGTCTAGAATTAAGCTTATTAAGCTCCTTCCATTGTATGCTTGTAGTTAAGCAGACTGTCGTGCCTGTATGATACAACATATCTGGTGTACCAGACCTTTTATGTAAGGATGCATAGAGAATACTCGTCATTGCCTTTTTGGGACATTATGTCATCAGTGTTTGGTCCTATAAAAGAAAAAATGCATATGAATGGGGAGTAACACTGAATGATGTCATGTTGTACATAGAAATGAAATGCATTAGGAAGATTACATAATAACTGAGCAAAAATGTCTCCCTGAAGCAAGTAAAGCTTTTACTCCACAGTCTTACACAATCTTACACGTACATTAACAAAAAGACTTTTGTTAATGTACGTCTACATACTTCTTTTCTTTTGACAGTTATGCAATTTTCTTTTAAAATTTCCAATACTGTGTTACATCATACATTTGTCATAGAGGTTAGAAATAGGAGATGCCATTGAATGAACTGTTCAATGGACTTTGATAAAAGCAGATGTAGTTGTGAAATCTCAACCACGCATTTTAACAAGGTTGGCAGTAAACATTATTATTATGTGTCCAAGCTGGTGAAAGAAACAAAAAACAGAAGATTTTTGATGATATAATTTCTTAAAATGGAAAAACTTTTCAACCAAATGAATTTAAGTCTTGAATCTTCTCGAAGCTCTCTCCATGGATTAAGTGCCAGTCCAAGGGTGGTTGTTCCACAGTCTATCATTTCTGCTGCCTGGGGAAAGCTACCAATAACTACCAGGGAAAACAAAAGCGCTATCCTGTTTTAGTTGCACAATGGCAGATGGACTTCCTTTGCGCCGTAAATTGAGCCTTCATTTTCTCAGGAGATTTCCTAGTCTATAATTGTGTGGTGGGGGATGGAGTGACTCTCATACTTGATTATTTGATTATGTCAACAAATAAGCAGCTGAATCCACCGAATAGTGATAGAGGTAAGGAGAGACACTTGCACTATGTTAAACAGTGGCTGTCCATTTTAATATTGGCTAGTTGGTTTCATTCGAGTGAATTAACTAGCTAGCTAGCTAGCTAACATTAATTACATGCATCCAATGTCAGACTTGTTGAAATGCTTTTTGTTCAAATCAGTTTGTGTAAAGCATTAAAATTAGGTGTCACTTTATATTTTTATTTTCATTGCAAGATTACACTAATGGTGCCTAGTGACGTTTGTGTATGAGTATAAATTCTTCACTGATGCAGATGCAATTAAAAAGACTACATCAATCAAAGCTCAGCTTTGGGAAGTAAAGAGATACGGGACAAGATGAGGAGACTGAGAGAAAAAGAAAGAGAAATGAGAGAAGAAGGTACTTCCCCTGTGCCCGGGACAGGACTAGCATTATGTCCCCTGTGCTGTTCAGCACAAAAAAACTAACTGACCTGATCACATTCTAACAATGCAGGCCATATTACCACATATATATATATATGTTCTTTGGTAATTACAATCAAAGCTATAAGTTCACTTAAACAACATGAAGCTAGCATAATATAGAGTCATAACATAGTATTATTATATATTATTGTGTGAAACACATTTTGCTCACATAATGTGCTGATTAAGACACATTTCTATAATTCATATACAGAATAATGCAAATTCAAACACAAAGACAAAATAAAGAAGGTGTTCTCTTCTGTCTTGCCAAACTGTAGATCATTCTTTGCCACATAACCTGATTTTCATTCATTACTGCTTGACAAATAATTTATGCTACTGCCCACTGACATAGTTTTAAGAAACTGCTGTCCAACTTTGCCTTCCAAATGTCTTAAAATGCACATATGTAGATCAGGGAAATCAAAATGGGATTCATGGGACTGCAGGCATGAAGATTGGCAACGATTTTAAGGCAAGTGCATGATAGGAATATCTACCGCCGGGGCGTAATGATGGCCTGTACTCCACAACATAATCTCATTGTCAAGACAGAGATGGCTGAGAAACAGCCAAAGAGGAGAAGATCAGAAGAACAAAAATTAACATCTGTGAGGCATTCCAACTGTGGAGACTGTATGGTCGGACTGGGAAAGAAATTCAGAGAGGGCCGATAAAAACTTGAAAAATTGAAAGAGCTTTTGAAGGACCACTGAAGGGAGGGGTATTTGTTTTGCTGTTGAGTTCAAATAGTCTTTCTCCAGAATCACTAATGCCACCTTTAAAATAGGCAGCAAGACTGAAAGCTAAAGACAGCTGCAGCTGAAGCTGGCTGCCATCTCCCTTCCGCTCTGACGCTCTCTGTCTTTGAGTGTCAGAGCATTGCAGTGCCAATAAGGGCTCCCCTTACACACTGCAGGCACAACGGGCTGCCCGACCAGTGCTGGCACATCAGTAAACTGACCGTACCACAGCCTTAATGCCAGAGGTTAAGATTCTTCAAAATTAGTATCCATATTATACTATATTATTTTCCACAGAGAGAAAATAACTTGTCTTCCAAGAGCATTGTTGCTTGGCTGCACACTGTGCTGAGACCGACACCTGGGGTCATGACCAGTAGCAAGTGCACTGACAGCAGGAGGAGAGAAAAGGAGGTGAAGCAGGTGGAGGAAAAGGAGGAGGAAAAAAAAAACAAAGGTGAGAGAAGAGGAAGAAAAGGTGAATGAAAAGAGGACAGAGGAAGAAAGTGAGAGGAAAGGCCAGGGGACGGAAGAAAAATACAGCCTGGTTTTCTGCATGTAGTTTTCTGCAGTGCGGTTCATATGCCTGCAGGTAATCACTCCCTGTCTCTGACCTTGAGCGCTTACCTCAGGACAATCATAACTTACGCCAACTCAACACAGCGAGAGAGACAGAAAGAGAGAGAGAGAGGGAGTGGGCGAGTGGGCACAGCGCTGACCCAAGCACATCTCTAGAGGAAATCACCCCCACCCAGGGGGGGTTTACGCTGCCAAAAGCATTAACTTCCAACCTTCTTTTTTGTCCAACACAGCATGCAATCAAGCAAGAAAGCAGGCACTGGCATTGTTTGTCTGATGAGTCTGTATGCTCCACTTCTCTCTCTATTCTTCTCATTTTCCTTCTCTGCCTCTTCTCTCTACACTGTGGCTATTCTCCCATTTCCTGCGCCTTGCTGTCCTTTCCTATCCTCTCCTCTTTTTAATGTGATTCTGTCTCTCTTATTCATTCCCAGCGTGGGAGGATTTAGGATTTAGTTTTGTTTCCCTCAAATTAGTAATTAAAAGACTGATTCTGCCAGAGTAGTGCTCTCAGAAATACATAGAATTGAAATTAAAGAAAGGGGAAGGAGGTGAAGAGGAGACAAAAGTGGGACAGATGACAAAGTGTTGAGGAGTAAAAAAAAAAAAAAATATATATATATATATATATATATATATATATATATATATATATATATATAAATGGATGCATGGAGAGCATTGCTGCTACAAGTCAAATTGTCTAATTTAATTGGTCAAGTGTTTTTATAGGGAGCTGCCTAGATCACAAAGGGAAGCCAAACCTGTAAATCAAATGAGGAATAATACAACATGCAATAAATAAATAAATACATATGCTTTTATTTTTAAAAACTGGACTGCAGGGACTGTGGCTGTTATTCTTTGTCTTTGGAAAAACATTCCCTCCTCTCTGCTGTTCTGCTTGACAGAAAAGCAGGGTGGCTTCCTCTTAAACATTGCAGAGTGGGAGTTCTTATCAAGAATTAATGATGCCTTTCAGACGGGAAAGTTAACCAGCCATACTTATCAGCCATCTTGAAAGTATGATTCCTGTTGCTCAATAAGCTGGGGCTTTCAAATTATGATGAATGAGTTGCTTAAAAGTACCTGATGAGTCATCTTAGTTTAGCACACAGTTTGAATCACCTTGTACAGTGTTGAAGAAAAGATTTCCTCAATCCCCAAATGCGGTGGGGTGAACAAGAAGCTAGAGTTGTGCGAGAGTCATGTCCATAAAAGCAGAGTTTGGATCAGTGAGCAAACTACATTTTCCTTTTAGTAACTTCAAAGGGTGAGATGATGTGGATGGGGGCTTGTGAGCGTTCTCCAGTGGTCAACACCTTTCTGCATGCATCTGCAGACTCAATCCAAGACTGTGAGGAAGGCTTTTTTTTAATGGGTGATGCTCCCTCTGTGTGTCTGTACAGTCACGGTTTTAATGGACAGGGTGCAATCACCATAAAAATCTAAAGGGTGACACAGAGTGCACTGCCAAACCATTCAAACGGCTGTTATGTCTGATGGTAATAACCAGTGTAAACGCACAACCCTTTGTGCAGATGACTTGTTGAAGTTGAAATGATTCACAGCAGCTTTTTGTTTAAATATTTAAGGAATGGATGAGTATACGTTGTCAAAGTCACTCAGTGCTACGTTTACAGCACTCTGACTTTGAATTCAACAAGTAGAAAAAGTAATTTCCTGTTTTCAAGAAATGACCCAGTAATTTGCTCTGTCATTCACAGGACTCTTTACAGACCTAATTCATACTTAGTGATACACAACCACACATTCAAATACTTATTCGCTAAAGCATGGTAGCTTACCAGAAGTTGACCAGGAATGGATGTTCAAGGTTCTGCATGATCTGCAGCTCTTTCAGGACATTCCTCACTTCGTTCCGCTCCACACATTTTAGCTTGTTCATGTACTTCATGGCATACATCTTCTTAGTGTCCTTCTTCTGCACAATGCAGACCTGATAAGATCACATAAGGGTTAATTCCTTTCATTGCCATGGTCAAAACAGCCTGAATATTTTGTTGGTGTTCCACTTCATCTCTTATGCTTTAGTTCTTTCAAGGCAGTAAAAAAACAAGTGGTATATTGCTTTCTGTATTAATACCGTCCATACAAATGACTGCAGCTATGATAAATATCATGCTCAAATGTGATTATGATATATGAATATGAAATATATAATATTAATAATTTTATCTGTATAGCACTCTTCAAGTGTGGTACACATATTACCTGTAGTTAATAATGTTGCATGACACAGAAAAACTGTGTAATGCACTCTTATCAGTTGCTAATTTGTTTACTTTTTAATTGTGTAGATGTTTCATTTCACCAGGTTTCATGAAATAGAATTCTGATAATCTGTCTGACATATTGAAAACTGATGTAGTTTTGCAAAACATTGCTGCACAGTAGTGCGTTTTCCATCATTCATCCATGTTTGTCTAAACTTCATGATTGCATGTGAAACAATGAAACATGGGATGTTAGTAACATCACTGCAATAACCATAAATGTCCATCGTACAAGGTCAAAAGGTTGGAAGGAAACGTGAGGATTTCTCTTTAATCTCTGTTATCACGAATTTAATCCTCTTAAGACATTAAACTTTTTACAACAGTACTAGAGCATTTTGAGATGGCGTTCATTCGAGTCGATAGTGCATGGCAGTTTGGAAAGTCAACGTTTTCTTTTCAAGATTGCATAAAATGCTCGGAAACACAACTCAGTGCTTACACCAGTGAAAATAAAAAGCATGACTGTGATGTGACGCTGCAAAATGCAGAATGTAACACCTGGTGCGATCTGGGTAGCTGTCATTGCGTGTATACATCAAACTGTGCATGATTAGCCCCTCTTGACAATGTGTCTGAGCATAGTCAGTATTTCCAATATGGAACAGTGTAATACCCCATATTTATTTGTAGTCGTACTTGTCTGTGCTACAAGCGTCAATAAGCCAGTGATTACTGCTATCTAAGAGAGTGATCTGTGGACCAGCTGGCACAGTTAATCAGCCAAACCCTGATCGCATCACTCCTCCCATTGAACAGCTTGCCATCTACTGTGATTAGACTGCTTATCTGTTGTTGGACAGAGTATTGATGCTGTGTGGGTCTTTTATGTGTGTACGCATGTGCATGTGTGCATGCATGTACATGGCTACATGTTCTTACATGTACTGTTAGTGCTGATGTGAATTACTCTTGACTATATGGCTTAACAGTAAGCGGAAACATGCCTGCTGTCCCCTCTGATTTGTTTCCACAGAGCTGCTGGTTGGTGTCAAGCAAATTAAACCTGAAGGCTCTACTAGACTGTATATGATAATATTGTACTGACAGAGAGGCCACATGGTATTTTATTGGCAACAACATGTGCCTCATGATAAAAGTCCTCTTCGAGGAAATCAAAGGGGATCATATAGAGCTAAAACAAGTAGTTGATCCACAGGAAAATTACTGGCGACTATTTTAAAAATCAGTTAAGTCATTTTTCAAACAGAAATGCTGAAGTGTCTCTGCTTCCAGCTTTTACGTTGTGAGGATTTGGGTCTTTTTATCGTCTAATGTGATTGTAAACTGACTGTCTTTTACACCAAACAAGCCATTTGATGATATCTTCAGCTTTAGGAAGTTGTGATGGATATTTTTCACTTTATTCTCAGATTATATTGAAAAAGTGAATAATCTAGAAAATAAGCAAATTAATCATTAATGAAACTAATCAGTAGTTACACATGGAGAATGATTTTGAGTTTTGTTTTATATTTATTTCCTGTTTTTTTCAGTCTTTTTTGGCTGGACTCCAACATCGCGCATTGTCACTAGATTTAGAAACTTTTTTCAAACAAGACTGTACCTCTTATTACAGCCAGTCAACCAAGCTGTTCTGGTTTCCCAGTTGCTTGGAAACTGCAGGGAATATCGCTATGATCAATTACATGTATCAAACAGAGGGAGGTAGCAATAAAGGCCTGCCTTAAATAAAGGTCTGTAATGTTCTGGAGTTGAATAAAATAAAAGCTAAACTATCATGGATCTCAGACAGAGGCTGCGTGCTGTGTGAGAGACAAAAAAAGATAATCTGTTGCCTCAAACCTTCTCTCTGAGTGATCATTTTCACACTGAAACATACTAGAACATTATTCCAACTTAACTAATATCTCAGTAACATGGGTACATCTTTTTTTTCTCTCTTCTGTTTGAACAGAAAACACTTTGGCAAACATGGACTTACTTTTCCGAAGCTTCCTTTTCCTATTGCCCTCAAGATCTGGAAGTGGTCGAAATTGACTGTGGGAAAGAAGAGTAGAAAATCTCAGTGAATCTCTCTGTGAACTGAAATACAGAACAGCGAGTTAAACCAGAAATCTGAAATGTTTTTGTTTTTTCCCTTTTAATTAGAATATCATCTCTAGCTATCAAAACAAGGTAAAACTAAAACTCTGTCCCATTTGCTGTAGCTTAAACATTAAAAAAGTTATGGATTATAGCTTTATTTACATGAACCGAACCTGCTGGCTTCTGAAGCAGAAAATGTGCGCTATATGAAATAATATAAGTAAACTTTTATGAACACCAAATGGCATGTCCCTCTTTTTGAAAATTAGAATCAGGTCATTGAGTCAATATAAATGGTAAGAGATGAATGTTTAGCATCAGAACAATTACAGTTGGTTCACTGTGAGCTTTGCTTTGAGCTCATTTGAACAACGTAACAGTCAAGCTGAAGCAGATGGAGGTCTCCAGGGCAACCACAGGTCACTGACATTATATAGCACAGAATTCAAACAAGCCGCAGCACAAAGACATCTTTTATGAGCGTTGCATGTTTTTGCCTCTGAACAAAAGACATATTTTTAGTCATCTTTTTTGCCGCTTGGTATCCTCCCCAGCCTTTGTATCATGCTCTCCTCTGCACACTTGCTCTGGCTCTCTTTCTGTCTCACACACAAACACACACACACACAACCTAAACCAGAGCAGAGAACTCCCCATCTCGCTCTCCATCTATCAGCAACATTTATCGCCAATTGAAACCGGATGGGGCTGTTTGTTTCCTGCTGCTATGACAACCAGGACAGAAGGTTTTCCCTCTCTGCTGTTTCCCCGAGGATGGAATGGCTGCTGCCCACTCCCTGACCACACACATATATTCACAAAGCATTCAGTCGCTCTCAAAACATGCACAATATAGTGCTGACTTAAAGCATCACCTGCCTCTCTTTTAACAGTACAGCTTGGAAACACACACACACACACACACACACACACACACACACACACACACACACACTCTCTCACTCACTCACACATTCTGCCTGCAGTCACTAGATCTATTGGATGTGACAGTTAATGTTATGCTCTGTTAGTCACGTATCACTGGCACTTCCTTCTCTCGCACTATCTGTGTTCGAGTGTTTACACAACCTAGTCTGATAGGGGCCATATGAGGCCTACTTTATAACACACACACACACGCACAGACACACATCACAGACTTAAAGTTGCCAGCGTATATACTCAACATACACACAGTAAATATAAACATGGTCATTTCCTGCTGAGCTACTTGTAGATTCTGCTCTGAGAGAGACAGCTGTGGTTGTCGATGACCGGGCAGAGCTCTGTGATCGCACAGAGAGAGAGAGAGAGAGAGAGAGAGAGAGAAATGGAAAGAAAGGGAGAGAAAGCAAGGAGCACAAGAGGATGGGGGGGGGGGGGGGGGGTATTTTACCAGCAGGACTTTGAATGGTTAAATGTGCTTTATGAAATGATGGACACACCAGCAACGGAGCGTGTAATGATCGAAATCTTTAGACGAGTGGAATTGACACATTGACAGCCTCTCCATGGCTTAAACTAAGTGAGGAAATCATCTAACTGAGGATCTCATCTGCTAGTCAATTTGAATTTGACTGACACATGCTAATCAGTTTGGATTGACGTTAGTCACGCTTGTTGAGTCTCTCACGCTCTCTGTATGACTGCACTGAACTGTATGTCTATGCCTGTCTTTGTCTGTCTGCCAGAAGTCGTCTTCGTCCACACTAAGTTGAGTAAAGTTGAATATTTTGGATGTTTTCCTCTTTGTTTTGCCTGTCTGCTTACCCTCACAGCACTCATATACTCCAAAATGGAGAGACAGGTTGTTCTATTTTTACTACATTGGGCGATGTGTGGACACATGTGCAGTCATGCATTTTGGGCCACGTGTAGATGTCTGCAAAGATGCCCACACGGGCCTTTGCAGTCGAGGACAGATGAGAAATTTTACTTCTCGCAGACCCGCACAGCCAGTCAGTGAGAACTTTATATAATGTGAGCTTAAGATGGTGTTTTTGACTCCCTAAACGGACCTTCTGAAAATGGTCTTCAAAGTGGATAAACCAGAAAACACCAGCTGCAAGTTTTCATCTGAGAGAGAAAAAGTGAGCCTTTGAGCCTTTATTTCAGCCCCAAGCTCACTGGTTCCAACCAGAGATCTTTAAAATCAGGTCACGAATACAGAGTTACATTTTTTTTTTTTTTTAAGAAATATATTTTTTTAAAACAGCTGGGCATTGTAGTTTCTAGCAAACAATACTCAAACATATACAGTACAACTTATAGAAGGAAATAGTGTTTTTGCTGGGGACTATTTTCAGCCGGAGATCAATAAACATGTTCTCCAATGAGAATTTACAGCAGCAGGACAGTGTACGTTTGTTAAAACACAGCATAGGTGATCACAAAGCAGGAGGGAACAGGGTTCAACCACCAAAGACGCAACAGAGCAAACAGAGCAACTTCTTCACAGATGTTGGCTGTGATGCCGACTTTTATTGTTTGGTGAATTTGAATGACATTTTCAATATTAGCCAGCTCAGTGTGGACATACTGCCTCCCCCTGTCCCCCCCCCTCTTGCTCTCTCTCCTCTCCTCATTCCCGCCTCACACAGACGCCTGTAAATCACTGAAGGACCCACAAACGTGGGAACATCAGCACTCACACAGTTGCTCTGACAACTGAAACAGAGCCCATGGGTCCATGTGCCACTGCAATGTGAATAAAGTATGATCAGCAGTAAACGGGGCATGTCCATTAGCCAGAGTCTCCCAGTTACACAAAGTGGAAAATGTATGTGGCGCATAAGGGACAAGCATCATTCTCTGAGGAGATAAACATGTCTTGACAGAGTTCACCTTCATGCACACACCTCTCTGTAAATCAACGAGTATGGGTTGAGTATGAACTATAAAATATGCATCTGTCTCTGCAGTGATGCCGGCAAGGAAAACTGAGAATGTATTCTGATTCTTAGCAATGAAATATGAAATATGCATGCAGTTATTATGCAATTATTTGGAAATTGAATCATAAAATAATTTCTGCTGCTTTAGATGTAAAAGAAAAATGTATGTCTTGGTTGTTTTGTATCTGTTGTGTACAACATAGTCAGTTTGTCCTCTGACAAACATCACAGAAGATGATAGAATTTGACTGGACACTAGCTTGGTTTTCATTGCAGTTTTGTGCAAAATAGAAGCTTTTTTTTTTCTTTCTTTTTAGAAAAGTCAGCAAAACACAATTGTGGATTGTCTGTGATTCCATTGAGTAATGTTATGCAAATAAAGCTGGGTTTTTTCCTCTCATGATATCATTCCAATTAAACATGACCGGGTTTCCAGCAGTGTGCCTCTTGGTTGGAACTGGCTCCCTGGGCCATGATATGGCAGGCGGAAAAAGGAAACAAAGTGTTTCCATTTCAACGTTGCAAATATTGCAATGTCAAATAGTCTGAAAAACAACTTCATGCGAGCGAAGTTTGGCAGTTTGGCAGTTTTAATATTCTGTGTATGAAATACGCTGCGAAGTATTTTGCAAGTCTGGGCCTGATGGTGGCACAATACAGTTCAACCACAATCTAAACTGAAAATGAAAAGGGCTCAAAGACAAATCCAAAATGTTCTTCAAAACTTCACTACCAACTATATTTAAAACTCTCAGATAGTTTTTCAGCTGCACAGCAACTATAGATGAATAGTACCACTGCATGAGCAAACCACAAACCATTTACTTACATTAATAATATATTTTTGAAATGTCACCAGTGTTGCATTAACAAACAAACATAAATTCCACTTGTGTAGACAATACCACCATGCAGCGACTGTTGATGCTCCTGAAGTATAAAGAGGAAAATTGTATTTGCATCTTTATTACCACTCACAGTGGCAATACTGTCAGTGACTACTAACCGTCATCATAGGATTAAAATTGGAGATTCTCAGCAGAACAAAAGGTGTAGTAATATTTGGAGCAACAGTTTCCATGTCAACGATCCATGTCAAAAATAACAAACTCACAACTTTGGGTTCCTCTTTTTCGTTTCATCTCAATTTTTTTTATTTCTTTGCACACAGTCTGGATTTTTTCTTTCAATGGAGTAAAGTGTGTGAAGTGCACCAATCTACAAAGTAAATCAATAGAATATTTCAACTCATTGTTTCCATTTCTCTTTCTTCCTTTTCTCTCTCAGGCTCCAATTATCTCTCCTCATCACATCCCTGTCTGTGCCCCTCTCTCCCCCGTTCGTGTTTCCCAGGTGTCTTTGGAGTTCATATGGAGCAGTCAGGGGATACACATGCAATAGCCACGCTGCACTAATGTCAAACAATAACAAAGTCAAGGAACATCCATCTAGTTACTCAGATCTCAGAAGGAGAACCCTTCCTGTCTCTGACGTGGGTTTCATCAGCGAGGGGATTACTTTGTTTCCAGTGAGCCAGGATTTTTTTTTTTTTTTCTCATTCAAAACGATGCGTCTGTGTGTTTATTATTATTGTTATGCCCTCGGTGAAATCGCCTACGCTGTTTTGTGAGAGAGAAGGTGCACTGTTCCATTAACTCAGAGTTCAGAGAAGCTCTGTTATGAGTGACATTTCCAGAACAGCACGCTAGATGACTAAGCTCGCAAGGTTAACCATGAATAATGATTTCCTCTTTGATAGAGGTTGCCTTCAGTGAAAAAGAGAACGCCATAGATATGGATTTCATTAGAGGATGCGAAGCAGTAATTTGACACAGTCAGGGTGAAAAAACAATCTTGGTTTGTCACACGATGAAATTTATATCTCAGCACACAAAGAAATTGTAAAAAAAATTCTAATGACAATGAATGGATTAATTACTGTCAAATGCGCTAAAGCGAAAACAGATATTACACGTCAGCTTTATAAAAAAGAATCAAATCTACAATAAGGAAAAACCCAGGGAAGCCTCTTCACTACTGACTCATATAACTGTGACTTATTTGAAGCCCCCTGGACACAGCCAGAGTGGAAATATTTTCAGAGACTGACACAGATCAATAAAGTCACATTGTATTATCGACTCAGGTCACAAAGAAAAATTAAAAACTAAGAGCTTTGCCAATCAAAGTAATAACTTCATTCATTGCTGACCTTGATGGTAGTCGGTATTAAAAAATTTCACATAACAACTTGGCAGGATTCAAGCAATTGTCATTAATCATAATTATGAAGATTTTTAACACCAAAGCCAAAAGTAGGGAACAATGTCCAGAAGAGTTCCATGAATATGTTTTGTTTCTCAGGAAAACAACTTTCTAATCTGTTCTTTTCTATTCCCTAAACTATCTTTGCATAAATATCCAAAGCTGTGGCCACATCAATGACAAACTGTGGCTACAGCCAGGCGTGTTCCTCTTTTCTATTGCTAAGAAAGACTAATGACAAACCTAATTAGCATTACATCAGTATAACCATAAGTCAGAGCAAGTAAGTGTACTTAATCTTTTCAGGTAATAAGAATAGCTTAACACATTGATAACCCTGCAAAACAAGTGGACACCTTGGCATAAGGCCACAGCTTTAAATGCTGCTCACATCTAGTGTTATTTCAAGCTTGTTTTAGCCACCTTCCCATGTTTGAGCCACAAAAGTAGACAGATGAAAAAGAAGAGTGGTCATGTAAGAATTTCTGGATGTTTTAACACTCACCCTCGTCTGTGTCATCAGTGACCGGAGCCTTGCTGGACTGTCCGAGCCCCATGACTGCTCCTCTTACAGCTTCTCCTGTTCTGCTCCCTTTGCTTAACTCAGCATTGAACGGCACTCCCTCTGAGACGCGCTCATAGCCTGGTCAACACTTGCCCCTCACACTCACACACACACACACACACACACACACACACACACACACACACACACACACACTCACACACACACAGTCTCACGTGCTGGACTGCTCAGCTCTGTCTGTCCTCACTGCCGTTTAGATGAACGCAGGCAGACGGACGACTCTTGCCAGCCAGGAGGAGGGTGGGTGATGTGTTTGTGGCTGTGACCCTCTGTTGACTGAGAGTTTAACCTGTGAGGGGAGGCAGGAAAACACATCACAGGGAGGAAAGGAGGGACAGAGAGAGGGAAGGAGAGGAGGAAAACAAGTAAAAAGATAAAGCTTCTGAGTCATAAACAACATCTAATAATCCATGGAAAGATCAGTTCCAAAATTTGTTAGATAAAAGGAGAGAAAAAAAAAAAAAACATTCCTTGAAAACTTAAATGGCCTGCAATAGTAGCAGGAGAGCAGTAACATTTTAAGGATGACTTGGATGAGTAAACAGAGGGAAAAATGACTTTCCTTACTACTTTCCCATATCTAGGTTTCCATCCTCCTGTCTTCCCTCGTCCTTTCCTTCATCTGTCCATTATCAATTATTAAATCTTTATATTTGAGTCAGAACAGGCTCCTACAGGAGTACCATCTATGGTGCATGAGTGATAAATGGTATGATCCCTTTTCCCATTATGAGCACAAAATTGGAGGCTTTTGATTTATAGTTTGCTGGTGTTAGGTACTCTAAATGGAATCCCTCAGGCTGCCCTCTTCAGGACGTGAGGGCTCATGAGTTACTACCTTTTGTTCCACTAGCAGCTGCATCATGAAACATGCAAGCCTGAATACGGAAATTTACTGAAGCATAGGGCATGATATCACATCATTCGTGCATCTTTCAACATGATATTTCTGAAAAAAGCCTCATCCTGGTGTCAGCAGGGAGGATGCGGTGTCATAAAGTAAGTTTATTCAAGTTATTTAATGGCATACCACTACAATATTCATATTGCAGCTTGACTGGGGTGACAAACTGAGTGACAGCTTGTGCCATAGCAACACTGAACTGAGTCATGAGATGCATTTGTAGGTTAAATAGGCAAACTTCAGTCATTATTGGCAACACTCAACCCGCTAGGGGAAACCCTCTCATGAATGTCATTCTCAGACTGCATGATAAGGTCACCCCAGCAAATCTGAATATCCCTCTTGGGTTGAATGAAATATTCAAAAACTAGTGCGGGAAGCCGCATTGCTGAGTTCCCCGCAGAGGACATTGTGCTCGGAGCCCTTATCTGATCAAATGGGAGAAACATGCGCTGAATAGAAAGTACCCCCCTGCAGCCTTGCAGGGCAGCTGTGGGCACCTACCTCTGAACGAAGCCGGCTACAGGAGCATGGGACCATTTCCAGCCCGGTTTGCTGCAGAAGTGTGAAGCCTCAGCGGAGCAACAGTGCGGCTCACGGCGCCACTTGTCCGGTGCTCGGACGACGACGCACCGGGACACCTGCCGCCCGAGAAATGGGACCACGCAGAGAGACGTGACTTGCGGGATGCGCCGACGGAGTGCGACGCGAAAACAGTGATTGTTTCTGGACGACAAGAGGACGCAGGACAAGGGGGACAGAGCGGGGGCTTGGGGGGAAAGCTGCTCGGCGCGTCGCTGCGATGAGCGACTGACCTCCACATCGCCGCCTGTGTAATGAGCTGGCTCCCGCCGTGCGTCTGGAGAGGCACGTTTCATAGGCTGTCAGGCTGATGTGCTGTAGCTGTGGGGCTGTGGGGTTCCCTGCCGTTAGCATTTACACATCTGCAAATATATGTATATATTGATAAATAAAGACATTTCCCCTAAATGCGTTTCAGAGAGACACCAAATAGATTCCACCTTAAAACCTCAAGTGGGATATTGTATTTCAGCAGTATTTACCATAATTACACATTCACTGTGGAGTCCACTAAGCACCACAGACTAAATATACACTACAGCGCCTGTTAAATGTTTCTAAAATCTTAGCCCAAAATTATTAGGTGATGGTCATCATTTCAGTATCCGTTATGACCAAGCACATTATTTGCCTATTACCACAGTGTGTTTACTTGCATCTCGTATTAAAAACGAGGCTAATGCATTTCTTTTTATATGAAGTATCACTGTGAAACTGCCTTGTGATCGGCTTCTCCACTTTATTCAACCAATGTTTGTTTTTTTCATCCCTTGTTGCCACAGTGGAGTCAGAGGTCATGGTCAGCTTTAGAACAGCTCCCCCCAGAGGTGATATTGGTTTGCTACCTCGCTTAGAGGCATTTCAGTAAGACAGATTGTGTATAATGCTGTCTCAACATTGGGACACCAGGTGAGGGCCGCTCGACAGTCCCTTTATAGACAAGCTGAGCCTGCTGCCTCATTATAGCCTTTAAAGATTTAAAAGATATATGGAAATACTGGGAGAATAATGGGCACTATTGTCTCTCTGGTGTTTCATTACAAGTTTATACTGACCTTATTGTCCTTTATGTTACTGATTTTTTTTTTTTTTTAAATCTCCTTAGGTAATGTAATGTTCCTTTTAATATTCTTAAGTGGTGAAAACCACAGTATACCATATATAGGTCTTAGTATCAGCTGCGTCTTTTGTTTTGAAAGAGCAGCCTGTGAGCAGAGATAGGCTATAGGGTACACTTGGCTAGGTAGTATGAAAGATGGAGAGCTGAACATGATGTAAAAACACCAGAAAGAGTCGTGAAAAATCTACAGATCGACAAAGGATATAAAATAACCAGTTTTAGGCATGAAATGTCTCCAAAGACGCACAAAATGACATGCAGAACAAATACCAAAAGTCTAAAAACCAATGTGACGCCATGGTTTGCGGTCTTTTTGTAACCTGTAACCCTCTCTGTCTGTGTGGTAAGGTATCCCTTGGCCCCTTGTCTCATAATCTGCCCATGGCTGTAGGCTAGTTTAAGTTACAAATAGCTGCTGCCCTTCTTTTAATCTCTAAAAAGTTTCTGAACCGCTCCCTTATTACAGATTAGTGATGAGTTGAATTGAATTAATGGATTAATCTTCATGTACAGCAGCAACTGTTCTCACAAAGTCATTCATCAGGTAACACTCAACTTAAACAGACACAGATCTTTAAATGAAGAAAATTGTCACACCACTGAAAGAGACAACTGTAAACCTTAGACCAAATCTGTCAGACTTGGGCTTCAACACATGGACCAAGCAGCTGTCTCTACCAGGCTGGAGACAGAGTAAAGAGAATAAATCTCTGTCAAGAGACAGAGCATCTCGCCACCAAGCTCCGGAAGAAGCACACGTGGAGACCTGAGCTGAGTGAGCAGGTGCAGCAAGAAAGGGACACTCGTCAGCAGCAACTCGAGGCAGGGAAAAGGTTTCATGCTGAAAGGGAAAGAGAAGGCCAGGAGCTGATCTAGGTGCTGAGGAATGAGCAGGATGTCTTCTGTCAGGAGTTTGAGGGCCTGACAAAAAGACTGGAGGAGCTGACCTCAACCAAGCTCAATGCTGAGAAAGAGCTCCATCAGGCCCTCCAGAGAGAAACCACCCAGCCGAAGGAAGAGCTGACGCAGCCGAAGGAGGAGTCCCTCACTATTTTAGAGGCACTGGAACTTGTGACAGAGCCTGAAGTCTCTGAGGAGAAACTCCCAGGGAAAAAAAACAAAGAGATGCTTGATCTGGAAAAGACTCTGCCACTTTCTCGGTTTGAGAAAGAAGAACAAGGAGAGGCGGGGCAAGAACTCCACATCTTAGACTTAGACTCTTACACTTCAGCAGCTCAGCACCCTCCACCATCAACATCTGTATGCTGCAGGGCAACACGGTGGCTAAGTGGTTAGCACCTAGCCAGACCTCAGCCAATCATCTGGGCTCTTTCTGTATGGAGACTTCATGTTCAGCACGAGGTTCCTCTGAATGCTTTGTTTTATCCAAACACTCCAAAGACATGAAGTTCAGGTTCTGCTTGTATAGTTTACTGGTATTAAACAAAATATTAAATGCTCCTTGTCTGAGGACAGCAGGATAGCTGGACACAAAACATTTAAGTTGTGTTACACTGGATTTGACACTGCTTGTATGTGTAAAATCACTGCCTCCTTACTAAATATTTCAATATTTTTCCCCCCAAAATGGACAAAAATAGTGTCAGATTTATGCACTATATGGAGATCTCCAAGTCCTCACAGTTGAGCAAAAAAGCTTCGAGCCAACAATCCCAAAAGGGTGTTGCATTTTACATTTTTGATTTATATGGTATCATGTATTCTCCACACCAGTCAGTAACAACACAAAATGACAATGATTTATAAGTGTCCAAAATCTCAGTTTACTCCTCTGTTTCCTGCTAGTGAATGAGCAAAATGGAATCAATATTGATTTCAGACACAGCCTATATTTTAATTTCCCATAGCACAAAGTGATCATAACACATATCTAAGAGTTAAATAGAATTTCGATTAATACTAATGTTATATAAAAGTTCATACATTTATATATAAAACTTAAATAGGTGATTCTGGTACTTTTAGTAGAAAAATTACGCATCAATTATTAAAGCAGTTGGAAAATGAAGCAGTTTTGTTGTAAAATAAAAAAAGAAAAGAAATGTAATGGTTGTTGTGCAGTGAATGTTCAGGGCTTTAAAACCAGAATACGTTTGCTGCATTAGAATTTCCTGCTTTTTGGCAAGATTTCATCATCCAATCTCTCATCATACATTAACTTTCAGAGCCATTAACTTCTGACTGTAAAACACATCCATCCATTATAAGAACTGCCTTGTCACCTGTGTCCCATGTTAATTGAGGAGGCCAAGGTCGAGAGGAGAATGGCTGAGTGGTGGGACTTTGGGGCCCAGAGTTATGCTTACAGTGCACACTGCACATTTTCTTCCTTTATGCCTCTCCGTCATGCCACGACACACTCAGTGTGGGCCATCCATCTTCATTCAGAGGGAGGGGACAGACCTCCAACTCTTAATACACTATGAGATGTAGCGAGCATCACTCAAACGAAGAACAATCCCAGATCGGGCATTTGGCAGTCAGGAAGTGTGCTGTTCTTTTAGATGAGATGAGTGATGATTGTGTCATATCACACTTGGACAGTCACCAAGTAAAAGCTATTTAACATGCAGGAGGCCTCGGCACCTACCAGTGTTGTCCTAGTTTTGTAAGTGTTGTTATTTTTTGACTGTGAACAGAATCAGTCATAGCTGAGTCCAGTTTATATTAGATTCAAATTGGAAGTAAGGAATTTTTGCAGAACGTCAACATGATATTTATGGAAACTGGACTTTGAGAATGTTTAGGGAGACGTGAAGAGTTGGTAGCCCCATCTAGTGGATGAAAAAAAGATGACAGTATGACAATGCCAATATTTTTACAGAAGGGTGTCCTGGGAATAGAATTTACAGTACATTTCATTTTAATGATCAATGTTCCAGTAAGTAAAAGGCAAAAATGATTCATTGTGGCAAACCTTTGTTTAGTGGGGTAGGTGTTATTAAAGCTTTTCTATTCAAAATGCATAGAATGAGACATGTTTCACACTTATTTATTTTCCTGCTGAAATACCAGACAAAAGCTTGGGCACACTTTACCATTCTGGTACTGTATATGTAGCTTTACCACAAAAAATCTTCAAAACATTAAACACATTAAAAGTGACTTGTGTATGTGTTCTTGGATTCATAAAATTATCATGATTAAAATTAAGGCAGGACTAACTTAATTTATACTCATGGTATGAATATGAAATGAAATCTAACACATAGCCTGTAGTTAGTGCCCACGTCAACTCTTGGATCAAAGTTCTCTGTTTTGCTTATCTTGCATTTCCTCTTTTCTTAACTTTTTAGCTCAGGAAGAGTCTTACAAATCAAATTTAATTTTAATAATGCTCTAAAATATCAGCTTGAGTTCTGAGTGTGAGTAACTTACAGCCAAGTGCAAACTTTAAGGAAACAGCTCTGTGATCACATGATTGATCACATATATGCTCAGAGAAAGAATAGTCAATCAGAGATGTAGATGAATCTACCTCTGCCATATTGTACATTATTTAAGAAAATATACTTACAGTTTATTCAGCAGTTTGTTATAATGCAAGAAAAACAGTAATAATTTTTCATTGTCATTTTCATTTAATTTGTATTGAAGTTTAAATCTCTGGGAATTATCACATGGGAAGTTACCAACCATGCCATATGTTTATAGAGATGAAATAATAGGAAATTGAATGAAATAAACTATTCTGCTGTTGGCAGTTGAGATGCCTTGAGAAATCCTATGATAAGGAGAATTTAGTACCACACTGAGAAAAGCAGACAATGAAGATGCTTAGATGGTGATTGCAAATGAATTAAAATCCAGATTAATTCTCATTGTTATCCTAGTTGGAGCAAATGTAAAGGATTTTTACCAGTTTGGTAAATATGGGCCCTTATTTAAGAAAGACGATACTGAATATTCCTGAATAAGTTATACTGTCTCTCTAGTAAAGCTTTGGAGAAAAAGCACAGTGATCCTCTTGACCTTGCTTTGATTCCCCTGTAAAGATAAATGCTGTCTTATCTAACACAGTGGGTCACGGCCTGTCATGCCTCTGCAGAATTGCATAATTAAGTCTGGAGTAAACAGAGGGGTGTGTTAAAATCTGTCCACACGCATACGTGGCTGCGTGTGTGCATTGGTGACACAAACAAAGGCTGGTGTCTTGTGCTGTAGGTGTGAGTGAATGATGGCGATCTTTAACCACTTGTTGCTTGTCTCATCTTTGGTGCCGCTGGTGCTGAGCTACCCTTTCTACCCACCAACATGCTACACCAAGGTACTGAGCATGGCACGAGAGCTCACCCAGTGGGCAGCCCATTTGAAGAGGGACCCTGAAACCGTAAGTCCATATTTGTTCAGCAGAGAGTAGATTTTACACTCAGCTTGAATGTTTTTTGTGTGATATGTAGTGTGTGTCTATAGTTATTTAATCCCTTTACTATCTGGATGTACATATACATGTTTAATATAGTTTAAATTCAATCACATCAGAGCATAGCAGTGTTTTAGCTGGATTTAGTAATATGAGATAAATGTGTATTCTCAGTGCAGGGATGGATGTAAAAGTTGCATTCCATTATAACAAATTTGGAAATAAAAAATATTTAAAAAAATATATTGTTAAAATATATTGTTCTTTTCATGCAGAGTCTCTGCATGGCACACATGCCAGATCTCTACCTTGATGTCCATGTAAGTATGATTATAACTAAAACCTCTTTATTGTGAATCAGCATTTGAATTTCCCAGAATTTGTTTTTGTATGTAGTTGACATATGAGAAAGGTAACCAGAATTACTTTTTAAAGATAAAATTCATGATTTAACCCCTCAGTCAAAGAACCATTCTCAAAAGAAAACATGTTTTCTGATCTGTATGTTAATCCGTCATCTCTTCTTTTTTCCACACTGTTTTGAGTAATCCGGCGGTCCTCACATTTTTAACACTAACTTCTGTGGTATTTTGTGGTATAAACCTCAGCTTCTGTAAATCATGCAAAGGGACACTAATTGCTACTCATGCTGTCAGAATGGTTGTGTGATGTACAAAATGAGGACCTACATCTCCTTAGTGGAAGGCCTGCGACAGCGCCGCTGCGCTTACACCAGAGAAGTGAGGAAGTTGGGTGTCACACTGAGACAGCTCTTCATCATCATGTCAGAGAAATGTCACGGGGTAAGACAAGACAAGGCAAGCAGTCTAAATACGTGTAACACAATTAGATTCTTATTGTATCATAAAGATGTATTGATTTGTGTCATAAAGCAATTAGCTCTTTAGCTATTAGCTCTCAATTGAGCTCTAATTGAAGTCGGTCAATTTAAATTACAATATATTTAATGTGATTACACGCGAAATTGAGCTGCTTACAACCTAGCAAATATAAACTCTTGTGTAAACCTTATTCAATCACACATGCTTTACCTAAAGACATATATTTCACCTTTCTTTTTATTACAGGACTTGGTGTTCACAATCTTTGACTGTGCTGCACTGGAGCGCTAACACGTTGGATCCTAGAATCACAGTATTACAATCTGCTCAGGCAGAAAGGAGAGACAGAAATACAGTCCTAATGTACAATCTGCAACCGTTTGCAATGAAAAGGTCTGATTTTAAGTTTTAATCTATGGTAACTATGGTTGTGTAACTAAAAAAATGTACTTTTATCATCTGTTCATTATCATCTTATTGCAACTTATAAATCATTTCATATAATAAACTATATTAAAATGCCTTTTGTTGATCTCTTTTATTATGAGAATGGAGTAAAAATAATTGTTGTACAAAGGTTTGCTCGTGGCTCCATCCATCAGACTTTGGACCTGGTTCATTGTTGAATGTCATCAACATCTCTCACTCCTTCCTTATGTCTAATAAATTCTACTGTAAATAGAATCGTCGATATCACAGTTACACAGTACATACACTGTATTATTGTCAAGATTCTTCTTCACTCTTCCTCACTCTGTCTTTGAAATGAGTGAAAAAAATAGAAGACACAATACACATGATGTATGTCTTCCTTATATGATAAAATATTTTATTGTTCTAATTTCTCAACCACTAATATAATCTATAGGCCTGATTTATGGTTAGTGAGTTCACACCCCTGATCCGAGCAAAAATACTGAGTAGATATATTAGGTGAATCCAAGTCGTTGCTGGCAGACATGTCATCATTGTACTATGGGCTTGTATGGACTTGTATGAGCTTGTCTCTTTACTGTAGGCTAATTCTCCTTTGGGGATTTACAGGAGAGAAGATCAAATCTCTATCTGTTAATGTATTGAGAATGCAAGGATTCATTAGAGAAGAGAGTAGTTGGCTTTGTATTAAGTCTGGACAACCATGATAACCATGCTTAAACACCCCTAAAATGGATACAATATGATAAACCATCTCTCAATAAGGAAAAAAAAATATCCCAGTACAGTATGCTGTTGAAACACAACATGGGAAATTATGTTTTTCAACCTATTTAAACTGATGAGCAAGCAAAGCATTGCATTACCCCACTGCCACCAGTCTTCCTGTCCATAATTGGGAATTCAGCAGTTAATTGTTGGGCTAATATTTCCACAGAATTCAGGGAGAAAATCATTAATGCAGATGAGATGGTAAATGAAGGTCAATGACTCGCATTCTGTAACGTCTATAACACTCTGAGGGGAAATGTTCCCTGAAGTTCGCTGGCTAATAATTCAAAATTACCAGTGGTTACATTCTCCATAAATGGCAGTATTGTGTGAAGTCATAGATCAATAATAATGCGTTTCATTTTAATGACAACAATCAATTTACATCAATCAATCTACATGAGGTAAATAACACAAGATGTGTTGTCCAAACATCTCTTTACCTTTTCCTTCAGTTCCTAATTCTTTAACTATAGTTCTGTGGCTGAAACCTGCAAGTGGGTCAAACTGTTTAACAAAGATGAAGTTGAAATAGCAAGATCCAGGAGTTGTAGTTGATTATGTGAATATAAAAATACAGTACAACATAAGGGACAGTTCTTCTTACTACTTAAATGCCTTTGCTGAGTGATGATACTGGTGAAACTTAAGGGCTAAAAGGTTATAACAATACCAGACATGCAGTTACTACATAAGGTCACTGCAGGACAGTGCAACTTATGATACCTAACAGTTACCAGTGCTCAGTAAAGTATGTGAACATTGCTTTGGCAGTTCTGACCTCTTAAAGATCACCAGGCCCTGTACACTAAGGGAAAGAGTAAAAATCATACAACCACATAATCCAATGTTTCACAGAGATCTCAGAGTTAGTTAATCCTTCATTTAACCAGGAAAAATACTTGCAGAATAAAAATATCAGACCATAAAAAAAAAAATCCAACTCAGTCACACAATTGTCTGTGTCAGAGAGCTGTCGTGACAACAATATGACTGCAACTTATGAATAGTCCAAGGTGACACCTTCAAATTGTTTGTTTTGTCTGACCGAAACAATCCACAGATACTCAGTTCATGACATTAAAAACACTGCATATCCTCACATTTTAGGAACTGGGAACTGGAAATGTTTGGCATTTTTGCCAAATGAGATGACTTAAACAATTCTCTGTCCAAAAAAGTAAATTGTTTTCTCTCAATCAATCGATTGATTAATGACAAATCATTTCATCAATAATAATAGAGGCTATTCAGAGCTGCCTGCCTGTCTGCTGCAGCACACTCATGCCCCACATGCTGAACAGGTAGGAGCTGAATGTGCCACTAGAGGGAGCTACAGCACCACCTGTACAGGTGAAGTGTGTTAGAGCCAGTCTGTGGCTTTACACCACAGTAAAAACGGCGCAGGTCAATGAATTTATATTCGAAGATTTCTAATAAACGAAAGTAGCAGATGATAAATCCACCCAGAGTCTGAATTCTCAAATAAAAGTTAACCTACAACCAACAGCATTCGACATTATGGTGATGCAGTAGGATTATAAAAGAACAGAGAAAAAATAGTTACAATAACTCAACGATCGAGTAGTTTTGTTAGTGTCCCAGCTGTTGGAGCCGTGAGGGACACGCCCAGTACCAACCCAACCCGGACATGAAGTCCTTTTACCTCACCGGTGCTATAATGACGACGACTTGTTCTCTCAAATAAACTACATTTCCATGACGGCAGTAGGGAGGGCTGTTGAGTAACGAGGTGGGGCTTTCTCTCACAGTTTGAGGCAACAAGTTGCCCAGGCAGGCAGAGCAGGCTGCCAGCTCCTGCATCGTGTCAGAAGCGGCAGGTGGTCACCGCGCGTCCAGCACTTCACCGCAGCCTGTGAATGGGATCATAACAAGTTTCAACCCGAGAGCCTGCGCACCCACCGGGCGGAGATGGACGGAGTAGAATAGCTTCTTTCAACGAGCTCACTTCTCCTTTTCTTTTTCTTTTTCTCTGAGACGCGGAAAGTGAGGACTGTTAATTGGCAGGGAAGTGTTTTGTTTTTGACGGACTGCGCGTCTCGGCGTGCGTAACGCTCTCTGTGTGGAAGACCCGAGCGTTTTTGTTAGTTGCTCTTTTATTTTGAAGTTGAGGGCCATTGCATTTTTAAATCATGGCACTCGCTAGATTCAGCAAAATATTTCATCTGCCCAGCATCGAGATCAAGAAGAAAGCCAAGCAGTACGAGCACGTCCACCGGGACATCAATCCTAACGACATATGGGAAATTATCGGCGAACTGGGCGACGGCGCGTTTGGAAAGGTCTACAAGGTAAGTGTGACGTAGGAGACGCGCAGCACCTGCAGACTCACCGTGCCAGTGTAGCACTTTATTGATGGGTTGCTCACCTGTGGGCTGCCAGCTCAGTTACATTCTGCTCATGTAGGGCTTCTTCTCATCTCTTCCCAAATTCAAAGTCACTTTAATGTTCTGCCATAAAATCTCTTTTTTTCTGACTTCTCTGTGTGTGTTATTCTAAGATGAATGAGAGTAAATTATACATTCCGTACATTGGCTTACTTTAAAGTTAGGATTTCTGTAGTTATTTTTGATGCACATGTCTTATATAGTCACTCCTCTTGCTTGGCCTTCAGTGCCTAGGCTGTGAAGTGCTTCCGATCACCTTTATAGGCTTCACCATCCCTGCATTGCTGAGATGATGACTAATATCTCAACTATGTGGCTTGTACACTTGAGTGACTGTAAATCAAACTAAAGGAAGTCAACACTGCTGGTGGATGAAAGAGGTGGTACTCATGTTAGTCTAAGGTTGTTCACATGCTCCTGCAACTGGCGACTTTTTTGACAATTTTAAGTCGATGTGCCTCTGAAGTACATGTAAAAGAGACCACTCATTTGTCGAATGATCTTCTGCAGACATCTGCAGTAATCACCTCCCCGGCTCCCCCTTCCCCTCCCTTCTCCAGTCCTTGCTGTGAATCCAGTGTGAAGCCACAGGGACTGTGAAAGCACCCTTCATTAGTTCTGTCTGTTTCTTCCTCCCAAACCTCACCAGCAGCTCTTTTGGCTCGGAGAAGTTATTTAATCTGGATGTGTTTGCTGGTCAGTCCCCTCTGTGAGGCATGGCACAGGCCCTCTGTGTCTTCACTGCCTCGTGGAGCACAGTGAAAGTCTTTGACACGTCGGGGGCCTCAGTGGAAGAAGTGATGCCTTAGCAGAGGTCTGTATTGAACAGAAAGTGCAGTCTTTGCAGAGGACTCCACCTTATTTAGGTGCTCTGTTTTTCCCGGACACTTTGTAACACACAGTTGTATATAGGAAATTACTAATAAATGGGACTAGGAAGCGTTTGCACCAATTTCTTTGAAATGTAAGAGTTTCAGTGGAGGGGGTGGGGGTGGGGGTGGGCGACTTGTTTGCAATGAAATGAAAAGAGTACTTTTCAATTCTTGCTTATGTAGCCACGAGTCTGAATTAAACATGACGTCAGTGTTCCTATAATGCATCTTTTGAGCAGAGTGAACATGTGAGACGTCCTGTGGATAGTTTTTTGACAACACAGAGAAAGTAAAACTAAAAACACAAGTGAAGCGACCAGTATACCATGAAAACAAACAATGCTTTCAGTTTGCTGCTAAGAAGCTGAGGGACTGACTGAACACAAGGTTTAAACACAAGTTTAAAGAAGCTTTTAGTCTGTAAAGACACAGAATTTGAATTTCACAATTCACAGATGGTTTGGGGCTTATTAGTACGTTGGATTATCATTTTGCTTCAATAATTTGGAGGCTTTCTGAAATGTAACGTGTCCCTGCCATGTTTGCCCTTTCTTATACAAACCTCAAGCCCATGCTTTGGCTTCTGTTTCCTTTTCTTGAGTGGGTTGGAAGAGGACAGCTTCACACCTGCAGCTGTCAGATAGAGGGAATGGAGTGGGAGCAGATGATGGCCAGGAGAGGAAATCGTGGGACCGCACTGGGGGGGGGCAGCTTCCTCTCACAGCCCCAAAACTCAATAATCAGCTCATCTGTGGGAGGGAAAGGCTTCGGGTGGTGAATTGTGCATGTTTTTCTTTTTTAAAGTCTTTGATAGAGCAGGCGTGAAGGGAGGAAGCTCTGTCAAATCAGCTGCTTATCAGACCTTAAGGGGCAAGAGTCAAATTAAAAAAAACAGCTGGTGTTGGATGTGTGACAGGCAGCAGAAGGGCAGTGCTAACGGTTTCTTCATAGAAGAAAAAAAATGCAGTTTTAGTTCTTGTTGTCTGCACGTGGCAAAGACCTTTGCTCAGGCTGCTTCTTTTGTTTCCAACATCTGTCTTTGAGATTAAGCACAGGCCTCTTCAATTGTGCAGCATTGGCGGAGGGTACAGAGTACTCCTGTCACACTGACTCTCTAAAGGTTAATGTCACCACTGGGAGAATAAACACGCAGGACGAACCAAGCTGTGGGTGTGTTTATATTGAAGGAGCACTGTGACAGAAGGATCGCATAGAATAGAATATAGTCCCTCAGTTGTTAAATATGCCCTGCTGTAATTCAGCTGTAGGTGCAACTGTACTTGTCTTTACTTGACAGTCTGATGAGTGGCCCAAGATCAATTTGAGGGGACACAAAATAATAATATGATTTTTTTTTTTTTTTGTCAAATACTGTGTAGATTTCTCTTCCGGCCTCTAAAATGTTTTCTTATGAATATGAAGTTGTTTGGTTAAACTGCCGGATCTCGTTTCATGTTTTTTTTTTTAAGGGTCACAAAAAGGTCAAGAACTGTTGGTCCGCGACCATGAAATGTTCTCATCCTCAAGACTTCTAATTTAAATTCTAATTCTTTAAGACTTCTATTGTTTGTTGAGCATAGTTTGGCTCTTAATGAAGCACAGCAATCTGTGCTTCTTGGTTTGAATATTCACTAAGAATCCAGATATGATTATTTAATGCAATTGATGCAATTGTGTCGTCAATTAATTAAAAAAGAAGAACTTTTTTTCTTTTTAGCTGAATAGCATAGCACATATGATTTAAACAAAACAAACACAGAAAATGCAGAGTATTCATTTTTAAACGTGGCTACAAAGTATATGACCACACAGAAGGAAACGCATTTTCACAAACAACCTGTTGTTTACAGCTCAGATATTCTGTGTTATAAGGTTACAGTACTGTCCGGCACCAGTGTCAGTGACACACAGTAGTTAAACAGAAAGAAATTAAGGCAGTGTTTCAAACTCTGTGTTGTCTGCGTTTTTGGTGATATTTTAAGATTAATTCAGCCCAGGATGTAAATTTGAGAAATGTAGCTTCTCCAAAAGATTTGGTTTCATGAAAATAATCAGCACTCAACTGATTCTGAGCACATAAAAACGTTTTGACTATATCAGAGCCTGCTGGAGTTTGGCTTCAAGAGAACAAGGCACTGACAGCTACATCAGTGTTTCTTGATGTGCTATCGGTGCTGTACTTTCAGATTTGCATTGCAGTTTGATTTAATCTCATTTGTCGTCTTTGAGTCCCTTTTGGTGCATGTCGCATGTCCTTGAAATGTGCGCACACCCCCAAATAATCTACTGTAATAGCATAATACTGTGGTGATTCTTAAAATTCACCCCAGGCATCTCTGTTTACCAGTACGGTCCTCCTCATACTTCCAGTCATGACAGGAGAATGTCTCACTTCCTGTCCATCCAGTGTGTCATAGGATCTTTTCTTTGTTTTGTCTGTCTATGCATGCATGCACTTGTTGCAGTGAGTCTGAGTATGAGTGTGTGAAGGTGTGTGGCTACAGCTGAAGCATGAAACAGAGGAGTTGTATGGTTCCCCTCACTAATTAATGAGCCACGTGCCACTGAACACATTGCCCTGCTGCCGCTGGAGAAATGTTTCAATAGACACGCGCGGGCTGCGAGGTTACACTCCATCAAATTCCCATTGAGGGATCAAAAGCGCAGCACATCTTTATCCCTGCTGGTCTGTAATGTAAAAGACTCTGCTCTGAACCTGGACTTTAACTGTGGTGGAGCTGCCTGTGTAAGTGTACGTGTGCAAGTGTTTAAAATACTGTGTCAGCTTATTCAGACACTTCAAGAATAACATTGTGGCTCATGTACTTCCACCTCTGCACCAAATTGTACAAAGTTGCAGATCTGGATTTTTTTTCTTTTCCTTTTCTTTGTTTGTGATAATGTTATTATCTGCCAGGTTTTATCAGGTTGGATTCAAAGGGTCTGCCAATGCCAGAACAGGTCTAATTGTCCATGGTCTAATTTAGAAAGGTTATATTCCTAAGGACCACTTTGGGAGCAGTGTTTATTTTTATGCACATTAGGTATGAATAATGAGGTCCTTTATCAGGCCAGATGTGGGGAAACCAGTGTTGCTTTATGGCACAAGATAAGAGAAGAGTTGTGGTGGTCTTGTTTCGCAATGACAGATGGTGGAACGAGTGACAGGCTCATGAAAAAATCACTCTAAACACGATGATCCTCTTCAGTCAAGTGAAAGCAATACACACTGGGTGTCATCAGTGGGCTAAGGGGGAGGGGGCACAGGTTGCAACATCCTCTTTGCAAAGGAAAGCCACAAGGTTGGTGTGAAATGCTATAGCTCAGTTTAGAACATAACAGCGTCTCAAAGACGTGCGTTGAAGTGCTTTGTAGGACTTTAAGACTGTCGTCATCTGGGGCTTTCGGGGTCTAATCTCAGGGGGCAGCTTGGATGCATGGTGACTGATAAGAGCCCTGCTGGGTGGGCGTGGGGTCAGCACGCCGGGAGTCCCCTTCATCCTCATGGTGACATTATTACTAGCATATACAGAAAGTTTCCCCTGCCTTACTATATCCATACACTGCTGCTAGTTATGAGCCTGTGACACGCTGGTGGTCGAGGACTTTGATGAGAATTTATTAAACAAATTTTCAGTCTGTTTGTTCAGTCCAATCTCAAACAACTTCACCAATGCAAGAAGCAGGATTACACATTATTAGTAGCCATTTAGCTCTACTTAGCTTAGCTAAATTTGCGTATTTGTTTTCACATTTTTTCTCGAATTTCCTCTTCTGTCAGGTTTAACACTGAAGCACATTGTAACCATCCCATTCACTTGAAGTTTTTTCAGATTTGTTTGAGGTAGAGTTACAATGAATGATCTGCCGTCTTGCAATACCTGTCTGAGCTTGGTTTTAGCAGCATGCTCTAAATATGAGTGTGCAAACCCTCAAATCTGTTCTTACTTGCACTGGGTCGGCTGCAGTCAGGAAGTGCGTCTCATTTGAGACGAGATTCATGCTTTAGAAATAAAACATGAGGCCCCGCACGAGTATAAATGACTAAAAAAAGAAGTGTAAGCGTGGGTTATGTTCTTTCAAAGCTCTTTGTGCAGTGTTAGGATTTCCTGCCTCACTGACCTGCTTTGCTCTTGTGATTTGCGTTCACTTCAAGGTTGTGAGTGTGGGACATTTTGCAATGTTGATCAAAACTTTCACATCCTGAAAAAACTCATTGCTTCAGTGAGGGGCATAAAGTTTGAGCCTTGCTCTGCTGCATGCTTCACACCCAGCTCTGTAAATGCATCAGTCCATGCTTTCATGCAGTCAGTGGGTTGTTCAAGAGAGGAATCATCTTGCTGCTGAGTTGATAAAGGAAAATATTCCTCATTCCTCTTTTCTTAACAACAAGAACTGACCATCCTTCTCGTTTTCAACCCTGGATAAGCTACAAATAGATCCATTACTTTCTTTTCTTTGTTATTTGAGGTTTTAAGGAAACCTAGATAATTCCCTCTCTTAGAACTGAACTCTCTATTTTGGTTGCACACAAAACAGCCTTAAACCTTGACCAGAGATCAGGTTGTTAATGGTGTAATACAGACAGTAGGCAGGCTGTGAACTAATTTGAATATCTAAAATTTGGTGCATTTTGTTATTGTGAATACATTTTTTTTTTTTTTTTTTCATAAAAACATGCTTCTCTCCAGTGTTTCTCTTGACATACATAACAAGAAATCAGTTTTAAGTGGTTTATTATTATTATTATTGTTGTTGTTTACACAATCATGTAATAAAAAATAACTTTTTATGAACTTTGTCCAACTTCTGTCACGCACAACATGCTTTGCTTGTGCCCTTTGTTCATCTGAATGAGAGATCATCACATCCACAGGCGTCTGCTGTTGTCAGAGCAGAGGTTTTTTATTAGCTGCTGTCATTATGCAGGAGCTGAGAACCACATCTTTTCACAGATTTACAGGTTTATGATGGGGCAAAGGTCTAACACACACACACACACACACACACACACACACACACATTCCCCTGAAGGCAGTTGTGTGTGTTTGTAGAGACTATAACACAGTATGCAAGCTGAAAATACTCGTCAGCATGTGGTATATTCATTCAACCTGGAGGTGAATGACCCGAGGGAAGGTCTTCTGTGTGATCAGTGACATGAGGTCCCTCGGTCCACTGACACATTGTTCTTTTCATCTTTGTGGGTTGAAATGGTCAAAGACTCCTTAATTGTTATGAAACTAAAATACATTCTGTTAAAAGGCTGATGGGGAAAAATATACACACATATATATTTTAGATAAAATTATTTCAGATTATATTTAGTTTTGATGAAACTTGCTGTGGGCTTTTCCATTTTGAGTGTGACCTCTGCCTTGAATCACACACCCACACCCACACAGTTATCATCAATATCTTAGTCAACACGGACACAGTATTAACTATTATTATTCCCAGCCCAATTCATTTTGAAAGGACTGTGTGCATTTGAATACTGAAATGATACACGCTGACATAAGGCAGGATCTGTGTGCTTTTATATGTGTGTGTTTACTCAGTCTACCAGTACATACAGTGTGTTTTTGTGGTACTGGCTCAGTAACAACTGCTTTTACAGCTTTTCCCTTTGAAAATCTTTTGTTGAGCGGCAGCCGGCGTGCTTCTCGGTCATGGATTGTGGCCTTCACGCAGGCAGTTACTGAAAACAGATGGATGGATGTACATGACAGATGGGGAGAGATATACAAGCAGGGATGACAGACAAATTAGGTGAGGGGGACAAAAGGTGTACAGTGTGGCAGACAATGAGTGAGGCAGGGTGGTAAGGAAGCATGCATATGATCCAGGGAGAAGGGTTTAAGTCAGGAAAAACAACATGGAAGGTGGTTAAAAAGTTGGATGATAGAGAGGGAAGTGGATATAGAGGCTTCAAATTGCAGTGAAAACTGTTGGTTACTGTTGGCCTACTGTTGTTATTTTGGTAAAGTCACTCATGAGAAATTGTGTTGTAAAGGGATTTGGGAGGCCCTGATGAGCAGTGTAACTCTAATCCTCATTTGTGTTTTCATGTTGTTTAATTAGATGTTAAGCACATCCTCCTTTCACACTGCAAGATAAAAGAAACATATTTTGGCATTTAGGTGAAAGTCGTTATTTACCTGTACTTTTTTTATTGTAGAGTCTGTAGGATTTCCCTGTATTAGTCTGTAGATGACCTGTGTCATAGTCTATGTGACAAAAAAAGATATTATGTGATGCCCTAGATACCTGAAACATACAATACAATGTTTTTTATATATTAATATATATATATATATATATATATATATATATATATATTTTTTTTTTTTTACCGCAACTTATTCAAACCTTCAAGAAGAGTGTGAATGAGTCTGTTTTTCTGCCAGGCTGGGTCCATCAGGTAATCCTTTTGCACTTAACCTACGTGAAAGCCAAGTCACTAATGAACAGGGAAAAAAAAGCATCCAGAGAGAGATCTGGTGAAACAAGCCTGTAAGACGGAGCAGAACCAAGTCCTCCTGCTCTCCATGGTAACCAGACCCAAACAAAGGCAAAGACTGTTGTTCTCCTCTGGAGGAGAGTGAAGAGTCAGTGGGTTAGAAACAGTGCAGCGTTGTTTTCTCATGGGACGGCTGCAGCAGCTACAGTATGTAGTTAAGCGTAGTGCTTCTCCCTCGGTCCTGTGGTTGTGTCCTGTTATTATGGAATAATTTACAGTGTTTTCTGTAGGACTCTGACATCTGGTGTGTCTTTTCTTTTGTTTTCTTGTCACTCTTATTTGTTACATGTAAACACGGTAAGAATGATGTTGGTGCCACCTGGGCCAGATGGGTTGTATCGTAGCTGCGTTGAGTATCCAGTGTTTGGTTGTGCACAAATTAACACTGCAGGTCTGTAAAATGCAATAAGCACATTAACGGTGGGGATAGTGTGTCGGGATGTGAAGGAAGGTCGACAGCAGACTCTAAATAAGCAATGACAATGGTAGAAAGTGTTGAAGAGAAATTAACATTAGTTAACCTGAATCAACAGACTGTGAGTAAAGACGTCACTCAGTTAGGCAGGAATCTGTGTTTGAGGGGAGAGACTGCAGCTGCTCTTTCTAAGCTTGTTAAGATTAAAACATTACGAAGGATGGGATGATGCCGCCTCCCTCAGTTATTTCCTGGTCTCTCTCTTGTGTGTAAACATGCGCAATCATCAACACACGCCTGTGCCTTGATGTCACGCTAACTTAGAAAGTCGGAGAGTCCCACGTGAGACACAATGAGGTGTTTTCGCTGTAATTTCCTCTCTGCGCAGTGTATACACTTGGTAAGGTGCACACATAAACAAACACGCATGTTTGCATACAACACTTGAGGACCCTCATTGACGTAATACATTCCCCACACCGCCACATAGATGCTGGAGGCTCAGTTTACCCTTTTTGTCCACTCCCCCAACCATCTGAAGGCCAGAGACGCATTCCTCAGCCTTGTTCCCACTGAGATGTAAAGGTGTGTGTGTGTGTGTGTGTGTGTGTGTGTGTGTGTGTGTGTGTGTGAGTGAGTGTGTGAGAGAGAGAGAGAGAGAGAGAGAGAGAGATCTTGAAGCTAGGGGTTGGCTCTTGATAGGGTTAAAACTATAAAATGGCACCAAAACTTGCAACTCCATAAATCTCTTGTTTGCTTGTGTATTTGTATTTGTGCATCACTAATGTTGTAAATTTTATCATGACGAAACATTTGGTTCACTGGGGTTTTTCACGACTATACATGTTTGAGAGGAAAACGTGTGGACCTGACAAATCACTTAGCCCCTTTTTGATTTGCTGGCAGCCGCTCACATCTGTATAAGTCAGCCATCGTTCTGTTGGTCTGTAGATGCGAGACAGGATGTGAGCCGTTGTGGGACAGGTGCAATTGAACTGGCCTTATTTTGGTACCTTATATATCAGTTGTTCCTCTTTGACTACTTTGGCTTTCATCAATATCCTTTTGTATTCACCTTTGAGCATCCACGTTCACGTTGTAATTACTCGAGACAAATGTCAGGCGATGCAGCTGATGGTTGAAAAAATGATCATACGTCACTTTTTTTTCAGTATTGATCAGTCAGTTTTTATTTTCACTTACTCAATACTTATCAACACTCATTTCATATTATTTAGTCTATAAAGCCTCAGAGGATTAAAAAAACATGCCAGTCACAGTTCAAATCAAATGGCTTGTTTCATCACACGGGTCCAGTCCAAAGATTTATATCAGTTTAAAGCAGAAAAAGCAGCATTTTTGAAATCTGGAACCAGTAGATGTTTTTGCTTCATAATAAACTCAAACGATTCATAGATTATCAAATTTGACAGTCAAGTAAATTAAAAATCTATCAGCTTATTGTCTGAATCTTCTACTTGTCATGATGTTACACAAATGCATATATTACTGTATATATACACATGCATATACAGTGTATCAGACCCCAGAGAGTGAGTTTGTTGCTGCAGGAGTGGGCAGAGGAGTGAAAGTGTCTGGTGTCTCATTGTTTACTGTCGGGGTTTGTTAACTGACTGACTGATGGTTTGATGGCGGCAGGAGACGTCCTGTTGACTCACACTGTGGGTTACTCTGGTGGGGGCATCTGGGCTTCTCTGGAGCTTTGTTTGACAAACATGCTCAGACACACACATAGTCATGGTGCTCTGAGATGAGCTAAAAAGTGTGTGTCGCTGTGAGCTTGCTCTGTTTATTCAGATGTTTTCCCACAGCCCCTGTAAAGCATGGAGGCATCAGACCCCAGCAGGCTGTTTAGTCTGTCGAATTTCTGCAGGTCACTGGGTCGACCCATGCACACGTACATGCGCACAGATGCACACAGCGGTATCGCCTCCATTTCTCACCGGGACATTTTCACCCTCTCACACACTGTAATGTCTGACACCCTCTTTCATGATCCTTTAACTCTTGTTGTGTCTCCGGTCGTGCTCTCACAGTTATTACAGTGAACCTGTGGTCCTGACTGCAGGCACACAATCATGTCGTGTTAACCCAAAACATCTCATCAGTCGGAACCCTACATCTACTGTCTGTGTGTGTGTCTTAGTTTAGTCATACTGGCACTTGAAGGGTTTTACGGTTCCTCCTTTTACCCAGTTGCGCAGGGAGGGTGTGGAACTTCCTTTCCTGTCTTGTCTCTAAATGTAAGTTAGTCAACATTTTCACATTGTCCCATTTCAGATTCCCTTTGGTGATAGCTGGGACAGAGAAGTCGAACACAAAGTACAAGTAGCGCGATAACTTCAGGGCAAACTGGGAATTTACTAAGTTGAGAGGCAAAGTCTTACAGTGGATGTCTGTATTCATTTACTGACTTCCTTAAGCTTGATATTGTCTGTTTGATTTTGATATTTTTTTCCCCTTTTATATTACATAGTCATACCCTGCATCACCCCTGCTATTAATACCTTATGTGGAAGTTTAAAGGATGAAAAATTGCTCTCTCTGGAGAAGTGAAACTCAAGGCTTCATAGGATTAATTACACTGGAAAAAAACTGCTGTTCATCATGACGCCTGCCATTATTCATGCATGTTGAACTTCTGTTTCACTGTCTTTCAGGCCAGGAACAAAGAGACACAAGCTCTAGCTGCAGCCAAAGTGATTGAGACAAAATGCGAGGAGGAGTTGGAGGACTACATGGTTGAGATCGACATCCTGGCTAAATGTGACCACCGCTACATTGTCAAGCTGCTTGACGCATTTTACCATGACAACAAACTGTGGGTAGGTAAAACAAGCATCTTGGTTAAGCCAACCAGCTTCAAATGGAAACCACATACTTGCCAACCTTTCTGTTTCACCTTTACTTCAGGGAACACTGAAACAAAGTCCGCTATAGAAATATTTTATATATATATATATATATATATATATAGGATATATAGAAATATAGAAATGCCCGCATCACTTTGTTATTTTCACACTTAAACAAAGAAAAACAGCTCACACAGTTTGCTTAAATGAACGTACTATGTGCTGCCTGCATGTATGGGAACAGTGTTATCAGGGCTGCTGTTGCATCAGACCAGTGCATAGTGTACCAAAGGGACCTTATCTGCTGTCTACACTGTTACCTTCCTCACAAGATGTATTGTTTTCACTGTGTTGAGTAGTTTTTGTGTCCGTCCACCAAGTTTTCTTTGCAACCTTACCAAACAGATCCCCAACACAGAAACCTGAATGATCAGCAGGAGGTGGTAAAGCAAACCTTTTAACCATGTCTGTTGGCAGGCTCATGGGATGTTCATCAGTGACTGCCTTGTTGTTTTATTGCAAGAATATCTCATCTAGACTATTTTTCTCCCACATATGAAAGCTGTGTTGAAAAATAAAGATAAGAATTAGTGGATTGCCTAAACGGGAATGACAGAAGACCCCCAGGGTGACATAATGCATCAGAAATGACCCAATCCTCACCCCGATGTTACTGCAAAAATGAAGATCAATTTCAGTTCACTGTTTTCTGCTCTTGAGTTATTTTTCTTCTCTGCACTCGCTCACTGGGTCAAGTGTAAACTTTTCAACTCCCTCTTTAATCTCACAGTGTATCTGGCCAAGACAAATAATAGTGACCTCATTCTGGGACATGATTCTCAATATGTGAGGAATTACAAGGCAGCGTTGAGACTAAAGATAGTTGTGTTCTTTTTTTTTTTACTCCTTTGCTTGTGATGTTACTATCAACACATATAGAAATTACATTTAACTTGTGTGTGTTTAATGCAAAAATGTAATTCAGAATCAGTGAATCTAGTCATCTCTGAACAGTGGATGGCCTACTGTCCCACTGTTCTGTCTGTGTTTAGTTATCGAAACAGTACAAATTATTAAGTACATCGTTAAAATTGTAATCCTTAGAATTTCAGTCCTTGGTGATTTGGTCACGTGTGGTTACCGTGGCAACAGCAAGACCAGCAAACGATCTTTGAGCAGCTACTTTGTCAGAAATACAACAGAAGAGAAAATCGTGTCAGTTTACAGTGCAGCCAAACAAACTAATGTTAACTTAATAAAGAAGTCAGTCGGTAATAATTACAACTGCAGTCTAATTTCATGCTGCGCACATCCTAAGTAGTTTTCCACACAACAGCAGTGAAGTTGTCACCTTGCTCAGGTCGCCTGCAGCTTTTCAGCTAACAGCTCCCTGCAGCTGCTCATTCTGGTTCCCCCTCAAAAATTAAAAAATGATTCTCTGATGACAAATGCAGAAAATGTTATGGAATGTCATGTTATATAGATGATTTTAGACAGATCATGGTTGCTGCTAACCACAGTGACACACACATTGCATTTCCTGTAAATGCTTCACAATTAAAGCCACCTTGGTTTCATGAGTTGAAGGCTTTTAATGTGAAATGGTAGCAGTAGGATGTTGGGTTGGCATTAGTCATATCGGAATTCAGCTCTGAGACTGTGTCAAGACAGGAAACAGTGAACAGTGAGGCTGAGAATCCCTTGTGTCAAAATGTCATAAATAGGAATGAACTCATGAAAGTCAAAAGAATTAAGTTCAACAAACACACACACACACACACACACACACACACACACACACACACACACACACACACACACACACACAGCTGTGTCACAGCCTCAGAGCTGGTCATGGTTGTGTTAGCCATAGCTGGAATTCCTGAGCCTGGAAGGTGAACGTCCCCCATCAGTCAAAGCTGGACTCTGTGAGACTGTGTTAGTTTGTCCTGATAAGTCAAATGTACAAACATCTCTATGTGCAGCATTCAAACCACATGCTTCCTCTGTCTGTGGGTGCGTGTGTGTATGTGTGTGTGTGGCTTAAGACTCTCAGCTTTTGCTTACTACCTCACTTCCAAGCTATGTTCAGACACCCATCTCTCAGCTCATTGTTTTGGGTTAGTGTCGAAATTTACGCAAAAATGGACACGAGCATCTGACCGGCAGTAGAAAAATTATATATAACCTGTCAAAATGAACAAGATCTGCACATCATTGCTATAAGTTTGTGTGTGTGTGTGTGTGTGTGTGTGTGTGTGTGTGTGTGCACATGTGCGCATGTGTGCGCATGTGTGCGCCACGCCTTACAATCCTAACATTTGGCTGAATGGTCGATGGTCAGGCCTCAGTAACCTCGGTTGGGTGGACTAGGCAGGGGTGAGATGATGCATTCCAGTGCCGACCCACCCGTTCTGCTTTCTACTGAGTAAGAGGGGGATAGAGGAAGAAAGAAATAGAGAGCGAGAGAGACAGAGAGAGAGGCTGTTTGTTCCCTTTCAGGAACAATCTGGTCTTGAACCTAGTGAGGCAGCCAGGCCAACAGCGTGAGAAAAAGAGGGCCTTTAACATTGGGATGGGACTACTGATGTCAGCACACTGAGAGGAACAAGCAGAGAGACAGAAAGAGAGAGGAGAGGAGGACAGCTAATCAGAGGACATAAATGACAATAAAATGGCCTCTAGTGATATCTGGCCATGCAGAAAGTTTTTAAGTTTTTTTTGCAGAGGACTTGATTTATGCTGCCACAACAATACAATGGAGGTGAATGGAATTCACATTCACTCTCAACTCTCACCAGTTTTAACGAGAACTATTTCTTTGATTTCTTAGATAGTTCCAATGAAAATTGTTGATAATACAGCTTTTTCATTAATCAGAGGAGCAGGGATATTACTGCTGAATTATTTAATTAAATTCACATTTTTTTTGAGCATCATGAAATTTCATTAATGTCTGTTGCATTTGAGTGGTGGTGAAAATCTCAGGATATCTCATAAAAAAATGCTTGGCTTTATTAGATACCACTATAGGTAACTGGCAGAATTTGGAGAATCAATTTTGGTGAACAAACTCAAGCCTATTAGACTGGAACACATCATGCCACACATTGAAAGGAACATTAAGATTGTCAGTATCAGTCTGAAAAAGACTGAGTATAGCAGGAGTTGAATCACCATGAATAAAACTTGGTTCCTTCTAAACTCCTCAAAACTCCTGCTCCCTTCCCTTAACTAAAAGACAGAGTAGAGATCCATTAGAAATCTCTAATGACTGCTTTTAGCTAAGTTTGAAATCAGAGTTTTTTTTAAAGCCAGATGTCTCCTCAGACCAAAACAACAGCTTAAGTACACCAACTTGTAGAATTGTAGACTAGACTTAAGATCTTGTGGTTTAACCCATTAAAGCACTGCAGTCTTGCAGAGGAGGAAACAGGTTCAAAAAGTTCCAGGCCCTCAGCTCAGTCGTGGAAAATGCTACTAATGTTATACCAATGAGTGTTTCGTGTTTCTGTGTGTGTGTGTGTTTGCCTGTTGTGTACTCAGTGTGTAAATAATATTTTTCTAGAGCTTTTAGTTTGACAAAGAAGACGGAGATTGGGCTGTGAACTCATGCTGGTGGCTGTTTTTAGACCCAGAGAGACAGTGATGATGATCTTTCTTTACTATGTATTTGCCACTATTTTCCTACAGTGAGGTCGACATACTGGCACTGACTGTGGTTGCTAGGAGACTTCTGATGACACTGCAAAGCCTCAATACAAGTCAATGTGTGGTGTCTTTGTTGGCATCATCTCATACACACCTTGGAGAGAACACATATCACTGAAGCATTAGTCATGTTCATTGAATGGCAAAGTACAGGTGTGAGACTGTGTGATTCATGCTGTGTTTCTTTTCTTTACTCAGCACTGGCTGCAGTTTCGAAGCAGGTCTTTTACGTTCTTTAGACCTCTGATGAAATGAGGTAAATCATTGTGAAAGTACAGAGTTGTGACTTGACACTGCGGTGTCAGCAGGGCTTTGTAGACTGTGCCTGAGTTGATCCAGCTTGGCTCAAAAGAGAATGAAGAGGTGGAAAAGAAAGTGGTGATGATATCTGCTGTAGGACGTTGGACGACACCAACTGCGCTCAGTTCAGTAATTCTCTAAACTTTAAACTGGTTAATTTTTGTGTCTTCCCATATGTGTGTGTGTGTGTGTGTGTGTGTGTGTGTGTGTGTGTGTGTGTGTGTGTGTGAGAGGGAGGGTGTGAGAGAGATTAAGAGAGCTTGTGTCTGCGTGTATGTTCAGCCCACAGTGGGTATGCTTTGCATCCAGCTTGACCAGCCAGGGCACATTTTTCACTGCAGTACAACATGTCATCAAGAATTCTGTCAGGCACGGAGAGCAAATGAGACGCTGACAAAAACACAGGCCAGTTGCCTGTGGCAGTAGTGTAATGTATATCAGTTTAGACCCGGCAGTACAGTGTGTTACTACTGAAGGGCAGGATGGTGTTTTTCAAACAGAAAAAGAAAAAAAAATTCTTTTTGGTTTAGTGGTGAGCAGTAATAAGGAAGTGGTTTGTACTGAAATGTGCAATAAACCTCCCTCTGCAGTGTTAATGAAATATATAAATGGAGTTTGCTTTCAAATTAGAGCATTATTTTATCAGTACTTACTTGGCACTGGATGGAGACATGGACAAAATAAGTTTTGAGCAATTATTTTAACTTCTGATGTATCACAAATCAAATGTATTGATATCAAGGAAACGTTCTTACATACATAAACAGTCTTGATACAGATTCCTTAGATTTTTTTTTTTTAATGTGAATAAGATACATACTGAGCAGACATTTTACAGTAGAAAAATACATTTTCAATGCTCTCTGGTTCAGACAAACTCTAAATGACCTCCCACCTATACTGCAATTTCTTATTACTTATTGGTCAGATAAAGCAAATTAGCTTTAGCCTTTTAGGCTCTTGAAATGTGTTAAACTTTAGTTGAGAATGTATTGGCTGGAGGCAGTGGGGTGTGTCACTCACAGGCCAGACTATCTTTCTGCTGTCTGTCATTTAAGAAGACAGATAAGATGTGAAGCTGTCTTTAACATAGACCATGATGAAGTGAAACATCCTTGATAACACAGTGTTTGGGTTTGTCAATCCAAACTTCACAAAAGAACATTTGTTTGATCTGGAGCTGCACACCAAGATTGACATTCCTCATCTTCTGGTTTTCAACAAGGTGTGCGTGTGTGTGTGTGTGTGTGCGTGCATGCATGGAGGTATGCATTGTTTCTTGCATTGATCTCTGCCTGGTGGATGTGCACCTGTTGTACTTGTAATTATCTGAATGGCTTTGTCTGGACTGAAACTCCACACCCTGTCCAGTACCAGGCTGGTGCTTTGACAGTGTTGTCATAGAGGCAGGACTTAAATAAGAATGAGATCACACAGCAGGTATGCCACACACCACCTAGGGTTGATCTTTGGCCATTTGGAATGAACAAATCATCAGTAATTCAGCAAGTGTGTATAAGGCAATGCTGCATTTACACAGTGTGTGAGCTGTTTGTAATACATGTACACACACAGTTTTGTTAACACTCTTCAACTGCTCTGCACAGGATTATTATGAAATCCTGTCATGGCTCTATTTTCTTTGGTCCCACTTATTTGAATAAGAAATTGTAGGTGTGTGTGTGTGTGTGTGTGTGTGTGTGTGTGTGTGTGTGTGTGTGTGTGTGTGTGTGTTAGAGAGAGACTGCCTATGTAAGGAGAGGAAATGAAAGGTGATTGTTGGAAGTTGCTGTTGGCTGACTAGACACCATCTAGGGATTGTGCTCTCTGAATCTTTTTCTCTCTCCTGTCTCTGTCTGTCTGTCTCTGTTTCTCTCTCTCTCTCTCTGTCTCTCTCTCTCTCTGTCTCTCTCTCTCTCTGTCTCTCTCTCTCTCTTTCTCTCTCTGTTGCTGAACCAGTATTATATATTTGGCAGTGTGTTCCAGGAAGTGTGTATACAGCCTGACCGTTTATCACACACTTTAGGTCTGAATCCAGCTGTCCACTTTGCAAAGTGTGTTTTGTCTTCTCGGACGTTCACCAAAGAGTTTGATGTGGACAGATGCAGAGCAGGGGCGAGCTCTCCAAGTAGTGATGATTTAACGGTCCACAGTGCAGGCTGCAGTGCATTCAAATGCTTAATAACCTTTAAAACCAGCTGATGAACAAATAGGTTTTTCCTCTTCTACCTGATGCAGCAAGTGCACAAAGATCTTCATTCTCATGTGTCCACTGGACACCGAACAGATGCTCGATGAAAGCTTTAGTTTTATTCACTATATCAGCACAGTATATTCATACATTTACATTTACATTTACATTTAGTCATTTAGCAGACGCTTTTTTCTAAAGCGACTTACAGAAAGGGGAACAATCAAGGTTAAGTGCGTTAAGTGTTAGCGCAGCAATAAGTGCTAGTGACGATTCTTTAAGTGTGGATTTGCTATGTAGTGCTAGGAGAGAAGGTGCTCTCTGAAGAGCTGGGTCTTCAGGAGTCTTTTAAAGGTAGAGAGGGACGCCCCTGCTCTGGTAGGAAGTGGAGTGTATTACTGCCACTGCTGTCTGAAACACTGTCACAGCCTCCACTGTCCAACAAAAGCAGATGGGTTTTCTTGAAACTCCAATTTGAACACAGAACTTTTATTGACACAATTGTGTTCTGCTTAGCTTCTATGAATAACACTGACTTACAGCCAGGGGCAGGTTACGGCTGTCCAAAGCAATTACAGGTCAAACTTACTCTCTGTTGTGTTAATTAAAAAAAAAAAAAAAAAAAAAATCCTCATAAAACACATCATCTCATCCTCCCCACACTTTGAAAAATAGCAGTTCTTTTGTGCACTGGTTGAGTGTGATTTGTGTTATTAATTAACTTAAGCTCATTTTATTGCTGTGCTTAGCTCAAGGTTTTCCTGGGTTGCTCTCAAGTTCAAATATCAAACTCTAATGGTCTATAAGTGGTTCATAGTGCTTAACTTCTAGTCAAAGAATCAAATACAGTTCATGAACAGAAAGTGATGAGTTGAGATCTATTAGTAGAAGATATTTACACAATAGTAGTTGTGCATGTGCTGCTGATAAAAAAGTCATCTGTTTTTCCTGTTGCTTCATATAAATCCCAGAAAAATGAGTTAGCAGTTGTATGTTTACATTTTAGAGTAAAAAAGCTGGGTCAAGTTGAAAGTCACCCCTTCTTTCCTTCCTTTCTTTTCTCAGATCATGATCGAGTTCTGCCCTGGAGGTGCTGTGGATGCCACAATGCTAGGTAGGTCTCTCTCTCTCTCTCTCTCGCTGTTCTCTTTCTAAGTGCTTCACCTTCCTCCCCATCACCAGAGTCAAGTTCAGCGCCTGCAGCAGTGTGTGGCACCTTCAGCACTGACCTTGAGGCAGTGCAGAGACATGATTAAAGATTGATTTACTATAGGTAAAATCAAGAAAACAAGTGCACTATTAATTAACTTCGACCATGATCGTGCACTGAAACTTCACCGGTTCGGCCTTGAAATCTTCCGAAAGCAGTCAGACACAGTGGAGTCTTCCTGTGTGGGAAATCCCTCTGGTCTGTTTTCACTGGGTAATCCACATCCTCATAGCTGTCTGTACCCCCTCTGCAGCTAACCAAACACAGACACGGTAGAATGAAGTCTGCAGGGCTGGACTAGCTTGGACATGTGTGAAAGCCTCTCTGATCTGGGATTACTTCTCCAGCAACACCAGTTGAGAGACTTGATTGGTATCATCACAGCTTCACCTTTTTCTGTTTTCTCTCATGGGGTTCATACACCGGATCAGTCTTCGGGACTTAGTTTTGCCGTGATTGTATATCAACTGAATATGGAATGTGCAAGGTGTGTGTAATGTGTGCTTTTGAACCCTCTCAGATATTCTCTCATTTCCACTCTGCTCTCGTTCTCACCCCCTCTCCGCTACCTCGTATCTAACCTCTCCTTCGCCTGTGTCCTTCCTCCGCTTCTCCTGCCTTTATTAGAGTTGGATCGTGGGCTGACGGAGCCACAGATTAGGGTGGTTTGTCGCCAGATGTTGGAGGCCCTGGACTACCTCCACAGCATGAAGATCATCCACAGAGACCTGAAGGCCGGTAACATCCTCCTCATGCTGGACGGCGACATCAAGCTCGGTGAGGGTTAAGATTTCTTTTGCTTTTAATAAATAATGCTGGTTTTAGGTGCTTTTTTGTATGAAGTTAGCATTTCACTGAAGATTTAATGCATTAGTGGGTGCACAAAGTCTGAAATAAACAATACTGTATGTTTGGAATGTAATATAACCTGTCAGATTTGACCTTTGAAAGGCTTGAGTGGGTTATGGTGGCCAAATCTTTTGAGGTAAAAATCAAAGAAAACATGAATTGCGAAGTTGCTGCAGAGAAAGTGAAGAGTTTAAACATATTTGAGACTTGCCTGCCTGGCCTGGAGTCTCACTTTACATCCCATCATTCACTGAGAAAACCATTTCTCTGCCAAAATGATACAAGTGGAACACATTTCTCAGATAAAACCCCACATTCTCACTGTACATTGTAGGTTATCTCTAGACCCTCTGGTCTGTTGTTTCTTTGGCTTACATGCAAGATACACACACACACACACACATACACACACACACACACACACACACACACACACAGGTTAGAGGCCCTGTACCCCTCCTGTGGTGCTGTAGGAGGATCATAAGTGAGCATTGTGTGGGAAAACTGCATATGAAGAAGTTTTTGCATATTTTCATTTATTGGTTTTTTGAAGAGTTCTCCACATTCCTCGCATCGCACAGCTGAAGATCCAGACCCATGGTCAGTATGGTTTGGATTAAAGTGTAGCGTTCCAGAAAAGGGAAAATGGTGTCCCAATGTACTTAATGTGCTTTATGTGAGTGTCACTTAAGGAAGTTCCGATTTCTCTAAGTGGCTGCCTGACATTTGGATCCTCAGGCATACAACTTGAAACGTGATGTTTTACTTTTACTGTGTTTGGCTCCCTGTCGTTTTGCACTCAGTCATGACCAACAAAGCAAAAACAGAGTAGAGAGTAACTACAGGCTCAGTTTCATGTTCGGGTAGTGATTCTTTGTGGAACTGGCTGCACTTTTGTTATGTTGAAGTCGATTTCAAATGTTTTTCATGATTTTGCTACAATTTCTCTTTCTGTTTTTTTTTTTTTTCGGAAATGACTGTTTGTCAGGCACTGAGCTTCCTGAGCTGGGGTTATCTTCTTGTTTGAGTCCTTTTCCACTGCTGTACATTCTTCCCTAAGACACCACAGCGACACATAATCACTGGGAGTTGGCTCTTTAAACTCATTAAGTCATGACACTGACTCATTTACAGTCTCCAAACTTAACTAACTACATGTTAATTTAAACAAGGCAGCAATTAACTGTCTTTGAGGTCAATCACATTCATCGTCTCTGCCTGTGATAACATGGCATTGAACATTGTGTTCTTCATACAGCACAGCTCTCAGTGTTTGGCTCATGTTTATGAAACTTTTGATCTCTAAAAACGATGCTTAGAAGTGTTTACAATTTTAAGAGCTGCACACACACACACACACACACACACACACACACACACACACACACACACACACAGACACACACACATAATGTCAAGGTCAGCAGAAAACAAGTGTTTTTCTCCACTGTGTTTTTCCTTCTTGCTGCTCTGTCAAGGCAATCATCAATAACAAAGGCAAATCATTGTAGAACAGGCAACAACACTCGTGATTTGATACACTGTGTTTTTTCATTTAAGATTATTAAGACCAAGCCACTGAATCCCAGTCATAACTGTGAGACATTATTTCCATCCTTGAATCTGTTAGGATTCCCCATTAAAACACCTTCTATTGTGCACTCATTTACTTCCTGGTGGTGTGTTATGAGAGTCTTTAGCTCTGTGGTGTAGAAACATTTTCTTCTAATCATAAGAATAGATCTTGACAAACACACCCTTGGTGATAGATTGTTGAAATGAATGTGGGGTAAACCCAGCGATGCAGCAGGTTTTAGGGCAGAGTCTTGGGGGAAAGAGCCTCTTAACAGACTGTACTGATGTGTATTTGACTTGTGGTCTGATCCTGTATTCATATGATTTTATTGAAATATGTTGCCATCCTTCAGGATATTACTGTGTAAACTCTTATTTGATGTACAATAAAAGCATTAATGCTATTCATTGTCTTTGTAAGTTAAAGGAAGTGGTGGAAGTTAAAATTCTTTGTGCAAAAGCAACAGACCAAATGATATGTTTGACTAGGAAGTTGAGGATATTTGAATTGTAGTCTGCAAAACCAAGACAGACACTGAAGTGCCTGTAATAGAAAATGCCAGTTTGTAACTGAAGCAGCCTTCTCAGTAAAATCCTAAGGCCTCTGCCAAGCACTTCTCCACTCTGGGCATACCGCTCATAATATTTTTACTTTCAGAGAAAAGCCTGTTCAGCCATAGAGAAAACACTGCTGTAATCTGAACACCCTGTCAGGGAAGAGGGGCAGGTGGTTTGGGAAACACTGATTCTGGCTTTGTCACTCTGCCCATCACAATTTCATGACCTCTTTACAAACAAATCACTATTTGTCTACTAAAGGGGTGTCTTAAGGAGTGTCTCTCAACTATCTCACATCATCTTTTTTGTGTGTTTCTTAATTCCTGCAGCTGATTTTGGCGTCTCTGCGAAAAACACCAAAACCCTACAAAGAAGAGACTCCTTCATTGGAACACCATACTGGTGAGTAAGACATAGATACTGTGTTAAGGGACCTCACTGATCTTGGTATAAACCAGTGGCTATATCAACCATCCCGACAAGAGCTGTGTAAGTGTTGGATTATTGCTTGTTGTGAACAGATTTCCTACAACCTGCCACACCTCTACAGTAAAGCATAATGTTATGTGTACACACACTCAACCCTATACTCATCCCTGTGCTTTAACCCTCTATTGTTGTCACAGCAGTACATTCTCCTCAAATTGGAAATGTTGCCTCTGAAGTCTCCACATTGAACCTTGTCCTTTTAGTCTCCTCTCATATGTGAATATAGTTGGAGCCAGTTAACTATTGACCAGAGCAGGTCATCATTCATCAGGAATACCCACCCAGCTCAATGAAAACATAGCTGTGCCCTCCCGTCGTACAATACCGTCCTGAAAAGAATGTTGCAGACAGAGTTTTGGTGTATAGCTTTCCCTTGAATACACCAATAAGCTAAGTCAACAAGACACAGGGAGCAAACATTAGTTTCTTTGCACTTGAGTAAATCTAAGAGCTCAGATTGGAGTTATGAGAGCCGTTTTGTAAATTGTCTGCAAACACACGCTGACTGGAGAAGTGTGCTTGATGTTGACACATGCAAAATGGTAAATAATGAAAAAGCAGAAACAATCCCAATCCCTGTGCAGTCATCATCAGTTCGTCACAGGCTGCTGCTTTACATGAATACCTGTGGGACTGATCTCTCACTGACTACCTGTGTTGATTTAGCAAAACCAGATTTTTACAACTTGATGCCAGAGTTAAAATCTTTACATGTTGAGGTATTTATTAGCCCTGTAATGTTCTGTGTACTTTGACTTGTTTTGTCTTTTTCTCAGGATGGCCCCAGAGGTGGTCATGTGTGAGACAATGAAGGATGCTCCGTATGACTACAAGGCTGATATCTGGTCTCTGGGAATCACTCTGATCGAGCTCGCCCAGATTGAACCCCCGCACCATGAGCTCAACCCCATGAGGGTGCTGTTGAAGATCGCCAAGTCGGAGCCTCCCAACCTGGAGCAGCCGCACAAGTGGTGAGGGTGCATTTAAAATGAATGTGAATTGAGCTGCTGCGCGAGAAATGCAGCACATCATATGTGAAAAGAAAGCAGAAGAAGCTGGAGACTGAATGTGCAACTCTTTGCACATTCGACAATTCATTATGATGTCTAGATTTCACCAGGTCGTTAACTTTGATGGGATCACCAAATTTCTTTGTGCTGCAATCTCCTGTAGACACTCAATGCATCATGCTGTCCTCCCCCTCTCTGCCTGCGGCCCATTTTGCCCTTCCCAAAATTACAGCAGCCAAACTATAACTTTTTCCATATCAGTTTTATGAGTGAATGTTCCATAGCTGCAGATTTAGTACAGCAGAAGTGAAGTTGTCAGGTGTTGAGGGGAGACTTGGGATGTGGAGCTGACTCACCATTCCTGCTGAAAGCTTTGTTTCACAAAACACAGCTGCGCACAAGGATGATCCACATACACCAACGTCACATATCTGGAAATGTTTTGTTATGTTGTAACCTTTCATCCCCTCCCACCCTCTCCTCTTTTTCCATTGCTCTTGTTTTTGATTAATACTGTTTCTTGCATTATTCAAGGTCGCAGGAGTTTAAAGATTTCCTGAAGAAAGCCTTGGATAAAAACACGGAGACTCGTCCAACGGCAGCACAACTCATGGAGGTAGGCCCTGATGCAATGTGCACTTATAACCCAGCAAGTGTTATGCAGTGCTGCACTTTGATATATGATGAGACATTGTCCTTGGTCTGTCCTTATCTTGCGACGACACATATACGGAGCCTTTTAATCTTCTATTTTAGGGACTGAATGGAGTGATCTATACCAGGGAACTGAGCACTGCTCCATAGAGGGCACTGGCATGTGAGTGTGAGAGGAGGAGAGTGGGCAAGAGATGAAGCAGGCATAGGAGTAAGATGGTGTAAAGAGTGAAAAAAGTTAAGTGAAGTTGTTTTTGAAGAGTCAAAGCTGAAAAAGGTGCAGTGAAGAAAAGGTGAATACAGACTTAGGGCTTTAGAAGCTGTTGTTCACATTTGAAGCAGCCTCTGAGAGAGTTCAAAACATTTTCATCAAGTACAACAGAGGTTTTAGTCCCAAAAAATTTAGAATGATCACTCTTGTCTCTCTTGTAATATTATTACAATCCCCTGTGTTTTACAACAACAGCAAATCCACCTCAAATGTCTACATGCAAGTGCACCGCGGACATTGCCAAGGAGAGGCTGATGACAACTGTTTGTCAAAATCCAGAATCTTGAGCAAGAGGAATGAGAGAAAAAGTGAGGAGGGTGTGGATTAAAACATGAGAGCAGTGTCTATTAAAATTCAGAGCCACAGTTTCCTGTCTGAATCCCACAGCTGAGGGAATGCCAGCTATTTACATTCCCACTTCCAGCCAATAGTATGCCTAGATTTACCACGAGCTCGCCTCCTCTGGCCAATTAGAGAGAGGCAGAGATGAAAATCCTAGACCCAGGCCCGCTGGGAATTCTGCATGTGTTCTCCAGTGGGGGGGTGGAAGAGACGGGCGCGGTCCAGTTTTTTTGGGCCGTGCTGGAAGTTTTTAGATGTTTATCACGCCTGCTGCTGGGAACGGCTGTCAGATAGTATTTACTGTAGATAGCTGTGCAGTGATGGCATTAAATTCTCCTGAGCAGTTGATGCCGAATGATGTCAGTTTACTAAAAGTTACCATTAGTGTATGTGATCAGGTTTAGATCAGACTTTGTAATGCAGTTACTCCCTGGAGTCTGAAACAGATGTAGTTCAGTGAACAGGAAGATAATAATGAATCATAGATAGATCTGTGAGGTGTGTGTGTGTGTGTTTTTATGTATAAAATGAGGACAGGAAGGTAAAAAGCTTCCTCAAGTCTGTCTTTCTGTCCGTCTCTCTTTCTATTTGCCCCGCATGTGTTCATGTAAGGAATGTACACAAAACAACATGACACAGCATCAGTCACTATGGCTGTGTGGCTGGCAGGAAACCATCTGGATGACTTGTAGTGATTATACTGAATATAGCTACTCCTCCCACATAGTTGCTCATGGTCAGGATTTTTACTGTATTTTTTGCATAGCTTCCACTCATGTAGGACATGGGAGGCTTTTCTGTCTTTGATCGTAACGTGTCTGTATGTTGGGTGGTTTTACCATGGGTGTATTTGGCTAGTTCATCTCTGAACCAGGGCTTTGTAGTGGTTTCGCAACATTGCCATTTGCACTTCTATACTTGTGAGAACCTTAACTGACATCATGCATTCCTCAGCCCTGAACCATAACACTGACTATTACAACTCTGAGTCCAAGCCCAACCCTTACCCTGACCTTACTCTAAACTTATTATAGGGTTAGATCTCAACACACAAAAATACTACACATATTTTTGGTGAGTTACACTTTCTGGGGATATCATTATTATCATTATTTTTCCATAATGGAAAAAACCTACATAATGCTGCTTAGAAATAAAAAAAAAATGCTTATGACCAAAGTTCATTATCATACCAGAAGGTGCCTGAGAATCTCCATGTTTTTAAGTTTTCTTCAGTATCAAAGTAATCCAGTAATATGCCGGTGGATGAATCACAGACCAAGGTATCAACCTTTTTCATAGGGACTATTTTTCTGTAAAAAGTAGTTCCTGTGAGGTCTGTAGATTGTACAGAGGATAATGAAAATTACTATGCGTGTAATCCCAACTCTTGCTCCAGACTTAACCTGAACTTAATTATAACCTCAACCTTAAAAACAAGTCTTAACCTCCGAACACCAATGTCCAAAGCTGAAATCAGTCCTTACATAGACAGAAGCACAAATGCACATAGTCTGCTCCCATTGCTGCACAGGTAAGTCTGCTCTCATGCAACCCCTTACCCCGACTCCAGTCCCCCACTGAGCCATATTGTTCACATTAACCTTTTCACGCCCAGCCACGGATATAACAACCAAAATCACCAGCCTCTCTGGGTCTGGCAACATGAAACCCAAAAGAGAGGGCACAAGCTCCACTGATCCACATCTTCATCCATTATGGCAGTAAAAAAACCCCACAAAGCTAGATTGAACAGGGCAGCAGTACTACACTATCTGCCTTTTTCCTCCTCTGGCATTAGTTTGAGCATGGGCAGTCGGAGTTCACTTGTTACAAGACGCAGAAGCTTTGAAGCTGAAGTCTCCATACACTTAGTTTAGATAAAGTGTAAGCTTAGATCAACAACAACAAAAATATTTCAGAATCAGGGAACATTTATCTGGTCTATAGTTTTATGTTAAATAAAGGATTGTACTACGGCTGCAATTATTAGTCAATTGGCTTGACAGATAATTAACTGACTATTAAGTAATTATCAAGCATTTGATGGTTCCAGCTTACATTTTGGGGATTTGGACCCTTGGTTGGACATGGCTTTGTTTAGGTTTAGAAAATCTATATAAAACTCTGTCCATAACAGCACAACATGTCGCTGCTGAGATAGTGGAAGAGTAGATGGGTTATTTATTTACTTCTGCCCTTAAATGCCTGTACTCACTGCAATACCAGGTTAGCCGCCACACCCTCTTCCAAGCTTCACAAATTCAGAATGAATATTACAAGTATTTTTAGAGCTTCATTACATGCAGCTGCAAATCTGGTAGCTCCAGGATTTCCTTCAGCATTATTTTATAAAATAAAATATGTTTCATACTCTTATTGATGTATTTCCTCTGTAGTGTCATAAATGGTTAGATGGAACTCAGCAATAACACTACCTGACTCATTAGACAATAGCTGACTGTTGTTTGTCACTGGAGTTAAAAGCTGAAGGCTAATGCAGTCCTTGAGGACAAGACCCAGCTCACAAACACCTGTGATCACCCACAACAAGTCTACACACACACACACACACACACACACACACACACACACACACACACACACACACACACACACACACACTGACTTGTACACACTTCATGGTCCAACACCACTTGTAGCCTTTTTCCCTTTGTCAGCTGTTCCAATTAAATTACAAAGTAGTGCAAAGCATCTGAATAATAGATGATCAGCATTTTATCCCCATTGCACTCAACTTTTAATTCAGCCTTTTATTCTCCATGCACGCGACTTATTATTACCTAGTTTGCACCCTGGCAAAACACACATTTTCTCTTTAAACATTGCAGAACTAAAGATGGCTTTCTATTTTCAGGCTGTAATGTTAGATTTGGCACGTTTACATCAATGTGCCTTTAAGAGGGAGAGTTGTATTGTAAAGCTGCTATTGTTGTAGCTGTTCAGGAACTGGCAGGTGGCAGACAGTGTAGTTTCCCCTGCAGTGAAAGTCTCCTGCAGCTTTGGCTCCTGTGCTTGTTTTCTCTTGCTGACCCATGGGCAAAGCTAATGCGCTTGACTGCAATTACTTTATTTTTCACCAGAATTTCATTCTATTCCGTTCCCTGCCTTCATCACACTGTTGTCTATTTAAAGAATGATTTGTATTTACAGCGGTTGCACAGGTTTTGACCCGTTAACTGAAGGCTTTCACATCTGCTAATTGTTTTGTTTCACTCTAGACCTTCACAGCTAATGTAGTGGCTTATTAAAATGTGAGAAATAAAACGGTTACCGGCATGTATCAGGTGTTATTGCGTCCTCATCATTTTCAGTCCAGCACTTGCAGCATCCTTCAAGCACTAATGTCATGTTCTAGTGATATTTAGATCCATGGATAATGTGTTCAGCAAATAATATTTTGTGGTTATGTGGGTGTTTATCCTGTGGTCACATCAAGCCTCTTTGTCTCTCTCCCTCTTTTTACAACCAAATGCTGTATAATGGATATATAAATGTATAATGCTGTATAAAGAGATTAAAAAATGTGAAGTATTAAGTTTTAGTAATAATTCTTATCTCATGTGTCCACAGCACCCTTTTGTGAGATCAGTGACGTCTAACCGTCCGCTGAGGGAGCTGGTGGCCGAGGCCAAGGCTGAGGTCATGGAGGAAATAGAGGACAATAGAGAGGAAGGAGAGGAGGACGACGCCATGGAGCTCACTGTGGTACCAAACTTACATCTTTTTTTTTTTTTTTTTTCTTTTTTGTCCCTTCATTCTCTTCTCTGTCAGTATTTGTTTCTACAAGGAGAATGGGCAGTCCATGGTCTGGTAGCTTTAAGCTGTTGGGTTGTAACTGTACATGCAAGCCGACTTCAATCTTGAATTCTGCTAAAAAAAACAAAACAAAAAAACCCCACTAAGCTATATTTTACATACAAGTGACATTTCCTTACCGGCTGTAGTGAAGATTCCTCTCGCTGTGTGGTCCAATGATGAAAAAGACAAGTTGAAGTTAAAAAGGGGCTTTTGTTTTAATGTCACCAGACAATATAATTAAGTTAAACTTGTGCCCATAATCACGCAAGGGCATGCACTTACCTGCACATGTACCATGCCCCAAAATACACACATGTTCACTTCCCTCACTTCCCTCCTTGCTTGTTGACCCCCTTTAAACAGCATTTAAACATAAACATGGGCTTCCTGTCAAGGGATTCTTCAGAAACCATTCATAAAGGCATAATTAGAAAGTGAACATAGTATGAGAGCGAAGTTTACCACCTGCCCTCAGCACAAACAAAGGAACAGAAACCGGAATACTGGCATACCCGCACACCCACTCATGGTTAAATATAAGCACTGTCACCTCACAACCCCTGATGGAGTAAATTATTTAAGGTTGTGCATTGTTCTCTGTTGCTATACTCTGACCTTTAAATACAAAAAACAGCCGGTTTCCTGTACACCACCGATCCTAGAAATACTCTTGCTTATAGGAAGCTGTAACAAGACAAATGTGTTGATGGTGTGTTGAGCCTGGATGTTTTTCTTTCCTTGAAGATGAATGTTTGCGCACGAATCTCTTCCTCCCCTAATGGCAACAGTTAGTGTGATGGCCTCCCAGTTTATTGAGATGAATAACTCTGCTCCAGTGTAGTACGTAGTACGGTTTGACACATGGCTAAACAGGAAGTGCTGTGGTGTTTTGGCACTTGTTTTTCCAGATATCCTGGAAAGCAAACATTGCTGGCCTTTGGATTAGGTTTGAGTTTCTGTATGTGGTGTTATTTTTTTTATTGTGTCCAGTCCTGCTTTATCCTCCTCTGGTTACAAGACATTAATTTCCTGGGTGTCATGAGTTTTCCAAGATAAAACCCACTAGACTATGAGGGTGTTATTTTTAAGTTAAATTTGGGTTAATTGCCATTGTGCTATTGTAGTCTGTTTAGGTTATTTATAGGGAAATATTAAAGTTAATGTTAATATTGAAATATGTAACTGTAAATACACTACAGTACTTTACAGTAAGTGTCTGGTTGTGTCCAAACACTACATTTTTCCTCTCAGTGCTCACCTAACTATGATATCATTACAGTTATTTCCTCATCTCTTCCAGCGAGGTCACTTTTGCAGGCACACAGCAACATTTTGACACATACAGTTACAAGGCCTTGAAAGCAGTTACCCGATAGTTTATCTCTTCCTATATATCTTACAGAGCCAGACGGAGGTGTGTGCTGAAGCCTTAGAAAGGCTGCACCTGACCATAAAGATGTCTGATGGTATTGTTTACCTCTAGTGGTTGTGGTATTTCAAGACACAGAATTGCTAAGTGTGACAGATAGCTGCGCACATAATCCTGAAATAGCATCTTCAGTGGTGATTATAATTACAGACTCCAGAATTCCCATGTCGAACACACGTCTGGAACTTTCTGCAGTTAGATTTAAAATTGTCAAAATGCCCCGTTTCTATAAATCTATATAATTTCTGCAGAAACTCCATGCTTCCTCCTCTAGTTACTGGCTATATTAATCAATCATTTAGATAGCATCATTAATTTATTTTTATTGATTGTTTATGCAATGCCTTTCAGTCATCTTTAGGCTGCTAAAGATTTGTGATATTCCAATTGCATTTTTGTGTAAAGTATCTGTGTCTTACGTGAAATGTTCATCTCGTTAGGTATCCATGCACTTGGTAATTAATTCTCAGCCTTATCATCCCCACTTCTTTTCATTGATATCTTTAATACTTTGGCCAGTATGGCCGTGAAACAGGCAGTAAATTGATTCTATATGGTATTGAAAATGTCTTAAATCTAGCTTGGTGGATCCTGCAGAAACTCTGTTTTTGTTAAATAAAAGTTAAATAAATACATTTTTAAAAATGCATTTTTTTCTCACAAACAAATGGGACTAAACTAACAGGACAACTTCATTTTGTAAAGCACTCAGCCTTGATTTACACAGGCCTTTCACCCCTGTTATGATTAGTGTACTTATCACAGATTAGATGGCTATCTCAGCCACAGTGAGAAGTAGCAGTGCAGGACTATAAAGCAGGAATAACTGCATTCCTACTAAAGCAAAGGTTAAGCTTACTTCACTGGAGGTGGGAGGCCCAAAGGATTTAACCATTAGCATTTGGGCTTAACACCAAAGGTTGAAAACATTAACATTTGGGAGAAAACCACTGACTTAAAGCCTAAAAACATAAAATGTTTTCACATCACATATGAAAACATGCAAAACAACACTTCTCACTCCTCCTTGTTCCTTTAGTCATCAGGCAAGGAGCCATGCCAGACCAGTCAAACCAGTTTGGAAGGGGACCAGTCTACAGACACCCCAAGCCCCACCACGCCCTCCCCAACCACACCAGTACCTTTACCCAGGAAGGGGACTGAGCCAGATACACCAACAGAGGAGCAGCCAGACCCCATCATGGTGGTACCTGTTCCCCTACCACGGCATAATCCCCCTCCAAAAGATCCAGAGGAGTTGGCTGACAAACTGGCCGAAGAAGTCGTTCTTGAGTCTGAAAAATCTGAAAGTGAAGCCTCTACCAAGACTTCCAGCTCAGACTCGGGCATTGAGGATGGAAAGAGTACCCCCACATCGGAGGAAAAGGTGCTCTTTGACGTTTTACATTTTTTGTTTGTTGCATTATAAGGCGTTATTAATTATCTGTATACACTGATCAATTTATATTTTATCACACTGGGGTGATCAGGTGAATCCAATTCAATTACTCAGGCTTTGAGAAAATAAAAAATACTGTATCTACTGATGTATCTTCTGGTTCCAAAAGTTTTGCCTGTCCTGTATTCAAAGGTCTTATTAATAATAGTGCTAAAATTGATTTTTAAGGTTGCTGTGGAGACCCCAGAGACGGAGCAGCCACCATCTCTCCCCCAACCCGAGGCATCTGAGGAGCATGTTGACATCATCATAGTCTCAACAGACCCAGAGTCGCCCAAGGCCCAGGTGACCAAGGAGGAGAGCAGCGTAATCTCAAACGAAGACTTACCAGCTCCAAGCCGAAGTTCCACTGTCACCCCTACACCTACTCCCACAGCCTCCTCTGCTCCAACCCCACTCCCTACACCCCATTCTGGGCTGAATGGGAACCTACCCAAGGATACTCCAGAGCGGACATCGATAGGAGGAAATGCTGAGACTGTCTCGCCTTATATCAATGGAGGGACTGTCAACAAACGGTACTCTTACTCAGGCAGCATGGCGTCTGAGAGCATGGACATGTCGATCCACAGGGAGAGCATCTCGATTTCTGCAAGGGTGAGTCAACTTGAAGCAAACCTTCATCTACATGGAGGAAGATGTAGGTGGCTCTTTTCCCACCAAGTAAACACTGATCTGTCTTATTGTTTAGATGCCAGTTAGGAAGATGACAATGGCTTGAATGATGCAGCGAAAATGACTGAAGTCAAACATATCCCTCATTCACTCAAATGTTTCAGGAGATTATGTTTTTATGGTGAAAAACACCAAGTGTAAGAGAGGTATAGACACCAGCTTGCTGCCTCTGTAGGAAAACCCCTCCTTGGAAAAACTATTTCTTGGCACCCACAGAGGAACTGAAACTACATTGTGTTGTGTTTTGGGGTGTGGGCGTTAACCATCTGAAACAGAGGATAGCCTGTCTTCCATTAAGCTTGCATCACACATTTAATTTAGGAAGGATATGGAGAATGACACTAGTTAATGGTTAAATGGTTATAATGTATGGTTATTATGAATTTATTTAATAAATTATGTACAAGTACTTTAATATATATATATATATATATATATATATATATATATCAATTCTCCAAAATGGAATAGGCTTTTTAAAGTTTTATTAGCCTAAAAAGGAGAATTTTTTCCCATAGAAGACAATTTATTTAAACATAACAATCACTAAAGCTGTGCCTTACAGTCCTGCTGAGGAAGGGAAGTTTGGAAGCTGAAGGCAGAGAAGACAGAAACCATTTTATCATTAAACACCAAGCCTTTCTGAAGCAAAATATGTAACATTTTCCATTCATCAGGACCAACAGTGCCCTTTGTGTGGGCACAGTTCAGTATTCATCACTGTGAATGGAAGTTTCTGTGCAGCTCATTGTCACTCCGTTGCTTCTGGTGGCTTATGGACTGAGCACGATTGAAATCCTATTGACTGTGCACGGTGGCGTGTCTGTTTGTGGTATGTTAAGTTTTTCCAGAACAGATTATTCAGCAGGCGACTCTGCCAGCAGCCTGCAGTGCGGGTGAATGGGCAATCTTTGTTTTAGGACAGGAGGACAAGCAGGCATATTAAATCAAGTCTGTTGTTTTGTATGGGATTAGTGTGAGTGTGTGTTACTGCACACAAGTGTGTGTGATAGAGAGCATCAGGGTGTGCATTTGCTCATGAATTCATCTGTGTTTGTGTGTGTGTAAAGGAGAACTCTGTGTGTGTGTGTGTGTGTGTGTGTGTGTGTGTGTGTGCCATTTTGTGAATGAAGAGAGATGGGACATCCTCTGAGTCATGAACAGTAGAGTCTGACACAAACAACACAGTTAAGTTGCAGAATGACCCAAATGTCCTCTGATTATGGTGCCATTATGTGTACTTATTAACAGACTCAAACAACAAGCACAAATATTTATTGCTTTTGTAAATGTGTCAAAAAAGAATCAACAATTCGCACCAGTGCAACACTGGAGTCCAGTAGCTGTCATCTGTAGCAGTAGCCTCACACAGACTCATATGGAGTGTATTTGCTCAGCTGTAGTGGCTCCAGGTGGTAGTTTGGACAGAGTGGACAACAGGTCACACAACACAAATTCATTCCTTCTCTGCCTGGAGAACAACTCCCTTGGTTATCTACTGCCTTCCTTGTTCTTTTACCTCTCTAAATCCCTTCTTTGTTTTTCCTTAAGTCTAGTGTTCTTATACTCTCTCAATCTCTTCTCTTCTCTTCTCTTCTCTTCTCTTCTCTTCTCTTCTCTTCTCTTCTCTTCTCTTCTCTTCTCTTCTCTTCTCTTCTCTTCTCTTCTCTTCTCTTCTCTTCTCTTCTCTTCTCTTCTCTTCTATCTTTATAAACTATTTATAAACCAGGAAATGACGACATCCATGGCCTGCGCTATCCAGTGTTTGCAGAGTAAACCCCGTCATATCAGTCTTGTAAATATTGTCAGTGGAGGCTGATTTAGATAGGGCATGCTGGAAATTCTGCCATTCAGCAACACGTACTTAGTCAGCCATAACAACTTGGTCTGTTCATTTATAAGGTGGGGTCATGCTCTGACTCTTATGAAAGATTTAATGTATTATACAGTATGACACCCATAGCCACTGTTTCATTGGCCTGTGCTGCCTCTCTCATAACCTCCCAAATTAGATGGAGTTCATACAACTTTGCTCTGAGAGCAAAGTAAAAAGGATAGGGCCATGATTGGAAAAAAGATGTTGAAGAAGTGTTTGAATAAAACCTTGAATCTGAACATTTCAGTGGAGCTAAAACGTTGTTGTAAAGAGTTAAAGAAGCTTAAAAGCCAGGTCACAGTGTGTCATATTCAGTGGATGAGGTTGTGTTGTTCTTAAGCAGTTACTTCCTGCATGGCGCTCCCCAAAGCAGTGACAGATGGAGCATCTTGTTGCTTGTTACTGTAGAACCAGATTGACAGGAATATAAATGTCTTTGTCAACACACTAACATGCAGAACTGCCTCCCTTTCCATTAGATAAAAAGAACACATCAGGAATCAAAAACGCCAAGGGGAACTCCAGTAATTTTACAGATCAGAGCCTGTTTACATGTCTGTGTGAGCACTATTAAAAAGACAATATCTCTGGTTCTGCTGCAAAGCTTAATTCCTTTTTTGTCCATTGTGAGTTCGACAATGTTGGAATGGAGTGCTCTTTTTAAACTGTAAAAACTCTTACGCTTATAAACAGGGAATTTCTTAGTGACACAGTGAGCTACTGTAGGATTATTCAGAATACAATCCTTACTTCTACCCCATACTGTGTCTGTAAACTACTAAACTAAAGATTAAGCTACGAGAATAACCTCCTGACAGTGTCAGTGTCCTCTCAAAGTTTACTGTTCAACACATTTAGTGATGCATGCAAACAAGTGCAATTAAATGTTTGTCGTGTACGAAGGTCCAACTAAATCTGACGTCATTCTTCTCTGTATCTGCATCTCAGGACTTCTCAAGTAAGACTCTGAAGCGAACAAGGAAGTTTGTTATTGACGGCGTCGAGGTGAGTGTGACCACCTCCAAGATCATCAAGGACGATGAGAAGAAAGATGAGGAGATGAGATTCCTGAGGTATGTGGATGTCCTTCTACAGAACACATATTCAGTACACAAGCTTTAAGTGGCAATGGACAACTTTCTCCCCTAGTGTTTCCAAGTGGTATTTATGTTGGCCCCACTGCCACAAAAAAAGACACAAAACGCGATATTTGTTTAGATTATCAGTGACAATTAATAATTTCTTTCTGGCTGCTGGCAGTAGAGTTAGCAACACGGCTATCAGCCTGGCTACTGTCCAAAGCAAGAAACAACCCTCAGAGTCCCTCAGTGCTTTGAGAAAGGCAGAGTAATACACCAGGTTGTATTAATAAGTAGGCAGGTTTTGTTACTTATTGATCTAGTAGAAGTGAGGCCAACTGACTGTTGGTTTTGAACCCTCTCAAGTCCAGGAGATACCAGGACAAAGCCCGATGGTCTGTAACTGCCCGACTATGGCTCTGTCCATCAAGTTCACTCTTGTTTTATCCATCTTTGCCTTCTTTGCCCCCTCAGACAATGGGGCTCTTTTTCATTTGCTGGTTGAAATTTACCTGATGACATAAATCGAGCCTTCATTTTTCTGTGGAATTCTGTACCTGGTGGCAGACAGAATTGCATAGTGAGAGCAAGCTTATAGGAAAGTAATCTAAACGCTGATGGTGTCATTTTTCTGTAGCCATTACATTGTGAATTCAGTATTTACTTCATAATAAATTATCACAAAAAGTTGTCTAATATCACTTTAAATATTTATTCAAATATGTTTTATACCAATCTAGATAAGCTGGACATATTTGCTGTATGTGTCTCCACCTCTTGGTCCTTCTTCTTTTTCCTGGAAAAATTGATCTGTTTTCATTCCGTTTAAATGAGGGCCATGAACTCAGGGGTCTGTTCATTCCTTAGCTCAGGATGAAGTCCGTGCAGTGATAAGTGACCTGTTGGACGTTGCTTACTACTCATAGCCTACTATTTAAGGCAGCCTGCTCTTTTGGGCTTGAGCCGCCTGTTGGGATTAGAGCATACAAATATCCAAACTGTTATGGAAAAAGACTTATTTAGGTAATGGTTTGACAGAAAAAGAAAAATATCTCTGAAGTTTCTTTTAGATAAGGGTGAAGTTCAGCTTAACTGTCTAGGGAGTCCAGATGTTGTAAAAGAGAATTCACACACATTAATCTTTGTTGTCCAGTTACAGAATATGTTTTGTATTGTATCAAAATGATCAATTCTTGCAGTTATAACAAACCTAATGTTGTGCCGTTGAAGCTCGAAAGAGTTCCCGGTGTGTTACTCCTGCCATCTAGTGGCATGGATATGACATTGCATCTATGACTTCAGTAAAAACATCAGAATTGAGTCTATTTCACACAAAACAAGTATTCAAACAGGAAAAATGCACACGTTTTTATGGTGCTGACTGTCTGTGCATTTCAGCATTGCATAAGCCGCAATCTCACTGTTGATAGGCCGACAGTCACTCTGACTAACAGCCACACAGCATCCTAAATTAGCTTAAAGTTAATACTGGTACAATATATGGTAACATTTATCCGTAATATTGTACATATCCCTTACAAATAAAACAAATAAAATAAGAGCGACAGACTCTGAAAAACGTAAAATATATTCTAACTTTCTGAACAAGTGACCAAACAAACACCCAAACACAATGAAAGTTGCATTGCTAATGTGAGTTTGCAGGCTAGATAACTAATTATCTAGTCAGCTGTGGCACATTAAACAACACTCAAAACATCAGTTTCAGTAAGTGTAGATGCTGGTTTGCTGAGAGTGAAAAGGAACATTTCCCCAAATACTTATTTTTTTCCTCAAAAGGGGATGACTAACTGTTGAAACTGATTAACTAAAGTTGTATATATGTTTATGTGTGTATGTGTTTGTGTGTTTAGACGTCAGGAGCTGCGTGACCTCCGTTTGCTGCAGAAGGAAGAGCACCGTGCTCAGGCTGCTCTAAACGCCAAACTGGAAACACAGAAAGAACAGATGCAGAGACGTTTTGACCAGGAAATGAATGTGAGTCACAGCCACACACACTGAGCCGCCACTTTATTAGGTACACCTAACAACATGTGTGATCCTACAATAAATTTAGCTGCGACTGTTTTGTTGCTTCACCTCTATGGTAATTTTGGGGTCTGTAGTTTGTGGTGCTGTTACTTTAAGTGTATTTTAGGATAGTTGACAGGGGCAGGGGAGACTTGTGTTGAATTCATGTTTTTGCCTTTCCTGACACACATATTGCTGAAGTATTTTCTGTAATGAAAAGAGTCAACATTTAGTTTAGAAAATAAAACAGCCCTGCAGTGTTTTGTATCATACCTCCTAAGCTTAGTGTGTGCCCGTTTCCTATTGGTTCATCCCAGGCCAAGAAGAAGCACTACGATGGGGAGCTAGAGACTCTGGAGAAGAATCAGAAGCAGACTATTGAGAAGATGGAGACAGACCACAATGTCAAACTCAAAGAGGAGACCAAACGCATCAAAGCAGCGCAAGAACGAGACTTGCACAAGTTTCAGGATCAGATGAAACACAAGAAAAAGGAGGTACTTTTGGGATAGTGAATGAATGTGAAATAACTCACCAGTCAAATCATAACGGGATGTGAACAAATGAATGAAAACCGCTCAAACTTTTAGTCCTCAGCCTGTCAGATTTACCTTTTTTTTTTTTTTTTTGTACATCATGACATACTTGCTGGCATACTTGTGGGTAAAGTCTAAGCTTTCAATCCTGTGTCAAAGTCACTGAATATAGCTGAAATGTTCCTTCTTTAGGTGAAACATTCTGTTGATAAGCTGCCCAGAAGTCAGCGTAAAGAATCCTTGAAACAGCAGATGACTTCCTTCCAAGAAATTAAGATGAGAGAGGTAAGCTGTTTGGTCAATATTTGGGTTCATGGCATTTTCATACAGCTGCTGAACATATTCAATTCTGCATTTGTTAAGGCACCTGAACCATTATTGTAATACTTTTTCTCTTGTGGAGTAAATGTCTGACTACTACAAGTTGCGAATAGTCCACTCCTTCCTACCTCCATGTCTCTCCCTTTTCTGTATTTTAGGAAGAGAAATTCTTGGCGGCTCAGAAGAACTACCTGGACACCACGCTGATGACAATTATCTCCAACAACAAGAGAGAGATTGCAGAGAGAGAGAGGGAATGCCTAAACAAGAAGCACAACCTAATAAGAGGTACACTGTCTCTTAGGAATTGATCACAGTGATAAGTCTTGTTGCTCTCTGCCGGTCTCTGGTGTAGTGAGATGTTACACTTATCCAGTGTTGACATATTGTGTTCCAATAACTTTGATCAGAGCGTGAGGCTACGATATGGGACATGGAGGAGAAAAATCTTTACGAGAGACACCAGTTGCTGAAGCAGCAGCTGAAAGATCAGTACTTCCTCCAGAGGCACCAGCTTCTTAAAAAACATGAGAAGGTAAACCAGTGGATCGTACCAGCACCTAAGTTTGCACCGTTCTACACACATTTAAGTTTTGGTAGTGAGTAAATCATGTGATCAAATGTCAACATCAAGTATTGAGTCACAGGAATTCATTCCCATTGGATTTACCAGGTCAAACTGAATTTTATGTTCTGCTATCCAACATGGAGTCCATGTATATCTTCTTTCTGTGTGACTACAGGAGAAGGAGCAGATGCAATGCTACAATCAACGAATGATTGAGATTCTGAAAGGCCGCCAACAGCAGGAGAAGAACCGGCTGCCTAAGATCCAACGTGGCGAAGCCAAGACCCGAATGGCCATGTTCAAGAAGAGCCTCCGCATCAACTCGACGGGTAGCGCCTCAGAGGACAGAGAGAAGATCAAACAGGTAGAGGGAGAGACTTGTCTCACTCCATATTTAAGCACAAAGTTAATGATGCAGTTAGTCACTCCCTTTGTCTCTCTCTGTAGTTTTCCCAGCAGGAGGAAAAGCGGCAGAAGGCAGAGAGGCTGCATCAGCAGCAGAAACATGAGAACCAGATGAGAGAGATGATTGGTCAGTGTGAAAGCAATATCAGAGAGCTGCTGCAGCTACAGGTGACGTATCTTTCACACACACTACTTTACTATTCTGCATGCCATTGTAGATCTTTCTTTTTGTCACTTTTTTTTCACTAAATTAGCACAATAAATGGCTTGCAGTTGTTAACAAAAGCTTGGTTTTTTGCTCCAGAATGAGAAATGTCACCTGCTGGTTGAGAATGAGACCCAGAGGCTGAAGCATCTGGATGAGCAACACAACCAGCTGATGAAGGAATGGAGGGATCAGCTGAAACCCAGAAAGAAGGTATGTTTCCCATCACAATGTTATTACACTGTGTTACACAAAACAAATCACACATTTTACTTGCTTTTCTTCATGTTTGTGTTTTAAATTGAACGTAAATGTACATTAAATATGTACTGAAAGTGTCAGATAGTCCTGAGTTAGTCTCTACATATCAGAAGAGAGTATAAGGAAATGACTCTACATCTAATAACACAGCTGATTTGAAAACAAAAACAGCTAGAGAAACAGTTCCCCATTTTGGGAAATAAGTTCTAATGCTGAGACTTGTATGAGAAGATCGCTGCCATTGTCTGAACTGGATTAAGTATGGAAGGAGAGACAGGGGCCAATTAGCTTAGCTTAGTTTGGTATATAGACAAGGGGAAACAGCTAGCCTGGCTCTTTTCAGTTCAAAAATATGTCTAACAGCTCTAAATCTCACCTATTTAACATATTGCATCTCCTTTGTGAAATCTGTAGGTTACACAAACAAATGAAAAAACCCCTTTAACGATTTTATGGAGGGGTTACATACTGGAACTGTCTTCATGAAAAGCAGCCGGCTGCAGAGATTTCATGCTAAACTACAATAATCTCCTTTGGCTCCAGAGTGATACTTAAAGCTCAGATAAGATCATGGTATCAGTCTTCCTCTTGGCAAGACAACAAGTCAATCCAAATTAAATAAGGACTGCAGAAGACACTGAGGAACACAATATAATAGTTTTTCCTATCCAACTGCATGTAATTTGACAAGTATAAATAAAGTTTCCACCCCTCTATGTAAGCTTGGTCAGATGATCTTTTATATATTTTGGTTTCTAACCCTCCTAGGCCCTCGAAGAAGAGCTAAACATGAAGAAAAGGGAGCAGGAGGTTTTCTTCAGGATGAGTGAGTGTGCTGATTGCCCGAACCCCAGTTCTCCCAATAAACTCTCCAAGTTTGTGCCTTTCCAGGACTCGTCTACCACATAAAAGCAGCTGCTGTGATATTGCACAACATCGCTTGGCCACTGATAGCACCTGCACATAAGCGTACACACTCTCACCCATACACCCACAGCCGTCACAGTTGTCTACTGCCTTCAGTTTTCATTTGCTTTGCCAGTAATGGCAGCATGCCTATCCCTCCATTAGGTTCATTTATTGTTTTAGTGAATATTTATGTGTTGACTCATTTTTCTTTAAAAGTGTTGTAGTATCTTGAAACTCATAATGTGCTTTGTGATTCAGTTACATAGTATCTGCTTCCATACAGTGTTCTGATTTACTTTCTTAGTGCGCTTCTTATAGCTCACCAGTGAAACATGAGGATAACATGAAACAGTGGCTGTTAGTTTGGGTGAGTTTTAGATACCAAACTAATTATGAGTCGTAATAATTAAATATTGAGGAAACATTTTTGGTTGGGTAGTAGTAGCACCCAGCAAGGGAATTTCATTTTGCATGATGAGGAAGAATGTTTGTTTCTGTGAAAGCTGGTGAGCCAGAGACTAAGCACTTTTTGTTTACCCCAAATTGTCAGTGCCGTCTTCCAAATATGACCAAAAAGACACCAAAATATTAATGATTTACTCACTTTTTTTTCCATTTTTCTATGTCCTTTGTCTTATTCACCTGTTAGGCCATGAGTCAGATGCATGTCATTTAGCTGCCAAAGTCTGCCTATATTTATTTTTACTGATAAAGATTTATCACTGTAAATGCTAATTTTAATATTTTCTTTCTTTCTTTTATCAACACCCATGGTATGAAGGACGTGTTCATTATTATCTTGTTTAAAATGGGGGATGAGGCTAAATCCAAAGTTATCAGAATGTTTAATTTCTTTTAAATGATTATTTAGGAATGAGATTTTAACAGACAAGGGAAAACTAATTGTTATTCACATAGTGTTGATGTAATGGCATTTGTTATTTTTCTGTTGTATTTTTCCTGTAAAATCATTCACACTGGATGGGAACTGACAAAGCCAAAGCAAAATACTGTTATGTTCTTTAAAAGATGTTAAACAGGGGATTTAATTCTAGATTTAAAAAAGGTTTTAAGTGTATGATTGTTATACCATGTGCAGTAAATATACTGCCTGCTAACCAAAGTGCAATATTACATGTATGTCTTCGCTAACCTTAAAGAGGTTGGTTTTCTTAATTTGCCTTCCTTTGCACTGAGAGGGAGAATAATATGAAGAGTTCAACCAAAAACAGATGTATTGGCATTTTAAAAGGGACACTGCTTAAAATGATTTAATCTTCTTTTTTTTTTTTTTTGATAAGCAACAATTTATGGGTATAATTTGTCAAATGATGATCTGATTTTTGGAAATGTAACTCTTCATGTAATTTTTAGGGGAGTGCAACAATTCAGTCTGCTGTAAGAGGCATCTAGATGTTAAATCTTCCACTGAAACCTAGTGCAGCTGAGGAGGTTGTTGCTTTGTTTAGGTGAGAGAAAGTGTTTTTAAAACAGTTTGGCCTGCAGATTTATGTAGAACCAGGTCAGCAGTCAGGTACAGCTTAATCTCTGTCTCCCTCTCAAACTCTGTCTTAGAAGTATTTAAAGATGTTGTAAAAATTCCCTTTTCTGTCATGTTTAATAGCTCCATCTGGGTCTTCCTCTCTGCCTCAGTTTACATAACAATGTTTGCATGGAGGGGGTTGTGAGTGTGAATGAAACTGTATCAGAAGGAACCACTGTTGTAAATAACTCTTAATAAATGCAGATTTTCTAATTTCTGGATTGAGGTGGAGGCTTTTTCTAGTACTGTGGCAGTTAACACCATCAAAGCACACATCTTGTTATGTCATGCTATGAAGACTTTGACATGATGCAATGTTGTCTGATGACATGATTTCTTTTCAACTCCTGATCTGGGCAAAATGTGAACATCTGGATCTTACTTTCGGAAAATTGGGACCTTGAAGAAAAAGGTAAGAGGACAATCGCTTGTTTCATCCAGTAGTTCCACTTTATGTAGCTATATCTAATCTTGTGCTTTGTTCTCATGATACAGTGTAGCAGAGGTTACCAGCTACTTTAACACCTGCAAGAACTGGACCAACACAGTGTGAAAAGAAACACTGCGGAAACCACATAGTTTGGAGGACATTTGTGTAGGCACTAAGCACTGAGGCTAGAGCTGTGCAATCAGAGCCTATTAACACATCCTTCAGAAATGGCAATATTAGCATTTATTTGGAGTCATGTTTCTGTCTACTAACAAATGTAAGTTCAATTTTCACAATTTTAGCTCTGTTTAGTTCTCTGCCAACTTTTGAGGTACATAGTATGGCACTTTCACTGCCTACTAAATGGTTTATTGTGCTCAACAGCCAGGTGATAACTGCTTGCCATTTGGTGCTCGGCAGGTTGCGTTCGGTGGCTTTATCGGAACTACTTCTATGAAAATAACTGTCTGCTGCAGCTGGAAACAAGGGCAATGACAGTGATGAGACTAAAACTGTAAAATTACAGGCTGTAAAGACGAAACACTGAGCAAAATGAGGCTGAAACACTTTGAGTTCTGTGGTTGTTCATTGTTAAAGGTGAACTGTGACGTTTTCTTTTAGACAGATTTAAGTTATATTTACCTTTGGTGTTTCTCTCCAAATGCTCTGTGCATCCTTGGTCTAATAAACAACTTAAAAGTATTTCCTTTATCATGAAACATCTGTAAAGCTGATTTTTTTTTTTTTTTTTTTTTAAACTTTACATCCTACATAATTTATCATCCCCCAAAAAACATTCAAGCTGTAAACATTTCTCTCATGATTTTTGAAATACCAATTCAGACACAGTGTGACAGCTGAACTGAAAAATCAGGAATCTTTATTGACTTAAGTAAAAGGAGACTCAATGTAATAAAAAATACATAGCAAAAAAGTAAATAAGATTACAATACTGAAATGATGACACCATCAACCCACACATTTGCTTTGCGCTGTACCTTCCTTTCTTTTGTCCACATAAGTTATACCTTAACAAAACAGTTTTAAGTGTATTCAAGTTGTTCTTTTTTCATAGTTGGTAACACACTGTCATTTCTGCATAAAACATGGCTGGCAGGTGGTGTAACATTTAAGCGACTAGAAGCAGAACAGAATCTGTGTTACAGCTTGTAGCTTTGTCTGATTGTGTCCAGAACCATGAACATACTTTTTTATTTTCCAATTTTGCTTAGTTTTAATTTTGTAAATCAACACTTATTTTTCTTTTTTCTTATTCAAAATATCTGGACAACCTGATGTGAAATTACCAGCCCCTTGTTTCACATACTTTTCAGAAATCCCATAACTCAACCATTTAAATTCCCTCTTGACTCTTTCTTCATCTCCCTCCATCAGTACAGAGTAAAAGACCTAACAGATGGACCATTACAGAAAAGTGATAACAGTTCAGATATGACTCTCATTACTGTACAATAAAAAATAATTTGCTATACTGACCATGCTTGAGACCAGTCAAGCATTAATGTAAAACATTATTTTTATACAATGGTCATACTTTGCTGTTGTTTGAGCACCAAACGTCAGACTGTACACTTAAAATACTGTAAATCATTGCACAAATCACTATAGATCTCCAATTTCTTACGCCTGGTCAGACATCTGGTACAGATATGCAGATGTGCTCAGCAAGTCACACTTCACACTTCTTATTTTTGGGTGCCAGAGAACATGATTATGTTAAAATACATAAGACAGAGCTTCTTTTCACCTTCTCAGTTTTGATGTTCTAGCCTCGTCTTTACATTGATATTTTGTTACAGTGAGTACAAAAAAAATGGCTAATACAATGGCAAGTAAAATTAAGAAATAAAATGCACTGCGGCATTCTCCCCCTCTCCTCAAGCATGTGTAAACCTTAAACTTAAACCTCATCTGATATGACTGAAAAAGTGCACATCTGTTCCAAGTCACTGCAACATTAATTATGCAGTCAAAGAAAAAAAGCATTACAATAGCACAAAAACGAATATGCATTTTCCTAGTATAACAAACAGCACTTCTACTTGGCAAAGACATCTCTTTTAGTAACAGCTAATAGCACTTGAAAGCCCACATGTAGTCAATGAACTCCCTTAATGAGTTCATGTGCAGTCTTTGTCTAAGGGATTTATGATTTTTTTTTTCTACTGCTGGAGAAAGACTGGCTGGATTTTGAATACCTAGTGCTTTCTCCTGTGATGTAGATTTTTGATTTTTAGTTAAAGGTGTTTAAGATTCCGGCAAGGACTATGTCTACAGTTGCATACAGTTTATTCAGCACTGAAGCACTCTGCATATAATATTAGGCACCATATCATAGAAGGCATGGGTGTTGATACATTTATCGCTGTTATAACGCCTAGCCTTTGTAATGGCAGGACTGGCACAGGCTTCAACTAGCATATGCAAAGCAAATAACTTTACCTAATATTTTATGTACTATTCAGATAAAAATAAAAACAAGTAAACATTGTTATTGCTGGTTCAGTTTAGGTAGAACATCCTTATCAAAATTAAACATAACAAATTTGTCAATTTAAAAAAAAAAAGGTACCTATAAATAAAAAAAAAAAAAAAAGCTAATTAGCTACAAAGTAGTGATAATTTGTTCATTTAAATCCTTAGTTTATTTATTTATTCATATAGTCATGGTTTTGAGACCACATTCACCTTATGGTTTCTTGCTCAGGTAATTCGAGGGGATCCAGCTCTCGACTTCTTCTCCTACATTTTTACAGAACCACCAGCCACTACTGTTTTTTTCCAGCACCTCAAACACTGTACCCACCTTGAAGCCGGATGTTTGTTCATCCCCTTCAAAGTCTGCCATAGCTAGATACAGCTCATCCTTACTCGGTTCCTTGAGTAAAGGCGGAAGCTTGTCCTTGGGTGGGCCAGGCTTCTCACTCTTCAACTGGGGCTTGGGAGGAATTGGGACTTTATTAAACTTGGACTCTTCTTTCTCTTTGTTTGGGGGTGGTGGAACAAACCCTTTGGGTTTAGGGGGAGGGGGTCTGCTGAGTTGGGGTGGTCCAGCCCTGGGAATGTCCTGGGCTTCTTTCAGAGAAGATGGAGGTTTGAGCTCAGTTGGACTGGATGGGTCAGTCTTCTTTGGAGGAGGAGGTCTTCTTGGAGCCATGGTGGGGGGTCTCTGAGGTGGCTCCTTGTGGGGAGGCACTGCTGGTTTTGCGGATGGGGATGATGACCTCTCCTGACTATGACCATTAATGTGTTTTGGGGGGACTTTTGGCTCATCACAGTACTTACCATTGTTGAGAGTAGGGATATGGATGGGGGGAGAGCTAGGAGGTGAACTGGGGTGGGAACTACTTGCTGCTGCTGAGGTGTCATTCTGATGGTTCGCCTCAGCTGCAACAGAGCCGAGATCTGCAGGTTTTGACGGCCTCAGCTTGCTTCTCAGGTTGGTGATGTCTAGTTTGTTCGCTGCTGGGGGATCTGGCTTTGCAGCTGGAACAGGTTTAGGTCGAATCACAGGCTTGGCCTTCATAAACACTGATGGGCCAGGTGCCTCTGGTTTCTCCTCCTGCACTTCTGATTTGGGTTTTGGCGGCTGTTTAGGTACAGGTTTCAGATTAAACTTCTTAACCTCTTTGGCAGAGATCTTGTGACCACATTCAAGGCCCATCTCATTCCGAAGATGAAGAGCTTTGCTCTTATCTTCTTTCTTGGGCTCTGCTGGTTTGTCTGGTTTGAAGGGGGCTGCCTTGGGTGTAACCAGTGGCATGATGACCCCAGGAGTTGGTGGCTTTGGGGGCAAATGTTTGGAATGATCAGATCTTGGTTTCTCTGCTACCTCTAATTCAAAGCTCTTATTAATGGACTCCCGTCGAGGTGGCAGAGCTGGTTTCTCCTCAACTGGTGGGGCAGCTGGGGCTGGAGGCAAAGGCCCAGTGAAGGCAGGGGCCCCCTTGGTGGCACTGGATTTCCAGTCTCTCAGCTTAGGCCGGGCACAGGACTCAGTGGCCGTGGTTGGCTCATCTGGTAAAGGCTTGGACCAACTGTCATCTGTGCCTGAAACATCTGAAGAACCACCATCTTCCAGTCTCAGCTTCTCCATCTCATTGGGCAGAGGGGCAAGGAAATTAGGTCGCACAGCATTACTGGTCTTCTTATACTTGTCAATAAAGTTGGCAGGGGCCCAGCCCTCCTTGTCATCTATCTGGATGTACCACCATCCACTTGCATTCTTCTCAATCACCTGGTAGATAAAAAAGTACAGTCATTTCATTTTACTACATCATTAAAGATCAGACCAGAAAAATAAATAAAATTTGCAAATATTTGTCCAAACCAATGTTTATAAATATATATATATTTTTTTTTTTAAATATTTCTTCATACTTCATTTTAATATGATTTTTGGGAGCACCTGACCCACCTCAACTTTAACTCCGGCCTGGAAGCTAATACCATCAGGGATAGTGGTCTGGAAATCTGCTATGGTGTAGAATTCTTCCTCAACCTGAGGAGGAATGGGTGGCTTGGGTAGGTTTGCACCACGGGGCTGTGTGACAATGAGAGAGAGATGTAAGGTTTAAGTTGAGAAAAAATTGAGGGCTATCTTCTAAAACAACAGAATGCTTGTCGTGTCAAATCTTACAATGGTAAGATCTCTGCGTGGAGGAGGTCTCTGTCTTGATCCCACTTCTGTGGAGGGAAAAGACATGTTATCAAAAATTTTGTTGAGGTCTACATTTGCAAAGCAGCAGTGCACAGTCCATCTGAAAACTTGTGCACTATGAAATTGTCACACGTTTCGCATGTCGGTTTTAATTTCCATTTTGATTCAATTTTAACTATTTGGTCCATGATTTTGGGTTGGCAATAAGACTAGCCTAAAGCAAATCGCTACCTTGTCAAATGGTGTACACTTAATGACATAACGTACAATACATATTGCATTCTTCCTGGAGTGTTTTTATATCTCCTGGCATTGTTTATTTTTACACTAAAGATAGACACTTTTTGAAATATGAATAAAATGTGAAATTAATTAGCAGAATCACAAGCTACCCCCTTTGTTAAATTCACTTACTACTTTTGTTGCTGTCAGAGAAAAGTGAGAGCCTGTTTTCTTTCTGGCTGTTGTCCTTGTTCTCTCTTGCTGCATTGTTTTGCTGCTGTTTGGAAAACCCGTCTAGGTCATTTGTACTGGCATGAGCAGCAGAGCCTGCTGACTGCTTCTGGCTCTGAATGTCCATCTTCTTCAAGTAGGAGGCTGGGGCCCAGCCCTCACGGCCCTGGTACCTGAGTAGAGGAGAGATGTACACTTAGTGGCTTCAGCTGAGATGTACAGCACTGTCTGGCTAGACTAACTGGCAAACTGTAGACAAATGAACTTCTTTCTTTAGTTTATGCATCTTTTTATATCTATGATATTAATGTTTTTAGAGCATCCCCAACATCTTTAACAGGATATATTGGCAAATGAATGTCACTGATTTGAATTACCTGATCTTCCACCAGCCCTCCAAATTCTTCTGAATCACCTCAACAATCATGCCTCTCTCCAGGTCAATCTCATCCTGGTCCCTGGCCGAGTATGGGTAAATCACTGAATACTTCTCTTCTAAAGGCAAAAAAAGACAATAGTGTAAAATATAAGAACATAGTGTCTGTTTTGAATATTACTCTGTACAGATTCACAAAAAGGGGAGCTCAAATAAATGCTGACATAGGGTAAAAGCTTGGGAAACAAAGCACACAGTTCAAAATACTTAGTCCAACACAACCCTCTCCCTTTGTGTCTTAAGATGAGATATTGTAGTTGCTACAGAAGTACATTGGCTTCACATCAGCTAACTGATTAAATGAGGCAAGGCTTGAGCAGCATCTTGTGGAGTGAGAAGATGTAAGATAGACACATGTGAAACACACAAAACACACATACATCCTCCACAAATACTGACCACAAACAGGACAAACTTGTTACTGTACTACAAAAGCAGTAATAACTCCTTTTTTTATTATTATTTCTACTATAGAGTTGTAAATCTACTGTACTGATCTACCAAGTGTTTATTAATGCTGGTTAATTGAAATGATAACACATTTTTGTTTATAACACACAAATACACAATCCACTTTGCATGCAAGGATTTAATTTACATGCTTGGGTCTCTCATGCAGCATACATATCATGCATACACATAAACAACCATGCACACAGTCGTGTATGCGTGTGTGCACACACACATTTAGAATAGGGGGAAAAGAAAGGCGTGCGCTCCACCTTGCCCAAAGCCTGTGCTGAATAGATCCCCTAAAGTTCTGCGACGACCCACGTGCCTTGGCAGTGACCAGAATCTCCGAGGCACTGATCCCAGTACAGTAAGTGGGGCAAAATAGGAAGTGAACATTACATGTCATCCTGGTGATCTTTTCATCCCAAATTAAAGCATTTTCAGTATTGGTGGAAGAAGAAATCAAAGTGGTACTCCAAGCAGTCTCGGTACATAGAGGGATTATTTGTCAGTAAATGGGTACATTTGCTGATGAATAATCCATCTATGTTTGTTCAAAGTTTGTGTTTTCTTTTTAATCACTGTATTGTGTTGTTATTTATTCCCTTCTGTTTTTGTATTGTACTTCTAGACATCTGTGATAATCTCAGTGAATGTGGATGTTAGATTTGAGAGATTCTCTAATTTCAGGGCTCTGAGGGGTGACCTTCCCAACCACCACAGGGCAGCCAGCTCAGTGTCCACTTTTAAACCACATACTTCTCAGGCTTTCCAAGACTTGAAATATGGTCTGTAATTTGCATCTTGGCTTGGTACATGTCTTTGCTTAATATGGCTCCTACCATGTGCTATACAATATCATTCTTTTAACATCTACATCACATTCTTTATGGAACTTACCCGAATGCCATAGATGGAGTTTTTTTTTCCCTATTTGTTAATATTTTTGTTCAAGGGTCACCTTTTTTAGTTTATTATTGCTTACAAACTGTATATTTGTATTAATGAGAGCTCTAAAATTCAGGTAGTTAAACATATTTGGACTGCTGTTTTTAAGGGCAACTTACAATAGCATGACACACATAACACACATCAAAACATCCGTTGACCACTGACCGAACCTTGAATACTTCTATTTATATGTAGTGTCTGGTGTGCACTATAGGAGTCAGATGTTGTCTGCCAAACGATACAACACCACACGTGTGGTGTATTGCATTGTAGAAGGCGGCAGCACTTTGTCAAAATTGCATACAAGTACAGTTTAACTTCTACTGCAGTCACATTATACCAAAAGTAAGAAAGAACCTGCATGTACAGTTGGGTTTGACAGTAATTGTTACATGGCCTCTTTACATCCTGCACAATATTGAATGAAATCAACAACCCCCGGAGGGAAAGCTTTATGTACCTTCTTCCCCTGGAAGACTGAAGTCATCAGGGTCATCCTGTGCCTCGAGGCAGGTGGCAGGAACCCAGCCCTGGGCATCATCTGAGCTCACAAACCACCACCCTGAATGAGCAGAATATAGATAGATAGTTTAGATATCATGACAGAACTCATTTCATTCAAGGATTCATGGTAATTCCCTGCTGTAATGCATGACAAATAAGTGTGGCCGTTCCATTTAATATTTAATTCAATATGTAAATTGAACAGTGAAATAATCTCCCAAATACTTGTTGCACACAGAGGATGTTTCCCAGCATGCCTCTGTTCATCTACTATTGATTGCTGGAAAAAAGGAATTTAAAGGCACCACAGCTGTCCACCAAAGCTACTGACGTTTCCACCATCGATTTTAAACCAGTTACTGTTGTACAATCTAAAATTAAGAAAATAATGAAAGACTGTACTAGATGCTGTATAGAACTTACCAGACTCATTTTTCTCAATGACCTCCACCACCTGGCCCACGTGCAGGCTGATCTCGGAGCTCTCCTGCTTTTCATAGTCTGTTACTGCCACATACTGGTCGAGGAGGAGAGGGTCTGCTGAGGTCGAATCTCCTGTTAAAGGGAACAAATTGGAAAAGAGGCTCATTAAGTTCTTTTCTCCTCCTACTCCTTTCTTAAGCGAGCTCTGGATGAAATCTCTGTAATGTAAAAAAGCCTCTACTCATTACCTGTTATTCACTGGTGATCTTTGGTAATATTTGTTAATGTGACATCAAGGTGATGTCCGTGAAGTTGGAATCATAAGATTATATCTATGTGGCTTTGAAAAATGTTTTGCCTCGCCCTGACCGAATGTAATATGACCTTTCAGAATGTCAGATTTAATACACACTTCAAAGAACTTTATTGGAAATCCAATTTAAGCATGGTCTGTACAAAACATCTGTGGAGCTAAAAAAAAGTGCACAACTCATTTTTGATGAAATGCCAAGAATAATTCCGAAAGGTCGAAATTTTGCAAAAGCTCCCAAGTACAGGGTTTAAATGAAAGGAGGCTTATCTACAGTATGGAGATTCACCCAGACATGAAGCAGAGGAGGTAGCGGATGTGATTGGAGAGATGATGTGAGGAAACAGACAGAGGGATAAAAAGGGAATTTGGAGAATGTGAGTGAATAGGGAAGTTAAGGTGTCAAGGGTTAAGTCAATCATCAACATGGCTGTGATTTCCATAGAGACACAAACCAGCACCACTAAGACCCACCACCGATGTTAGCACCAAGCCAGTCTGTGGAAAAACAACTTTTTATACATGAGGGCTCACAATACCAGCAGAAGTGTAACTGAACAAAATACCTTTTGGTTGACGAATAGCACATTGAGATTTTAACCTTTATGCCTTTGCGTCAACAGCAGGTATGGTGAATGGACTTTAACCAACCACAGCATGCAGATCACTGAAGGTGCTGACGGACAGAGTCTGTAGCTCATAGTCAGACAGAAGCCAGGTCTGACCAGACAGGAAAAGTTAAATGTGATGTGAAGATCTGAAACACACAGATGTGTTAAATTCCAACTGTTTAGTTCTTATAACAGCCTAAAATCACACAGTTTGTCTTTCCATGAACATCCTTCAGTGAGCTGCATCAAACTAGACAAACGGATTTAATCAAACAAGTGATTAAACTGATATAAATTCTAAATTCTGTCAGTCAGAAATTAGAGTAGTAGTTGTGTAAACACATGCAAAAGCAGGACTAGAGAGAAACTAATATTTATATATCTGGTTGAGTTTAATTAAAAGAAAATAACCAGTTAACCACCTTAGATGCAAAAACTTGAAATTGACTTGCAATATAAATTAACAAAATTCACATCAATTCAACCCAATGCCATTCAAGGACACATTGGTATAACATTGTTTAGCATTTATATTATTACTTTGTGATGTTCAATTAGATTTCCTAGTCCCTTTCCATTCTAATGATACTTTGCACACACACCAATCGAAACGGCTCTTTGGTTTCAACCATTTCCATTGAACTAAACCAGTTACTTCTAACTCTAAGCTTCCATAGTGGAGAATTATTTGCGTTACATCACAACTTGATTGTGCCTGATGCTGAAGACATAGCCAAGCTACATTATGTGGTCATTCTGCCATCATCTTCAGTCTTTTCGACTCTGTCTCACCAATACCTAAATACACCCAAAAAATGAGCCACACTGGGTCTTAGGTCCATCAGTCACACTGTATGATTTACAGAACCAATGCAAGCCCCAAGCCTTCAACAGAGCCACATCCCACCTGCCCAGGCCAGGGAAGGAGAGGGGGAACAGCCCACTAGCAACCCGCTGGGTCACACACACAGCACGACCAACCATGACAGCGTGTTTACTACCTCGCTTTAGGAAAGTAGTCGCTCTCTCCACAAACCCTGATGGAAAGGAAAATGAATGGAGAAGAAAACTGAAAAAAATGACATGGATGCAACTTAAGAATATTAGATGAGTGAAGAGGATAGAGAGGATATAAAAAGAAACAATGGCAAAGGTGGTTTCTTTGTAACTGGTACTGTAATAGTCAACTCCAGAAAACATTTAAAATACTTGAGTACAGGCAGAAAATGTATTTGTTAATGAAACAAGAACAATAGCTCTGGTGGAATCAATGGCTTTGTGTAAAACTCAGTGACCACTAGATGGAGGTAATGTCACATTATATACTACAGATGACTTATAGAGGACTTTATTCTTAAAGAAAAAAGCCTGATTATCTTTCTGTGCTGTTTTCTTTCTTTTCCCGAAGATAAAATGACACCCCATAGCCCAGGCTACTGAAACCCATTTTCATTTAAAATACACAAATAAAGCTGCATCTTACCTGATTTCTTCTTTCCGATGGGTTCCCTAGTAATGAGAGGAAATCACATTACTACCAGGAAATAAGTCAATTTGCAGAGCTAAGGATATCTCCCTGGACAACCAATACTATTTTAAATATTTAAAATAATTCACATCAACTTATAGATGTCACAAAATATCTTTGAAAAAACTAACCAATTCAGAATCACTACTTTCACTGGAAATGTATCATTCAATTTATATTTTGCAGGAATGACCCTTGTAAAGAATGAAGGGTTTATCTTTGTGTTCCAAGAAGATGTTTGGTTCTTGTACTTATGAATTCACTTCATTATACCACTACTGCTGTTACTACTACTGTCTCAGTCACTGTTGCTGTTTTCAATTAGTGTTACACCAATCTGGCACAAATGATGCTTTTTAAACAAACTCTGTATTGACAAGATTTAATCAGTGTTCACTTTGTTCTATTATTTTATTTTTGAATTTGTCAACAACACGAAATAGGTGTGATGCCCTCCGGCAAAGAATTAATAATAACTGCTGGTATTATGATTTTGTGTTAGATCTGTTTCACATCTGATAAATATAAGAAAAGAATCTGTCTCTCTGCCCCCCCCCCCCCCCCTCCCTCTGATTCAAGGCAGTGTGAGTAAGGAGCCTCTAGATGGTCTGATGTTAAATTCAATACAGCATCTGCTGTGTCTGGTTTAGACATTAGCCAGATAAATAGACCATCACTCCACAGAGGCAGTCAGGAGCTGATTCAATGTCCAGACTCCCTGAAAAGTCAATGGCAGCTAATGCTTAGTATTTTAGTCTCTCACTCGCTCTGTCTCAGCCTCCTTGTTATCTAAATATTGCTCCCTTACTTTATGGCCTTCCATCGCCTTCTCTTTTTCCATCTCACATCTTCCATGTCTGCTCAACTCACTCCTTCATCTCCCTTAATCATTTTCCTTGGCAGCTACTCCTTGTTCGCTTCCCTGCATCAACATGAACGCTCTCAGCCACAAAAAGCACTGTTCAATCGACACAACTGTTAATTGCAGAGGCTCAGGTCTCAATAAATCTTTATCCATAAGCGTGCCCATTAACGTACTATAAAAAGAAATCCCTCCCTGAGCCAACCAAAGCAATACCAATGACTTGGATTATTATGGAAGAGCAGTGTGCGTGTGTGCGCGTGCATGTGTGTGTTCAGTACTTGTATGTGTATGCTTTCCGTGTTTTGAACTGAGGTGAACCCACGGTCAATTTATTTACACCGGACACAACCACTAACTGACCCTTGGCCTAATATGATTATTTTAACTACTTTATAGTCTCAAATCAAATGAATCCTCCCACTCTCAGTTGTCATGTTACTCTGGGGCAGGTTATAAAAAAAGAACATCACCATTAGGGCCAACTTCAATTTCAACTTTCATGGGAAAATTCACATTAGACAAACATGGTTGAGTCATCTCCACTGATATGACAAATGGGAGAACAAACTGTAACTACAGTCATGAAAACTCACTTTGCAGGTTTGCTGTTACAGAAAAGAAGCAAATAAGGTGACGTCTATCAAAGCCTCTTCTATAGGGCCGTATATGTATGTGTTCGCTCTGGGCTCTGATTATGGGAGACCTATTAAACATTACCTATGTAATGTAATGTCTACAGACCTATTAAAACAAAGTAAGCATAAGAGTAAGCACACTTGTACAGTATTGATATGAATGATTAATGAAATCAATCTTCTCAACATCTCTCTCTCTGTATTTCTTACTATTCCCTCCCTATTCCCTCTCTATTCCCTCTATCCCCGCCTCAACCCACTCTTTCACCTCCTCCTGTCCCCATTGTATTTGAGCTCCTTTTCATTCTTTCCATCCAGCTCTATTTCCATCTTGGCCCACCATCTAATTCTATTTCCTTCCCCTATGATCTCCCCTACTATCCCTTTTGCTTTCATTATTCCATCCTTGGTGCAACCCTTCCTCTTTTCTGCAGACACTTCCCAACTAGCCCGTCTTTTCTGGTTCTGACTCTCTACTTCCTCTTTGCAGTTACATACTTCTTTTTCCCCCTCCTCTAACTTTGCTGCTCTTAAGGAGAAGGTCCAAGATGTCCCTCTCAGTGCAGGAGATTTATAGGCCATGATAAATCTTCCCTCACAGTGGCTGCTGTGTCTGTACACCAGCCCTGTTGTCAGTCAGCCAAACAACAGGCTGCACTAGCAGAAAACAGTAATCCAATTTCAATAAAAGACAAACCAAGGTCTTTCCCATATTCATCCGCCTCAAGTAAATGCTCCCTCTCTTTCCTGCTTCTCCCAACACATGCTTGGGGTTTTGTATGAGGGGTAAGGAGGTATGTGTCCTTGGCAACCTCATTGAGAGAGGACAGAGGACAAAGTGTGTGTGTGTGTGTGTGTGAGAGAGAGAGAGAGAGAGAGAGAGAGAAAGAGCTGGAACTATACATACAGATCAACAGTTGATTCTTTCAGACATAATGTCCATCTGCTATCAGACAATTCCCAATGGCATTTCAGAGATCTGTCTGATTATCGTATACCTGATAGGCAGCCACTACAAAGCTTAAGAAGATTCCCCTGAGAATTGCATTGCACTATTTTATAATTCCCCTGGTATAAGGTAGAATGGTAGTTAAGTACAGCACTTGAGTAAATGTACTTTGCAATGCTGTAAAAATGCAATAATTAACACAAATTCACATAAGAAATAGGAGTGGTATAATGTTGCACACCTATAAATAAAAATATAATACTTAAGTGATGTGTTGATGATTACATCGCATAATGTTATTTGCTAAACTTCACAAGTAGCAGTACACAGTGAGTAAAGGGCTGAATGAACACAGACTGTCACAGGGATTGTTTGATTTTTTTTTTTTTTTTTTTTTTTTTTTACCAACAAAGAGCAGAATATTTTGACAGATGTTGTAATCACAAACAATCAACACACAGTGACTTTTTTGGTCAAATACTACAGTGTTAAACATGAATGTTGAGTGGGGCTTCATTTTGCAATTTCAGTGGCTCAGCGGTTTTTCTGAGCTGTGTCAAGGTGACTGGACACACTTGAGCCATGCCAGAGAAAGTGCCTTGCTTAAGGGCAGTACAGTAACTGGATGTTACTGTAGATTTAATTAGAGTAATTTAAAGAGACTATTGTTGCTCAATGCAAACACTAAGTGGAAATTGATGCAACAGTTCAAGGGATATCTCAAAAAACAATAAGTAAACATTTGATGAAGTACTAATTTCTCCTGTAGTGACTGGCAAAGGAGTGCACAGTTACGTTATATTCATATTATTAGTACAGTATAGTTGTATGGTATTAAGTCTGTAGGAAAAAGATTGGAACATGGTGATAGACTTTCATTTATCTGACCAAGATTTTGTAACCGTGTCTTGCAAATTGAAAAACTCACTCTCCTCTTTACATGCTACCTTACTGCTTTCCCAGCATGCACTGGTGCCATATATAACAGGACCTGTCAACTAATTTTCCTGCCGACTGAGGCAGCTCCTCAACACCCAGTGCCACGCATCAGTATGTGATGACAGAGAGGTTAAAAGTAATGCCTCAGCTGACAGCTGTTGGTGTAAAAACCATCTCAAGGGTTAAAATGTGAGCCCTGTGTTATGATCTCTAGGAAACCAGCCACCCATAACCTCCACTGCCCTGAGGGTGCTGCTAACTTTAATCACAACACATTTGCAACCGTGGCCTGTGTGTGAAGCTAAGTGTGTATAAACACATGCTTGTGTGTGCTGGACGCTGGCATTCATTGCCCATTGATGTCTTAGTTTTAACACATAGTAACTGTCAGCACTCGATATAACACTGATGTGTTGAGTGAGATCTACAAGAGAGACCAGAGCAGGTCTGCATACCTTCAGAGCAGCCGCAGTCTCGGCTGTCTGGAGCCTGGTGGCTGAACTGAGCTGCAGCGACATGCTGAAATGCTAACTCAGCATTTAAAAAAAGAACCCATTAAATGTGTTTATGCTTGAAATATCCAACAGGAAGTGGTGCAACAGTATGAAATCATGTCCATTAGACGATGTAATGAATGCTCATTACTGGCAGACTGGGGGTAAATGCTGACGGGACATGACATGACATCAGTCAGGGGAACAAAGACGGGTGTTTCCCATCGTTATGTGAGTGTTTCTAACAGTTGAGACGATGTGTGCGTGTCCATGTGCGGTACTTACTCCTTGGGTGGGTTGAGGTCTTCAGGTCTGGTCTCAAAAAATACTCTGACCTCCTCGCACTGGGAGATGTAGACCGGCAGCTGAATGAGGGCCTGCAGGCACAAAGCACAGCAAGAAACTTAGGCAATCAAACAAACTGACAATTACAATCACTTCAGTATATACAAAGTCAACCAGAGGTGAAATGAGTGTCTGGCCTCCTTTGTACAATATTTAAGGGCATTTTCAGTCTACCCTCCTGTGCTGGGAGACGTATTATAGTGTAGAAAAGGCATGGAGCAACTGGTTTAGCTAATGTTCATATGTCATAAAGTTTGTCAGAGAAAATATCAGTATGGGACCCATTCATTTGTGTTTCAACCACTTTTCCACTGCCACATTCTTCATGGTCAAAGAATAGTGCACTTGCACTTTCAGGTGACATATAAACCTTCAAGGGAGTTAAGTGCTTTTAGCATTTTTGCGTATGCATGGCTCACCAGCAATGTCTCCTAATATAGTGTCTAGCTTCTCATATTTATTGTTATTGTCCCCACTGGTGTGTTTAGTTTCTAATCTGAAGAGCAAAATGGGAGATGATTTCAGAATGAGAGTTTTACATCTCTTTGTGAAATATTTTTCAATTACACCAGCTGGTTCTGTTCTCTGTCTCCGGTCCTGAGTTCATTGATCCGGCTCATCTACCTTCCTCCCTCATCTTCTGCCTCTGTGGAGGATCACTAGCAGCAGACAGATGAGCCCTGACAACACAGCTGGAGATGAAAGACAAACAGCCACATTCAGTTTTCTCTTTATTGGTGTGATCTCTCTCTCTCGCACGCACAGCTAGTCATGTTATTGCTCAGTTTTATTTTCAAGGCCTCCCCTCCTTTTTTTTTTTTTTTTTTTTTTGTTCCTTCTAGAGTCTGTGCTTTATCTGCTTCTTCTAATCTGTCTTTCACTTTCTTTCAACCAAACCTCTTAAGGGCAGCAGTGACACAGATAATCACCTTAACAGCCAGATCCCCCAAAACAGAAGAAAGAATAAGTGCCGCCAATGACCCTGTGGTGATTATCTCTCTTACTGTGAAGGGATCGAGGCCACTCCTTCTCCTCCTTCCATTTGCTGGCTGGCAAAGCTCAATGCTATCCATCAAGCCACCTCTGCTGGCCACTACCTCTGATTTTAATACTCCTAAGTGTTTCAGGTCCGTTCTTTAAGGTAGCAGAGTCTCTGTCTGTCTCCTCTTTGACACACAATGATATAATGGCAGGACTGACGGATATGGAATGGAAGCCAAAGACCCAACCAAGGTGTCCTTGTCCCATGTGCCACATTTGCCTTGTCATACTTATGACCATAAATTCATGCCAGCTGAAATAAAGGAATGGGACTGCTGCCATGGACAAAGTAAATTTGGTGTTTTCCATTAGGTGCAAAGTCATAAAGCGTGTGAGCAAGCATGTGTGCCTCCCATACATGTTTGTTGATTCATGGTACATACAATATCGTTCGCTTATTACACGTCAACATGACCTAAAACATCTCTCTTTTTACAGTGGCTTCCTCCATATCTTGAGACGCAGACACTCAGCAGCTGATTTAAGAGTTTTTACTGGTGACCTCCAGAGGACCCTACAATGTCTAGTCCTGCAGCCCAGAATGCTGCGCTGAGCCTGAGGTCAGAGAACTGGCTATCCTCTCCTCAGATTTATCCCTCTCCTTGTGTCAGCTGGTGGCCCGTCCACTCATTACAATTCTCCCCAGGGAGGAGACGGGAGGGAGGCTTAGGGTACATTACAGCAAATGGACTTTATGGGTGTTCTTTACAGCAGGCAGCATTAAGGTAATTGTGTGTGCCTGCATGTGTATGTGTGTGTGTGTGTGTGTGTGTGTGTGTGTGTGTGTAAGTGCATGTGTGTTTTCTCCAAGGAAAAGTAGGTAATGGAAATGCATTCCTATAAAAAAGGTACAGTACACTGTGACTGTATCTGTGCACGATAACTTTTCACATGTGGACACTTACATCAAATAGGGATTGTCAGTCAACAACAAAGGAGGTTTAAGATGTTATATTGCTGTGTCTGTTACATCTGAAAAGCATTATCCACTAAAAAATGTATTCATTATTTAAAATTGAAAGGGCTGTTCAAAAAAAAAAAAACAGTGTTTGGTGTATTTCCTGGCCCCTGAATAAAGGACATTTAGAGGCATTATTTATGCAAATTCTCAATGTTTTTACTCACACACAGATTATCTTTTCAAATCTTTTGAATACTGACAAATCAAGGTCAGATGGGAATTGCTTTATTACTTTGTGGGCTTTTTGATGTGATTCATTTCATCAAGCTGTGCGACCTGGCTACTACCCTAGCTCAGCAGTCTTACTCTTGTTTTATGCAAACAATCCCTGATTTCATGTTTTTTTTCTCTCGCTCTCTTTTTTTTTATCCAACTGTTTTTCCTGACTTGAATGAAAACATAAGGGAAACACAACCAGGGAAATTCCATGAGTCAAGTTAAAGCCTCAGCTGCACAACAGAAGGGCTGACTCAGCTCTTCCCCAAGAAAAACATGAAGTTTCACCTTGTTAACCTGACTGAATGTAGGGGTGGATGAAAATGCCGTTTTTTATGCTTACAGTCAAGTTCGGATTTGTTTCAGCAGTTGGTGTATTACCCAGCATTCACTGCCAAAGCTGAATCCTGAGATCCAAGCTGTGTGATGCCACATACTCGCATACTCTGAGGTGCTTTGACCTCAAATATCAACATCACTTAGCCCTGAACCACATCCAAGACCATTCAAATCCATCAGCCCTGTATTTTTTTCTACTCTTTTCTAACTTTTCAGGCATTTCGACAGTAACAACTTTGTGCAGCAACGCGACTGATGTAAAATTGGCTCAACTATTCCCATAAACATCCACACCCATAGACATGAACCAACAACTCGATCCATTCCTCCCCCAAAACTCTTATTTTCCACATAAGTGGTTAAAGATGTTGCCTACACCAGCTGTACATTCCTTTAACCCCTCAATGACACTTTGTGGAGTATCATACATAAAAGCTTTTCCTTTTACTTTGAGACCTTGTAAATTCCTATTTGAATGCAGGAAAGAAGGAGTGACAAAAGGTCTGTCAGCACAGCACCAGAAACTAATTTGTACAGTGATTTTTTTTTCATGAGGCCCTTTATGAGGATAAAACTATATAGGTGAAAATACAAGAAGGCGTGAGTACTGGCTAAGTCATAACTAACTTGTAAAAACATCCCCAAATTTTCCCTCTCAGAGAGAAATGAGGAGGTGTGGATGGTTCAGAGGCCCTTAGGTAAGCCTGTGGAGTTTAATAAAAACATAGCCTATGGGCTGTGGATGTGCTGACTAGAGCAAGCTCAGCACCAGCGAGCGCTTTGCCTTTGGCATGACTCTCTACTGATAGCAACCACCACAACAGGAGATACAACAACAGCTCATCTTCCTGGGGTTTTGAAATACACAAGCGCTGTTTCACACCTACATTGTGTGACTATGGCCACAATATCTATTTTCTAAATGCCTGACCATAAAAAAACATGACAGTGTGATGGATGGCAGACTCATTCCTTGGTTAGTGCAGATAAAGAGAAAATTACAGTTTTGAAATTATTTCAACAGGGCCAAACTTTGTATTGTCGCTAAGAAGCTGAACATCAATCATAATGCATTCATTTAGGTTACTGGGGTAACATTTCCATCAAATTGTAGCAATTAATTTCTAGTTATTGGCAGTTTTACAGTCACAGCTCTGCTACAGTGGAGCCTGAGTCAGTACAGCTGCATTTTTCCCCCTTCCTCAAGGCCAAGTGATTTATCTCTTTGGTAAAAAGCCATGTAATGGGCTGGATAATGCACAGGTTTTACATTATTTTTTAATTTTTTTCTGTAACTGATGGAAAGAGCTGTGGTATTTCAAATGCTAACAGACACCACCACACATTAGACCATTCTGCCCATTCTGTCTTTCGTCTGTCACTGGCAGCAACCTAACAGCATAAACATACAATTCATAAATTCTCTTGTCCAGTGAGATCATGATGGTTACTGAACATCTGTGTGTTACGATGAGATCATCCTCTCATTTAGCTATAGAGCAACTTTTTTTTTTTTTTTTTTTTGCTTATACACTATTGATCCCCTGAGAGAAATTCTCCTTTAGTTTGTCTGCTTTTGCATGGAGGTCAGAGTCTCTGACTAAGCACCTGGGGAGATTTTAGGACTCCTCAGCAAGCCTTTGTGCCTGCTGTCACCACGGCCCGCTCTAGGCAGTTCAGTATGGTACACACTGCCAATTTAGAAGGCAAGGACAATGGCATTATTCACACAGCTGTTATTGGAAAAATGTAATCCTATAAATCTTGTTATGTAAATCTTGCAGTGTGGCTATCAGCTTAATTTTAATGACTATAACCATGTGTTTGACTTATGTCAATGTCGGTGTGTGTGTGTGTGTGTGTGTGTGTGTGTGTGTGTGTGTGTGTGTGTGTGTGTGTGTGTGTGTGTGTGTGTGTGTGTGTGTGTGTATGTTTGACAGCTGGAACATCTGATAGGTGAAGGTAATGGGATACAACTTTGACAAATTTGGCACCATCAAAAACCATGACACATATTCAACAAACAAATAAGTTCTCTTGAAACCAGATGGTGTGGTTCCTATGTGTTATTCTGAATGCTCTGCTACTCGTGTTGCTCATATACACAGAGGCCATGAAAAGATTATTTTCCATTTTCCTGTTGATGACTAAGTTGATACAGTTTCACTCTGTGGGTGGGATGGTTGTTTTTCTTGTCCTGTGACCACCAAGGTGCTTTCTACCTTGATTTTGGCACTTGACGCTGAGGGTGCAAATGCTCACTGGTTAGTGTAGTGTTCATGGACGTTCAAGAAATATGACTAGTGCAGACCTCTGGGTTTAAGTCACATATTGGTCAATGCACTCACCCTGCAGTACTCGTTGATGGGCCTTAGCCTTTTCATGGCCACATCTCTGATATGGCTTCTTCTAAACAGGATCTTCCCTGGAAAATAGAAGAAAAAACAGATTTAGAAGTCAACAGAACAGAAAATCTAAACTTATAATCTTTTTCGGTCATCAATATAAATTCTTAAAATATGCATAATCGTGTACATAACCTGTATTTGACTTTTACACACTGTACACAAAAGCATAAACCATTATTAAATGAAAGAAAACGCAGAGCTTTTAAAAAGGACAACAAGGACACAGGCTTTTAGAATACATGGTTAGTGAATTAGCATGCAGATTCAGTGGCATTATCAATATCACTGACAGCACAATGAGGTGCGTAAGGAGCTAGGTGAATAGCTGGCCTTTCCAAGTCATGAATAAATGATTTTGGGAAAGCACGTTAAGCTCGCATGACAGCTTAAATGCTGCTCCCCCATTCTTATCTCCAGGCACAAATAACCTCAGGCACAGACGAGCTGGATCGCCATAACAATAACAAGAAATGGCTACAAATAGGCCTCTTAAAACACTCTTCTAACTTAACGGTATGCAGGAAATTTCAGAGCCAGCATCTATTTTCTCCTCATGGTAGCTGCTGAAGTTTCTCTGATAAATTCACTGAGACAGCACTAATGCAAACATATAAACTGGGCAGGAAGTCAAAGCTGTAACAAGATCCTGAATGAAAAAGAGGGAAATGTTTTTAGAAGTTACTGTATCACCACCATCAAGGGGCAAAGGTATTTGTTTAGTTTGTATATAAAGCAGACTTGCTGAAACACGCATCAGTCTCACAGGAGGTGGCCACTGAACAGTTAACCCACCTACAGCTCCAACGCTTCACACATGTTGCTAAAAATGGCCTTTTCTGCTTCCTTAACCCACATAGTGCAAAACCACAAATGTTTGTTTTGTTTTTATATTTATGTGTATGTGTGCGTGTGTGTGTGCGCGCGCGTGTGAATGACAGGAAGGTAGATAGAGGCACAGAGACACTGGTTGTGATCATCACAGTGTCTGATTATGTATATTTATGCCATTGTGGCACTGCTTGTCTGTGAATTGGACTAAAGACTAAGGAAAAGAATGGCACATATACGGAAAGGAAACAAGAAGAAAATGAAGGATGTACAAAGAGGTGGAGACTGCTGAGTGGATAGATGTGAGCTGACTTCCTCAAAAAACCACCTAGTAGTTGACTCAGGTGGGCGTCAAAAACGAAGCCTAAATTACAGGAAATCTTTTTTCAGTACATGTGACTAAAGATGTGATGGAGATGGAAGATAAGAGAGGGTACCTCACTATAATATCAAAGAGCTGGACTGGCTCTGGGGATTAATATAACTTCCACCATCTCATTTGAGCTAATATTATGTAGATGGGACAACTGTGTGACAAAAGGCAGACCTTCAAACACGTGGGTGTTCCTGTAGCTTCTCTTCTTGTGGCTTTTGTTTGGTAACTTCAATTTTTATTAACCACGTCAAAGTAAATATCTCAACAACTATTGAATTGACTTTGCACGAACATTCATGCTTCCCAGAGGATGAAAATAACCTAATTTTTCAGTAGGTTTGTCCAGAGGGGAAGCGTTCAGTACTGTGTGAGGGGGACTGTTAAAAATGAGATTGACTGGACGAAGAATGAGAGAAGACGTTCCAAATCTCTTCGCTGTTGGCAGAGCGGCCGAAAGGACACACTGTCTGCACAGCTCTTGAAAACTGAAGAGTTCTGAAAGTCAACCCCCGGACGCTTACTTCTCTTCCTCCTCTTTTTCTGTCTCTTTCTTCCTCTCCTCCTCTTGTCACTCCTCAAACAGAAAGCTTTTTTGACAGTTTTCCAAAGCTCTCTGGGGTCAGGAGAGAGGCACTGACTCAACACTGCCCGCTCTGTATGCACGGCAACTCATGGGTGCAGCCGATGAAAAGGGCTTGTTTGGGGAGAGAGGAGGGAGGGGAGGAAAGCTGCTTGGAGCCATGGCTGAGGCAGGGTAGACTTTACGGCAAATCTTAGAGCCAGCAGTGACCAAGGCTATCAAACAGCTTTTGTTTCCTGGGGGAGAGCGAGGAAGGTGGCAATAGAAACACGGAGGATCATTGAATAAATGAATTCCTCTTGGTTTTTCACTATATTTTGCCTCTTCAGGGAGATTTTAAGTAGCTAAAACCCTTTACATAATACAGTTCTGTAGACGTAATACTCCAGTCAAAGTATTAGGTTACAAAACTGAGCACTTGAGCCTTCAAGTTGAGTTTTGACCTTGTAAAGTCCAGTTAAAGGAAAAAAAATAAGATAAGCAACAAGCAGGCCTTTTATGGGCACACACTGTAACTATGTAATTATTAGGTCTATGTATTGAAATGTCCAGACCTCAGTTACTAAAGAAATACTCTTAAAACAGCTTTGTAAGGAAAATGTTCAAATGTTGTGTCATTTTTATGGCCAATATTCAAGATCTGAAATACTCGCTGTCAGCTTGCAGATTTCTAAAGTCATGGCCTGACATATTATTACATGAGCTGAGACTTCATTTGAAGGTTGCTATGACAAAACTTGAGACCTCGGTTAAAACTTGCTACGAACATAAGACAAGACTTGGACTTGGACTCAGGTGAGACTGGTTTGAGAGTTGCTTTAACAAAATTTGAGAACTGACTTGAACTTGTATTGAATGACTTATCACTTGTTATAAGACTCTTCTGAAATGACTTGACAGTTGAGTTGGACTTGTTGGACTAGCTGTGTGTGTTGCAATTATTGCATTCTAGGGTAAGTTGCTGACTAAGGGCACAAACAGCTTCATAAACTGCCATAAAAGTCAGGTCTACAACTGATGCATCATGTGAAACAAATTGAAGTAGACGAGAGCAGTGATTACTTTTCCCTCCAGACAGGAGATGAATGTGATATGAATGAGGCATAAACAACAAAGTCATGGTAACTGTTCAGTTATTTTGTGTTTTTGTGCCATTCACAGCCTGGGAAATGTAAGTTATTCAGCTCCACAGAATCGTACTTGACCTTTTCCAACATACTATGCCTCCTACTGTGGCAGGCAGAGAGATCCCCAACACACCATAGTAGCTGAAACAAGTATGTACTGTAGATCTATCATTAGGAGGAAAAGGGGGGAAAAAAGTCAAGCAAAATCACAAATTCATAGTCTACTTCTCAGATCCAAGTTCACGAAAAAATATCACCTCTTCTATCATTCAGGGGCCCTGAAGAAACAGACCCACATTCCAGCTTGGGTTCTGAGGCATAGCTTAACAACCCTAGCTTTGGATAATTGGTCAGGAGCATATCAGCTCTTTTTCAAAGGCTGACCTGCTGACACTGCTGTAAAGGGGTCTGGGTTAGACAGATCAAATTCATCACTTTTATCTAAATATCATGCACGAACCCATCAAAGAAATCTAGCACTGTGGGAGGTATTCAAATAACAAATGGCCTATTTTGAGATAACAAAACAGTCAACCTCCTGTTAGGAAAAAAATAAGAGGATATAGGTTTAAATGGCCAAGTTTTTGGAACTTCTAAGGGGTCAAGAGTGAACTTACAACTAAATGCAGCAGCCAAGTTTTTGGTGTGTGCATCTGGCAAAAAAACAGAGCAGAACTTCTGCACTATGCACACATGCAGACAAGCTACTTTGCTGATGTGGAGATACTGAAGGAGTAAAAACGTCTTGAGGCCTTGAACAAACCAAACCAAGCAGGGAAAACCACTTCCATGCCTTGTTATGTTGGCCTCAGCCCACAGTCCAGACTTTTGCTTTGTAAGTGAATGATTTTCTTGGCTGTTAGGAAAATTCATCTGCAAATCAGGCAAGAGTTAACTGAGAGTCATTCACAGTGCTGGATGACCTGATCTGGGACCTGAGTCACATGCTACAGCTACAGTGATATGCTTTGGTTTAAAAATATATCACTTTTGCTGCTGGCCCTGTTTTAATTTGAAACTCCAGGGTTGCATTTTAGTCTGGATGGGCAGAAACTTTGGAATTTTGGAAACACTGACACAGAGATCTACGTTTACTTCCTGGTTGGGTCTCATCAATCACAATGTATCCTTCCCTGATTTGTCACACTTTTATTGCCTGCAGCAAGTAAAGAAATCTAAGGTCTTACTTTCTGCCATTCATGTTCTGCTTCCTATTTAGTGCACCGAAGCAACCAACTGCAGAGTAGACAATCTGTTTCCTGTTTACACCGGTGTGCACATCTCCAGTGTACATGACTGGTCATGTGAAAGGTGTTTTCAGGCGTGTTAGTATGAACAGATTAAATCTGATGCAGAGCTTAAATGTGCACCTATTATAGATATTATATTTTATTTATATATCATAAATAAATTAAAACTGTATCTGTATTAGTGTGGACGTACCCTCATTCTGTAACACCTCGATTTACCCAGGCACTAAGCACAAATCATGTTTTCCAGCTACACCCTTCCACAAATGGAAACAGGTCCACAGTGGCATTCCTAGAGGTTTGCCATGTAGAGTCCACTCTAAATTTTGGTGCCTTAGCAGTTCCACAGGAGTAGCTGGGGATTTTGTGCCTGAAATGGGGGAACTTCAAGGGTAATTTTCAACCACTGAAAACAGGAGGAGTGAAAGATTCTACCAACACTCAGACCTCTTCACTGGAAAACTGGAAACGAGAAAAATCTTGAATTTCACACTCCTACGGTAAACACAGAAAGGAAGTGAAACAGAATTTGAATAGTATCCACAGTTGGCATCCATATATATACTTACATTTCACAACCTTTTCTGGCTGAGGTTGTTTGTTTGCTGAGGTTGTTATGTTCCCCTGTCTATTTAAATTCACTAAGCAGGACTTCTGATTTTGTTGTGTTCTGTACAATGAAGGCTTTCTATTCTATTCTGTTCTGTTCTATTCTATTCTATTATATTTAGTCTACTAGTAATAGTAGGGGCTAGTATGAAAAGCAGTGTTTTCCTATCTCTCTCCCTCCTCCTGCTCAGAGTTAATCAAACAGGCTCAGTGTGTACATGAGCGTGTGTGTGCTTGTGCGTATGTATGTGTGTATTCGCACAATGAGTTCCAGACCTTCATGGCCACAAAAATAATCCTATCCCCCACCCGTCCCTAGCCTGGTAGGGGAGATATGGGTGGGGTCTCTGGGTGAGGCTTTCTTTCAAACTCTCATAAAGAATTACTTTCAACAGGATCTGAATCTAAAACTTGTTCAAAAGTTCAAAATCATTACTTTGGCCGGTCAGGTTTCACACACAGTGATGATTCAGTCAGAACAGTGATGCAACTAAGCCAAGAAAACAGATCATAATGAATGTAACCATGACCTTCTTGTTTTTTTATCTGAAACTGAACCAACAGCAGATACTCAGGCTCCAACCCTGTATATGCCATATGCTGAGATGAAGAAGCATATTCTTGCTCAGTTCACAGTATGGTGACATTACCTATTATGTCTTCTTCGGATAATTCTGGTTAGTTCCTTTGTGTGCAGTTTGCAAAAACCAACAAAACATTGTGCTTTCCTACAGTTCATCCACAGTGTTAGTGAGTCATTGTTGTCCACATTTTAACCCAATGCGTACAAGTGTTTCTAACAGAGAAATCAAAATGAGAAGCAGAGAGACGAAGGAACAAAACAATACAGGGAGGGGGGAGTACAGAGTGACTGGAGTGACTTAAGTGGTCTTTGTATATTGTTCTGTGCATTTTTTGGCAACATTTTATCATGAAGGTTGAAACTAATTTTTAATTGATTATTTAGTCCGTAAAGTTTCATAAATAATGAAAAATTAGCATCACTATTGCTTAAACCCAAGAGATGTCTTGGAGTTAAGTAATTGTTAGGTTGTTTTGTCTAATCATCAGTTCAAAACCCAGAGGTACTGACATAAATTCAAGAAAAGCAGCTAATTTCAAACTTAAAATTTCAGAAGCTTAAGCCAGCAACTGTTTTTTCTTCATATTATATATTGTTATTATCATTCTTCTGTTTGTTCAAGACAATCCTCATTTGTGTGTGTGTCTGTGTGTGTGTGTGTGTGTGTGTGTGTGTGTGTGTGTGTGTGTGTGTGAGAGAGAGAAGGGGGGCTTAGGGACAATGTGTGTTTATCTCTTACCTGGTAGGAAAGGAATGATCCTGCGCTTTGGGTCTTTCTGGCCTCCCTCCACTGGGAATTTATCCAGCAACTCCATCTGAAACCCCACGATTAATTAAAAAATGATTAGCACACAAAGTATTTACCCTCACACATACACAAATAAACATGCATTTGACATTACACACAACAGGATAGCTGAGGCTGGAAAGGAAGGCTTCACATTTTTACAAATCAGCAGTTCCTACAAGGAATTCGGCCAATAAAGGAAGGCCTGCCAATGATTAGGAACGTACTCAGCAGATGGTATGGTTTTTCCCCTCTGCTTCATATGCTGCTGTAGCTAAGGGGCTGATAGCAGCAAGCCACCACTGACATAGTGGAACATTTCTGTTACCATCATCTTTAAAGGCCAGAGAGTAGTGGTTCCTTCCTTCTCTCTTGACCACCATTTCTCTCTGTTTCACTTGATCATTCTGTCTTTTTAAAACTCAATCAGCCTTAAGAGTCAATATTACGGTGTCCAATTCAACAATTTTTTTTACCTTACTCTCTCTGTCACACTAAACTGTAAGTTATGTTCCATCATTTTGGCCTCTCACGTCATCTTTGTCCATTACACTTAGTGAAGTGTGTGTGTCTTCCATTCTCTATGCAGCTGAGGCCAATAAAATGACACCTGGCCATACTGACCAATGAACTCCAAGTGCACTCTCTCTTTTTCTCTCATGCACTTTCTGACACCTTCAAACCTACAGTCAAAAGACTTAGAGGTAGAAAGAAGAAAAATTACTTGACCTATTTAAATGTTTTATAGAGGAGTGTTTGGAAATGTCTTTGATATTGCACCCAGAGGATAGAATCCATTTCTTCAAAAAGACTCCCACAGTCCAAACCAAATTTTATTTGACCAAAGAAAAACACTGTTAAGGAGATTCAAGCAAGTTGCTGAATGAAATAAGGATATACACCATTATATGCACCAATGACTGACACTTTAATCTGCAGTGGTTTTTTGTACACAGACCTGCCAGACATAGTCTTATGCACACATGCACACAGAGAGGACCAGTGAAGTGAAAGACAGGGCCAGTTAAATTTTTATGGATTTTTTGATGCTTCATCCATGTGTGTGTGTGTGTGTCTGTGTGACAGAGAGAGTGAGTGCGAGGCAAGGATGGCAGCTCTACAGTGAAGCAACTGCGCAAAATACCACTTCAGAGATCTTTTATGTTATTATGAGAAGTGTGAAAAAATAACACATACATATTGATTAGACTGGTGGAAAAACAGGTACGGGAGAGGTAGAACAAGGGGATGGGATAAGTTAGTTAAGTATTAACTGAAACCAGGGTGACACTAGATTGTACAATCTTCTGCTTCCCATTAGGAAAAACAACATATTTAAAGATTAAGGTCTGTAGATGCAGCCAGAGTTGGGCCATATGTCCTATGACAGGGCCAGCACATAATGACATTCATACCATTTCTGACCGGTTTCTGTTCAAAATCAGCCTGATAAAATGATGTATCTATCAAGGCTGTGCCACAGAGGCATTTCAGGGACAAACAAATAAGCTCACGAAATATCTAAACCTGGGATGATTTCATTCCCTCCCTTAAATATCTCTGAACCTTGAGCAGTACAAGAGACTAATGTCTAGAATATGTGTCAGCAATGCCCAAACAGAAATGTAAAATCCTAGGGTTTGTGCTGTTGCATGTTTAAGCTTAATGGCTAAATTTCAGATCTCACAGTACGTGTCTATGTATCCATAATTTTTATGTCTTTTTTGGGCCTCAGTGTTTCAACAGAAACATAGACATGATGCTTTATGTATGACAGATTTTGTATTTGGGTTTGGTGACCCCCGCTTATCCTGAATTTGACAAGGAGCAGCATCCAGCTTGCTCTAAGCATGAAACAGCCTGCCTCCTCCAATCCACCTACTCTTGAATCTAATTTTATATGTATGTGTGTGTGTATTGTTGCTGAACTTTATCTAATCAGACATCACTTTTGGGTGGACTGCAACAGCAGGACCAGCACTGCAAATGTCCCTGACTGACTTGAGTGATTGACTGGCTGAGGTATGAAGTTACACCATTAGCTAGCCAAATACTATGTGACTGAGTGATAACATTTCATCTTTGGATTCTTTCCAAATGATTAAGCACGAACAAGCAGTGTTGACAACTTATTGCCTTTGCTGCTAGAGTTACTGACTTTTAAGACCTGCCTTTCGAGATTTTTTTTAAGTGAAAAATTCAGTAAAACGCTAACTGATCATTTTACAAGTAAATATAGCCAAAATCACAGAACAGATGTTGTCTAACATATGTGTTTGGTGATTTTGTCAGATGACTGTCATGGTTATAAAATAAGGAGTTTAGTGCAGAGCAGCAGAAACAGAAAATCATGTCAATGAGAACAGCTTTATTGAGAATTCAGCTGTATTGAACTACTGTATTTGTGAGCACAGAGAGAAGGAGAGAAGCAAACAGATAAAGGGCTGACAGTGGGCAGAATGAAAATAGTCTCTCCAGGTTTTGATCTACTCTTGCTGATATGAACTTTGATTATTTATTGAGGGTCATTTCAGATTTCAGTGATAAAATATTGCCCTGAAACTGGTATTAATAGTTACCTTTCCATGTGGTAATTTAATAGTTCTTACAGCAAGCTTTTAAGCAATAAAAATGAAGTTGAATCAAGATGTCACAAAATGTTCTTTGAGTGCAAATTTGAAAGAAACAATAAGTCAGACTGAGCCAAAACTGACAGAGAAAGACGGGGGCGGTGTAATATGAGGTGAGGTGATACAGAGGTTATGGAAAAGGCAGAGACCTGAGCCAAATAGTACTTCCTAATATTTTTTTTATGGACTGTCTCCGTGCAGTCAGGTGCCAAAGAGGGAGTGTTGCTGTAAAACAATGAGTGACATGAAATTCTCAACAAATTACTTAAGTAGATACTGGAATACTTGGAATAACTGGATTATCTTAAATACATTAACACCAAAGACATTTTGACATTAGATATCACCCACATATAAATATTGCAGAGATACACAGGTATTTTAATTCTAAATTGAGAAAAATATAACACTATATCCAGAGGTAGTTTTCTATATGACAACAGTTTGAGAGGACTGACAGCTCCTGGATGGTTACAGACATCTGGATGGGAAAGCACCAGTCAGAAAAAAGAAAGAAACATCAATATAAGGACATATGTTTTACAGATCTTCAGCTGTACAGAAAGACCCAACTGCCCTTTGTATTCTCCACTTCACTTTATTTCTTCATTAATTCTTATTCACATCTTATACCACAAAATGCCCCTCATTCCATATACAGTGAAGTTCAACAAGCTTATTTCAACATAATCATTAAAACCCTCTAATGAACTACTCTCCCACCCCAAAAGGCCTTTGATCATCTTCTTCTCTTTAAAAATTAGCAGAGCTGGCCATACAATAATAAGAAGCAGTCCAATTTGATGTATCCAGTAAAGTGTATAATTACAAAACAAAGAGTCCAGAAGCATTTGATGCTTTCATACCTGACAGACCTGAGCTTTTTAATCTCAGACACTTGAAAAGATTCTGACAAAATGTTTTTTTTCACAAATCATAACTCTAGCTTGGATTTAGTTGTAAGAAATGAATTTATGTGGGAACATGTTTTATACTGTGTACTAAAAGGGCAAAGATCAGCCTTCAGGCATGAATATCAAGCCGCATACGGGGGCAGTTAAATGATTCCCATTGGCTCTGACTGGTAAAGCTCAGCATCATAAAGTTAAAGCCACAATTTCCCCTGTTAAACAAAAAAACTACGAAAAGAAAGGAGGCAGAAAAATGAGCCACAACCCTCTTTGTCTAAGGCAAGTCAAGTAAAAGAGGTAAATGCCAAAGAAGGAATTCTGAAATGGAGAAAAAGGCACTAAACTCACAAAGCATCATTCTGCTTGGCTTAAAATTGAGGTGTCTCACCACTGACGCACCACCACCTTGAAAGAGATAGTATAAACATAAAGACAGGCAAGACTAAGAGCAAGAGAGACAAACACAAAAGAGTCTATGCCCCACACATTGTAATTGTTCCCATGTGTCTGACTTTGAGTGCAGGCACACCCAGTCTCTGTGTCTACTCTGAACCTTGTATCTACTCTGTAATCAGAGCCACTCAAACAAGAAAAGGCATCTGCAGAGAGTAAAGATGTCTCTTCAAACTACCAGTTACATCATGCACCCAACATCAAATATTCATTCTCTGCAGGCCAGAGGATGTCAAGCTGAGGCGGAGCACAGTCAACTCCACATGACTTTCCAAGGCTATTATGAAGTATGTTATTTTAAATGATATCACTCTGTCTTCGTTTCAGTTAGAAAGAAATGAACACTGGCACTATATAGATGGTATAATGATAGATCTATAGTATATAGTAATCTGTGGACATCACACCATGATAACATTAAGAAATATATAAATATAAAACAGAAATGATCACTTCAATCTGTGCACTCATGAGTTCTAGTGGTGTACCATCAGGGCAAGCAAGGCAAGCAGTGCTTGCCCAGTTAAGCTAAGAATAGACATCAGTAAGAACAATACTGAAGTGGATGTGATGTCTCTCCTTATATCTGATCTCAGAACAGCTTTCTGCCCCATAAAGGATCTAGTGCCTGTTTGTATTCATCGTGTAATTTACTGCCAACTTGTGGTGGCGGCAGAGTAGTTTCCCCACAAGCTAGCTTGCCTTCCAGCCATTGTACGTATTGTTGTTACAGTTATTGTTTTTGTCATTTTTGTGGGTGTGACTGTCTCATGTCAGCTGGAGCTTGGCAACTGGCGAGGATGGCAGCTTAATTTGGAGGTTTGAGCCTGTGCGTTGACAATAAGGGGAGCTTTAATTTGTGATTAGCTATAGCCAAAGTGTCCCGGGCAAGCAGTCCTTGACTTAGCTTCTACTGTTCTGAGGTCAGTTATGATATTGCATCACAGACGTGTGGAAACTAAACCCGCCCATTAAGCATTAAGAGGCAGAAGTAGCAAGTTAATGAGCAAATTACACTAATTTATCATTTCTGTACAAAATCAGCAGTAAGTTTAAGAGGTTTGAGACAGAATCTTGTCACAGAAGTAGTGCAGCTCCTTCCATGAATAACTCAGTACGTAGGTTGTGTGTGGAGCAGGAGAGAAAGAGAAAGAGAAAGAGAAAGAGAGAGAGAGAGAGAGAGAGAGAGAGAGAGAGAGAGAGAGAGAGAGAGAGAGAGAGAGAGATAGAAGTTAGCAGTGCAGGGGGGCAGTTGGCACCATATGCCACTGATGTATACTTAATTCAAACCTTAACCTTAACCTTAAGTCATTTTTTTCACAACTGATTGACTTATAAGAACCGTTAGCTCATGGATTCATTCTATTGTTCACCAAATCCTGATGAGGAGATACTGACATTATTAGGCCATGTTTGGACGATAGCTAGATTCCCCATGATAAAAGGCAACACTCAGCAAAGCTTTATTCTGCCAGGAAACTGAATGATGGAGAGAGTGAATATTCAGAACATAAACTGTTCAGAATCGGTTTACAACACACTGTCTCTTAAATGTGCTGTGATGTGTCAATGCTGATAGTCCATTAATAATTTAAAAAAAAAACAGTTCGAAACATCTCAGTCATTGCTTGACAACATTTCAACCAACAGACCTAGTGCAAGGATTAAAATAAGAGGAACAAACCTTTCTATTGTTAACATGTCACATCACCAGTCTGTTATACGCCCATGATACTGTAAACCTTTAAACACTGTTATTTCATTGAATGTAATGCTCCAATGGGCTGTAATTTGTCTAGTCCATATCCGCTTTAACCACATCATCAGCCCTCACATAAAGGCCTAATAAAGAAGATCTGAGAAGCAGCAGACTGTGGAATGAGAGTATAAAAGGTTCAAGAACAATGGCTGCTCTCTGTGCCACATGCCTATCTCAGTAGTTCTCCGATTCTTTTACTCATTCACTGTAGATTCATCTATGAGGTCATTTTAGCCCTTTGGAGGCAACCACACTGTTAAAGAAAAAAAAAAAACATATTCATGGTAGACTGAACTGTTACTGAACATTTATGAAGTAGGGAGAAGAACAAAGGCATCATCCACAGGCAGTGGCTCTCAGTGATAACAGTTTAACATACTGTACTGTATACTAATGCAAACTCAGTAGCACTGGAATTAAATGTCAGGTTGACTTGATTAATGGCTGTATGCTGGAGAGCTGTTTGTAGGATAGAAATTAAGTAAAATCTACAAAAGATTTGATACCAAAATAACTTAATGCTTCACAGCCCACTGTCAGCTGGGATGGATAAACAGCACAGATATAGATAATTGATGGATAAGTAAATGACATCAGTTTTTCCATATGCATGACTAAAGCTCGTGTCTTCAGAAATGATTTCTTACTTTGATTAATACTAAGTTGCTGAGGTAGCATCCTACTGTATATGCTAATGTTAGCATAATAGTAAAACACTAAGTTAAATTTCTGGGGACACATGAATGATATCAGTGCCTGATGTGTTCAGTTTAGATAAGGTCTGTAAATTTTAGTCAGTCCCTGCAGAGCCATTTTTTTTATAACCACATCCAGAGAGGTCACAGCAGAGGGCCAGTATAGAAACAGCACCCAAGGGTGTGGTTGTGGCTGTTTCTCAATTACACTTGAATAAAGTGGATTGATTTAAGGATCACTTAACAAGGGTGGACAATATGACTAAAATATTTTATTATGGTAAATATTATTTCATATTTCAGTACTAATATACAGTATATTGTGACACACTGGGGTAAATTTGAATTTAAATTCATTTCTGAAAACAATAAAATAATCATTTGCAATTGTCTGTTCATACTTTTTCAGTTGCTGGGTTAGGGATAGCGACATCAATATAAATGGTACAGCAATAATAATACACATTACCCCAACCCTCATCCCGCCAGAAACTGTTAAAAAAAATTGTTATAGCAAGGTTGGCACTGATGTAACTTCGGCTCTTTAGTGCTAAGCTTTAACTACTGAGTTACAGGACTATGGCATTGTCTTCCATGTGCTCATCAGCTGATCAGAGGAGGCATGTGATACAATTTCTCTGATGTCATATACTGTCCAGCCATGTCCTCCTGTTGCAAAGGCAAATTTCCACAGTCCATTGGTTTTCTATACCCACATATTCTATTATAATAAAGTGCACCTATCTTTCAGCATTCCCTGAATGAAAACACATGTTTTGGTTTTGTTACTGTTCCAAGAACACTGCACAGCGTACGGATGCATACAGTACATTTTAATGAAAATAACCAAAGTACAAAGTTTGCAGTTTGGAGAAGGAAATAAGAACAGCTGCTTTGTGAAAGTCATGCAACAGGCAGCCCCACTGCCCTTAGGAAAATGATCTACCCCCCTTTAAAAAGTTTGTTACTAGATAACTGCAGGTGGAAAATATGTGACATCTGTACAAGTCTGAATAAAGAAAAGGTGACGTATGGTTTTCTTTCCAACAGCTTTAAAGTAAAAGTGTATCCTGCATTCAAAGTATTGTATTGGGAACGCTGGAAGACAGAGCTTATGAAGTGGAGTGGACACGTGTGCAGCATGGAAACTGTTCTTAGTGACATGGAAATAAAACTGCAAAGCTGCTAGGATGACCCCATGGCAAAAAAAAAAAAAAAAAAAAAAAACCTCTGCACTTTCCATCTCTTTGAAGCAACACTTCAGTCTATTTCTGTTCACAATTGAACACATTGAAACAGGGAAGAAAAAAAAACAGCCACAGCTTTCATATTAAAATCCTAATTGCTCGGTTTGTTCACTCTGCATTCAACAGTTTGCGCAACTAAACACATAATTTCCTCATAGTAGAGTTCTTCTCCAGTATCCAGCAATGGATACTTAACTCCCTTACGCTACTAAGGGGATGCAGCTACACAGGGACTCTGGTCTGGGTGTTACGGGAAAAAAAAAGGTGAGAAGTAGCAAATATATCTTGGATGAGATGAACATCTGATAATAACATCTGAAAATTAGAAAGTTTAAGCCATGATCCCAGCCTTGTTCCAAATCAAACTACAGATTTGATACAGAGGACTTAATTCTAGACCCTTTTTTTTAATCATTTCCACTAAAATGTAAATACTGTAATCTGACAGCAGTACCATTACTGGGTGAGTTAGAGCAAAAGACCTACTTTTAAAAAGGAATGCAAATTAGTATTATATACAATATATATAGCATATATATTGTCCTATATATATTGTCCTCTGTGTGTTTTTCTTCTTATCGTCAGGATCGCTGTCTGGATTTTACTTGTTATATAAAAGGAACATAACAGAAGCGTTATCTGAGTATAAAACATGTATATGTGGATTAAAATAGGCTTAATGATTAGACTAGATCCTAAATCCTAAATAAAAGTAGAAACCATACTGAAGGCAGACTGAATGAATAAACAGTCTGTGGTCAATGACCACACTAAAAGCACATGAACTGAAGCATCAGCTGCTTGGGCCAGCTGTGGTGATGGGATGTGGTGAATAACACTTCCTGTCTGGGTCTCAGGCTTTGGATTGACCAAAGACACTTTATGTATCATTTTTTACAGTTTCATCTTTTCTCTGTTATAACAACCACTCCTGAGTCACAAGGCAAGACAACAGTGTTAAACTACAGAATAAACGATGACCAGAGTAGATGGGGAGAAAAACAGGATAAGATGGTGTAAGCAAGGGGATGACAGGAATTGAAGAAATGGTAATGAGGAAATGAGTGACTCAGCTCTATGTCACGATCCTAGCCTGGCACCTGGGATGATGAACGATGATTAAGGCTTGTTCAATATAAATTGAATTTACACTGGTACATACTGCTTCCAGTAAATAGCTGTATGCTCGCACTTAAGTCCAACACTAACAAAAGCTTTCACCTTCTCCCACTTTCTCACCTTTTATATGTTTCCAAACTAACTCCTATCCATTTAAATGCAAGTATGACTAACAGTGTTTAAAACTCATTTGAGCACTGTGTGATTACGTTTAGCTTGCTTTAAGCAGTGACCGACTGACACACATTTTCCCCTCTGGGCTTCCCATGGGCTGTGTGCATTCACTGCTGACCCAGAGACAGTCAGTGGACCCAGTGCCTGTTAGCCTGTGGATACTATTCCTGATTCATGCTGCCTGTGGACTGTGGAGAGATTCACTGCAGCAGTTTGGTTATGTTACACAACTTTTATTGCCTGTTAGTGTTAATAACTGTTTTGCATTTTGCATTTCTATCATCGCCAAATTGCTTTTCATTTCTGCTGATGTCTTGATATAAAATATATATAATATTTTGGGAGGATAATGCAGCATAGTTTTTCATTTTCACTTGATACTATCATAACATATTACTGTGCCCCTATACCAGAAAACTTGAAATACTCTACACATTTAGAGATCCGCAACCGGTACATACTGATAGAAATATTGAAGATACTAAGGCATTTTAAGCATTCCAACCTGGCACTTATCTTTAAGAAAATACCACAGCCTCAAGGTGGCTTATGTGTTATTGCCAAACCTGACAGGAGATAAGAGATTGGCTTGTACTCTTTCCAGCTGGGTTTATCTACATCTCCCTCACTGCCTTCACAGCAGGAAGCAGGTGAGAGCACGGTCAGGGTAAACACCAGTCAGGAATGCCCCAGCTGAAAATATCTCATATATGCTTAACTCATTCAGTGCTGTTAATCCATCAATATTTGTGGAGGGAAATGTTTCCTAGGACACAAACGACAAGATGTTTGGCTGTGATTAAGTCTGATATAGCAATTACTTAATCCTGTGCTAAGATTTATGGCTTTCCAAACTCACTCTCCAGCCCATACAGGGAAAAAAAACCTCCCCAAAAAATATTTTCAAGGTTACATAATCTCCTCCTATCGCCCTGACACATCTCTCACAGAACCCCCACTTCTTCTTGAGCCAAAACATCAAATTCAAAGCAGTGCTATGGCTGGATTATGAAACCAAAATTACTAAATTTCTAACATTGTAAATCTCCCACCAATCTTAATTCACTTTAAAACATACATTAATGGTCTGAATTTTATATACAGCGTGTAATTGAGAATAGCTACAGAAAGCTATAAGAGGTTGTAGATATTATCACCCAGGCCTAAATAGAACTTTGATTATTTTAAGCACTGATATACAATATCATCACTACACGTCTTGAAGTACCCTTTCAGATAACCATCTTTCTTGTTTCTTTTGAAAATGCCACCTTATCATTAGACCATAATAATTCATGAGAAAGAGAGATGAGGTCTTTGCTTGTGTTGGATGGGACAGGAAGTTCTTTAAGTGTTGTTGCAGTACAGTTCAGTGCAGAGCAGACAACAGCTCTTACTCATTGTTTTTCACCACCCTCCCTTCATTACACTATTCCGATTACTGTTCATAGCTATACATGCTCTTTTACTTAGGCAATACCTCAACAAATAGAAAGGTGATACAATTAAAAAACAATTATGAATGTGATAAGAGCAAGACTGTGGGCAGGGTTTTATATTCTTAAGTTAAACTAATGAAATTGGTAATAAAATAGTTCACATTCTTCGGGTCAATATTACATTTGCAGGCTCAGAAAACATTGGTGGACCATTATAATACTTTATTTCATTGTTCATGCTTTGACCATCCTAATCAATTAAAAGCAATTTAATCTAATTAGGTTGACAGTATACTTTGCCTAAATTGACTATGTGCTCATTAAAAGTGGTTTCCTTTCTGGGCTTCCTGGAGTCCATGCTCTCTAAGCTCAGATGTGGCCAGGGCCACAGATCCATTACCTTCGAAAGAGGAAGGGAAACTAGGATACTAATGAGATTCCCTCCTTGTGCAACACACACTGCCAGCATGACGTTCGAGAATGATTCAGACATTTCTGTGGTCATCAGCGCGGTCATTGCATTCATCACTGTCCTCAGTTAACTGCATTGGGACATTTTCCGACTCCTCTCGCACAATATAATTGCCAGTGTCAAATGGGTGGATAGTACATGAAGAGAGTACTTTCATTCCCTTTCTAACCTATGCTAGTCTTCGCTGGTGGAACCTGTCACATTCTTTGCCCCCTAAAAGATGTAACTGTCCACACACCTAAAGTATATAAAGAAATTCGCATACACAACACACTAACACACAGTTTCCCACAGGCACAAACTAACACACTTACTCACCTGCAGGTCAAAGAACTTGCTGTAGCGTCTGTAAATGATTTCTGTGCTGCCATCGCTCCAGGACACTTTGATGATGTAAACCTGGAAAAGCAAAAGACAGAAAATGACTGTAACATGTAGACTAACAAATAACCATTATTGCTAACCACTTGATAATCCAAACCGCCTGAGGCATCACTCCTGACTCATAGTGCCAGTAACTGGCAGTGCTGGGCAGCATGAGGAAAAGCAAACAGCAAGCTTGCCAAGCAACATCAGGTAGCAGTCACTGTCACCATCCGTTCACATGAACACAACTAGGATATCCGATTATTTCATTTCCCACTTCATTGGCATCACTTCCTGCTGAAGAGGAAGCTCTAATCCTGCAGGGATGCAGCAGATTTGACTATGATGCGTTTTCAAATTTGCAGCTGCTAAAGAAACACTGAGCAGCAAAGAAACTGAGCAGCAAATGGAAATCTTGGGTCAGGAGTTTGATGTGAGGCCTTGTCAAATTCTATCTCAACGCCATTAGTATAAACTGTTGGTACCTTTATCATGTGTGGCACTACAGTAAATTGAAAATTAACTTCTTGTTCATGCCCAACCTCAACTTCCATCACACTCATATCAACAATGCTGAAACATCATTGAGCTTTTAACTAAAAGCATCTAGTCCAATCACTGCAGTCTGGAGGCAGCAGACACAGTTCTTTATTTTCTTCCCTAAAGACGAACAAGCGGGGAGAGGCAGGGAGGTGATTGGAAACTCCCGGGTGGTTCGGTGTGTCTGGCTGAATGCTATTGGCCCCACTCCCAGACCTTCTCTGGCCTCACTCTCTCTTTCAGGGCACTGAAGTCAGATACAGCAATGGATGGAACAACTACAACAGCTATTTAGGCTAGCAGGGAATCTGTCTTTATCAAATAAAGAGTTATATCCCAAAACATTTCATATTTATTCTAAATTCTGTCTGTACGTGAAAACCTAAACTAATGGAGGGTCATCTATACATTAAAATAGATCCTCTAAACATGGGCTATTGCCTGTGGCCAACTTCTATTTACTAAATTCTTCTCTAATTTCTTCTTATCAACAATGAAGCACAATCATTATGCAAAAAAGGTGTATGATGAGCTTGTTTTCTTGCTACAGGTTGAGGCTGAAGCCATAGGGCTGAGGAAGAGAGTGTAAGCTATAATTTTACTCACAAGTCAATGAAATACTGATATTAGCGATAAAATGATCTCATATCATTCCCTTGGGAATGACATTTCTTAGTTTCTCTCTTCTCTTAACCACACCTCAGGTTTCTGGAGGGTTTAAGGCGTCCGGCCTGCATGTGCAGAGGGAGTACCACAGGCGCAACACAACATGGGCTACACCACTGAGCAAACAGACAGATGGAGAAGTCACAGGACCTGGAGAACTCTGTGTCCTTGACCGCTAACACTCACAGCGGTATAAAGTCTGTTGGTCCCTCTACCCAGGCATCATCTCCACACATGCATGGATGCAAACCAACATATGAACACACAGGCACACACCGTGAACACAGAGCTGACACAAACACCTGCTAAGGACTTGGCAGAGGCTCTCATTGTTGGCCCTCCACTTCATATGATGTCATACGTGTTACTTTAAACTGCGTGTGCACAGTTTTGCAGACAAATTAACCCAGATGTACCCCCCACCTCCCACACACACTGCTCACTTCCAGACAAGGATGATGATGAAAGCTCCATTGTTCATGAATTGCAGAAAAATGAAAAATGAGTCTTTCTCTTCTAGACATTTTTGTCTCCCACTCAAGCTCTGCAGTAGCGGTGGGGGATGATTGTTGAAAGAGGAAAAATATCCACACATTCTTCTTCTCTACCTACTTTTCCCTTCCCCACACACTGTAAAGTGACTATGGTAATACAATACAAATTGCCTGAATTGGCACAGATACTGTTTACCATTAGAGACACTGTTAATGAGATAATTACAGCGTTACCGCGTGACTTCTCTTATAGACATATGGATATTGTCACTTTTAATGTTGATATCAGCTGCAGGGATACAGCTACTGTGTTTAGATAGTTAAATTATCAATATAGCTGCCATGTCTGATCAAAATGAATCACTGAAACTGGTATAAACAAGAGCTGTGTAACTGTAGCACAAAACTGAAGTCATAAAGCTACAAATGCAGCCTGACATATGGTAATGTTTAGGCCCTTCCCCTGTTCAAACATTGCCTTGTGTTCAGTGTGATGACCTTAAGAACACTGCCATCAAGACTTCCTGCTTATCAGTGCCTGCAGGTATTTTTTAAATTGGAACGCCTGAGGCATGACAAAGCTGGGATGCTCGCTTTTATCTCTATCCTCACGAGGATTAGTCTGGATGGTTTGTGGACAGCACTGATTTGCCTATTAGGATGTTTTCTGAGACTTTCCTGCCTCTGTGATGGCACAGACGTGGCATATAAGCAGGATCGAAAGAGATTCTGTTATATTGCAGTCTCTGGTAGTAACAGTACAATGCCCATATTGACATGTCCATGTGATACAGAATTACTGAGAGTCCCTTGAAGATGTGTGGACGAAGGGAGATTAATATATCATACAAGCCAGGTTCACTCTGATGCCACTTAATGGCACCCTGAAGGACAAAAATTAACTTAAATCCTGTTAGGAGAAAAAAAAAAAACAAAAGTTGTTGGTCAAATCTTTGACCCATACATAAAACTGATAAAGAAAACGTTTTTTCTACTTCTCGACTCAACAGTTAGAAAAATGTCAACCTGAAAAACACCGAGGAAAAACTCAGAGGAGACTGTATCTCTTCAAGACTGTCAAACTTCAGTGTTTATTGTCTTTTCTTCGCTGTGTGCTGTATGAATCTAACATGTCGGTTTCTTCATAATAAATGTAAAGACAGGTATGACTTGGAAGTTCTCAAAAACCCTGTGTTGTGAAAGTCTCTGTCCATTCCCGCTGGCTTGGTGAACTGTAATTTGATACTCTCTTTGTTTTACTTTACCCCACAGCAAAGGAAGAAGAGCTGCAAAACAAACCCCGATCTGTTGCTCAACTGAAGCATCAACACGCAGTTGTTTTGATCACTGGAAAAAGACTTACGTAGTGTTTGTTCGGGTTCCTGCGCTTCTGGACATCTTGCACTGTTACTTCTTGAACGGTGCGCCGTGGCATGATGTCCTCTTCCTTGGGTCTCTCCGATAAAAAGAAAAACTGAATTTCCCGTTGGGTTTATACGAGCGATCAAACCCGGCTGAGAAAGTTTACACGGCGATGCTCCTTTGTCATCCGCGCCAGTCAGACCCACGACCTTCGACGCAACAAATGCTATTTTCTGTCAAATTTCCTGACCCACATTCAGCCGCTCAGAAGCCAGGAGTTAATACTCGGTCGGTCGGTTCCTCGTTTCTCCAAAACCCCCCCCGCCCCCGCCCCCGACACTCTTCCTCTGCCTTGTGCCGTCCCGCTGACGGATCCAACCAAACTCCCAGCCTATCCCAGCTCGCCCACTCCCATTTGAGTAACTGGGACGACCATTATTATGCTCCGTGGACCAGCCCCTCCAGCGTCAGCGCAGGGAACAGGCTGCGGATCACTCTGCCGGGGGCTCAATCCAGGCCTTTACAGCCGTGCCACTGGGTGTGAGCATTCCGATCACACACTTTTAATGTCAGTAATCCTCAGGGTAGCTTCACATATTCATTAAGGAAAGTGGAGGGTGAAATCTCTGTGGATTCATATTGACGAGCTAATTTGTATCGCGAATGCTTGAGGCTGCATTCAAAAGCAGTGTCACGCTCAAGGGCATTTAGCAGATTTGTAACTGTTCTTTCTGGAATATATACACCCTACACCGTTGGTGTGCATGAATGTAATAACCGTGAAATTGTTTAAGTAACCTTTGAAAGTTTTTAAGTATTGATTATGTAGCTTAAGGTGAATACTGTAACAATACTTTAATACAGCTGACATGCCAGTGTTCTGGTAGGTTTGGTTATTCACTATGTAAAGACATAGATGAGTTGTGACTCCCTGAGCAGATAAAGAAGTCACACCCTCTCTATAAGTGTTTCTTTCTTCTTTTTTTTAAAAAAAAAAAACCATTTAAAGATACAGACAAACAAAGCACCTTTTTCCTTATTCACAAAAAAGGGGTGATCTTAAACAGACACACACACACACACACACACACACACACAGACATTTTTTCACAGAATACACAGTACACAGCAAGATTAAACCTCAGTTTTAAGAATTAGTTTGCAGTGATAATCTCATGTAGGATTTCTGAAGTAGGCCTATGTGTATGTATGTAATCTGAGTTTCTCAGTTTTTTGCGTTGGTGTCTGATCTGGAAGTGCGTCTGTGTTAGTGCATATGAGTCCCTCATGTTGTTCCTCCCCACTTTTATAAAGACACAGGGACTGCCCACAACCGAGATGGCAGAATATGCAGCATGCAGATGTAGGAACCCTCCATACTTTCCTCCATTGAAGAAAACACATTTTCAACTTGACTTGAAAGGCCTCTGACAAAGATAGAGATAGGACCAGAGCACAGGCAGACTGGCCATGGGAACTACCAGCTGAAAAACTGATTGGCCGGGGGCCCTAAAAACATCCAATGTATATCCAAGTTTTCAAAGTTTTTACCTGCTCCATCAGTGTCTTTCCAAGTGGCCGACACCTGTGGTCCAGTCTGAGGCTGAATTTCTATCCCAGTCCAACCATGGAACCAATACTGGTCTGGCATTACCAAGATGGAGACCCCTACCTGCTTCATCCTACCAGAACGCATGATAATGTTAGCTAACTTGCGGTTACCCATAGGCTATTATGAATTTATTTGTCAAATGTTGCTATGGCTAGCTGGTTTACTGCTGTGGAACATATAACAGCTGCTGATTGTGTGTGTATGTGTGTCTGTGTGTGTGTGTGGGGGGGGATTATGAAATGGAAATTATGACTAAACTTGTAATTTGCTGACATTATTGCACTATTGCTTGTGCGTAAGAACTGCAGTTAAATCCATATTTCTAAAGGACAAGTCTCCATTGTAGGTATTAATACATAGTGCAGAATAGAAAAAAAGCTAAAATTGGGCTGAGGGAAGGGAACTGTCAAGCTTTACTCACTGAAGCTGCATCACATGATATGTCTGCATGTGGTGAATAGGCCTTCCTATCGTTATTTATGTAGCTAAAGGTGAATAAGTAACAATAATTTAATACAGCTGACATGCCAATGTTTTGTTTTACAAAAGTGCCTCATAAGTGTATTTCTTTCTTATGCAAGATATAGGTATAATTATTTCATAAGTAACTCCAAAAAATACAATTACATTTGTAACATGTCTCAACTTTGCAGATATGTATAAAGACTAATGACCAATTTTGAAATTTTACTAGCAATCTTGTTGCAAAATAGCTCCATCTTTTGGTGTGTTCTACTCATTACATCAATACTGTACATGTGGCAGTTCTCCCTTAATTGCAGAAGCATGTCCCCTGCTATAGAATGCAACAGAATAAAAATTAAATGATAGCTGCATTAGGGAGAAAGTGTCAGGAATCAGTACTGTCATAGGAAGTTAGAATTTAAAATTAAGTATTGAGAAAAGTGAATGATTTATTTCTTATGCAAGTGATGACAATATGTGACTCCCTAATTTAAACTTGTCACCTCCTACATTTTTTTCCCATCTGGGTTATGGGAAATAAAAACCATTTCAATCAAAAGCAGAAATGAAACCAATAATTTATTGCATCACTCAAATACAAAGGGATTATATAAAAGGGTGAAATGAGTCCATGTTAAATACAATATTCAGTGGAAAACTGATTATACAAAAAAGAACAGTTAAAAAATGAAGAAATGGAAATAAAGGATCATCAGTCACACAAAAGTTGGCCATCACAAGATTGTAAGAGGGTTGGGCCCATTTTAACATGCTGTCACAAGAGAGAGACAAAAGTTCTGTTTGGCTATATTCTGTAGACAATGAAGAATTGAGACTGTTCCATCACAGATTAAATGTAATGCAGAAAAAAAAAAATGCAAATTTTTATCACATGGAAATGCAAGAACTAACAAAAGTTGTCATAATCATTATTAGGCACCTGGGTTAAATTAACAGGGTCATGGGTCAAATGTTAAGTGTTCCAAAAGGTCAGGGGTCACAACTTGCATGCAAGATGAAAGTTAGAGGTCATATAAAAGGTGAAGGGTCAGTGCCGTCACACTTTTGCAGCTGCAGGTGTGAGGTGATGCCAGAGAAGCGTTCCTGTAGTGGCAACAGATAACCCAAGGCTTCTCCCTGAGCCACTGGGCCGATGTAACGGTATGGACGTATGTTGAAGATCTTCACACAGTGGACTGGATTAGACAAACAAAACAAAACAAAAAAAAGTGACAGTCTTGAGGACATTAATGCTCTGTTATCTCCTGCATAGACCTGTTGAAGAGATATTGTTTTTAACATGCACAAGATCTTCTTTCAGGAATTTGAGAATATTAATATTTTTTGACAGAAAAATAACAAATGAGAATGTTTCAGTGAGGGTGCTAATTTAAACCTGTACAGTCAGGTTGTTCTTGTTACTTTGCCTTCATAGGGTAAATTTGTGAGAAACACAATCACGTTTTACCAACTTTAGGAACTGGAAAGAGCGGATGCAGCTGGGTTGAAAGGAGAGAGTGGTTGCTACTCCAAAGGTGAATGGATGTGTAAAATAGGAGTTAATGCCTGATCAATAAAAAAAAAATTATTATATTTGTTGGAGAGACACAAATGAGTTAGGCAGCTTTAGCATCCCCCTATCCTTGGCCAACTGCTCCTTAAAAACTATGAATCCTACTTAATGTGCTGTATAAAATTTGTACACATGCATCGCACACCCATGTTGATGAAAATGCTCTTAGGCCCTGCAACAAATATGAAATGTGGAGATAAATGTCCTATAATTGCTCATTTATAATTCTAAATAGGTCAACAGAAGCTCAAACCCCTAAAAAAAGAACTACCTTATCATCTTTCTTTCACCATTCTGCAGACAAAAACAAGCAAGCTGCCAACTTAGAAAACAAACAACAAAAGTAGGCTAGTCTACGACAACTGCAACACCATCATTAAATCCTATGAGCTCCTAATGATCAGTGTCTCAGCATTAATGTGGGTATCATGGCGAGGTAATGTGTCTCTGTGATGTCTAATCATGTCTGTGCTTTACCCGGAGATGAAAGGAGCTGACAGTACATGTGTTCTTCTGATAATACAGTTCAATTAGGGGTAGAGACAGAATGAGGACTAATGATGTTTACTCATCACGCCAGCACCTTATCAACTCAGGATGTTCTCAAAATACACTCAAGCACATATGCAGAGACATACTGTGCGTTACAAAGGCGCGTGTGCGCTGTTCCTGTGGGCTCCATCGATACAGACACGCAAATGTGGATGCATTGCTTTGTTCTGTAATGACGGCCCTTATGGGGGTCATTACTCATGGACAGCCTTTGATGGGGTTTCACATGCAGCTGGGTGCAGATGTTAGAGGCAACCAGGAGTTCAGTGGAATCTCAGCCCCCCACTCCAACACCTTTATTAATCCCTCTAAATCACTTCTCCTTTTCATCCCCACCTAATGCCTCCACCATAATAACCCAACATCACCTTTGCCCTAGCCATGGCCCTATACAGTGTAGATTACAAGTATTAACTTTCAGAGGTAAGAGTACACAACCTGCCTTTTCATTATTGTCTTTTGTATTATGTGTCTTTTTTATAGGAAATCAAGCAGATGTTCCTTCAGTTTTTAGCTGCGTGGTGCTATAGGTGGTGTTGGCAGTGCTGGTTAGTCCAGCACTTTGTTCCCAAGTGAAATATCACAACAACTATTGGATGATTGCTATGTAATTTGGTACAAATATCATTGGTGCCCAGAGGATCATCCCAATGACTTAGGTTATTTCCTTATTTTTTTTTTGTCTAGCGCCATCAGAAGGTCAAATGTCCACTTATCTTTTGAAACCGTCACATGGCTTGGCACTAATTTTGTTACAGACATTCATGGTTCCCAGATAATAAAATCCTACTGCCTTTGGTGATCTTTGACTTTTCTTTTTTTTGTGGTTGTGGTTGTGACAACTGTTGGTTAGATTTCGATGCAAATTGTTGGGTGACAAATTTTCATTTAACACCATCATGGTTTATCTAACATTTTGGTTTTGAGCATAACAATTTCACACTTGATGTCACTGTAGATTTCTTGTATTCTTGATTTACCAAACAGCCATCAAAAGTCTTCACTTTACCTTTGTCAGTATTGGTTGATGTAACATTCTCAGACACTGAATCCTATCATTAACAACAGTAAAAATCTTCAGAGGTGTCTTTCCTTTGCTACACTTACTGTCAAGTTCTGTATTATCATCTTGTCCTCCTTACCATTACTGAGAAGTTTAACCCCATCATACTGATTCCCTGCTGGGTCGTTCCGACTCACTGGGCCTGCCAGATTTCCTGAGAAAGGAGCATTGACAATACCATAGTCATCGCACACCAGGTCCACTGCTTTATGGAGGCCATTACCTCTGCAAGAGGAGGGACAGACAAAAACAAAATTAAAAAGCCATCTTAGAAGGCCTCTTTCAATTAATCTGTTTTCACAAGCAACATACTGAACAGTTTTGGTGAGTGTGCGTCTCATAGTGATTATCCTGTCTCACTGTGTCAGTCTATGGGTGGGTTAATGTTTGGGCAACATAGGATGATTCATAAGTCAGCAGTTCTTTTGCTGTCTATTGTGTCATGGTACGCTAAGTACTGCTAACTCATTTGAAATGTTTGTTATCTTACCTGTGTTACTCACCTGGGGTCTCTTCTCCAAGCAAAAGAGTCTGCTTCTTCTTCTTCTAATGGGTTTCCGGCAGGCTGTACACTGAAACGCTTTATGCTACCCTCCACAGACAGGGAATAGCTATTTATTTTATATTTTTGAAAGTTAAGTGGAGAAGTTTTAAGATCGCTCTACCAATTTGTTGAAATCAAAAGAGTGCTCTGGAATCAGGGTCAAATTATACTTCCTGTCTGTTCCATGTTTGAGAAGCAGGGGGGGAGGATTGTGTGTCCTTTCAGTAAAATAGGTTTTCTAGAAGCATCTTATTTTACACATAGTGATTATTGCTATTTTTTATTGGTTTATGATGCCAATTGAATTATATGTACATATTCGGTTAGCCAAATAGTGTGTATATGTATATGTGTAAAGTGGACTCACCCACTAATGGTTTAGTCCACCTAAATTAGTCAGTGGGATGGTATTTAATGGGAGGTTGTGCTGCTGTTGGTCCTTTGTCACTTTGCGCATGGTGCTTCAATAAATACCTACACAAGGGCAGAAGACCTTGAGTTGCCTCATTCGTCCACGTTCAAAGCCAACATGATGATGCAGAAGTGCTGCTTTGTCAACTAATCTGCATTGTGGAGCTCTCATGTCGAAGGTTAACGCATAAAAATCAGATCAGGAAGAATCACCTTTTGGAGTTGAAAGATCCACAGCCATGCACATCACATGCCCTCACTCTGTTGTTGTGGTGACCAGCACAAAGGACACTCCAGGCTCCAACTACAGAGACAGGTAAAAAAAAAAAAAAAGAAATTATATTATACTTTCAAAAGACCAATACATTTCTTCCAAAAATACACAGTATTTAAAGGCTGCTGCATTGCACCCCAAAAGGCCAAGCATAAAAATGATATTTTAAGAAAGGCATCTGCTGAGTCTGAGTCACCTCATGTTCTATTCATGTGGAAATAAGGTGAATTACAGCAGAAAGACACTAATGAAATGTCATTTTTTGATGTCTTTCTTTCAGTGGTATGTCAGACACTGATACAGCCTCACACCCACAATAACACTTTTTTCATGACTCAGACTGGAAGTCTGCATTATGAAAACACAACCCTTTTAATCCCTCTTGGCAAAGAACAGCAGTGTGTTTGTGTGACTGTGGGTGAAAGAAGTTGTCTATGTGCTGGAAATGTCTCCCCTAGAGTCATATCTGCAAATAGTTTGTGCAGGCATCTGTTTGTATTTATGTGTGTATCTGTGTCACTTTACCTGGCATACAGCACTGCCGCATCATGGTTCCTGAACACTTGTCTTTTAGGTACCGGCCTTGGCAGATGAATCGGTTTGGTTGGCAGATGCCTCCAAGCCTGGTGCAGCTGATGTCACTTCTTGGTCCCATCTTACTTCCTGTCTTCTTGAGCTTTTTCCTTGGAGTCACAACCTTAGATCTCTCGTCATGCGCTGTTGTGTAGTTTCTCTTCACCTTGATGTTGCTGTTGGCGTTCTTGTCATTGCTTTGAAATTCTTCACCTTTCCTCTTTTTATGTTCTGAAGCATAACTTAACAGGACATCTGATGGAGAGATGAAAGGCACCAAGAGTTAGAACTAAGAGAGTTAAGGAGGGAGGATTAAAGTGAGAATGTGACTTGAAACAACTCCCTTGGTTTAAGGATTTAATCAAATGTTTGTGAGATTGACACTTGGATTTAATTACTTGGTGTTTAGAATTTGAAGCGACAGATGTCCTTACTTACTGATAATTCACTCAAAATGGTGAATGCAAAAGAATTATTATGGAGAATTAAAGCTAAAGATCTAAGGGATACAAAAATGATTTTACTGTCTGTACTCAGATTACCAATCCATATATCTTGTAAATTACACACGTATCCATCTATCCATAACCATCACAAGTTAATTTAGATAGTGATAATATTGAGGTAAATTAAGATGAAGAAACAAAAAAAAAAAAAAAAAAAAAAAAAAAATCAAATTACTATTCCCCAAAATGTTCTGATGCTGAAGCAAATTTAAGGAATTAACATGAAGTCACAACTGCTGATTGCATTAAAATGCTAAAACAAAACAAAACAACACTAATAAATTAATGAAAGCTGGAAAGCACATCTTCTAGACATCAACAACTGATGGATGTTAATGGAAAAAATTACTTTTTATTATGTCTGTGACATATTTTTGCTAGACATGGTTATTTATCATTTTCATAACATTTGAACAAAGTCTCGTTGCCTGGTCACACTTGTTGAGAACTGTGATACTTGTCCATATAGACAGACAGAGTCATAGTCCAGTTATTCATAGTGTGTTGTCATTCTGACAGCATACTAATTATCCTGCCCAGACACAAGTCTTTGATCTTCATTAACTCTGTTAACCTCAGAAGCACAGAAAATATTTCAATCACGCTGCCCTGGCACAAGAACACACGCTGGGCTCAGTGATTGAAAGAAGCTTCTTATCACTGGAGGGCCTTAATGACTGGGAGGAAGAAGGGTAGGATAGCTGGCTGTGGCATGGAGAAACTGTTCTCCTCAGCATGTGAGTTAAAAATAGAAAATGCAAAAATGTAAGGGTATGTGCTTGTTGCCAGGGCAAAAGTAGCTTGGAATAAGGCATTGCTGGTGTTTTGCTAAGTGGTTGTTAGTGCATTGCTAGGTGGTTGCTACATCATGACAATGTGTTTCAAGGCAGTAAATGTGATGTTCTAGGAGTTTGATAGATGGTTGCTAGGGTGTTTGGCTTGGCCGTGAAGCCATTTTGAAGTAAAGTAGTGTCACATTTCTCTACCCAAGGTGCCGAAACCTTCAAACAAGGCAGTATAACAGTAAACCTGAACAGAGTAAGAGTCAGATATAACACGTAGTTCTGATTGGCCGAAAAGCATTATTACTGGGTACCTCTCATGCAACAGTCGTGAGAGTTGTGTCCATTGTGTGGCATGAATCATTTCATTCATAAGATAGCCGTCTCATTTTCATGTCACTCAACAGCCCCTCAGAGTCGTAGTTTGCCTTGAGCTTAGCAGTTAGATGTAATGATGTAATGTTACATTGAGCATTGAATCATACTTTAAATGTCTCACCCACTTGTACCAACACACAGTGACTCCAGCATTTGATCTGAGCCCTGCAAGGTTTGTGTTTCCTGGAGTTTACAGTCTCTTAATAGGGCTCATCTCCAAGGACAGGCAGATATTTATACACTATGTATTATTATTGTAATAGTTATCCTGTTTGTGTACACTGCTGAACGGCAAATTTCTTTATATGCTGAGTGTGTGTGCATCCACTTGCATGACTATACTATGTGGCTGTTTTGTGCATGTGCATGTAACAGTAACACTCCAGGCATTGTATATTGCACTGTATACCTCTATATGTGATGATGCATGTTAAAACTTGTATAGTGTATTCTGCACACAGGCTACTTACAGCATACGAGCAGAGCTGCAATGAGACAGATCCTTAACAGCATTGTCATCATCAGAGGATCAGGTCAGAACCTCAAAATCTGTGCAAAAAGGTAGAAAACAGAAAACTTGTTCCATCTAGTCAGGTAAATGTTGCATAGGTGTCATTGTCATATAAAGCAGCAGGCTGCTATTTAAGAAAATGGAGCTACACTTACCAGTCTCATGGAGAAATTGTAGTGTGGCTGCAGGCGCAGTGGGTAGAGACACAAAGCAGGGACTGTTGGAAAACCAGCCTGCTGTGGAAGCTGCAGGCCCAGACCACAGGATGTTCCCCCACTGTCAATATTGATATTGGCCTTTGGAAAACACACGCATTTACTTGCTGGAAAAGGCTCACTTTCTTGACTTTTTGTAGCTATACTGAAAGTTACACAGAACTAGTTACTGGCCTCTGAGAAAAAGCAGCTAGAAAGGAAAGCTTGAACAAATATTCTTCCTCTTTTCTCTGAAATTACCAACTGGGCAACAGCATTGACAAATTTCATCATTCAATTTCATTAAAAATATATTCCCTTTATTTTTCAATATTTTGTAAATCACAACTTTGTTGAGTATGTCTTATCTTTACCTAACATTACATATTAATGATTTGCTTTGCTTAACTCTAAGCCTCAGTCATGTGCTTTTGACTGAACATGATTGTGTCTGTTAGACTATAGTAGGTAGTAACTTACAAGGCATTGACCTTTATTCCTTTAGCATATTGCATTGTTATTAATGTTATGAAATTATTCTTCATAAGCCAGAACAATCTCCATACGATGTAATAATGTGATGTGTATTTTAAGGAATTTTAAGTGTTATCATAATGTTCATATTACTTAGAGGGACATTTTATTTGAGTTTCTTCATTTATTATATTGAAACCCTGAAAGGCTGTCAGAATTATAGTGTCAAAATTATTTGATAATCTTTGTGCCAAACCAAAAAGTCCACTAAAGCAGTGTGAGTTCTTCTAAATCTTAATAATTTTCACCCGAGGGTGCAGAGACTCCATAGCAAACAAACAGTTAAGACTAGGCCTCCAATTATATCCCCCCCCAAATAAACCTATTAGTATGTGTGGTGCAGTCAGCAGGCGTAGGTCTTGCTGTATCAAGTCTCTCACTGCTGTGCACCCTCACGCACTCAAATCCTGGCTTCTCCTCCTTAATGAGACCAAAAAAAAAAAAAAAAAAATCATTATTCTCTGTGCATGAGCCTAGGATTTATTATGAGACAATTAGCTTTAAGGCCTCACGCAAGGCAATGGAAGTCAATCAATGGTATGAATTTCCTCTCCTCCCTGTGGGAGAGTGAAAACTAGGTACACGGATGAATACTGTAAAGCATGTGGATGTAGCGTGATATTGTGCGGTACTGCTCTGTGCAGTATGTATATGGTGACAATCCAGTTAAAAGCTTGAATTAAACTGTTTGAATTGTGATGTCTCCTTCTGTTTGGGTGTGGCATAAACAGTTGTGGTGGCTTAACTAAATCTGTCTTCATTTCAAAGATGCCACACCTTCATTTCACTTACAAAATAGCTGTCACAAAACAAAATAGTCCTAGCTGGCATGAGGATAAAGCTGACTAATGTATTATAGAAGTTAGTAATTAGGTTGACAGATGTGCAACTCAAACATCCCGTCTTTTGTTCTTTTTTAATGAATATCAAGTATCGAGTGTTGTTCCTTCACCACTGCTACATCTTGATCAGAAATGAAGGGTTATTTGATTTTTGTTTGCTCATTCAAATTTCTCTTCATTTATATGTCCTTGTGTATCTTACTCTACTGATGTATTGTGGCGCAGATAGGGCCATTATAGAATTTGAAAGCTCTTATTCTTGTTACTGAATTACAGTGTACTGGGTGTAGGAGAAAGGGCTGAGCTGATAGCAGCCAGTGGAGAGTTGAGGCTTTTGCAGTGAGACAGCTTTGATAATCAAATATCTGGGCAGAGGATTATACTGATGGACCATATGGCTTGGAATTTGAAAAGGACAGAGGGAATTGGGGAGCGAGGGAGACCAATAAAAGACAGACAAGAAGGGGAGAATAATGAGAGACAAAGTAATGGTGCTCAACTGTGAGTGAGTGAGTGAGTGAGTGAGTGAGTGAGTGAGTTGAGGAAAGGAGTGGGGAGGAAGTGAGAGAAGAGGCAGGAACATCTTGAGAGACAGAACGAGAGGGGAAAAAACAAAGATAAAGCAAGAAAGGCAGCCAGGCAGACAAACCGAGGACGAGAAAGGAGCAGTAGAAACTCCAGTCTGCATCCTAAACGCACTCCGCTCCGGCAGAGGGAAGGCTTGTGTTGACTCTTTGAGAACCCTTTGATAAACATGGATACTTAAATAGAAACACGCGCCACATTCTTCAAACTCCTGGGAGGATAGGACTGACATTTCACTCCGGCTTCTCTGTTGTCAGTTAGTTCTGGCATTTCAAGGAGAGGGAGAAGAGATGCCACAAGTGTTTCCTAGCAACAGTTTGCTGCAAAAGCCTCTCCCTCTCTCCTGCTTTCCTCTATACCCCCCACACTCACCCCCCCTTTTAAACTCCCTCCTTCCCTGAGATACCAGTTGCAGCAATGCACCACTTGCTTCAAACCTGAAATACATTCTAATTCTCCTGGCTCGCCCTCCCTCTCCCTCCTGTTCCCTTCAGAAAACTGCCAGACCTGCATCAGATGACATTCAGGCCCCTGTCATCTCTAAAGAAAAAGCACATAGTGAGGCTATTCCCTGTGAAGGTTGAAGGCACTACAATTGAGAACTGTTGGCAGACAAAATATTGAAAGAACACAGCGATATTTCACCCTTTTACAGGCTGAACTGTTACTGGGCATGAGCCTGACTTTTATTCTGTCAGTTCATTTTTTTTCTTGCTCCTCCTCTCTGCTTCCCAGGTGAAAGGAACATCTCACAAAAACAGGCGTGTGAAAAGGCTCTGTGGTCTGATGGATCGAAACCGCTCTGTGGATCCACATCCACTTTCTCAACACAGCAGCCCAGTAACACCCATTTGGCTCTGTCGATTTGTAAACAAAATTCACTTTGGGAGCGGGTGTATAGCCCGTCTGAGCAGACTAACAGGGGACAAACTCTGCAATGCTGGTGGCGGCAGACAGGGGGCGCCAAAGTCCGAATAATATGTGCTACTAAAAGCATTTCAATGTCTGCCAAGGGAGAGCTTTCAAAGGGCGTTAGTGGATGGACTGAAGTCTGGTCACACGTCTCTGTCTCTCTCTCAGGGTCTGCAGGGAACACAACAACATTTAGGCCAAGCATATCCTTTAAAATATACAAATGTCAATCCATGTCCTTCATCCCTCTCGTGAATTCCCATGAACCTACAGTACAAGTTAAAAGCCGTCCTGAGAAAAAGAGTAGCGGGAGACAACAAAGGAGAAGACTGGATGTGACTGGAATCTTAAGGCCCGTCAACCTCAAAGGTATGGGCTAGCATCAAAGACTTGTTGCAATGTTATTCCAGGGTGTTAAATAATCTGGTTTTCTACAACAGATGTCTGCATTTGACACAGAGTGGGCATTTTGGAACACCTTTTGCAGAAAGATAACTGCTGTGTATCCTAACTTCTGTGTTCAAACAAACGGCTCCTTTTGACTCTTTAACCTGTAACATTTCCTTCATGTTGCCTCACAACCTTCATTCTGAGAGAACCGATAGAGACCCCGATACAGCAAAACACAGGGGTGAAGGAGAGAAAAAGTGGAGGACAAAGTAAAACTAGTTCACTGGAGTGAGAGAGGGAGAGCTTAAACTTAAGGCACGGAAGCCTTTGTACTGTGCAGGAGTGGACATAACGACAGCAGTGAGTGTGATAGGCCAAGACGATGAATGTCATGGCCAATCATGCACGGATCAAAGCACGGTTTCATGACTGATGGATCCATGCGGAGGAGAGGGAGAATATCAAACGCAGTGGGGAAGGTGGCTAAATCACATCCTTTCGCTTTGATGAGGGAGGAGGCAGACGTACGTAGCAAAAGATGAGGTGGGGCAGGGGAATAAATGAATTAAGAAGGAGCAAAGTCACTGCTGAAAAACGTGACAGTCAGCCGTGTCACTCCGACTAGCATCTGATCTCAGTGGGGGGTAGGGGTGGGGTGGGGGGTGGGGGGAGGCTGCAGGTGTTTTTAAACCACTGCTTTCTTAGAAGAAAGAGTGTGACTCAGGTTCTCTCATTTTCAAGCTGACGATTCACGCTCTACTTTGCAGGAACATGTACCACAAACCCCTCGTGCATTTCAGCCACAAGAGAGCAGAGGAATGTTTGGCACTTTGTAATATTCAGGATTTATCTGCAGAAGTGGAAGTGAGACCAAGACATTCTGTTCAACCATGATGCGTATCCCAGGTGTTAAATGTGATGAGCAGAGACACGGCCGCCGCTGCATCGATTAGCCTGCGCTGTGAGGTTGCATTGATGACTGAACAACACAGATGACCCCCATTTTCATGTCAAAAATTGTTGTTGCGCACTCATATAGGAGAAATGGACCTCTCTAAGTGGGAACAATACATTAGAAGTCTCTCTGTCCTGTCTAGCTCCTGCTGTCATCTAGGCAACATCTCATTTAAAGTCTGTTCATTAAGAAGTACCTAATTACACCCACATTATCTATAATTACGGTGTTTTTACATCACGCTTCCGAGATAAAACTCCTTCAATGCTGCTTCAATGTATAATTAGCCTTAGCAAGCACCTACTACACACATAATTAGAAAGAAATTGATACTAATACACCTGTCTACTAGGCAGAGAAAAAAGTAGTATCTACTAAGACACAAAATAAACCTTTTCACAGACATGATTATTGTTTAACTGAATACTGCGAGTTGAAATCCTGCTGGGATAATACTTTGCTGAACAGAGAGGTTGGGAGAGCGTCCCTGCTGTGTGTCTGTGAAATAGAAAATGCCAAGACAGAGGTGAATACTTGCATTTTATGGACAAGCAGGGCAAGAAACTCGAGGCCCTAAAGAATTGAGAAAGCTTCCAAGAAGTGACTGATATGACTCCACAGTATTTACAGCTACAGCAAAAATGTTCAAACTAGCCTTCCATAAAGCCACTGCTGCAAGGACAGAAACCTGCAAAAAATATTGCATTCTGGTCTAGCTGTTTACTGTGATGATCAGAAACTCTAATCCTGACATGCAAAATGAGAAGCTGTCCTTCCAGCAGCCACAAAAACAAAGAGAACAAAAAAGTGGAAGAGGTGGTAGAAACAGAATCAGGACAGTGCTAAGGGTGCACTAGTGACTCAATAACCTAAATACTCAAAGTTTATAAGTTCACATATTTTTTTTTCATTTAGCACTAGGTGCCAGCTTGCAAGTTTGCTAACTTAGCCAGCTAGTCAGAAAGTAATTTAACGACGTGTTAATAGTAACCAAGGAACAGTACAATGATGTGGGATTGTATGGTGCAGAGGAATACACTCAGGTTTTACCTACACAGGCAGTAATAGGATCATTGCTGGGTTTGAGGAAAGTGCAGTGTATCTCCAGTCGGATCTTTAACTGATAAACAGTCCATGCTGTCCAATGTATTTATTTATTAAAATGAAGGATTTGATTATTTTTTTCTTTTTTTTTTGTAGGTATACATTTATAATTAGACATGTTTGTATTATTTATTTATTTCTTATTATTTATTGTATAAATAAAACCCAACATGTTCTATTCCATTGTATCTTATTTATTTAAAGGTCTGGGTTTTACTGTGCAGAGGGTCCCTGACAGATTTTCCTCCTCAGACCCTTATTGCCTCTGAAGAGATGTAAGATGGACAAAGAGAGGGGGCAGAGAGAAAGGGAAGGTGAGAGCATTTGGCATAATCACCTGTCATTGACTTATGACTGCACAGCAATCCGTCTTCTCAGGAATACTTTGGGGTGAACATGTCAACTGCTTCCTCTGTCACATCTGTCTCTCACAGTTGGGTTACCCTGGTTCATGTTTGGCCAGTAGATGGCAGTAATAATCCACCAGAGGAGGCCACCGAGGCAGGCAAGAAGCACGTTGCAACAGCAGGAATCTCATAGGTTAATTACATAGCACTCTCATGCCAGGGAACGTGATCATTCAAACAGTATCTAACTGGGTAGAAGCACAGAGAGAGATCAGGAACGATAGATAAAAAGAAAATGTGTGTGAGAGAGATGGCAGGCAGAGAAAAAAGAGAAATCTTATTTTGCTGGCTAATAATTGTGTCACTCTGTTTGCTTGCTAATAATCTGCCCACTGCTTCTGACTTTCACAGTTTTCAGTGTCTCTTTTTCTGTCACTGTCCACATAACGACAAACAAGACCTGGCAAAGCTGTTGGGCCAATTTCAACAGAGCCCATTGACCTATCTTGAGAAGGAGAAAATCTAACTAAAGTGTGTTTTTTTTCTCCTCCATGCCACTCAAACATGTACTGTACATAGACAGAGATGCAAGGCTACAGAGTCATCAGGACTCAATGTGGTGGTTGCTGTTGTTTTTAGATGTGATAAAACTGAATAAATAAATACTGAAATGAAACAAGAATGGAGATTTGATGCTATTGAATTGAAACACCAAGACAAATATATTATGCAAGCAAGTGGTAAGACAGATCATGTAATGACCTTCCAGAAATACAGTCTTTTTAGTTCGTCTTTGTGTCTCCACAGAAAGCCTTTCCTTGCTGAGCTGCAGTATAGAGATAACAAAGAGAAATTTTCATACTAAAAGACCCGGAAAGTTTAAAGTTTCTTCCATGGGTGTAGCAGTTGGGAGTAATAACTGAAACTGGTCCATACAGCAACTGCATCTTATTGTTATATTTTGTTGTTATATAGTGTTATTTACATCTATTTACACCATATGCAAAAGGATTTCAGATATTTATTGATACTTTCCCAGGTCACAGTGCACTTTTTCTTTAAAACTTTGTTCGTTCTGCTGTCTGCTCCCTCTTTGCTATTAAATAATCCAATCATGCTTTACGTGAATTTTCCATTTGTCATGGAAATGAATGGGAGGTGGCAGCCACCACATAGCTTGTCACATTCAGTGCAGCTGAGAAAGAAATTGGGTGATGCAGGAATAGGACTCTGGAGTTTTGTAATGGAGGACGGAGTAAAGGAGGGTCAATAAAGAACTCGTACTTTAGGTAACACTTAAGGTTAAGATCAAGGTCAGAGTTGGGCCAAATTAACTATGGGGTAGCATCTTTGTATTAGTTTTCCCTCTGACAGTTTAAACCTAACGGCTGTTTTACCACATAATCTTATAGTGGAGAGCTGAGAGATGGTGACTTCATGAATAGAGGACTCTGCTGGTGTATGAAATGTTAAAAACTCTACTGCTGAAGCTTTGAAATCCATGAAAGTGCTTGGTAAACTCCCTCTACAGTACACAGTCTCTCTATAGATTTAGTCTTTGCTAGCAGCACATATAAAAGATATCAGGTAGTTTCAACATGCTGACCCTTCCAGGAGGCAGAACCCTTAAAAACCACAGGGCACGAAGCATTCAAGGTCACATTTGACCTGTTGTCCTTAACCAATCTTAACATCTTCACCATCAAACTGAGCCTCCTATTTCAAAACACTCAAAGAGGACCGGATGTTTTTTATCCATGTATGCTGACACTGTGCTTGATGAATACTGTCAGGTGGAAGAACTGATTGATGTATATATGCATACAATTGGTCATATTTCATGTATAAAATCCCTTTTGCATTTCCACTAACAATGAAAGCTGTTCATAAAATACAAGGCTAGCACGAAAAAGTACTTGAATGTTTTTAAAAAACGGGCAGTTTCATGAGGTTGGTTTCCAAGATTGTATGAGTTTGATATTGTGTGCTGCATGTTTCTGTGCATATTTGTGTGTCTGTAAAGGCAAAATGAGGTAGTGAGTTGGAAAGGAACAGAGAGCTATAATATTCTATGTGCTAATGGGCCTAGTCTATAACCATGGGCTAGCAGCATGAACATTGTAAACAGGAGTCATTACTGCCACCACAGTCAGACATAAATAGCACAAAGAATGCACAGAGGTACCTATTTGCCCATTTAGCACAGAAAGTGTTGACCAATTTGGTGAAGAAGCTCAGTGTGTGTGACAGTGTATCCCAATTACACTGTACTCCCACGTTGGCAATGTTCTTTCCTTATGCCCATGTACGAAAATGGTACTTTGTTATTGGAATCAGCAGTAGTTAGAATATTATCCAGGATGGTAGGATTGGAAAATCCACTTATTTTTATGATACACCACCTCAAATGCAGAATTTACACAGTGTTACACAGGAACACAAAAGTCTATTAATGGAGCAGTATTTGTTCTCATGAGGTCTATTTACTTCTGTACTTCAGCCAGTCATTCTGTTAGATATGATATTGAGGGAGTTATATTTGACATTTTCAGTTAGTTGTCGGACTGAAGTCCTTCAGGTTTCAAATCTAGCAATTGAGACCTGAATATGACAATAAAACTGAACTTTACTTGTTTTTTTTTTTTATTATTTCTTGGTGGCGGCTTGCTTTGCTTCCTGATGCTGTGAACTTAATCACAAAGATAGATGTAAAGGTATGTCTAGTTCCACATTATCACATGGCCACAGGTCTGTGCTATTCTGTGCCATAAAACAGTTTAGTAACAATTAATTGTGTGAGTTATTAACTGTGTTAGCTGTTTTTTATATAATATATATGATAATGAATGACTGCAAATGGGTTACTTTATTAGCAAAACTCAACTTATAGCTACATCTTGGACATCTAACAGCCATACCAAAATTAGTATTATACAGTGAGTGTTAACAATTGTCACATGCCTCAACAAGCATCCTCTTCTCTTTCTGTGTCCCAGTTTTGTGCATATACTGCGTTGTGATGGTGACTGAGTGTTAAAGAAAGTAGATAAAAGCTTTAGAGGTCCTTCTGCAGGGTGGGGGAAGTTGAAAAAAGATAGCGAGAACAAGGGGATCTAAGAGTCCTTCAAAAAAATAGTCCAGAAAAAGACAGACTTTGAGATGAAATAAGAGGGGGCAGGATTGGCTGTATGCTGTGCAGTCTGATTCTCTTCAGTTAGGAATGTGCCAGCGGATGGGGTGGCAGGGCTAGCAAGACACCCAATAGGGAGTGACAGACATCACCCAACACTACTCTGCTCTGCAGCGATGTCTCCGATCCTATTCTCCAAAACTTACTTTTCTCTTACCACCTATCCAACTTTTCAAAGAAATCACATTCCCTAAATCTGAAGTCCATGGGTTCCTGTAGCTCTCAAAACCGACAACCCTATAAAGAGCCCACAGTCCCTGACCTCCAAGTATAAGGTGTCATTTAAAATATCACCTCAAATACCCCATCCTCCCCCTCCCTGAAGTATTTTACTGCCACTAACACTAATTATACATTATGCAACACTGTCTTAATTGTGTATACATTTGAGCCAAAAAGTGAAGTTGCGAGCCCTAAAACCAAAACAATGAGCTAAAAGACAATCATGAGTGATGTGTAACTATTTGATCCAGTGTTAATGTGAAAAATATTGATTAGAGCATTTTAATATAATTATATGCTTGTAAGGTGTTTTGTAAAGTGACCAATTCAATGACATACTGAGCAGAAAAGAAGCAACATTAATGTCAAGTGTCAACCAAGATCTCAAAAAAAAAACAAAAAACCCACTTCTAATGGGTTGAAAAACAAAGCATTTTTCACAGCTGAGAAAATTAATCATGTATGATATATATGATTAGAACAAAACAAATTAAGCAACATCATTCTATACATTGTGTGATTAGGTTATCAGGCCCTGTGCTATTGTGTGCCCACAAGTGCTGGGGGAGTGTACGCATGTGTGACTGAATTAGGTCATAATGATCCATATATGACTCGTGTGCTGGAGGGCGTGTGGGGACAGAAAGTGATCCCTGAAGAAGGGGGGCTTGTTTGACGGCAAATAAATTGAAGTTGGCAACTGACCAAAATAAAAAGACAAAGTTAGCACTATCTAATAATCCTCCACCTGTTAATAAGACATGACAGATGGAAAGCCACACTTCATTAATGTTACCTAGGGCAAGCATCAAATAGAGAGTACTAACAATTAAAAGCGGCTTTCCAGTGACACAGGGCTTGCTACAGTAGTGCTACACAAGTGAACATTTCAGGACTTTTACTGTACTTTCAATCAATATTTACAGAAACCAACTTCTGGAGCATGTATTACATACCGTAGACACTCCTGCTGCACAAACATTGCACATTGGCTTTAACCACAGGATTCAAATAATTGAAACAGACAAAATACTGAATGAGACTGAATGAAATGGTTAGATTTAGTACACTGGGTGAAAAGCAGGGAGAACCCTAAAACAGGTCAGTAGTCCATCACAGAGCTTCCTGCCTCATGCTAAATGCATGTTGGGAAAGGCTTCAAGGCTGTGGCCATGAAATGGATTAAGTTTGTGAGGAAAAAAAAAGAATGAAAGAATAAAATCATCCTGAGATACTGAAAGGATGGATTTCAGGCACCGTAAGACATTAAATCCTTCACGGGCATTCCACAGATGGAATAGTTAAGTTGAAAATACGTCAGTGGTGAATACGCGCACACGCACACACACACACACACACACACACACACACACACACACACACACTCACACTCATTCTGACATGCATGTGTATGGTGCACACACATGACACTAACACTCTGTCATACATTTATGCTCTTTCACACAACCAATGAAACACACACACACACACACACACACACACACACACACACACACACACACACACACACACACACACACACAGAAACATCATATCTCTGGTGTTCACCTTGACTTAGCAGAGAGCTGCCTTCATAAATCCCTCCTTATCTCGGGTCTCAAATGCACCCAGATATATGACCGTGGAATCTGACTGAAATATGTAACACTATCAACAGCAGTGATGGGCAGACCCATCCTCACACACACAAACACACACGCACAGACAGAGGCCAGTGTTAGCAATGACTTTCCAATGAAAGAGCTGTGAACCAAAGTGTTGGGTGTCACACAACATTACATATTGTATTGTTGTGGTTCGCTTCACCTTGCTAATATTATAACTGTTTGCTGTTGTAGAAATACAGGGGATGGGCTGGTTTGATTATCTGTTGGGCAAGTTACTTGAGTAACATGTAATCAATTACTCATCATTAAATATGGTGCATTAATCAGAATACTTTACTCATTACTTAACAGTAAATGTAATCAATGGTGCCTCTGAAACAACCCCAAATCCTCTACATACACACACACCTTCTGTTTTTAACCTGTGTAGAAATGGAAAACTCCCCTTGGCTTTATGGAGTTTTATAGCAAGTTTCAATTAATTGCTTACCTATCCACACAACACCAACTTCACTGTTGTGGTTCACTTTCATCACTCTCCTTGAATCATTTTTTGGCCACAGCGGGCAGCTGTTTTCAGTGAAAAACCCTTTGTATACCACAGACAAAGTTAGTGACTAGAGGGTGAACATAGTGGAGCATTCAGCAGCTAAAGCACCAGATATTTTCCACAGTAGTTAGTAGAGACCAAAATAACTAAGACTCCTCCTATAAAAACAGGACTGCATAGGTCATTTTGTTGCAAGCTGCTTTTTACAATCCACAGTAAACTTTAAGTAAAATCCAGTAGATGTATGAGACAGCATCAGTTAAAGACTGTTTACGATCTAGAGACCAGGACCTTTGGTGGCCATAGTCAGTGTTGTGCACTAAAATGAACTCGCTCATGATCACTCTAATTTACAATTTTGGATTTTGAAGGACTTGTTGGTATATAACCAACTGTTTGCTAACCAGTTCATTTATCAACTTAAATGGTGATAATATGTCAGTGTTGAGCTCACAATTTGTTTTTACTGTCATTCTTTCTACTTTAACTATGTGCAGTTTTCTACAAAATCCAGCCTTGGGGAATAAACTAACTCATATCTTAGCATATGCCAAGTTTATGAACTGCCAGACAATCAAACTTACATTATACAGGCATCTATCTGTAACATTCCTCTCCCTTAAGGCTTGAACCAGCAATTCTCCACTCAGAGAGGAGTAGATGGGACGAAGAAACATGTACACAAGTGGAACAAGGTTGGTCAAGATACTTGGGAACCCAAATGTGTCACTGCTTGGAGTGCCATTGCTGATTGCTGACACAGGTCTTTCTGAGTATCTTTAAACCAAAGCCATTGCCTGGGGAAAAGAGGAGAATGGGTGGACAGTGAAGGGGGGAAGAGAGACAAACTGATAGGAAGACTTAGCAAAAAGCTCTAAGAGCAGCAAAAGAGGGGACTTGAGTTGGAAAAAGTGAAAGAAAGTGAGGTGATGGAGGACTGAAAGAAAGAGGTGAGAGTTGGATGCGCAGAGGGAATGCAAGGAGAGTCATGTCACAGCATCAGTGCACTGAGGGATAAGAGGCGAGGGAAAGTAAGGAGAACAGGGGTAGAACATTGAGGTTGGAGCCCTGGCATCCAGAGGGACAACCCACCTGCAGAGCAAAGCCACTGGGCATTGACACTGCCCCTTCCATGATTAATAGGGCTGTCACTTATGACAAATGTAGCACTGTGTACGTGGCCTACTTCAAGATAGCAGAAATGCAGCATTCCTCCTTCTCCTGGTCCTCTTTTACTCCCTTTTTCTCCCTAAGTAAAAGGGGGACCAAGTACTCCTACATCTCCTCTATCTCCCGTGTTCTTGTTGCTGGAGTTCTACAAATGCCCTGCCTAGATCTGGGGCGATAAAGATCCTTTATGCTGACAATGGGCCTTCCTATTTCGTATGATTGCAGGACTTAATTTGTATTTTTACTTACCCTGAAGTCTACAATAGATGACATATATACTGTATCAACATGTCAAACCCCAATTTAAACTTTGCCTAAAAGCCATAAAGAGGTGGCAGAAACACAAACATAATCCAATGACAACAAGGGGGATGCTTTTTCCTCCTGAATCTCCACATAAGACTGTATCTTTTTGATGTTTTCCACTGGACCATTGTGCTTCCCTACAGTACCCTGACGCCCCTCGCATTTGCCTACTGTATACAGCTTATGCCAGCAGCTGGCTATGAGCCCACATATTTAATAATGTCTGCAAGTCGGCTGGGATTGATTTTGTGTAATGGGTCAATTCCGGTGCTGAGACTCACAGGCAAAACTGGACCCATGCAGGACTGTGCTCTGTGCTAAGACCAACTTCAGAGAGGGAGCAGCTTAAGCAGGACCTGCAATTTTAAGTTTTGTCCCATGAGGTGTAACAGTATGCCACAGTTCTGCATCTATGTCTACTTTTGATATACATGGAGTCCTTCTGAGCTCCCTCAGGATGTCAGCCTGAAAGGAACCAAAGCGTCTCAGCACACAAAAACACTCATTATCAGAAGTTATAAGATGCTGGTACACTATGTAAGTTTAAGTCATCATAAAATATGTGTATGTGCACTGCGTGGGGTTAGTTTTGATTAATTTTCCTCACCATGCTCACATAATTTTAGATAATCTCAGGCAGAGAAATAACAGCCAGTTCTATTTAAAACTGTAGAGTTTGACAGTGTGTGTACCTTCTTCATGAATTCATCACCTCGCTGCAAACACAGAACAAGCTGCTTGATAGGTGAGCAAAAGAAAAATGATGGAGGAAGTAAAAAAGGAGACGACACTGAATGGCTCTAAATGTGTGTTTAGGGTGACAGATTTTTATTTTTTGTGATTCTGTAGTTAACTTGCTGTAATTGGCCATTTACCTGCTGCAGTCTCTCCGGGGAGTTGCGACATCAAAGGTTAGGTGTATGCAAATTGTTCTTTTCACCTTGTTAGCACTTTATGAGGCTTTTTATTCTGTGACCTCACTAACCAGAGATGCTGAATAGTGAAGATAGACAGAAATTATTTGACCGTGAAATGCTTGTCACCAAATGAAAGGTGTCAAATCTGCTTCCGTGCTCTAAAAACACATTGTGAGCGCAATTCCCTTTGAGAATGACTGTAATACTGTAGTGTGATGTTGTCAAATTTATAGCACACAAAATGTTGATGTGTTGAGAGCTTCAGTGTGATGTATTGTGTCCCTACTGTGTGAGTAAAGCATTGGATTGAACTACAAAGTTCTCATTACCTCTTACCCTCTCAAAAGAACATCTTAGAGTGTGAATCACAGCTTGTAATAGAAGTGTTAGTGCAGTGGCCATCTTTGTTTTGTGTCCAGAGATGAGAAAAAAAAGATGGACAAAGAGACGGACAGACTCTTACTCAAAGTGCTCTGCTGTTTGACCAGCAGGCCGTGGATGTTCAGCTGTTTGTGCAGCATCCTCCTCTCCATACCCAACTCCACAGGCTCCAGAGAAGTCCCCCGCACAGAGTCAGCCTTCCTGATCTGTTTGTTCAATTTTTTAGGTGTCACTGTCTCTGATGCTACTGCCCCCGCAAACTGCAGCAAAGAATATTGTACTTGCCACAACAGACTGGTAAAAAGATCTGCAGCCTCTGTGTTCCAGTGCAGTCCTCTTGAAGAATGGTAATGGTGTTTCACATAGCCCTGATCCTCCTTAAGTCCACAACCATCTCCTTGATCGTCACCATATTCAAGCGCATAATACTACTAGTCGGTAATTATTTTTGAAAAAATCGAGAGCACCAAAATAAACAACATTTGTAGCATTTTGATTAGTAAGAGTACAAGAAACACAACGCTAATAAATATTAGGTTGGGCTATTAGACTTTCTTCCAGCCTTGCTGAACTCATTACTGTCAAGGCAAGATGGACTGAGTTGGATCAGACCAGTGGAATGAAATTCAAGTGGGATTTTTCATTTGAGAGGTTTCATTAAGATCTGGTGCTGCAATTTAGAAGCAAGTTGCATTTCCAATTAAGAGGAAAGGCACAGTTGTTATATAAAAAAAACTTAGATCACTCCATTTGATGGTGGCCTCACTAACAGCTGAGATATCGAGGTGAGCCAAGTTGCTGTTCCTTCACATAGAGATGTGGTGAGGATGTCCCTGTATCCCTCCCTTTGGATGTGGACTGGGCAAGACAGATTGGAACTGTGGACCTAATGACATGCTGGAGATTCAAACATATCACTTTTTATTCACAAGAGTGTGTTCATCTTCCTTGAAAAGGGATACATGGTCAAACTGTTATCCAGGAAAAGTCAACTGAGCTGTGTTTCCGCTCACACCCTGTTTCACATTTATATGTAACAGTTGCTCACTAGTCAAAACAAGCCGGGGGTGTGAGTCCCATTAATGTCTTGAATGGTGCCAGCTGTCAGCAAGGCCGCCTGTCAGTCAGCAATCTCACTGTCTACAATCAACACAGTTCTAATTTTGTCCCATGCAGGCACCTGTGGCCCCTGTGGTTTGTATGTGCATGTATCCGTCTGTGTGTGTTGATGTCTGCACACACCCCAACATGAACCCCTGTCAGTGTGTCTCCTTGTGTTGCTTCATCTGTGAATGTTGTCTTCTGTACGCGCAGATGTGCATTCTAGCGCTGTGTGTATGGCCCTCTGAGTGACTTGTGGTCCTCGAGGGGTGTGTGAGCTCTTCTGGAGGTGTGTGTGCAGTGATGGGGAGGAGAGTGACAGCTCATGTCACCCCTTTTCACTAGACAGTGGGGCAGATCAAAGGCAAAAGAAAAAACCGAGAGACAGGGAAGACCCTCTCCCCGACTTGTTCACTGGAGGCTGTCTGGAACATGACAAATGCATTCACACGTCCTAGAAAGAAAGAAAAAGAGAGGCACACACACAACACGCACACAAATATACCCTGTTACACAAGCAGATGGAAGACACAAAAAAGACAAAGTCACAAAAAGACATCTAAGGTAGGCGAGGCTTTTAAAATAGATGCACATTTTCTCTAACTCCTAACATAAAGTCAGTTTACAAATATGTTCATAGGCTCAGGCTCTACATTGCCTTAATGATTACCTTTACGCTCACAGTAATAAGTGTTACAAGTGTCAACAAGTGTCCGCTGGAATCTTTTTGGCCCTGGGTTTCAGCCGTCAGGCGGGCTGTTGATTTGTGGAGCTTGTTGGAGCCTCTGTGCAGCCTGAGAGGAAGGTCTGCAGACACCACTAGTCACAAAATACTTACAGCATATAATTCAAAACTCCAAGGGCGGTCACACACTGTAAATGGGTTACATTCACACATAACCACACTCTTGTGCACGCTGATCGATCTGACAGTGGACATTAGGGGACATGTCATCATGGCTGTAAAAAATGAAATGACTTTCATCACTTGCTAAGGACGCTGAACACATGGTTGTGACTCCTTCCACATTATTAGTATCTTTGTTTACACATCTCTTTTGTCATTTGCCCCTCCATCTTGGTATGGTATGGTATCTTTATCCTGATGTCCTCTCCTTTTCCTTTTCTCTGCCCTTAATACAGATTCATATGTCCCCTCTGTTATAGTCTCCACTTCTCCTTTCAGCTAACAACCCCTCATTTTTGTTCTCTCCTCAGCCCTTATGGTTTCTCTTTCTCTTTTCCTCTTTACCCTATAATCCCTCATTTATAAATCTGCTCTACAGTTCCCATTTGATTTTACGTATGCTGTAATCCTGTATTTATGATCCAGTGTCTGTCAGTACAGGACTCGGCTTTGACCTTTTCATGAGAGAGGTTTGCATTGTGACTACTTTTGAGAGGATATGTGACCAAACACCAGTAAAAAGATACGGTTTACTATAATGGCAGTGTAATGATCTACCTTGTAGGTGTGACTCGCCCTCTTGACCATCTTTTGTCTTCCACAGCACATGGTATAAAAAGAGCATGAAAATGACTCCTAGACATTTATTTTGTTGGGTCTTTGGTATGTGGTCTGAGAAATAAGAATAATTTGTTGTGCTCTTTGTGTCTTTAATTTTAATCTATTGAAAAATGTCACTGTAGCTTTTGTTTTATACCTGTACACTGTGCACACGTCTCGACTTTTACCTCTCAGTTTTTCCTTACAGTATGTTTTGTGTGGGACCTGGAAACCAGGAGGTCAGGTGGTTTTGATAAAGCAGAATCATCCTTCAAAATGCTTTCCATACAACACCACATTTACTGCAAGGCCTGAAGTTTAGTGAAGTTTTGAAGCCCATAATCTTTCAGTGTAAAGAGTGTGTCTGAGGCGTGTGTGTGTATGTGTGTGTGTGTGTTTGTCTTTCCTAGTCACATCTCTCAAATGAAAAGCTGAAAGTGAGTCCAATATTTCTCCAATTTTCTTAAATGAAACCACAGTCAACGCCAGCACCATAAACCTCTTCTCCCCAAGTGAAAGAAAAACATCCCTTTGCCCAACACTGCCCATACAGCCTTATGATGTTCAACATTTTCCCCCTTCACATTTTTTTAACAGATAGAGGACTGAGAATTCGTACACAGCCTCCATCTCTGTCTTGCTGTATCTGTTCTCTCACATCATCTCGCTATCTCTCTCCCCCCCAACTCCCTTAACCTGGCACATCTCCACCTCATTCACTCTCACATCACAGGGAACATTGTCCAGAGCAGACAGGAGAAGCTGTCATGATGCATCTTGAGAGACAGATTGCGATGAGCACTGTTCCTGACATGGTAAGCGGGTAAAACAGAGGCCTGAGGAGAGTCTCTTTAGCCATTGTAACAGACTAGCATTTGAATCAAGAAATGTGACCGTGTAATTGTGTGTGTACGCAGTGAGGCAGCCATGGTGAGGGAAATGAGGGGGATGGGAAGGCACAGCAGTAGCTGACACTTAACTGTGCCACTATGTGTATTTTGGTCTCTGTACTTACAACATATAATGTAGGTGTTTTTGCACATATTAAGTGGACAAAGCAAAGTGAATGAAGGGAATTTAATTCACAGAAAACTGCTGAACCCAAATGAATCTTGCAGAAGCTCTGAAGTTTGCTGCTCAGCACGACGATGTGAATTTAAAAGGGCACAGGGCTACGAGGCTGCATAAAAGGGCCAAAAAGGAGATGCAGTCTTTAGTTCTTTGTTGCTATGGATACGACTGGTGTAGACTCTCATACAGAAAGCAGTTATCAAATATGCACCATAACCACATCGATCCCATTATGCATTTGATACACACTTGGGACTAATTTACTAAGGTGGGACAGACCCCCAGATGCATTTTACTAAGTTTAGCACAGTTCTGCTGTGAGATTATTCTAAATTTACCAAGCTCAGAAATGGGACAGCAACTAAAGATTATTTCCACGATTAATTAATCTGTCCATCATTTTCATGATTAATCATTCGGTCTAATTAGAAACAAAATTGTGAAAAATGACCAAGGTGACATCTTCAAATGTGTCTGACCAACAGTCCACTTGACATAATCAATCCAGGAATCGCTTTCCCTCACATTGCAAAATAAACACTCTGGCCAATTTCTCAGGAACTAATAAATGACTCCTGATATGAAAAATCAGACAGATTTACAGGTATGGTGTTGAGATCTATGACTTGACCGAGTGCCATTCTAGTTACACCAACTCTTAGATGGAGAATTATCCATGCAAAAGTAAGTATCAATAATTGTATAGTAAATTGAGGGGATTACAGAATCAATGTCACATAATACTACATGATAATAATACAAGAAGGTGTCACACCTGCCTCTGCAGAATGCTGTAAAAGCCATGGGAAGTCTGTCCCTTGATGTTGTCAGAGGCAGGTTTCCCACCCCATTCCATTTTCAGGCACTTACTTTGCACAGACGAGCACAACCAACTTATAAAGCCGAAGCTGTTTTTGTTTCTGTTCTTGTTTCTGTCTTTATCTTTATCGGCTGAAGTATTAAGAACTGGTAGTAGTCATAGCAACGCAATTAACCACAGGTAATAGTTCCCATTTAAGAAAAATACAAGTATTAAATGTCATTTAATTTTTCTTTCCCAGTCCATGAAAGATCAGAAGGAAAAAATAATTAAACCAAAATAAAACCCAGATTTAGAAACATTGTTGCTCATCACAAAGCTGGATAAACACTTAAATGCACCGCCATGGCTCATTCCAACTTATTCACACATTATTTAACAATTACACTCTACGCTTCAATAAAGGTGATCACCATTATAATGTGTTGCTGTTTGAAAGACCTAAAAAAAAGAAAAGACTGACAAAAACAGTTTGAGGATTTGGCAAGCCTTCATAAAATAATGAATTGTATTCAGTGTAATTGAAAACTGATGTTAGATTTGCTTTGAGGTATCAGAGTGCATCACCTGCTTTGTCAGCAAAATGTTTGTCTGAAAGCTCTGCAGTGATGAAGTGGAAACACTGCTCTGAGCAACATGACATTCAACTGTCCTGCCTGGAAAAACAAGTTATGCCAAAATTTAATTCACGGGTTGCATCCGCTCATCTGACCCCCAAAGCGAGTTAAGCGATAGTTTGAGAGCATTCTCTGGAAAATTAAATTCCCCTTTAGCTAAATCTCCTTGTGTCCTATTTGATTCCTGCAAGCACAGAAGAGTGAGATATACGATAATCACCCTCTCAGATATTGTGTTCTGTTCCTGGCCGGACTGGTGCTGCGATCTAAAATGTGTGTTGTGATGCCAGCAGGAAGCTTCATTCATTCAAGACATATTTTGTTAATTGGACTGAATTTACAATTTTAATTTTTTTAAATGACAAAGACTTGCCTGTTACACATTCAGCAGACATGGAGCAACATTAGCATTCATTTGCAGTCATAATTCTAGCTATCTTGCAAATGCAAGTCCAGTGCATCTCATTGTTGCTTTGCTTTGATGTCCTCCAGCACCAAAGGACATCATCAAGCTTTTTAGCTGCAAAATTTTCACAGTTTCCACCAGTTGCTACCTGTGTCTTTATGCCATTTGGTGCTGGGAAGGTAGTGTGCAGTGGTTTTATCCAAGCTTTTCTTTCATTTTGTGTGAGTTCATTACCACAAGCAACTGTCATTCATTCAACCCACTGTAAATGCTGAAAATAAATATCTATAGTGCAACTTAAAAAAATAAAATCCGAATTGATGAGACAGCATCATTTGTCGAAATATATGTGTAATAGACTGAGTTCAAATTATTAAAACATATTATCATGAAATGAGAAAGCTTGAAATTAAAACAAAGTGTAGTTAAGAAGTTCAGGTTGGGAAAAAAACCCCCACTTTTACCAATTTACAAGTTACTCAATATTATTCGGTTTCTAACTATTTTTTCTGCTTCTTTCTGCTTTTATTCTTACAACAATATACAATATACCACATTAAAGTAGTACAAATTGTATTTGATCACCTAAACCATGAGAAAAGTGGTTATTTTTCCAGGTGCACAGAACCTGAGTAATACAATTAAGCATAAAGAGCGAGAAAGGAGTTCTGAAATGTTCCATCTAATAAATCAACACTATCAACCATAATGCCACGATCCTTCGTATTTTCTTTTGGTCTGTCTCAAAGCACAGGTGCACCGAGACATTTCACCATGTGACGGTTTTATTAGTTTTAAGTACGATTGTGCTATTACAGTGCAGAGCTCTTTTTAAAATGTATTTATTTACGTATTTATTTTTTAATATTTTCTTTCTTCTATTTATTTCACTGCATTCCAGTGCATCTAATACTCATGTTTGGTGTAAAATTAGGGTTTTTACCACCTCGGATTTGCCCTCACCGTCCTTCAAGTCCAGTGCAACATCACAGATTCACTAATCTCATATCCATCAGAACCCCTCAGTGTAATATATTCTGGTTTCCTTGCTGTAAGTTAGACCTGACATTGGGCCTCTGAAATGTCCATGCCCATGGTCACAAAACTCTCCAGTAATCAGCTAACAAAAGAGCTGAAATGAAGGATCAATGTGTGTCAGTGTTATCTCCCATAGTGCCTGCAGCGTGTAACACAGGAAGGAAGTGTCATTGAGGTAAACTGATTCACATTCAGTGTTGGAACATAGCTACGAGCAGCATCTACAGTGCATGCTGTTCTGAGAAGGATTCAGTGTGGATGCTATGAAGATTCAACCGGTCAAAGTCATGAGTAAAAACAAGGGTTGAGCCAGAGACGTATGGAGTCATCATTGCCAGCTACTGTCCTGTAATTGAGTATATGAAATCCTGCAAAGTAATGGTCAAAATCTTGCCTGGAACACAAGCAGACCTTATTCTCCCAGGTGCTATTCATGACCACCATGCATCCAAGTTGTTGATTAGTTATAAAAGCACTGTATTAATGTGTTAGCCCACAAAGAGAATCTGTCTGTCATTTTGTCTCATGGCCATGTTCCATTGACAAAGGCTGGGTCTTGTCAAGTGGAGAGGAGAGCAACATTTTTTTAGATGTTTGGGCAGGTGCATTGAGGATAATCCTGGGATCACTGTGACTAGCTGTAGCTAGCTAAAGACAAGTGTGCTTGTCAAGCTGCCCTTAACTCAGCTTCCACTGTCCTGAGCTCAGTTATGATATTCCATGCATTATTATACATGCGCAGATGTATGTGGCAACTTTACTGTGCATTAGTAAATTACTTCAACAGTATTTTCATCCTAAGCATTAAGAGGTAGCAGTAGCAAATAAACAAACAAATTACACTGTAATCGATCATGTCAAATCAGTGTAAGTTGTCTTCATCATGTTCTTCTCCAGCTGTACTAGGTTTAATTAACTACGTTAATGCTAGTTCAACAGATGCTCAACAGGTGTTCTGCTTTTTAGTAATCATATTAGTATCTTCACCTTGCTGTTAATCAAAGTGTAGGGTTATCTGTGCAAGATCTCCAGTAAGTTTGAGAGGTTTGAGACAGCAGGAAAATGCAGGCTCCTGCATCATTACTGGAGTGTGCCATTGTCAGTTAACAGGAACTATTTTCAGTATTACAATAGAAGTGATATATATTTTTCCTTCATACTGCACATTTGATATGTTTACTGTCACTTCAAAGGAATGATACAAATACTTCTTCAGCCAGGAAGGAGTGCAGAAAGGTGAGGATATGGGGCACTCTGATGGCTCACCTGGTAGAGCGCTATGCCACTTAGGCTCAGTCCTTACCGCAGCGGCCCAGGTTCCTCTCTCTCTCCCCCCAACTTTACTGCCACTCTCTCACTGTCCCTCCCTAGAAAAATAACTTCAAAAGACAGAAAGATGTTCAAGGCAGGCAGAGAGACTTTCAGCACAGGAAAGGCAGTCGGCACAAAATCATGAGACAGGACAGGCCCTGAATTTAAGAGATTTGCTACTGTCATGAAAAGTTATGTTTAAGTCCAGTCCATTTTTCTGGTTGGTGTAGTAAACGGCTGAACCACACATTGAGATGGTAGTTTGTGGGGAGTGGGGGTGTAGTTGGTTCTTTGGCTCTGCTTTCCTATCTGTTAAAGTCATCCCATGCCACTGATGTAACCTGAGAGTGTTGTGGGTCTACCACGTTGTTGGATGCACCTGGCATATCTCCAATGTCCAGGGGGCATCCTCATCAGGTGCCAGGACAATCTCCTCTGGCCCCTTTCAGTGTAAAGGGGCAGTAGTTCTGCTCTGAACTCCTTCCAGATGTCCAAGTTTCTCAATAGTACCCAGTAGAAGTATAGAGGCAGTATAGAGCACTGGTTGTAGACCTAAAATGTACATAACAAAGTAGTTGGATAGCTAATCACACTGGTCGGGCTGTTCAGCTTGCCCACGTCTTAAGCTTCTAGGTAGCTATTCTGTTTTGGTAATACCTCAGGTCCAGACAGTCTTTGAGCCCCCTCAGGTCCTTTTGAATCTGAAAATATTTTTTTAATATTTATGTGGATTGAGGAAGCAAACATTCAGTGTCAAAGTTAAAGGATTAATATTAACATTAGCCACTTGCAGTAGGAGTTGATGTTGACTAGCATCTATACTGGCCATCTTCTCTGTGGGGAAAAGCCAACAACAATCCTTCCTACTGCATGATCATATTATGATTCAAAGTGCATGGAGAGGGTGTGGGGAGGAGGTGTTTCACAGACAGTCTGTTGTCAGTGTGTGTGTGTGTGTGTGTGTGTGTGTGAGAGAGAGAGAGAGAGACCAAGACCAAGTGTTTTGACCACAATTTTCAAAATTACAGTGTGTGGTGGGATATCAGATGACAAGTTGAAATGTGTAATACATGTCAATTGTGTTGTCAATGATATAAGTCAGCAAGTAAACTCAAAGCCAACTTAAGCTGGACTTGCCCCCCCCCCCCCCCCCCCCAACAGTGGGCCAGGTTCTGCTCCCTCTTGTATATATTTTTACTATAACAACAAATGTATTATGTGAGATGGGCGGCTCATAATGGCATACTCACAGAGAATTATCATCCGATCCTGTGGTTTCCCTCAGCTTTTGTTAGGCCAGCAACTTCTCTCACTGCTTTCATCAACCTTATTTCCAGTAGCAGCAGGTAGCTGTTTTCATGAAAAAAAGCTTTGATAAATCCACTGCACACCACCTGCTTAGCATGTCAGGTGAATGTGCTGGATCATTAAGCAGCTGAAGAGCCAGATACCTTTTACAGGAGCTGGCAGAAACTAAACCAGAGCTAAAAGCTGAGTGATTATTGGACTTAAACTTGACACTGAATGAATGATAATGTTGCTCTGTGTCTGCTGAATGTATAAATAAACTGTTTTGCGAGCTTGTTCGCCTTAAAAACTTTGAAAGGTATTAATCAGTGGTGTTGTTCCATTGGCCCCAAGTGGCCAAAATAGCTATTATTACTGCTTTGAAAGCAGAATAGGGATCAGTATTATATGAGGAAAAGATTATTGTAGCACTGATTTTAAAAGCTCATTCCCAGTAAGGTGACCACTAAAAATCTATGACTGATCCCAGTGCAAACTGAATTCTGTTGCATGAGATGATTATCCTTTCCAAATTAATTTAGGCCTGAATGTTTATTTTTGGATTACAGATACCACTTGCTCAGTTGTTTTATGGTTTGGTAGTCCCTATGCACACATTGTTATGACACGCCATATATCTTCCATACAACAGTAACTTCTTTTCTGTTGCTCAGGTTTCTCCTCTGGTGAGAAAATAGCGTCTGTTCCTTAATGACCTCCCACCAGCTTGAGTAATTACTAGCCTACTACAAATCAACTGAGCACACATGGAAGACAGGGAGGGGAACCAGAATCTTTTTTCCTTCTTACATCTACAGAGCTGAGTTAAGTGATGTTAAATTCTGGAGAATTTCAGAGAAAATCCTCACCACACCATGACAGCTGCTTGCTAAAACAGAGCCCCTGTGATATTGATCATTTGAATAGATTGCCTGAAGCACAGAATGGTGTGACTAAAGCCAGTGTTGATGCCTTTGTAGATTACATATTCAATGAAATAATGTATTACAGCAGTACACATGCATGTAAAGTGATCTGTAGATTAATCTGTGAAAACAAATGCTAGATGGACATCTGCTTGCAGTGTGCACTGCTATTGCTTGATGTGTTGAGCAGTTATCCTTGTTCCACTGAATTCCATTTGTACACAAAATAATCCTACAGCACAGTTGTCTCTCTACAAGAGGTAGAGGTAAAGCAAGTTGTGTATAATAACTTTGTCCTTGTCTGCCGCCTTCCTTCAGATCCACGTCTTCTGACACAACTTTTGAGTCTTGAATACTTTGTATTCTTGAGTGCTTTTGACATTTTAAGCAGTCATCAAACATCACAACATACAGAGATGAGAAGAGGAGCTTGTGAATGTGATTCACTTCAAGTCACCACTTGAAAAACAGTAGCAGTGACACTTGAAAATGGCAATTTGTTTATGGCTGGTGAATATGTGCTCTTGTGCGTACCTCTGTGTGCCTGTGCCATTTTCTGTGCATCTGTGTTTGTGAGAGTGTATGCTCTTGTGTGTGTGTGTTGGGCAAAGTAAGGCTTCCCCACATTTGGCCAATACATGCAATACATACAAGCTATGGCTCTAAGCGTCTAAAGCTGCCATTTAATTGGTTCACTGTGGGGAACACTGATGCCTCCATGTGTCCCATATTGCCATCACTTACTATATCCAACCATGTCAGTTAACTTTAATTACACACACACACACTGCACTAGACATGTAATGTACCTATAAAAGCAAACATACTGTGCATGCTTTTGCACACGGGAAAAATGCTGAATGCCGTTGAACATTATTGTCGACAAGTTAGGCTTCAGTATCATATTTGTAATGAAACTGACACCAAACCTGCCTGATTGATATTCGAATCATGTCTCTGCTCTGGACTATTCCAGTGATCTCTCTGTCCCAAAACACCATCCTCTGCAAGGGAATCTTTGATTATGCACAACACCCAAGAGAGACACAAAAATAACAACACTGTGATACATGCAGACTGTGGAGGGCAAAGCTCCCTCTGTGTTGATGGTGTATTGTTTACATGCATTTCCATTTGCTCAGGCCACTTCACAAAGAACAATCAAAATAGCTTGTTGGCTGAGGTGCATCTTCTGACCACTGCAAAAAATAGATATAAATAAATAAAATAAAATAAAAACATAAAACTTTCAATTGGCTTTTGTCGATTTCACTTTGATGAGCCTATACATCTGCACAAATGTACATAAAAAACTTCTGGGAGTCTGAATAATAGCTTATTCTTGAACTTATGCCATTCACTCATCAGTTAAAACACCTGTATCCATCAGGTATGTGCAATGCATCTGCAGGCTCTAATTCTATAACTTAAAACTTTTGATACGGCACCAGGACTTCCTGGTAACCAACCTTCTGTGCTCTCTGTCAACACTTTGGTGCTGTTCCATATTGATTTGTTTTTTTTAAAGAGCAGCAGCAGACCTGTTTTAGTTAAAGAAAATGTCCAAACATCATTTCCTGTGCAACTTTGCATAAATATGGCAACAAGTCCATGACAATTTGTCACTACCCTCTGATATGACACATAGGAATATCTCTTGAAATAGTACCCCTATTGTGGCAGGTGGACCGGACCTTCGCTGTCATGGTTACAATAAAAACGCAGTTAAGGTCATGGAACTGTCATGACTAAAAGAAATGACGACGACTCCTGATTTCAACCTTGAAATAAACAGCAGTCTCCTGTGTCGAAGACCTTTCCCTTTGCTGATGTCACTTCTAAATTAATGTCATGTAATCATGTAGCCACAGTATTCCTTTTCAAACAGTGTTTATGGCAGCAGCAAAAGTAAATGTTAATGATAAGATGTGATATGATTGGAGCTCATCCAAATTTTCATGTGAAAGACATCCAAACTGTCCTTCATGTGAGACTGTTTTCTGTTGGAAGCCATTTTACTTATGTAAAATATTCACATATAAACATGGATGTCTATGGGCAAGTGGAAAATGTGTCACATTTATAAATGTAAATTCAGGAAAGCATATAGCAAATGACATCATAATTATATAATTCCTTTGACTGCTTGACCTATTTCTCTGCAGCACTTTAAAAACAATTTTCTAGGAATTATGCCATATGAGAATAAATCAGGCGGCCTTCAAAACTCTGTGCAGGTCTGACAGGTGGATATATGTGGGCTGAGTTACAGACCTGAGGTGCAGCAGATGGTGAGACAGTCATATGGGGACTTAAAGACATTGTCACTGTCAAAATTAAAGATGAGGAATCTGTGGCACCATAAAATAGCTCCTTGTAAATGAATTCTCAAGGAACTCTTTAAAACAAGTTACATGTTTTAAAAACGCATAATCCAGGATCTTAATGTCGCTATTAAAATACCAATTCACGTTCACTCTTCTGACTAAAATACTGTATCTGTTGTTTACTCTCGTAGAGCAGTTATACCTCTTCTCCCTCTGATGTACTGATTTGAAGCTAAACTATCTTTCTTTAAATCAACTGACCTGTTGTTCATCCTTCAAAACAGGATCCATCAATATAGACAATATGGCTGGATTCTAAAGGAGTGCAATGACATTATAAGGTCTGGATTAGATTCTTATTTGCTGGAGACTGGCAATTAACAACAATGTGCGGTTGCTATAGCTAAATCTGTCTCTGGCTGGTGTGCTGCATAACTTGTGGGCGAGCATGTGATGGGAGAATGAGGGATCGATTGTTACCACCCTTCTCCTTTCCGACACTGATTAAGCTGAGTTGGTATGCGTCTCCTCCACTTGTAAGACAAATAAATTATAGTTGATTCGAATCAGACTGGTTTGATTGAACAAAGGCCAGAACACGTGGAGAGTGTGGGCAGGCGATCGATCCCCGGCGGTGGCAACATGCTAATGTGAAAGGTGATTAAGGCCGACAGACTAACAGGGCTGCTGACCTTAAAACAAAGAATGTGACCTTCAGTTTAGAGTCAAGCCACAGCTGCTGCCTACAGAGCCAAAAAATGGGTTGGAACTGCTTAATACATTCATACTTTTGAAGAGCTGCTAACAGTTTTGAAGATTCAAGGTTGTTCAAGGAATCAAGGTTGGTCATCTTAGCCTCTCAACCTGTCATATAGCCCAACAACCATCAAGAAATAGGCACAAAGTGTACAGCAGAATTTATTTTTTATGTTTTTACACATAACATTTTCAGTCATGTGCAATAAAAGGTAAGGTCTGTAGATGCTTTCTAAAATGTAAGTAAGATGTCTTAAATTTCACAAATGGCTACATTGGGGAAAAAAAGGCTAAATTTCCTAAGACAGCTTTTATATAGCTGATTAATACATTTCCTTCTCTAGAGAGTTGTAACAACAGCAGGATGGTGAATGTGGGTGAATGGGTTTGACTCATTTTAAACTGCACTGCCCATTTTTCATGGTAATAAAAGAACATGTCACCCAGTGTAACAATGTGACTCATTAATGCATTTCTAATAGTTTCAGGACAACAATGGAGCTTAGGCATAGAGGAATAAGGTTTATCAGACAACAGTTGTTAGTAGGATTTGTTTTGTTTTTTCATGGGATCTCTTGACCATAAATTAAATATTTATAATATTGCCAACCTTATCCTTTTAAAGTAACATAAATGTTGCTAAATACTGGAATTTTTGGATATATGATGTATAGAAAAATTGAAATCAACATTACTTGTTAATTTCTTGACCAAAAAAATCAATGTTAAATTATCTTCCAAGTTAGACCATTAAAAATTGAATTTCCTGTGACTTCTTAATAGCTTAGCTGTTACATTTAGCTTATAGGCCTCCATATCTAATACTGAGGGGGAAATGAAACAGTGACATTAGCTAACTTTGGCCACCATATTACTCAGATAAGGCCACGACAAATTTAACTGGAATGCAACAGTAACAGCTAAATTACATAACATGAAATTAAAAGAAAAATCTAGATTACATTAGCTGCTAGGCTTTGATATGAAACATCTATTTTCCTGTCAAAATGAAAAAAATAAAATAACTTTAGCTGCTTCGTGTGTCACAAAGTTAAAGTCATGGTTACACTAGAGTGAGCTGCATTAGGCATAATATAAAAACCATAAAGCCCTCACCTCCACAGACGTCCTTCTCTCCCAGCTGAGAAAAAAACAACAACTCCCTCTATAGTCCCTTTCTTCACTGAACATTTAGCCTAGGCAGAACCAAACATCATTCAGGACGTGTATGTCTGTTATAAATTATGTCTCCTCTGCTTCCCTCCACCTCTGTTTTTCTCTCCTTACTCTGTCTACCGCCATCTCTGTTGCAGTTCCAGACTTATGTCTGTCAAACAACCTATGTAAAGTCATCAAACAAATTCAGTCCTCATGAACGTAAAAACCTGGCACATGGGTGTTCATTGTCACTTCATTGTTACTTTACCATGACAGAATTAAAAAAAAAAAAAAAAAAAAAAGCTTAAACATTTCTCTGGCTTGTTGACTCAGCATAAAATATGTTACTTTTCAAATTATGAATAGAATTTAGTCAATTGCAGATACAACACTTCCTGTCATTATAATACGCTACGCAGTCAACACACAAAGAGGTACCAATCAACACCAAGTCAGAGAAGTCAAATATAAAACTTAAGAAGTGTCAATTGTCATATTATAGCATAGTATTTAAATGTAAATGCAACACTATGTATTATGCTCAAATTGTTTAGTAGAGAGCAATAAAGGTCCTGCCAACTCTGCTTCAGTCTTCAGACACCACTGAGGAGTCCCACAGGGCATGTATTGACATGCACCCTGTAAGTTTTGCTTTAGTTTTACTACTTCAATAAAGGTGGGCATTTGTACTGCTTGATATGCTTGATAACTATGACAGTATTTTAGGGCTAGAATGTTTAAAAAAAAAAAAAAAAAGCTTTCATGGTTCAGTTTTTCATTCTCAGTTCAGCGTTCTCATTCTTGGTTTACATTTACAGTGTCAAAGATTGGTATTCCACAGTGGACACATTTTCTCAAGCATTTTCAAGTATTTGTCAGTCATCTATCTGATAGAACAAATGCACTTCTGTCTTATCAAATGGCATCCCTTAAAAGATAAACAAGAGTGACATGCATCACTATGTGATCTCTGAATTTTACACACAATCAATTTTTCTTTCTTCTGATGCACTTAGTTAAGCCTCTGGCAGCTGTTTAAATCACGCAAATTACCTTCTGTCTAAAGGCTGAGAACCTATTAACTGTATCTACAATGACTGATAAAGGGCCACAGTCAATATGAGCTATCCAGTTTTGCTATGGGCATATATAGTAGAGCTACAGTGAATTAGCACATGCCAATAATGGTTTAGACTACTTAGATTGACAGTGCTCTTGAAGTGATATGACCAAAAAAAAAAAAAAAAAAAACAGAAACAAACAGAAAAAACAACATGGGATATGTTAAATGGCAGTAAAATGTTGTTAGAATTTGAAAAAGACTGAGCTGTTTGTATCACCTCATCTCTACTGCAGCGATCCTATTGATGTAGCATATTTCAAAAGAACTTGTAACTGGAGAGAAACACTGACTTATAGTAGAGTCACAGTAATGAGTGTACATAATGTATATAACTGAATTGGCAACTTTTTCAAGGTGTATGTATATGTATACACACACGTGTGTATATATATATATATATATATATATATATACACACACACGTGTGTGTACATACATACACATACATACATACATACATGTTGCCGTATGCGTTTGAAGCACCATGAAGAAGTTGCCTACATGATGGTGCCCTATTCTGTTCTGACAGTAGGTATTTGGTTTAACACAACATGTGTGGGGTACAGATGGGATATAGAAGCCCCCTCCATTTATCGTGTTGAGAAAAGCCACTGTGGAGTGGAAAAGGATTGATTTGGTCCACACATCGTTAGACGTTCTCCCATATAACCTTCACCCCAGGGCTGTCTTTGATGAAGAACAATGCAGAAGAGAGAAATTGGACTGACTCTGTTGTATTTGTCAGTGGCAAGTCTCTTAACATGCACACCTGTCAGCAGATGGCCTTCTTATCATTTAATAGGAAAGGTTGAAACATCTGATTACTCCCACACCTCATTTACCTTGGATCCATACAACTGAGCAGAGTGAAAATCTGGTTAGTGAAGGTGTGGGCAGGAGTACTACATGCACACTGTCATAGCTTTTTCAAGCATCAGAAATACACCACAAAATTATCTTTCTCAAGATGTTATTTAATCTCATATTCAGTCTCAAAATTGTGTTTTAGTAAAAGACTTTATGTCACGTTATGTAGTGTCACCTGACTTTTCTTTATTGCTCCTTCAGAGGAAACTGGCCATAAAAGCCATTAAGCATACAAAACCAAACAAGCTGTAGACCTAGAGACAGGAGACCAGTGGGCAACAGTGGTGCAAGTTAAAAGTATGATCAACTTGAAAATGTATAAACCTAATAAAGAGGTTATAATGTTATAAGGTTTTTATTGAAACTAGTTGATTCAACTTTATGATCTTTTCGGAAGATGAAGGTTGTGGTGCTGCTGTATGGTATTTTGTTATGGGGAGATGTTTCTATTGTTTTGTTCATCTTGTTTATATCAATGAGGGTAGGCTAAATAAAAGTAACAGCTCTCTGTACAATGCGGTGCAGTACAACAGCACCACACACTACATCCTCCAAAATGATCATAAATTTTAACAGAAATGTATGGAGGTGGGAGTTACAGTATTTAGGGACTGTTGTATTAGACTCCATTAGGTTTAGCTAGGTGTTCTAATAAACAGAGTGTTTACTGGATGCTATTATTTTTTCAGTTGCTGATAATTTGTTGTCAGCGCAAATTTCCCTACATGCTGAAAGTCACAAAAAACTGACATTTTTTGTTACTATCAGTATAACATATAGAATATCGGTGTATAGTGTGAGTGCTTCATTTCTCTGCTGATTGGTTGCTCTAGGCCAAAACACTGGCACTGTGTTTTCTAAAGCTGCTACAGGTTATGCATAATTGCAGAGCGGTTGGGTAAACAAGTGAAGCAAAATGTCATAAATCTCATAAATCCTGTCCCATGTTCACCCTCGGCATCCTCAATCCCTCACTTAGACTTGGACAGAATACCAATGTGGAACATGCAGTCATGAAAGAACTTCGGTGAAACCCAAAGTATAAGTTCTTCCAGTCAGGATAAATTACCTGATAACAAAACCAGTGTACCTTGGGACTCAAAAATCAATCAGGAGATAACTTATTTTCATTAGTGGTGACTGAGAAGTAGTATCCAGGCAAGTTTCATCATGTAAGGTACAGTATATGCGCAGCGCCATTACAGCATCAGAATCAGTGCCTTAGTTAACACAGCTTTGACTGAAGTTGCCTTGAGAGAAAAGACTGTTCACACAGGAACCCTCCTTTTGACAAGGAAATGCACAGGACTTTTATCTTTAAGATTTCAACTGCACCTGCCTGGCAGAAGATCCTGAGAGATGAAGGAGAGGGGAAGGGAGGCATTTTTATAAAGGAAAAAAAGCCTCAAGTACCATCAGTGGAATTGGATGAGGAGAGAGTGAGAAACAATAAAGCACCAACAAAGTCAAAGTCTTGAAAAAAAAATTCTGATTTGTTTTCTTCAACCCATCATAATTCGTGCTGTTACTGAACACTAGGGGGTTGATAGGTGTTTTCAAAATGTGTATTTCAGGTTTGTGTTTGATTACTTTTCACACTCATGTGGAATACAGGGCCATGACAGAATAGGAGACAGGTGGACGTCAAGTGGAGAAAACTTCAAGTGTTTATTGTTCCCCGAGCAATCATAATCAGAGTCCTCAGAACATTGTTGATGTCTTGTGCAGGTATTTGAGACAGTTTGACTTTGTGGCCGTGTGGGATTCAAGGTGAATCCATATGTGCACCCTCTGCGGTTGTGGACTGGGCCCTTGCAGACTTTGGGTCATTTGACATGTATGTAGAGCACACATCACATCAGGTCTGAGGAAATAAAATATGCTATGAGGCCAGAGATCAGTCACTCTCTGACACCTTGTCTCACATATCGTGTATGTATCCAGCTCTAGTCACATTTATGTGATATAGTGACCTGCCATCCCCAACAACTGCCTCCTAACCTGCCCACTTGTCCGGGAGTTCAGGTACATCAGCTAGATGAGTCCTGTCTGTTTCTTAATTAGCTATTCTACTGTAAACATTAACGGAGTCTGTTGCGTTTACATAATGTTTTACAACTCACTGTACTCGGGTTTCGCCTTTTATGGCAAATCCATGTGCTGTTTCTGAAAGTGTTTGTTTATAGGTATCTTTTAAGAGTATGAGTTATCATTTACATCATGAAAACTGCAAGGCCTTGTGACCTCAAGTTTAAACTCAACAGTGGCCCCCTCTTCTATAGCACTTTTAATTACCGATATCAATAAATCTCAATCTCAAATCTAATCAATCAGCAGCGGGACGTTGATAGGCAGTCCAAGCTTTGCAGGCACATGCCTGTTAAGTATGTGAGTCTGCAAGTGTGAAAAAGTAGACATTTTGTTTTAGCTAGAAGTTGTGACTGACCAGATAATGAGAGCCTGCTTCAAAGTCTTCATCTTGAAACGCAATGCTGTTGAAACATAATTTTCTACATTTATGTGTTTTTTTTTAATCAAGATTTTAAGTGTGCAACTGTTTTTAGTAATGTGGAATAAAAGTGTCAGAATGGATGGTTCATCAATGCCACGAGGAAAGTTAAATTGGACAGTCTTCCTCCAAACATCTGTTGTGTGAGATTAAACTGGCATCCTCATGCGCTGACATCAGGAAGGAGAGTGACATATCCATTCAGGAGAAGAACATTAGCATACTGGTTGTTGCAACGGATCACAGAGTCTGGTGTCCCACCCTCTAGTCCTCTCCCTCCCATAGGGCCAGTTTCTCAGAGGCTTAGCCCTCTTGCTCACCACCTCCCTCAAACATACTTCTATTTTGCTTTAAAAAACTTTCATCAAACTTTAATTTGTATGGAAATAGACTTTCTGTGTCCCATGATAAAGTTTGTATTTTGCAGAAAAGTTAAGCGAGGCAGAGAAATAAACAATTTCAAAAGTAAACTGACCATGTAAAGAAGACTGTATTTTGGTCTTGTTGGCCATAAAGCAAAATTAAATTGTAGTAATTGAATATGAATTTAAAAGCATAGCTGTATGTAGAGAGGGATCACGGAATATTTTCTCTCGGGGGATGTGAAAGCTTTAATGTTTCTGCAGTACCAAGGACATCACCTGCAAATGCAAATTCAGTGCTTTTTTTCCACTAATCTCCAGTGACCTCGTCTCAGAATCCACTTTAAGAGGAATTTGGTGGAGAGGACCAAACTTACAATTTTGTCCGTGCACAGGAATAAGCTACGCTGTCATTTTTTTTTTTTTTTTTTTTTAATCTTTGAATGGCGCTTGATATGACTCTGTATCCAAAAGACTTTTACAGTCTCTTACTGTCTTCTCTTTGTCTCTCATCACACACTCTCTCTCTCTCTCTCTCTCACACACTCACACACACACACACACACACACACACAAACATCCTCAGAAGGATATCAGCCCAGATCACCTTAACATAGCTTTATGCCTCAGGAAAAAAATTCAGAGGGCCACAGATAAAATACTGAAATGTACAAAGGGAGGCCTTGTACGTGTTTTTAAATGTGAAACATTCCAAAATTGTCTAAGTCCACTTGGCAAAAAGTATTAGCAAGTGTACTGCTCACTTGAGATAACAGAATGATGTATTCATTATATCAGCATGCCCTTGGGTAAGATAATATAGAAATAGGAGTGAATGCCTGTCTTTTCTGGCTCATCCTACTGTGTGCTGTGAGCTTTGGAGACAGCTATCCCAAAATACTGGGGGGATGACACAGGAGAGAGCACACACACTCAGGCATGCAAATTCACACATGCACTAGCCATGCATGATCACATACACTCACATTCAGCATCTTTTGGGCCCGGCATATGAATAAGCATTCTTGTTTTTATCTCTGAAGCACCATCCTTCTTTGGGGAGAGCTACCCCGGTCTCACGGTGAGCAGCTGAGCCAGAAGTCTGGTGTCTGAGCGCTGAGGCAGAACAATGATATGACACGAGGAGCCACCTTGTCACATGAAACAGGGACACACAGAAAGACAGCTGCCACCAGACACTGGAGCCAGTGTACCAGTGGCCTGCTGAGACAGGGACACGGTCCTCCTAGACATGCACATATGCATATAACTTCCAACACACTTGCATAGTCTCCCACGCGTCACACTGCAGCATGCTGGGACATATCTGATGATGCATGCAATCAGTCAAACACATATACTGCAAACAACAGACAGATCTGAGCACACAAGGAAGGCAGGGAGGTATTACTAATGTAAGAGCAAAGAGCAGCATAAATGGACAGATTAAAGGCAGATTCGGGATTCGAGGGCAGTGAGATTGGAGGCTGTTCAAATAATTCAAATTAGTCAAATAGGGTAAAGCACACTTTACATGCTGCAAAGCACGGGGCACTGATGGAAGCTGTAAAAGGCTGTAGCACGATATTTTATTTTTGCCGGGTTAGCTAATTGTCTACTTTTATTGTAATGCTTGAACTGTTAGTAGATAATCTGTGGAAAAGCCGGAAACACAACTGTCCTTTCAAGTTAGTAGAATGTTCTACTTTTCACAGGAAAAAGGAAAAAAAAAAAAAAACATTTTAAATTTTGTTAATTAACGTGACAAGCTGGCCATTTATTAGTCACGGGGTTGGCGGTTTGATGTGTGGCTCCTTCTGCCTATGTCGAAGTGTTCTTGACCAATCATGTAACAGTGAAACACATGGTTATTGATGATCTTAAATATCAGTTGTGGCAGGTCAGTCGTCGCCATGCTAACAATTAGCTTGCTAGCGGCAGCACTCGCTCTGTCTTCTGCATGACCACTGTCTTGCAAGTTGTAGTCAGTCCCTAAAGGTCCCCCAAGAACAGAGATTTTGATGCAAGAGTAAAGAATAAAGAGTAAAGCTTCGCTTAGCAAACTGTCATGGGCAGTGGACTCCTGTTCCTCACATATCTTCAATGATGGATAAGATTGTCTAAGACACTTTCAGCTGTTGAGTCATCTGAGGCAGATGATTGAAAGGAAGATGTGCCTAAGATAAAAAAAAAAAAAAAAAAAAAACAACCAAAAAAAGAACAAAACAAAAAACAAAACAAAAAAGACATTTTGTAACCATCTACTGTCAACAGCCAGATAACTAATTATTATAGGGTGAACTGTTTGCTATATATTATAGCAAAAAACTACAGCCAAGCCAGGGTGTTTCAGAATAACACATACACAAAAGCAACAGTGAAACAAGCTGCATTCAAGCTAAAAGCAACCAATTAAAAGGCAATTAGTTTTGAGCTCAGAGGGACTACAGAGTTGCTCAGTTTCTCCCTTTTCATCAAAGTCTTGTGCTGGCTTATTAGCATCAAAGAATTCATTCAAAGTAAACTTGATTTGAAAGTGCACATCAGTGAAAACAAGGGCAAAGTTAGGCAAGACAAAATGAGCTGAGCTGACAGAGAGGGAGAGCAATAGCAGAGAGAATTTAATAAAGGTCAGCACGGCACAGAGTAAGAAGGCGGAACACTCTTTACATGCAGTTTTATGCGAATTAATGTGAATCTTCTTGGCTTCCTGCTTGAAGGACAAAAGTTTTCCAGTACTACCCCCATGTATTCTCATTAGCAGCTGGAACGAGGAGAAGTTGTTAAACTTCTCTTCATTACAATGAGAAAGAACTGATTTAAATCAAAGTGACATTTTTTTGGAACATGATCCAGCTCAAGTTTGTGTAAAGCATAGACCACACATGTGCTTTAAAATGAGATTTTTGCTGCAGGAACAAACCTAAGGAAACCTAATCAGTGCATGTGCAGCATATTCCCTGAAATGGAATTGACAGACTGACTGTAGCAGCCGTGTACACTTCATCAGCATGAGGCCAATGATTAGAAAGCTTGTCCCACTGGATCAATATGCTCAGGCGCCATGAAATTAGCTTGACCCTCACCATTTTCATCTAAAGGACCTACAGCAGTAAGTATTGCCAGTGATAGAAGGCTTTAAGACACAGTCAAAACAGAGGTAGGCTTATGTTCTGTCACAATATCCATTTAATGATGATGGCATACTCTTCGTTAAACATTATTAAAACCGCGACTCCTGCTGGGATGAGTAGATGAACAGGTTGGAATACACTGATGATGTTGACCTTTGCAGCGTGACCTCCTGTCATGGATGAACCTGCAGATATAATTGGCCCTGCATGGCTGCAGTCGATGAGAGTTGACCCGCTGAGGGGGATGCATGTTATAAATACAATATTGTAATGAAAAACCTTGTTACACAAGCCCACGTTATTCTGGTTATAAACATTATCTTGTGTGATAATTATTCCTTCCATTCTGCCATCCATCCATTCAAATTCTTACTGACAATGTTTTCATTTGGCTCAAAAAAAATCTTTTACAGTGTTCAATTTAAAATGATTTTGTCAGGCAAAGTCAATTTGTGCTATGGTAATGGCTTGGCCCCTTGCTACTTGCCTATTCTTCATGAAGGCGGTGACTGGCTACGGGCCATTGCTAAGCTTGTAGCTCATTTTCAGAGGCCAAACCGGGGGGAACATTATGTGCCAGCTAATAAAGACTCTAGGTGCTGCAGCAGAATCAATAAAATTGGACAAATGGCTGCATTTGGACATGAATTACTCTGGGACAGTGTGACCTCAGTCAAGTTTTACAAATGTACGGATGAATTTCTACACATATCGTAGTAAATTTTCTGATGGTGAGAATAACAGTTGTACTCTTTTCAGTTGCAGTTTCTAATTGAGATTTGCATAGTAGATTTCAATTTTAATGGTGAAAGTTTATAGGCTGAGTCACTGCACTATTTCAGAATTTCAGGCCTCTTGCCTGTCAGTCTTTCTGTTGAGCATATGTAGGACTGGAGGTGTGAAAGGCAGAAATTAGAAGTTAGGAGAGTTTACAGTGACTTTGAGTGAGAGGTGATACTTACTTTTACATGTACAGTACCAATTTCTGTCAATGTGTCATCTCAGTTTTAATGAGAATTTTCAGGCCACTGCTTTTTAGGACTAACATATCCAGGTTTTTTTTTTCTAAAGCTATTTATGTGACATAATGGTAAAAAATAGGTTACCTACGGACTGTAAAAATGAATAAACACACAAAAATATCAAGTAATTAAATTTGACACACATAAGTGTGGAGAACCACTAAATATACCAGAATTTACATTGTATTTATTCATTTTTTAGTGAGAAAAGATAGGGTTAATTAATAAGGGATTTGTTCACCCTGTTACATATTTTTTTTATTTTATTACAAATCTTAAACATCCATCATTCTTTGAAACTATCTTTTCTGCACTGCTATATATGCTCTATAGCAAAGACAACTGGCTAGGCCATGGTGTCTTTCACTTTAAAATAATCGTTTCCTAAGTGTCAGATATCTTATGGTCCTGTTCATACAGGTGCACACTCAGCCTGTTAGAATATTCAGTCTCACAGCCTGTGTACAAGTACTTGGATCATTTACCTTACAAGACATTGATATCTATAGTAGCTGTTCTTGTGGTTTAATAAAGTGTGAAATTATAATGTTCACTCAAGAATAGCTGCAAAAACAAAATCTGCGGACAGTATTCTAAAGAATTATGTTCTTGACAATTTGGAGAGCAGAACTTGAAATATAGAGGGGAATAATTTTTTTCCGTACTGTGTCTTTGTTTTGTCAGGTAGGGTCTTTTAGTGTGAAATTTTAATTAATGCTCATTAGTGTCACTTTCTTATTGTAGTCTAATCCTGAAGGGACTTACACTGGATAGATAAACACTATGATTTTATCATTTTCTTTGTCTCCTAACAAACGTATGATGACAGGAAGAGGTCATTTTTTTGGCCTTCTCTAAACAAACTGCAGCTGGCATGTCAGTACTTAATTAAAGTTATTTTTTCTTAAGTGCTGAAATAAAAGTTTTACTTGAAAATATTCCACAGATCTTTTATCTCTGTCCTGGAGGTACCTCGTTTTATCTTCTATTATTTAGTCTGCTCTTTTGACCTCCAACACTGAAGCAATTATTGGTTCTTTATGGAAGATATCCTTCGCTGAGGGCCACAACTGCCCAGTAAGTTTTAATCAACACTGTATTATTGCTTTCTCTCAGAGTTTAGTCGACTTTCATCCAATTAATCTTCAACAGACTGCAGAGCATTAACAGAGGTTCAGTCAAAATTGATAAATTTGTTTTTAAGTGAGTTGACAATTTGTATTTGATTTAATAATTGCTCCATATTGTCTTTCTTTAAGTGTCAGAATAATGTTGAAGTGAAACATAGTTTTTATTGTTTGTGTTTTAAAATTTAATTGTAATGTTTGATGTGACACAGTAGACTGTGGTGAATTGTGGTTAACACACTGAACACTACTTTAAAGATGTGTGCACCAAGTGTGGGTTAAGTGGACTAGGTTTCTACATTTGTCCAGCTTTGGACACACTTTAAACTCTACCACTATTTGATTTTTTATCTTTTATTGTTTGTTGCCTTTTATCAGTGTTATTGCTTTTATTTGACTCTCATTGGAGACTGCAACTGATATAGCAAGCATTTACACCAGGGATCTACAACCTTTTTTACTCTGAGAGCTTCTTTGACAGAATAAAAGGGGCTGTGAGCTACTCATGTCTTATATTACTTGTTACATCTATTCACATATGTATCAAAACACTCAAAGTGATCTCTAAAGTATGGAAGCTTAAGGTATTCACTTGAGCAAAAAACTTTTTAAAGAAAACCTTTTTCAGAATTCTGAGATAATGATCTTGTTAATTTAGATCTCTTAAACTGGTCACCAGTGGGTTTTCAGATGAGGCAAGGGTAACTCAATACATGGAACATAATTTAAGTATTAGGTAAGTAAGTAATAAGTAAAACAGTAAAACATCATAAATACAAACACAGTCATTTTAGGAACAAATCATGACAGTTATAGTGTTGAGTCACAAACTTTACATAATAATAATAATAATAATAATAATACAGAATTTCAAAGAACAGAAAAGTCTGGAAAAAACTGTTTCTCAAAAAACAGTCAATGTCCACCAGGAATATGATAGGAAGTAATCTCAAAGGAATCTAGTCCTAATCTTGCAAATAGTGACCCAGCAAGATCCCCAGTCTTTACAAAATATTATAGTGTGAGACTAAAAACTCAGTGACTTACACCACATCGTCTTAAGATGGAAGAGAGTGTCAGACTTGAGTCTTTTATCTTAAGCCTTTTATCAGAGTCTTCTAGTATATGGTATGTATGGTAGGCATAAAGCATAAAGAGGGCAATGTCTGACTGAAATAAAGCCAGAGTGTGAAGAGAAAGTTATAACAGGTAAAGACTTTAATCACTTTCCCTGCATTTACACTAGTTGTAAAAAACTTTTTGGATTCCAGCATTCATCATATTACAAGTATAAAAGTAGTAGCAGAGAAATATACTTATAAAAATTAAAAGTGCTTTTTAGGCAGTAAAATGTCCCTGATGCATTTTGGTCTAACGCAGCAGTTTAATGTTTTACAGTAATTGGTTGACGTGGAGATAATTAAAACTAGTTCATATGCTGTTCGGTCTGTAAATGCACCATGCTGGTAGTTTAGAAGTTGATCAGATGTCTTGTGTGTATAATCTTGACCTTCAAATGACTAACTACACCTTTCAAATAGAACAGAACAGTACTTCCCTAAATGTAGTGGAGTAAAGTAGCACAAAATGTAAACAAATTCAAATACATCAAAATATACTAAAGTGCAGTGCACTTGAATAACTTTAGTTAGTCACTTTCCACCACTGATCAACATAGTTTTGGGCTTTGATGTGGGAGAATCAGTATTAGCTCCTTTTGTCAATAGTCAGCTTTACTCATACAGATTGTTTTGTATCCAGTGCAGTGATCTGCCTATGTTCAGAGAACAGGGGTTACAGCATATAACATTCAGACATTTATTTTAGACAAGGCCAAATTGATGGTGGTGAAATAGAAAATATTTTTGAAAAATGTACCTGTTTGTAGTTATTGATATGGAAAACTGGAGGAACGTTTTGAAATGACTGTACATATTAAGTCAGTTGGTTGGAGGACGATTGATCTTTAATATCATTACAGATGTGGGTGCTAACTTGAATATCAATTTGTTGCTGTTCATGTAAGTATTTCCTTAAATAACCCACTGCATATTCTCTATAAATCAGAATACTTTGAATAAGATAAAAAAAGAATACATCTACTCTTGCATATTCACAAAGCCCTTTTATTCACAGTGAAAGAATATTCATATATAACCAAGTCAATTTAAACAGCTCTGAGAGAAAACTTCCACTTCATAGGAAAAACAAATCAGTATTTTTGTGAAATTAAAACCATTAAACATGCTTCTGCAAAATTATCACACTCAAAATATTTCAGAGGATGAGCTGGCTGTCTCGTTACATGCTGTGATTTTGCATCTCTCTCTCTCTCTCTCTCTCTCTCCCCCCCATGCATGAATGAGCAGATGAATAAGCTCCATGCCTAATTTACAGATGATTTCTCCCATTAATCTGCAGTCTGCAGATGTTGTTAATTTATTTTACTCCTCTAACCTCCTGTTGTCGCAGCTGTTAGAGGTTGGAAAGGGTAACTTTGTGTGTGTGTGTGTGTGTTTGTGCGTGTATACAGTGCATATGTAATGTCTGTATGAGCATATGTAGGTGTTCGCATGTGTAAGTGCATGTTTGTGTGCACGTGGATGCTGTTCCAACGTAGCGTGGTGTTAGGGCAAAGGACCAGGTGGAGCATGAAGTGAGACATGCTCAGCAAGCAAAGTCACTTACATCTCTTTGAACTGCTGCCTCCACAGGACATGGCCAGACTCCATCTCTGCTACGTGCCAGTGAGACTGTGTATGTGTGTTTGTGTGCATGTTCAGCTGTAGTGTGCTGTAGCTGTAGTGTCATGAGATTTTGACACGAGTCAGACATATGTCACGCATCTGATGGATTGCAACAGGACAAACTCCAAGGACATATGACCTCACTTGCATTTAAGCCTTTTGACTTGAAATGACTTGATGTCTGCCCTAAATCCAAAGATAAAAAATTATGCTATTAAAAAGTTATGCCTCCATTTGTTCCCTGCTCCTGAGGCTATCATTCTTTTGAGCATGATTGCTCATTAAAAGAAACAGCATATTCAGTCATTTTATTACAGTCGTTTTGGGACAAACTGAGCACGTGACTGGACAGGTGAGAGGCTTTATGCTACAGGAGTGGTACAGAAGTTTCTGTGTATGATCTTTTGGTCACCATGGAGCACAACATGAATTCTACCTGACCACAATCCACTTTCTCTGAAGCAGAAAAATACAAACTTTTAGCAGTCAGTTTAAGAGTTTAAGTGATTTGTGGTGTCACACACACAGAAATTAGATCTTTATTCAAGATTTCAAGATCTAATATTTGATTAATCCTTCTTCCTAAATGGGGAGATACAACCAAGACTACTGCTGTTTTTTTTAAATATTATTTTTAATTTGAATTTTCTTTATTATTATTATTGTTGCTGTAAAATATTAAATTACACTTAATTTGGTGAAGATCAAATAATTACTTGTTTAGGGCTTGAAAACTTCAGTACTCTTAGTCATGAAAATTGTACTTTCATTTAGTCAGTGGAAGTACTATCTCTAAAACACATTAGTATTTATACATTATTTATCTCTTTCTGCCCAGAAAGTGAACATATGCACAGACTGACTCTGTATGTGTTTTTCCATGTGTGTGCACACTGTAGTTTGTGTAATACTCTTTTAATGAGTTCATATTATTAAATGGAGAGAGAAAGAACCATACAGCAATGATCTCATTCACTTAATTCAGTTTCATTTATAAACTCTGTGATCATTCTCTTTATAGCCCTGAAATGAAAACCTCTTGTGGAGAAGCACTTCAAAGAACTCAGTGTTTCAGAGGACATTCATTTACAGAGGCAGTCATTTCGAATGAGCTGATGGCAAACATCAGTATCATAAACTCACTGATTCTTTTTAGGTTATTTAATGACTGCTTGAGATACTTAATACGAGGGCTGAATGACATGCAATTGTGATATCAATCACAATTTTAGTGGGAATGGTCATTTTTGAATTTGATTTTCACTGAAAAACATGATGAAATGATGATGATGTGATTTTTGTTGAAGTCTGTACTGAACAAGCATGTTCCCCTATGTCTGGAGAATATGATTTGTACGTCGGGACATCTCTGTAGCACCATAATACTTTTTTATGGTATGTTGTGACACATTTTAAACTTCTTAAAAAAAATGCAGCTCTTACAATTTGGATATTGCATTTGATCATATTGCAATTTTGATAGTATTAAGTGTTCAGCCCTGCTTAAAAACATGCAGTATACTCACTCATCTAGCTCTGTAGCATCTACCAGCTCCAACTCTGTCATGATGTTGCTGGAGAGCAACAGTGTTTGTTTTTCACGTTTTCTATGTGTTCCCTGAAAACAGACATGATTATTGAAGTAACTGATGTAATATTTAGATTGTGTGTCTTTTATTACATCACAGGAAGTGATGTGTTTTATGGCAATGACAGCAATTTGTTAAAAATAGAGTATACCAATGTAATGTCTAATAAATGTGCATGCATGCAAAGTAAAACCTGCTCATCACTTGTGGTTGTAGTAATCGAAACAAACTGGAAGCACCTGCTGCATTCCCTGCATTAGTGCAAAACATAAAGCTCACACACTCACATCCACAAACCTCACACATACGCAGTCACTGATCCTTCTCTAAGCCTTCCTGACCTCCAAACTGAAAGGTTAAGAGCTAATCATATTGATAACTCATTGGTGCTATTGATCCTACTCAGGAGTTAATTGGGTATTTCTCATTCAAGTTCACACTAATTAACTGAATTAGAAGCTTTAGAGGCCCTAACAGTGGCTGAGTCAGTGCTTGTCATTAGAGTCTCACTAAATGGGTCTGGTGAAGCCTCCTCATTACCTCCACAAACATCCACAGAAAGTCTGGCAAGTTGTGAGAGAAAGGCACTGATGGGTCAAGTCTCTTTTTATCATCACAGTCAACACTGTCTGTTTATAATCAAAAGGCTCAGTATGGGCCCAGCCAAAGTGTGTCAGGACATCCTCTAAATGTGCACTAATTAGCAACAATGACTGACACAAGAAAAACAGCTTGAGGCTTCATCTCACAGCATGTGAGATGAAGGTAAGAGATCAGCCTACTTTTATTTAGCTTTATGTCTGTATGCACGGTGTACGGTGTTAACTCACCACAGCATGCGTGCATGGCTTTACTGGCCTTTCAACCTGTACGATTGCCATGCTGTCAGTAACTAAATTAGCATGAAATGCTTGCAGATTGCATGCAGGGAAGGGTAACCCTGAACATAATTTTCATTCCTGCAAAAAAATAACACTAAATTAACAAAGCCATATCTACTATTTTGTTTTGCCGGTTTATGCTGCTTTTAACAGATGCTCAATACCACATAACTATCTCAATGAAATGTAAACATTAGTTTTTATTTTACCACAATTGACTGGAATCTGAGTAAACACATTATTTTTCACTTTGTTACTGAGTTCTTTATATACATGGATTGGATTGGAAAATTGCTATTTTTACTACTTGCCCAAGTCAGTAGAGGAAATTTGTTATGGTTCAGGCTCATTAAACAATCGAACAAACAAGACTAGGTCAACCTAGTACATGGCTGGACCACATACAGTGTAAAAAAAAAAAGAAGCAGCAGCTGCCAAACAAAAACTGTAAAATGTAGTAAAATACCGTAATTCAAATAAAGTGTAAAAACAATAAATTAACGGAAATGTTTATAAAAGTTTCTACTGAGAAACACTGTCATTTTACAGATTTTTCCTAAATTATTACAATCAAACACCTTCAATGAAATGATGGCACAAATTTTTATTATTCTACAGATTTTTCCTAATAATAAAATAAAGTGTCAATCAATAAAGTATAAACACATGCTAAAAATTGTAAAGTAAACATTTTATTTTGGAGGACAAAATAAAACTACTCTGTAAAAGTAATTAGAATCATCTTAGACTTAAACTTTCAGTATTTGTGTTAAAGTATGTAAAATAATATTAAAAACCTGTAGAAGCACAAGAAGTACAATATACAATATAAAGAGCTTAACCAAATCTTATTTAAATTGTCCGTACAGGCAAAGAATGCTTCAACCTCCTGTGGGCTGTATTCTAATGTTCCACCTTATCCAAACATCTGAAGCTCATTTTCAGCACACTCTGCTTGTGCTTAACACCCACCTATGTAGGCGCATATTACTCTCCTAATAATGTGCCCTTGAAATAATAGTGAACTATGCCATTGACTTAAGACCAGGTGTTTGTTGGTCAATTCAAACAAAAGGCTATTTAAACAACGTGCATGCTGGATGGAAAAATGACATTAGCGTCAGTCCAAAACTAGCAAAGACACTTGAGTTGCGCTTTGCGCAGGGTGCAAGATAGGGCTTATGAACTCCCTAGCCATCTACTTGGAAGACATTAACCACTAGGTGGCAGCAAACTTCATTCAGCTGAACAGGAAGAAAACAGCAACAAAGTTTTAAGGCTCATATCAACAGCATCACTGAAAGTGACAGAAAATCTTATTTTGTCTCTCACAGTGCACAACCTCCATCTGGGTAACAAACTGTTGCTCCGCCTCTCTACAAATCTACTCCGGAAAGTAGCTAAGGTTAGTCCAGAAAGTTAAATTTGTTAAAATTGTGTGTGGAGGTGGAACTCCAGACAGTGAAAACCTAAGACAGGTTTCACCCCATAAGGTTGAGCAAGGTTAAAACAAGGATTCAGGAAAACATTTAAGGAAATCGCTATAATATAAAAAAAAAAGGATAAAATATATATGTATGTGTATATATATATATATATATATAATATGTGTAAATATAGACAACAGACATTAATAGAGATTAGTAAGTGCTTAAAAATGTTAGACAAACACCTTGTTTGTTAGTAATAAAAGAAATCTTGAAACAATTTATAAGTTATAAGCTATGTTAAAATAAAATAAGTGACATGTTATTTCAATCCAATCAAAGTAAAACATGTCTAAATTTCATATATACATGTTTAAATCATAAAATAAATAATCTATCAATAAAGCAGTGAACCATCATAAGATACCCGCACAAACCTATTTATTTATTCAGTCCCAATGAGGGTTTCATTTAAAGGGTCAGGGTTAGTGTTAGGGTTAGGGTTATGTTTAGAGGCTTAGGGTTGGCTGAGGCAAGGGTTAGGGTGGACGACTGAATAGTAGTGTGGATACCCAGCAGCTGCATACACACTCAAACAGATCTATTTCGAAATTTGATTGGTGAGAGGCACACACACAGTTGTCATCAACCACTCATGCTCAAAGCAACATGTCGAGGCAATCAAAAGCATTTGTTTCAGCATAGCAACATAGCAACAATAGGAAAATATGATTTGTTTTAAAGGTAAGAAAAGAAATGTGTATATTTAGTTTTATTTCTAGGCTGTTTAATTTTGAGCAATAAGGTCAATTTTTTTTTTCAGGATATGATTAAAAACTTAAGAATGTATGTAAAAGTTTTATTAATACCTAAAAGTCTCAACCACGAGAGCTGAGGAAGTTTGTACTCTTTAAAAAAAGACTGAATAATGTTTGATGGGATGAAAAAGGTTTTACACATTTGTATCCAGAATTAATGAGTTTGAATGTAAAAGTGCACATAAATGTAAAACCTATAAGAATTACCTTAAAATTACAAAGAAAATCTTTAAATTGATTCCGGCGGCCCAGTCTTCAACCCAGGCTTCCGTGGCAAGGACTAAGCCCAAATGGCACACACTCCACCAGGTGAGCCACAGAGGCACAAGACATGGACTGTCTTTCTTATTTTCTCACACAGAGCACAGCCTCCGTTTGGCATCCACAGTAGTTTCTTTTATTTACTTGCAACTCACAGAATGTAACAGAGTTTTGTCAGGGGCACGTCTTTATGTTTAACTCCCTCTATTTGATATGTAGAATTGGTCATAGCGGTTAGTACAAAGCCTCACTGACTTCTCTCCCTCCCCTTGTCTTGCTCTCTCTGCTGTGTGTGTCTTGTGTTTATTCCTCTGCCTGCTTTAGTAATAATGATACATGTAATTAAAGTAGTTTATTTGCTGTAATGGAGGCAAGGCTCAGTATATTGGAAATGCTCCTTCACTTCCCTGTAGTTCCTGAGCAGCCAGAAAACCAGAGCAGCTCAGACTGCCTGTAACAAGAGGTGTAGCCCTAAGTCCCTGGTTGGCATCAATACAAGCTCCAGACGTGCAGGTTTATACCCAGTCTTGTTTGAAAAAAGTCTCTAAATCTACTAATCTAGTGTGCTAAGTTAACAACACTGCAGACTGTAAACACCCCCCTAATAGAACCTGTTTGCACCAGAAACTCCAACTCAGTGACGTGGCATTTGGCTGACCATTGGTGGAAATATGATCACTCAGTCAGTCAGTCATGGACATTCCAGTTTATAGGGATGGCCTTCTGTTGCTGTCCAGCCAAAAAAACAAAAAACGAAACATAAAGGTGGTGAAAGTTAAAAAGTGCATTGGTGATTATGTGTCTGTTCTTGAAAAATATATTTCTTTAACTCAAAGAGTGACTTCACCTGGAAAGAACACAGATGGTTGTGTTTCTGTCACACAGTGTTTCAAACTGTGTGTCTCCATCATACAGTGTTTCACACCAATTGCAGAACCTGCCGTGGGGCTGACGCCTGAGGCAAATAAACGAAAACATGACAGAAACTACATGAGCCAAAACTGCTAGAAAAACAAACAAAAAAAAAAAAAAAAAACAGTTTCCATGCTATCTCAGCCACAGTGACAGTGTGTGTGGAGGTGGGTGCTACCTGGCAGTGAGCTGGATGGCAGCAGTGGCTAGTGTATCATCTGAGCCCAGTGGAGCCAGCGAGGCCATATGCCCAGACTGAGGGGGGCTGAGCCACAGAGCCACAGAGCTCTGGTCCTGTGGTCAACTGCTCAGGCAAAACTGGGGGACCATATGGAGATGAATAATGTGTGTCTTTTGCAAGAAACTCTGGACTCCCGTCGCATAGTTCAGTAGCATGTTAACAAGAATTGATAATCTGCCTGAATTCTCCTGTTGCATGACTATAATCTCACTGCTTCATGAGGTTATTTTCTGGGCACTTTTGCACCTATATTAGGCACGACAGTAGAGAGTGGCAGGAAATGAGGGGGGAGATGAGGCCGATCGAGCAAATAAGCTCATGTGTTAAGTGCACTTGGCTATTGGGTTGCCCCCAGACCAAATATTATTTAAACACCTCTGTATAACACAATAAAATCCAACAACACCTTTAACTACTGTACCGGCACCACAATGACCATAAAGTTGAACTAGCACCTCTCTAAGTCAGTTTCAACAAAAACTGACCATTACCTTTACTTTCATGACTGCATGTTTTATTGATTTAGCGTGGTGGATCAAATAAACTGCCAACAGAGAAGGCCTACATGTTATCAGTATAGCCTTGAGTGTACACAGAAGCAGTGTTGTAGTGTTGCAGTATTGGGGTATGCTTGAACACAAATTGTGTCAAGAATGAAAAAAGAGAGCTTGAAAGAGAAGTTAAGCGTGACTTGGTTGTGAATGTTGGCGAGGCATTTTCAGAAACCAACAGAAATGGTCAGACACAGCCACCCTTCATCAAATCCAATAGCAGATAGGTACGGCTTTTCTTTTAATAACTTCTGAAAAGAGCATGGAGCTTCCTTGACTCAACCTCCTTAAGGATACCTTCAAAGTCATCTGGCTCTACAAAATGCAGATTGCCTAGTCAGCTCACACCAAGGCTTTTGAGTGTTTTTCCAGTAAAGGCTGCAGTTTGGAATCTCTGTCGTTATGAATTTTACCAGGCCAGCCGTCTCTGCAAAGAAATATGACAATGATGACATATGCATTCAGTGTAACAAGTGTTCTCATTCACCATTTATTTCTGCAACCAACCCACAGAATGCAAGAGCTTCCACAGGCTCATGCAGCTCAGTGTTAAGCTCTGACATCTGAAAATTAAGAACTAGGAGCAGAAAAGCATGCTGTCAGATAATCAAATGTGAAATACAAACAAACAGTTAACATAGACATAATTGAAAAGATTTATGGTAAAATAAACCAGCACAGGTCTGTTATGTTTTCCCTAAATGTATCCTAAAATTTGACTGAAAATTGACTTGGCATTTTCAGGCAAAGGAGAGGCAGAGTTCCTTTGTCCAACAGAAAAATTCACTGGAAAGGGTGCACGTGTTTCTGTGGACATTTGCAGTATGTCCTGTTTCATAACTGTAGTTTTATCAAAAGTAAAAAAAGTAATGAAATAAACAAAAATCAAATCAAAACAAAACAAACAAACAAAAAAAAAAACCTGCAGATTTTATTCTCATTCTGTGCAATGAAGCACAGCAATCATTTCTGCAGTCAGAACTAGGCCAGTTGAACTGGTGGTAGAATACTGCATGATAATAAGTGGCCCATTAGGAGCACTGGCGAGAGGTACCATGCTGTGCTGCTGTAATAGACTGAATAATCAAGATGCCCGCTCTGGCAGTAATAGAAGCTTTGCTGCACTGTGAAAATAGTGCAATGTGAATTAGATGCTCATTTGTGTGTGCGCATGAGCATGTTAATGTATATATGTGTGTGTGTGTGTGTGTGTGTGTAGCTGAATAGATGGAATTACCATTCCCAGATGGGGCCACCATTTGGACCTCATGCCTTCAGTAAAGATTAGATTTGTGGTTATTTCTATGCTATTTCTATGTGTTTGACTTGTACAGACTCTGCTGAGTGTGAACTCCCGGATCGTAAAATATATATTGTATCTTTGTTTTTAGCATCATGTAAGCAATGAAAAATGTTCACCAAGCCTGTTTTAGGTGTAAAATTGCATTACAGTGTGTGGTATAGCATTCAGGGGTACCTGCATGCAAATGTCTACACAGAGTGAAACACACATGGAGCAACCGAGGTTAAGTATAAGCAAGATGACCGAGAAAACGCTGACAAAGTCAAACACCTGTACCCCTTGCACTGACAGAAACAACATAATTGAATGTGCACTAAAATGGGCCTTGTCAGGGCTAGAATAAATAGAAATGGGAAGGCAGGACTCCAAATGCTTTAGTTCAAGTCAGTGGAAAAACTCCAGCATTAACAATTTAAGTAAGGGACTTCAAATGTCATATGTCACACCATTTAAATAAAATTTAATTGAAGTGCCAATGAGATGGAGAGGATTACCACCGTTATTCATTAAAGTGCAAATGTAAGTTAGAGTTGGAGAGCTAGCATGTATTTTTTTTTTTTTTTTGTATTAGAGGAGCATATTTATCTAGGAAAATATACAAACCATTGCTGCAACTTCAGGTTGAAGTGCAAGAATCCTATTCCAGACTCGCAACCTGTCAGTATTCTGCCTTTGGCTTGGCAGTATGTTATTATCGCACATTTTCACAGACATGGATTGTTTATGATGGGGGTGTGGCTAGGCTATACAAGATGAGTCTGGAGCTGACCCTGGCCTGACCTTTCTGGAAAGTTGAGAAAACCAGGGGAGAATGATCTGCCAGAAATCAATAAAGCAATATAATTTTATTGGCATTTATGAAAGAACTTACAGCCCTAAAGCCACAATCTTGCAGTCATATAACTGTTATGACCAGAGTCAAAGAACAGTATGTTGAATCAGTTCAATGTGAATCGCTGACAGACGTTGCTTTTCTTTGCCAGCTACAGCGCAGACTTCAGCAGATGTAATGGAAATAATACGGTACCCATCACAATCTCCCGTGCAGGTTTCTTTTTGACCCACTCTGATTGTTATTTTGCAGTGCATAAACAACTCATAAATAATACCTCTCACTGGATAAAGGAGTCAGGCAGAGAGATGCCTGCATTTTTAGTTGGCACCCAATGCGTGTAGATGTCCCAGCCCTTCTTGCTGACACTCTGCTTCTGACTCCTGCAGCCATCCATTTGTCTGTCAGTGTATGTGTATGGGTTGTAAAAAGAATAAAAGTGCCTCTGCCATAATCACAGCTTCTTTTCATCTCTCATATTTTCTTTCTCTACATTATCAGTTCGTATCTGTTCATATCTGAACACTACTCTGAACACATTAATACTTTTGTGTTTATGTTCAGACCAACAAATACATGGCACAATTATATTTAATGAAAGATTGCAAGGATCCATGTATGTGGACTTAGACTCAGACTTAATCTTCCTTTTCTCTTTCTTCTCCCGCTGTGTTTTTCTCCATATTATTGCTCACTGTAAGAGCTCCTTGTCAAAGTCAGTCAACCACAACATCCCAAAAATACTGTATTGTTCATCTCAGTGGAGGAAAGGTAAACACTGTCATTGGTCATGAAAGAGACGAGTTGTCACAGGAACAAGGAGATTTGTGGAAATCATTTTTCTAACACTTCTCTTTCCTATTACTAGCCCCTTGTCATTGTCAGATCCTGACGTCTTTGGTCTTTGCAAGGCTCCTTTCAGTCTTGTATTACCTTGCTCCACAAGGCTCTTTCATCCATATGCATGTCTTGTTCGAAGTAATAAGGTATGACACTCCTGAGTCTCCTGTGCATCAGTGTGTATGCCCAGCAGTTATATGTGTGAAAATTAAAATCAATGAAAATTTGTAACGGTTGAGGTAGTCATGCTTTGCTGTCGTCTTTATTGAATCGTGCTCTGAGCTTGTCAAAATGCAGAGGGCAGAATGTAAAAATTAAATTTATTTGGGGCAGTTCTTATTGCACTGTTGTTTGATGTCACAATACAAAGTCGGTGTATAAAACAATATCGATCATTAATCTAATTGTTGAAGTGATTTATTAGGATTTGCTGTTTCCCTAGTTTTATATTATTCTTAACTGAATACTTTTGGGTTTTGAGGTGTTTATTGGATAAAACAAACATTAATCACTTTGGGCCCTTGGGCCTTTTAACGTGTATTTTCTGTATTTTTTGACATTTCACCAACATATCACAAGCTAAACAATCACAGTGCAAAGTTAAGTACAGTACAGAAAGATAGGAAACACTCATCATGTTGTACTCCTTGTATGACCAACTCTTTCTCATACTTGCCAGAAATGGCTTCCAAGTGAGAAACACACCCTGCATTCTTCACCAAAGGTCACATAGAGGTCTGCATGAGAGGTATGAAAGGTCAGTCTGACTTACCACTGAGATTAAAGTGACCTGTCTCCACCCCAGGAGAGAGTGATTAAGAACAGGCCACAGACAGCTGCAAGGCTTGAGGTGCTAAGAATGTGGTCACTGATGGACAGTGTGTGTACATGTGTATGTGCTCATGCATACCATTGTTGACACTTTCACAATAGTCCGTCTGTTGGTTTGGTAGTTTGGTAGATAAACTGAGAGGGGAAATTACAAAAAATTCTGGCGCTTCTTCATAGTATGAACACTGAGAAAATCTGGGTCCAAGTAAAATTTGTGAAGTGAAATGTGTGAAGTGAACAAATGACATTTTTTGGTTCTTCTACTCTTGCTATAAGCGGACAGGTTCTGCATTCCTCCAGTAAACACTCAGGAACAATGTCTTGTTTGGCACTGTGAAATTGCAATATATACAAAAAGGATACACTACAAATTGCCTATGACTCATTTTTTACAAACACAAATATAGACATAAAACACAAAAAATAATCTGTTTACAACTCAGTTGACAGCATGTTGAATTTAACTTGAGCTAGCATTTAGTGTTAGCTAGTGGTCATGATGCTAATGTAACATTTAAAATCCTATTAACATGTTATGACATTTGTGTTTGTTAATGTTATAAGATAACTTAATGTTAATAGCTTGAAGATAAGTACTTGAGATAAGTAAACCAGCTATTGTTGCTTTGTACGGAGATGTTCTTTTTCTTTAGGGACTAAATGAAAAGTTAATGAGGAGAAAAACAACTGTTAGCTTCTATACTGGCACAGAGCAGAAGTATGGCAATTTCAACTTAAGGGGCAGTGGGTTAGTAGTTTGCTAAAAAATGTGTATTCAGTAATTAATGCATCTTTCATGAGCTTATCAATGAAGAAAACAACATTAATGCAGTACCCAACTGGTGCATAGTTCTTCTTGATTATTATGCCAGACTTTATCAGGTCACTCAAATGAAAACTCATACCAATATCAGCTCCAGGTAAGTATTTTTTGTTTTTTGTCTTTACAAAAATCTAATTGACATCTGCATGTTTACATTACACAAGCAATAGTACACTGACGCATTTCATGTATATACAGCTTGAGATGCATCCTGTCATGATCAATGTATCAAATTAACCACCATTGATAAGTGTGTCAGACATTTTCTCCCACTGCCATTACCATAATTACCATTTGTTGTATTATCGACAATCTCTCATGAGCTCCGTCACCATTTATAATTGACAACTGCATGCCTTGGGTGAGCTTTCTAGCTGAGAATATAAAGCAGATTGATAATGCAGGAAAAAAATCAACCCAAGGGAAAAAAAAAAAGAGATAGTTTTCTCTGAAAAATTTGGAATATCATAAACATATTCATTGTACTTCTTGTGCTATGCACAAATCCCGAGAGCTTATCTGATAAACTGCTTATTCTATTTGTGAATGGGTGGAAAATCAGACCTGGCCACCAATGTGTAAATGCAACATGCATCTGTGGAGCAGTGGACCGTTCATGGCCAGAATCATCTTAAAAATTCAAGTCAACAATTACCAGTTGTAAAATCAGATTAAATAACTGAAGATTAATGCAAACAAACAGGGACATATGCCCAGAGACTATAGGTCTATGTACCTTTGCTATAAATAAACCTAGAATTTTGACTTTATAGTAGACATTTTTTCAAGTTGCTTTCTATTTTCTTTAGTGTAGTATGTTCAAGTACTGTGGAATTAAAAGATATGTATATAGAGAAGAAAAGCAATATAGTTATGTACATTTGAAAATTCGTTTACTGAGATCCTTCTAATTTCATGGCAGACATTGTGGGCTGTCATCCTACACTGATGCCTTTTCTCATGAGGTTTCTCATCTACAATCTCATGAGACCACGTACTCACATCCAAAGCCGCTTGACACTGCGATCATCTAAATCTAAATGTCACTTTCCCGCCGTCTCCCGGACATCAGGAGGTCTACTCTGATTTCGTCTGACGGTCCGTGGATGCTTGCCAGCTGTTTTTGAGTGTCCCTCAGTTTGACAGCTGGACACTGAGACGGGCTGTTTTGCATTCAGAACACACTCACATCGTGTTTGTGCCAAAGACGTTTCCATTACCTGACAGGAGACCCAGAGAGCTTGGCTATGATCCCCATGGCAACATGACACAGGGGGATATTAGATCAGATAGGATGAGGATTTGAGATGATGTGAGGTTGAATGCTCTTGGAAAATTTCTTCTTAAATATCAGTTCTGCATGAAGATTATGTTTCCATTGTCTGAATTAAACACTACCCCCCCCCCCCCCCCCAAAAAAAAAACCAAAAAAAAAACAAGCAAACACATAAATTCATCCACACCTTTTTTGCTTCTGAGATACTGTAATTTCCATTTACCTATTGCAATACTGCAATGCTGGAGTCTTGCAAAGCATTTTCCATTAGGCATATTTGCCTGTACATGAATGATATGTATTACACAGCTGTCCTCCTTCTCTTTGTAGTGTAAATATTGTTGTAATTATTTCAACTGCAGGGTGTCCAGGGTGTGTAAAACATATTCAATTTAGATATACGGGGTACTGATTGAAGTTTATTGCTTTAAATATGTAAGCATACGATGAAAGCATTCAAAGAAAAAACAAAGTAGAAAGAAAAACAATCAAAAGCCAGGTTCTTAATTCTGCAATTTGCATTTTTTTTGCAGTTTATCACATATTTAAATATGTTAGAATGCTACTTTAAACTTTCAGTTATGCTTTCCTGAAGCTTGAGAAGTGTCATTTCACATATAATAGACTTCATGCTTTCAAATTCCTTTCAATCAAATCTGTTTTTCATTTGTGTCATCGTTGCATTGATATTCATTCTATCTGCTTTGATCTGCCATGTGTCAAGATATGGACACTTTCTGCAGCTGTGGCACATTTTCACTAAAACAGTATAGAAATAAACTTAGCCACTCTTCTCAGCTTCTTCTGTTGTCTAAGAATATCAGCCTTAGTTCTTCCGTTTTGCACATCATCATTGCATTTTTCAGCAAAATACTTAATTCCTGCGTTCTGGTGAATTTTATGCACAAAACACAAATATCAGGCACCAGGTTCAGGATTCATTTTATGGTTATGAAAAAGCAATTTTCTAACTTTAACTTTTTAATTCTGAGTTGACCCACTGACATGTATACTTTTTCCATATCATCCCCAGACCTGGAAAACATTGTGTGTGTGTGTGTGTGTGTGTGTGTATGTGTGCAAGTGATAGGCCTAATTATGTTTGCCACAAAAGAGTCAGTGGTCATATGAGCTCATAATTCATGTTCATATTTTGGGAGTAAATGAACACCCAGCCCCTTAGAAAAAAGACAAGTCCCTGTATAAGGTATTGTTGCGTCCATGTTTTTCAAAATAAAAGTCCTCTGCTTCTTCCATCTTTTTGTTTGGGGGGACAAATGCACATTTTCTGAAATCTATGCCATTGCCTTTTAATATGTCAACCACACAGTTTCATACCACCGTCGTCATCGTGCCCGGACAGTGATGTATAGGAACTTAAGTGAGGCTGAATATGCTGAACACAGAATAAAATGGTCTCAGTTAGAAGGCAGAATGAGACAATAAGCACGGAAGGTGAATGGGAGGGGAGATGTGAAGGAGAGTAGGGAAAGGATGAGGGAAAAGAGGAGATAATAGGCATCATCAAGGTCATAATGTTTCAATCAGAAAGCTGTGCTGTTGCCGATCAGGGTGTAAATGCAGAAACAATTAAAATGCAGATCACGGGACAGGGAGGTTTTGGGAAATGGGGCATTTTGCCAAGACACACTCTAATAAATTCTATGTGCAACCTGATTGCAGTCTGCTGCATCCCAGCAAACCTGAGCAGCTTCCATGAGCTGATTACAGAGTTTGTCCATGGTGAGTGCTTTGACGGACTGTCCATTAGTCCACTTTAACATTAATCTCCATCACTGCACTCCCCCTTTCCTTCTCCTCCTCCCCTGATCCATTGTTCCTAAAATGAAACTACTCACGACATTTAAGTGGATTGATTGGGGCTCACTACTGCCATCTAACAAATTGAGGTTTGACCTAGTGATGATCAATCTCTGTTAACAGAAAATGATCCAGTATATAAAGTAAGCTCATAGACTATCTCCCTCCCACTCTGCCCTTTCTCTAAATTCCACTCACTCTATCAACAAAGCTTTATCCTATTGATTCCTCCTATACAATCAAGAATTTTTACAGAAAAGCCCATACTGTATTATTGAATGATGCTGACCACAAAACACCCCACTGAATACAGAAAAAACACATTCACTACTACTTCTTTAATAAGGTCCCCTTTCTGGACCAGTGCATTTCCTTCCTGTCCATTCTACCTAGAAGACTTTCTCCAACCACTTTTGTTTCATCCAGAATGCCGCTATGGACTACATGCCAGCTCTCTGTTCCACCAGTGCTAGTTGCTTTCCTCTGTTCTGCACCACCCTGGAATTCACCAAAGCAGAGCGACCATCCTGCTCTCGAGCAGCACTCACTTACCAATGTAATTTAAATGAAGAGAGCTAATCTTTCACAAAGAACTTGTTATTCTTTTTTCATTAACACATATTCCCTCCTCTTGACTTCATTGAAAATTTCTTGCCAGCCAAAAAAGAAGCCTAAAAATCCATCCATCCATCCATCCCTCTCTCCAGCATCACTTTCCAGCTCTTCCTGGGGCATCCCAGGGTGTTCCCAGGGCAGATGGGATATGTAATTCTTTCAAAGATTTCTCCTCCCCGTTGGAAATGCCCAGAAAATCTCCAAATGAAAAGGCCTGGGAGGCATCGTTATCAGATGCCCGAAACAGCTGGCTGATTTTGACGTGAAGGAGCAGCAACTCGACTCCAAGCTCCCTCTGGATGTCCAAGCTCCTCACCCTATCTCTGAGGCTGAGCCCAGCCACCATGCAAAGGAAACTCAATTCAGCCACTTGCATTCACGATCTTATTCTTTTGGTCACTACCCAGAGCTCATGACCATAGATGAGGGTTGGAATGAAGATGGACTGGTAACTTTAGAGCTTTGCCTATTGGCTCAGCTCCTTCTTCACCACAGTGGTCCGGTACAAGGTCCACACTATTGCTGAGGCTGCAATGATCCATCTGTCCATCTCCTGCTCCATCTTACCCTCACTTGTGATACTTGAATTCCTTCACCACCCCCAACCCGGAGGGCAAGATCTTTACTACAATTTAGTCAGTAATACAATTACAATCTAAAAGCAAACTGTAGCTGTGAATGGATCCAAAAACAAATGACAATGAGTGCTTCATTTAATTTCAGCTGTCACCCTACATCAGCTTTAGCACTTAACACCAGCTTTACACGTGTGCAGTCACACTGGTTAGACAGAAATCAACCCCCCCCCCAATTCTCCATTCTCCATATTTACATAACATTAGCTGCTGACCATCACTGCAGAGTTGGCAACACTGTCCACAAACTGATTACTGTGCTGTGAGGCTCTCACGTTTAGCTATGAAAAGAGGCAATCATCTCTCTAGCGGTAAACCATTAGATTGTTCCAAAGTCTATTTTCCAGCATTAATTATTTACCCTGTTCACTGAAGGCTTTACCTGAAAACATGCTTTTTTCCCTTCTAGTAGGAACACAGTTAGTCAAGAAAACAATCAGTTTCAGTTTTCTTATGACAGCCTTTGATTATACTCATCAAACAAACTACTCCTATGTTTAGCGAAGGACTACAGAACAAGAAGTGGTCAAGCAACACCTAATATCCTTCAACATTATTGGATTTTAACCATTTCAGAACTACCCAACAGATTTATCCACACTCAAAAAAACATTTAGGCCAGTCAACAAGCCCTCCAAATTACAAGACAAAATACGCTGCCCATGCATTGTTAATGATGCACCACTTGGCAAGACATTCAGTGCCACCCAAAACTGTTCGTGATCATTGCAGAAAACAAATCTGTTAATCTACCATTACGGTCTGGTTAGGTTTAGGGAAAGGTCATGGTTTGAGTGAAAATACAAATACAATCCTACAAGGTAAAGTTTAGGAGACAAGAGATAATAGCAACTGAGAAATCATATGGAGGGAGTGGTGTGGTACCCCCCTTGCTTTGAAATCCATGATCTGAACATACTGTTCTTTGCTGTATAAAATAGATGTTGATGTTGATGATGATAGATGTAGATGTTGAAAGAACATGTTTCAGTACTGTTAATGCCATGTGACAGCATTAACAGCGTGAATCCTGTTCTAGCATGGGAGAAAGTTTGGGCAGGGGAAAGGAGCAACTGTCACATGCTGGGGCTTGACCCAGCCTATGTTTTATATGGATGTAAAATCTGACATATTAGGCTTAATAGCCACCTTACCCCATTCAATAGCATGTACAACTGATCTATGAAAAGGCAAACAATCTTAATATCCACAATAAATCTAGAATAGCACAGACAATTCAAAATATTTCAAAATGAACATAAATAGCCCTTTATCTCATAGGTATGCTCTTAAAGTCCTTGTCTGCTGGAGCAAGGACATTCATGAAAGACTGCTACAGTAAAACAGCCCTTATTAATAGTCATAATCGGAACTTCTAAAGCTCTAACTTTTAGATGATTGTATCAATGGAAATGATTTCTTAAGAGAAGCAGGAGTCCTGAGAAAAAAACTTACAAAGGTGTCCTGCTGCTCATGAACAGCACTTGCAGAAAACACAAACTTCCCCAAAATTTCCAAATGGTAACCACAGCATAATATTCAGTATCCCACTGAGTTGTGAATAAGCCAATGGTCTGTCTTGCAAGTCTTGTAACTGCTTTTGAGAAATGTTTTTTGTCCTATCCTTAGCCATGAAAAAAGAACAGAAAATAAATCCAATCTAGGAATCATCTGTGCTTCTGCCTCCAGCAGAAATTGTGAAATTCTTAAATCAGCATGTCTACTGATGAAAGAGAGTCTTGGAAAAGAAAAAAACAGACTGAACAATCTTTCTGCGGAAGCCTAGAACAAAACATTCTTACCCTCTTAGTAGGAATGGAATGGAGACCAAAAGACAATGTTGTTTTGATCTATATCTGTATTTGTGCTCTGATACATACAACGTGATCCTTTGTTTGTGACTGTTATTGCTCCTGGAGGAATGCATGCATTATTTTTCCAGCAGTGAAAATGCCAAAGTAAACATCCTGCCACAGAACACAGACGTCGTACACATAAGGTGCAATACTCAAATGAGCAAAAGGCCAGCACTGATCTATATTATTAACAAATCACATGAAAAGACCAAAACTAACTAGTGTCTCTCAACACTACTGAACATATAGTGAAGTTTCTGGCAAACATATACTCAACAGGAGTGCAGTTGTTGGGGACAATTTTCAAATGAGGATTAATTAACACATTCGGTGCACTGGGGAATATTCATGGCATCAGGATGGTGTAAGTGGGAGAGGCTCAAAAAAAAAAAAACAAACAAACAGTCGAGGCCATGTTCACGGTAATACATGAATAGTAATCTTTAAACTCTTTGTTTGCCTCTATGTGAAAGTAGTAACACATTGGCCATAAAAGCCTCGTTCTGCAGCTTGTTTTGGAGTTCTTCTGCCCTGAGGTGACTTAAAAAAGATAGACGATTGCAGCTTTAAATAACGCGCAATGCAGTTGCCGTTGCTTGTTTTCCCTCTCCCTCACTCATTGTCTCTTCCATGTGTCCTTCTCTCCCTCTCTCTCACACCTCCAATACAGAATTTCCTATTTTCTCTTACCCATTCCAAGTCTCTGCCCCCACATCTGGTTTAGCTATGGCTTGACAGGCTCAACATATCCATAGATACTAAGAGACGGAGAAGCAATTAGAGGCAAAATTAAACATCTTATCTTTTGTATACGTGCATGATGTGTCAGTCCTATTCCATTCTCCTGTATGTTATGCATCCAATCTGTAAATACTTGCAAGTTAAATTTAAATGTCCGCTTTGATTTCAGGCATTAGGTATGGAGGAGTGATATTTTTTCACACTCATTAACACATGGAACAGCTTGTTCATCTCATTTTCACAGAAAAAGACATAAAAAGGCTCATGTATGGCGTGAATCAGCCACATATGACATGTGCGTCACTCCGGGAAGGGATGACATTGTAGGGTTGGTGGTGTGTAAGAATGCTTGTCACTGCAAGCAAAAGATGTTTGCAGGCTTGTCAGGACATATGACACATTGGAGCACAGTTTTACCACAGGCCCGAGTTAAGCTGCCACACATAGAATAAACATAGACAAGTTCTGAAGGTACGCCTAAGGTTATAAAGTCTGATCTGTACCCGTCCTGCTCTGGTTTAGTTGTTACTGATTGCTGTGACTCACAGATTGACATACATAGATAAGGTGAATGTTTTATTCATTTGTACCCCATCAAATCAGCCTCAATCACAGAATGAGCCAAATGTTTATATACAAGGGGGGTCATTTGATTAGCTGCTTACATATCTGCAGACTGTAACCATGTAACTGGAGCATAATTCGGAAATTCTCCTTTTATTTGGATTGAGAGCAAGAAAAGTCGCATGGACAGGGTGTCATACAAAGGCACACACATCCACTGATCAGCCACAGCATTAAAAAGTAACTGGTTTTAATTTTGTGGCTGGATGGTGCACATATACACAGGTTTTACATTAAGTAGATGGACTGACTGTGCTCTTTTGACTGGACCGGCAATGCTTCTTATCACGTCATCACCTTACATGTCCTGCTGCTAGTGTGCTTGTGTTTGTGTAATGAAGTAGTCTTTTTTAGTGTGCATGTGTGCACTCATGCTGTTTTGTTACTAAAGCCGTAGGCTGTGAATAGCCCCCCCTCCCACCTCTCTTTTGGATAGAAGCCTCATAGAGGAGCTTTCATGCCGTGTCATGTTTAGCTCCCAGTTTTTTAAAATCATTATACTTGTAGAATAAAATGTCTTTGCAATCACTGGACTGCTTTAGTTGATGATGTACCATTAAGCTATATAGAGAGAACACATTGTACTCTCACTAATGCATTTCATACATTAACATAATATTCCATTTCCTGTATGGACTGGATGATATAGAATGGATATTGGACAACATTATGTTTTCTTTGGCTTAGCGATCCATAGAAGATTTCCATAATGGATTTGAACTATAAGATAACTACTATTGTTGCCATTTTCATGCACTGTTAGACCTGGAATGTTGTGACAATGTTAGCTCTTTGGTTATGCCACAGCCAGCTGGTGATCTACCTACCTACCTACCTAACTTCCAAACTACCTTTCTATCTATCTATCTATGACACCTGTGTGTGATGTGAGGGGCTATCAGTAATGTTGTACCATTATTACCCAACTCTGCAGTTCATGACAGCTCTATGGAGGTTTGTAACCTCTTTCATCTCATTGTTGTGGTTCCACGGCACACGACTTTACTGTGTTGGTGCCATTTCCAGCTGTACCAGGCAGCTTTTATAAGGGAAAAAAACTCTGATAACCTGACTGTAGACTGGCCTGCACTGAAAAGCAGACAGACAAAACTATCAAGTAGCTGGTGAACATGGTGGAGCATTGGGTTTGGATTTTAAAAAGATGTAAACAGAGTTAAAACAAGATTGAATGTGGAGTGAATTAGACAACCAGAAACACCGCTCCAAATAAATGCTAATGTTGCTCTGGATCTGCTAAATATAAACAGATTGATTTGCTGACACATGCAGTATACTAAGGTGGTAATACATCAATGTTGTGTTAAGAGCTCGCTCTGCTGCCCATATGGCCAAAGAATCTGTTAATGATGTTTTAACTATAACCTTAAATGATTTCTAGCATTTTGCACCTTTCACCATATCACATTTTTTTCCTATAAATTATGACCTAAGAAAAGCAGATTTGTCATTCATCCATCTTTTCTTTGCCCTTTGCCAGATTCTTACATCCATCCCTTTTTCTAAATTAAACAACAGGCTACACACTGTATCCTGAGGCAGCTCTAGTGATGCAATGTCAGGAATAAAACTCAACCGTGAATGTGTTTGCCACTGTAGGGAATTTATAGTATACTTCAAAAACATACCAAAATGAATTGTGGATTTTATGATGTAAGTCTAGATTCTACATGCTAAGAGCCTTTCTTCTCCTCTTTCTCAATAAAATAAGAGTCACAAAAAAATAAACACTGTTTTAGATGTCCTTATTTATTTATTTATTTTAATTTTGAATATTATATCAGAAAAAAGATTGCATGCAAGAAATCAGTTCATACTATTTTTTGTCTAATATGAAAAATGCATAACTAAACATATAACCCAGTATGTGTCTTTTCAGTCACAAGAAAATTTGTAATGGTTAACTATAGACTACGTAAGGCATGATAATGGCTTGCTGTTACACTTTTTTATAAATTTGTTTGGAAAATGTTTCTATCACTAGCTGGCTAATTGTCAGCACTGCTGTGAAGCATATCACACCAATGCTAGCATGGGGTAATGGTTGTGGTTAGATTGTTTTGTTGCTGCTTCATGTACCCATGGTAACTTTATTCAGTTGTGCTTCTTCTTGTGGGTTTAGTCGCCTCTCTCACTTGATCTCGTAGCACCTTTCAGACTGAGAAAGAGAAGGGGTAGGGTGAGGTTTGTGGCTGAACAGAGGCAGTATGTGTGGCAGATGACGCATTTCTTTTGGTCTGAGATGCTGGTGGTCTAGTGCAGTGTCTAGTGGCAGTGACAATTGTTGACTGGACCTTTAATATTGCCCAAAATCACAAATTCAAATCAAAGGGCGTCCAATCTACCATGAAGACCTGGAGAGAGGTAGAGCTACACATAAGCACAATTGGAAAAATCCAAGGACACCATTCACACAAAGGGAGAAGACAGAAGGTCAGAAATGCCAGAGGGAGAACAGAGTTTAAAAACAGAACATTCATTCCAAAACAACATATTTTGGAACTGCAAGTGTTTGGTAGAGGCCTAAAGATTACCGAGGGAGACAAAACTAAAGAATGAGTGTGGAAAGAGACGTGTCAAACCTCCAGAGAAACAGCACATTTCTATCATTAATCATATAAGTGTATGCAATTATCTCTAATGAGGCACACAAGAAGGGCCACAACATACTCTTCTTGTAAAAACCCACTGGGGTATATGGTCATCCTCCAGAAACACTAACTGGATTTGTAGATGCTGGTCTGTTGATGAAAGACAAATGTAGTGCTAGAGAGAACCGCTGGTTCTGATGATTTAGATCTCTGAAGTGATGACATTATAGGCGGATTCATTTGAATGCTGGAGAAACACATGTCATAAAAAAGGCTTTTATTTGTGTGCACAACTCCTAACTGTGACACATCACACTTGTAAGTGCCACTCACAATGTCACAAATAAATGCACCGTGTTGCCAGAGCATAAAACCCCAACACTGTAAATGTTATGGCATATGCTCAATCGTCCATATAAGCCAACGTGCTATTTTGGAAGATGTTTTTGATTTAATTTTGTTTGGCATCACTGATTTCCATCTTGTGATGCCACTTGCTGTGAGTCTTCTGAGTCATATCCTCATGAAACAGGCTCCTTAGTATTATTATTAGTCTGTGCATTTTGCTTAGCTGAATACAGACAACACTGAAACCTTAACAACAAAAACAGTACTTTTTAGTCTTTATAGGAAGTCATTATTTTGGGGATCCAAACTATTTTTCCACATTTTGTTTGTGTTCACTTGTGAAGTTATTCTCAAAAAAGTTTTTTTTTTTTTTTTTGAGAAATACATATATGCTCCATTGGACTTCTGTAATTGCTGGATTTCAGCCGATGACATTCATCATTGTTCTGATGGAGATTCCTCCTTTTACACACCTACAGACAGTTTGTAACATCTGGTTTCATTCATATTATTTATTCTCTTCTAGGTTTTTTTTAAAAATGTAAATAATCTCAGCAGGTGCCACTGAAAAAAAAAATGTGCGAGACTTTTTATTTGCTACTCACTAAAAGACACTTTTATTTCATTATCCTGACACCTTTAGCACACAAAATACTGAATTCTGCATTTATATTGAAATGTGTCTTAATTTTTCTGTAGTTGAATTTACAATATTGACTCTTCTTTTTGCATAAGTTTTACAAAGTTCTCACAGTGTTTTTTTTTTTTTTTTTCTTTTACCTTTCAGTTATACGGTGAGTAAGTGAAGTGAAAACCCTGCAATGTGTAATTCCCATGAGCACTTACCACTGTGTCTTCTCTGGAGTTTAGCTGTGCCCATGGATTTAATTTCATTTCCTTTATTTTTTGTAAGTAGCCATACAAACACACCCCAACTTAAAATACAACATAAAACATGAAATACCACATATACAACATCAGCAATTTGAGCTTCAAGTCCTGTCAAGAAAAACAAGTATGTCCCATTTACCACTTTCTTTATGATGCCCCTAATATTATCAATGGATATAAATTCTAATTTTAGGTTGTTCTGTAGATTATAGAGAATACAGAGGTAAGCTCGAAGTTTACTCACTATTACTTTGTAGATATAAATATACCAATGCCATTGTCTGTAAGTGGTCAATGATGTCCAGCCCACCAGCTCACAAAGAGTGCAATGGTGAGTAAGAGACTTTTCATTAGTGATAAATGCATGGTACACTGAATCAAGGCTTCATAACACAGACGTGGCTGCATTCATATATATACAAGGGCACCCTTTTCAATGGATTTACCATCAGATGTAAAAATGCTAAAATCATTAAGCGACTGTGTATGAACTTTTGAAAACACCATGAACTTTGTTTTCTGGACATTTAAAACCAATTTCAAACTGTGCAGAATAGTTTATAATGACTGTAAAGCATGGTTTCATGAGGAAGCCAACCAACACAATGTATGACAATGCTATTTCATGAAAAAGTGTGCCGTCCTATATAACATTTTAAAAGTGGAATACAAGGTATGTTTGGGAAAAGTTTGTGAGAAAGCAGCATTTTTTTCCCTGTTAAACATGAGATTTAATAGAACATCTCTCATGGAACAGTAATACACGTTCTTCATCTTTTGTTTGAAGTTTTCAGAGTTGTACACACACACACTCACACACACAAGTATGCCTTTTTTGTCACTTGTGGGGACTCACTTTCATTGCTAATTTCAACCTAAGCTTATTTCCACTTTTGAACTCAAAAACAAACATGAAAAAGTTCTAAAAAGGTGTGGGCACCTGTTTTTTTGTCCTCAGGTGGGATGTTAAGCTTCACAGTGCGGCTCTCTGAACAGATTACATCATTAGTACAAGTACATTCACATGCATAGTGACAATGTGTCTCACTTGCACCTGGACTGTATTACACCAGAGAGTTGACTAAAACCTCACCACAAAACCCAGCTGAAAACTGCTTTGAATCCAGTTGAAAGAATCTCTCAGTTTCTAGGTCATCAGTTCCCCACGGGGCCTCTGTGTAACCGGTGAAAGAACACAAAAAACATCACTGTTAATGCAACCAGTGATGCAGATGAAAAGACACATGCAGGACAAACAGGACGTGGCTCATGCTTACTGCAAAGAGAGGCTTTATTGTTTCTCCAAATCCTGGAAATGAGTTTAATGCAAGAACAATGGCTGTTTTCGCGCTGCATCTTATCTACAGACTTTGTTAATATTTTGAGCAACGCTGTAACGCTCAGGAGATCCCACAGAGTTGTAGTCAGGGTTTTTAAATACATTGCATATCTTGTATTACTGAGACTGATTCCACATAGTCCGATCATTCTTCTCCCAAGCTCCACCCAGTTAGATGTGCCCAAAATACCTACAAAAGGAGGTGTCCAACATGCCTAAGCCATCTCATCTTGTTCAATGTGAAAGAGCAGTGGAATAAATCTCAATCATATATGTAATTTTTCGGCCCTTATTTTGCTCGCTAATGCTGACATCAACAGCAGCTATGTGTGAGAGTCACAAGCTAATCCATACTGTTGGCGAATGTTCTGCTCCTTATGCATCAGTCCTTATGCGGGTCAAAAGTTGAAAGAGACCTCAGAGTCTTTTCTATTATGTCACAGGGAGGGACCAGCTCGGTTGAACTAAACTTTCAAATTCATGCAAATGGAAACAAGCTACATTTGAGCAGAAAAACCCAAAACAAAACACCCTCGCTTCACAACTCTAAAAACAGCAGATGGCTTCAATGTTTTTCTGTGAAAATATTACTGGACAGCAAAGACATGGTGATTACAAAATTAGAAAATTAGAAAACATTGAGATTCTGGTGACAAAGAATTAAAATGAATTAATACAGTAATGCAAAACTGGATTCACAAAAGTATAGTGTAGCTGTGAAATTAGTTACTTTGTCTCTCATGCCAAGTTATCACCAGCCAAACATTAACAATAAATCTCCATAGTAAGCAACACAACAATTAATCTATGAAACGGACAGCTAGTACTATAGAGGCTAGCCTGGTTAGCACAACACTGATCGCAGAAAAACTAGATGAACAAATGACGAATCAGCAATCACAAAAAAAAGCCGTAATGCAAATGTACCTACAGATAATGCTCCAGCAAAAGGCTTTTGAGGAGTAGATTACAGGTGCACTTCAGTATTGGCTTGATCACAGATCTTACAAATTAGTGGATGCAACAATGTCAGTAAAACAGCAACTGCTATGGAGCCGTGCCAGCAGCGGTTTCTATAGCAACAGTATCTTCAACTGAAACCAACCCTCCGTTGGCAGAACAGGCTGAGTGGCTCGGGAGCACTCGTCTGTCAGGATATCACAGTAATTTAAAGTGAGCTGAGGCTGTTCTGAAGAAATGAGTATTATCCTACTGTGCTCCTTTGAATGACAAGTTATAAAGTTAACACTTTTTTTTGTGTTAGTAACTTTGTAAATCTGTACAGTCTTCTAATTAAAAAAAAAAAAAAAAACTTACACAACAAATGATGAACTATTAGCTATATACAGTATCAAGACATTTTTACAGATACTAATAACCTCCCAATGATGATTTCCTAATGGTACATCTCTAGCTGGGGTGATTTGGATGTATACTCTGCTCCCCTTTCTGTGCAGCAGCCTCTCTGTGCATTACCCATGATTCCACAGGTCTGCAAGCTTGGTTTGTTGATTGCTAATAGGTAAACACATCAAGCATACAACTGCAGCTCTGGCTTTTTCCCAATGAAAATTGGTACAGCCTCTGGCCATTTAGAAAAGAAATATTACGCCAGTGTTTATTATTATTTATTGTTCACCCACTCCGCAGTAAATGTTAACAAGATTTTCAATTTGATGTCTGGCTGTGGAAGTACCAGAAAATGACTAATGAGTAAAGTGAAGCTAATCAAGAGAAACACCATCAACCTTGAAAAGAGTGCAATTCTAATTTGAAGCCAGTTCAAATGCGTTTGTTGAGCTTTGTTGATAACCACTTCATTAATCGTGCAATGTTCCTAAGGTTATCTTTTTTGTAAATTGTCTGCAACTTTCTAGTTACGTCTACTCTAAGAACAGAATCATTTTGGCATGGAGTGGATGAGTCTCTAACCTGTAGATGTGTTCATGTGGGTGTGAATACTGTGTGGCATGAATCTGTTGGCATACGTTCTTGTCTTCTTTCTCTCATCCTAGTGTGTCATAGGTGAGACCTTGTGGGTAATGAGGCCCTTATTTGTAATGTGGGAGGCACCATTGGCTTAAGAAAATGAAAGGTCAGGCTTCGAGAGCTGCCACATACTTGTAAAAAGGTCAGACTCTACACTGGGGCATTCTTCAGAACAAAATCTTTGCAGGTTTTGAAAAAGATACATACTTATGTGGAGTGGGTTTGCTAGAGTTTTTTTGTGTTTGTGATTGTTTGCACTATGTGGTATTTGATTGATGAACAATTTTGTCTTGTGCCTGTGGTGGATGTCAGATAGGAATGCAAAAAAGATGACCTTTATCTTTATAGAATACTGTCGTCAGAGACACCCTTGCATGTTTATGGTTGCCAGCCATTAAACAAACAGAGTGGAGTGATGAAATCTCCAGTGTTTATCACAAAGGCAAAATCAATCATCTAGTTAATAACGATAAATTAGTAATAGGAACAGCCACAGAGCCGACATTCTCAGTAGGCTACGTCGTAATAGTAAATGCCATTGACCAACGTTAGCAATATTAGCATGTAAGCAAAAGTAGCATGTCAACAAACTTCAGACAATTTAGCTGTAACATCAGTCAGTATTTATGCAAGAATTCAATGAATGAATGGAGAATATGGTAATATTGTATCTGTGATATGACATTTAGACTGAGCATCAACTTAGCTAAGCCTTAAGGATATATATAATTGGTTATAATGCAGCGACCATGGAGGTCTTACAGAGGAGGCATTCATGGATCCAGAGAGTCAAGACTTTGTTCACTCATTTTTCACTTATTCACTTATTAAACCTGCCTTCTGTTGGCAAACCATTAAAATAAATCGAGAAGGCATCCGGTTGATCCATATTCCTCTGTAAATTGTTTACTATCTATTTCTGCCGCTAGTTTGGCTATGCCCACAACACGTGCCATTGCTGTTTACAAAAACAAAACAGGCCTATATGCTGTTACCTTGAAGCTCGTCTTGGAAACAAAAGCTGGTAGCTACAGTGCTAGTCTCATAAATAATGCATGCCTGAAGACATCATTGTTAAAGTTTGTATCAACTCAGATGATGTCTTTGGGAAGATACAGTATTTGGCCCAGTGTTTGTTTGTGTCAATGAAGCAGGACAACACTGTCGTGTTTTTTTATTTGTCATACTGTATATTTGTAGGTAGACAAGAGTACATTCACACTGACAGGTATTCTTAGCTGCTGTCACCTTTAGTTGCTTTTATAACTTACAAAACACCCTCTAATTTCCCAGGGTGACATTCAGAAGTGTACTTAAGGCCTCCACTAACACAAAAGACTGCAGTAAATGGGGCTTTTGAAATACAGCTAGGACTGTAGCTTCAGCATGCTTTCTTGAAAAGCTGTTTGCTGGTTCTCTAGGAAAGGACACAAAACTTAAGAGTCTTTTCATGATTTCTCACTGCACATTTTTAAACTAGAGCTCGACCAATAAATCAACCGAATCAGGAGATACAAGATTATTGCAGATATGTCAGAATTGGTGTACATGTCAGTCAATGAGACATTTCAGTGCAGATATACAGAGTGTAGAGTATCGATATAGAGAATTGATAATAATTATTATAATTATAAATATTATTAATAATTATTCATTTATCAGTTGTTTGATGTCAGACAATAGTTAAAAATGCCTATCACAATTTTCAAGAACCAAAGGGGATTTATTCAAATTGTGTATACTGTCTGATCAACAGTCCAGTATTTAAGCACAATTTGTTTATTGTTATATAAGACAAAGAAAAACAGTGACTCCCTGCATATGACCAGCTGGAGCAAGGAAATGTTTGTGTTTTTTGCCTCGAAAAGGATTTTGATAATTGATTAATTCATTAATCACATAATCATTTCAGCTCTAGGTAAGATTGTTTCCACAACTACAGTAGTTAATTTGAAGAATAGGGTTTTCCATGGAAAACATACAATCTAATTATTAATGGAGGAATCTTTATCTGTCTTTCAATTTTCTCAACAACGGCTCATCTGATTGACTTCAAACTTGGTAGGTGTATTGCTGAGGACTTGAGGAAGTGAAATGTGACGGTTTTTGGATGAGCGGTTTTTCGAGAAACATCAAAAGAGAGACATTAGACAGCAGTCTGTGACTCTTTGAAGGCTGGGGTATCTGAAGGTTATGACTACAGCATGTCGCAAACATGGCAGCCTCAAAAGTTAAAGTGTGTATTCCCTGGAAACAAGCTGCAGCTATAGAATCTTGTTCAGGATCAAATGAAGTGTGGGAGACCCACGATCTGCAATTTGGCAACAGCTTATCATAGCAGTACAACTGATTACTATGTGAAAATAAGATGATGATAAAAAAATGATTCAATAAAATATTTTACTATGAATGACATAACCAGCACCTTTTGAACTGGCAATACGCTACTACCCATAAATCAAGCACAGCATAAAGATGCCAGTTTAAATAACAGGAATATGTTGGCACCAAAGGACTTTTGACAGTTTATTCTAACAGCAGAGTTAAGCCAATATGATGGATTTACTTTCCCCACAACTGTTCAATAATATGTTGTCAAGAGTTAATCCCTCAAAAATATGGAAAAGTAAAATAGAGAAGGTAACTTATGACACACTGTGAACTGTGTCAATTGTGAGGTTGATGATTCTTATTAGCAGTCACTGAAAAGAGATCTGCTGGCAGGCAGTCTTGTATAATGCCCTCCATTCCGAACCTTATCAGACACACATTCAAACAGGTATGCAGAGGGTGTGCGTGGAGAGAAATTGTAAGTTCCCCAAGCCCTCGAGATCTTTCATGGAGTTTCCAAACCCTTATTCTTTCTGCCATGATGGATTCAGTGTATTAATAATAGACAAGGCCACTATTATTCTGGGATATCCAATTTAAAGTGATGAAAAAGTAATACACTGAAGCTTGAGTGAAATGAGAAATTGGAGAAAAGAGATATAAAGGGGTTTCTTAGAACGGGGAGATGTGCAGAATATCATATTAGGCCCGTGTAAATTACTCCTGTGCAATTTACTAAGTGCTCACAGTATTGAAAGCCTTGGCTGGATTCCTGGGACCAGATACATAAAATTTTATAGATTCATGTCTTAAAGACCGTGTATGCACAAAAGTAGAAATATGCAATTTGCGCCAGATTTATGAACCTCTGTATACGCATTGTTCTTCATCAAACATCTTGGGTATTGTGAAAATATACACACTTGCACAAGCCTAATGACAGTTCACAACCCCACAGACTTGGAAGTAGCTAAATATGCTCCGCAAGCCACCATCACCACCACCACGACTCTCTACATTAGTTATTTGTTTTGACAATGTGATGATTGTTCGGAGCTTAGTGAACATTCAAAGTCAACTGGGGAGAAGTGGAAGTGCTGCAGAAATGGTTTCTTTTGATGAGTAACTTCTTGGCTAACATAGTCAAGAAAGTGTTATGGATAAAAATGCTGGTGAGCATCTGAGTAAACTCCATCTGCTGATGAAGACTTTGCTATGTGGCTAAAAGCTCAAGGAAAAGCTAATTGGACTTTTGGCTGGGGTTGTTTAGTTGGATGTACTTTTTCTGTTTTATACTAATCCCTCTACGGAAAATGGCACATGCATAATTTTGAGTGCATGCATATTTACACCTGCTAAAGAAACCTGGAGATGATGTCAGCAACAAAGCAATTGTTAGGTCATATCCTGCAAATCTTGTCACAGAAAAGTAGTTTTTGTGCATTTCATTCTTTCACTTGCCATGACTTGTCTAAAGACTACTGTGTGAACCGTGCTTACGAAATTCTGTTTCGCCCACAGCTATGGGTCTTACAATAAAATAATGTGAGAAATAATCAATACTGAGTTTTCATATTTGTTTTAGTACTGTTGCATGGAAGATTTAGAGAGAAATGAAGGCGCTAAAGACGGTGGAAGGAGAAAGTGACAATAAGTGATTTCTTCACTTGAAGAGATGTAAGATGATGTCTGAGAAATTAGCCAACAAGGGGGTGTATCCCAACTCATGTATTCACCTCTGTCCCACACTGGGTAGAGTAATTGAGCCTATTCATCACAATGACTGGATCAATTTACCCTATGAGGGCACTAGGCCCCTTTATACAAAATTAAGTGAATCAAATTTACCAAACTCCTCCTCTTTACTCTCTCCCATCTGCCTCTCTCCCTCTCTGTCTCCTACTCCTTTTCTCCTTATCTGTATCTTCTCTCTCCACCTTCACCCTATTCTTCTGAAAGCCTCAGGGGGAGTGAGAGCGAGCACAAAGTATGTAAAAAAAAAAAAAAAAAAAAAAAAAAAAAAAGGAGCGCTCGCTGCCAGAGAGTGATGAGAATTCCACTCCAAGCTAATGGAATACAAAGACAACGTCTCCCTAATTTTCAATCCAATTATTTTGTGATTAATGCTGTAAGGGGGTTGTTCTTCAATGTGGTCGTCACTCACTTCACCTGATTAAATAGCCGGTGCTTTGCCAAAACAATCAGAGGTAGATTTGGTGCCGCTGCGATTGTTACTCAAGTGGGGAACTGTGGAGGAGAGAATCAGGCAGATTATAATTACATTGTTATGCAGATTAGAGATATCGTCAGAGGTGGATGATCTGAGTGTGTAGGTGCATGCTGGTCCAGCTCCTCCACCTCACTCTTACTGTCTTTTTTTCATCCCCTGTGACTTATCACGATGTCAAGAAAACATTTGGATATTAGCCTGTGGAATTCTTTTTGCTAGCTGCTGCTCTTGTTGAACATATATGGGTGAGCCTTTTCAAAGATAATGATATACAAACACAACATAATGAAGCCTCCTGATGATAATATGTGGTATTGTACGGCATCCCCAATTAACATTTTCTCAAGGCCTAGCTGCGTTGAAATTGAATTTGCACAGTTGAAATCAACTTGATTTGATGTGAGTAAGAATAAAATCTGATGTTTTGCATCAGAACAGGCAAACAGCAAGTGTGTCTGTGTGAGTTTATTAGCACGGAGGTTTATGTGCACATATGGTATTTGCATTTGTATTTCCTGGTATCACAGTGTGCGTTTGTGTGTATTATTTTTGTCATGTGTATTGTATGACCTTGAGCTGTCTGGATTCACCAGATTTTCCCCACACACTAATCTATAAGCCTTTTTCCAACGCCATGTTGCCTCAAGCAACAAAATGTCATATTGACATTGTGCCATTTCCTATTCATTGATCTCCTTGATGCTGTATTGTCCAGGTGAGTTTGGGAAGGTGAGCTTAGCTCCAGCTCCAGTCTCTAATCCAAAGAGACAGGATAGATATAAACAGTGGAGGTGATCAATGAGAAATTATAGTTTAGAGGCTTTGTTTCAAAGACCAACGTTGCATTCAGGCTTCTTGGATCTGATCATAGTCTTCTGTTGCCATTCTGGATGAGGTTAGCAATTATCCCAATCAATACATCCAATTCTATACAGGTCTAGGTGTCAGTACAGCTCCATGTAGGTTTCAGATTGTTTTCTTACAGCAGAAAGACAGACAGCATGCCAAAATAACAAAGTTCCTCACAGGTCAGTGAGTGTCTCTACACCATATATTCCACAGAGAATAAAGAAGATCTGCTGGGGATATCACTTTGCCCTGTGGATGAGGGTCTTGCCCCAAATTTGAACAGTGGTACAGAGTTTTTCACCAAATTTTTGACCAGTTTTACACAACTGTGAAACATGTATTTTAAAGACATCAACATCTTATTCCAGAAACAGTGTCTTCATTACTCAGGATCACCGGTCTTCAACCTTCTTTTTGCTTGTGTCTTTGACTACTTGTGAACCCTCACCATATGGTGCATGTCTAACAGTTGTTAGCAATTCAGGCCTAAAGAGGTGAAACTATCCACCATTACAAAAGTTAGGAGCAAAAATATTACAAAATATTATGAACCTTTGGAGTCACCAATCAAAAGTTGGAAACCACTGCTCAGGTTAATTCACAGAAGTTTTTATAGAGACTGTTTCTTTAGAAAAAGTAGTTTCAAAAATAATATTGAATTTTCCAGGTTAAGGGGAGTCATGTTTGTGTGATGTATTATTTGATGCCACGTAAACCTTGTTGTTAGATACCACTATGGGTTAAAAGAGAAAATATGGTTTTGTAATTTGGATGACCTGACCCTTCAGCCACACACACACACACACACACACACACACACACACACACAAACACACAGAAGAAGTAAGAACACTGAGAATAAACAGCAAATCAACACAACACCAATCAAGAGATGCCTTACATGCCTTAGGGCTATAGTGAAGTGTCATTATATTGAGAGACCATCTAATTTTTGAGCCAGGTCTAGCCAGAAAAAGTAACAAAGAATATCAGGCTTGGCAAGGGCTTGTTGTGGCCTCAGGGCTTGTTTAAACCAATATGGTAGATTATTGTTGCTGTACTTTTTTTCCCCAGTTGGCACCTACCATTAACATCTAATTTGTATTTTAAGTTCAGTTGAATTTATCCTAAGAAAAAGGTCACTCTACCCATGAAGTACATGATATGTTTTTTTATTTTTTTATTTGGATAATTAGAAGTGGTTGCAAATGTGGCATATATAACGTACTATTGTATGGTGAGTTTACACCATCAAGAAACATTATTTTTGAGCACATTATATTTCCTGCAATAGAGAACATTTTGGAAAGTATAAATCTCATTTCAAGTTTATTTTTGAAGTAATGCACATAATGGAATGTCTTCCATGCACTCTCATTTTCTGTTGCAATAAACTATAGCTAATTCATGAATGTAACACTTAAATTAATTAACCCTGCAAAGTGCCCCCATTCTATGACTTTGTGGAGCCTTTCTTATGATTAGGCAATACAAAGCACCTGTCAGCATTTATCCACTCATTCATCACACTGCTGTTGGGTAGACTTTAATGACCTTTCATTCAGCCCATTGTGACTGAAATGTGCACCACTCCATGAATATTTCATCACAACAAGCTAGAACTTGACCATGTTTTGCACAACCCAGCACACTTCTCAGACTTTATTTCAATCATCTTGAGTTTCTGTTTTCGGTTTCTACTTTTTTTTTATTGTTGGTTGTCTGGTATGTTCCGCTGACTTGTTTTTATGCGTCATTGTTCTCTGAATAATAAGTATTCATGCACTGGTTTGGATCCAGAAACGTATTTATGGTCTTACGATTTCGGAATGATAATGATCATGCCAGATATGCGAGCATGATAACTTTAGAGCACAAGATGACAAACTGACAAACAAAAGTGCAGTGAAGTGTAATAAACAGTATAAAATTTGCTACGCTGTCATTGAAAATGAAACCAAGTAGCTCTAATTAAAAAAAAAAATCAGCCGACGCACAAAGAGAGATCTTTATTATCGGTGCCAAGTCAGGCCGGCTGTTACCTCTCGGCTGCATTGCAGATATCAAATTCATATTCTGTGGCCGAAGCTTGATCTTCCTCCTTCTCGCTGCAACAGGGCCTGAACAGAATGTAATCACGGGAGAAACAGGGGGATCAGTCTCCTGCTTGCCACTCTGTATCTCTCTGTTCCTGGCTCTCTCTGCAACAATTAATGAAAACCATTTGATGTTCGATATTAAAGTGCAAATAAAAGCATTGAAATATCAGATAGATTAAGAGCCAGAATTTTATTTTCCTTTGAAGGCAATACACTATTACTGTTGCCCTGGTGACCATTTCAGGATCATGAATCTTACAGCTCCAAAGCCACTGTCAAACATGTGTTCACACGTGGCAGGAGCTAACATAAGAAAAACCCAGAGTGCACAGTGTTATGCTCATTTTTGGCCTTTTTAACACTAAAGTATAAACCTGTCTTGTAACATCTGGCTGGAAGTGTCACATCAATTATTTTGTTTCTTTACAGATGTTCGAAGCACAAGTCTTGAGGGTTACTGTCAGAAGAACTAAGCTGCCTTCCACCTTGTCTTTCTGCTGAAATATCACCATCACGCAAGGTTGATTCTGTCCTAGAGAGCACTCAGCAGTTGCTCAAACAAGCACTGAACGCGTAGTTCAGTGTGAGGGCTAAAATCAGCCCAAGGCTGTTCTTCAGTGGGGGGCTAGGAAAATAAAAACATGAGAAACTAGGCCCTGTTTCTTCTACTATGTCTATTTCTGAATGTGTGTCTACACAACAGAGCCAGAGTGAAAACAAAAACAAAAAAATAAAAATAAAGAAAAAAAGGTGACTGACTGTGTGAGTAAGTGGCTGGGTGATCAGCCGCGCAATTGAATGAGTAATTCAACAAGAGTGTGAGCTGGGGACTGATCAGCCGACTGAGTGACAGTGAGACAGCTGACTGATTGTCTGAGTGACTGATGTCCAGGTAAAGCTTTGCTGGTTCTTAGCATACTAATCATGACATTGCACAGGCAGGGAGGGAGGATGAAAACGAGAGAGAGAGAGAGAGAGAGAGAGAGAGAAATAGAAACAGAGATGAAATAGCAGAAGGTGAGCAGAGGGGGCTGTGTGAGGCTTTGCTGGAGCGCAGTTCCAGGTTGCTCCAGATAAGACTCAAACAGGAAATTGCAATATGGAGGCGCAGTGTCTCAGGTGGAATACAAAGAGACCCTCTCTGTGTCTTTCTCTCCCTCCATAAGTCTTCAGTATAGGACAGTATGCCAGTGAAATCGCTAATGCATTTGTTCTCTGATTATTACCATTGCACTAAACTTTGTAATAGTCATATGAAACCTAATTATGAAAATAGAAGTGGAACATCGTGTGGTAATTTTACAACTATTTTTTGTTACAACACACATGAACATTTGAGTTTATATTTAAGATTGCTTAAAAAAAATGATATAAAGAGTGTTAAGGTGAAACTTTTTTTTCTGAAGTTAAATTATGTCTTTCTGCTTCTATAATGTTTCTGAGGCTTCAAAGGACATATTTTAATTCCAGCAGATCTGCAGCTTATCCAGCAGGGGGAAGTGCAGATCTCTGCTAAAAGTGACAGAAAACACAGAACACACACACACACACACAAAATCATGCATTTGTTCCATAGCTCATTTTGAGAAAGACTACTCACAACCACATGATACAGTGAAAGCCTTGAACTTGTTTTATTTATTTATTTATTTCTTGGCCAGTTTCACTGCAGACAGGAGGGAGTTTACTTTTCTCAACTGTGATGATCAAACTACACTTACATCAAAGAGAAGGTACCCACATAATCCTAATGAACTGCGGACTATCTTTTATTTTTGGCCGACCATATCCATATCATTAAGATTCACAGTGAGGGCGAGGAATCTGTGCTGGTGAAACCCAACCATTGGTGACATACACAGGCACAAGGCCAGTGTCAGCAGGTGATGACTTATTTGAGTGGGACTTTAGCCTAACCTAGCAATGTTTAGCATAGTGCACTAATGCTGCATTGCATTTACCTCCAAAGTCAGATGTGCTGGCAAGGACGTCATACTGAGTTGACTGTGAAAAGGTCTTGTCCACAGATAGATACATCACTATGTGTATGACTGATTTTGGTATATAACTACATTTATGTGCTGAGCACTAGGTAGGTTCTGTAATTTTGTTGTATGGAACAATGACATTAATGCTCTATCTATCTTACTGCAGCTTTCATCTTTGTTGACGTGCAGAGTAGTCACCTTGGATTTTGAGGTTGGGGTTGATGAGCTTCTTTCGACTTCAGGGGGCATTCCATTCGAAATTTCTGACTGTGTAGAGCCCCCAGAAAGGTAGAAATAGCCCTGCTCTTTGCACACCATGAAAATTTTTTTTTTTCTCCACAAATATAAATTGGCAACCAAACATCTTCATATCTTTAAAGCAAACCAGTTTGAAAGTCGTCAGATTCTGACGTATGTACGTATTACAGATATCCACATGATCATTCTTCCAGGGACAAATTATGTCTATTTTTTCACACTGAAATGACATACTTACAAATTGCATTTTTGATTTCTAGAGTGAACATGGATATCTGCAACATAGTTCTTACTGGGAAAAACTCCCATTTCAATTACCTGCAATGAAATTACTAGTGATGACTTAAATGAGCCATTATGGCATTTACTATAATCCCTTTGGATATCCTTAAACTGATATCTGTAATACAATTTTTACTAGTTATGAGCTCTTTTTAATTAAATAAGCAGTTGTTAAAATGTTACATTTACTTTATTTACAATATCCAAAAAAGTAGAATTTGGTCTCATTTTTATGTTCATTTTCATATAAAATATGATGCAGATTTGCAGATTTAGTGTGTATTCATGAGTGCTTGAAATAGGAAGGAGGGGCCCAAACAAGATTTTGTGAAGGGCCCCCAAAAAGGTAGATACAGCACTGCTCTTCGTTGTCATCTGTCTAATAGATAATTAAATTAAAACTCGTAAATTAAATTAAAACTCCTCTAATATTGACCATTCCTACTTGGGATTATACCACTCACTTCACACTGGTCAGTGAAGGTGAGACTCACAGGTGGCAAGCTGATTGCATCTGAGAAAGAGCAGCAGCACACACACACAGAAAGAAAGAGAGAGACAGAGAGAGAGAGAACACCAGAGATAATAATGAAAAAAAAAACACTGCCATTTGACCTGCAACACAATTTTTGTTTATAATTGATATGACTGAATGTGAAGAAATTTGTTAAAAAACAAACAAACAACAAAAACCCGTCAAAGAACCAGTCACTCTCTCTCAACTATAGAACTTTATTTTTTAGGAAACAAAATAATTTCATTAACTTATCAGCACTTCATCTGACAACACTTGGCTTTACAGAGAGGCAACAACACTGCCAGTCTCCTGGTGATTGCAGGAGTTGAGGGAGAGATTGCATGCTCAGTTATCCAAGAAGCTAAGCTATGCTAAGCAAGGCAAGGCAGGACAAACAAAGATACGGCTAAGCACTGGTTTTTTGAGCTGCCTGTTCAATAGCAGTAGTTCTCCAGGTCAAAGAGGCTGCAGGGCCTGTGACAGCATTGGTCCACAATGGATCGCTTCGCCATCATCTCCGTCTGGTCCTGGGAGGCAAACTTGGCGACCTCGTTCTCGCCACCCACTGACGCTCTTCCTGCCCTTGGAGGGAAGACACCTGCTAGGACAGACAGTTGAGGGTAAAAGTCATCATGCTGGTTTAAAGTCAGCACGCACAAAGCTTGGAGGAACTGAAATGAGGCTGGCATGCTAGTCTGCATTGTTGTGTAGTTCATTGTTGTGTAGTTTATAGACAGTCCGAGTGTAGTTTAAGTCAGATTGTAGCTCTTTGGGAAGAAGACCCTTTTTATTATTGTCTGGCCTAAATGACCTTGCATCACTGGCGCTATACTATTTGGTGCTGTGAAGTGTTTTGCAGTTAGCAGTCTCACCCGGCGCAGGGTTGGCGTCTGTCCTGGGCATGTAGACAAAACCTCTGTCCCCGCAGATCAGGTGAAGGGCATCGACGAGGTGGGAGCCACACAGGTACTGTGAGGCAATGGCTTGGGAGCCCGGGCACGACATGACCAGTAAGACCAGCAGAGAAGCAGTTTGGAGCCACAGAGCCGCCATAATGGAGAAGTGCTGCCCACACAGACATGTTTGAGTAAAGAAGCAGAAGCAGGAAAGCTATCTACATGTTAATGATGCATGAGCAAAAAACGAGGTAGAATAAAGGAGTGAAGTGAGTAAAGGAAGGTGGATGAAAAGAGGAGGTCAAAGATAGAATTTGATAGAAGAAAATGGGAGTAGTAGAGGAAGAGCACAGCTTTTTGAGAAAGAAAAGGAGGAGAAATGGCAGGGAAAGTACAGAAGAAAAGATATGGAGGAGTAAATAAAAGAAGGGAAGTAAATGAGGAAGATAACAGCTCACCTAGAGTTGGAAGGAAGGAGATGGACGAGATGTGCAGGAGCAGTATTAGAGCTGGTTGGTGTGACGCTGACCTGAGGGGCTCCTCTCCATTAATACTCCCGCCACCACCTGGACACGCCCACCTCTGTGTTTGTGTGTACATGTGTGTAGACAGATGAATTAGTGTCAAACTTGCCAGTCAGCAGACATTATGTGACAGTTTAGTTCTGACTGACTGGTTTGCCGCAAAAAACATTACAGCACTTAGTAAAGCAAACCGAGCTAATGAGCCAACATGATCTGACCATCTCTTACTGAGAAACACTCATCACCTACAAGCCTTCTGGTTTTTTGTTTTTTTTTTGCTGAACAGCAGCCCACCAATTATTCAATGTGTTGTTCAAAACATAGGCATAGGGCCCTCAAGGCAGTTTATTCCAGGATACATCATTATCCTATTTTCAAGTGTCAGTGCTCCTGAAAAAAAAACAACTTAATCACAATTGTGTTATTAAAATGTAATTATTTATTTTTTAAAACTTTCTGAATGGGGCTATCCAAACTTCATTGAGTGCTTCCTCCGTCTGTCTCGCGTGTCTAATGATGTGGCACTACATGATGCATCAGGTGTGTGTTGCACTTTAGATTCCTTCATTAAAGAAATTGATCACTTCAAATTGCAAATAATTTTCCCAAATACATAATGCCTGCACTTAACATGCTTATATTAAATGGAAAGAGGTACAGTATGTGAACAAAAAAATATTCAATGCTGCTACAGCATTTTCCGATCTTGACCTGGAAGGCTTTCCCCGAGATTTCGTGAAACTGGCTGTGGGCATCTGCTCCCATTCAGCAACAAGAGTATTAGTGAGCTTGGCCACTGATGTTGGGTGATAAGGCCTGGCTCACAGTTGGTGTAACAAATCATCCAAAAGGTTTTAGATGGGATTGATGTCAGGGCTCTGTGCAGCCCAGTCAAGTTCTTCCGCACCAAACTGGGAACTATTTGTGAACTTACGGGTATTGTCATTTTGAAACAAGACAGGGCCCAGCCCAGCTGTTGCCACAAAACTGGGTGAACCTTTTTTGTTTTTTTTATATAATTTGATGCTGTAGAGTTCAGATTTATATTAATTGCAATGAAGGGATCTAGCCCAAACCATTAAAATCAGCCCCAGGTCATTATCTCTCCTTCACCACTCTTTGTAGTTGGCACGCATAACATTCTCCTGGCATTCACCAAACCGACATTAGACTGGCAGATAGTGAAAGTCACTCAGCTCTTCAGTACAACCCATTCCACTGCTAAGGTTTGTCAGTGGAGAGTACATGGCAGTATGCTTAAAGGGATGTCCACATAAAGCTTGCTTACCACAAAGGTAAAGAATAAAACTCTTTTGCAACATTTCTTTTATCAAAATCAGTATCAGTATTTAGACCTACAGTATATTGACCTTATTATTCCTTAAGTAACTTTTGCCCTCGCAGCCCAGATCTTTACATAATCGTTGGGGGTTATTAAATGTTAATAGAGCATGTAATGCTAAAAACAAGCAGTGATTATTTCAGTATTGCTGGGCCTGGAGCTTGTTGTCGCTAAGCAATAAAGTAGGCACAAGACTGAACAAGTCTAACTGATAGATACATAAATGGGTAGATTAACTTACACTGCATATGGCTAGAATAAAGATAGATAAACTTTGCTTGCCAGAACTTTACTTAAAAAGGCACTTCACCGAGTGAGGCTATTGGCAGATGACTTAACTTGTAGTCATCAGATGGAGGGTAGGTTTTGTAGTTATCATCCTACCTGATTAAAATATAAACTGCACAATACTGTGGCAGACACACGTTTTTGCTCACCAGGGGTATATAAACTGTTAACTTCAATCTTTATCATGGTACAATATAAGTCATGCTGTGGATATGGAGTACTATCCATATGAGTTTCTCTGCCATTGCTTTTGGACTACTGCCTCCTGGGACTCTAGATCCACCCAAGTGTCACTGCTGAGGCAGCAGGATCAAGTATGACACTATCATATTGTAACTGACAGCACATCCTAAGGTAGACCCACCCTGCTATAGCAAATATGGGTTGAGAATTGCCTGAAAACTCTGGGAACTTGAGGGACCCTTATATTAAAAGACTTCTACACAGAAGAGTCAACAACTTTGTAGTAAACATCTTTTCTCATGTATGGTCAATAAGAAATGTATTTACATAACATGTATGTACATATAATACACAGGCAGAGATATGGAAATGCACACGCTGGCAAATGTGGAATACTAAAGCGATAACCATGTCAATAATTGTCATGACACGATTACAATACAATGGTGGGAGCACAAGGGAGTGATCAATAACTGAACCAACTTTATGATGGGGACATGGATTCCACAGAGGTAATACACTTCATTTAATAATTCCATTAAAGGAGCTATTTGCACATTTTGCTATTGCTGCACAACAAACGTTAACATTAATAGCGGTTTACTTACCAGGCTAGAAGAAATGTTGCGAGTTCACCATCAAGATGAAGGTTCAGAAGGTTCTTGAAAATGCAACGACTGAGGCTCTTGTCAAGCAACAATCACCACCATCCTTTCCCGATAAGGAACCATGTTCTGCAGCAGAGAAAATACTAATAGCCAACAAATATATATGCAGTGCTTATATGATAGCCTGCAGTGAAACACTCTCCTGCTACTGAGGCAGGGGTCCACCATGTAGGTTAACTGATGGCAGAGGTTGGTGATCCCTTGGAGCTCTCAGCAGGCTGCAAACTGCTAAGTTTTTGTCATCCAGGCAGGCAAAGTCATTGGTAGGATGTTGCTGGTAAAAGCAGCTTTTAGGTTATATGTTGCGGTATGTAATGCTATAACATTTATAGCTGAGTTTCTCTGCTCCTGTGTGCCATTTATACCTTTTAAGTTGCAGTGGCACTCTTCCCTACCTTGTTCACATACTGAAAGACTTTTATGTTGAATACTCCTGGTCTCTTATGACAAGAACAACCTGTCTACCCCTTATTTTGGTAAAGAATTCCAAGTTGCAGTCCATGTGGATTACTGATCACTTGAAGGATGACTGTGTCTGCTCTGTGTAAATTCCCTTGATAGAGGTGGGAGTTAAAGGCTTCTGGGGCTGATCTCTTTTTTTCTTCTTGATCCTACTTTCCCACCTGGAGGTGTCTTGATGTTGTAAAAGGCACTTGGATAGTTAAAAAAATAAATAAATAACTGGTTGCTTGTCAGATCCAGTTTGAGAGGGTTGCATCATTCATTTCTGTGTAAACCCAATCTGTGAATTACATACAGGCAGTCTGGTGAGACTCAGCCAGGGTTAAAAAAAAATGGTTCATCATCAGCCTCTCAAAAGTATTCACTGGTGGTGGTAGTGGTGGAAATTTTTATTGTTTTCATGGCAACAGCAGTAGTAAAAAGGGCAGGAGTCCCGCCTATAGTGGTAGGTGTTGGTGTTGAATGCATAATCTAAAAGTAAAATAAACTGAAAGGGATTATATGTTACATGTTACAGAGCAATGCATTCCCACATCCCTTCCATTCTGATGGATTGAAGACAGTTTAGTAGTTTAGATTTTGTAGTGGCAAATGCACCTTTTCTTTCACTCCCTGACTGGGAATTCACTGATGCAGCATGGATGGAGCCCAAGCTGGGTTAACCCACCCAACTCCTCTCTGCATCTGCAGTGAAGTCTAAGAAAAGAAAATACCAACATTTACTCCACCAACCCCATCAACATATAAACAGGAAATGCCTTCTCTTTCAGCAATAGTGGTTAACAACATCTGTGTTCCCTTCTACAACTAAGTAAATTATGTAAACTGTAAATGGACTGCACTTACATGCCACTTTTCTACCTTGGCAGACAATGCACTTAACAATTTGTCTCTCATTTACCCATTCACACACAGTAATGGTGGTGGTGCTAACAAGGCCTTGGCCTTGCCACTGGGATCAATTTGGGTTTCAGTGTCCTGCTAAAGTGCACTTCAACATGTTGACAGGAGGAGCTGGGGAGCAAACCACCAACTTTGCAATTAATGGACCAGCCGCTCCACATCCTGAGCCAGAGGCCCTGAACATTTTGTCTTATGATCCTAATAGTGAGGAAGATACAGTAAATAACCTTGCTAAGGGTGGTACTACCAGCATGGACAAGGTTTTGTTGGCGTAGAGCATGGCTGGGTGGGACTGCCCTTAAGTGATGGCATACAGAAGCTCTCCTTGGAGCCTTTGTCTCAAATTCAATACAAAACTTTCATCGTCTCAAGTGAGAACAAGCAAGACTACATTGACATCCAGTTCACAGCTAACAAAGATATAGCACACACAGTATCAGCCAATCAGTGTGTTTATGTGCACAAGGTATTTATATAACCTGCTCAAGAGTGCAACAGCAGTGATTTGATGCTGCTTTACTGAGGACTTGCTCTGTTAGTCAAGGATAGGGCCCACATACTGTACTCTACATATGATGGATTCTACTTCTACAAGAAGCATTACCAAATAATGCGAATGGGCAACTCTGTCAAAACTAAAAATAGAAAACTAACTCTATAAAAACTAAAAAAGAATGAGATGAAATTGTCCCCTACAAGTCCCATTGCCTTGTTCCTAACAAGAAAAAAAACTAAACAAAAAACTAGAAGAATGTAGTTTGCATTGTATTGTTAACTTAAATGATAAGCACAAAGGCACATATTAATGGATTTATTATCTCAACTGTGCAAATTTCTCTTTTAGCCGTTTGTGTCCTGTGTGTATGTGTGTGGAAGACACAATACGCTTCTCAGATGAGATAACACTGGCTGGAACATCTTTACTTTTTACTATGAAAGCAAGACATGCTTTGAAAACATTATTTCCAGGACTCTATGGGTGAATTCTGTCTTCCTTGCTTGCCTGGCTATTTTGTGCTTTTGCGCCTGCATCATGTCGCACTAGAGGGATTTGCCTGTAGCTCAACATCCATGTGAGCTGGAGGTGACACCACAACATTTTGGCTTGCTAATTTACTTTTACATTTACATTATAAAGTGCTTCACATTTCCAAGTAGCTTTTTTTCATAACAAACATTCATTTAAAATTCCAAACCTTACCTTCCCTAATGTGAACTGATGCACCGCTCTCCTTGCAGTGTCACTTCATATCAGTGGCATTTGCTGCAACCCCTGACACTCACTATAAAGGGGTTTTGTGTGATATTTTCTTTTATCAAATGTAATCTAGCATCATCTTTGCACCTAGCAGTCTCTGGGTGGTGTCAACATTTAAATTCCACAAAAACACAAAGAGGGAAAAAGGTCACAGCACATTGTGCAGCTCATGAGTAAGATTCTCATTTTCTGTGATGATATTTAAAATGCACTTCATGACCTTTTTGAAAGCCACAATATTTGTTTATTGGTTGTGATTGGTTTTCTTTTCCTTTTGAGGGAAACAAATACATTTTCAATGAACTTGCAAAGACTATTTTGATACTAAAGAACTGGATTGGGTTTGATTGAATGTAAATCTTGGAAGGATTATAACTTAAAAAAAAACTTCTTTGGCCGTGATTAAAAACTTTTGTACTTTATAAGTGTTTTATCCTTTCATTGGAATTGTAAGGGATGTAAAACAGAGCTAGAGAGTTAGAGAACTGGAGGAAGTGGGTGGAAAAAAAAGCCTTCATTACCATTGTTATTTCACCCACAACCAAGATGCACTCAGCACTAAGTCAGTTTCCATGGTTTTATTCTGTTACAGTGATTGTTTTAAAAGCTTGCACAATATGTACACTGTGATTCACTAGACTGTCATCTTAATGTCGCTTCTAGCACAACACAAAGGACACTTTACTTTCATTTGCCATATTTGCTCACTTTATGTGAGCTACTTTCAGATCTCTTGTCTGTCTGGTTAGTGTTGTCTCATGAGCTCTTTGGTTAGCAAAGCTGGACTAATGTTGCGTATATGAAGAATGCAGTGGATCTGCTCGTATACATGGCATTTCAGGCAATTAGCTGACACTTGTCCAGAGAAATGAGTGAGTCAGTAGCAGGGGTTCACTGATTTCATCATGATGATATTAGAGAAATTAGATGCAGCTTTGACTGAGTGAGCATCTGATTAAAGACAAAGTAACAGTGTTGGGTTCATTCTGGTAATCTTGCTTAGTTTCTGCTTTGTTAGAATGAAGCCTGGAGATTCTTGTTGTCTAAAAGACACTGAAACAGCATATTTAAGATGACATTAACTTAAGTCTCTCCTTAAAAATTGAGTACATCAATAAATCAGTATATTGGCATTTTGTTGTTATCATTAGCGTGGAGGGTACCAGGAGCTCTGGGGAACATATACAGTCCCCATTCAGAGCACAATCTTCATTTCATTATGCAGTGTTCAGTAGCACTGCCGCAATACACCATGCACCATGCAGTAATGTTGCATTCATTCAGGACCGCAATGTTTTTTCCATGACGTGAGGTTTTTGAAAAACTGCTCAAACAAGAACATCCATCTACACACCCCCACTAGACACACATCCACACAAACAAATGTCAAAGTCAATTGCACATCCAAAATAGACTGGAAATGGTGGCTGCTATGAATAATGCACAGGCATAAACACAGGTGAGGATTGATTTAAATGTATTACTTGTTGCAAAGTGATTTGATACCATCACACATTCTCCAAATTGCACACGTGCTCATAACCCATGTGTGCAGACAGGCCTCTGAATAATTATGAGACATTATATGGAAATGGAAACTGCAAGCAGCTCCGTCAAAAAAAAAAAAAAAAGGGTTCAGGGTTTGTGCTGCTCAGATTGCCATTGCACATGCACGACCTTCCCAGCAGGGTTACTAAGTTCTACACATTTTTGATGTGTGCGAGGCAAAATGAGAGAATAACACCAAGAACATTGCAAATTTTGGGTAGGCGCAAATACACATATGGCAAGTAAAATCTACTTAGGACTGATTAAACTGCTGTAAAAGCAAACACACAATTCATCTTTGGAATTTTGAAAGTGCACTGCTAAATCATAGTGGCTATAAGAACAGGGCAAGGGAGAAATACTTGGAATAATTATATTACTATTGTGCAATAAAATCAGCATGAAACACTTTAAAGTTCCTATCATATTGGAAAAAACTGGGTTATTGGCAATCAGATGACATAGACATAATAAGCACACAGAAACAGGCAAACTGCTGAACAAGCAGGTTTCAACTCAGCCAGTGTCAGATAAATCTTGTAGGAGCAGTTTGTAGGAACATGCGTTATTATCTGTTTGCCCTTGTTGTGTTTCAGTCGAAAAGTTAATTAGGCTATCTGTATTAAGAAAAACCTCATTCTGTTCCCTCAGTCAGAGTCTAGTTTCATATACAGATATGTACACATGTGTAACCTTATCAGTGCACTACGTCTTAATATCTATGATACATACGGTTGGTCAAGCAGAGATTTTTTTTTTTCATTTGCAATCAAAGAAAATAAAAGATAAACCCACAGACATGTATGAAAGTAATCAGAAACATGTGGTGTACAAGGCAGATAATTCAAATAGATCTTGTTCATTACAAACCAATTTAAAAAGAAGACATTTACAATCATGGCCACTCCCTGGGTCTGAGGCATTCAGAGGTTAAACAGCAGTTTCAGTGAGCTTTTCATGTGATAACCTGTGTTTAATAGCCCTCTAACATGGCAAAATAATTAAACAACTGGCTTTAACACACTACCAGCAGTGCTTTCATCAGCTTTAATTGTGATTTACCGTGAAGACATTGCACTGTAAGGCTCACTTCCTCAGATTGGTAAGATTTTTTAATTTGCATGCACCAGCTAGTGTAATTTATTCTGTCAGGTGGCCAAGAGGTCCGTCAGTCTCAAACATTGAAAATAAGTAAAATACTAGTGCATGTGCCACTGAGGGACACAGCTTGAAATATTTTATGAGCAGGACGGATGCATCACTTTTAATATAGCTTGGTTGGTAAGAGATACTGTAGAAACAAAGAAATTAAAGCTTCCAATAGTGGATGAGTGATATATGGATGAATAGCCTAATTTCTATCTGTGTTAGCCTCTGAACACTTGGATAAAATTAGAGCTTAGAATATTCATCAGAGGTTAAAACACACTCAGAATTACCTGTATCATGTTCTGTTAGAGGTTAGACATTAGTACTATTCCTACATGAAAAAAGGGAGTATCTCCACTTGTCAAAGCTCCTAACATTTGTTCTCCCCTCTCACAAATTGTGCAGAACCTTTAGCCTTCAGTTTCTCAAATTGAAAAAAAAAATAAAAATAATCAAATATTAATCCAAGCTGGAACAGACTGGCACACAGACGCTTTACACACGTTAAAAAACGCATTTTGGTGTACATTTTAATCTGTGCCGGATAAATGATTTATACCTTTGGTGAAGTATGTTTCTATGAGCATGGGCCAAATTAAGCCAAAAAATCAAAAATAAATAAAATTCATGACCATTGTTTTGGAAAACCCTCTCTGTTCCTCTCTTTTTTTTGTCCCCTCTCACTCTGGCTATTGTGTTTGCAACATGACTGGCTGGAACAATTAATTCCAGCAGAGTCCTGTCTGTTGCAATAACAGCTCAGTTCAGTGATGTGCACGGTTTAAGATTTAATTACCCTTAGAGGTAGAAAGGTATGAATAGCGTGTGTGTGTGTGTGTGTGTGTGTGTGTGTGTGTGTGTGTGTGAGAGAGAGAGTGCCTTTGCTTAAAAGAGAAAGAAAAGTGGTTGGCAGAGAAGGCAGTAGTGGCTATCCCACCAACTGCTTTCACATGCACCACTAAGGGTGTAAGGTTATAATAAATGTAATGGGTGAACATTTGCTGCACACTTCAATAGTTTGTAGAACCTTACAGAATAATTCTGGACACATGAGAAGAAAATAAAGTTCAGGAATGAAATTACCTTACTTTAACTCTTCTGTAGAGAATTCAAGGTTGCATTCATTTCTTTATACTGATTCAGGAAGCATAAAGCTGTCTCTTGAAATCATAGGTGGGAGCCATGGTGTTAAACAGCAATAAGGTTGCTAGAGGAGCATAACATTGCCATGAACTGTTGTGTACATTGGTGCAAACACCACAAACCAAACAGCTATGAATCACCAGAGGGGCCTCACAGCAGAACCCCAGAGGCTCAAAACATTGTTAAGCAAACTACTGTTGAGTTTTGCAGTGCTGCCACCCATATAATTTCTCCTCTGTTTCTGAGCCACTCAGGATTTTCTTTTATACAAGGTATTGTGAAGTGTATAATCCGAAGTCATAATACCCTGTGCTTTAGGTACAGTTTGAAAAAAAAAGTATATTTTAAGAATAAAATAGCACTTTTGTTCTGATACCTGGGTATCGTGTTGCTTTTCAGAAAGTAACTCCAATGACTTGAATATTTCAAATGTTGCTTCTAATTTAATCAATTTAGTTCACAAATACAGGTCAACTCTGTTTCTAGTAACCAACACCTGATCCAGGACCAGTACCAGTAGAATCCCATTTCACTGCCATAATTCTTAAATCAATAATAAATTTGCAAAATAAATTTGCATGGCTCTGAGTAGCGTTTATCTTTTTTTCTTTTGTTTAGTGTTGGTAGTGGTTACATAAATAACCTGAGCTCATACCTTACCTACACTTTACTACTGGTCCGTTAATTTAGAACTTCAAATAGGTACCTACATCATAGATGTCCAGCCATCCACATCTTCCAGACAATCAGAATCAAGACTTTTCTCTGCCCATAGTACAAGTACTGTAGATGTATACCCCGCTAAAGCACACATTTCCTCTGGTGTTCCAGTTTCTTCCCACAGTTCAAGTTTGGGTAAATTATACTCTGATACTGCACAATATATATGCACTTTGCACACCACTGTATGAAGTGAATGTTACTCTCGGCCAGAGCTACAATTTGAGTCACGTATTAGTCATGTCATTAGACTGTGTTGCCTGAGTGGAAAAGTTGCATGGTGTGGCTATGAGTTCAAAGGCAGCAAGAGCCCTTGAGCAGGAAATGCTGTGATAGATATGTGAGAGTTTGGGGCCCAAATACAATACTATTGTCATAGTGTGTTAGGAAGTGTGCGCGCATGTTTCTATGTGCTTATAGATGTATCCATGTGTCTGCTTTTTTGGCAAGACCAGCTGCTCACAGCTAGAGCTACATCAGTGGTTGAAGGCATGTAATTCTTCACATTGGCAATTCTTATGGATGGAAAATGGTAATGAAAAAAGCCCTCGGAACAGCATTTGTTATACATCACATACGGGTTTGTATATTTATATACAAATGTTTCAAGTGTCTTTATTATTCAGAACTTGGGCAGCTGTGAGTGGAGATAGGAGCCATTGCTATAGCTTCACACCTCTGTCTTATTGTGTCAATTCACAGTCACAGCTGATAATGATGTATTGTGAGTATGTATTGGGGAGTGCTGTGAAAATGAGCTGAAGAATATTTCACTGGCAGTGCTTTAAAAACTCCACAACTCCCATCTTCCTTACATCCTCATACGATCGATGTCTGTTCTTGGGATCCTATATTATTTGAAATGAAGCGACTCATTTTCAGCAGCAAAAAGCTAAAATCAGAGGTCACTGTAAACTTTTCAAAGACGATCAGCATCTTTAGAGTATTAAAAACTCAGTCCCATAGCTCTGAGAGTTTTTTTTTTTTTTTTTTAAAGAAAGGTGTGGAGAGTGGCTGCCTCATTATGGCCTAATGAAGATAGTCCAGTGGGGAAGATAGTTAACCCCTGGAGTCACACAAAACTCTGAAAAGGTTGGATCCTTGACATAACAAAAGTACAGAAATGTTTTGGTTTTATTCTTTATGAAGTCAAAATTATCATTTGTTGCATTCTGATAGTGAAGAACTGTACCTGTGAATTACTCAAATTTGCACTTTTCCAACGTGCAATAATCATTGGTTTCTCTAGCCCAGTTCAGTCCATTATTCACGGTAATAATATACCAGCATTTTGTTTTTCGAAAAATCACATTTATTTTTTGAATGCTTTGAAATTGGCTGAATTTTGTAACTTTTATCCAGCATAACATACATTTTCTGCAAGGTGGTATCTAGTCTATCTTTGTGTCTCTTAAACATTTTCCACTCCCTCCTTGTCTCCCCCACCACTAACAAAAAAAAAGCAAGACAGCGAGTGCATGGATAAGCATTGTTAAGTGGAGCCTGACCATTTGGGAAAAACCCAAGCAATTACCTTTCCAGGTGAGCAGGTAATAGGCAGCATAATGTGATAATTAGCTAGAAGCAGTGGAAATGTGGAGTGTGTCCTCAGAAGGGGAAATGTAACTTACAACAATCTTCCCATTTCATAGACCTCCACTGTGTCTGGAGAATAATACCAGCTGGATGCTTTCATCAAAGTATATTCAAAGTTTTTTTTTCACACAAAACAAGAGCTTTCCAAATACCCTTCACCACCAAGCTCCTTCATGCCAGCTGATTTTCTTAATAGCAGGTGAAATGGTGTTTGGTACACCTGGCACCTCCTGGATAGCTTGGAGCTGTAGTGTGGATGGGCAATAACTCACACATGATTGGTCAGCATAAACAAACTAGAGCACTTGGGAGATCAGTCAAAATACAGTCCCCAGAAAAAGCAAACAGCTGAAAACAGAAGGGGGCAGAACAGAGGGGAAACTACAATGTAAAGTCAATATGGCAGGTTTAGGATTTGGCCCATTTCTGTTGTGCTGTTTTGATATTACACAACACAGTCTCACCTCTCATGTAGTAAAACTGACCACCAATGAAAAAGGAGTCAAAAAAAAGTGTTGCCACTTTCATCAAGATATACAGAAATGGTTCTGACTTGGCCAAAGAATGAAAACTGCTGCGTCTGGAAAAGGAAACTGGGCATGACATTGACTGTTCCACAATCAATCTAATTTGAGCCCCGCTGTAGTGCAGAGCACACAGTGAGCTTTCTCTGAAGTCGGTAGCAAGAGGCTCAAAGTATCACTGCCTCCTGTCTGACACAAATGAATTGCTTTCACTTATGCCCTGGCAGTTCAGAAAATAAGATTTGTCCTCTTCTTGCTGGCCTCTCAAAGATGAAAAAGTGTGTCTTTACAGCACACTGTGAAGGATTTGTACAGTTATTCATATCAATAACCTGCCAATTGTATCCACACAAATTCAAAGGAGAAGCAGAAAAGAACAAGGTGATAATCAAGGAAAACAAGGTTGTTATCCCTAACCATATCTTGGTATAGAAAGCAATTGGAATTCTGTTCCCTTGTTTGTTTTAAAGTGCTGGAACAGTCAGCCCCATTTAAAGGCCAGGACAGCTGATTGCGGCGCCACCTGCACAGAGTGTGGGGAGGACTACTTACCGACGTCAGGTTCCATTTGCTGCATGGGCCACGCTGGCAGGTTGCGAGGATGGCTGACCTCAATAGTCAAATGGAGGGTGCAGGCAGAACGGCTGCTTGTTCGCTGGTGGTGCAGATCGCTACAAGTGGGTGAGCACACATCGTTTGGTAAACACACACAGAGACGATTGCAGACACAGGCCTGCTCATGCAAATATTTGAGACCATGAACCGGGGACATGCTGCTGAATGCTAAAGCACACAAATGAAATTATTCCATCTCACTCCAATTTTATCTGTCCGCACAGCACATTCACACAAGACCACGCGGAATCCACAGGAATGAACATTCACAAGTTTGGCCACCCCTGGTCAAATTACATATTTAGTTTAATTTTCGATGTGGGCATTGATACATTTTATTTCATGGACTTTAAAAACATATAAAAAGTACAATTCTTCTTGTAAAACCTCATTACTTCAGAACAGTAACTCATTAGGCCTTAATTGACTCATTAGGGATGTGTAAGGCAGGTCAAGAATTGTCATTAGGAATTGTCAGCCGACGACATATCCAGAGCCTTTGAGTTGTTTGACTCTTCAAACCTTGTGCTAACACTTGACAACCATGGTTTTCTCTCACTGGGGATCTGAAAATAAAGTTAAAGCAGGGAAGGCTATAAAAAGATATCAGAGCACTTCCAGCTTGAAATCTCCCCTGACTGACATGTCATGAAGAAATAGCAGTGAAGGGAAAACAAGATCTGGATGACCAAAAAAAAAAACTTTCAGATAAAACCACCAATCTGCTGAGCAGAAGGGCAAAGTAAAACCCCCTCCATGACTGATTTTCAAGGACCTGCAGGTGCATCATTCCACTATGCAGCGTTGATACACAAACAGCGTCTACATGGAGAGACATCATACCTGTGACCTCCTCACAAACAACATTGGAAGTATGCTGAGCAACAACTGGATGAGACAAATTCTGGATGTAAACGTCATTATGAGCTGGAGCTTAATTTACAGAAAGAGACACCAAACCACAACTGTATGAGCAGATGTTCTGGGCTCAGTCTGTGTTGAATCAGAACTGCTGTGTCTTTGTCTTGCAACTTGCTTCTACTTCGACATTTTCTGTCTTCACAATGAGTTTGGTGACATCCATGACTGATAAGCAGTCCGACAAGTGAGGATTTGGAACCAAAAAGCAGTCACGTGATTCGTGACCGCCGTGCATACGTAACGCAGGCAGTGGGTCCCGAACCTTAGGTGGCTGCAAGTGTGTTTGCAAGCTGTCTATTTGCTGGAGCAGTTGTATTTACTTCTTTTCACTTCAAATCAACAAAATATGTAATTTTCCCAGGATTGGCCAAACCCACACACACACACACACACAATAATAATACCAATCATACAAAGCAGGAAGTCTTTATTTGAATCTCCAGTCACACGCACGTGTGCAATCTAATATTTTAATCTAATTTACCCACTATGTTCATTAATCTTTTTGTTACTGTATTTACTTTGTTACTGAATTTTAAATATTCAGAATATAGAGATTAATTCCCTGATTTCATTTAATTGCCTAAAAATTGGAAAATTGACAATTTCTTCTTTGAAACAATCTATTTTTTTTCCCCTGCAGGCCCAATTCCACTCACATCAGTGTTCCAAAATACCATCCTCTTTCACGTGATATAAAGCTGCACCTGAATGTCAGGAAGTTTAAGACAAAAGGCAGTGCAAAAAGAACCTATGACTTTTTTATCACTTTAAGAGGTTGTAACGGATTAAACTGCACTGTGAGAAATGTGGTAAGTACAAGTCAGCGGCGGTATGGATGAGCACCTGACTGCACTTATGTTAAGACCTGTCCTATCTTTATTCAGAGGTAAAATCCCACTATTATAGTGAACAATTTATCAAGCGGTGGAGCTGTAGAACCCACAGGCGTGAGAAGACATGATGAATGTTTAGCATGGGCACAAACAGTTCCCTTAGTCTTTCCAATGGTAATTATAACAGCATAATAGTTCCCTGGAGACTCGTTGAAATTACTGGTCAGAACACACAGTGTCAACAAAACAATCATCTACACTACATCACTTACGGACCACAGAGCGCATTAGCCTCCACCGCCTGCACCACCACCACCACCCATGCGCATGCATACACACACACACATATCAATCATTACGACATTACACAAGACAAAAAGAAAAAGAAAGAAACTCACCACTGCTCTTTAGATATTGCTGTTTGTCGTTGTGCTGGATGAAGTCCTCAGCAATCCCCAAAAACATCCACCTTTGCCAAAAAAATCCCTGTATGTATGGCTACACATTAAACTATTTAGTCTATTTTGGGTTGTGGTTGATGTCACGTTTTTAAACAACACAACCAGGAGCAATGGAGCAGCTTGTGTACCTCTGGCAATAGGGCCTTTGTTTTGTTTGATCATAGAGTGCCAATATGGAAGACAGGGAACCGACTCTCTCTCTTTCTGCTGCAGATGCAATCAGGCTCTCTCCAGGTCAGCTGCCACATGCAGGTCTCTCTGCTTAAAGTGCAATTCCAATTGTGCATGGCGTCTCTGTTGCCTGCGCAGCACAGGGGCTTCTGTAAGGTCTTTCAACCACCTTCTGGTAGAGCTCATATAAAGACATGATTTGATCTCTGTCGCTGAATAAAGTTTTGAGTGAAAGCCATGTCTTTCTGCACATCCTGTAATGATACAGGAAAGTCCACAAAGTCCATCTTGTACCACTGGCCATCTAAAGCCATACATGCAGTAGTAGCTAATGTTGGCTAGAGCCAAGGCAGAGGAGGCAACATTAGCCAGAGCACTGACTGGGGCGTGAATGTCGCTAACTAGATCAGAGGCACCAGACGCAGAGTGGCTCGCTAAAGGAACACAAGTAGACTGGCTAGCTGGAGCTGCAGCAAATATGGTTCCTGAAAAGGCTCATGGTCAGCTAAAGTGACAGCAGTCCCCTTTCCAACTTCCTCCCAAAAGAATCTGTTATTTTTCCAGAAATCTGTGTTTTTTGGGGCGTTTCGTTATTCTGTAAAAGCTAACTATATACAAAAATAAAGTGGTGCAGTTTAATGTTAACTATACATAGGGAACAGTGTTGATGTGTGGGTCAGCCAATACATTTTTAGAGAACAGAATGTATTGCTCTCTGGTAGGCTGTGTGGGGGTGCACAGGGGAACAGTGTATGATTTGTGGCTACCAGTGGAATTTGATTTTTTTTACATTTGTTATTCAAAAGTAGCCCTACTGGTTTCACAGCCCATGACACAAGTCACAAGTCGTCGCAAGGAGTACCACTGGGGCAAAGATGAGGGGAGGAGGCAGTGTGAAAGTCAACATATACATCTGTAATCATGAAAGCAGAAGCAGGCGTTGATGTTCTGCAATCACATTTTATAGCTGAAATGTCAAATTTAATTGTACATCTAACATATGATTCCATTTCCATAACAATTTTTCACTTAGACATTTGAGGTTACCACTCAATATTTAAATGACTCATAAAGCAAACTAAGGTGGAGCTATGCAAAATTCAGGGATATATTATCCCTATAAACAAGGTTTGCTCAAACAGAGTCTGCATTTCTTAGTCTAATGAAACTTTTATGGACACAACACAGGCCTAGAGAGGACCTCCCATAATACTGACTGGAAATATAAAGCCTTTTAAACTTTATGTTTTGTTGTTCTGAATACCCCTACAGTGGGCAATGGAGTAATCCTCATGATACAGATGGCATTAGTGAGTTTTTCCAAAGTCCCTCATTTCTCCCCCTGCTCCTCTCGTGGCTCTGTGGACATCATTAGGCTGGCTGAGGGATGCCGGGCTACTCCTTTGTGTGTGAGTGTATGTGTTTTGTGTTAGCAAACAGTGGCAGGATTGGAAAAGAGGGCAAAGAGTCAAGCAGAATGGCAGCGTAATTTGTTAATAATACAGCTGGTTCATGAGGGGTTTGATATGAAGCTGTTGTGGTCAGGTTCACCGGTGTAATGGTTCCTAATTGATGTCCAATTATCAGTCTTCTGTCACTGTGGTGCATGACCTCTACTGGGTAGTGCCATTTGAGATACAGTAAGTGATCTCTACACTTCATTTAGCGCCAACAGGGTGGGTGAGTGTGCACTAATGATCACCGTGGTGTAATGGCTCTCCCAACCAAGGCAGTGTGAGGATAAAGATGAGTGTTCAAAACGAAAAAAAAAAAAGTTTTTATTGAGAATTACCCAAAATGAGAAAATAGACAATTAGTTGTTCACTTGAAAACGGCAGTATTATGACTTTGCTCTGCATATACAGATATGTCAGTGATTATTTTCCTGTTTCCGACATGGTGCACTTTCAGGTCAGTCAGTGAACAGGAAGGGGAAACCTTTATGGCATTTTTGTTTATTCTTTACAATGGAAACTTTGAGTTCAGTATTTTTTTTGTTATAATGTTATAATGGATGTTTTTGCAATCATGAATCTAACCCATATTTAATGGGTTGGATAAACAGTCAGTTTCAAAGTCACCCACTATTACTGATAACTGTGTCAGAACAAGAATGACACAAGTACTATTTATTTTATTTATTAATTATGTATTCATTGCTAAACTCATAGCAAAATTAGAGACCAGTAGATCTGTCGTTTCTCTAGTATTTGTTGCCTTTGGGTGATTCAGCATTTAATCTTTAAGACCCCATTGTTATTTTGGCATGCTCAGAATTATTTTTGCTCCACTAGAAATAAACAGTCCAAGGTGAAAGTCAAGTCACTGCTCATAGTGGCTCAGCTCTATTTGTTGATGCTGTTGGCTCCCTTCTCTGGTGGAGTCTTTATTTTCCATGCCAGTACTTGTTTGCTGCTGGCTGGGTCAGTCTTTATGCTGCTGGCTCAGTGCTGCTAGATGCAGTAATGCCTAACGGTTGGGTTTACCACCTGTCTGTTTGAAGTTGCCACGCAGGCGTTTTCCTGCAGTTTTTCAAATTCTTGGAGTGAAACATTCCTGTTTTCACCTCAGGCAGTATTGAATGTTTTTCACCAAATCATACATCTCTCAGAGAAGCACTGATTTTCAACATCTTAGTCAGACAGTCAAAACAATGTCAAATGTGTATTATGCACAAATACTTTCACAAATATCTCTTCAGCCTCTCACGCAGACTAACTCAGAAAGTGTCACAGACTGGTGTCTTTCAAGTCTCTTTCTGTTCCCAGAATGTTTTCTGGTATCCTCCAGATACTGTCATACCTCATCTTTCCATTAGTATCCTTCAGTTATATACTGTATATAAGGGATGATACCTTACAAGTTGTATTTCTCCAGAGAGATCCTTATCCTCTGCCTTATCCATTACAATCTTTGGAACATACAAGTTGGAGGGTATTGTTTCACTTTTACCATAACACTTGTGCACACTCCATGAAGATGAGTACAAATATATATATATATATATATATATATATATATATATATATATAATTTTTTTATTATCCATAGTGTGCAGCAATCAACTTTGCAGTTACCAACAACATGCAATGACTATTATTATTATTATTATTATTATTATTATCTAATCATTTCATTTGTGCTCTCCTACTGCAAATGTGCGAAAGCTTAACTCAAAGCTAAACCACTTTTTCCATTAATTTCCATTGCAAAGTGCCAACATGCACACTAAAATAGCTATTTTTCTGTCTGTCTCTGCATCCAGGTCCAAGTACTTCCTGTGCTCCTTCAGCTCCCCTTCTCTTGTTTATCCTCCTGTCCTTCCTAACCTGGTGGGATTTGCTCCTCTTGGATAGGCCCAGAACCAGATGGTGCTCAAAGGCTTAAAAGGTTCTGACTGGCACTGTTTCTGATTTGTGCTTATCTGGCTGTGCGCTGCCTCGCGTGCTGCTGAAAACACCCGGGCCAATGGTCCATGTCTGTTTATGCGAAGCGCAGCTGACCTTTGGGATCCCAGCCTTCCAGTCTGCTACACAGGGGACAAGCTGCCTGCCTCTGGGGCTTGATGATGCACAGCACTTGATACTTGATAAAACCTTGATACCACATGCATACATGTATGTGTGTGTGTGCTCATGTGTACACATGCAAAGAAAAATCTAGTGAGAATACAGACATGTTGTATAGCATAAGGTGTCAGGAAAAATTGTGTCTCTCTACCTTTTGGCTACATTGTGGTCACAAATACAAAAATCATTTTGATGCCTCTCCCACTCTCTTACACCCTGACACACACTCTCAGCAAAAAAAAAAAAGCAAACCACTGAAATGGGCAATTTAATATCATGCTCTGCAACTCTGAACAGTATCTTCCCTTATCTGCCTCGTCATGTGGACAGCTGTGGGTGTTCAGACTGCATGTGCTCCTGAAGAGGTGTGTGATAAGGAAAGGAAGGAAGATTGCAAAAAAAAAAAAAAAAAACACACAAACGTGACAGAGATACTAAAACCAGTATGGTGGTCTACTCCAGAAGACAATAACCATGGCAAAACTTGACTGGAAAAAGGTGGATTTCATTTTCTAACTCACAGATCGGAGAAGAAACTGAGCCCAGAGGCGTCTTTTCCCAGAGCTTAAATATCCCCTTGTATAGTCTTCCTTGGTGAACCTGAGCACTTTCTGATATGTCCACGTTATATTTAGTTATATTTTCATATTCCCTTTCTTCAGCCGAGAATGCACTCATCCAAACAATTGGGGTGCTCCATGACTGCTGTGGACACAATAAAATCTTAATAATCCTGATAACTTCTTCAAAGCTTCTGAGCTAAGTATTTAAAGGGCTGGATTACGGACCAGGCAAAGCAAACAACTGCCCCAGGGCCCCATTATACTGCCAAGTATCCTAAAAGCTCCAGGTTGTATGTGTGTAGTTATGACTGTGTGTTTGTCTACAGTAATCTGATAAACTAAAATGTTAATACAACACTATTTTCTGATTGTGAGGCCCCGTTTTATAGGGTAATCAAGTGTCAAGGTCTAGCTTAAAATGTCCTAATTATGGATATAATTAAATATCAATGATAAGGAAATTGTGTTTTGATGTTTAACAATTTGCTGTTTGGCTTTATTTTGTGGCCACAGAGTTTTTGCCCCAGGGCTTCAAAGTCTGCTCATGAGTACTGTCACAGCACAGGTTTGGTTTTCAATCAAAGGGTCTATTACAGCACAGCACACCTTCAAAAAGACAGTAGAGACTAATCAGTGGGATCACCCGCTGTGATGTCAAAACCGAGCATGACTGAAAATCACTGTTTTAAAAAGGCAGACTAATATCACTAGAGACTTTATCAAACCACACATCTTTCTGGCCAATCAGGAGACAAAAGTGCTTTCAGCTTTTTGAACTGCCCCTGAGAACCAACAGGTCGACTTTGCCTCAGTGAATCCTGTCCCTGAACATTAGTTAGGATTTCAGAAACTTGGCCCTGCATCAGTCCATTCACCCCACACAGTTTTTGAATGAATTCGGGGTAAGCCAGTAGGTGACACTGTTCTCTGTGAAGATCTTTGACTTTGGAGTATGACTTTCAGTGTGTTTTTTTTTTTTTTTTCTGATAAAATATTCCATGGATAGAAAAGCAGTGACAGAGGAGCATGAGGAAAAGGAGGGGAGTGCCACAAAAAGAAAAGTGGGTGTTTTCCGAGGCCACTGATTGTCTCTTAACTTGATTGATTTCTGTTTAAGAAATGTAAGTCTTTGCCAAGGACAATGCCATCCTAATAACTCCAAAAATAATGCCATGTTTAGAGCTCTAAGAAGATGTGTGTACCTGCTTTTGCCTATGCAGCAGTTACCTAGATTGTCCTGGTTTGCTCAGGTGTACAATGCTGCTGTGTTATCCATATCCATGCATCAAAGCTAACAAGAGGTGCACATCTCCTCTGACTGGATGAATAAAATGGGTTGAAATGCCCTTCGGAAACAGGAAACTTTACAGTGGTGGACAGGCTGTCAGGTGACTGAAATACACTCTTGTTGCCTTGGAGCAGCTGTAGAGACACATTAGGTGTGTGTGTGTGTGTGTGTGTGTGTGTGTGTGCAACCTATATTATGCTAATGTGTGTGTACAAAGTTGGATGAGAGCGTGTGTTATATGCTCAGTATTCGTCACATTGTAGGGACAAAAATCTGTGCACTTGTGTGTGTGGACATGTGAGCACATGTTCATGCATGTCTGAGAGTGTGAGTGTATAATATCGCTCAGTTTACTGTCGTGTACAGTGGCTATGTGTGTGAGCTCGAATGCATTTGGTGGGGGGGAGAAATATGTCTCTACTCGAATGGGTAGGATGCCTGACTGCGTGTGCTTTGTATCTTTGTGAGGACCAGTTCGAATGGTGTCCCATCGAAGTGAGGACATTTTTTAGAAAGTGAGGTTCTCACTTCTTCAAAAGGCTTTTTGAGGGATGAGATTTGTTTGTAGAGATAAAGGATAAGACTGATGATAGTCTGTATTTTTTGGTAGAACATGTCCTGCCTGTGTCTCTCAGCCCTAAAATCCTCAAGAAGATATACATTTATAAAAACTGGCCATGAATATAGACTATAATTTAAAAAAGTGAAATAATTCCCTTATACAGTTGGTCTTTGTAGTTTTTGGAAAATACGATTAAAAAGGGAATAAACAGTGTAAGTGCTGGGTCTAGTATTTTCATAGAGACATTCTCTCAGCCTATGCAAACTTCTTAAGGAGGTTCAGAATGTAGTTATCGTAGACACAGATATCGTTAGGAGCTACTGTAGTGAGTGTGTTATGTCAATAAGGATCCTGACAAATAAAGGTGGAAATGTGTATGTACATGTGTCAGAGAGTGAAGGCAGAGCAGAGTGGCCTTTCCCCTTGAGCACTGTTTGTTATCCTTTAACCTCGGGCCTCTGGTCCCTCACACTCCTCCTGCTCTTCCTCTGTCTGTGCAGTCATTGAAAAGTCATTCCCCTTACCCACCACTCTCAGTGTCAAACCATTAACAGCTGAAGGATTTTTCTCCTTTCTCTTGACTTTCCATCTCACGCCCTCAACCTTTTTTCATCTTCCTCTCACTGGTATGTTTTGACGTCCTTCCTCTTTCCCTATCTCTCTCTTTCTCCTTCACATACACACAAACGCACACACCCTTTAGCTCCATCGTGCCCCTATCATGGGCAACAGTGTTCCCATTCCCCTTACATTAGCAACTGAAGGTCATCCTAATGGGGCCACTGGCAGACCAATGGAATTGCAATTTAACACAAAGACAATTAGACATTGATAGGACAATCCACCCCCACCTCTGACACATTCACACACACACACTCCCTCAGACACACACACACACACATGCGTTCCACAGCAATTATTCTATTCACAAATCCCTGCCTTGATCAGCATCATTCTCCCACTCTCAGTCATTCCATCTGCCATCAGCCATTCTCTCATTCCATCTGTCCTCTTCTCAGTCTCATTGACCCATTCGCTCATTAGCTTCTTACTCACAGTTGCCCACGAATGGAGAATGCCAGTGCTTGCTGCCACATAAAATAGCTCATTTCCATTCGGAGAATATCGATACACACTGTGAATTATTGTCAGTTGAATGGACAAACTGTAAAATTGTCAATTATGAACAGAAATTGTACACAGAAAGTGATAGTTTATGTATTTGGCAAGGTGTAAATAAAAGTTCACAGACAACATATTTGTTTTCCACTGAACTATCCAGTCTTGGAGTGCAATATCCAAATGACGTGTCTACAGCATTATTTACCTTTCTTATGGTTATGTTTAGACACTCACATCACTAGGTTAAGAACAGGGAAAGATCATCGTCTGGTTTAATACAGAGAAAGTTCATAGTGACCTCAGAATTTTTTTTAATAATTTACATTAAATTAAGACCACTCTCTCCCTAACCTTAAGCAGAGAGCCACAATCTCTTTGTCACCTAAACCTAAATGGTCACCCTGCATGCTGAAAACTAGAATTAACAAATATTAACCATTTGTGCGAAATTTTGTCATAATTGCTGTGTGAATTCTTGAGTTATGGCTAAAACGTGTTCTGTGCAGTCACACTGACCTTGAACTTTTACCTTTGTTCACCAAAAGCTAATCAGTTCATCTCTGAGTCCAAGTGAATGTTTGCGGCAAACTTGAAGAAATTCCGTCAGGGTATCGAGATAATGCGTTCACGTAAATAGGATGGACAGACTTACATACATAGGGACGGATGAAGATTATGGTTTCAATTAAATCATACTAAAATAAATATGCCTGGTGTTGTAAGTCACTTTTGACCTTTTCAGTATTTAACTAAGATCATGGTCCTTTCCCTGATTTAGTGGCAAATGCTGAAAATATTGTATTGCAAGAGCTGATATTGTAGGAAAAACACATGAAATACTTTAGCGAATGTTTAGCAGATATGCACTGTATTGATGCGTCATCAGTTTTTGCCCAACTCTATTGGTAATGCAGGCCTCATTTAGAAAGACTCTTTTTAACATAGCCTTGTTCGATGCACAGTACATACTGTACTTAGGTGTTGCAAAGCAAGCAGCAGAGGAGGAAAGACAGAAGCTTAGATACTGTATGTGCATAGATCACAGCTTCTGCCTTCCATCCAGCCAGTAGGATAAACGTCCTCTGGGCATCACTCATCTCAGAAAGTCAGAGTAGCACACAATCTAGTGTTTCCGGTAACCCATAGAACACTCAGACACGACCGCCTTGATGTGGAAGGCTGTCTTGCTGTGTTGAGGGAGGTGGGGAAGAACAGGGCACTTAGGTTTTCTGTGTGTGTGTGTGTGTGTGTGTGCCTGTTCACATGCTTGCACTTAACAAAGTCTCGGCTGATGAATAGTTTAGGAGAGTTTCATTCCATCTCATTTAAAGGCGTTACATGTCTCCCCTGGTTCCGGGTTCCCTCTAATCCCATTACAGCTGTCAAGTAAAAAAAAAAAAAAAAAACCTTCCATGAGCATCAGAGAGGAAACATGGCAGACTGAGATAAAGTTGCTGTCGTACCTTTTATTGGATAAAAACTCCGATAGCATCTGGTGAGGTTAAATTATCTGTGGCTGTGTATGTCTAGATGGGTGTGAGAGAGGAAATTTTATTTCCATATGAGAATTTGCATAGACTAGACTTTTACCTCATAGATTGCCAGAAATGATAAAATGGATGGACAGGGGACTGTTCCGCTGTCGTCAGATTGGTATCTACTTCTCCTTCTCTCCATTTAGAAATTGCACAGACTTTTGTGAGGGACCTCTTTCTGTGTGACAGGTAAAATATCTATCAATGAAATCCTTCTTGTAATGGGCTGCAGTAGGGTCTACTGGATGTTACAGTGTTCTTACACGAGGCAATCAATCGTTGCTTGTTTGGTGTTCTTTACTGTGGAGTCTGTGAATGACTATTGTTATTATCACCAAAGTGTGAGAGATTATGGACGGACATCAATCCCCAATGCAGGGCAAATGTGATGGTGATTGGAAGGTTTCTGGATACCCAGTCTAGATGGAAGTGTCAGGGATGCAAAAAAAAAAAAAAAATGGAGGAGAAACATCCCAAACAAGGGTACAAAACTAGATTTCAGTTGAGTTTCCACTGTACAAAAAAACTCCTGTGTTTGATAAAATGCATTTTCAACCAAGGTGAGCTGTGGCCATCACCTGCAGGACCCACGCTGGATCATCAACTAAAAGCTCAAACTTTACTCTTTCTGTTTGTCCAAATGGTCAATTAAACCATCCAACAGTAGATAGTAGATGTATCAGCACATGCACATCCTTCTTTCTGACAGGATACTGTAGTTTAAAAATGAGTCAAACTTAAAGTGTTTGTCCAAACCTTGAAACCATGTCTCCAAAAGTGCAAAAGGGTTTGCAAGTTAAAACTCTGCTACAATAAATGTGCTTAAGTCTCATCTTGTGAACAAAAAGGACAACTGATGACTTGGATCCAGGTGTGCTATTCAGTGCTATGCGCTGGCCTGTACTGGACAGGATCAGCTGCTGTTTTTCATTGGGCAGCTTGTACACTGAATTGTTCTTTAAGACCTTCATGTTCTCGGAGAATCTAACCTTCACTCACTTACTCATCTGTGATCCCGGCATCCTCATCTGCTCTTGCAGTCCACCAAGCCCAGTTGTGTCCCACAATTGTACACCATGCATATGTTCAGACATAGCATTCAATATTCAGAGATCTAAGTAAATCCCAAATCACACATTTGAACCCACTGCGCTGCTGGTATGTGGTACCTTAAAAGTGAAAGTGAAAAAACAAAAAACAAAATAACATGTCAAAATTGCTGTAAAAGGAAATTGCATCCTTCTATAAGTCACCTTTACATTATACTTATTTTCAATGAAAATCATCACTTACCTTGGCCTTTGATAAAATGTTAAGTGTATTTGTGGTTCCATGCCAATAACTTGTCTCTTAGCCTCTACTTGGAGTGTTCGGCCAGTCTTTCTAAAGACTCTTAAATACTTCAAAGAATTCAAAGGTTACAACAAAATCCCAGGCAATAATGACATTCTTAAAAAATGACAGCAGTGGAAATACACCAAGACTTTTGCTGCCAGGGCTGGTCGCATTCCAAGGAACATAAACAGTCGCACACCAAGTGCACAATTAGTTATGGGTAATTGTGTTCCACATCCCTTTGCCAGAATAACATTATGATTAGATATGATGACAAACCAGTCTCTTTATACATCAGCTAAAGGCTGAGCCAACGTGCTTTCTTTTTTATATTAAGTAATCAACTAATCATTTATCTCATTTATGATGAGCAATCAAAGTTGTTGTGTGTTGTATGGGATTAATGAGAACTGTGCTATGTCAAACGTGGGGCAGAACACCTTATCAAGATTTGCTCTAATGCAGTCTGTGTTTAATCCAGTGAGACTGTGTTGTATACTTTCCATTATTGTCTGACTTTTCACAAATAAATCTGTCAAATAATCAGTCAATCAAAACTACATATTTCAGTAAGCATGTAGTAAATTCACAGAGAAAAAGACTGCACTGATTGTACTTGGAGGGGATGGTTTGTTGTTAGAGTGACAGTCAGGGCACTGGCTTCATCTGAAATATCAGCAAGCATAGCGAGTGACAATTTATAAAAGTGGCAGCAGTATTCTCCATTCATGTCTTTGTGTCTATGCCTTGCATTTATGATGGGAATTCAGTTTGTATCTCTTTGAAAGCAGCCTGGGGTTTTGGGAGGTACAGAAACTAAAAAAGTAACCACAGTGTTATTTGACCCACAGCTTTGCCAGTATTTAAAGATCACCTTTGTATAGCGTCATTATAGTATCTGAAAAACGTGGATGCCAGTAATAATCTGTTGTGACAGGAAGGATGAGATATACACTGCCTCTCTTAAACCACCATGACAAAACCCCTGAAATTTATTTTCAGCCAACAGCAGCAGTTTCGTGTGCCTCACCTGCAGCACGCCTCCAAATGTCACCCACATAAATACAAAGCTGGCGTTTTACTTTGTGGCTCCACCGTTTACTCACTCACCATTCTGTTCTGTGTTTTAATGGGGGGCAATGTACTGTTAACATTTATTTAGGAAACAAAAAAGGGTCTGTGCTATCTGGTTTTATATACTTAGTCACTAAAATACTGGGCTTGGCCACAATTTTGGTGGATTGTTATTTATTTCCATTGTCATTCCAGGGTGTAGAGCAGTGCATAGTTTAGTATATGGTTTTTCGTTTTGCTAAGTACTGTGTAACTGGAGTTGCAGATGCACCTGCACACGTGGCAAAGTGCAGTATGTTCACGGTGATTGGATTCCTATTGACCAGTAAGCCAATTGTTTTCAATGCAGTAGGCTGAATGTGTTCAGGAATGCCATGTAATCTATCAAAAAGCATCTATCGCATATTACAGAAAAAAAGCAAGCACAATGTCTGCTTGATAAAAGGTGACTAGCTAATTTCACCACTATGAGGAATTTTTAAAAGCTGATGATGAGGAATATCTCCTCAGCATCCATAATGTAGGTGATGCATAATTATGTATGCATGAAATGCTACTGTATGACATTCTCTTGTCATTCTGTGACATTCATGTGGACCTTTTTGCCACTGTGTATTCTATTCTAATTTTAAAATAACAATAAGCTCCTTCTATTTGTTCTTATAATACAAGGAAGTGGGTAAATTTAGACCTCTACACAGCATATTATCAGAGAGTAAATGTGTCACACATTGCAGAGAGCCTCTTTGTTTTTGTGCAACCTTAAAATGACCAAGCAAAGCAACACATTGCAAATTAAGATATTTGATTCCAACAACTACAAAGTGCAGAGCTCTCCAGGTGGTGTTACAGTGCACAGACTCACACAGTGGATAAGGAGGTGCTTTTAACTCTCAATCTTGAGATTTATAAAACTTTCTCAGGTTTGTTTCAAGATCAGAATCATGAGTGAAAAACACCGCAAGACACTCTCACATTGAAGTGGATCATCCCACTTCAGTGTGAATGTGAAGAGGTTGAAGTGGGACGATCCACTTCGATGTGAATATGATGGTAATCAAAGATGAACAAATCTCAAGACCTTTAATTAGAAACAGAGCATGAAAATGAGAAGAAACAATAATTCAATGCAGATTACCTTAATTGACTAGATGGATGTAGAGAACTGTGGACAATTGACATTGGCATGCTGAATGCATACCAAGTATAATGATCATACTCATTAAGCCAAGATAAATACACACCCTGTTTGAGTGAAACATCAATGCAAAATGACATTCGCTCAACTGAGGTAGTACAAAGAAAACAGTGATCATTAGTCTCTACTTTGTCTTCATCAGTCATCAGTATTGTCAAAACATTGGTCTTGCATTGTAAAAGGCCGCAGATCAATCAGTGTGTTCCAGTCTTCTTTTGTCTTTGTTTGCTGCTCTTCAGCTGAGGAGCACCTAATTCAGCTGCACATTGCTGGACGATGGAACCCCTTTACATCAAAACACTAACCACTTACCGTGCTGCATGCTACTGTTTTAGCATGAAAGTCATGTCAGTGGTCTTTAATTTACACTGAAAACACTTCTGAATTTGCGTCAACTCCTTGGAGCTTATGCATTGCCTTGGGCACCAGAAATAAATAAATGCCGAAGCAGCTACATACTTGCTACAGTAGCCAAACGTTTGCTATGCACACCAGATAATCCAACCTGAAATGTGCAATTTTCAACTTTGCCCTGAAGTGCTATGTGATCCAAATGCTCATGAGACATGCCAGTTGTGCTTTCACTGTGTGAATAAAATGCATCTTCAAGCTAAGGCTTGGGCTTTCCTCTCTGGCACAAACGATTGATTATGGAGGAATAAACACAGTGTGAAAGATGACAAAAACTATTTGTTTTTTTACCATGTGGGGCAGCAACAGATCAGGAATATTAAATATTTGCTTTGCATCATACTCTCACATGGTTAGAAGGAGGGTGGAGATAAAGAAAATAACAAAATGATGACACCAAAGACAAGGACGTCAGGAGAAGAGATAGAGAAAAGACAAGGAGGAAGACTATGAAAATATATAGCACGTATTCAGAGAGAGCAGGAAACCTTGAAGCAACATGAGCGGCATGACTTCCCACTACACTGCTGGTCCCCAAAGCATGTCGTACCTTGGCCTCTCCCTGAACTCAAGACTTTCAACAACAAAATTAGGCACAAAACATTTTTGTCTGAAAATCCTCCTCTGCATGGCGGGCAGAACACCTTTTAGCTTGTCATGTTCCCTCTCTTTAAAAGCTGCTTCAAGGATAATTACTCCCTCAGAACACTCCGGGGCTCTAATGTTGAACGTGAGCCCTGAAGCTGCAAACAGGTCAGAATGACTTTTGCTTTTCTCACAGGACTCACCCCAAAATTACTTTTTATCAATATGAAAGCTAGAGGGACGGCCCTGTTATTGGTGGTAAAGACAGTTGCTTGTACCACTTTGGCCAGTGTTAATGTGTTTTCAAGGACTGTCATGCCTCTGTCAAACACTGTAGAGACCACTTTCCAATCCCAAAAACATGCCCCCATGTTATTTAATTCCACTTGCTCAATGATGCTTGGTAAACCCCTTTTTTCTTAAAGGTGCAATCTATAGCCTAAAGGTACAAAAGAAAAAAAAAAAGATAGGCGCCAACAAGCAGCAGTTTTTTAAACATTAATAGTCTATAAAAATATGTGTATAAAATAGGTGTCTCTGTCTGCAATTTATATCATCAAATAAAATAACAGCTCATGTTTTTACCAGGACTTTCCCCAGTTAAAACCAACTCCTCTGTGGGCAGCTTTCAGCTACTTGTGTTGTGTGAATAATGGGGAATTGCGTTCAGCAGGTGGTGAGTACAAGGTGTCCAATGGGTTGTTCCTTGTTCCTTTACTTCTGTCGTCTGTCTCAGGAGGCAGATTTTTTTTTTTGCCAACGTATTATTTTTGAACTTCGAGTTTGTTTCGGAGGATTTCTGCCACCTAGTGGTCAGAAATTGATACTCAGGTGTTTGCTCCGGCCTTGCTTGTTCGCAAAATGTAACATGGCACAGTATTACCCAAAAGAAGTTAGTGTGGGTTTTAAGATAAAATGCAAATGATACCCTGCCCATCTCATTACCCCCCCAGATTATGCTTTTAAAAATTTAAGCTCGCTTTTCCATGCTGAGCGACTTGATAAGCCCCTGACTTTGCACCCAAAATGCTATCAGAGCCCTCTATAATTATTTCCACTGCAGCCTCAACAGCTCTTGGGAAAAACAAAGTTCAGGGAAAGCGAGGAATTCTAACGAGATGCTGACTCATGCTCATTCACTCAGTGCTTGGTCAAACATGGTCGGTGATTTGCTGTGTGATTTGCTGCCCCAACACAGACCTCACAGAAATAAAATCATACAAGGTCCCCCAAGGTTAAAACTAGCCCTGACGACAACAGGCTATGCAGTAAGTTAAGAGTAGAATCTCAGACTTTGAGAAGAAACCCTCTAAATGCATCAGTGTTTTTGTTTAAATGTGTCGTTATAAATGGAGAAGGACTTGGCAGGAGCAGACGTTAAAATAAACTAATGATCCAGTGTGGGAGCGTGTCATTCTTCTAGCCCAGAGGTACACTCATGTTGTGTAAGCAGCTTGACCTCAGAATGATACTATGAATATGTTGATGATATCACAGAGCCATAAATAAGCCTTGTCAGTGCATGTTCAGCTCGTGCAGCACAGTCAGGATTGATGCTAGTGCAGATGCTATGCATGTCAGTCGGGAGCTGCATTTGTCTCCTACATTGGCACACACATATCTAAAACCCCTACACACACCAACACATGCATCTCAAATCCATAAACAAGCACACACATAAGCACACTCCTACACAGAAACACACTCCTACATAGGTTAACTAATTCAGGCTGATGATGAGGAGAGGAAGAAAGAAGCACTAAGCTAAAATAGATGGGCCCTGGTAAAAGAAAGCCAGAAACTCAAACAATGTGAGTTAACAATGATTGGCATCTTCACTGTCAATAACTCAGTAATCTTTAATAATCAACATTATACACAATGAAAGCCAATACGGCAACAAAATGTTTGAGACAACCTGTTATTACTGGAGACAAGCATGGCATATAATTATAACTGTCAAATCATTAAAATCTCTTTCCCCACGTTTGCGTTTGTGTAAAAAAAAAAAAAAAAGAAAAAAAAACAAATTCTGTTGTGATTGCCTTGGAGCCCAAACTAATGATTCATTTCAACAAATTACTGGCTGTGCTGGGTTTCCTTGACGTTCAGTGATGAGTATTTTCCAGTCTCTTCGTGGTGACATTTAGTCAGGGACACAGCGGTTCTGACTATCTTGACTTGAAGCTCGCCATTCCACCTGTATGTGTGCATTTGTCCGCCGAAACACACAAGTTCACACGCGCAGATAAACGTGTCAGTACGTGGGCGAGCTTCAACCAGTTCCGAGTTGGAACAGGTGCAGCAGCTGGCACCACTGGAGAGAAACCAAGTCCCCCTCTCTACCTCCAGCTGGTGCTCCAAACGCACCCGCCCATGCCACAAACAAATACCCTTCACAGCTTGCATCTTCATCACTTCCCTCTTCCCGACATGCTTCTTTTCTCTCATCTCTAACCTCTTCCCTGGGTTCTTCACTTGCTTTCTGCTTCTCCCTTTCCATATTTCATCGTCACCGCTGTCCTCTTCACTTAAATTGGTTCTACCACAGAGCCACTGAGGATGCTGCATCTCTGGTGTTTGAGCCTCGAGGTAATAAAGGGAAGCCCCTTGACTGGATTTGCCTAGGGACCGAAAAATCGCTATATAGGCCCTTCCATCATCATCATCGTCATCTCCCTTATCTTACAGCTTCCCTCTCTTCTTCTTCCCCTTCCTTCTCTGCCCCCATGTTCTTGCCATCCTTCTAAGTGACATTTGCAGCCTGAGGAGAGGAGGAACGAGTGGAATTCAAACAAGTGAAGCAGTTCCTCTGCTGACAGCCTGCTGACCGTCCGTCCAAACACAGGTCAGGTGTGAAATAAGAACGGCTGAACCGGAACTCCCTTTTTCAGTATGTACTGTATGTGTGTTACTGTATGTATGTGCAGATACATGCCTCTGTGCACCTTCTCAGACATGCATGCACCCACCGTACAGACATGCTGTGTCTTCAGACTGGCTCCTATACTGATAGCGAGCAGTGCTGGTTTCTTTTTCTTTTTCCTTGACAGTGAGTGATGGGAGGATTCAAATAGGTTTGAGTCTAGAAATTGGTAGAAATTCTTCTGCAGGATTTTGAAACTTTTGCCTGAAGCAAGAGACAAGTATAAAAAGTTATGACATAAAGCAATTTGGCTATAGTCTTCACAAATCTTGGATTGAAATACTGGGTAGGGCCACTGATTTAACTAAACGTGAAGTTTAACAGAAAGGTGTGAATGTGGGAATCATTAGCACCCCTGCTGATGTGTAGCTGGGCACAGTGCAGTGTTTATCGATTCAGGTCCGCTTTGGTTTTCACCAGGGGACTTGAAAATTTAATGAAAAGCAAAGGCTTGATTGCTTTACTTGATCTAAATCAATTTTTTTTTTTTAATATCTCAAGTCAAAATAAATCCTCAGAAAAACAAATGTAGTTCAAAAATGTGTGTAAATTGCCACTGAGTCTCTGATTTATTTAGTGTGCTTTTGATTATCAAGTTGGTTTATTGAATTTACTGCATTTCTGCAGTAATTTAATTTGTCTTTTTGGTTCATCAACTGTTAATTCACCTCCAGTAAATCCTTTGAAAGCACAATTTGAACCTTGGAATATCAACTCAGTTTTTAATTCACCTTGAACTCCAGAGGCATATGGGACTTCTGGGCCCCTCACGCAGACGCCACCCACACTCACTGCAAATTAGGCGAAAATAGCAGAGAATAAATAAACAAGCAAATACAGACACACGCCTGTGGATGGCTCCGTAGGTGGATGTCTGTCAGTGTGTGAGCCTGGAAGCAGTGGAGCAGCATGGATTCAGGCTCTGTGGCCCCTGTGGAAGGTTGCTCACCTGAAAGCCACAGCATACAAATGAACGTTTCATTCACATACGCAAACACACACATACACATACGCACACATGCACACACACACACACACACACTGAGGAATACTTGTCAGATTGACTGGATGCCTGGGGACCTTCCCATTCTGGGAGAAGGGTTTACACAAAGGAAATACAGCCAACATGCATGAGCAAACACACACACAGAGACACCCACACAGAAAGAGAGAGAGAGAGAGTTAAGTAAATCAAAACATTAACATGTTTTTACTGTAAATAAATGTATGTGTGAATATATATTAATATAGTAGTAGTAGTATAGAATAATATATATATAGTATTCACACACACACACACACACACACACACACACACACACACAGATATATATATACATTGCCACAATGTTCTTTTAAAATTGCTTAGCAGAAAACCAGACTGTCTTTGGAAAAATTAAACATTAACTACTTTTAATTGTGCATCAGCATTAATCAGACAAGGTAGGGTGTTGGGGCCAAGCTTCTGCTCATTCATTTAGCAACAGGACAAGAGTTTCCTTTTGAACTCACAATCAGGTAACAGCAGTTTGTTGGATAATTGGGTTTCAGGGCCAGCTGTTGCCTTACCCATACATCAAACTGTGCGTGTGTGCAGGAAATTACACCTCCTGAGTGCTTTTAATTCATTAGTCCTAATATAGAATTCTATAAAATAGTATATGTGCATTTTCAGTGTGTATACCACAGAGTTTTGTGCTGTGTTTTCCTTTATGTGAGCATTTTCTTGTGACAAATAACAGGGGGCTGTAATTAAAGCTGAGTCTGGAATGGTTTGTCTTTCGAAAGCTTTGCCAAAAACTTGTGCATAACCAAGTTGAATGAATTGCTGCACATACAAATACTGTAGGAAAATGCTAAATCTACCACAAATTCAACAGGCAGTTTCAATACTTGTGTTCTTTTGTTTTGTGCATTGCTGCATGGTCATCTAGTGTTGCATTACAGTAAAGTTAAATAAAGCAATGGTAAAAATAAAAAAATAAAAACTGTAAGTGAAATTATAGCTAGTATGATACAAGATGCTAATAACAATACATTCTGGATGTGCAGGGATACCTTAACATACCAGCAGGCCCTCCTGCCTTAGAGCTGCTGATCCCATTTTATGATTTCTTGAGATGTAGTTTATGACACTGATGATTTCTCAAGCGGTAACTTGTTTTTCTGATTTGATATCAACATGGAACTACTCATGAGGATGTTGTTTGTTGTTAATTGCATTTACCTGGTATGTCAGGTGCGATATTATTTCTCAGGACACAGGGCTATGTGTCCTGTGTCCTGTGGGCTCTGTGTCCTGAGAAAAAAACACACAGTTGCTCAAGGACACTTCAACAGGGTATACATTCACTGATCTGGGAAAGAGCAAGCCCCAACCTCTATCTCTAGGGTGGGGTTTCAACTTGCTACACTGCCTTGCTACCCAGAGCACCGTCGGTATTCATATCTGCAAATTGCTTGAGAGACCTGGGATCCATGAGGCAGGGAGGAGGTGTAGCAGAATGTTAAAATTTTTATAACAGTGTCCGCATGGGATCAGGTAATCATGATGGATATTGCTAAATTTCACGCAAATACTGTGAAAATTACCTCCACTGAGCACGTTTTAAAGCTTTTTCGTCAGTGCACTTCCGACACCATTTTAGTTATTTCGGCCAACTGAATACATTTTGCAATGACTTTTATTTTGGCATCTACAGATTACACGATCCCTTAAAAGGGGTTCTGTCTCATGAAGAAAATATATTGCGACTGTGAAGCTCCACTGTAATTAGCTTCATATTAACTGTGCAGGAGGAAGACAAATTCATTATCAAACCAAATGAACACCACATTTAAACAGTGGTTTAAAGCGGTGAGATTCACTGTTTGGCTGGGCAGGGTAAAATACGTTGGGTTTACATGCCCCTGGTGTAGAGAAGCAGCATCACAGATGCACAGTAGGGGGGGGGGGGGGGGGGGGGTATATAAGGGGGGTATACAAGGTATATAAGGATTTTGACAATCCACCTCGACAGAAAAAGGTAATAAAAAAAAATCCACAAAAATAAATAGAATAAATATCTTTTTTAAAGTGCAGTGGTTCTCATTGTCAGCACTTCAGCTCCAGATATGGCCTGGTGAAATTAATTTTAACATCTTTAACAGAGCTTTGAGAGATGTTTTGAACTGATATCAAGTAGCTACTTAGGGACCAGCTTTAACTCGATGACGGTAGTGCAGCAGTTATGAATATGGATGATTGTCGTGTTTAGGTTTTTGTAATAAACTACATTGTTGTATCCAATCTATTCATCTATTGTCAAAAAGATTTTGTAGTAACAAACACAGCTGTTTTAACGCACTCAAGTTTGTGCAGATATGTGCACTTGCACGTTGATGTGATGTCAACGCGTTGCTGGATGGTGGAGAGCAGAGAATTGCATCCTTGGCTGTGTTCCGAATTAGTTGATTATATTGATGCTGGTATTTAATTGGTGTTCATGAATAACTTCAACAGAAAGGCACCGACTGGTTTCACTTCCCTCATCACCCAGTTCTGATTACCCACAAAACTTTGAGGCATCACTTCTCGGGTTTTAGACTTGGCCAAGGTACTGTAGCATGATCAATGACGCTGAATATTTAAAAAGATCCCATTGCACCACAGCGGTTTGTTAGTGTGTGTATAACTGTCTCTTAGTAGTGTAGCAAACCTTTCCCCGTTGGCTTATAACAATCCAATTAATGCAAAAGGTAGATGCTCACTAATTAATCAAAGCTAGATGGTTTTGTTGTTTTTTTTTTTAAGAGATTGATGAATTTCCCATCACGTGTGCCTTAATTAAAGTGTCTCTAGGACATGTTTCATGAAGGTTGCATTGTCTCTTGAATTGTCCCCCACGACTGCACATACAAAAGAGGTTTATCTGATATAATTAGCTTCTAGATTGGATTTTATACATTGGCTAATTTGTCCCCTGAGGATAAATTCAAGCCTTGGCGAGCCATGTTTTTTGTGCTCTCATTTGTTTAAAATAAATCTATGCTTACAAAAATGAGACCTTACGAAATGAGACCTGAAATATCACGCGTAGCTTTTCTTGTGGTATTGTCTGAGACCAAGTTCAGAGAACAAGTTAATTTAGTTCCTGTGAATACTTCTCCTTCTTCCTCCTACTTTTATGTTTAATATAAGTGTCTAACTTACATTACATTATTCCTCAAAATTCCAACTATAAGGTGGGAGGAAAATATTTCAAACAACCCAGAGAAATAACACTGCAGGGTAAGTCTAATTAAAGCTAGACTATTTTAAACTCTCTTTCTTTTGAGGTGTGAGGGGCAGACCATCAATGACTTTTTAATTTGTTTCAAGCAGAGCAAATTGCGCTGATGACCTCTATGACTGTACAAAGAAGGAAGGTAGGTCTGTGTTTTACTGCCTGGACTACCAATCTTGTCTTTTATGTGACCCAAAGGAGTAAAACTGGTCACAAGAGTCTATGTTTAGTGGTTGTCAAATGACTGGTTATCTATAGTGGGAGAAATTAGGAACACAATGAAAAATGAGAGTGTAGGAAGCTGAAGGTCACTTTTTGTTTCATAAAGCCTTGTGACAATAGGAAATTATACTGGGCCTGATCTGCTCTGAAGTCATTTTCTCTCCATTAGGGCTGGTCAGAGAGAATCACAAAAAGTGCCACTTCATACAATGACATGCAAATTTTGCTAAATTAAGGGGTTTGTTCACATTATCAATCATTCATTTCAACATTTTGCTTGCACGCTGTCCTTCATAGCGTTATCTTCCTGAAACTGAAAAATAATACCAAATGTCGTTGAAAGTCTCAACACTATAAATTAGTTTATTACGCACAAAGAAAGGGTTTTATGTTTTATGCTTCAAGAGGATCTGTTCAGTGAAAAGTTTACAAAGGCCTAGGATTTCAAATTATTCTTTGATTTCTCAAGTCTACTGACATGTTTTGTCATTTTTCACTTCAGAGAAAAATTGAATGATATGACTCCATTCAAATTGAGAGATCAACACAGAATATCTAATTTGGAGGTTTGTCTCCTAGAAATTACTAATAATTACATAATTAATTACAATAACATAATTGCAATTTGCCAAGCAAATAAATTCCAACATATCCTCATTATGCTGATATAAAACATAATCTGATCACAGTTCTATTTCTTACAAAATGTATGCGCCGTTGTTGTTTAGTTGTATACAAACATAATTTCTAGGAAAGCTGTACAGCATAGTAAGTTTAAGTCTGTGGTTTTCTTATGGTCTGTTCCGAGTCATCTAACATTACTTATTGTAGAATATAATGCTTGGTCTGCAGTAAAGCCTGTGGTGACAAAGCCGGTGCGGCAGCCGACATTTCCTGTAGGAGCTTCAGAAGCTTCAGTGCTCTGTGGATGAAAGTGGAAGAGCAAAGTGTATCTGCTAAATGTACATATTTTTTTCAGTTAACCCTACCTGTTACATTCATAAGTCGTCTTTTTTTTTCATCTTGGCTAAATATCTTCTTAATAAAAATACATTCCCTCTTCCACTTTCTTGTTGGTAAAAGATCAACTTTCACTGTCTGCATGAGTAAACATAAAATTTGAGGATGTTTCTGTATTTGCTAATAAAACTTATTTTTTTCTGATGTTGTTCTCATGTGTATAAGCGAGGAGACACTACACACATCTGCTGTTACATGCCTACAGGAAGTGTTACCTTGTCATTGTGAATAAGGCCGTTCTGTTACTGCTTACATAAACAACCCGGCATGGATGTGACGGATCCCATTAAAACCCATAGATCCCTTAAGTAGTTCTCCACCTCAGCCCTCTGAGAACAACTATGGCCCCTTTGCATTTTAAATGCTGCTAGAAATGCGTAATGCTTTAGAAATATTTCAATAGCGCTAACCCATAAATGTGGGCTCTGATTCAATTTTCTGACAATCCACACGAGGGATTTACTCTGTGTAAGACGTCTTGTTGAAAGCTTTTCTCCCGACTTCTCATTTCAGACTCCCATGACACCCTGAAGAACAAACACAAAATTGCTTACATAGTTTTACAATTCAAGCTAGACTCTAAAATTGGAAGATGAGTCAAAGCGGGAGACTGCTTCCTCTTATTCCTCATGTTTTGGGGCACATGAAAGACTTTACTGCAATGCTTCAGCTCTCTGTATTGGTTCTCCATCTTCATATGGTGCATTCTGCCTGAGCTGGCCTCTATAGGAAATGTTATGCTGTCATTGTGAATGAGGATTATAATTGCAGTGACAGCATTCTTGTGTTGGGTTTTTCAGTTTTGAGCCTTGATTCCGAATAATTCACAAGCCTCCTGCTGTTTCATGGTTTCTTAACAGTAAAAATCTTGATTAATTAATTTAAACTCATGGAATGACTGCATCCCTGTGACGTTCTATGTTATTTCCTGCTATTATGCTGCAGTGCCATATGCTGTTCATTGGTTGTGGCTGAAGGTTCATTTTAAGCACCTGGCCTGTGATTACTAACACCTGTTATTTAATAGGAGACACCTGCGTTTGTTTGTTCTTCTTATTTTTTCTATATAGGATGAAGTGTTAATTACCGTAGAGGGGTGGAGATGGTTGTTTCGGCAGGGTTCACTAGGGGTCAGTATTTTATGCTGATATCCTATGTACTTAAATCACAAAAAAATCTAAAAGAAATCTGTTGAGATGACTTTCATGGCCTCATCTTGGTTTATTCGTATTCTTTCCATGCTTGCAAATCCCATCCATCCCCGTCCTCAGCCTTTCCCCGCTGACCCTCATTTCCCCTAATCGGCCTCTCACTACATATACACCTGCCCTCCAGCTTCACTCATTTGCCAGATCATCTACCTCATAACCTAAAGGTGCACTCAGACTGGATTTCACTCCTCATATATTTCTATGAAGATGCAGGATTAGTTATATTTGCTTCCAGTTGCAAACTGACCCCATCTCTTTCACTCCCTTAAATCTAATTTGGATTTCACCATGTGAAATTGTGAGCGTTTCAAATGTTCAGCTAGTTTGAGGGAAGGGTTGACTCACCTCTCAGTGGTGAAAGAATGCAAGCAGCAGAGAGGGTAGGATGCTTGGCTGCAGTGAATACAAGGACATTACCACAGGTTAATGACAATGAAGTGGTTAGTAAGAAGTTTTAATTTACAGCTTTGTGGATTGCTGTTGTTACCTAGCTAGCCGTGCTAGCTCCTATTTGCAACCCTGCCCTAATTCCCGTCCCACCCCCAGTCTGACTGTGAGTTAATGCTTCTGCCCTTGTTATGCCTGCATGCTGCTTATGATCTCTGCCCCTTTTCTGTTTTGCTTCCCTGCCTGCCTCTTGATTATTTTTGCTGGCTTGTTGTTGTCTTTGTTTCTGAACAAAGACCTCACTTGCTTTGCCTCTGCACCCTGCTTTTGGGTCCCCCACACATTTATCACAAAGGCCTTTGTCAAAGAATACATTTTGATATGTTGTAGCACAGGTTTTGCTAATGGTTCAGTTCTATTCAAGTGTCCCAGTAAACCATTTCCGTGTGATAATGAGCCAGCATGCACAATATCAGGACCCTTAAACTAAAGCAGCTAAATGGAGTTTAGCCATCATTAATTTTATTATTCACCACTGTGAAAAAGATCTATTTCTTACATTCTATCTCTGGGGAACATTTGCTGCTTACATTGAAAAAATGTCCCAGAAACATTTGCCAAAAGCACTTGCTTACCAAATTCTTTGAGGAGAAAGTGAAATGTGCAAATTCAACAGAAAACTTGACAGCTTAAATGAGGCCTATATGTTCAAAGAAAATCAAACTTCAATGTCTCTTTAGACTGTAGTCACAGTAAGAAAAAGTGTCACATTTATCTCTCTTATATTAAGCCATATCATCACCTTTGCAGCCCTAATTATTTCCCCTATAATCTATTGGGCTGCAAAGTCACACAGAGCTTTATCTGATCAACCCTGGTGCTTTGCCATTTTCCAACACCGATCTATACAAGGGGTCTGTATCTAGATCACCACCAACCATCTCATGTCCGACATTGATAGGAGGCTGATACTGTAGACAGGGAGATGGAGAGCTCAGCAAGGCTCTTAAATCAATGCTCCAGTCTAGCCAGAAAATCTGGAAGTGACAGTGTGGATCACTCTACCATTTATGTGCTTATATACTCCATAAATGACATTAGTTGTGTGATATTAGAGTTTTGAAGGGGTCATGATGAAATTGCACCGGGATATTATTTATTAATCTTTACTTATTTTAGATGCAGCCCATTTTTTTTTTTTTTTTTTTTTTTTAGTCAGATACTGGGTTCGTGGATTTTATGGTTTCTGTACACAGGGAAATTATCAGATTCTTAGAAAAATCAACCAGTTTGATTCTTTGACATCATTTAGGTTTTTTAAACTGTAAATATCTCTTCTACCAATAATTAAAATGAAAAGAATAAGATGCAACAGAACCACTTTTAGTCTGAAAATGCAAATAAACAAAAACGGCAATGAGGATGCTTCTGGTTATCCTGCCAGATGATCAGCTCTACTTTCTCCAGACCGGCTCATTCACTGCAACATGCATCCCATCTGGCTGAGTCCCATATCTTCATATAGATAGGCAATAACCAATAATCGAAGCCCAGCATAATGCAGTCACTGCCTGCTGGGGGCAGACCTGCTGAGAGTGAGTACAGAAGCGATGGCTGATGTGAGCCTGCTGCCACTGATGAGCTAAGAGGAGGCACTCAGCAGGAACCGTCTGTGCTGTGGCGCCATTGCAGCATTGGCCAGTTAAATGGCCAGGCATCCAGTAATCAAATGGCCTTTAGGAAGAGCCAAGAGAGGCTGGCTAACTGACCAAGTGAATGACTCACTCTGCACAGCCACATGGTTTAATCAGAGAGCACACAAACATGAGGCAAGATGCTGTGGGGGGATGTGGAGCACATTAACATTCACATCATTTGCCACATAGGCAGGCATGCACATAGAGCAGACTCACCTCCTCACATTCAGCAAGACAATCAGCATGCACTGGGTGGCACTGGACAGTTACTGAAATTTTCAAAGTGTAGGGTAGAAATGCGCATTGTAGATGTTGTGAAATAAAACTCATTTGGCGACTGTATCCAGACTGGATGACGCCAACACAGCTTTACAAATGATTTGGGCAGCCTCTGCATGTGACTGAGTTCTGACATGGGGATTTGCAAAATGCTTGGATGTATTAAATTTCTCCACAACCAAGTGTGTTATTGAATCTTTCCTCACCCTTTCTTATTAGCAAAGATCAATATATAGAAACAGGCTTCGGGCTTTTAGCTGTCATGGATCATTGCTTTTGCCACAATTGGCAAAAGTCAGGTCAAAGTTAGATCAGTTAACAGGCCAGAATGATACTTTCGACCAATCTCTCTGAAAGCCTTGCAGAAAACACAATACTATACTGATGCATTGACATTGCTTTTAATGAAATGTTCTCTTAATTTCTTGTCTGTAACTGAGGGGCATAAATCCCACTAAAAAGCTATGTGGTATTGTTGGCAATGTTTTTGCAAGCTAACACTTGCAAAACTAATAATGTTCCCATCAACCTCAGCTGTACTTTGTGTTTAGTGCTAATTTAAAATTGTTAGGATGCTAATATGGTGAACTAAGATTGTGATCATGGTTAACATTATACCTGCTTATAGCACCAGCATTTTTTACACTTTAGGAATGTTTGCATGTGATCTTAGCATAAACCTCACAGCACTACTGTGTCCAATGACCCCCTCACAGAGCTGCTTGAGTGGCTGTGGCAAGTGTACTTAGTCATGTTGTATGATGTGGGGTGTTGCGCCGGGGGTACACTGGGTGCACTGCATGTGTGTCGTGGCTGCTGTTGCTGATCTGCTCCGGAAAAACACACCTGTGTATTCAGTACATGTCTGCTGCGTCGCTGCTTCTGCCAGCTCTATATGTCTACACAGAGTTTGCAGGATTCTTGAATGTTGGATTTCTCTTCATTAGAAATTAATTTCTGATTTATTTTTGACAGAAAAATGCCAGTAAAATGTCATTGTCCCCACATGCAGCTGCTAAAATGTTTGAAAAATATCTTTATATTTTTTTCATGTCATCTTCAGATTGAGCCTAGACATTGACACTGTATTGGGAGGTGTCATTTTTGTGACTTATTGCTGGTATGATGCCAGAATGACTGTCAACTGGCTTCTTTTTTTGCTACACATGTGACTTGAAATTAGGCTAGATGCTGAACTTTTAGATCATGCGACGCAGCTGCGTTCGCCTCACGCAGGCAGTGTGCTTGCTCTAATCTGATAACATGCTCACTGGTACACTGCCACACATGTGCACCACTGTGCCCGAGCATAGCAACCCTTAGCTCTATAATTACAGACGGTATGATTACATCGGATAGGATGAATTTGTCTATGTCCATGCATGACAGTATAAAGGCTAAGTCATCGAACCTATTTTGACAGCTGAAAATGAAAATGCTCCCAGGTACATAAGAGAAAAGCACACAGAATATATTTTAACTTTCATGGGACCTTCAATATATCAGGGTGAAGAAGAGAAGAAGAAATTAAATACTTTTCCATGTATCAGTTACTGTGTGTTGCGGTGCCACATACTACTCCTACTACTCCTGAATGGGTATAAAAACTTTAGAAATGCAAACTCCTTAAACTCTTAAGAGTAACTGACAATGCAGTCTCTTGTGCTCATATTTCAGCCCTGACTTTTTTATAATCCCTGGCATTATAATTGTCAGAGCTGAGACAGTCCCATAAATATCTAATTACTTCCATCTCCCATGACTGCCTATAGAATACTGGCAACCCCCAGTTAAATACTCTTTTAAAATGTCGGCAGCAGAATGAGTATTATTACAACATGTGATGCAGGAAAGGTCACTGACTTTTAATCATCTACACGCAAATATGGATGTTTATTTTTGATAATATGCTACTGGAGGCACTGGAGCACTGTACTGAAAAAGGAAAGAAAGAGGAGAATACTGGTAATTGTTTTTTTTTCTCTAAAAAGACTTGTACTCTTCCAAGCTACGTAATAGGCCCAGTGATTGCTGTTTTGCTTCTTGCTTCCATTCAGAGCTGCTTACAAAGTGCATGCATCTCTACATCTGGTGAGATGTCAGCATTTCAATACGTTTGATCACCCTATTTGTTACCCCACTGCATTGCTTTTTCTCCTGGAGATGGAAGTGCTGGAAAATGTGGCTGTTTATTTGACGAAACGCTGGCATGTTACATCTGTTATTTGCCATGTTTGCTGGAATAATCAGAACCTTAGTATAGAGGAAGGAAAACGCAATCCCTCCAATATCACCATGGATGTCAAAATACAGCCAGAGGGAGACAAAGCATCAAATCAAAAATACTGAAATGAATCTCAACAGTGAAACAAAATCAATTTCCTTGTGCTCGTTCTTACCTTTAATTTCATGTCCACACTTTCTTCAGAGAATTCCCATACTATCAAAGCCAATAAGATATTGTCAAAGTGATACAACTTGCATTCAGATAATCGCTACAGTACATGAATTTGCCAGGAAAGTAATCATGAAATATATTACATAAGGCGAGAAAAACCAACATTTGTCACATGCATGAAGGCAGACTGACAGGAGCTGCCATACTGCTGCCACATCAACTGTTCTCAAGCACATGATGAATGTCAGAATCTACTGTATGGTCTCACATCAAATGCTTCAATTTGTGCATGCATTATGCAAAAACTCCACATGATAAAGTAAATGAAATGAAAGCAATATACTGTTACATGTTCACATCAATGCATTTATGAATGATTTTTAATAATGTAGGGACTGCGGCGCAGTTTTAAAGGGGCATATACCACTTTCACTCGCACTGGAATGTGGCCTATTTTTCAAGCACTGAATTGCTCCATTTTATGTAGAATTAACACTATCAAAGCGCATTTAAAATGTCTCACTGAACTGCAGAAAGTACAGTACTAACCATTGCACCACCAAGCCACTCCTGTGTTATTGCATATATTTGATATATAGAACTTTGTTGACTGAAATTGAGGCGACACGCTGTGCTACAAAATCCCTCTGTAAATGTATTTCCCAGTTTACTGTATCTATATGCTAATGAGCACCACACCACCAACCTCTTTATTCAAATAAAGAAAGAAATAAATAACAATCATTTAAAGAAATCTTCTTCTGAAAAGCAATCTTTTAGAAATCAAATACCAACCCCCCCACTGGCTTGAAAGGTCCATCTTGAATGTTTGTAGCTTGCCCCTTAATGGAGAGAAACATCCCTTAGAGCAGCTCTCTGTCTGTGGTGGAAATCTTCAGGTTTCTGAAAGACACAGTCTTCCAGGACCAAGACCAACACTGCCTCCGGGATGTTCAACCTGTCACATAAAGCTTTACAAAACAGCTGTTGAGTCTGCTCTCTACACATCCTATAACCTTCTGGATTTGTTCTTCAGACAAAAACGTTATGAAATAGACAATGAGGTGTGAAGAGTAGATCATTGGAGTCAACTTGCACACTCTCCAGGACATGTACACTTCGAGAGTAGAGAGACTGGCATACAAAATCACTGCAGACCCTTCACACCCTGCACATAACATGCTCATTCTCCGCTCTGGCGAGCGCCACCAAATTACACGATAAAATATGTTGATGCCCTCTAGAACAACAGAGAATTGTTTTCTGGTCTAACGCTACAAGGAAACATCAGCATCCCTTCTGTTACAAATCTCTGTTCAAAAATAAACCTGTTTATGACGTGATAACGCTGTGATTACAGTTTGGTTGGGTTTAGATGCAAAATATCTTCGTTGGATTCAGGGAAACAGGATTGTTTGGGTTAAAATGTCTACTTTGATAAGGTTAGGAGAGCTCTGTTGTCATGGTTACAACAACGAACACTTAGTTAAGGTTAAATATATTGTTTTAGGCCACTCCCTGAAATGACTGATGCTCTCATTCTTCTTGAGAGGACAGTCTCAGTGTGCGCATATGTAACACAATATACTTGATGTATACACAGTACATATGCAGGCAGGTAAACTCTCATGCCATATTCTGTGTTTTTGAGAACCTATTGAAATTATTTCTCTTTTCTGTTGAGAGCGTTTGCAAAACGAAGTCAAGATTTGCTTCTTTATTCACATGACCACAAAATACCAAACTGAAAATAATCGCGTTTGTTCATGTGTGCACTGTGCTTGTTGCTTTTTTCCTTGTTGCTTTCATTCTAAAATACTAATGCAAAGATTATGGATCTGTTCTCCCACACAACCATTCCTATTTTGTGCAATTATTTGTTCTCCTGGATTCCTCCAAAATGAAATCAATCACAGGCGCTGAATGCCTCTCTTATTGAAATATATTTCTGGCAGGGTAAAAGGATTTTTATAATTATAGAAATGCTTCTGTGTTCAATACTTGGCATCCAACGCTGCAGAAGATTAGGGACAAAACAAGAATGCGTGCATGTGTGATGTCTATATTTGTAAATGATCCAATTCAAGCCAATTTGTTCACTAAACTTAAACACACTAATATAAGAAGTGAAAACATTCTTTATTCTCACGTGGCAATGAATGACACACTCACACTCTATTCTAGCTGCGGCTTAATAAAGGGATGCTTTGGTTAAGATATTCACCGGCAGTCATTAAACTGTTGCAAAAGCCACTATATGGTTGTGTTCTTCCGCCTTTTCAGTAACTACTGTCTCTTTCCACGCACATGCTGTTAAGTGAAAGTGGAGCTATTTCGGACATCTTGAGCCATATAATTTAGCGCTAATGTGGCTAATGTGCCGTTTTCTTGGCTCTGACAGACAGTCCAGTCACTTAGATTCAGCCTCTTCCACCACTTGTCTTTCCTTTCCTCACAGGCAGATTAACATGTAATTATACGACATTTGTGCACAGCTAGGGCACCCTGTGGGATCCACCTGGCGTACACAGCCCATGGTGTGGCTTTCACAGCGCCTCTCTTCCTCTACACATGCTACTCACAGGAAGTGGAGGTCATGTTGAATGATGACCTCATCCTCCCAGGACTCAATGGGCTTTTATACTGTATACAGTACACAAGTGATGATAACATCACTGACGTCTGTTTCAGAAAGCAGGGCCAGAGGGGGTTTGGAAGGTTGTGTGCAATTTTCCATCTGTGCTATTTTTTGGTCACTTTTTGATATTTGGCCAGAAGCTTTTACTAAATGCCGTTAGTGTCTGTGATAAAATTCAAATGAAATTTCAAATCTCTAATGCTTGCCTACAAAGTTGTCTCTGGTACTGCACCTACCTACTTGAACGCCCTGGTACAGGAATATGCTTCCTTGCAACCGCTGCGCTCCTCTAACGAATGACGCCTGGCTCTGCCACCCATTCGTTCAAGGCAATCCAAACTCTTCTCTCACGTTGTCCCCCGTTGGTGGAACGCACTACCACTTCCTACCAGAGCAGGGGCGTCCCTCTCTATCTTTAAAAGACTCCTGAAGACCCAGCTCTTTACAGAGCACCTTCTCTCCTAGCACTACATAGCAAATCTACACTTCAAGAATCGTCACTAGCACTTACTGCTGCGCTAACACTTCTTATCGCACTTAACCTTGATTGTTCCCCTTTCTGTGAGTCACTTTGGATAAAAGCGTCTGCTAAATGACTAAATGTAAATGTAAATGTAAATAAAATTAGTTTGTGTGGATATTGCTGGGGTGCGCCATCATCTGGACATGCATGAGCATGCCCTGTACACATCTTATCATTGATGATGATCATCAAACACTCTTAGTAATTATAACCTGTTATTTGTCCACAGTAGAGCTGAATAAACATACGGCAGGTGCAGTGAAAGTCAATTTGACACCACCTTATTTCTGAATACATTTTACAACCTCCCCATCATTAGTGTCGACAAGCTTGACATTTCATTATGACGACTGTCAACTAATCAAAATCTCATTCCTTCATATCAGTACTGGAGAAATACAGGTTACCTTCTGCTGTTGTGATCCAACTGCAGGGTGAACCAAACACATTATTTTTCAACAAGTGACAGAGTTGTGAAGTGTCTTGTATGCAGCCTTATATTGTATTTTTTCTACATGTGCTTATTCTGCATATTCTGAAAGAAAATGTTATTAATTCTCACAAATTAGATGTTGCGAGAGACGTTCTGAGAGAATGTAGCATCCTGAATGTGAATAGATTACAAATTTCCAATTATTTTTCCCTTCCAGAAATGAAGCTACATTCTGCAGTGTAGCTTCCTTAGAATTGTAGTATTAAGACAACAAACTGCATGTTTCACAGAAAAGAAAGAAAATCGTTTGTTCTTAAGCAGCTCTTTGATATACATCCACTTTTATTCTCTACACAGCATCTGCATAAACACTGTAAACACTGTAATACAGGTATCTGTACAATAAAGATATATATATATATATATATATATATATATATATTGTTCTTTTTTAAATAGGTATCACTTTATATTAAAGGTGAAAGTCTGTCAGAGTATAGGAGAAAATGTAGCAACTCTACCTGTCATTAAGGTGATTATATTATTTTTAGTATCATATCATAATGAAAAGAGTAGAACATTAATGGCCAAGGTTAAGTGTCTGACTCTCGAACCAACACACTAAAACGAATGAATGATAATATATATAACAATAATCCGCACATCAGATGAAAGCATCTTCCAGTTATCTGAAATTCTGATCTGAAATTACTCTGAAGAGCTGAAAAAAGACACACATGCACAAACAGAAGCAAATAGCTTTCCTGCATATATGAATATCTGATCACACATATACCATTAAATTTGTAAGAGCCTGTGATGTACATTGATGGTAAAGTGAAAGGTGACATTTGACTAAATGAAATACCAAAGCAATCACAACATCAAATCCTGTTTTTTTTTTTCAATATTCGAAACCACTGCTAATGTAAACTTTATTGTAATGCAATCCCCGCATTGTGAAAATACTGTTACAATACTGTAAAGAGATGTACTTAGAGAAACTTTGAGGTGCTCACAGAAACATCATCTTCATTGTTCGCACACACACAAACATGCCTTACTCATGCCTCACAGACCTCCAACTTGCTGATGGCTTTTGCTGGCAAATGCCAGAGAAAATGTGGGCGCACTCATCCTGAAGGTGTGTGTTTGTGTGGGTGAATTCAGCAGATGGTAGGGTGATGTGAGAAGCAATCTGGACAGCCTTTCCTACTCTGTGTGAGCGCTTGTGCTTTTTGTGTTATTAAATGTTGTCTAATGTGTGTCTTATGGTAATGTTATGTTCATTTTTTTTTAATATTCACTCAAATTTTCAATTTTTAGTGTAACTATAAGCTTTTCTGGTCACCTCACGTGACTTACATTTAGTGCTACAGTGTCACAATTCTGAGCAAAGCGAAGTACATTATGTTGTTATTTTCAGTATTATTTTGAGTAAAGCATCAAGCCACCACTACTTTTAAATGTAAGTTTATCCTTAAGAATAATGAATCATATAGAAAGCAAGGCATCTGTGGAAGAAAAAAATCACAAATGTATAGTTTTGCACATGTCCTAAATTTAACAAAAGCTAAAAGCTGGACACTAATGTGTTCACACTTATCAGGGAACATTTAACCCTTTTTCTCTATATGCACTCATTTTGCTTCTTCAGGAATGACTTATTTGCATGAACTTTAAAATCTCCCATGAATGGCAGCACACATATAAAACTAAAAGGGCACTCTTCTTCTTCCAAGGCCAATGTCAAACAACACACACCAGACTTCAGAGAAAAAAAAAAAAAAAAAATCAGATTTCCTGACTGATGCCCCATCCCTCCACCAAGCTCCCTCCAAACAAACAGACACCGGTGAAAATGTGAACACCGTGGTGGAGGTAACTAAGCATGCTGTTACATTTATGTTTGTATTATAAATGATTAACATCAAAGGGCATTCGATTAATATGCATGACCAAGACAGCATTTCATGGAAACAGTGGAGAAATTGAAGTGGAAAGACCATCATGTGCGTTTGAATGTGTGTGCATACATCCATGGTATAAGAGGATATACCAAATGGGTACATCTATCATGTAGGAAATGGCCTGTTGCTTGGCTTTTACTGAAGTCTGAATCATTAGTACAGAACAGATTACCCCTGTTGAAATTCATATAGGCATTAAGGTCCATAAGAAGGCTTTTTTTCTCCATCATCTATTGAGGATTCCTCTGCCAGTCTGAAGTGAGGAGCCGCTCTTTTGACGAGCAAGGGGAGGAGATGAGTGGCATGGCTACGAGAAGAGGATTTCAAATGGATGTGATGGCAACATGGTGACAGACAGCATGACTTCCAACCTGTTTCCTGAGTAGAATTAAAGAGAAGGAACCCATTATAGGATGAATAGAAAGAAGATGTGTGTATGACTGTGAAGTGAGCATGTGATGTAGGAAGAGAATAATGAATAATGATAAGAGAAGATTTCTAGACTCAGTGTGTGAGATGCCTCTGTTTTTGTGAAGGCTTGGCTTTGAGCAAAGTGACATTTTTACTCGATGTTTTTTTTTTCTCACCCCTTTTGTAGTTTGGTCACTTGCTTTTAGGTGCAATGGGGATTGTGTCAGTAACCATGAAGTAGTGCAGTGCAGTTTTTGTGACAAGATTTACTGAGCTTTGCTCTTGATCTGCCCGTGTACTCAGGTCAAAGGTGCATTGTGCAACGCACATTTTGTGCTCTGTGCTGTTTCTGTGACATGAACACATCACATTCTGGTTCAACCACAAACTATAAAACTATAAGAAACACAGCTACAGTGAAACATTTGTACACAACTGGGGCACAAAAATACAAAAAATGTGACAACATAACGATAGAAAAATATAGAAATAAAAGTTGATGAGTTTATCAAAAAACTCTGATTTGAGTGCATTAGAATAAAAAAGATACTCATCAGACCGTTCAGAAAGATGCCGTTCTCTGTATGGAAACATCTGCATGTGTTATGTTCTTCACCACTTCTTCACATGTAGCAGAAAAACAGAACATATTAGAGATATAGATAGATAGATATCAATAGTTGCTATGTGTCATGAAAGAAAACATATTTGTCAGTAGATTACTCATTAGCATTAATTAGATTAATAATTTCATACTGTTAGTTAGATATAACAGCAGCATTGTTCTCAAAGTTATGTTATCGACTTCAAATTGTTAGAGGTTTTCAGGTGACTGTTCTTTTTACAGTATCTACTGATGGTTAATGGCAAAAGTAGGATATAGTAACACTTATTTTAGTCACTTATTTATGTGTCTTTTTATATTGTTTTTAGCTGTCCTATGCACTAAATTTTGAAACTTTGAGAACAGACACTTGGAACCAAATTGGGGACAGCTCATAAAAAAGACATCCATATACTCTAGCTAATATGAAAAAGTTAACATCAGGAAAATCTAATAAACATAATTTTATGATCAATTATCCACAGCTCTCAGTTTATTGTTTTTTTTTTTTTTCATTCCAAACTTTAATTATGGCAAGAAAGGGAGCAATATATTCCCAGGGAGTAGTAATTTTAAATTCACCGGAAGACATTCTATGCTACTGCCAATAATTTGTTTGGCTTTTGGCCTGGAATTACTGAATAGTTTTTTACAATGGCCTGTGTGTATTCTAGGACCTGAGCAATACATTAAGTAAATCTGTTTTCTCCTCCCAGGCTAAACAAATTTAAGGTGTTTTATCTTCACTCATTGTAATTCTGCACCTCCTACCCAAGGACATCAGCAGTTATGGCAGATCTGCACTCAAATGTTGTGTTTCATCCACCAAACTGTCAGAGCCCTATAGTGCAGTTTTTTTTTAAAGTAAGGCAAAGCTCAGTCTGTCAGTCAGTGTCACTGCGGCCACCCGAGGTTTTTCTGATTCTGTCTGAAGCAAAATTAAGCAATTTAAAAAAATCATTTCTGTGTGAAGTGTCAAATAAATGTACATAGCCTTCAGAAAGTATTCAGACCCCTTCAATTTTTTTCACATTTTGTTGCAGCCTTATGCTAAAATGCTCAATACCCCAATAAAAGAAAAAAGAAAACTGACATTTTTCCAACTGAAATGTCAGATTGATTTAAGTATTCGTACCCTTTGCTATGACAGATCAAATTTAGCTCAGGTGCCTCCCATTTCTTTTGATCATCTTTGAGATGTTTCTACACCTTGATTGGAGTCCATCTGTGGTAAATTCCGCTGATCAGACATGATTTGAAAAGGGACACACTTTTCTACATATCATAGCAGAGACCAAGCCATGAGGTGGAAGGAACTGCCTGCAGAGACAGGATTGTGTCGAGGCACAGATCTGGAGAAATTTTGCCAAATGCATTGTACATTAACATATGAAGCTTTGCAGCTGTAAAAAGCTATGAATTCAGAAAGAAGTACAGAATTTCATTATTTCACAGAGGAGAAAGATATACAATAGCCACAAGTGTTTTGCTTTGAGTCACCCTTGCCGGTGTTTGCATTGAAAGGACCCTTGCAGGTATCAGCACTTAAGATTTTGATAATACTTGCAGGTTGATCAGCAATTTATACCCTCAGATTTGTGCACTTTCAGAAAATAACATGTTATTCACCAGCATGAAATTAAGGGTTGAAGATAATAACTCAGTCCCTGCCGCTGAGAAGCCCCCCACAGCATGATGCTGCCACCACCAGCCTTCAATGTAGGGAAGGTATTAGCCAGGTGATGAGCAGTGCCTGATGCTCACCAGAAATAGTCTCTGGAGTTCTGCCCAAAGTGTTTTTTTTCTCATCAAACCAGAAAGTCGTTTTCCTCATGCTCCAAGTCCTTAAAATGTGTTTGGTAAACTCCAAATGGGCTGTCAAAGACCTTTTGCTCAAACTGGCTTCCATCGAGCCACTCCACCATCAAGCCTTGATTGATGGAGTGCTGCTAAGATGGTCGTCCTTCCAGCAGACTCTCCATCACTGCAGAGAATTTCTGAAGCTCTATTAGAGTGGCTGTTGGGTTCTTGGTCACCTCCCTAACCATGGCCCTTCTCGCCTGTTAACTCCGTTTGGTCAGACAGCTGAAATACAAAACAGACAAACAAACAAGAAAAAAAAAAAAAAAAAACCTTTTCTTGTTCATTTGATTTAGTTTTGAATTGTATTTGCATTTTTGAGCCTCATCACAAAATCCTGTATAAATTCAGGGGTTAAAGCCACAATAACTGCTGGTCACAACACTAATCCACTCTAAAAATTCGATGGCCCCAGTACTTACTCTGAATTGTAAAGTTTTTATTAATCTTCACCTGAGGCTGTGAGTGTATAATGTTCTGCTGTAATTTCTTCCAATTTGCCCCTAACCTTCTCAGACACCCTTAAAAAACCACGGCATGCACACCGTAGCTATTCAAAGTGTCCAAGCAAACAGAAAGATTTGATCAATTTGGAACATTTCAGTCTTTGAACATAAATCTCACACAATGTTTTCTGTCCACGCAAAAAATCACGCAGTGCCGTCTCTCCCGCTACACCCCACATGAAAGTCTCTTATTCCTTCTTCAGCTGTTAGTGAAGCTCAATACAAAGTGACTTCAAGCAAAGTATAGCTCCCTGTCATCAATTAATCTCATTTTAGCAGTTCATTCTTCAATGCACACATCAATCATAATGTGCGTACTGTATGAGTGGGTGAGTCATTTGTGAAAGCACACGGCGACTCCTCTCTCTATGCAGAGGAACTCCCTGCACCAGAGGAGTGTCACTCTTTCTCGCAACCTACTGATGCTGGATTCTGGATTCTGGCTTCACATTAGCAACGCACATGGCACAGCATGTGGGCAATGCTGGAGATAAAACACTGGAGAAAATCCATTAGAAAATACGAAAATGTGATGAAACAAGCAAGCTGGAAGAGAAGGATGAAAAGAGATTGTTGACCAGAAATAAATAGAGGGGGGGGAAACAGAGACACAGAGAGAGTATGCCTTGCATGAAGGGAAACTGAGAGGAAGAATGCAAGACAGAGACATACAGAGGGAATTGTTAATATTACTTTTTTTTTTGGCTCTTCTCAATACACTGTTGCTATGGCAGATATACGACATGAGAGGCAAAATCTTTGATTTTCCTTCACCAGGAGGGAACACAGCCTGTCTGCACATTGTAGCGTGCAAGGTTCAAAGTGACAGCGCAGCGAAGAGAAAAAAAAAACACTCAGACAAAAGCAACAATAAGGAGAGACATAAACACAGAGAGAAAGACACATCTGCACAACCACACACACAAACAAAGCCATGATTAGACAGATCAGTGTCCCTGACTTAAATTCATCCCTTGTTGTTTTTTTTGTTTGTTTTTTTTGTAAACCCACATCAGGAGTTTGCACCCTGGTTACAACTTCCTCCTACTCAACAAATCCAACTCCACATTCTCTGGCTGTGTAAGATAATCAAGCTCCATGTTTTTTCATTTCATTTCTTTTTTTTTTATATAAAATGCTAATTCACTATTGTAGCTAAGAATCAGTTTCATTTTCTAAGCACAGAACAAACAGATACAGTACATTGTGTAATCTGCTCATCCACTGCATGTTAGAGCCTGGGTGATTTCCTCGACGAGCGGGCCAGCAGCAAGACACACATGTAAGCACACACAATGACACAGGCACACACACTGGGACTGGCTGACAGTATCTTTGCTCTAATCAGAATCTTAATTAGTCTGCTAGCAGCGTCCCATTAACATATATTCCCTCTAATTAACTAGGGACACACACTTACAGAGGGAGAGAGGCAGAGCCAGAGAAATTTACATTGTTTCTTGAAGTTTCATAAGATGTGGAAATAAATGAACAAAGCAGAGTAACAAAAGTAAAGCTTTTAACTGTCAACCTTGTTCTACGTTGCTGACAGGGAAGCTCAATATCTTCGGCGGGCAAGGAATTTGTCAACTAAAGTGAGTAGAAATTAAGTTTTATGATTATCATGATTGATGATCATAACTTTTCACACATATGTTTTCCTTAACAAATGGAAATTCATTGAAAATAAATGGGAAATGCATAAGGAGGAAAAATGTTCTCCTGTATATTGGGAGGAACAGAATGGTATTTTCTAAGTGGTTATAGGAAACTATTTGTCTCTGGATCTTCTGCCACTAAACGCACTGCTGCCAGACTAACCCAGTGGTTCTGTTACTGAGTTCTGTGTGTATCTGTGCTGGAGTCCTTGGAAGCCAGCTGTGGCTGAGGCTGCTGCAGTGGAAGGTACAACACTAATTGATCAGTCGTGTTGTGACAGATTCTTGCTGGAGCAAGTCTTGTTGTGTCAAACACACAAGTCACACAAGGTATTTACAAAAGTAGAAAACAAACACACATATACACGCTTAAGCACACTTTCACTTCACTTGCTTGAGATGTAATAACTCACACAGTCATGCTTTTATATTCCAAGTGTCTCTCACAGGTGAGTCACCCTTTGCGATAATGCTGGTGTAACATCTTGGCTGAATAAACACAGCTTCCCTTTGTCAGTTTAATCTGAAACAGTGGATGAATTAGAAAAAAAAAAAAAAGATGACGTGGGTTATGCGTAGACGCACACACAGGTTGTGGGTGATGACCAAAAAGGGTGTTGTGGGTGAAAGATGAAAAAGAGCATTTTGCATTAGACTCTAATGTCTTTGTTGTAATGCCAGGCCTGCCTACAGTTCTGTGTCATGACTCATGTCCTCCTATCCAGAGCCACCAGAGCTCTATTTCTACACCACCGTGGCTTGGTTTCAAATCTCAGCAACACACTGTGCTGGTATAAAAAAGGCAATGCAAATTTGAAGAGATCCTTGTTGCCATGGGATGCAAATTCTTTTGATTAAGCCGGTTTACACGGTGCTTTGTATGCATTTTGAACACACACACACATTCTAAGCTGGAGATGGCACAATATCTGTTAACAACTTCCACTGGAACTCAGGACTGTTTCAGTGCCTTGCCGAAGGGCACTGCATTTTTTCATTTGTGGCATCTCATTCATCCTGGCATTACTTCCTCAGAAGTGGCATTCTGTCAGAGATTTTGAAAAGCACAGTTATGTGGTGCTGCTTCATATCATCAGTCCATAGTGACAGCTGTTTTCCAGAAACCACATTCTCTCATTAACAGCTTCCTCTGCTCTCAGGAATAACAGTGGCAGGATTTGAACCATGGGAAATTCTGGGCATGCCTTTCTCCTTCTAGCACCACCGCAATACTACCAGTAATGATCACACATGGCACTTTCTGGGGCCACAACAGTCAGAAATTATAGTGGTGTAACATTCCCACATGCTCTTGTATGGTAGCTTGATTAAGCAGCATTTTGTTCTGAAAATGTTTTAAATGAAGCTGCACTTGGTTGGGCCAGTTTGTAATTTGGCTAAAATGTTCCTTACTCCAGAAGTTTTGCTATGTAAATTAAGCCTACTACTTAGGAAAATGAAAGAAAAGATTGACCTAAATGGCATTGTATCATGCTTAAGTATTTTGTACAGCAAGAGCATAAGTCAAGCAGCAAGTAGCAAAGAACACTTAAATCACATGACTGGAGTACATGACTCAAGTGTGACTTGACCTAACCAACTCAAGTGCCCCTCTTTGGATGAAAATTAAGGGTTTTGTGCATAAGTTGAAGTGGGCAACAATAGAAACAAAGCTATTTTGAATGGAAAAGTTGTAAAATATTTCTATTCCAACTTGAGACCTTGCAAATATTCCACTTTCACTGCTGAATTCACAGTTTGTTTAAAGCTACATGGCTCCTTTGACTGTTGACAACACATTTTTCTTTCTGCAAAAGCCCACTCAGTATTTGATCTTTAATACTAGTCATCTTTGCTGTATTATACATAAAGCATAAGATGCTGTTGGTGACAATCTACTGTTGATGAGGGCTTAATACTTGGAGATCAGTCATTGTAAAAATAGATCTGCCTAGTGCGCTAAAATATGGAGTGATAAATGCACCCATTTACGTAACTGCTTTTGAATTGCTTCCTTATTTTGTACACACAGAGCACACATTTTATGCCATCGTATAACTTGTATTTATGAGCTATGTGATATTAGAAATATTAAATGAAATTATGTTGTTATTTAATATTTATATACATACGAAAAAAAATCGGAATACAATTTCATGTGGTACTCCATTACTTCCGTGTGCAGTGTATACAACATACTACTACCCATTCAACCCTATCACCAGACAGAATGTTATAAAGGTATGATAAAGTATAAGGTTAGGCAACGTAAATAGTTGGTTAAGGATAAGGAAAGATCCTGGCTACCATCATTGAAAAGGTGATTAAAGTCTGTGTTAAAGTCAGATGTGCTACATGCTACATGGTTTCTGTTCACTATGTAAAGGGCACATATTTCCTTTATTGGCACTGAATGTTGGCAGAATTGAACGTTAACTGTGGGGTGTGGAATTATTCAATATGCTCATGAATGCTAGGGGTAGTGGACTGTGCATCTTTAAATGTGCTTTGAAAAATATTTACTTGCCAACTGCACCCAGATTTCATTCAGACCGACACTTCAGGTTCTTGAATTATTAAGGTCAGGACTATTTTTTGTCTGAACTGTTCTCATGAGTCTTGATCATTTTTTTTTTTTTTCCATAAATAAAAATAAGCTCACATTCTTTTTTTGTTAGTTTATATTTAATATTTATTCATTTATTTACTTTGTCGTTGATCAGTCGGAATCTGTTGAAATCACAAGTGTACTTTGGCAGTAGCAGCATATCTCAACTCCAGATAAGTATTATTTGCCTCAACATTTTAATGGCTTATGCTGATTTCTGTGTTGTAAAGCCTTGGAACTGAATTGCAAATGCATGAGCAGCAGCTTGGAAATTTAGCCACTTAATGCCAACAAGTGTAAAAGTGACCTTGGAGATTCTGGGTTTTGTAATAAATTTGTTTCGAAAACTTAACTAACTTTGACTAATGAAATATGAGTTGTTAACAAGGGTATTGCTGAGGCTATCTGGTGAACAATGTTGAAAATAAATCTTCACACACACCAACATAAACCAAGCAGGGAACTCATCAGAGTTTGGATAAAGAAGTAACCATGTTTCATAGTAATACCATCCATCAAAAACAGCATATCGATGGATTGAGTTTTCCTTTTCTTCAAACTGAGTCCAAATAAACGCTCACAGATTTAGAACTGTATACAATATTTATTGACAATGTATTCATTTTCATAGGTTTTCATAGTAAAGACAGACACTGACTTTTACAGGGCTTATCTTTAAGAAGGGTACAGCTCAGGGTTTCTGGGAATGTTCTCGTGAGTGGCACATACAAGGATTTTTCAAGGTGGAGGGTGTTGAGAGGGTAAGAAGGATTGATGCCGCTTGGAGTGAAGTCCAGCGCAGCAGGAGGCTAAGGCTTCTTCTGTGAGTGTGTGCAAACATACACCGTCACCAACATGTGTCATTTAGGCTTTTATAGGATGTCAGTCTGTCCTTGCTCTCCAGAGAAGACTCTGCTGTCTGATGAAAACCTTGCATTTCCCAAAACCTTAACTTCCCAGGAATGAAAAAAAGCCATTTTCAAACCATTTACAACCATGTATTTTCAAACCGTATACAAGGGATTATGAAAGGATTTCCTAAGCATAAATGTCATTCAGTTTTCAGAATCCCTAGTGGACAATGTAATCATTCTGTATAGTATAAATGTGAAAACTGCCAAAATTGGATTTACAAGGTTCCGCCAAACAACAGTGTTTGCAGTTTTTTTTTTTAACAGGAGTATAGAAGTATAAAAATATATGAAACAAAAAAGCGCTGTGAAGTACAAACACATATTAAGTGTAGAACTTATGAAGCAGACCTTTCTTTCCAGTTGCCTGTGTGCTTTGGAAAACATTACTGTCTGGCCAACATACACCCACTACACACTCTCACACTTACACACACCATGTCATACCACATACAGTATTATTCTGAAGATTAAGAAATATATTTATATTGGGTAGTTTGAGACTTGTCTATGGCTGAGGTGAATTTAGTACCTTAATGACTTATAAAGTATTTTTAGTTTTTTGATTCTGCCGATGCTGAAAAAGTGTGCCATACTGTTAGCACTGTCTGAGTACAATATATGGTTCAATGTGATTTGTGTTAAACAGAAAAAGCAAACAAATTACAGAGAAAACATCTGAAACAAGCTCACTAAGGTACTTTCCCTTAAGTACAATTCTTGGGTTTAAAGTCTTGGTTTGTGGTTGTAGTGTTGTTAGTAGTGTGATTTGTGCTGACCTGAGATGGTTTGATTTTGGGCTGATACAAAAGCATCACTAGCCTCTTTATCACTTGACCCTTAGTGTGTGTGTGTATGTGTGTGTGTGTGTGTGTGTGTGTGTTTGAAAAGGTGGTGTACATTAAGCTGTATTTAGCTGATCATTGGTACAAGAAATTGAAATACTTTTGCTGACACATTACAGCAAATACATGCTGCAAAAGAATATCAACTACATTCATGAATACATGTTTACATTTTGGCAAAACCAAAGAAATGTGCTTTGACAAACAGAGCAGAAAGAAACGTGATCAAGTGACACCATAAAATAGACTATTTACATTGTTTCATATCAGCCTTTGCATTCTCTTTACGTTACAGTATAAATGATATTGAAAATGTCTTTCTGTCTTTTCTGTAGAAAGCTTATAAGTATTTATTTACATAAATAATATGCTCCAATTGATGATTGACAATATACTATCTGATGTATACAAACTTATTTAAATACGTCTTTTTTTGGGGATATGATCCAAAATTTGAGTTAAACTCATCCTAATCTGAAGAAAAATTTACAATGCCAGTTGCGAATTTATCTGGATCCCTTTGCACATGTTATTTTAAACTTAGTTACAAAATTAACAAATTTGATTGAAAGGAAAAATATTTAAAAAACAAGAACGATGAAAAGAATTTTGTCGACATAATCACCAGAACAAAATCAAGATCAAAAAACCCAACACAAACCATAACAATGCACTTACTGGGTGAAGTTTTCAATACCTAGCTCAACACAGAACAATAGCTGACTGAGCTGGACTCTATTGTTAGACCTGTGCACATGTCAGTTGTTGTGCAGTGCTTGTGAAAATGAGTCACTGTGTCATTTTTAAAATAGTCATAACTTTTACATAAATGTCTATAAAAAAAGGAAATATTTTTAATCTCATCAATCAGTATTTGTAATACCAATCAAACATACTTTTTTTTATAATACTGTAATTACATACGCATGTGTGCTTAGTTGAGGTGAATTAAACACAAAAAGCACAAATGAAATGAAACAGTTCAGTGAGAAAGGAGAAAGGATGCAAAACAGAATATCAAGGAGTTACTACTGTACAGAGCATGCAGTGAGACATTACTGTAGGTAGCTACATTTTAAGTAAAGAATTAGAATATTAATGTTTTAGTGTTCACTCACGCCTCTGCAATCAAAACGAATGGAGTACCAGGAAAAATGATTGCTTTGTCTTAGATATTTTTTCAAAGTAGACAAAGGCTCTAGTTACTAGTTCTCATTTCTGCGTGATGTTTGAAAGATATTTGGAGTTGCCCCCCTCTTCCTTTCTATGTCTTTAACAATGTTCACGTTGGCACAATTTCATATATGAGCCATTGTCACACAGCAGATCTAACCAACTTCTTTTGTTTATGTCAGCTCCTCCAACTTCAATTCCAAGTGATACTTTACATTTAACTCTTTGATGAATAACTTAGTACTTATACAGAGAAGAGACTTAAACACCACAGTTCATTCATACAGACAGTGTGGCAGATCTGAGGGGAGAAGGATAGGACACTCTCATGTATTGCAGCCCTAGTTGTATTTTTACATTTTAACCTTGTAACTGAGACATAAAGTGTAATCATAGTCATATCAATAAAGTTCCTCTTAAGACAGCCCCCATGAGCACCAGGTATTAGAAGATCTACGGTATAGCCTCTATGGCTTTTAAGAACTTGTGTGCAAAATCTTTTATAAAATCTACCTTGTGTACATACAGTCACAGTCGTCAGTAAATAATCTGCAATTATAATCTGTAAATTTGTTTTGGATTTACGGCTATATCCTTTATGATCATCAACCCATTTATTAATCTGGAAACAATACATCACTAAGAGGTTTTAAACCTATAATAATAATTATAATAATCAGGCTTGGGAGGCAGATACAGGATATGAACATTAGAAACAAAAAGAAAAATTATCTGCATAAAAACATTGTATTAAAATTACGGTGGCAACACCTGATATTTGATCATTTTTGTGCTTTTTATGCTTTCCTGCAGACCAGTAGTCATTTTAGCTTCACCATCTGTGTTCTTCTTGAACCATGGAAGAATTATAATAGTTGATAAAGTGCCTTTTCAGCCATTGTGAACAATTTGTATCAGTGTTGTAAATATGTATCCAAGAAAGTGAGAATAGAGCGCTGAAAAAGGAATTTTGTAGGTTATATTTTGTCTATAATTAATGCTATACATGTGATATTTACATTTACAGTTGTTTAAAGACTAAACTACTTTCTTTAGACACAGTCTTTCCCAAAGACATACATTCCATGTACAATATGCTTTGGGATAAAATCCAATATTAGTAATTATAATAATATATAAGTAACTTAAGCCAATTTGGCCAATTTTCTTTCTTACATATTTTTCTCACTGTTTTTTGTCTTTACTTTCTTTCAACAGTTTGACATGGACAGAACAACATAATGACAATCCAGACTGGCTGTATTAGTTTCATGTTTCTTTACATTATGAGATTTTTGACTTTCAACAGGCTTCTGAGTGCAATCTGAATTCAAACCTGGAAGTTCTGGAATGATCTTAGTTGATATACATAATGCCACCTTATTAAGATGGTTTATGAACTGAAAAAATGCTTAGAAGTAAATTATATAGAGCTTCCAATATATATAAGTACAAAATGGTTGAGCTGAAATTTCTTTCACATTACATACATATTGTTAATTGTGAACTTCAGGCCCTTATGATATGTCATCAAATTAATTGTAGTAACAATAGATTTTGTTTCTTTGACATAAACTATGTTGACTTAAAGTCACATCAGTGCTTTTAAGTAGTTACAGTGAAAGCAAACTGTCTTTTAAAACTAATATGTCAACTTGTTGATTTGTATCTAACTGATATATTTTGGCAATGAATTATGTATATTGTAAATTTAACATAACAAAAACATAAAAAATATGCAAACATTTAAAAAAATGGCAAGATACACAATTCACAAAATATGTAAAATTTTAAACAATTACTCAGGAACAGGCACCTTATATGTTTGTAATCTCTCTTCTATAAGGTTTTCACGTGTTAGCCAGCAAATGTGGTATTCAAAGATATGATGGATCAAGTCCTGAATATAGTAATTCAGTCCAGTGTTACAAGATCACATAAAAATGAAACAAACCAGATACAAACAAGAAATGAGCAACATATTTTGCTGTTTGTTCTTGCCCTCACTGATGTTCTTTTTTGTGTTTAATTGACATAGTAAAGCCAGTAAACGATGTTGAAGAAAGAAAAGACAGTTGGGAAGATCATCCTCGACCATTTGTCAATAGAGTTTACGTCAGTCAAGTCTGGGATGGTGATTTTTAGCTGTGAAGCACGCCTCCGTAGTCTGCTCTTCTTTTGAGTCATGTGGCGCTCCAGCGCATTTCGGCCAAAGTTGTGCCTGGCTAGTCCTGCTTTGCGGTATTGTAAAGTTGAGCTGTCGTATGTCAGCATGGTATTTCGTGGGTCATTGAGCCCCAAGGCCAGCTCTGTAACGCCCATGTCATTCTTGATGTCCAAGGTGCCCAAAAGGATGTTTTCATGTGGATCCATCTGTTCAAGGAAATGAGTCAAGTTTGTCTAGTGTATTAATATCATGCATCAGTATTATGTCTTTAAGTTACATTTTTACAATCATAAAACGTAAAATTAGAGTACTAAAACAATATTGCATAAGCATATATCATCAGAATATATTATTTAACTATTTTTAATTTAATTGCATTCAATGTCACTCCTTTTCATTATCTATAAAGCATTTTAGCTGGTGAACATAGTGAAACACTCACAAGCTAAAGAACCAAAAGTGTGTTTCAGGAGTTAGTAGAAACTAAAACAAAGCTGTTTGGAGAGTGAATATTGGACTTATATTACTCTGCCCTGTGTCTGCTGGAAGAACTATTGCTTTAAAGGGATAGTGTAGTAGCTTTTGCTGCAAATTAATTCATGCATTTTTGACATAGGTTTTTGCTGTACCTTGTTCTTTTGATCACCCAGTCCAATTGCGGCGTCATCCACAAAGATGGGCTCCCACATTGAGTCATGACCATCAAGATCCCTTTGTTTCATTCTTGCATACAAAGTATCATCTCTGCCAACCACATTCCCCACCAGCCACTGCAAGCAAACAGAATTGCCATGGTTACTTGAGCTGCTGAAAAGTTGTGGAAGGAGTCTGCATTTATGTAGGCGGCCATATGTTGGACATAATGTACACTTTATGAAATAAAATATAATCCATGTGTTCACAAGTAACTGCGAATACTCGTGTATATTAACTACACAGATTTTAGTACTGCACTTGAATAATGCATTATCTTATCAGTGGATTCTAATGTCTAGTTTTACTTTCCTCCTACACCTTCACGGTATGCTCCAGGCTATTGATGCAGTCATTTTTACATATTTTTTCATCATTTCTATTCAGTGCTTTGATTTCTACTGCATGTCCATATGCAGCCATGTTATGGTGGCCATTTTGCATCTTCTCATAAGTGATGAGTGGTTCGTTTCAGCTGCTTGCACAAATGGGAAGGTGAATGCAACACTTTCTACCAAGACAAAGAGCCAAGTGGCTCAGAGACCCTCTTCCCTCTGTTTCAGCTGGCAACATGTCACATTTGGATTTCAAACATGGCAAGTACAAGCTTATTAGGCTGGCTTTCCTTGGCACAGTGAAGGCAGGAAACATTAGGTCAACCCTCCATTTGAAGTGGTGACATTTCTTTTCTCTGCTAGTAACTATTCTGAGCTCCTTCGACAGCATTATGAATAATTGAATTAAAATTTCCCCAGAAACTAAAGAAAATATGTGATTCTGTGAATCTAGAGAAAAAAAAACTGACTTCACTTGAAAATGTGAGCCTATGGGAACTCATCTAGAGTGTGTGCCTTGCCTCTTCATATGTAGATTTAATACATGTAGGCATTTTTCTGACCTTGTTTGGATCCATCCTCATCTTTTCATTGTTGGCTGTTGCTGTCTTTTCAGCTGCTTTTTTCTGACGCTGAGGGCCACGTCCAAAGAAGATGTAGTTTACCAGTGCATACTCCAGCAGAGCCAGGAAGACAAAGACGAAGCAGCCCATGAGATACATGTCTATGGCCTTGACATAGGGGATTTTTGGAAGGGTTTCCCTCAGATGGGTGTTAATGGTAGTCATGGTGAGCACCGTGGTAATACCTGATAGAGAAAGATCACATTCATCACATTATATCAGAAATGTTAAGAATCAAGAATGTTAAATGCAAACAGAGTAAAAGTCTTTGTGCTGAGGTTGCAATAACCACAAATAAGTGGAGGGACCACACGAATTAAATCAATGGAATAAATCCCATTGAACCCTAATTTAATGTACTATTCAGACTGAATGTGTGAAGTTTTAATCCTCCTGACTGTAAGACATCTTTGTGATCAACTTGATACCACGTCTTTGCTTAACTAAGCCTGTCAGGATCAATGAAACTGAGGGGCTTACCCCCACGGCTTCAAACCATGCACTGGTAGATAAGCTAAAAGACGTGCACCTGAAGCGGTGCAGCAATTTGAAATTCAAACATCAACCTTGGTCTTGTTCATTAGCGAAGAACTCCTACTGAGAAAAGTTGTAGGCAGTTTTCAAAAACCTCAACCAGCAAGCTGTGGGAATAGTTACTGTCACATTGACTTGGCATATCAATGTGTTGAGTTTGTGCTTATTATAAGTGACACGCCAGCTCTGACTAGAAGTAATTTAATTTAATATTTTTGCGTGTGCATAATAGTGTGTGTCTTTGGTATTATCTATATGCAGGAATTATAACTGGGATAAGAAGCCTGATTCTAAAGCTCAAATGTGATATTCTATACACGATTAAATAGTTGTTTTCTCAGCTCCTATAGGAGTCACGAATCCTCCCACACGCACCTGTACGTTCGACTTTGAAAGCACACAGTGAGATTATTTAAGGCAATTTCTATGGAAAGCCTTAGTAAACAATTACTAAATTATTATACAGCTGTCACAAAGCTGTCAGGTGACCACCGCTCAAAATAGGATTCAGGCAATTCTCCCAAGCTGTTGCTGCAAGAGCTTAACAATAACAACAAAGGATTTCTGCAGCACAGTGGCCATGTGATGCAGCCATTACAGGTCCACTTTAATGCCTGAAACCAGGTCAGAGTAAAGTGGTTCCTGAATCTAGTGTAGACTGGGAGGTGACCGAATATTTCCCAACTCCACTGACCTGCCTCCATTATGGAGCATTACTTTTTTTTTTTCATTAAATCCCATGCATGCCTTCCCTCTGGATCACTAAATGCAGCTCAGTCGTCAATCAGTGAAATTGCCTTGTCGACTAAAGCAAGGGATGGGTAGAAAGATGAATGAAGCTGGTTGGATGGAACTAGGTGAAAGGAAGACAGTGAGCTTCAGATAAACACAGAGTAAGTTAGCTGCGTGCAAACCTCACAGGCTACACAGGGTTTACATAACCAAGAAGGACGGGGGGAAATGTGACTTTCAGAAAAGCACAGAGGCTCTCATTCCAGAGTGGAAACAAATTAACCTGGTCATCCATCATCCTACATTTCTGGATGGATTTTTGGCCCTGTTGACACGGTAATTGTAAAAGAACAACAACATAATGTGGATCAGCAAAGTATTATCCTAATTTCTAAGGACTAAATAAAGTTCATGTCTGGAATTAATAAAGACACAAAGTACAGTAAATAATGAATGAAATCAGGAATAAATTACATTTGTAGAACTGCATTTAATTCAGTCACTGAAAAGTGCATCTGGGGTGATTAATATTGTAGAAAATGTTTTATCTAGTCACCAAAAAGACTTTATCTGATATGGGACATGAATCAAGCAGGTCTACTACAATCTAATGTGTTTTCCCTCCTTGTCAATATATTAAGTGTTTAGATCTGCAACATTTTCCTGTCTGACTTACTGTGAATTGTCGTAGTTTTTTTTTCCTCCAACACGTTTCTAATTACCCTTGAAATGAATGATGTAAAGGTAATGGGGAGAACATGGGGAAAAAAAATCTATATATCGCTTTCCATTGGATTTCCTTGGTTGGTTTATTTCAGTGCAAGTGCAATCTTCTTTCAAATGCCCACCCCTGTTGTGTCCTAATGTGTCCTGCCTGTCTATCTATACTTGTATTGTAGGCCTCACCTAGAGCCACTCTGGCAGCAGACGCATCGTAGTTGATCCAGAAGGAGACCCAGGAGAGGATGGTGATGAGGATAGAGGGCATGTATGTCTGCAGGATGAAGTAGCCGATGTTTCTCTTCAGCTTAAAACTCAGGGACAGACGAGGGTATGCACCTGCACAGAGGCGACAGCGGACGGAAAATAGAAAATGTTAGGATGCTAAATCCTACAAATCAGTTATGGTATGTTTATTTTGATCATAAAAAGCACTCAAAGGGGGTTGTTGGTGGGAGATGGGTTGTTGTGTTGAAATAATTTTGTGCACCTAGTGATTAATACTAAGTTTAAAACCATGTACATTTAAGACTAACAGTGTTCAAATGTCCAATGTTGGACAATGTTATTGCTTATCATTGCTTGTTATTGCTTTTTTGTGGCAGGATAAAAGCACCATGTTATTTCTGTCAATCATTATTATGTTATATTAAAATGGAAATCAAATACTTTAAGTATATATTTTTGGTGTTAATAATTGGTCCTTTAGTTAATTAAAAGGGAAATAGTTAAATATCCCCATCACAATTTCCCCAAATCTAAGGTAACATTACAAATAATTTGTTTTATCCAAACAACCAGATATTAGAAAGATATTTAATGAAGAGCAGAAAAATCCCTAACTCTGAGAGGCTGGAGCCAGTGAATGTTTGGCACTATAGCTTGGTAAATGACCAAAACAGCTGATTGATTAACAACAGTGTCACTGATTGGTGTTCTGTGGATTCACCAGTCTATGAATCTACAAGCTACTTGTGCCAGTGCTACAGACTTGTATGGTGTAAATGACTGTAACATACAGTAAGAGCGCGGGCAGCTCTGGCCCATCCCAAGTATGGTCCCTCATCCCTGGGTTGTCTATTGCAGGGGAACTGCTCTGAAGCATCAGTGCTCGCCAGAATCACCTGTTCTCCACTACCTGTGTTTATGCACAATAATGGAAGAGGTTTGATGGTTTGTCTGTTAAGGGTCCTCTTTTTTGTGCTTATCTCTGCTCTATTTGGAATAATCCCACAGCAGGGTTTTGGTAAGGGAAAACTATATCAACACACAACTGGAAGGGGTACAACAGAGCACAACCACAAGAAGAGCTAGGATACACTGCAATATGTCGTTTTTTTTTTTTTGTTTGTTTTTTTTTTAGTTACAGAAGAAGGACGAGGAAGAAGGATTAAGTCTATTAAATGAAAGCACCAACAATCCACTAGGCTCAGCTCCTCTTGGAATGCCACCACTTAGATCTGCTATTTCTGTTAGCTCATGTTAGCATGAGTCACCAAGAGAATAAGTAAATTATTTCTTTATGAAGAGAGGAAACAGCTTGGGTAGAAAATGACAGGACATAGGGGCAATGGCGAATATTTATTATTCATAAGGGCAACAATGACATTGCCTATCCTTGGAGTGAAACATGACACTTTCATTGGATAAATGCCCAGGCACTTGTGCTGATGTTTGCATTTCTGCGTGACCCCCAGGTTGTTCTCTCCATATCTGAATAGACAGCACGTTAAAAGGGAATCCCCCGTCAACCATATTTCTGCATTAGGTGATAAAATCAAGAACACTGCAGGGACACACTTGGGTTGACTCACCCGCATGCATGTTAATGGTACACAAACACACACACACACACACACACACACACACACACACACACACACACACACACAGGCATGCAAACATTGTACATTCATCAGTAAACATTATGTTTTTAATAAGGTTGTGTGGAATGTGTGACCCCTGCAGACAAAACAAGCTCTCATTGGTGGAGTCTGTACGTTCATCTTGTATTAATGTTTTGTTCTTATTCAATACAGTGGCAACCCCAGAAACTCTATTCAGCTCCACCACTGTCCCGCTTACAATTGCTTGCTTGCATGACAAATTCATGAATATGAAAATGCAGAAGAAATGAATATTTCACAGCATCAGACAGCATTCTTTCTGTTTATTGCTGTTAAATAAGTCATGGTGTCTTCTGTCTCCCAGGACAGCGCTTCATTCAAGGGTTTGTATGTGCGTTCATACATTTACATAATATTTTTGCATTTTTGGAAACTGTGCTCAGTCTGTGTACGCACATAGGTGGATGCTGCTTTTCATATCAATAAGTGCAAAGAGTGAAAGGAGTCAATATGTATGAGCTGCCATATTGTCTTCCTTGCAGCAATATAACGATAATAAAATGCAATATCCTTAAGTGCCAGAGAATAATTAAGGGCTTTTTTAATGAAATTAAAGTCAAGGTAATTAAGTGTGTGTGTGTGTGTGTGTGTGTGTGTGTGTGTGTGTGTGGCGATTATGATATCAGACTGCATTATATCATGCTTGTTTTGCTGTTTGTGAATTCAACCATGTAACATAAAATTAACACGAGCAGCATGTCTCTTTTATGACCGGAGTGATTCATGCATTTCAACCAGTTCAGGACATTACCTGTAGAGAAGACGACGTTCTTGGAGATGAGCTTATGATCCACAATGGAGAACTGGGGAAGTTCAATCTTGTCCACGCCCGTCACAGCGTTGTCTCCTCCTCGCCAGTAGAACTCTATGTCATCTGTAGTGTAACCATCTGACACAGAGCACAGGAATTACTGGGGATTGTTAATGGTCTGCACTGAATGTATGTTTATAATCATGTCCCATCTGGATCTCGCACAGAACAGTGAATTAATCACTTCGCATGATTAGGTTTGCGTTTGTCACCATTGTACAAATTGCTGACAGCAGACACAGTAAGTGGTCTTTGGTCCACTGACTAAGTAGAATTACCACCTCATGGCTGTTTGTCTCCAACAACCAGTCATGTTGAAGGAAATATGGTCCCAATCTCCCCTTCTGTTCCTGAGTTATGGCACTGAATAATGGCGAGAAAAGTGTTTTTGCAGATCATCATGATGTCAAACCTTTGACTGGTGGATATAAAATGTCATCACTTCATCATTTTATTTTATTATTATTAGACATTTGCATAAAATGATGTCATAATTAGCCTGAGTAGTGCCAGGTCTATTTATTCCACAATTACTCCTGTATACCGTATAGGGGACAAGGCATGAGTGGAATTGGACTAGACTGGTGAGAATTAATGAAAGTCAGTGGACCTGGCATCTTATTGCCACGACACTGTCAAGTAGCAGCTATGTCATAATCACTCAGTTAATGTGGGTGGTTCAAATTTTTTTTTGTTTTGTTTTTTTGTGCGTTGCCACTTTTTCCAGCACCAGCATGAATTTTGTCACCTATTAGTGTTATTATTGTTTTATATTCCAAATTATCCACTTGTGTGCTCTGTACTCTTCTTGACCCCTCACTTGTAATAATTCAGCATGAAACACTCAGGACAAATGGTGCATAGTGAATTCTGTTAACTGATTTTTGCTTAACCTTGATTCATGAGCACTCACACAGCTACACACACTCAGCTGCCGAGTGCATCCACGGTGGGTGACTAAGTAGCTCCACAAGAGTTGCATGCCTTGTTTCAAAGCCATCGCCACATCCACCTTTGAGCGACCCGCGAGCAAGGCACACACTGATGTTTCAGTACAGTATTCTTGACAATAACTGAATTATGAAAAATCCTGTTAAAACTATGAATTATGAAATGTAGTTAAACATACAACCTAACATCGTAACTGGGGAAACCCCCTATATATATGTTCCTATATATATATATATATATAAATATATATGAGTTAACTTCATTATGTTTTGTCCCATGAGCAAGTAAATTATTAATACCAAGAGCAAGTATGATTAAATAAGCAGGCATGCCCTCCATTTTCCCCGCAAAACCCAATAAAACCCTGCAAAGGGGCAAGAGGCAAGTCCATTAATATTAATCTCAACCAAAGACCATGAAACTTGGCTCTTGCATAATCCACTGCCTACTGTCTGCTCTGCTGCAGTTGTCATGTCTGCTGACTTCAGGGCATAGGAGCATTGGTCTCAGCGAGAGGAGAGGAAGGAGATGAAGAGACGAGGAGAGACTAGAGACAGCTGGGGTTAGTGCACTTCTTTACAAGAGTGGCTCACCATTAAAAGCCTGCTAAAACTCAATTAAAACAGCAATTTGAAAAGTAACTTATAAAAAAAAAGATATATTCAGAATGATCACCATTTGAACCTCTATGTGTCTAAATAAGCCTGGGAATAATATTCAAGTTGTTTTGATGCCTCCCTGCACCACAGCAGAAGTCATCATGATGATAAATCATGTTAGACAGCAGAAACAAAGCCCCGGAAATCAACATGTGCAGCTTGTTTTAAAACACAAATGGCATTATTACTTTTCCATATTCGCGTTCTTTAGGGCTACAAAATTGTAGCTTTTAAACTCTCGTGCAACACATTCAGGATGCTGTATTTTGTGCATAACATAGCAAGCTAGCAGCGCTAGATTATCTCAGCGCTCTGACAGCTCAACACGATGGGTGTATTGAAGTGTGAACTTGCTCTTCTGTGAAGGAGGAGGCCAAGACTTGCAACACACTTTCCTGCCTCAAGACAAACAACAGAATATTTTTAGTCCTACATCATGAAGCAGATGAAAAACGTTCAATCTCTCTCAACGTGCATGCGTAGTCGTTCCATTTTATGGAGCAAGGGGAGCTGGATTAAACAACAATCGTGGATGTTTTTTCTGTATCTCAACATGCAACTTAATAATCATCTGTGATGGCTGCAGCGTTGTTTCAACTTGCACGTTTGCTGCAGCGGGGATTTGCATGCATGTTTGTTGAGTTTGCCTGAGCGATTATTGTTGTATCATTTGATTGCGTGCATGGAAGTTCACTTCTTTTTTGCATTAGTCTACATGACCATCGAATGCTGATGATGGGGAGGTTTAGCGGCTAGAAAGTGAATTAACATGTTTGATTTGCATGAGTATGTACGGTGTGTGTGTGTGTGCGTACGTGTGGGATGGCGGTGATGATGGGGCCAGGCGGGATGATGAATAAAATCATGTTTGACAGAACAATTTAGGGGGAACTCCCACGCTGTTTCATTGATTAGTGCATAAAATATAGACCGTTATATCACACCTCCTTCCTCCTCTGGTCTTGTCTCCTTTTCTCCCCAGCTCTTCTTCTCTAACTTGTTCTGTTTTTATCTCCCACCACTTTTTTCCATTTGATTACACTCCTCTCCTCCTCCTCTTGGTTATTTCTCTGTCATAGCTACTATTATGTGTCCATCCGTCTTTCACTCTACATTCCCTCTTCCTCTCCTTCCCCCCTATCCCTGCTCTCTTTAATTAATACTTGTGTGACCTATTTAGTTGCTCTGAATTATTAAAGCAGACTCCTCAGTGGCTGCTTTCAACACCCTCACACTCTGACATCTCTTGTTCCTCTTGGTGAAAATGGTTGGAGTTGGGTGCTCGCTGCCTTCGATTATATACTCCATTTTTTTTCTCTCTTTCAAAAATACTATATTTCCAAAACTTTCATGTAGTTTTGGTAGTCTTTCCACATCATCCTCATCATCACCTCATATCAGAGGCAATCAATAAAATGTCAAAAATGAATTCCAAAGCCAATAACTAGCCTAAGGAGAAATTAGATTAATGTGCTCTCCCAGCTCCAGTAAAAAGCCTGGCAGCTGCATTTTGAACAAACTACAGACGATTAAGAGCATGTCTACTAAGTGTAAGAGTAGGAAATTATATTAGTCGAGATGGGATGAAATAGAGGCAGGTCATGTCAGGGGCAGACAGAAGTAACTTCATTTTAGATACATTTCCTAAGTGATAAAACCGCAACTAAATAACCTCCTCTACTTGAGGTTCAAAATTTAAATTTCATTTTATTGGTGGCCTCCAGATCTTTCCTCATGTACACTTGATATGTCAAAATGTAAGGGAGAGTGCAATTAAATTCACAACAATCAACCTCCCATCATTCGCTTTTTTATTTTTTATTTTTATTTTTTTTAAACATCCCATGAGCTTTTCCTCTGGTACCACATCACACCAGAATGGAAACATTTCATATCCTACATCCTGGGGTCTGCAGGGCAAATTCGCACAGCGACAACACTCAGTGAAGAGAAGCGAATGCATTTGTGCAGACCTTACACATATCAGAGGCAGTTATTTGATCCAGGCCTCATATTTTTGAAAGTCTGGCTAACCCAATCCCCTCAACTGCATTTTTTCTAGATTATTAACGCTGACTTTGCAAGTTTGCCTCGCTTTGCTTTCATAGTGAAGTTATTACGTCACAGTGTTTGGCACATATAGATCATCCTGATACCCTTCCTGCATGAAATAATGGGAAAGTGGAGACAGAAGAAAAAAAAGGCATGATCAGCGATATATCACACAGAAGTTGGTCTTGAGTATTTCTATTAACTATGAAATGATGGAATGAGAAAAAGGGAATTAGCTCTTTGATTCCTTAGTGGCATGAGGTTTCTCTCATGGATTCCAAAGTCTAGGAGCATTGGCAGGCCAAAAATAAATGAAATTGTTCATGATAGCATCAGAGGAGATAGCAATACAATACTAAAGCTATTTAACTGGGACTCTGGCATATCTCCCTGACCATATCTGACTCCAGGCCTTTTTTTATCAAGCTTATGAAATAATGTCTCAGTTGATTTGTTTTAATGGGCAAAGAAGGATTTTGGAGGGAGATAAAACACTGGCTTTGATATTGCTCTGGGCATAACATAATCAGGGATACCAAAGTTTTTTGTTTTGTTTTTTTGTTTTTGTTTTTTTTTTTTATTCTAAATGGTGCTCTGGAATATCATAGACCTGTATTAAAACTTTGAGAAAAAGACAGTTCATTATATATATAACAAACCCCACTGTCATCGTGGCATACAAAAAAAGCCATGTAAAAGCATTAAAAATGATGACAAAAGATGCCACAGCTCCTTAAGTTAATCACCATGAATAGTAATATTGAGAATTTTAAACCAGCCTTTACATGAGTCCAGGATGCACACAAAGAGTCCCCCCCCCCCCCCCAAACTGCCTGTCTCTAACTCTCCCCTGTGAGCTGAGAAGGCGACAACACTCTTAAATATGTCTCAGATGAATTTTTGATTCCATGCATTTCAAAGCAACTTTAATGTTATTCCTGGTGTCCAATTAAAAAATGTCTTCTAACTTTTGCAGTACACAGCAAGCTGCCTCTGACTGCATGCCTGGACAGGGACAGGAACATCTAAAGATAAGATAAATAAATAAGCCATGCCATTCCAAACCAATCACACCCCTGACGATGTGTGCAGTCTCTAAAAATGGGCTCTGATGGGCAGAGATAGCAAGAGTGAGAGATAGAGAGTGGAAGCGGCTTTGTCCATATGATGTGGATCGCTGGTGCAGAAAATATAACTATTAGCTGGTAAAGAAGCTGTAATGAAATGATAGTCTCATTGTGAGTGCACAGCAACTGTGTGAAATAACAATCATGGAGTGCCTTTCTCTCGCCTCTCGGTGAAATGAAATGAACACGAATGCATGTGTGTATTCCTGACTGTGTGTTTGTCTTAATTTGTGTTTGAGTTGCCACTCTCTCACAATGTTTTTTGAAAGCAGCTTCACTTCAACTCCCAGTTTCGCCGTCCTGTGAGGAGCCACCTACAGTCACACATGCTAAAGCTAAAGCAGCTAATCAGGGCAAACATGCTTCTATGTAGTATTTAATGTTTAACGGCTTAGTGACCCTACTCTTGCTATGATTTATTGAAAAGGTGCACAGCTGCTTTCCTTGTGAGGTAAGTGTTACATCTTTTGCTAGAATCAGCTTCCTGTGATGGCAGGACTACTATACAGCACTGTATATACTGTACATTATAAACTGCATTACTGTTACAGTGACCCAGAACGTCAGGGGTTTAACCCTTTTGAATAATGCAGGGAATGGTATTTCCTTGCAGTGAGGTAAAATCTGGTGAGGCCTGCTAGTTGAAGTCCTGAATTACACATGAATTATAGAGATGCTGAGCAAGTAACAACAAAATTGATGCAGGGTGACAGAGCTTGGCTTGCAAGGTTAAAAACCCAACCCGTATCTACTTCATAATGAAAAATAAGCTGGCAAATACAGTGCTTTTTGTTATGAGGTCCTTGGAGTAGTAACAGCATGACAGATAACAGTATAGTCCGATGAAAAAGAAAAAGGGTTTTTTAATTAATTCATATTCAGAGAGTAATAATTCATATTATTTATATTTATTGCACTTGTGGCTCATGTTTACAGATAAGGCAACACACAGCTCCAAGGATAGAGTCATAGCTTTGACTGAGAGTAGGTTGAACTTCTCATTTAGAATTGACCACATCCTGTGTTATACAACATAACTTGTTGAATTTCTTAAACTGCAAGCCATGTCTTCACATAAAAACTCCCTGTTTCATAAACACAAACAGTTTCATTTTCTTTAATCAGTGATTTCAGTCCAGTGTTCAAGTTAATTTGTCAATTTTCTGAGTCAGGTTATACAAATAACAGAACACAAGCTCCATTGAAGACGTACACCTGAGGCCTTTAGAGGCCCATGCTAATATTACAGACTTTCTAATTCATTCATTTTCATCAAGTCTGCCCTCAAGTGCCATTTTTTCCTCAGGCTATTCATTTTGAATGATTCATTTCTGGTGTCAAAATGTCTAAATTGTTTAAAATCACTGTTTCTGTGATGTTTCCCTCAGAAAACTCATTTGTGTCATTTTATTTGTGCTCCACAGGGTTATGATCTGTTAAAAACAGGTTTGTATCAGTACATCTTCTTAGCTATGAGTGAAAGAGCACAACTAGGCAGGGCGCCAGTAGGTATATTCAGACACCAGGAGTGATTGAATCATGTTACATTAATGATTATTGTTGTTGTTGCTGTTTTTGTTCTGCTTTATTTGAATGCTTTGAATCAGTGGCTCACCCTGTGGTTACCTGAGGTACTAGGTTCCAGTTAGGTAAGGCTGAGAATGCCTATAGCGAGTCAGTGGTGCAGAGTTGGCTGGCAGGTTGCTGTGATTTTTTGTTGCATTTTTTTAATTCAGATTAAGTTATCTTTATTTAATTACCCAGAGTTTGTTTTTCTCCTTTTTTACAGACTCCTGGCTAGTGCTCCTTCCTTCAACATCCCTTTTAAGTTTTCCAGTGCCTATCAACATCTGCTGCTCTTTAAATGGGTTGTGGGTTTTCATTGCCCTTTAAAATGACCCATATAAATGTTCTAAAATGAATTCACGTGAGCATATTATGATCTGCTATCTCTATAGTGAAGGTTTGGTTACCTTTGGGTAACTAAACTTACTTTGTTAGGGTCATTAAAATAAAAACTGACAGTTGCTTGGAAACAGTCACAATATATGTATATATATACATTGGTGAATGAACCAAACCTTTATTCACAAGCCACAGGTTGGGAAAAGTCCATGTTTTTCTATTATTCCCTTCCCTCCTGTGTGAACCTCTCATTCATGTCACATGTTACATATAGTGAGCATAGAGGACATGGCTCTTATCCATACATCAAGCCTGGGTGTGACAAATGAGGATAAAATGCATCAAGCCTCTTTCATTCAACAAGGGACACAACTGCATATGTTGGGAAATCAACATATTCAAAATATTCAAAATGATTAATACTCTATTTAATTTTTTTGGCACTTGGTAACTTGATAATTATAACTTTCTTAAAGAAATGATAATATGGTTGCCTCATCCCTCATTGCATAAAATAGCCATGCTGATACAGCAACTACTGGACTGAAACAGCTTGTTACTGTGTGATTAAAAGTTGGTAATTAAACCAGGGTCAGCAATTTCACTTTTGCCTAAAATAATTAGAAAAGGTCACCATGCAGGGATAAAAGCCTGATCCATAAATGTTCTTGCACGTTATATTCAACCTGTCAGAGCTCATTAATTCACAGGCATCAGTCAGTGTCTCAGTGGTTGGGATATCAGGAGCCATTAGAGCAACCAAACTCATTGGAAACAAGCCAATAGATGGACAAAGAGCTGAGTCTGAATTTATGACACTGGCAAATGTGTGAAAGAAGGGAAGGGAGAGAGGCAAAAGACGAAGTGAGATAGAGAGAGGACAGAAACACAAGCGGAGAAGAAGATAGTGAGAAAACACTGGCACACTCAGCCTCGATCTACAATAGCTCAAACCAGCAGAGATCCCCGTCATACTGCTGCTCCACGGGCCCCTTAATGCTCAGGGCTCAGATGAAATAAAAGAGGGAATGTGTGTGCACTCTGCAGGCCCATCACATCACATTTTCAAGTGCCGCATATACACACACATCTATGCAATCATGTATGGACACACACAGCCACAGCTGCTTCTCCACAGTCAGTGTGTCTTAAACTTGGTGGGGAAAAAAGCCTGCCACCAAATTAAAAGAGAAGGATGTGTGCTTGGGGTGCTGATGACTAGCTGTGTTGTGAGGCACACTCATTTGCAAGCAGCCAATGTCCCCTCACTTGACTACCATCATTGCCTAAACTATGTTCAAACAAGCAGCTTAAATGGACACTGCACAGTATGCGGTAACATTATTTGCACTTACAGGCTTTGCACCATCCTACCAGAGGCATAGCAGATTCCCAATTAGGTTTGATTAAGGCATTTTTGCCGCATGAAACTATAGATGACAAGCGAGCAGTCTTGGGTAGTGTTAGCATGAAGGTCACACTGCAACTTCAATACTTCTCAATTTTCTCCCTGGTCTGTCACCTCATGTGCAGCACTGGTGTTTTTAAATGTGAAAGCAGAAAATGAGCCACGAGAGTTTCTTTGCTTTTCTTCATATAGATGAGAGGGCCAAAATATTGTTTTCCCACATCTTCCTGGCAGAGTACTTCTTTGATTTTATGAGTAAACTGAAAAAGATGTGTAAGTAAACAAATTTTTAACATCAAATGAAAAAAAAAGAATTATACATTTAAGGGTGTCATATGATGACAGTGAGAAATGTAAGATATATTATTAAGCATGTTTGCAAGGTGATTGAAATAACAATGGTCATGGGTAATGGACTCCATCTGTCCCTTCTTAAGGTAACGTTACTGTGACCAGGTTGACCAATCACCAAGAGTCAAACATTTACTGCCAACCTGCTGTGCTTTTTTTAAACTGCAGTGCGTTAAGCTCTCTCAGCCACTGTAACAAAGGGTTAAAGAGTGTTTGAATCTCCGGAATAATCAGAGAAAATGACTATCACTAGAGGCCTCTTCAGACAACTGGTCTCTGCAGAGACAAAGTGGAAAAAAAGAGAAATAGAATAGGAATATGTCTGTTACTTGTCAATCTATGTTGGCAGTCCTATTTTAGAGGCCTGAGGAACATCCTCTAACAGTCCTGCACCAGATCATTAGGGACACTGGTCCCTATAGTGTCAGGTTCACTAGGAAGTTAAAGACTAGGAAGTAGGAGACCCTATGCCACTGGACAATTGCTTATGTAAACACTGTTATGCTTGCACAAAGCATCCTTAAGTCCATGCTAAGTGGCAGTGATGGGCAGACTGGGTAGGGGTACATCACTGCCCTTGATGTTGCAGCTTTGATGGGCAGTTTGGATTTGATAAGGAGATGTGATGCCAACTACACTGTCATCAGCAAAGCAGAGAGAGAGACCTGTGTAGCAAGCCTGAGGTGACCTTGTCAGACCTGCTGAATAATGGCCTTAATTGGTTTGCCCTCCTCCTGGTTCCCTTCAACCATTTCGGCTAACAGCTTATACACAATAATGTTTCTCATTACATTCCACATCTCTTTCACACTTATGTGCCACAGCTTGATTTCACTTCCCTGCCTGTTGGTGTTCTCTCCTCCCTAATTTTTGATTTTTCAGTTCCTTTGGGCATTTTTGCTGCCAACCTAACTGTGCCTATCTCAAGCCCAGATGGCCCCTATTTAGCGTATTGAGGATAGATATAATGTGTGTTTTGATTCAGTGTTTGATGTCAACAAACTGTTCTCAACAAATTCTATAATTCCCACAAAATCTGCAGTGCAGTTAAGTCTTGGGTGTGCAACATGTACCAAGCAAAACACATTCTGGTCCATTAGCTGACTACCTTACAGTGGAGCCTTCATGCATTATTGTAACCATACTCTGACAGAACAATTGTAACAGGCTGCTGCTGTACAAATGGCCTGTGTCTGGGAACTGAACATTTTGTAAAGTGGTTATGGAGCTGTGTGTATCCTTAGCCGTGTATACAGAAAATTCCAAGTGTTATTCTCACATTTAGAGGAGAGAGAAAATCACTGGAGTGGGTGAGCATGGAGGTCCTGCAATAACATCTTTATAATAACTGTGGCTTATAGAAATTGTCAAAGCATGTACTGTTACTACAAGCACATTGAACAGACTATCAGGCCTCTGCTAAACGTCACCATTTAACTTGGTGTACTGTGTGATCTTGATTTTAAAAAAACTCTTGAACTGCCTCCTTTGTTCCTTATGCTCTAGTTCCCTTTGTACCCCAGCACCAGCTGTAGACCTTCCAGCTGAGTTCCACAATTTAATGAAACCCCCTTTAGCCATCTCTATATGTTACACACATCTGGATGCTTCTGTAGTTATCCATTTGAGTTCTGACTCTAATGTGCCAGCATCTGGCGGTAGATCTTTTGGCATTAAAACAGGAGTTTGCATCAGGGCTGTCAGCTGTGTTGGACAACATGCCATACAAAAACATTAATTTGAGAAATCTGACGCTACTGTGTTAGGTTTTCCTTATAATACCATTAGAATGTCTTAAATGAAAGTACAATAGGTTTGGTTTTTTTTGGGGGGGGGGGTTTGATGATGAGAATCTGGTTTGGAAAAACTGAAATAGATTAGGTCCTTCAGTGCATTAACACCTTAAATCCCAGTACATTGTGGTTAGATATTATGTGTCTTAACACCTTTCTTCATGGAACCAGATTTTGTGCAACAGAAAACATCTCTGTAGTATCTCTAGAAGAGCTGAGTGTATATTTCGGAAGGAAAGAAGGTTTCTTCTTTTACCTAGGGAAATACTGTGAATTGGATGGGAAGGATTATGTTGAAAATATTAAAATTCTGAGTAAATCCTTGTACAGCAGTAAGTCACAAATTGTTGGGACCCTGGGCGGCCCAGTGACATGTAGTTCCTGACAGTTGACTGAACAAAGCTGAAGCTATGCAAGCCTGCAAATTGAAAAGACTACACTTGAAAAGCTAGAATCTGCACAAAACTAACATTTATGAGAGTTAAGAGATGTATATAATCAAGCAATGGCAAAAAACTTAATATCTCTAAATGCCAGAAGACAATAATCAATATTTAAGGGAAGGAAATACTCACAACTCTCGATCTCGAGTGTGCAGTTTTGCTCATCCAGTGGATATCTTCTTAGATCCATCATGCAAGCAGCAGTGGTTGTGATCCTGAAAAGATATGACACAACGATTGTGGTGGAGTCTGAGAGGAAACCCGATGTTTATTGTTTTCAGTAGAAGAATGGCAGTAAATTCCACTATCTTTTTTGTCTGTGTATATAGACAAAGGTAATACAAAACTGAGTGATGCCAGTTAATTAACATTGTGACATTTGGCAGATGTAGGGTTTTGCTCATGATCAGAACGTTGGTATATGTCAAGATGGCATTAATGATGATGATGACGTGACATTTAGAAGATGTTGGATCATGGTCACTTAACACAACTTAAAACCAACAAAATATATACATCAGCTGTCATCAGTATACCATGTCAAATCAACATCAGCATTAGATGTGCTGACACTGATTGACATTTTGGTCACTTGACATCACAACCAACATTCAACTAAACATCAGTGTTGGTGGCCAGCTGCATACCTGCAGGGATAACGAAGAGTATTTAGGACCAAATCTTAAAGTCCCTATGAGTAGAGCTTGAAGTAAGCGAACTTTGAACCCTTGAGCTCCGATAGCTGGCCAGCTACCTGTTCATGCCACTTCAGGGTGAGCAGTGGCGACCTGTGCGTATTAGAGCTAGGCCTTCAGCTAACCAACCACTCTTTTCATCTTGGTCACCAGCAACCAGTTTCAAGCTTGTGCAAAACAGCTTAGCAAGATGCGTGAAGATATGAATGCTTAAACCTTTGTGAATATTGATATGCTACACATTGTTAGCTAAGATAGATTCTCCACGATTTTCCAGGATTGTAAACCAGCAAGACGACAAAATAGTGGTGACTCTCTACCTTTGAAGTGGTCGTGAACTCCAATTGTCTGTCTTTACCTAAATTATTTACATAATCAATGAGTAAGCCAGCTAAAACGAATATATATAGAATATATAAAGAATTAGAAATAGAAAAGAATAATTATTACATGACTGAGATTAAATATAACATGTAAAATGCTGATATGTTTTACCTTCTCTGACATCCTAGAAGGCCCTGAGGGTCCCACTGAATTTGAGAATGATATAGCCTCAGTGTTGTGTAATAAGATTTTGAAAAAATTATTGGAAAATGCACAAATTACCCTCAACCAGCCAAGCACAAGAATTCTGATCAACATTTATACTATCCACATAACCATAAGTAACTAAATTAACATGACTGTAAATCTACAGGATAATTCATTGGAAGGTTTGGGGTGGTGGTGGCAGTGGGAACTCCATTGGGGATTACAGGGCAAAAGATAATCCTTATGCCCCAGTTTTAGCATTGTTTGGATAATCCTGTGGGTCCTCTATTAGGCCCCAACTGAGATGTGAGTCACTGCAAGGGTGAAACTCTGTGGGACAGTGGTAACCCCAATAGGCCAGAGATAACAGACATATGTGGGATGAAACAGAACATATTACAACCTGAAGTCATCTTGGTTTTTCAAGTCAAGATTATTGCTCATATTAAATGATACCTCTAGTGCTGCCACTAATAATAGTACTACACGTAGAAGCAGCAGCAGAGGAAGAAATTACAAAATTCATATTAAGGAATTATGTTTATCATTTCATGTATAATTCTTAAAGATAGCAGTTGAATGAATCTGTTCTAACAGCATGTGGTCACTTCACAATCTCATGTTACTTCCCTTATGTTTCTTTTCTTTGTTGTACCCAAGCTAAGTGTGAGATTTCCAAGGCTTTTTGTGAGTGTCAAGTTTTGGCAAAGTTGTCCACCCCTCCCTCTGTTGATTTGACTGACATTGCTTTGCTATGTGAACATTGTTGTTGAGTGTGATAAGTTGTATGAATAAACAGGAACAAAAGAGATCGTGGGAGGTTCTTTTTTGTTTGTCTCCACTAAGAATCAAAAGCGTTTTTTTATGTATTAAGTTCTTAACCCCACAAGATTCACTTGACAGGGAAGTGTGTGAGGTGAGGTGCTGGCACAACTCCACATGAACACAGAAAATATAAGACAAGATTTATTGGGAGGCCTTGATCTTTAAGATAATGAAATTATCTCTGTTCTCCATCTCAAGACAACAATGGTTTAAAGACTATAGGACTCAGAGAATATATTATGTATCATACATATAAATAAGCCAGTGACTATTCCTTTGTTCACACTGTGTAAATCAAGGGAGCTGTTTTTATTGTGTATAGCATGGGACCGATGGAATAGGCCTCTAGCACACTGCTATTTATTTCATCCCAACAGTGTTCATTACCAAAAAGTCTCAGAGTTATCGTTCAGCTAAGAAGTTTCATCTAAGGAAGTACATTAAATGACAAATGTATATCATATTATCCTGTTACAGACTGAAATGGGATCTAGTCATCATCTCCAGCACCTGAGGTGTCACAAATCAACCCTACCTGACTCTATGAAGAATGTTGAGAAACGAAAGATCAATAGGGCTGTAGATGATTATCTTCATTTCAACTGGGATGGCCACAAGGGTGATAGTATAGACAGATACAAGAGCTTTGAAGCAAATGGGACAGTGGAGCATAAAACTGACTCTGAGGCTATAACTATTTTATTTTCTCTCTGGCAGAATCCAATGTAGACGTAAAAACATGGCATCAAGTGGGCTATCGTAGACTCCAATTCAGTGCAGTCAGTGATAAGGGACACCAAGATTATGTTTTCAGTATGTGAGCAAGGAGGAAACTCAGTTTAGATTTATTTTCTGTTTCTTTGTAAAGTATCTATTCATTCATCCATTAATTTTTCTCAGTTTTATTAAGAAACATATCATGATTTGATGTTAGACTTTTTGAACTTTTGGTCTACATGAGATCTAGTAGCCAAATGACTATAATCAAAATGGGAAGATCATCGATGCAAGTTAATTTAGCATCATGTGGATTATTTTACACTTATGTGTCAAACCAAAACTCTGAAATCTTTTCTTAGATGCATTTTTAAACCAGGTACATGGATTGTGAGAAATTAACTGCAAACAAAACAAATCAGTTTAAGGTTTATTCATGGCATGACTACTCATAACCCTAATCTAAAATTCTAAAAGAAAAGTTCTACCAGAATAAGTGCTTTTAGAATAGCTCCAAACAGCAGTGGCCAAAGAGCTATAACCTTCTGCTTTCTTGCCCCTATCGAATTCTGTGTAATCGCATTAAGCCTTTCAAATGCTACCAAAACAAATAGACAGGGGTGGATCATAAAGGACAATAACAGCAGCCAGCCATGAGTCAGGAGATAAGGTTGTGTTGTCCATCAGACATTGTGAAGGGAACATAAGGACGAGGCTGTGAGTAATAGGCTGCCATTCTTTCCTTGGCTCTGGTCTTGTGTGAGAACTTGACTCCCACTGAGGGAGTTGCCACAGAGCAGCACAGCATGGTGGGTAATCGTCTAGGCACACCTGACAACATAGATAAATTTGTGCCAGAGGAGAGGCTCATCTTGAGTCCAATCCTCTGTGTTACACAGCAGAGATAATCACCCTTGTGTGTCTCTGCCTCTATCACTCTCTTTTGCTCTCCACTCTCTGTACTCTTTTTCTCTCTCTCACACTATTCCATTATTCGGACCATCAGCCACTGGAATGCCAATCTTTTTTGCATCTCATAATCTATGCATTTCTAAAACATAAGCCATCCAAGATTTATGCACTTCCATATTGAACAACAACTCAAAATATTGTACGTGATATGATTGGCAGAAAGCTTTTAAAAGGATGATGCAGAAGTACAACATTGCTTTCACAAAGCTCTTGTGATCAGTTTTTCATATGCCTTTTGGAAAGTCATCCTACTCTGTCTGTAAATCATCTGCATAAACCTCCAACCTCACCACAGGCACCATATGGTGAACAGGTGGGGTCACACCTGCCCAAATCAAAACAGTCCATGTTGTAAACTCAGTAATTCTCAGGTCAAATCAAAATCAACAAGAACAGGTAAATAAAAATAAAAAATAGTAACCTTTCAGTTCACAGTTGCTTGATTTTTTGCTAAAAGAGCTCTATAGTTCACCAGTTGTGTCTCTCTAACAAATAGTTAGTTATGTAGCATCGGCCCCTGTTAGCCTCCTCCACAAAAACAAACATGGTCAGAGCTCAGTTTCACAGTGTCAAAACATGTCCAAATATCAGTTGGATCTTGTGCATCATGACTTAACTGCACTGTGAGTCCTAGACAGACAAATACATCAAGCAAGTCTTCAATAAAACACGTCAGGCAAGCCACCTGTCACATGTTCCCACTCTACATGGCATACAAGAGAATGAGTTGTAAAGTAAATTGTAAAATATTTTGAGGTAAGCTATAGACAACAATTAAACCAACTGACTATGTTATAGTGTATGTACTGTGATAAATGAAAGGACAGATGGTTCAGAAGCTATTTATATATGTAGGTGACTGAATAAACCTTTTTTGATGGTGATTGTAAGTTGAAGAATATGGTCTAAGATGACAAGGGAAAGAAACAGTATCTAAATATCAGTGAAACCTTGACATCATTGCACTTCAAATCATTCTCTGTATAGTCCTTTTCTCTTTTAGTCTTGTCTTTTACTTGTCATCAATATTGTACTTTTTACATCGAACTTAATTTATTTGGTGGTTAACTTTAATCTTTTCATGCTGGTTTGGTTGGTGTTACCCTTTTAAAAGACAGTAAAATCTAGTGCAGATCCATGTGCCCTTAAAGGTTCCTAAAGAGGAAAGAAATAATTAAATTGCTCACTAATTGGCTTTAAAACCATGTTTCCTGACAAGCAACTTTTTGAAGTAAAATGATTGTCCTCCCCAGAAAATCAGCAGCATTAATTGGCTGGTGTTTACATTCACTACAAAGTATCTAACTTCGACAACTTTATATCCCTTCTCCTAGCAACAGTCACATTAGTTTCTTTCAACCAAACTTTGGCCACGATATGAAGCAGTTTTTAAGTTATAACATTTACTAAACAGTCAATTTTTGTCATTTATGTATGGGGACTTGTGGCTATGTCCACATGAAGGGAGGGCAGCAAGGCAAACGAGACCACAGGAGTGAAATAAAGAAAAGAAAGATGAGACAGAATTTGAGGACAGTGTCAGTTGAGACAGAGGGAGGACTATCATAGCGGCACCTTTTAATAGCAATAAAGAAGTTCAAAGTGAAGAGTTCTTACATTAACATTCTGTTTCATATTACACACCTCAGGGGTTTCCGCCCCCCCACCGTGAGACGGGAAGGTTGTTTGAGCCTAAGAGGTTTAGATGGATTCTCCTTTTCTTTCTCTGTCTTTGTCAGCGTGTATTTCTCTCTGATGGATTTACTGCTGGTGATGGGGCTCTGTGGCTTCCAAGTGTTTAACCAAGGAGTAAATTGCCGGTTACTTTTCTGGCAACTTTCTGATCTCTGTGTCAAGATGGAGTCAGTGGTGTAGTAATGAGGACAAGAGCCTGTGGCAGAGTCTTTGAACAGATTGTGTGGGCAAGGTAAAGGTTATGCATGTTTGTGTGGGGTTACGTGTGTGCATTTGTGTTTGCTATGTCGCTGTCACTCTGCGTAAGTGCCTGCTTGTGCTTGCAGCTGTCTGGCTCTCCATTTACCCTCACACACTTTCCCGCTTGTTCCATCCATTAAATGATGCACAGCCGCATTTCTTACTCAGTCTTAGTGTAGCCTGCCGTTGCTTGGTTACTGCCTGAGGACAGTGCCAACCGCACCAACTGAGCCCCATATGTTGCATCACCTGCAGTGACCCTCCATATTTACCAGACGGTGCCTGAAGACTGGATGGATCAAACTTGTGAGGTCAAATCAGGGCCAAGTAGCCTTAAGGGATTCCAGCAGTCACTGGAATACAGGCCAAGCTAATTCTGAGTATGTTGGTCACATATGTGGCAGCGACATGCTTGGTCGAAAGTAACTAAGTACATTTATTCAAGTAATGTACTTAAGTTACTCTTTAACACTGATCAACTTCGTTTTCATTTTCCCTACCACTTAGCATTTTGTAACACCTCAAGTCCCTCTACTGCATCTTTTAAAGGCCCCATATTTTACATTTCCCATGTTTTATTTGAAATTTAAATATTCCGATATATTATAGTTATAAGTACAAAAAAACACCTGAATACAGTTTTGCATCTCCTCTCTCATGCTTCTTTCCGGAGCTCTAGCAACAACAGGGCATCTCTCAGCCTGTCTTCTGATTGGCTGACTGTTTTCTGTTATCCTGTAGCCATGTTATACTGTATACTGTAAACTATTGAACAGTGTATATACAAGTAGTTAGTTGTTAAACATCATTATCATATGTTATTTAAATGGGCATAACAACAAAACAAAAAAAAAAAAAACATTGAACACTGAAATGAGTCTTACATTAGATCAGTAATAGTACCAATTTGAGAAGGGTAATTCTAAAATACAAATACTTTTTCTTTTAACACTTACTTTCACCCAGGATGTAACTACTTCTCTTCCATTGCCTGCAGAGTTCTACACCCAGAGACATAAAATGTGCTTTGTGTAAGAGCTGCATTATATGATATTTAAGATAATCACAGCATTCAGAGAGCTCTCTTCCCCCGTAGCCAGCTGCTTCCCACCTACAGCCCAACAACAAAACCTATGGAGTAGTATGCCCACAGAATCAAATCATTTGGATGATGACATATATTTATATATATATATATATATATATATATATATGTGTGTGTGTGTGTGTGTGTGTGTGTGTATGTGTGTGTGAGTGTGCTGATAGTGTTTACCATTTACTGTCAAGGTTTTTTCAACCTGATATTGATCAGTGACAAACACACTTGTCAGTTCAACAAAAACTGACCCCCCTCTCAATGTGCTTTCTAACGTGCCTGAGAAATGCAGAGAGGCACTTTTGTTGTTTGTTGACACTTCCTTTTGGATTATCATTATATTTTTTTCTGAAGTCAGTGTCTGCTGTTTGCCATTGTTTATGCCCAGCTGAAAGAATGCCCTTGAAATGGTGGATTTAGTTCTGATGATCAGTGCGGGGGTGGTAGAAGTTGTGTGGAAAAAGAACACGAGTTTTCCTATCAACAAATGTGTGCAAATGAATGCATACCACCCCATGAAAAGTGTTGGTACTGTTTGCCTTTTTGCCACCATAATGAATCTCTGGGATGAATTGGCAGTTCAATGGAAGATAAAGTAAGTGTATGTGTGTGAATATGCATCGGCTGTTGTACATTCTCTGTGTGTGGCTTCCTCTATTATCAGCATCTATGGGCTCGCTGCATCCAATTACTTTTCCAATAAACAGCCTCAATGAAAAGATTCTCATTCCCACAATGCATCCTGCTGTTTGTGTATATGAATAATAAGTGCATTATTTTCTTATTTAAGTATGTATATTGTATTTCTGTAAGAAACAAACTTTTAACTGTGATGCACAGATTATTATTTGCATCACTACAGGCAACAGGTCAGAGGACGTGTTTGTAGGGACTCATCTTTTTATCATACTCACCTTGTAACTTCGGAATTTTGTCATGATGGGAAAAAATAATTAAATCTTTAGTTTCTGGTGAACAAAAGAAATCTGAAAAATATTCACTAAAGTAATTTCTTTAACTTGTAGTCGCTATTCAGTAGATCTGGTTTGAGGTTGCTTCATGAAATAACATTGCTGTCTGCAAATTCTGATAAGGCACTTTTACAGTCCTGGTCAAAATTATTGGCAACCCTGGATTTCAAGTACATAATTCATAATAGCTTCAGAAATAAATGCAAATGAACTCTTTTTTAACTGCCAGAATATTTCAATAAAATGCCCAAGGTCACTGAACAAAAAAAAGAAAAAACTTGCATAATATAAACGTAAAGTGTACACATTTATTGGCACCCTTCACTAGTATTTAATTTATTCCAGCACCTTTGGCAACAATGACAGCCTCAAAATGTTTCTTGAGGCCACCTAGACACTTCTTGGATCTGTCTGCTGGTAGTTTTTAGCACTCTTCTGTTGCTATGCGTTCAAGCTCTTTTAACTTTGCAGGAGTCCTTTTTGCAATGGCAGATTTCAGCTTTCTCCAAATGTTTTCAGTGGAATTTAGGTCTGGACTCTTTGCTGGCCAGTTTAAAACATTGATCTCAAATCTAGTTTTCTGATGCTCTAAAATACCTTGGTAATCTTCTGATTTCATCATTCCTTTGATACATTCAGCCCCTCCAGTACCAGAGGCAACAAAGTAGCGCCACAGCATGATTGAAGCTCCATGTTTTACTGTAGATAGGGTGTTGTTTTCCTTGTGGGCTTCATTTCGTCACCTATAAACAAACGGATGCATTGCATTTCAACTTTGGATTAATCTCTCCAGAACATCATCCCAGCAAGACATTGGCTTATCAATGAAAGTTCTTTTTGTGTCAGTAATGGAACCCTCCTTGACCTTCACCCATGCAGCCTTTAGTGTGCAGTGTATTTTACAGGCTGAAACCACCACTGCAGATGACTCCAGGTCAGCCTGAAGCTCTTTATATATCTTGCATGGTGTTTTTTCTACAATCCACACCAACCTTCACAGACCTCTCTCACTGAGTTTCTTCTGCTGTCTCCCAGAAGCGTCTTAACTGTAACTTCTTGATAACATGACAAACTGTTGAAACAGGGACTCCAACATTGTTGGTGATTGATTGACTTTTGGCCTTTGGAATTCTGTTCTTTTTGATAATAGCATTTCGATTCTCTCAGACAACTCTGCAGTAAAACCATCATTCATCAGTTAATTCAGTTCATGTGAACTTTGAAAATTAACCTCAGGTGAATTTGTTGAAAGGGTGCCAATAATTATGTCTGAGGTGCATTTTGTGTTTGTCTTATATCAATGAAGATATTCTGAAATATGTGTTTGAAATTCAGAAGTGCCAATACTTTTGACCAGGACTGCACAAATGATGTGCTCCAACTATTTCTCAATGAATAACAGTTTCTCCATCTGCCCAGCAACTCTGTGCAGCATCTCTGCTGACTGTCTGGCAACCTCTTAGTGATGGCCATCCTCCAGGAAATCACATAGCCAGGCTGTTGTTCACCTAGAAATAGTTCCAATATGCAACTCCTTGTAAAATCACAAATTGTTGTTTGTACATTCTGTTTGTGTACAGACTAAATAAATCAGGCACTTCATATTGATTAGTGATCTTTAGAGGTGTTGTTAGGTGTGTGTTTGAACAGAGCTACACTGGTGTTTCCCCCTGCTTTCAGTCTACATTCAAAGCTTAGCTAATCACCTATTTGTTCTAGTTACATCCTAGTTACTCACTGGTCCGGCAAAACTTCAAACACCCAGTTAATACTAACTTTGTCCCTGAGTTAGGAAGCTGAATATACCATCTGTATTGATAATGTTGTGTATTTTTATTCATATATTTATTCTTGATATGTCAGACTATATGAATTATCATTCACATAACCCCCATTATAGTTCATATAAAATTTTCTTTGGTCTTTGGTTTTAATAAATGTTTCTGCAATGGCCCAACTGTCATCACAAGGACCATTAAAGTTTCATGTCCTCTAATCTAATTTATTGCCATAATATATTAAATAGCAGCATATTTTTTATTAGGCTTTCAGGGGACAGTAATATGCTGCATCTGCATGTGCCGCATGGATTCACGAGCACTCACTGACATGCACAAGATCCCATGACCCAATTTAGGATTTGTAAAAATCTGGTCATCCTACTTACATGATATTGAGTGTCAAGGGTGATGGATTTCTTCTCCCAGTTTCAATCTAATCCCACTTGATCCAAAGTAATATTTGCGCTGACTTTGTGTCATAACTTCTGCTGTGCAATGCAACGGTTCAGACCCATATTCCAAGTGATTATGGATTTTTCATTTGCATATTGGATTCAGAAGTTGGGTTGATACTGTAGGTTATCCCTTTTAACTCAAATGGCCTGATACAAGGAAGATTTGTACTGTTTGTCTATTTCAGTATAATCTGACCCTCACAATCTGCTGCTGCCTCTCTAGCTTTCTTCTGCATGCTTGCGTCCACTTTTGATGTTCCAGACAATGAGCACACTGACAGTGCAGTAAGAGACAATGATCATACACCATTCTTATTAAATGAACAGCTGAAGTTGAGATAGTACTAGATGTCAAATTGATGTCCCAGTGGACTAAAACTATTCAGGGTACAGTATGTCCAGGAATGTCACAGATTTTATTTCCTACACTGTAACAAACCTCAAAAGACTCAAAAAAACCAACATTATCAAACAACTTAAAAACCCATCAAGCACTTTGCTTGATGCTGTGTTTACTGTGCATAGGAATCTGATGTGTACTGCTTTGCTTTTTCATCAAATCCAGTGTCTGTAAATCACTTTAAAGGCAGCTATGATCTAGGAAGCATGGTTATGGCAGTAAACAAACAAAGTTAAGTGTGACAGGAGGATTTGGTTTCTACAAGGAGGTTTCTGATTTACCCTGAAGGCAATAAAATGCATCAATTGACATTAAAAACCAACTGTAACTGTAAAAAGACTAATTGTGATTCTTTTTGCACTCTTGAATGCTGTGGTATAATTTAATACCATGTGCAGGAGAAGAACATGGTGCCAACTTTAACAACATATCCAAGGATCTAGTTACTGTGCTTTTGTTCAGCAGATATAAAGCTTTTCAAAGAGAAACTGAGGTGTATAATACAGTACTGTAGATTTCTGAAACCTTTTTTTTCTGTTTAGAAAACTCAAGGCCTTAACACTTGTTCCATTCTTCCATAAAATGTAACTAAGATGTGATTGTTGTTGCGAGAAAGAGGTTGGGATTTTAGTCAAAACAATATAATGTTTAGAGGGCAGGTCTATAGGATTTTCCACTGCTCTTATTTTCTGTTCTTATGACTTTCCTTTTGTTTATCTCTTTATCTCTAAATAATCTGATAGTCTTCTTTCTCCTCTGCTTCCCGTCAAGTCCTGCTGTAAAAAGGGTAAATAGTTGGTGGATCTGGTGATTGTTGTACTCACCAGATCCACCAACTATTTACCCTTTTGCTTGGAATCAGAGCTACTTGAACTTCAACACAAATTTTGGCAGACATTTTTCTTTGGTTGACATGACCACAGTAAACAGGCATAATGTAACCTTGTGTAAGAAACCTGAACTAATAATAACATGCTGAGCTCTGTAACAGGGCAGTGTGTGAGTAATGAAGACAGACAACATTGATGAAGAAGACCAAAGAGAGCAATGTTGGCAAGATTCCTTTCTAATCCTCTCCTTAACGCCTCTCTCTCTCTCTCTCTCTCTCTCTCTCTCTCTCTCTCTCTCTCTCTCTCTCTCTCTCCTTCTTTGTCTCATTGTCTCTCACCCTCTCTTTTTAATTTCACTCTCCCACAGCAGTGCCAATGCGCTGCCACAGCGACCATTAAGATGTTATGGTTTTCAATAACTTTTTATAGAGTTTGTGCATCAGAGACCTATTTGCAAGATGAACTGATGAGACATCAGTGAGGTGTGAGAACTGCACTGTCATCACGTTAACTTTGAGAGGTTGAAACTCAGTGGAATAGGTCAATCATTTTATAAAGCAGAATAGGGGTTTTGTTTGGCAACTGGGAAACAGGTGGGACGTGTCCTATTAACACATCAACTATGCAAATGTCTCAGCTTGGAGAAATATTTAGAATATCAGCTAAAGCGGACTCCATGAAGAATGTTTACAGAGAAAAAGATCAAACCTGACGTTTGGTAGAAGTTGCACCTCAGTCTTTGTAGCTGTGACGGTGTCAAGAAACTGGCTGAATGTTACAAAGCTGTCATTGTCTGAGAAACTCATCCATCACACTATGTTTGAGGAAACCAAAAATTACAACCATATGCTTTTTAATTCTTCTTTGGTTGGATGCATCACTGGGATGAATGATGTTTCAATCATCTGACAAGACTGCATTCAAAGTGTTAATGTTCACGTCATTGTTAGTAGCTTTTTATAATTGAATAGAAGAAAAATGTCCCTTTATGTCTCAGCTTCTGAAGGGGTGTGTCAGTGCATGCATAGGATTAACAATGGAGCCTGCAAACTGAACAATAATTGGGGGAAGGGAGAGAAAAAGTAACTACACAGCTTACAAACCACAGGCAGACAGTGTTCTGTTAGCAGTGGTATTGAAGCGTAAGAATCACACCAGCATCTAAACTAACTGACATGACAGTTACAGGAAGGTTTTTTAAGCTGCAGCTGCCGAGCCTATTAGCAAACTGATGTTAGCAGTGCAACTTTCCCAGGTGGGTGATGGTTGGACACTCATCGAGTAAAACATAAACAAAACAAAACAAAAAAAAAACTTAAAACAGACAAGTCATTTCATTTCAGTTGAACTTTATGACTTTACCAAAGAGTTGAATTTATTACCACAGGAGCGTTTAGTTGGTAATGTGCACATGTCCTGCAAATGAGGACACAAGTAGGTCACTTCATCAACATTATGATTTTCACTCAGAGCTGATATTGCACCTCACATCAGTAGTTTTCTTCATCTGCCTCTAATGAGCTAATTACTGACTGAGTCCAAAGCAGCAATTGTTGACTCATTGTTTTATTAGAGTTGGCAGAAGTTTGATCTTTTTTTTTTTTTTTTTCTCCCAGGTTGTTTGTTTGATTTCAAAAATAGAAAGTATAAAGATTAAGTGGGAAGTGTTCGACAACATGAACTGGAAATTACAACAATTTGTGCTGTGTAGTCTATCACTATCTGGTGCCGTACTTGTCCAGCATGTGGGAAATATGTTTTTTGTGTTTATTTGCACGTATGAAAGCCTCTGGTCTTGTGGTGGTCGAGAGTGTTATTTCAAAAGATTAAAATCTCACCTTAGACCGTACAGTACGGTACCGTCCGGGTGCAGTCGGATCATTCTATTTTTCACTGTGACGCCATGGACAAATGATTTCTTGTCGTTGAGAAAGTAGGTGTCGGGGACCCAGAGCTGGTCAGCCACCCGGTTATCTAAGGTCAGGTTGAGGGGGATCTCGGAGTAGGACAGCCGCTTGTCTCGCCAGGCCTGCTGGAAGTACATCGTCAAAGTGTAGTCCTGTAAGTGCACAGAGAGGGAGCACAGGAGGACAGAGAGGGGACGGGAGGGAGGGAAAATGCAGGAAAGGAAGGGAGGAAGAGAGTAGGGGAGGGAGAGACAAGATTGAAAGGACGGTTACTCCAAAAAGCGACCATTTTACACAGCTGCTCCACTGCAGGCTTTCAAATTAGACCAGACTCGACTTCAATATTAGATGAAGTTCACTTAAAAGCAGACGGAACAGTAGCAGTACAGTCCGAAAAACTCTCAGTACAAAGCAACAGGGAATTCCTACCTCTGTTCATAGAAACATGAGGTTAAGATAGACAGTGTGAAAAAGTGTGTATGTGTCAGAGAAGGGGAGAGAGATAGAGACAGAGAGACAGATGGTTTGGGTTTAGTGTATGTGTGTGTGTGTGTGTGTGTGTGTGTGTGTGTGTCAGTCAGTTTGGGTCTGTTATGATAAAGAGGTGAAGCATATGTGCGTGGCTTGCTCGGTTGGTTTTAATGCGTGTGTTTGTGTGTTTTTGTGCGTATGTGACATTCATACATGCACACAGAGCAGATAGAGAGATAGAGAGAGAGAGAGAGAGAGAGAGAGAGGGACCACATGTTCCAGACAAATGAAAATAACCTCGCAGCAACCTCAAAAATCTGTTTTACAAAATATCTCCTATATGCTCTATTTGCTTTGACAGTAGCTGTCTTTCTGGGATTAAGTACTGTTTGTGAAATGAGCGCACTATGTTGTACTTGCATAACATATTCACCCATTTTCCTCTGTTTGTTCTTCCCAGAACTCGAATGGTAGACCATCCTCTCACATCATATCAAGTCGTGCACAGACAGCACAAAGCCTTTGAGGGACTGTATATGTCTGCTTTACATAGCAGAGTCAGATATTAAAGTCTGTTAGACACAATATGCATGTCTCCAAGCAGCAGTGTTACCGAGGCAGGCTTATATTGTATATTTATTTTATTTGGACACTTAAAGGTTCCCTGTGGAGTGTCTGACCACTATATGCTACAGAGGAATATTTTTGCATGCATGTGCTGCAATACGCATTTGGGCTTACAGATTCGTGCCATTTGCTGATCAGCAGTTGGTGGCCTTAATGTGCCAAGAAATGTATTCGGGAAATCAGATTTGCAAATGGTTTAGAAGGGAAAAAAAATGAAAGAATGTGAAACTATTCCATGACATAAAAACAAAACAAACAATGTATCGGTAAGTAAATGCAATGTAATCTTAAAATTCAAATTCAAAGCGATCAGATCATAGATTGTGATTAATTTCAGGATTTGACCACACATCCAAACATATATTTTCTGCTGTTGTAATGTGATACACATGCACACACATAAAAACTTGGGGGGGGGGGGGGGGCATACAGTAGGTTAATATTTTATTAACAAACAGAGGAAGTTTGATATCTCCCAGTGAAATTCCCTGATGGTAAATCTAGGACATGATCAAACAGTCAAGCCAGCAGTCAGATGCTCATGTAGTTCACTGAAGTAAGAAGCCTTCCAATCATCCATGAAAAACTAAGTTAAATAAACTTGCTGTCTCAGGGAACTTTTTGTCATGACTGGCACATCCACTTCCTGGCAAAGAGGCTGAACATGCATTTTTGAATATGCCCGTCGGCTACAGATCTGACATCCCACAGCACCTTGGGAACCGGAGGCTTGGATATTGACTGGATGGAGCCAGGGAAACAGTAGCAGCTTTTCTCAGTGAACTCCTTGTTTGATTTAAATGGGTTTTGTCATGTTGTTGTTGTTTGTACCTTATTTGGCTCAGGGTGCTGACAACTAAGAGTCTGAGAATTGAGTTTTCCAAAGACATAAATAGTATAGTGGCAATTCTGCATTCGGCACTGTAATTGGACTTGGAAGGGGAATAGAATGGTTTGGGTAAATCCAGGGTCAAACGCAGTATGCAGACTGTTGAAAGTTTCATTTTGGCAGCCTTTTTTTCCCTATATATAAACATTGGAATGCCTCATTTAGGGTGGTTTGTAGAAAATCATTTGGAGATGATTTAGATGTTGGAAGACTGACACCAAAATGAGGCAGCAGGTTCCCTGCACAAAACAGCAAAATATCTATGATGACTTGTGGGCATTTTTTTTCTCACTTTTGGAAAAATCCCCCATCAAATAACTGAATTCTTCTGTCTGCGTGGCTTTACACTTGCACCAATGGAGTCTTGCCTGCACGTGCTGCCTTCCCAACACTTCCATCCTGGTTATGTAACAGCTCACACTCTGCACTCTTTCTTGAATGCTGTGCACCGCAGCACGTGTGGCTGAAGAGATGCTTGTTGCCATGTCGCCCTCCTAAATTATCTCTTCAGCACTCGTCGATACACACACATCAAACATATGAAACATCAGGGAGGCTTCTCTACTCCTCTTTCTTGTGGGAATGAACACGAGCATATACACACAAACACACACACACACACATATACACAGTATCTCTTCCTTTTTTAATCAGAAATATGGACATTGAAAAGGACTATAAAAGCGTATCCCTTCTAAAGATCAAAAAATGCACTATATCTTAACAATATAATTGTGTTTGCATGAGTGTATCAGTGCATTTTGTGCGTGGGTCTACACAGACACTGTACATGTGCTGTACATGTGTGTGTTTTTGTTGTGCTCCAGGGATCACAGCCAGCGCTGAGCAGGAATAGAGAAAAAAACAAAACAATGCAGCTCTGGTTTTCACCTGGCACTGTGGATTGTAGACGTGTCCTCACTGTCACAGAATCATTCGCAGAGATTAGATAACAAGAGTCATGATCATGTGTATTGCAACACTTGAAGCCCTAGCACTCATAACAAGCAACATTTGTAAAAGCCATCAGCCATGCTGGCTTATGCACAACGCTTCCAACTACGGCGTACGCTTTTCAAATCTGTAGTACTCTTCAGTAGCTGTGGAAAGTTAGGAGAAAAATGACAGCCAGGTCATTTAACTGAGTGAATGTTTCCATTGGCATCCCTCAGAGCCTGTTGTTGCAAGCCTGTCTACTTAAAGAAGTTGTGGTTTGCTTTGTGGGACGGGTCCTGTGGCGGTACCGCTGTGGCTAGTTTACTGTGAACATAAAGCGCTCCTCTAAGACATCCATAGTGTATATCTCTCTTTATCTCGCCGTGGAAGGAGGGGGTTGTAAATCACCAGAATAACTGCAGCGGCGGTGTGCATGTACGTGCAAGGGAGGCTGTCATAACAACAGTCATAATGAGTATCAGTACATAAACTATGTTGGAGAGAGGAAGAGACAGTGAGAGAGAGAAACGGAAAGAGAAAGGAAACAGAGGGTGATGCAGGAGAAGGATGCAGAATTTATGAGTGCGGAACATGCTGTGCAGCAAGCTGGCCTGGAGAGGACAATACAAAGTGATCACTGGATCTCTCACAATCAGAGCTACAGCAGAATGGGAGAATTCATTGTAAATAATAACTGATTTTCAGTCAGCACACTTCCAGCTGTGGTAGTATGTTTCCTAATTTTTAAGATTTCTTGTTAAATATGTTTCCTACAGATCTTATTAAATGCAAAATATATTCAACTTAAACAATCTGTCTGTGATCAGTGTTGTTTATGCTTTCTTTGTCCTAAAAACTTGTACTTTAAAGTATGATTTAGTCAACTCAAAATGTTCTTGCTTGACAAGTAGTTCTGAAAAAAAAACTGGTTCAACAATATCGTGTTGAAGTGAATACTGTTTAGGTAATTCATGCTTCCAACTATTTTTATTTCACAAAATGTATGTGCCTTTATCTGCATCTGTATGAGCTGAATTTTCGTAAAGTTAAATAAGGTAACAAAAAGAAGTATAAAGTACAGTTGTTGCAGCTACATCATCATCAAAAGCCTGCACGGTGTGCTCCACTGCCGGGGGGAAAATCTGGTGCTAAAAGATCATTTCTATATGGTGTGCTGACTCCGCTCACCTGGTCCGCCGGCGGCATAGACTGCTGCACTGAAAGAGGTACTGTCATCACCGCTCTGCAGTGGCTTGTAGCCACCTCTGCAAATGAAAGCCCAGTGGAGCAGGGTACAATTATTTGCCAGCACATATTGAAATAAGTTCTGTGATCTGCTCATAGTCACGAGTCATCTTACCCCAAGGTACAAACTGGTGCCAAGCATCAAATACTTGTAATGACCAGAGTCCCCCTTGATATGAACAATGCCAAGTGAATATGTCTTTGAAGATTCTTAGTCATTCAGGTCATGGTATTTCTAAGTGCTAAACAAAGGTTCTTGAAGACCTTTCACCTCTCATACGAAAGGCTTCTTCAGTCCTAACTGAAGCCTTTTGACATTAAGAACCTAAGCAAGTCCAGTCGCCTTCTTATGTCACTTAGAAATGCTGAGTGAAGGCCACTGTAGGCAGTCTAGCTCTGTTAAGGACATTCTCATTGCTCCAGTTGTTTTATCATTTCCAAATTTAAACTTTTGTTTGAAAGTTGTTTTTCACCAGAACAACATGGTGCTGCAAAGCAAAATAGAGTATTCCTACTGCAATATTGAAGTGCACCAGCAAATGTAGCCTATATTTGGAACAAAATGTCCTTTAAAGTTGTTTGGGTTCAAATCAGGTCCTCTCTGCTGCTGGCTTCACTTTTTAGGATTAAATCACATACCTTGATGAAGGCTGATAAAATGTCAGCATTTAAGTTCAGTTAGGAAAAATCAATTGTGAAATTGAAGCCTGAAGTATAAAGGTTGTTTTACTAAAAAAAACACACATTGGATGAGGAAAACTGGTGGTTCCAAGAGTCACTTTTTTCAGTGATAGTGTTTTGTTTAACTTATTAATTATTGGTGAGTAGAACGAATTCAACAAATAACACACAAGGACTGGGCTGGTAAAGGTTTAAGTCAGCTTGTAGCAACCGTCAGAAAATTACAGTAAAATGTATAAAGTTGAGAAGTGTAAAATGTATAAAGTTGAGAAGTGTAAATTGTCCCCTTAACTGAACACAGAGGCCTGCCTACACACTCTATAGTCCATTCAGATTCTCAGTTCCAAAAAGTGCTCCTTCAAACTTTTAAACAAGTTTGTGTTTCATCACTGAAAAGGTACATTTTACAGCCAGAGTCACTGTGTGGACAGATTTATCAAACAGAGACAAAGCATCCAGAAATTTCTATATCTGGGCTACAGTATATGCTTGGTCAGTCAGTCCTTCAGGCAGCCAAGTTGTACTGATTGTACAAATCTCATATTGGCATTTCATGCCATGGATATTGCAGTTTGAGCCTGATATGATTTGACTGCCAGGGAGACTTGTGGATGCCAAAAGTGTTAGTAAGTAACCATCTCACATTGTTCAAATGAATGTCACATGGAAAGACGTGCAAAGACTAACCTGTGCAATATATTGTCTCAGTCTTTTCTCAGTATTATAGAGAAAAATCCAACTTCCTTATATTATGTATTTTCTAAACAGATCACTGTGAACTTGTGGAGAACAGAAAAACAAGAACTCAGGACAAAAAAAGATGCTCCAACTGCCCACTCTGACCTCATCAACCTCAAGCATCTTCCAAGCTGTCGTGGTTACAATAATAAACATGCCAACTGTATCAAGAGCGGCGTACAAACCTTTGTCGCCATGGTTACAATAATAATAATGGCTTGATTAGGTTTAGGTGCTAAAACTGTTTGGTTAGGTTTAGGAAAAGATGGTGATTTCGGTCAAAATAAGTCCTTACTCAACATTAGATGATCTTTGTTGTCATGGTTAGAATAACAACATGGTTAACTTTGTTAAACGGTCATGGATAACAAAAACAACCAACTACTACTTCTACTTCAACACCGCTCTCCTCTATTAAAGTCCTGTTTTTTTTCTGATCCATACATCCACCCCAACCAAACACGGACTTTGTCACTCTATATACTACGTCACCACACTTTTCCCTTTGCTCCTGTCATAACTATGTCGGCCACTAGATGTCACCTTGCAATAAAATGTTCCTATGACTATGGGTCATAACTCACTCTCATAGTGTCATGTTTGGCCATGGCAGGCAGCTGCTGAGAAAAGCTCTAAACATTGACTCTACGCTGCCTGACCAGAACCAAGACAAACAATGTTAGCTACAACAAAGTAGCTGCTAAGGAGCCCTATAGTTCCCTCAGCAGAGAATGAATTTTGGACTTACATTTGCCAGGTGGACAGAAAAACAACTCAAAATGAATGCCAACATTGCTCTATTCTCTAGCAGATGTGTAAATATGTGACCGATTGCTAACAAGTTTGCCCTGTCAGGGTAGGGTATGATAATATGTCAATTGTGTGCTCAGAGGTTTATTTCTGCTGCCCCCAAGTGGGCAAAAAAAAAAAAAAACTTTTGCAGGTGAGATAACAAAATAAAATGAAAAAGGTTCAGAAACATTCCTGGTCATAATTAAAATAAAAAACTTAAAGTCTATCCACCCCACCCCTTTTCTTTACGTGGTATTATAGTGTTTTATAACAATGTCATACTTTACTCCTTTACTTCTGACAAACAGGAGTTATAATTCATACAACCACTAGAGGGCCCTCTCAACAAAACATTATAATATGTCATATTAGGCTCTCATGCCTACTGATACAACTGATGCTGTCAGTTTTTATTAGAGGTAACCTATTGATAAATTGGAGAAGAAACAGACAAAAAGCAGGAGTGTGAAGTGGACGAGGAGGAATGAAAACCAGGGAACGACTGAGAGAAACAGGAAAACAAATTGAGAATAAGTTGTGGAGTGATGAGTTGTGATTGGTGGAGCACGAGGATGGACAAAGGAGAATGGAAGCCTGGGGAGAAAGAAGAGTAGGATCAGAATGAGGATGACTAAATAGTGAGTGTTGGTTATATATCTCGTTCTTCGCACTACCCTTGAGGCCAGTTTTCCATTTGAGAGCTGTGGAATGGTGTGGTGAGTTTTCTGGAAGGGATGGGATTGGGATGGGGAGGGGTGTGGGAGGGTTTTGGGGTGGGGGTCGGGTGGGGGAGGGTGTGGGGGGGGGGGGGGGGGGGGGGTGGGGGGGGGGGTAAATGAAAGGCACTGGAAAGCTCAGTGGAGCAGTGATGCAAATTGCTTTTATTCTCACAGCTCTTCCCTTCCAGTCTCTGATTTCAGCTCCAGCAATGACCTCCCTCTGCTATTTTCTACCCCCTCCTCTTTTATCCCTCTCCTCATCTGCACCATCCATTCCTTCTTTCCTCTCTTTCATGTTATTTTTTCCCCATTTCATCTCCCATTTACCCTCATTCCTTTACAGAAACCTCCCTCTATCTATTTCTCCCTATAGCCTCCTCTCCCTCCTACATTCCCTCCTCATCTACCCATTTCATTCTCAGAGGAGCTCCTGTTGCATCTATTTGCATGCAGTAGGGGAAAAAAAGGAAACAGAAACACATTGCAGGAGAGTGTGAATGGCTTAGATCATTACCACTAAAAAGACACAGCCAAGGGAGCCGTCTAGAGAACATAACAGGTGTTGGATCTGAGGTGCTACATTGGTTCTGAAAGGCCCTGTAAAAGATTCAGATTTTAATATCTCCACCTCAAAGCTCACTGATGTAAATCTTGGGACTGTTTTTTGTCTAAAAATTGTCATATTTTGCATTCAGGTAAAAGGGCATCCGATCGGCCATAACTGGACTAGATATTCTTCATTAACAAACCATATGATTGTGATGTGATTTTGATTTTGAATAATATTCTCCTTTGGGGGATGGAGCGTTAAGCCTTAGAGAGGTATATGTTGCTTTAAATTATTTCTATAGTGCAATGACCTTGGAAGAGTGGGACTGAATCCGAAAGCAGCCTGCCTCTGAATCCTCCTCTGCCTCCATCCTCTCTGTCTGTCTCACTCTCTCCTTTCCTCCTTGCTTTCAAATACCTTTAGTGGGGAGGAAATGTGATCCCTCCACCACTCAGCCATATGTCCATACCATACTCTATCACCCACCTACTTCAGTTCTTCCAGAAAGCCCTCCAACAACAAGTGGCTTTCAATTTCCTGTCTCACATGGTCTTCTTGCTGTCAGCGACAGGGTGGCATAGGGTACAGCGTTTCCAAAGAGGCCTAATAATAAACATGCTGATCCCCACAGAGCTGAGTGACACACTGTATATTCCCCAGTCTCTGGAGATATATGTGCACTGAGTCCTCAGGATTCAGCGCTGTATCTGGAACAGCTTGTGCACTGCGTGTAGTAAATCTGCAACAGGAAAGCATACAGGGGCTGCTGCAGGGGTTTCATTTGCCCCATTTCCCCCAGAATAAATAATGTTGCTATTTTTTGACACAACAGTCAGATTGACAGCTTAAGCTGTAATATCTAAATAGATATAACATAATATATAAACACTATGCAAGACACAGTGTGTTTGAGGTCATTTTGAAATAGTGTCATTACGTCCTCTGTCCACCAGAGAGCACTTACAAGTTTATTTTTAGAAATGAAAATAAATATTTATTGTTATATTGTTTGTTTTTTAATGTAGGTCTCAAAATCTTATCAGCACTCTTATTAATTGATAGATTATCCAATAATTATCGATTTTCTGATTATATGAAAAGAATTTGAAAAATACTTGTACATGTGCATATGTAGATGTCTACATGTGCTTCTTTTTAAAAACTGCTGGTCTGCCAGACAGTGGGTGTGTGCTTTTTGTGAGCAGTTAAGGTCTCAGGGCATTACTCTGACCAAAGCTCTTAGACTCAGTGCACTTTTGGTATTTTCCTCCCTTCTGACCATTTCTCTAGTTTATGGCATGTCGGAAACTAGATGACAGATTTCAATAAAGCCCAGACTCTTGTTTGTTTACTTCTACTTTGTCTAACCTCACTTTCCATCACTGTGCTCCTCTCTCTCTTTCCCAGTGTCCCCTCTCTCTCTGTATATATCCCCTTTTCCCTCCATAGTCTTTCATCATTTACTCTGGCCTGGACATAGCTTTCAAGAGAGCTCGCTGCTGAAGGTGAATCAAATTTAGAGGAACCTTTTTTTTTCTCTCAGTGCTCTCCCAAAGCAGAGGTTCACAGCTTTGCCAGTTGGCAGTCATGCAGCTTAACTGCCTACATACAATTTATTAGAGTCGATTGGAGCATCTGCAGGCCCTTTTGTGTCCCTCGAGAGGAGTAGAGTGGAGTGGCAATTCAGAGAGGGGTAGGGGTGGTGATGGTGGTGGTGGTGGTGAAGAGTGGGGTGGGGTGGGGGGAGCATGATGTGGAGGGGAAGAGAGGGTAGAGCAGGACGCAGATTATTAGGGCGCTTTTGAATCCCACTGGAAGACTGGGGGAAGTTGATGGAGGTTTCAATCTCAGCTGTCATTCACACGAGACGGAAGGTTAGCTGGCCAAAGAGAAGAGGGGGAAAATGACTCATCTATGTGCACGCCATTTGTCCCACTTACAGCTTCTCCAGCACAAAGAGATTTTGTGTGTGTGTGTGTTGCTGTTTTATGACAAACTTGCCAAATTCCTCCTTTCTGATGCTGCTAAAGCTATGGGCAGCTGTCCTTTGACTACGCCTCATACACAACACACATACAAATACACTGATCCACTGGAGGAGTCCCAGGCCTCATGCATTATGGAGGTCTGGGGAACTGAGGAAGAAGCTGATTGCTATTCAAAGTGAGTACCAAGAAGCACACGGCACATCTACACATTGTCAACAGTGAGATAATGCAATATATAGACATCTGTGGATCGATGGCATACAGCCGGAGTGAGTACAGAAAACTGGTTATCAACACAGATCTGAACCACAAATCCAGTTTTTGAGCACGTGTCTGTGTGTCTCTAGGTGTATGGCTTTTTCTCTGTCAGTGTACAGAGTTGTGTGAGTCCAGATTTGATGGCCTGTATACAGTATCTCCTTGAGCAAGGACACCCTTGAAGAAGCAATATCTCCTCACAGTTGGACTGACCTACAAGAGACGCAGGGGTGCTTTAGGAAGGTGTCAGAATGTGTGTGTGTGTGCGTGTGTTTGTGTGCGTGGTGACGAAATACAAGGATAACGACAGGGACATGTTATTGTGGGAAGTGTTTCAGTCCAGTTTCTCAATACCACCAACAAAAAAACACAAAAATAGCATTGATGATGTGTGACATAAAATGGCTTGCTCACTGAAAAGCAAGCTCAGTACAAGCAAAGCAATGTTTTTTCTTCTTCCCTTTTTTAATTGTCCAAAACAGATGGCTTAAAAATATTAAATTCAATGGCTTTCATTCAAACTGACTTGAATGAAAATCACTGGAACTTTCAAATGTAGTTTTTTCTAACTGCTTAATGCTCATAGTAACTAAGATAATTGCGTGGTCAGAGGCACAAATGTTATACAGTCAGTGCTGGAAATGGTCAAAATTGACAAAGGAACTATTATTCTGAAAGTCTGACTAAATAGCCCTCATGTAAAAGCTGACAATTTACTGAGGTTTTCAAATGTCACCTTTCAGATCTTTAAACATGGGAAATTAAATTGTATTCAGCTCCACTGTGCTGCAGTTGTGGCAGAGTCTCATGCACAGGCACTTTAACCTAAAGATGTACATACAATGTGTATAAAACATGTTTATTTCAATACAATCAGTCCCACTTCAAAGACTAAGCCACTCTTTAACTTCATTTTGAACAGAAATTTGGTTTCTCACAGGCAACGACAAGTAATAATAACTTGATGTTAGCATGGAGAAGCCTTAATACCCATAGTACTCTGAAATGAAAGTGCATCTCACACTAACCCGAGCATACATCGCGGTCAACACTAATCTCCAATGTTATTTGTTTTCCCAGTGAGTCGTTCCCATCCTGATCTCAACCTAACTGACCTCTTTAACTGAGAGAGAGCTCAAGATTATAGACTTATTTTTCATTTCACTGCCATTGGTGAAAACAACAAAGAAAAAAAAAATCTACAATCCCAGTTTTGCTTACAGTATTTTCACTTTTGGAAATAAAATCTATCAATAAAACACAACAAAAAGTATTTCTTTATAACCTTTCTTAAACTTATATATTGATTAAACAGAGGGTACATATTGAGCAGGAAACATCACTTATACTGCATTGTTCGGTATATAAATATAAAATATACATCTCCATAGAAGGGGAGAGGGTGATAAAACATACTGTAAGAGCCAACCATTTCCTCCTGCCTCTTCCTGACAAGCTTTCCCACTACCTACCAAACAATAAAACACTTAGTATTGCAATACCACAGACATATAGAACATACACATCCTAAGTGCATCAGTGTATAAAGGATATGACCACATACACAAATGCAAAAGGATGGACACCCAGTTCTTGCATGCAATTTCCATGAGTGGGCTATGCACCGGAGGGAGAAAGTTTAGTAACCAGAAGGAAAGCATTTCAACACACTTACATGCCTGGCTAACCTCTCATCCAGGTTTTCTTTTCGATTTATCTTTTCCTTGAATACTCTCCCACAGCTGACAATTATAACACTGAATAATTTAAAAAGCTGGAAACTCTTTCAGGCTTTGTCTTTAGCATAAGTGCTGATGTGAAACTCAACATACAATAACAGTGCGTGTTCTCGCCTTCCTTTTCCCAACTGTGTCACTTGCTGGAATCAAACACAGATGGAAGAAAGGAAGAAAGGAAGCTCTTAAGACCCTGAGCAACAAGGCTGAGGAGACAACAATGTGTTATTTTTTACTGATTTTGTGCTGTAAAAAGAAAAAAAATCTAACCTGCAAAACGAACACTGTTGAAATGCAGCTCTATAAAAATAAAAGTAAAAATGCAGACAACTGAAGAAATTGAAGTGATTGCAAAAGTATCACTCAAAACAATACCCTCTCAACAATATCCCATTATCAGCTCTCAGTGTTATGTTCAGCTGCTGTGAAAACCATCTCCTGTTTGGTCATTATTATGTTCTTGTATTTTGACAAGCTGTGATAAAGCAGAGTCTAGCCCTATGCTCCATTGATAACTAGCAGTATGAGTTTCCACGTGCTGTGAAATCTTTGTGTCAGTGCAAGACGGGAGACAAACCACAGTGACCCACAAGACCAATTATATGGCTGTGATGATGAAACAGAACAGCAAAACCATGTCACATATCAAATCTTTTCATCTTGTGAGGAACATGCACCATTTCTCTTTGTTTTAGGCTTTTATTCACACTGGCATTATCAAACCCCCAAAAACAGCTTTTGAAAATGGTCTCCAGTGTGGCCTCTGGCAGCAAGTAAATGGGAAAACTGTGATCTATAAAATGACTGCAAAAGATTTTCAACTTCTTAAATGAGCACTTCTGAGCATTTGCATTATTAAGAGGCCCCCAGAACTTCCTGTGATTGCCCGTTTGCACTGTCAGTATAGCCCTTCAAGCAATACAGATGTTGCCATTAACAAATGCCATTGACTCCCAATGCAGGAACCAAGAGAATAGCATTAGCCTGTATGAACAGGTAGCATCATCAAATAACCATTAAATCACTGTTTAATACATATACAGTTGTCTAACAATGGAAACAGAAAGATATGTCACTTCTGTGTAATGAGCTATACTGAAACACAAAAATTACTGGCAACTGAATAAAGCATCTGAGACTGAGCCTAGCTGAGCAACTGCAGTGGCCATGCTTGTTAAAACTCTCTATAATTCACTAGTTGTTTCTAGAATAGGGATGTAACCATTATGGCATATTTTGACACTTATAAACTATATTTTCATCTGGGCATCTTTCTCTTACAACATCCTGAAAAATCATTCATTATGGCTATTCTGACTTGCTGGACCATAACTAGTTGCACAGCTTTTATTTATTTTATTTGGAGTAAATCCCAAAACAGAATTGAAATACAGATATTTTTATGAAATAATATATACACAGTTAATTAGCTCTGTATCACAACCCTGTGCTAAACCATGGGGTTGAGGCATACACAAACCTGCATCCACACTCACCCACTTAAAAAACACACACACAAACACACACACATCATTTTGACCTCTGTTAGGTCACCACGGATGGATGAGCCGAAATGAAGCAATCTCACTCTACTCACTTTATGGGATATCATACTGAGTGTGTCAGTCTGAACATGTTACCTTGATTAACAGTCTAAAAATAGGTCCCACACAGTGATGAGTGTTGTCCCCTCTACACAACACTGAGCAGAGATGTTTACACACTCCAGCCTGGAATGGCTGAAGGTGTAAATGTATTCGGAATAATATTTTGGAGTTAATGAAAAAGTGATTGCTAAACTGATCAGTAATATTGCTAAGGCTGAAAGGAGCTCAGTGACAGAAAACTACAAACACTTGTCAAAGCCAAATAGTTGTCAGTGAACATTAAACACTGATTCGCACGGTAGAGTTCGTCCCTTTGCAGTTGTGTAGATGTTTGTAGTCATTGTATCTAAGTAAAGATCTAATTGCTATTGCTACATAGCCAACGTTAGCATTAACACCTGTGTACTTACCAGTTTAGAAGCAACGTTGCAAGTTCAGCATCAAACTTCTTTCCTTTACTAACCAAGAGCTGTCTCTAGTGGTGGAAAGCAAAGCCAATGTTAACTCTTGTCTCTATCACATAGTTTCTTCTGTGTCGTCACTTTCTGATAGCAACTCAGTGTAGCCTCCAGTTTCCCCTGAGGATATAGCGCTGCTAAGAAGGTGTATAACATATTATAAAGACAAAGATGACCGAAGCTCTTGTCAAACGACAATCACCGCCACCCACTCCTGGTAAGAAACCATGTTTGGCGGCAGAGAAAACTTACAAATAGCCCCTTTAAATGCATCTCGTTTACCATTAGGAGAAGGGATGACTTTCCCTAAAGCTATGGCCACTCCCTCCAACTGTCTTTAGTTCAGTTGCTGGTTCACACTGTTATCTTCACTTCAGTGGCATATAAAACTAAACCTACAAGCACTGTTCATAAATGTGCTCAACAAACACCTACAGTACAGTATCTGCAACAGAGAGGAGCTCCACTGCTAAAAGCAACCGATTCCTGATTCTGACACCTCTACTTAAAAGCAAGCTAAGACTCTTAACAAATACATAAACACACAGACACTGGGAGTTTGTTCATATGAGAGGGATGAGCTTTCATCCTGTGAGTCCAGAGATATTGGTTAAATAAATTACATATTGCTGGAACACAACACAATGCCTTTTTGCCTTTTGTTGTTGTGAAGCTTCAGAAAATATTTAAGGTTTGTTCAGACAGAAAGTGCACGACCGTCACTCCTAAACCAGTAAGTGCACTTTACCAACTGTAGAAACATTAGTTGTAACTTAGCTTCAGTAGAAATGAAACAGCAATGAAAAAAAGTTGAAATATTTTGAACTCCACAGACGCAGACTCAGTTTGTGTCAATTTGTGCCTCCCTGGACAGTTTTGTATGCAATTGTTTCTTTCCATCTACTTTGTTTGCAATTGCATTGCCTCTAAACCTAGACAAAGCTTTAACATGATCCTGAGCTGTTTCCTGAAGGTGGCTTACAGTAGATTGTAATATGTCTACAAAGACGGTATAACTGTGGTGAGTCTATGAATATATTCATATATGCAAGTCATAAGATATTAAGACATGCAGTTGCCTGGTTCACACTGGTGTTCATCACGTGCAAGTTCAAGTGAAATTCAGTGAGAAGTGTGACGACTAAACCAAAATTTTGAGGAAGTGAGTGTGAGGGGTAACACACAAACAAATAGAGCAGTGGGACAAGTGAACTGAGAGATGCCTCCTGAAATGGCAGCCCAGCCGATTAACCTACTTCAATTTGTAACTCTGTCTAATCCCCCTGCAGCAGGGCCCCAGCCTTGTTTCATTACCAAACAGGCAGAGAGTATGCAAGAGTGAGAGAGAGAGAGAGAGAGAGAGACTGGAGACAGAGAGAAACAGGGGGAGCAAATGTAACAGAGGAGAGTAACGCCATCTTGACACAGGACAGGTGTGGAAATTATTGCCTTGCAATGAGCAAATGGCACAAAGGCAATATTCCCCACACTCTGCCCACTGACAAGAAAACAAGATGCCGGTGTTTAAGAGTTAGACCTACAGCTGCAGGGAACAGGCTGCTGTCTGATGGCTAAACATCCACACCATCATTCACTGTCAAAGGCAGCAGTGAATCAGATGCCTAACTAGTGAGCTTGTTTAACCTGGGGGAATTGATTACATGCTTTCCCTCCCCTGACATTTGGAGCAGTGTTACTAATTGTACAATAAGCAATGTCTGCAACATTAATAATGATCTAAGCAGGACATCTTTGGTGGTTTATGACAGTGTGTATGCATGTGTGTGTATTTACTGCGATGGCTGTGTTAGCTGTTGATGCTTATCATGTTCACCATCTTAAGTTTAGTGTGTTAACAGGCACATGCAAGTACTCAACAAAGGGAAATTCTGACCTGATAATGTTGGTAGACGACAAGTGAGATGGTCAGTAAAGTTCTTATAATTCATCCTGTGGGGAAAGTGAATATATGTACCATATTTCACAGTAAATTATCCTACAGTTGTGGAGATATTTGGCATCAGGGGAAAACCAAAGTCATGGAATAAGTAATCATTTTTGACCTGCTGGTGGCACTAGATTAAAAAAAGTCAGAGGATCATCAATAAATACATTCGGGAAGCTAGATAAAGAGGTGGCGGAGTAAAATAAATAATCAGTACAATCCTGAGAAATATAAATCAAAATGCAGCAAGGTGGCACACGCACACACACACACAAGAAGAAAAGTACATTTAAAGAGTATTCACAAAATAAAATGACAAAAACTTTGGGAAACTTAAGAAACCTGCTGTGGATAAGATATAAAGACTGGCCTGCAGTGGCAACAGAAATAACGGTGGTCTCAAACGTCAGACATCTTCAGACAACACTCAGCTTATGAGAAAAACCTGTGATAATCTTGTCATGGCGACAGCTGCCCCATCTACCTCTCCACCCTCCGCTGCCTCTGGTTTGTCTCACTATTCCCTGTGTTCTGATACTAACCTCTTTCAGATGTGCCACTCCTCGCCTGCCCATCAGCTTTTCCCCAGTCCTGCTCGACACCCAACCCAGTCACCTGCTCATCCAGTTGCACCCCATTTGCAATGATCTCCATTATATATAGAGGATCATTCAGAGTTTGTTCAGATTGTCTATGTTGTGTTGTTGCCTTGTTGTTCTACCCTTCATTCTGTTCTTCCCGTCTCTACCTATATACATGGCCATCTGCCCATGTTTTGATTGACTGCCTGTCACCCTCAGTAATTAGGATTTGTTTGCCATGTCTTACTGACTTTATTTCTAACTGTTAGCATGCCTATTGACTAAGTAAATACTTCTCCAGTTCCAAATCTGCAATCAAGTGTTGGAATTCTTCATTTATCTCTGTGTGATAACTTTTGAACTGCATTTGTGTCACAATAACTATTTTGGTGCTACTTTAGCATTGATCTTGTGCCTTAGCATTAGAGTGTGAATGCTAACTAATTGGTATATCTGGACCGATAATTAATATTTAGAGATAAATATACCAATGACTGCCATTTATCTTAAAGGATAGCGTCAGTTTTTCATTCTCTGTTTTTGTTAATAAGTCCAAGCAGTAGACCAAAACAAACACCATGTCCTCAATATTTTCTGTCCACCCTAACTTGGCTGTGGCACAGACACAGTGAGCTTTCCAGTAGCAAATGATACAGGAGTAAATAGTGCATTTGCTTGGAACATTTTTCAATCATGGATTGATACACATTTGTTGAAGGACAATGTATATGGGATCTACACATAAAATATGCTATGGCTCCAGGATATGAGCCATAGACAGTATTAACAACAGGCAGCTTTCAGACCTGTAGAAGTCAACTTGCCCAGGGTTTTTTGATGAACAATGTTTTTTACAATATGTGTTTGACTCACAGGCTGAAACACCATGCATGTTCATTCTTGCAACATCATTCTTGTACATTCCCATTTTTAAAAGTTGAACCCTCAGCCAAGGGAAATAGTGTTGATGCCAAGTCTTATGGCTGTGCCCAGGCTAAGAGCGATGGTTGTTGTTACCTGAACTTATCATGGCTGAGACAGGTGCTCACACTGATCTAATATGTAACGTGCAGCCCTCCTCATATGATGGAATGCCACCTCTGTTGTTGCTTTTACATATATTTACCTGAGTTTCCCTTTTCTTCTTTATCTTCATATGAAGAGGATTATAAAAACACTTCATCTTATTTTGTCACCATGATCACTATCATCATCCCAGCAACACAACCACCACCTTCATCATCATTCACATTAGGCTAATTGGTTCTGCTAATGAGCAAACACCTACCCATATGTTACGTATTGTCAGTGGTGACATAAAAATCCTCTTTTCAGTATACAAACAACCCACTTAATGTTTCTTCTTTTATTGCATTTAAGTGGCACATGAGTGTAATCTAAATGGATTACTAAAACTCTATAGGGAGGCATATGTATCTAAACCTGCCAGCATGAATAATGCAAGTTGGAGCATGGGTTGTTTTAGTGCCCCTCTCACACAATTCATCCACTCCCTCGACCATCCCTTGTGACTTTCTTCTGCACGAGGTTGTTTGTTGTATTTTATATGCAGTATGTGTGTGTAATATATACAGCTTCTGTGTATGTTATATGTTTTTCTCTTACTGCCTGAATCTGTTGATATCCATAGCAGGTCGCTGCCAAGCTCTTTGGGTGGGAAAGAGGCAGCCAGGTGGAAAACACACAACTTATGAAAGGGTTATAAAAAATGAAACAGAGTCTGTTGGAAATATTTTGCCACCTAAGGGGTGTGATATATACCCATATAATAAATAAAGGACTAAAACGACAGTCTAAGACAAGAAATTGTTCCCTGCAAATACTAATGGTATGAGTGAATGGAAACTACTGTCCTCTAGATATTTGGTGTCAGACCTCATATTTGTTCTACTGACCTCCAGGTCAGCTGGAGTTAGAGATACTGCATTGAAAATATCCATGCATTGGACAGGGAAGAGTGAAGGAAGTGAATTACATTGAGAGCATTTACAACAGAGACAGAAATTCAGGTTACTACCCTAGCCTACCAAATAGACCATATGGCATTTGTGGTAGAATTGCTATACAGTTCTATTGTCTTTCATTCATATGTCACTATACACAGTGTCCTTGCTGGATATAGCCAACTCTCTCACTCATTTGCAATGCTTGCATCAAATAAAAGGCACCATGGGAAAATGGAATGCATGCTGCTAAACTCCCATCATGGATCTGAACATGGGGTCATTGAGATGTGATGTGAGCTGAAAGCAACACATCAAACAAACAAAAAAAACATCTACAACTTCTCGTGCCTCTGTGTAGGCCCTTCAGTCTCACCACTTCCAACTCTTTCCAGCAGGAGCCAGCTGCTTTCAAAGCTCAGATAAACCCACAAGATACCAGACTGCAAACAGACAAAGTTAGTGCCAACCTGCTGAACATAGTGCAACATTTAACAGCTGAAGAGCCAGGAGATGATCAATACCAAACCAGGGCAAAAAAAAAAAAAAAAAAGAAGTAAATATTGGACTCATATTCATTCATGAGGCCAGGAACATGATTCAAATTGAATCATACTTTTCCTGCTTGTGCTTTGTGTATGCATCGATTCACTACACCAACTTCGTCAGGCGATAATATGTCAAAGTTTTGCTTTCTCAGGTTATTGTTCTGCCACCCACACGTGGCCAAAATAATCAAAATCAGATACCACTTTAAAGGTTATGTCAACACATGGAAAAAGTTATCAGTATTCATGCTTGTGCTGCATTAATACAAATTCTGGATGGCACATTTAGATGACTTAAATTGCTTGCACTCAGTCTCTTCTGACATCACTGAGATTGTTCTTGAGTAACTCTTGATTGAATAATTTCTACTGTTTTACATTCTAGTGACAGTGGATCGGAACAGTGTAAGTAATGCAACTGGAAGAACATGCTTAATCCGTCACTTCATCTTAATAAAATATGGGCATTTTTAAAGGAAAATTGTATCCCTAATGCATAAATTGTCTACTGTTTTCTTCTATTTTTTTTTTGTTTGTTTTTTTTGTTTTCTACTAACTGTACTTTAAACTTTTACTTATCATGTGCGATTACTAACCTTACAATTCTTCCAATGCACTGCACCATAAGTCAACCGGTAACCTTATTTTAAATCCTATTCATGCCAATTTTTAATGAAATTGCCTTGGAACAGCAGCCCCAAGATGAGTCTACGATGTCTCTTAAGTCAGACTGATGTATCATCTATTCCTGAGCAATGGAAATAAATCAATACTGTTATCGTTAGAGGCTGGCTTTCTTCATGCATTATACTCCGCCCTAGCTCTCTCCATTACAGCACCAAGTCAAATCCTTGTCTGTGCTCTGTACATTACGTAATTTGAACAGCTACTTTCCCGGAGGCTATGTTAACATACCAGTTTATGAGAAACGATGACAGGAGACTAGCAGGGCATTAGGATTTATGAATGCGTGTATGTGCACGAGAGACCGAGAGGGGGTGTACATCCTCATTAGATATCCTAAATGTACAAGCATTTCCTATATGCTGGCTGTTTTAATATGGACTTGAGAAAGGAGGAGACACTTAAACTACAAGAGTCACTCCAAAGGACTTTCAGTGACTAAAACTTTAAATAGAGTAGTTTTGAGTTCTGCAATTACACTTTACAGCCAACTCAAGGATGTTGTACGTATGATTAACCATTGGGCATTTCCAAAGTAAACAACATTCTTCTTTTCATTTCTGTTTGCAGCTTCTCTTTGTGCTGCACAGTATCCAAACCAACCCATTCCAGCTCTTGGTTCCATGTTAAATTAATATCTTAAACTGCACTTGTCTACTAAATACTTTATCACCCAGTATTACGTCTGGGGACTGAGGTCAATCCCCTTTTGCTCATTAGCTTGTTATGAGTTTTAAATATAGTGTGGGTATTATTTTAATTTGACAGTTCATTTCACAATAGGATAAAAAAAAAAAGTTGGAGTGTCTTCATAGATTCACAGATTCACACACTTTGATTGACTTTTTTAATTAACTACATTTCTTTTTGTGCTCGGCATGTTTTTCAGTCTGTGAATCTTCACACATTGCTTCTCTACACTCTCATTAGTTACCATGCAACCATCATGAAGCAGGAGTCTGGAGATAATTTGAGTATTGACAAAGACTGCAGTGATCAAACCATGTGTATAATTTTGGTGAAACCCGGCTAGACAAAAGTGTGTGTGCAGTGACAAAAGCTAACTACAGAACAGTGTCACCATATTCTTTCAAGAAAGTAAAATGAAGTTGCATTCATTATGTTCAAAGATAATTTATGTCATCCATGTATTGACCTGATTACTATTAATGAAACGATGACAAGATAGGTGACATGTTGATGTTTTCCTCATCATTGCCATTATAAACTGGGCATTATGAACTTATTGCAAGTTCATTTATTGGCTGATGTCAACCGTTCATCAGTTAACAGTTCTGCCCACCATCAGCAGTAGAATATTGAAGGCAGCTGTTAAATAGATTTAGACACAACTGCAAATGCAGACTTAATATCATTTTAAAGCTCTCAGGTCCGGATGAGATATTATGCAATACCACATACACATACAGTAAGTGCTTCCTTTCCCCCCTGTTATTATCATATGGCAGGCAATAATCTCTTGCCTTTCAGCCAACATCCATTATGGTGTATCACATCTGTATAATGCATAATATAGGCTTAGTTTTTAGTGCAATCTTGGTGCATTTATAGCAGGCATCCCATCAGGTATAACTTCTGCTGAGAGGTTGAAATAACTGGGTACTAAAATCAGGGGCTCTGAATTTTACAGTCCCTCTCTAACAATCAATAAGCTCCTCTTGACCTTTATGTGCATCAATAACGGTATTTCTGCCTTTTGGATGATGATAAGAACTTTAGTTCATCCTCAGACAGGAATATTTCTTCCCCTGTGAAAATTGTTGGCTTAAGATTCAAGTGCCAAGGAGCTCAACCAAAAGCAAATATTGAGACTTAAACAGCAGTGAAGAAAGTGCACAAAAGATAACTGCTGGGAGAAAAGAAAAGAAAACCTCTCCATGCCCACATATTTTCCATTCTTCCTTTGACCAGTGCATGAATTAAGCCTCGCCGAGCTACTTGCCGTGGGTTGAATGTCTAACATGATATTGGTATTCAGTGTGTGTGTCTTTCTGTGTATGTCCACCTCTGAGTCATGCACAATGAACCCTCAGCAGCACTAGGTACATGACCTTCCCTCCAACACCAGCACCACTGTTGGCTCTCCATGTGGCACTTGTTAATGTCAGAGCTCTCTCTCCTATCTCTCTGTGTCTTTCTATCACATACACAGAGGTGAAAAGTTTGACCCCTAGGTCTCACACAATCATATCCTATCCCTTTTCACCCTCGAAGGGACTTTGGCTCCGACACCCTGGAACAAGTGACCTTTCATGGGACTGTAATGAACACCAGCCACAGCCTCCTCATTTCATGTCTGGCTCCAGGCCTAAGTGGCATGTAATGTAGTTTTCTACATGCTACATGGTGCACAGTTTAAACCATCCAACAGCTAAACAGTCATTATTTACTAACTTGTTCTCGAGGCTAGTCTTTAACTATGCAACGGTAGAGGAGCGGTGGAGGTAAGGCAGTGCAACATGCTAGAATCCCCACTGTGCATTTTTGGACATCAAAACTGCTTACGTGACCAATACCAAGGAGGACCTCATGTCCTCTGGGCCACTCACGCTTGAAGGCTTGCATCCTTAGTTTGGTGACTCATCTAAAGCGAGCTGGAGGCCTGTGTTGTTTCCAAATGGTTTCTGCTCTGTGACATTGGTAAAGTGATAAAACAGATGGTTTAAGACAAACCTGTTTGCAGTTCCTTATTTTAAATGGCCCCTCCGGGAAAAAAGACAAAAACAAAACATGTACACTATGTTATCATCCGTTCATGTGTCTCCTTTTTTAATGAGAGGCCTTATACAAAAAAGCAGTATTGGGTGATAGAAGAAGAACATATTTTTAATATAGAACCAAGCATGGCTGCCCTGCTCTGCCCAAATGGCTGATAGGGCTGCGTTGGCTACATCCCTCTGTGACATCTCTCCATTATCCTCAACCCTGTGCCTTATCTGTTCACTAAAGAAAGTACACAGGGTGGCTCTATCCTCGCACCAAAATAAGTGGCAGACAGAGAGCCAGATGGGGGAGAGGAAATGGAAGAAAGAAAAGTGCTTCTACCCCAGCTGCTATCCTCAAAAGTGGTTACATTTATAGGAAGGGGAGCAGATCAAAGATGCTGAAACCATTACACACACATGTGGCCTCATCTTTTCATGGGGCTCAAATGGGTCAGATGTAATGACTCCCCTTTCACATTAGAGGGTGTTTAGTGGGCCAAATCTGACAATGGAATGGGATGATCAAAAGAAGCTGCGCTGCACTGGCTTTGTGTGCTCAGATGAGGAATGGGATTTTTTTTTTTTTTTTTTTTTTTTTTTTTGGGCCATGTGTGTGGGTTTGTGTGAATATAATTCCAAGCCCTGATGTACTTATGGGAGATATACTCAAAACATTTTTTTCTTAAAAGTTGTAACACAAAGGAGATGATAGCAGTGGAGAAAATAGTAACCAAAGCACAAAAAACTTTGGAGTGTCCTGCTGGCTTAGTTGTAGGGCACATACTACTCTACTACTGTATGTCATATAGGCAACACCATCGCTAAAGCTTGTGCCCTTTCGGATTTCACTCTCCGCTCTATCCTTTCTAAAAAGTACAAACACCCCAAATATCAACATTTAAGCTTTTTGTTGCTGAGCTCAACTGTGTGGACATTTAACAAAAAAAAAAAAGCCACTTCCCTTTTGCAGAGAAAAGCTGCGTATAAATTGGATGTAATAGCTCTCATGCATTAGGTGATTTGAATGTACAGTAGACACAAATAACATCTTATATAATACTTGTATTTGATTCCTGGAAATGCATCCCATGTACACACTTACAATATACAACTTAAATGCAACTCATATACAAGAAAAACACAATGTAAGGCTGCTTTCAAGCTCCGACATTGGTTACACAGGGAAAATTTGCCTTTCATTAAGGATTCAAGGCCACTGTGGAGGGCTCTGTAGACCTGCATTGTGTTTGTGAGTGCTTGTGTGTGTGTGTCTATGGTGGTGTAGATCTTCTGTGTAAATACATGCAAATAGACATGGCATCATCTGTTTTCTCATCTCTACTCATCAACATATTCTACAGGAGCTAAAAGATAACAACATGAGCAACAGCCTTTGGGTGCTGCTGCCAAAAATATTCCTGCATGTAATCGTTCCCTGACATCACAACATGACTCATATCATAGTAGCACCAAAAACAACTGCAAAAGCAGGACACATATTTATGAAGTGTAAAGAAGAGCGAATTAATAACAGAGAGGGGAAATGTTAGAAAAGAATGACAAAAATGACAGCGGGCCTCATGAAAGCGCATGGATATTACCATAAATATGAATAACCATACCACACTTGTCACCTGTATGGTAAATGCTCAGAATGACCTCCCGGGATGATTAAATGCAGCCCTGTGTTTCTGTGTAAACTCAGGTGCAGTTCTAACATCTCATCACTAGGAGGCGCACTTGTATGACGCAAAACTTAATCTCTACTTCCCATATCCACAGCTCCCAAGTTCTGCCACGGCCACTATTTTTAGTAAAGCACCCACAAACCAGCTTTGACAGACAAATGTAAAACATTTCTTGCGAAACGACATGTATGTCAGTGTGAAACATATGCATATTTGTCGAGATGAGTAGATTTAACCTTTATTCCCTTAAATCATTGATGGTTGCCTGTGTATCTTATCGGCAAATAAAGCAGCAATCAGCTTATTAGACAAAAAAAAAATCTTTGTCAATCAATTTCTAAACCCCAGAGAGGTTTCAGTTCATAACATTAACCGGCAAAAAAAAAAAAAAAAAAAAATACGACCATTGCCTTGGAGCTCTCCAGCCCACAAGTCGATGGGAGTGATTGGCAATAACAGGGGTTTCCCCGATGGTTTGGGAGGGTATTTCCCCTGGTAAGTCATGCAAAGGAAGGGGTCATCAGCACAGAATGGGGGGGGGGGGGGGGTGCCCACTGACAAAAGTAGAGGTGATAATGGCCTACTTACCATATTGACTTCTGATACCATGTCTATACTGGCTATGTCTATATTCATTCCCACTCCAACCGGAGGACCTGGGACAGATAAAAACAACGGTAAGCAGCAGATACAGCAGGTGCAGCCTGTGTGATTCACTGAAACGTTTTACGAGAAACGTGATGGGAACACAGATTAACACTTGTGAATTCAGCTGTTGTCAGCCGGATAATAGTTTACAGTGTTCATTTCGGGTGGGATTAGATGCGCTGAGCTGCGGTGAAAGTGCTGGTAATTCCCCTAAAAGTTGCTGATATGAAATCGTTTGGCACTAAAACATCTGTCCGTCGCAGTGGACACCTGGGATGGAGCAGAGACATAAACAATAATAGGCATCCATGTCTCTGAAATTCCAACAGACGTGCACTGGGAGTTGACAGCCACCTTTTTACTGTAGTGATTTTTCATTCAAATAAACGAGCTGGTGTGTTTTTGTCATCTACCCCCCCCCCCCCCAACCACAGAACTCATGTGTACCCCCCCCCCCCCCCCCCCCCACCCCCCCACCCCCCAATAATGTCGGTATTCTGGGTTGATTTGACACATTTTGCCTCGACTGTATCATACATGTCACAGACTGTGGCACCTGCAGAAACAGGACTGTCTCTTTTACTTTCCGAAGCTCTGAGCCGAACTGAGTTGTCCGTGGTTATCGTAGTAATTTAAAGACTGTGCTATTACACCGGCTGGCAAAGGCGTAAACTCGAACAGAGTTGGTGATAATACGAGTTCATTTACCTCCGAAATCTGGCCTCAGTCGTATGTCATAACCTTTCAACAGCCTGTCCACCGTTTCCTTAACCAAAGACATATTGCTAGGGTCATTGATACCGGCACTATGGAAGAAAAAAGGAGAGAGAACAGATATAAACACGAGATATTCTTGGAGCATAAAGTGTCCAAGTGTTTTCCACGCCGTCTGTAACACTGTCACACTTAGTAAAAATGAGTGGAGCATCCTCCGACTCTTTCACTTACCTTTGGGCGCACACCACGGCCACTAAGAGGGGGAACAACCAGACGCAAAAACACCTCATTCTTCGTATTCTGAACACTGCCATACTTGTGTTGTGTGTTTTTTCTTTTAGTGAAGACAGACGATGTCCAACTTATTCTTGCCAGTGCAGTAATTCCAATGCCGGGCGCATGCGTACTCCCGACCACAACATCAAGAAGCAGCGCTGCTGCTGGTGATGGTAGTGGCAGAGGTAGTAACCAGCCAGGGAGATTTAAAGGAGAATCAAGACTACAAGTTACTCAGGGGGCACACGGGTGTCTCCCCGGTTTCTTTACACCCAGTGTGACTATTTCAGCAGCGGCAGCTGTAACCGGGGAAAGTCGGTGGTTCGAATCTACGGATGCGAAAGGGAAAATGAGGGTGGGGTTGTCTCTTTCCGTTCGCTCTTCACACATCCGTCAGCCAACTCATCTACTGTCCCTGAGCAAGGCACTTAACCCGGCTGCTCCAGCTGGGCTGCTCAGGGGCTCCCAGCCGAAGTCTGGACTGGGCGCCGTTGTAACTTCCTAGGCGTGAAGCAGAAGAGTAGCTACTTGGGGCGGGGGGGTTCAACTTTACTTTACTTTTCAGCTCAAACTTCCACTTTGTGATATGAATCCATGTGTGAGATAACAAGACCAATATAGGGCGCGTTGTCAATTATCAGGCTGCATTTTGTGTGCCTTGCAAAACACTGATTTTGATCACCGATACCAGAGTCTCTGCGCATGTGTCAGACACCGAATAAGAGATCAAACTGTTCCTGTAGTGTAGGTGAGCGGTGTCAGGTGGGTGCCACTGGACAGCTGAGGGAACACACTTTCTCACTCCGACTTCAAAACAGAAACAAAAAAAACAAAAAAAACTCACTATCAGTTGATCAGGTGGTGACTCTGTCCATGGTGCTGAACTTAGTGAATTCAGTGAACCTCCTCTCTCTCTCTCTCTCGGGCACACAATAAAGAGGGGGTTCCGTGCTACAAATGCATCACTGCACCGGCAGTTGCTCACTCATCGATCCCCACGCATTCGGGCCTCTGACGAAACCCGAGAAGCGTGGCTTAATACTCTGAGAGGCGCGGTGCCAATGCAGCGCCTCGGGGCTGCGAGCGGGATGCACGCAGCGGAGCGGTTTGCGCTGAAGCCTACACTCAGCGCGTCTCTCACAGCCGTGCACGCTTGTGGCTCCACGCACTGGTAAGCAGGATGTGCGCTACCGCGTAAACTCGGGAAGCGAATCATCGTGGATATGGTGGGATCAGAGGCGGATGCTAGAGCAGTGAGTCCTGTGTGGGAGTCCTACAGCGGCTCTAGTGCCTGAGAGAGGAGGGGGACAGAACTGATCCCACCATGAAGATACTAAATGTACTGTAAAAAAAAAAAAAAAAAAAAAAAAAAAAAAAAAAATGATGACCGCACATAATCTAATCTACTCGTGTTGAGATTTGATTGATTTGTGCACATTCAAATTTGGAATCTATTGTATTATTAAAAGCATCACATCCTGCGCCCAATTTGACCTGATGGGGGCGCTGTAATTAAAATTCAGTGTAAAAATGTGAAGAGTTTAAAAGTCAAATTAAACACAGTTTAAATTGGGTAATAATCAACGTTGAATTTCCAGCCCCATTGCACAAACTGGTAATTTATCTGCAGGGGGCTAATATGACAATGTGGAGAAACAAAGATTAGTTTGGCAGCTGTATTTTTTTTTTTTTTTTTTTTTTTTTGGCTTTTAATTTACTTTATCGCTCCCCACACACGTCAGAAAGCAATTAAAAGTTACTAAAATAAATGTATGGTATCTTGCATCTTATTACCAAGAATCTTAGTAGCAGGGTCGCAGAGGTAACAACATGATCTCGAACAGTTTTTTTACAGATTAAAAATTGAAAAATTGGTCATAGTATGTTTCTTATCTATCTATCTATCTATCTATCTATCTATCTATCTATCTATCTATCTATCTATCTATCTATCTATCTATCTATCTAAGGACACCCATATTTTTAAAACAAAACAAAACAAAACAAAAAAGACCAAACAAATAAACATGTAGGTCACCAAAATAAAATAATAATGCAAAACATCAGAAGAACTGAACAGTGGCTTCACATGATGGAAGACCAGCACAGTCTCCAGTCTTAAACCCCATTGAGCTGGTTTGGGATAAGCTGGACAAAAAGTGAAAGCAATGACACGTGCAAGAGCAACACATTCATGGGAACGTCTGCAACAGCATTTGGACAAACTTTCTGAGCAATATTTGATCTGTATTGTAGAAAGAACGCCATGAGTGTGTTCAGATATACAGCCCTGTTTCCAAAAAAGTTGGGATGCTGTTTAAAATGTAAAATCAAAACAGAATTCAATGATGTGCAACTCATGTAAACCCATATTTAATTGAAAATAGAACTATTATTGATTCATGAAAAATATCTGCTCAATTTGAATTTGATTCCAGCAACACATTTCAAAAAAGTTGGGACAGGGGCATGTTTACCACTGTGTTGCATCATCTCTTCTTTTAACAACACTCTATACTATAAAAGTTTGGCAGCTGAGGAGATCAGTTGCTGGAAAGTGAAATATTGTCCCATTCTTGTCTGATATAGGATTTCAACTGCTTTTGGGGTTTGGGCAGTTTGGCAGTTTGGGGGGTTTTTTTTGTCATATCTTTCATTTCATGATGCACCAAATGTTTTCAGTGGGTGACAGGTCTGGACTGCAGGCAGGCCAGTTTAGCGTCCGGACTCTTCTACTACAGAGCCATGCCGTTATGCTCAGAATGTGGTTTGGCATTGTCTTGTGGAAATATGCAAGGCCTTGTCCGAAAAAGACTTTGTCTGGATGGCAGCATATGTTGCTCCAAGACCTGTGTATACCATTCAACATTTATGATGCCTTCCCAGATGTGCAAGCTTGACCTGTTGCCAATTAACCAAACTTGTTGTGAGATATTTAACCAGGTGTTTTTTGTTTTTTTTTTTTGCATTACACAACTTTTCCAGTCTAGCATCAAATTGTAGTTGCGGTTGTAGTTGGGTCCAAAAGTCTGGGAACACCAAGATCTCTGGTGTGCTACTGAGAAAGTGCCTGTGTCTGCTCCAGGGCAGTAGGATCATCACCATGGAGAGCATTCGTGACATTTGGTACACCTTTTCTTAATGGGCCTGCCACCATGTTTTTTATATCTATTATGTAACGGATCAAAAAAGCGACTGCCATCAGGACCAAACTCAAATTTATTGTTTTTCATGCAGCACAGATTTTAGAAACTGACATGAAAAGCAAGTCAATCTGTCTAAGTAATGTACAGGTTTAGTTGTGTAGCACATGAAGGGCTTACAATTCATGGCCTTTTTGAGCATGTATTTTCATATCTGACTGTCTAACTTCATCAGAGGGCAAACAGATGGTGGAACCACAGAGCACTTCACCAAGTATTGTAACCCTTCAATGTCAGTGGGTGGATGTTCACATCCTTTTGAAACTGCCGTTGAGGCAATCAAACAAATACTTTGACCTGCTATGCTGTTCTTGATGCATGATTTACTGTATTGTTTAACATTCCCAAAAGGGCTTTAGCTCCCCCTTTTCTCTCTCCATCTATGTCTTTCTGCATCTTTGCACTAAGAGGAATATAATAACTGCCTTTCTGAGTCTCCCAGTAAAACACCATACATTTCTTTCAGTGCAATGTTCAGGTTGTCCTGTTCTGATGAACACAAAAGGCTCTCCAAAATACTGAAAAAAAAAAAAAAGCCATTTGTGTTGTGTCATGTCAGTAAACATGGGTTTATTTGCTGGCATCCTGGCAAGATGATGGAAAATGTGCATGTGCAGGGAAGAGGCTTGTGATCTCTCTTTCCTGCCCTGTGTGTGTTTGTGTGTCTGTGTGTGCCTGAGTACACAGATAACACATCTCAGTCCATTGTCTGCCATGACATTGACTTCTGTGTTTCCAATAAACAATATGATGACAACACTCAAATACTGTCATTCACTATCACACACTGAGTGTTTAGTTGGGACTGAGATTGCATAATGTAAAAGATATTTATCTTTATGCACATATGTTCCCACATTGTCAGTAATATACGTAAGCACACACATACACACACACACACACACACACACACACACACACAATTAAAGTAGTAGTATGTTTCTATTAGGATTCTTATGAAGCATTCTTATCAAGATTTTTATTCTTTTGGAGTGTTTTGGGGAGATATTGTGGGAAGGTTTGATTCATCTTTTGTCATTATACATGCCTAAAAAGCAATTTCATTACAAGAACATTCTGATCAGGGGTTTATCCATGTAAAGTGGTGTGCCTATAATTCTATCTCTACCCACCACATGCCTCATTTATGAATGTTTCCTCAATTAAATCTTGCTAAAGCTGTTGTAAAACCTTGCCAAATACTGGCAAACTAATAAAGCCAGTGCAATCAGCTCTTATTTATTTACACATTTCAGGCACGTCCAGAGGGAAGGTGGTAAGCGAAGAGGCTGGATTACTATGCAGTGCTTAATAAACCTCTACAGCTTGTGGTCTTACTGTGGAGTTTGCACCTGGTCTGTTCTCAGCAGGTAACACCTCCCATGGATCGACTATCTGATATCCATCCAGCTCCACGGAGATGGAGCGGCAATATGCCAGAGCACATGGCCAAAATACAGTGGCATCATTTCACCTATTTACTGTCATGACTGTGTCTTTGAAATGACCATTAACACTGTTGAGATCTATCTATCTATCTATCTATCTATCTATTGAATTTGCTTAAAAAGAACAGAGAGCTGCACCTACTGTCACTTCAAAAATGTCTGAAAAACATAAGCTTCAGCAGTTAACGTACACAACATATATAGTATAAGCAAACACAGTTTGTCAGCCAGAAATGAAAATTGCACTCAGCCTTATCCTGTAATTAAAACACCTCTCTGTATTTCTCTTTTATGTGTACTGCAATTACAGCATTGACATCGCTGATTAGAGTTCCTTAACTCAGCATGAGAGCCCTAATAAAGGCCTGTGGAAGGCACATTCAAATTATGGTCCTCTAATTATTGACAAGGAGAGTATTTAGATCAATGAGACACCAAGAGAATTCAGGAACCAAAAAAACTGATGACCAGCAAAGTGTTTTGTAATTATAGCTGACAAGGAAATGACTGATTTTATTATTTATTTTTTTATTTTTTCTGGACAGGAAATAGCTACACCAAACCTCATACTTACAGTCATGCAGCAGCGTCTTGTCTCAGACACAGTTGTAATATGACAATGCAAAAATACAAGTGTGGAAAAAAGTGTGGCCCCTGCCACTTCCAGTTGTTATATTTAACATTATTAGTTCATTGATGCATTGGTACATATAGGCCTACGGCATTTATACTGCTTCATATACTGTAGAGTATAAAGTAATCTGTAAGAGAGCAACATATATCATTTTTGACATATGTATATATGTGCATGTATGTGTGCATATATCAGTATAATGTCTTGTGTGTAATTTTTTTGTTTACATACCTTTACATGTTCATATTATTCGATTTATTTTGAATCTTGTCTATAAGCACTACAACTTATATGTATAACTTAATATTTAAAGTTATGTTTATTGCTGTAAGTTCTATTTTCAATTTTAATAAGAATGTTGTGTTTTTTGAGGTGGGGAATGAGAATGTTTCTTCTTTTTAATTTGTTATTTCAAAATGAACAGCTAATAAACAAAGTACTGAAAAAAAGAGAGCATCATATTTTATAAATTCTTTATATGTTTTGTATGTGAAATCCTAATCTGCAAAGGACCTACTAGCCACAACATTAAACCAGTTACTGGTTTTAATGCTGTGGCTGATCATTGTGTATTTGCCGATGAAATTAAGCAGAAGTATAAAGTGGAAGTACAGTGTTAAACTAGACTTCAAGTACCTCAACTCTGTACTCAAAGGAAACTACAGTTAATTACACCTGGGGCTTTAATTTCAAGTCTCAGGTAATTGGCTCTATCAGTTGTCAGTTAACATTACACTCAACAAGGTAACTGCTGTGGTGACAGAATGTAGTCACATCACTAAAAATTGATCTAATGGCACAACAAATCAAATCAGACAGGGTCTATACAAGCCAACAGTTTAGCTTCATTATCCAAACCACTTTATTTGGACATACAACAGTCCTCATTGCACAGGAAAACAGTGAATGACAACAGCAAGTCCAGAAGTCAGTCTGTAAACAATGATGAACGTTTACAGCAGGCAGTTAGAGTTTTAAATTTTAAGGCTTGCCTTTGTTTTCTCTTTGGGTCCAACAGGAGAATGATGAGACTGTAAACAAGTTATAACTTTGACTGTCCTGTCAGCTTGCTCAGAGCCTGTCTGATCGTTCTCCCATTGGACATATTTTTGTTGCGTCCTGAGATTTGAGCAATTACTTTGCAGAGTTGTTATTATAACCTATGGACTTGAAAAGCATTGGCAATAAAACCCAAGTTGCAATAAACTGTGGTTTTCCTTTAAAGCCCCTGAAAGCTCAGTTTCAAATCTGCAGTGTTTTTGTATAACATGAAACATTTAAATAAGCAACATTAGGATCCCCCCACTAAAAAATAAAAATATGATTAATAAAATGTATCTTTAGCACCTTTGAGTCAGTGCTTTAACAAATGTGCATCGTTACATTCATCTGGTTGCAATATAATATCTGATGAATGTTTTTCTGCTGTAGAAAAGCAGATTGAGCAGAAGAATTTTCTAAGTAGTTTTTATATTTATGATTTCCTGGTTCATCCAAATGTGATTTTATTAGTGATAAATTAGAAACATAGTCATATCAATCTTCCACTGAATAATCCATGTACCATCATGATTTTTCTTCCTGCAAGGCCTTGATGGTTTGACACTTTCATTAATTACTGTGTTCATGAATTTGTCACCATATAGGCTACCTCATAGATCTGCAGTCTACCATACTATCTGCTGTGGTTACACTCCATCCATCAGTGCTTACCATTAGTGAAGGCAAAACAGCCCATCAGCTTTGAAGTTTGAAATGCTTTGGCCCTGGATGTGTCCTGTTCCATGCAAGCCCTGGCACCACCACAGGGCTGCTGTTGGCCAGGATCTCCACCTGTCCCAGGCAAAATGTCATGATGGTGGTTTCGACCTCTGAAGTGTAGATAAGCAGGACAAACGAAGTCCATCAGCCAACCTTTATGCCTCATTACCCTCCCTCTGCCAGAGGAGGCGCCACCTGCTACCCTCAAGGTTGCAGTGTCCTTCCCTGCATATCTAGCACCAAAACAGCAGATAGATGGCCAGTTCCTTGCCTACCTTCACATGCCGTCTCTTCATTCCTCTCTCATTCTTTCACTGTGCCCCTGACAGACGTTGGTCATCATTGCCAGAACTGCTGACAGGCATCCAGGGTGAGTGTCAGCTTTAGCCACAGTTGGAACGGGTGGAAAGATGGAGGGAGTGATGGAGGGAAGGCTGGAAGGATTATTTGAGGGCCCCTGCCAAAAGCCCCTCTTTTGGTGTCTTGGCGTCAGAAGTGATGATTTAGTCGGTGACACAGGATGATGTCACAGCAGTGGGCCTCTAGTGTTGCCATTCCATCATGCCACCTGCAGATTACACAGATCAAGAGATATTGTAACACAGTGAGATCTACACTTGAGGCCATGGTCACTTTAGTTTCAACATTGGATATTAGCTTCTTAAGAAAGCCTTAGTCTTATAAAATAGACACAGGCAGACCTAATCTTAAAGGAGCTCATTGTAAGTTTTGCTATTGTTACAAAGCCAGTGTTTGCATTAACAGCTGTTAAGAGCTTCAGCCATTGTTGCACATACAAGACAAGAGGTTATAATACGCTCTCTGAGCACACTACTTCTTCAGGGCAGCCCGGACATTACAGTGGCTTTGTACCAGAAAGTGATGAGATGGGCCAACAGGGCCAACTGGGCCAAGGCTAGCTGGTTAGCATGCTAACTTTGCTAGAAGAAAAGAAGTCATAAGAAGAAGCTTTTTAGCACTCAATCAGACTGAGAAAGCAAACAAGTATGATGTGGTGCAGTGGCAACATAAAAGTTCCTATCATTGGTTTATCACAGTGATAGATGAAAGGTTTAATGTTAATGTTTTAAACATTTAAAGATCATTTCATTTTAAAAATTTAAAATCATTTTTATTATTATTATTATTTTATAATTACATCTTTTCACCAAATTTTGTCGGCCCACTTGCAATCCTTTCACAGCCCACAAATGGGTCCCAGCCCAAAGGTTGGGAACCACTGCTCTAGACTGTAAGAAAACAGCTGTTAATGCTAACATTGTCTAAGAAGCACTAGCAAAACTTACAAATAGCTCCTTTAAACTTTTTACTCAATATTTAGCTAAAATCTGTTTTCTAAAATCTGTTTTTCTAAATCTTCAAGTGTACTGTAAACCCAACAGGCAGTGCAAGGGTGCATTATCAAGTGATTATACATTTTTTATTAAAGATAACCAATCCCTGTACGTATTCAGGTGAATAAATTGCAACCTTGACAGACATCCAGCTGTTTTGACCAGGTCAAGCTTAATCGGATCAACTCTGTTTGAAGACACAGCTCTGCAGAGTTAGCCAAGTACCACCTCTGCAGGCTTGCTGACTTTAACTTGACATTGATTCTTTTTCCATAACTAGAAGAGGTTACCATAGAGACTGAATACTAACTCTCTATTTTTACATCTACTGCAAAGGAGAGATATCATATGCATAGCAATGTTTAAGAATGTCAGCACGAATTTAGCATCAGCGTTGAAAGAACAAAAGCACTTACCTCAAAGGATGTATGGCTTCTCTCCTGCACATTATGTCTGAGTGTACCTTTTGTTTTACACATAGTTTTGGGGCTGAGTTTCAGAACTCAGAGTGAGTGTGTTCTTGTGAAGTGGTCGCTGTCATTTTGTTGCATTTATTAATGCATTTGAGTGATGGCCTTTTTCAAGATAAATGAAGTTTTGTGCTGTACAGTATGAAGTGATGTGGTGATTGCACTTCATGTTTTGAGAACTGCAGAAGTGTTTCAGAGAGCAAGAAAGACCGTATCTAAACTTACCATCACCAACTGAAATAGAACATGTTTCTAAAGAGACAGATTCAAACACATTTTTGCACAAAAATACATTACAAAACTATATTAATAGGTGTCACATATGTAGTGCAACCAATTATATCAAAAATGTGAGCTAAAATTGTATTAAAATGTCACTTTCAAGTTGTTTTGTGTTGTCTTTGTCTTTCACTGGGGGATGTTGGCAGTTTTGTGCTGCTTAAGTGTTCCCACAGTATTTTATTGTCTGCAGTTTACAGGTCAATTGAGGTAGTAAGAAATTTGTCTTGGTGGATGGATGGATTGGTCACTACAGGAGTTCCTTTTTCATCAGCTCCTGTCATGTGTAATATATATATATATAAAAACATATGTGTCGCAGATGTTGTTTCTGTGTCTTTACAGAAAGATATGCCCCAAGAGTTGTGTTGACAGTTTTATGTAATTTGGAGAAAAGATCAATTATTATATGCATACCATTTAAATTTCAATAGCAAATACAAAGCTTGAGGCCATAAAGTTTACTGAATTGACTCTCTGTACTGCAGGGTGTTGGCAGTTGTTCACCACAGTTCATTTTGAAGCCTTTGGCTGCAGACAGGCGAGAGGTCAGCTGAGGCCGTGAGGACAACTGTTTTCTCAAAATCAACATTTATTTTATCTTACTATGATATGGCTTGGTCTCCATGGAAACTGCAGTGGAAATTTTTTCCCGATGTCAAATCCACTGGAGGTGGTGCAGCACATCATGTCTAAGGAGGAGAGATTTGAAAGAACTGCTGTTTGGTTGCACTGTTGCGTATGTGCAGATATGGGGGTTGAGAGACAGAAAAAGAATTACGACTCCCAAAGTGAAAGCAAATCACATCATTCAAATCAGCAAATCACTTGTAGGTCTTAAGTAATCAACTTACTAAATGCAGACACATACTGTATATAAACACATACAGTATGTTCATCCAGCCACCAACCCACACACATAAACAACCAACACATAACCTATAATCAGCACAATTTCATTTCCTACATTTATTTTCTAACCCCCAACTTTTACCACGACCTACCTTTTATTCCTAAAAATGTTTAACCTTCAACCTTTTTGACCACTACATACCGGCTGACCTGAACTTACACTAACCTAAACTGAATTCTAACTTTAACCTAAATCCACAATGTGACTGTATTCAAGTCACTTTTAGACGCAAAGACCAGAAAATTCTCACCTTTCTATTCTTGTGAAGACATTTAGTTCTTAATAGTCTAGAAATACACACATCCATAGACACATATTCCACCGCACATGCTGAGTTTCTCCTACTGTAAGTGGTTACCATAGCTACCTCATGGTGAGGCTCATGAAGTACAGTGGGTCCATCTCACGTGGGAGATATCGTGTATTTATAGAAACACTGTGGTGTGGCCAGAAATGAGTTTAGACAATGCACTTTTTTTGGGTAATAAAAAGCAATGAAGTGCTGCAGTGTGCAAGAGGAACTGTGAGGTATGGTGCACGAGTACGTTAACAGTGACTTTGAATTGTCATTGTGTATTGTGTTCCAGTGTAATACAAATGAGCTGGATGTTGGAACTGTCCGTGGTGCTGAACAAAAGATGAACAGTAAAACATTCTGAATTTAAGCAAGAGAGCTTTTTTCTTTTACTCACATCGTTACTTTATGTATGTCAGTGACAGTCCAGTGTTTTCCAAAGTAAATTGTAAATGACTAGCACTGAGTATACAGATTTACAAAAAAAACCCATTCTGGTTCTGCCATCTGATAGCTCTTCTTCCCCAAAAAGGTCAGCGACTTTTGGAAAGTTTCTTGCAATAATCTGCTAACTCCGCACCCAGCTTCTTGAGAGGCTGCGATTTGTGTTATGAGGAATCAAATACCGAGCACATATCATGAAATTCTTAATTAAATCCTGTTTTGTTGAATAATGAACTAATTAACAAACTCCTGCTGAAGGCTTTTTTTTTTCTTCATCAAAACACATTGGATTTTGAAGTATGTTCCCTTATCTTCCCAAAGTAATTGTACTTTCTAAATGGACATAATTGAATTGCTAACCATCCTGGCATATGCGGTGTATTGTTCTCATGGAATGAAGCTTACCTAATTGCAATCCATCATAATCACCGCGCCTTTTTCATTTCAATTCAGACCTTAATTTTAATGAATGGTTCAGTGATTGTATTTTGTGGAAATATTGTCTATTAGATGTAATGGCCCCCCATTATTTAGCATTGTTCACTTGACATAGGCTTTAAAACCCAATGACCAATTACAGAGAAGGTATGAACCGGGTCAGACAGAATAAGGAATGAGATGTCAGAACATGTTGGCTATGGCAGGATAATCAATAAGACCGGTAAAAGGATTCACCTGAGCTGACTATTCTCTCTATTGACTTTCAGGTTGTAGGATTAATATCTGTTCATATAATCATCTGCATTTATATAGCTCTCAAATTAGTCAGTGTAACCATCTGCTTCTGTGCTCTCTGCAGCACTTGCTGTAAATGTTTGGCTGGGTGACTGACAGAGCGCGCTTGCCTCCAGGCTTGGTGTCCAAGAAGACAGTGATCCAGTAAGGAAGACAGGCATTTACATTTTATTAGCTGTCTATAAGTCAGTCAGTCAGTCAGGCAGTCAGTCAGTCATCCAGCCATTTTGGAGATGCATCTAGGTATGCAGCCAACTATTCTATCAACTGGCCATTCAGACAGCCAGTCAGACATTTAACCAGCCAGTAAACCTGTACAAATACTCATTCAGTTTGCTTGTGATGTCAGAAGGCATTCTATAGCATGATAACCATATTCACACCAATGAGGAACACAATAACTTCATTCTTGTCCTGGCTCATCCACGACCTCAACCTCAGCTAGTGCCAGCAAAGTGAATCAGGTCAGGAGCCTTTCATGGTCAGTGCGCTGTGGTTGGTCAGATGAGTTGATCATCAAATCAAGTTGATCACAGCATTAGGGTCAGATGAATCTGTCTATACTGGCAAGCCAGCAGAGAAGCTGAAGCAGCAACTTGGTCACAAATGGTATAAGATCTGCGCTCAGTTGTGACTACTACTGCTTCTAATACAAGTCTACTTTATATTTTGACTATTTATGCTGCTTCTGCTTTTCCTACTATTGCTACTGCTGCGCACACCTACTATTCCTCCTGCTATTCAGCTATTAATTTATTGTTACATCTGCCACTTGTACTCCTACTACTGCTACTATTTCTCTGTCTTCTACTACTGCAACTCTTGGATGCTGGGTTGGAGATATTCCAGAGGAAAAAAAAAAAATCTGAATATATTTGCGCTGATCCCCAGTACACCCAGCAAGGTTACAAGTACCCTGCACAGCAGACAATATCAACCTGCCCCTCTGTAGTGTTGCTCGGTAGTGTTTCACTTTGACGTCTCAGAGGAATACCTATGCTATCAGGTTGTATTGAGCATGAAGAAATGCAAATCCCAGTTACCTTATGTTAACTTGAAATCCTACTGAACCTGTTATTTTTTACTATGATTATGAAGCTAAATCTACCACTAACTCGAGGTTTTCAGTGGCAGCCAAGAAGATTCTCTCCATTCATCAGATACGATACAGTAATGTCTCATCTTCTTTGAAAGGACTAACTCTAGAATGCACTTGATCTGAACGTGATCCATTGTTGTTTGCATATGATTTATCATATTTTGAGATCATTATGTAACTTGTGTTGTGAGTACAAAGAGACCAGTGTTGAAGGATTATGTTGCATAATCAGTCACCGCATTTTAATGCTGTCAGAAAAATATCCTATATTTCCCTCCCTCACATGAATTATTGATAACATGACTATGATACCACTTATAATGAAAAAGTAATGCTGTGCTGAAATAAAGTATTCTACTTCATTGATCAATGGAGACATAACAGAGAGAAGACACTTGCTGAAGTTGGAACATCAGAAAACATTTGATCTGTTTTCTTTCTTTTTAGTTTAAAGGTCAAGTTAGGGTAAGTTAGCTTCAGTTCAAATGTTATAATTGTCTTTTAAATCACAAAGGGCAGCAATTCAGTCATCATATTCAATATGATGATCAAATGATCATCGTGAATTGAATGAATACTGATACAATTATTTCACCCAACATTTTAACTACAGTAACTAAAAATAGTGAGAAATTCCATTTTTGCACTTGGCCAGGAAGGTTTAACATTTGCTTTTTTCCTTTGCCTCTGTGCCATAACCCGTTAGTTGATGGTTGTGCACACTGCTAGCTGTGCCACTGCAAGTTCAACTTTACTGAGCACCCGTGAAAATGATGCAATATATTGAATTGTGTTTGTGCAACTGAAATAAACTCATGTCAGCCCAGTAGGAATAGCTGACTTTGACAGTGTGGTATTTTCCCCTTGCTCTTGGTCTATGGATACTGTGTATTGTGAGTTTCAAGTTGCACTAAATGTATCTACCACCCACTCCACTCAACCACCCAACCCCAATATGAATCACAGTTCATCATGTTTTATCTCTAGTAGCAATTTTCTGTCTATGCATGGACAAGCCCTGTAGTTTCTCTCCTCCTATCTCTCTCTCTTTCTCTCTCTCTCTCTCTCTCTCACACACACACGCACTCTCACACGTACACGCGCTCACACACAGCTGACAAAAGCTGAGCAAAAATGATATCATATAAAAAATGATGCTGCATTCAAAAGGTCAGTGGGTACACTGTCCATTGATATGATAGTACTGTATCCCTATTTCTGCCTTCTGTGTCTGACTCTATTTCTCTCCATCGCTTTTCTCATCAGACCTCCTGAATCAAATGGGCACAGTAGCCGTCATTACCATTTGCATCAAACACAAACATTCTGTAAATATCCAACTTGCACTTGAGACCAGTGTATTTCTTGCTAAATGCCTTGTTCGGTTAATGTTAATTCCCCCCTCTCAACAACCCCCCCCCCCCCCCCCCCCCCCTCGTCCCTCCTCTTCACTCTCTTAAAAACTCTTCAGGTTTTTCCAACTGAGCGATTCAGGCTGAGGCGGGCGCAACCGCACTAGAGGGGGAAGTCAAGTCGTGCTGGACTGGCGCGATATCCTCGCACGGTTCACAACTCAAAGAAGACCCGACTCGCGTTTAATCATGCTTTTAAAGGATGGAATATGCTGATTTTAAAAGTTGACCAGGGATTTCTTGTTGTGGGGTGTCTGCGAGGCATGGCTTTCATTTTTACTTGCTTATTTCTGTCTTGGTGAGTATGACAACTCTTTTCTCTGCATGTTCTCCCACTTTTACGCACGGCAACCAGAGACTGTGGATGGAGGTGCATTTGAGAAACTCTGTGTTTTCAACTGTTTTCTTATCTGTTGGAATCATTTTTCATTAGTACATATGTACTTTAGTTACAGTGCGAGCAGTGTTTGGGGAAATCAACACAGTGAGACCAGTATCTATTTGGATAACATCACGCGTATATTGGATAGATTACTGGATGGCTATGACAACAGGCTGCGACCTGGATTTGGAGGTATGCTCATGACCGTGTCATATCACATTTTATATAATATTGCCTGATAAATGATTGGCTCGTTTTCCCTTTTGTCAGAAGATAAAGTTTTACTCCAGTAGTTATGTGTGCCTCATTTTCAATTAGTTTTTGTGCTGTAATGGTTAAATACAAGTGTCTTTTCTTTTACATTAATTATGACAAAATTACTAGTGAACAAATAGAAACTTGAGAATCAACTTCATGAATTTCATGGTTTTTTGTTTTTTTTTTGGTTGTTGTTGTTGTTTAAAGGAATTAGATTTCTAGTGGCCATTTTGCTCCTTGTATGAGCTATACATTAAATACAGCTATACTGCTTTATATTTTGAAAAAAAACAACAACATTAAAATGTATGATCCAAAGTTGTTGTTCGTGTCTGTGTCAAAGCAACAACTTATCCTTCTGCTATAGGTCCGGTTACAGAGGTTAAAACTGACATCTTTGTCACCAGCTTTGGACCTGTGTCAGATGTTGAGATGGTATGTAAACCATAGTGACTGCTGAAACACTGATCCAGGATACACAGACTACTTAATAGACATCTATATACACGCATTCATTTCATCTCTTGTTAACAATGTCACTGTCATTTTATGAACACAAGAGGGAATATGTACAGTTTCCCCCCGTAACTCCATGCATAGAGCTTCAAGTCATGGTTCTCCCAGCCTTCATTATTCCAGCATTTGGGCAGGATGTCATTAGTGCAGCTTAGGATTTTAATCTGGTTGACAATCCCCCCGTCAGAGAGGGAGAGAGAGAGAGATCTGGCTGATGTTGGGATGGGATAGGCTGGCTACTCCTGTCATGGGATAGGCTGAGCACTGTATGTCTGTTGTACTCTACACTCTTTAGGCTTTATGCTTTAGATACTGTCACTGCATCTAAAGCCTACTTGAACTGCCATGTGATATGCTGGTGGGAGCTCCATAGGGAGACATGTTAACGACTCTGTGGAGCAGCAAGGCCAACCATTCAATCTAAGAGCATCCAGATTGTATACTTTATAGCTGACTCTGTAGATTAAATAATCTATATTCGTATTAAATGAGTTCATCATCTGTCAGTTATTTAATTTCATTTCCAGACCTGGTAGTCCATGAAAAATAAGATAAAACATAAGATAACCCTTTAACAATGAAGGATTGTCTTTTGAAAGAATTTTATATACATTCATAAAGAAACATCCTCTTGGGGATATTTTGAGGAGGTTACAGTGAGTATCTAGCACATACCTAAAAAAATTAACTCCCTTAAAATGGCTAATATTAAATATATTATATTAAATTTCTTCATTGTAAAATATATAAATAATAATATAAATAACAGCAAACCTAACTTTTAAATGTCATCTGTACTGGCAGCAGAAATAGATATGTCCAGAAATGGAAAAAAAACAACTCATCATTTTGCCAGTGCTCTATCCTGCAGGTTCCAATGTAACCATGGCTCACAAACCCATCTGCCATTCTCTCTGGGGGTAGTGGAGATAGTAGCGGCAGGAGCAGAAGCAGCACCAGTAGTAGGAGTGGTTGTAACAGTAGTAAATAAGTCCTTAACCCATGGTCTCACCCCTATCCAGGAATACACCATGGACGTTTTCTTTCGTCAGACTTGGATTGACGAACGGTTGAAATTCGAGGGCCCCATTGAGATCCTGCGGCTTAACAACCTGATGGTCAGCAAGATCTGGACTCCGGACACCTTTTTCCGGAATGGCAAGAGGTCGATCTCTCACAACATGACCACCCCCAACAAGCTGTTCCGTATCATGCAGAACGGAACTATCCTCTACACCATGAGGTAACAGTGCTGGACGGTGAGCTCCAAACCCAGCCAAGACCGGAATAGAGCACAGACCTGGAAAGCAAATCAAACAAACAAGCATCCAAGAATATGCACAGACATGAAAAGAAATGAGGAGTTCCATTCCAAAAAACAAGACATGTGCCATCTGATACTGAAAACAGGCCTGGAAAGCAATTCAAACAAACATGACACCAGCTTTGTTCCAAAAGGACATATTTAGGATGAAAAAAAAATGCCCCTAGAGTTACTGGTGGCACAGAAACAGATTTCTTTTTTTAAATAATCACATTATCTAAGTGGATCAAATTTACTTTCAAATATTTGATTACATTCAAGAGCTTTATTTAATCCATCTTAACTTCAGTATTTAGTTACCTTTGCGAGTGTTACAGTTACATTTTTCTCTCCAACAGGATATGATATATTGCCAAACTATAACAAGAAAGACAATTGCATTTTAATCTCTCCAGAGTTCACGCATCCACGCTACATCAAATACTTCTTTTGTGTTTGTTAGTGTGACAGTCATTGCACAGCACGGCACCACACTGACTGGATCCAGCTTAAAACAGCAGCCATTTCTTAGCCAGTAACAATGTATCAAAGTTAATTAAGCCCATCTTTCCACTCGTCTCTGTTCTGACAGATTAACTATAAATGCAGAGTGCCCCATGCGTCTGATGAACTTCCCGATGGACGGCCATGCCTGCCCGCTCAAGTTTGGGAGTTGTGAGTTTGTTTTTTTGTTAAGCCTCACTGCTCTGACAGATGGTGTCACTCTCCAATCATCACTCTGTCACTGAGTAATTGACTGCCTGACAGGATATATTCAAAGATTTCAATGTGAAATGTCACATAGTACATTAAGGGAACTGTAAATACTTCATCCAACCCCTGACTTACAGTGTCATTTTGTTGTTTGTTGTTGAATCAGGTACAAATAAAATAGTTGCCACTTTCTGCTGGTGCTTAAATGCAGGTTCAGTGAAAGAAAAGAAGACCATGGGGAATAGGGAAGAAAAAAAACTGAGCATTTCAGTGGAAAGGAGAAACAAATTAAAGGCTGTAGTATTTCAGTTAGCTACATACTGGGGTTCTACAGGCTACACCACTGAGAAACAAAACAGAAATTTGGGAAATAAGGTGTTGAAAACCTTGCTTTTACTGTGTAATTAAAGAGTAAAGGTGGATAACAGTCAGTCTTTATATTGCTGCCCACATACCTCATCATTACTGTGTTATGTAAAACGCATGTTGTAGTCATTAACACATGTTATTGCAGTGCGTAGGAGAAAATGTGGTATACAAGAGGGGAGGGTAATTACAAGCTCGCTGCAGGGATTTATTATCATGCCTTTGACTTCATTGTATGATTTGAAATAAGGGCATAAGTGGAGAAATAGATCAGTACATTTGAAAATTGGGCCCTAGCATGTGTGTTTGTCTGAATGTACCTTAGTTATGGAAAGTTTCCATTGTCATATGAAGAAGGAAAACTATCATAAAGTAATTGAGTGATATAACATATAACTGAAAGTGGATCAAACATAGCTAATCTGTAATGTTCAAGAAGGAACTAAGCAATTATTACTTTAATGCTTTTAGAATAAGTTCTGTAGGCTGTAATATTATGTGTGGCTGTTCTCCCTCATTCCTCTTTAATTACACAGTTAGAAGAGGGTTGTACTGTAAAATGTTGCCCCCCCCAAAAAAATCTATGCCAGGAGTTTCTCATTTAATAGGTGTAAAGTGTAAAGATGACCAGGCCAACCATGTTTATGAAATTATTTTAAAAAATCAAATGTAAATCTCATCATTTTCTACCAGCAATAACACAAGTGTTTTGTTCCTGTCCCCTTGACTGATGGTGCCACTCTCAGAAAATATGAGTAATCAAATCAAAGATAAGGATAATGTTTCAGTTCATTGTTTTTATTTATGAGAGTGCACACCATTAAGTACATTTTAAAGCCACAACCCAGTGTAAATCTTTCTCCTTTCGTCAGTTACTCTCTCAGTGTCAGAGTTTCTTCACACTTCATGCCCTAAATTATTTTTAAAAAAGACAGAATGAAATGAAATGGTGGATGTCCAAGTTTTAACAAAGTTCTCCATCAATCCTGTCTAGATGCTTACCCCATCAGTGAGATTGTGTACACGTGGAAGAAAGGTCCTCTTTCTTCTGTTGAGGTGCCACAGGAATCATCCAGTTTGCTGCAGTACGACCTCATCGGTCAGACGGTGTCGAGCGAGAGGCTAAAGTCCAATACAGGTGAGCAAAGACTCTCAGACGTGTGCTCAGAACTGTGCTGGATCCAGTCCAATGTACAGACGCCTCAGTGGTGAGATTATAACACTCTCAGGTTCTCTTTCACAGTTTGGGGCTACATGTTTGAGTCTGATGTGCAGTTATTATGATGCTGTGTATAAGAGCGCTGTCTGGTTTCTGCCTCTGATGTGGTGATGTGACATGTTTTTAATGAATTTGAACCATACATCATGTTTTTTCTGATGTTATCTTATCTTTAAAAAAATACAACATTGCATTAAAAGGACTGGTAAGATAGGAAAAACTTTGTGTGTTTTTACAGTTATTGGCAATTTAAGAATAACAGAACAGTATTTATCATCAATATCACTGTTTTGCAGAAAATGGTTGTTTTACATTTGTCAATGAATTTCTGATTTGTAGCCAATGGAAACAAAAATTGTCTTTGGTGTTTACTGCCTCAGGTGAATATGTGATCATGACCGTCCACTTCCACCTACAAAGGAAAATGGGCTTCTTCCTGATTCAGACCTACATTCCCTGTATTATGACTGTTATCCTGGCTCAAGTCTCTTTCTGGATTAATAAGGAATCAGTTCCAGCTCGGACTGTGTTTGGTAAGCTTTCTTTAAATTCACTTCATATGCTCTAAGTTTCAAGCCTATTTTCAACTATTTACTGTTTTAATGGAATTGTTTAGAAAATTCTCAATTCTCGCTGCCAAAATTTGGAACACAATGGGTCTAGCAGTTAAGGGAGACTCTTTCTTGTAGAAAAAGCTGTTATTCTCAGTTGCCATTTTGCATGATTGCAATCACTTAAAAGAGAACTGGTAGAATTGTGGGGGCCATGTAAATCAGGTCAATTCACTAAAACAAAACTGAACAAAACAGGGAATTTTTAAAGCTGCGACTCTGGTGCACTATTCATTATGGTGTAGGGTCTTATATTTTCTTAAGTTTTAGTTTTCATTAAGTTTTCAGTTCTCAAAAGTCAACTTTGTTTTCTTAAAGTATTAAAAACTCAAATGAAAAATTTCTTTATTGACTCACCACCCACTCCTTAACCCCAATGTCACTCTAGCTCTCTAACTCTAAGTAAACGATCGTTTCTGTATTTACTGCACTCTGATTGGTTTCAACTGCACAGAGTGGTCCTTAAAATAAAACCTTCTATAAGAACACAAATACAGACACAGTCATCACAGTATGATTTAACCTTTCTTCATTATCCCTATTCCTCCTCCTCTGTGGTGGATCACAATTAATTGGGAATAAATGTCCTTTTTGAAATTGGTCATGCAAGGGCCGAGAGGGGGAGGATGTTTACTTGGCCCTCTTCCGAGCACTCACAGGTTCCGCTTGCTCACATTACATCACGCTACAGTTGCCACCAAGCTCTAGCCTCAGGAGCAGAGAGGGTGAGAGACACTAAACAAAGACAGAAAGAGAAAGAGAGAGACAAAGAGGAATGAAAGAGACAAAAAGAACAGAAACAAAACAAAGAGGAGAAAAAAAAAACGGGGAAATTGTGCGTTAATTTCCGTTGCCCTTGCATTAAATTTCAACAAGCTGCAGCTGATCGCAGTGACACTGCTGGCCCTTGTAGATTATGGTTCTGTGGTCTGCACTCGTCTTTGGAAGCGAGCCATGCAGCGCTCCAACGAGCTTGTGCACTTCTTCAGAGAATAGATCCCAATCATTAGCGTTAGCATGGAAGTAGCCCCATGTGGAAAGCACATCTGTGGTAACTCATTAACCTCACTTGTCGTGCTGTTTTCATTTCACCCAATATTGGGTATACGATACAAAAAAAAAAAAAGAAAAAAAAAGCTCATTCTCTGGATTGGCCGTTGTTAAATAGGATGATCACAGGTTGCATGCAGGGTATTTTAGAAGAAATGCCACATACTGAATGTTTTTATTAAAAAGGCCAAGCTTCATATTTTGATATAGTTTGTTTCTACATTTAAAGTGCACAAGCAAGGCACTTAAAAACACTTAAAGCAAGCTCTTAAAATACTTGGAGTTCCAGTCTGTAGTTGCTGAGAAGAGAAGAGAAGAGAAGAGAAGAGAAGAGAAGAGAAGAGAAGAGAAGAGAAGAGAAGAGAGATATATGGATGTGCTCCACCCTGACAGTATATTAAGCCATTGTATGTTGTGCACTGGATTGTCAACAACCTCTCTAAGAGCTGAAAGTCCCTTGAGCACAAGTCTCAGAGACTTAATTGAGTGTGGCCTAATTTGTACCTTGCTTTTTTCCTATAAAAGCACATAAATGCCCCAAGCATTTAATTTCTATCCTGTCTTTATACTTCATCCCCCTCCCTCCTACACTCATTCTTTCCTTCTTTCTTTCTCTTTCTCGTGCCTCTCCCTCCTACCCTGACAGGCTTTCATCCCATGTCCCTCCTCCCTTTTGCAATCATTTAACTTGTGCTTGAGTTTGAGACAGTCAGCATTGGTTGGCCATTGGAGGAGGCTGTATTTGAGAGTTGTTGTCGTTCACTGCTGAAGTGGTGTGTAGAACATGCTTTCTGAGCCATTAAAACCCCCCCATGAGATCCCAGGCTGCTAATGAAATGCGCACAACTTCAGCGCACATTTGGGAAGAGCATGGACAGCAGTGTTCAGTGGCCCTTTTTCCTGCTTGCTTTAGCTTGATGAAAGTGAATTAGATACGTACTTTGTTAATGGTCCATTAAAGGAGATGTTCATTGTCAGCATCTCCATCTGACTTAATAAGGATGGAATTTGGGCAAGACAGAGGAAAATCCTTCTTCAGTGATTCACAGATGTTTTTCTAGAGGCAAAACTGAACTTTGGGGAATTTTTTTGGAGGTATGTGTTGATAGTTTGACACCTCAAAAGAGTCTCGAAAATGCACCTGCCCAAGACCTTTTGTGTGGTCCAAACTAATTTCAAACTGTCATGTCTCCAAGAGAAGTTATGAATGGGCTCAGATCTATTGTGTTTTTCTTAGTTTTCTATACTTTGAGGCTGTGCTCAAAGGGATCCTGCCAGTCTCTGCCTCCGTTCGCAGCCATGGCCCGAAGGTTAGCGGAAGCTCTAGTAAAAAGCACAGTGCAGTCTCCCTTCAGCTGACGGAGACATCAAAAACCAAGTTGCTTTCACTATCCCATCTACCCATTGATACAGCCACGTGTGTCTTTCCTTTATCTATTATCCTCATCTTTCTTACATCTTTTTCAACTCAGCCATAGCCCATATGGTGACATACTTAACAGATAAGCAAATGCTAACAAATGCTTTGTGGCTTTTGTTTGGTCATCTTACTGGATGGCTTTCCGGAGAATGTTTACTGATATTTGGTCTCTTTTATTTTTCTGCCAGTGTGGGGGCACGGGTTAGTCTGCTTACGGACAGATTAGCATCCCCTGAAGTGACTTTTTGGCAAACCTCACTGAGCTAAAATGGCACATGGCCTGACATTCTAGTTATATGCCATGAAACAGAGCTGCTGCCATGTGTCCAACATTGGAAAAATCTGTTGTGTATACACTGTGATACACTGGCATCCTTTATTCCTTTGTTATATAAAATTACATTTCTACTCAGATTGTTATACTATAAATGACTGACTATGGTACATGCTAAGACCTCGCTAGGACCAAGCTTTGTATCATCCCTGCCGCGCTGGGGTTTAATAAATACTGAAAACATGAGTGCTTCAACTGCTATCATCTCTGCAATGCTGAAGTGATCACAGACGTTATTTGCCAGATGGTAATATTTTGCTGAGAGACTTGAAATGGCAAATTCCAAAGAGATGCTGCAGTTTTGTTTGCCACTTAAATGATAAAATGTTTTTGCTCAGGAGACCTGATAGATTGGGATCTATGTAGAAAAGACACTCTGACATCAAATGACAGGCTGAATGGTGGATATTTACCCTTAAGATTTTTCTAGTGTGTGTGTGTGTGTGTGTGTGTATGTGTGTGTGTTTGTACAGCTGGAGTATATGTGTGTCCAAATCAAGCTGATTGCAGTGGTCTCTCATAATCAAGCCTCCGCATTGTTATTCACTGACAGATATTTCCTAGGCCTTGAGTTGTATTATTGCTTCTCAGAAATGAGAGAAACACAAACTCCTGTCCAGGAGTGTGGCATGTTTAACTAGTTCATAATAAAAATCCTGAAACATTAAGGATCATGTTCAGAGGACTTTGATATTTTTATAATAACACGTTGTAGTTACATTAGTGGAGATGTGGAGTTGGCAAGCTAGCTCTTTCCCCATGCTTTCAGTTTTTTTGCAAAGCTAAGCTAACCATCTCCAGGCTATACATCTATATTTAATGCACAGACATGAGAGTGCTATTGATTTTATCATATAACTCTCCACAATAAAGCAAGTAAGTATTTCACAAAATGTTACAATGCAATGGAGGAGAGTAGGTTTCAACTCGCATATCGCCACAGCTTACCAAACCGCAAACAGGCAGGATAATGACAAGCTAATCAATCCCAGTACCATAGTAAGGAAAGATGTGAAATCATAATCTCCCTAACCTCTGTCTCCTCCCTCTATGCAGGTATCACCACTGTCTTGACCATGACAACACTCAGTATCAGCGCTCGCCACTCCCTCCCCAAAGTTTCCTACGCGACAGCCATGGACTGGTTCATTGCCGTTTGCTTTGCGTTTGTCTTCTCCGCCCTGATTGAGTTTGCAGCTGTCAACTACTTCTCCACTCTGCAAGCCAACCGGGAGATGAGGAAGGCGGCAGCTATGAAAGCGGCGGCTCAGGAGGCGGCGGCTGCAGCTGCAGCTCCATCTGCAGCCACCGGGATCGATGGAGAGGTTTCCTCAGTAAGTCTGCCCCCTTCTCTTTCACACTTGTTGTGCTGACTTGCATCAGCAAACATGTTCTGATTTAAAACCTGCATGCTGAAAAAGCAAGTGAAGCATCAAATATTTAACTTTTGTAATTTTGTTGTAAACTAAATTTTTTTCACTTTGGCTTTTGACATTTGGGTTTTAAGTATATTTCCTTATTAGCAAAATGCAATGGTTTCTATTCCCCATGCTCCATGTAATTAGTGGATCAGTCAAAGAGGATTGCAGGTAGAATGGAAACACTTTTTTCTCCTGATAAAAATTCAGAGATCCAAACTCTGTCAATACAGAGCACCAAGCAAATGCCAGTCTACTATTTGTTTCTCTGTCTAAAATCTGCAAATTTCACTGTGTGGGACTGATGAAGATCAAGCTTCGATGTGAAAAGTAACAGGCGACTGTCACTATGCATCAGCGAGATGTTCCTACATACCAACATCCTTTTTAAGGTTGTGCAAATATGAATAATGTTTAGAGGATTTGTGAAAATGTGTCATTACAATGCATTAACCCCATAACAACTGACACATGATGGCTTTCAACTTTGTCTTACAGGTCACAGGCTGTGGTAGGATTACTGGTGTTGTGTACAGACGCAGACCTCTTATACTGCACTTAGCCGCTGCGATAAATAATGTGATCAGAGCAGATGCTGCACTCACAGGAAAGGCAAAAGGCCTCACGTGGCCTAATTACATCTTTCTACATTCCTTCATCAAATCGCTCCACTGGATGTGCTTCTGTCTTTTTTCTCTCTCATCTAAACCGAGCTGCTAAACAGAGTAACTCTGCACAGGGACGCATGGTTGTTCAGTGGTTAGCTTGGTCGCCTCGCAGCAAGAAGGTTCTGGGGGCTTTCTGTTTGGAGTTTGCACGTTCTCCCCGTGTCTGTGTGGGTACTCGTGGGTGTGAATGTCAGCGTGAATGGTTGTTTGGCTCTACATGTCAGCCCTGTGATAGACTGGTGTCCTGTCCAGGGTGTACCCCGCCCTCGCCCAATGTCAGTTGGGATTGGCTCCAGCCTCCCCCCCATGCAACCCCATATAGATAAGCAATATAGATAATGGATGGATGGATAGTTTGTTTAATGTTTCAAAACAACTTATCAACATAAAATGCCTAAAAGGCATATCAAGACAAACTTCAGTCAGCTAGCTGCCCACGCTTCTGTTCTTCCAGCAATTATGTACCACTACCTGTACATTAAAATGCATCGAAGCATCTGTGGAAAATGGTGGTTTAGTATCAGCACAAGCTTTATGCATAAAAATGAGTTGGATCAGTCACATCTGGTTGATGTGAAGCTGAATTTTTTTTAATTCAGATTCTGTTGAAACCGCAGCATGAGTGATTTTGTTGTTTTACATGGAGTAACTGGCTGCAGTGTGATTACGGGCGTAGAGATTCCAGCTGAATGTGTATGACTCATTATTCATTTCGGTTTGACTGAGTTATGGCTCAGAGAAGAGGGGATGTGATTTTTGCAAAAGTTTACCAAAAAAACAGCATGTCCAGCCTGAAATACTACGGTTGGCTGTTCTTCTGGTTGTGTATATAAACTTTCTGCCGCTGTCATCTCTCTTTAGTTCTGTTTCACACTGATCATGCCTTTCATCTCTGTGGTTTGATCTGCTCACTTCTAGTCTCTTGAGAAGCCTCTCTCTCTGTTTCTCGCTCTTTCTGTCTGAATCCAATCTTTGCCTTTATATAACTGTTTCAATTTTCTTTTCTATTTCAATTTTTATTTGCTTTATTGGTATGAAACATAAACACAATTACATATCTTGTGTACAGGTGTACATACACTCTGACGGTACAAATACATTCATGTCATAAGCTCTACGTGTGTTCATTTTACAAATTATACATATAGTGTATATGCTGTTAAAGACAGGTTAATGTTGACAGGTTGGTTATTATCTGATCTTAATTGTGTTGTAGCTGCTTGACATGCAGCAGAGCTTTTTTCAGCTTTTTTTTTTAACTCTTTTGTTTTTATATTTTAGAAACAGTTTAAATGTTGAGCTTGCAGTACTTACAACTACTGTACATTAAATTGATGACATTCATCATTTTTAAATAGACACCACTTTCACTCTCTGGTTCATTGTTGTTTACTCTCTATTTTGTTCAGGTCTTGTTTCCATTCAGACATTCTGCTCAGCTGTGATTGCTAGCAGGGAACTTTACTGAATGATTTGTTCTCTTCTCTCCACTGTTGCACTGGTTGCAGTGGTTTTATATCCACATAGCACTGACTTACTCAGGAGAGCAGGAGGTTTTTGCATCACTCATGAAAATTTCAGTCTATTCTCTGACTTGCTCTCGAGTTCCTTTCTGCAATATCTCTTCTCCCTCCTGTTCACCCATTTGATTATGCACATTATACACAATCTCTCTTTTATCCTCCGCCTCATCCAGGAGGAAACCATAATCTCACTTACATCACATATGTACATGTCTCCATCTCTCCTTCCTTTCTTCCCCCTCATGCACACACACAAAAACGCACCAACATTTAACATCATCCCTCTCTTTCTGCTTCTTCTCTCCAGCCCCCTGCTGTGCTCTTCATGTGAACCCTCTATTCTCTCTTCACACACAAACACACACACACATCTCTTGGCCATCCCTCTTTTCCCTCTGTCCCTCTCTTTTTGCTGGAATGTGCTGACCACATATACACACTGAAACGCCACAATCTCCGCTTTATCCACGCTTGTCCTCACTTTCCCACACGAGGACACACATCCACACATAATCTGCAGCGCGCACTCCAACACATATACAGGCGCATATACAGCCGCATGTGTAATCTGCAGTAAATTATAACCCATCACATCCACACCATTCACTCTTCACTCTATACAATGTCTCATCCATCCATCCATCTACAGTACATCTATCCATCCCTCTCTCCTAGTCTTCTATTCTGCCCTGTTACTGTGTGATAACCACAGAGAGTGACACGAGGAGACAGCCAGTGGCTCTGTGAACGATGTTGCTACAGATTATGTAAGAGCCATAGATTAAGGGAATATCCAGCAGATCACTACAGGCTCACAAGAAGGAGGGCAGCCACCACAGTGACATGGGGGGGGGGGCTGAGAAAGCTGACCCAGTCCATTTTTCAGGAGCAAGATGGAGCGATGGATGTGGGGGGCCAGTGTGGTTTGTTTTTATGTTTTGTGAGTATGTGTCAGTGTGTGCTTGAGAGAGAGTTACAATGATAGAGAGAGAGAGAGAGAGAGAGAGAGTGGGAGGGATGCATCATGGAAAATGACTGCTTTCACCAAATATGTAGGAGGGAAGACTCTTCATTACACAGAGAAAAAGGGGGGAAAAAAACAATGGTGTAACACAGGGGAATCAAAATAGCCGTCCCTCAGTCACGATTTGAAACACTACGACCTGTCAGGTAAAGGCGTAGCAGGACTGGAGACCTCGCAACAACACAAGTTAAATGGTTCATTTAATGAATCAAATATACAACTGTAAACACAAAGGGGAAGGGGGTGTTTATCGGTGAGTATAGAGGCTGCTGACTGCATTGTCAGTGGCGTGTGTGAGTAGGCGGCGCAGTACGTGGTGCAGGAAATTAGCAGAAAATAAAACAGTCGTGGGAGGAAATAAAGGAAGGCAGAGGGTGATAGAAGGGAACTTTATTTATAGGCCCAGCCACAGGTGCTGGTGTAATCATCAGCTTGGTGATCACTGCTAAAAGAAACACCCTGATTAAACTGATTTCCAAGCATTTGTCCTGGCACCCCAGTGTCCTGATAATTAGACCGAATTATAATTTTCAAGCTGAGGCAAGGGAGATGACAACAAGAGATGTCGTGTACCGCACAGTACGTAAAGTTCCAAACAGGTTTATATTTACATCTGTTTATGTTATGTTACATGTATGTGCATCCTTGAGGCCTGACAAATAAGTTGAATTCATTTCCTTCCTTATGAAATATTCACAAAGCTATTATTTATTTATTTTTTTAATTGCATTTTTACACTGGTTAGCAATCGTCTTATCCCCAAACATTTTGCTGGCACATTGCTACAGTTCTTAATAGTGTGAATCTGAGGGAGCCCCCTTCGTGATCAGTAAATGTCAGTTTGGCATCTTTGGTGTCTGTGACGTATTCTTATGTGCGTTTAATGGTCTCTGCACTCAGCAGGAAAATATATTGTTATAGCTAATGTGCAAGTTGTCTTGTGTACTAGTAGATTACACACTCACAGCATTCCCTACACAAACTTGAAAAAACATTAAAACATTATTTTCCACCTGTTAAACAGCAGCAGTTTGCACTTTAAAAACTCCTTTTGTGATCTAACAGATGTCTTCTGTCTGGTTATTGTGGTAAAGGCCAATATTTCATTTCAGTATTTAGGCATAAACATTACTTTCACCCTGGGCAGCCATTTCAATCATTCCAAGAAGCTGTGTGATCTGTTTGCCTCCATGGCTCCACTGGGGATCCGTACGTGACCAAATCATTTGCAGATTTTGCAAACATGGTTATGTTGTCGCCAGCCTTTTATCGCTTTTCTCCCACTGGTTCAAGTCACAGCTGTATTTTCATCAGTTCATCAAGTTGGAATGTAAACTTATATAACTAGGATTTTTTAAAGTGTTGTTTTTTTGAATGCCAGCGCCCAAATCTAATACCAGTGCTTTTCCACAGCAGACGTTAAGAATGCAGGCTCATATTTAGGGAATGTTGTAAAACATTTTGTTAGCACCTCATCAAGTCGTCTGTGTTTTATTTCATCTTTCACAGGGTGCAGCACATATGATGAACATAGACCATGACACACAAACACAAACCTATGAGATGATTGTACACTTTGCATTTTTAACTCTAACCCACATCCATTTTTATTTTCTTCCTTTCTAAACCTAACAATGAAAACAGAGTGTCATTGTGGCACTGCCTTGCTTCAAATACACTAACATAAAAAGAACATTTACATACAGAGATCCATCTGTACCAGCTCTTAATATTCATCCACAGGCGTATGTACACCCACTCAACACCCACAGAGATGAACCTGCATGCACTTACTCCCATGCCAGACATATTGATAGTGCACAGTTAGTGTAACCTTATTTCGTGAACACAGCATAACACACACATAAACACATTTACCCCCCCCCCCACACATACACACACACACAAACATGAATATTCACACCCAGACAACATCCAGATATATCCATCAGTCATTGCCCATCCTCCCAGTGTCAAAGTGGATCTGTTGAAATCTAGAGCAGTGGATAAAGAGAAGAGGAGCTGATCCCTCTGGGATTTGACCAGGAAGAAGCCAAGCAAGCCTGTTGTCATTATCAAAAATAGCTTGTGTATCGGATCAGCTGCACATACGTACAGTGCACTGCATCCACCGTGCACTCAAAGCACGATCTTTTACCTAAAAAAAAAAAAAAAAAGGATGAAGTTTATGACCAAATTCCGTAAATAAATAAATAATAATAAATACTACAAAGAACCTTGATCTTACAGATGAGCAGTGATACAACAGGAGGAAGCACACAGTACCTCACTCACACTTATCCCATCTTCAAGCCCATATAGCTTTTCATATCGCCCCAGTACATTTATACCCTTGGCCCTGTCACAAGTGAAACGCGGATTGTTTTACTGAAGATTGCCGTCCCTTAAAGAAATGTCTGCACAACACTAATGAAGCCTGAAGAGAATTGAAGTATTTTTTAAATTCTTTGATCACAGTGCAGTATCCCTTTTTTTCTCTTTGCTTCTCTCTCTCTCTTTGTCACACTCTGCACTTGGCAACTGTCAGCACTATGCCACAGTGAAGGATGAGCTTGTGTTTTAGGAATACCATGGATTACAGTTCTATGGTTTAACAGAAAGGAAGAAAGATATTCTGTGTCAGAGAGCTTCGCAATCTATACAGAATAGAATTCCCCTTATCTGTAGACCTTGACATCAGATGTGGAAAAACTCCATATATGTATATACTCCTTATATGTCTCCATGGTTACGGTTTTGATGTCAGGCAGAATTGGAATAATAAGAATGGCACAACTCATTTAATCCACATTGTTAAATGGTCGCACATTTCAGGATTCATACTAATAAAACATCTTCAATCTTTCAGTAAACATTCTGCACAATTTTTAAATGTACATTCACTCTTTGGATGAAACTGAAAATCTTTTGAAATTAATAACACAGGGACTTATCTAGTCTTAGTTTAGATTGGCCGCCATGCATTTTTGGAAGTGTTCCCCTCAGGATTGTAACAGTTTTAATAGTTTCTCAACCTGTAGAGGAGCGTGTAATCCTCTAGCTTTACAAATCCAACCTTAATCTCGCAAGATCAGTTTTTGCTCCAAGATTCTGGTTTGGAAAGACATCCACTTTGTACTGAATAAGTCCAACAGCGAAGTTAGACCGGTCAGTGAGCTATATCTCTAAAACTTGTGAGTTGATATTCAAACTCATGACTTTAGTGGATGTTATTCTGCAAAAGTATGGTTTAATTTCAGAATCAGGGACTGTTTTTCTTATGTCTCCCGTGGTTCTCAATATCAGGTTGTTCAACATGAAATCAGTTTAAAAATGGTCATAATTCTGTACAGCAAAACATATAAACATTGTCTTGCAAGCATTAGGTCCCGCAAGCATTAGGTTTCACAGGACAGCATGCTGAATATTTGATTATGTTTCTCTTTAATTGTGCATAATGCTCATCTCCTGACTGCAGTATTGCAAATCAATGGAGCCATCAAGGAGTGAGCGTGTGTTCTATTTCTGTTGGTCCTTCTGGCGATAAGAGATTTTAAACAATTTCTTTGCTTTAAAAAAGGACTGCACTCTTTTTTAGTCCCCCTCTCCCACACTCTCTGACTCTACCTACAGGCAACATGCTGTACTTTGACCCATTTCCCACACGTGCACTCTCTCTTTCTCTCTTACACACACTGTATCTGATTTACAAGTATTGGAGCAGGGAGCATGTGCCGAGATCAAACTGGTTTACTGAAAGTAGATGAGGCATAGCGATACCCATGTGTCAAAATACTGCGAGCCTCCTTTGTTTAATATGTGTTGTTTGCTTCCCACAACTGCATCAATCTTCATGAAATGGGCTGATTGAAATCACATCAAATCAAAAGCAAAACATCATTGATTTCCTTTGTTGATCTTAATTACTGTGGTGCTCATTGGTATTCTAGACATAGATTTCTGCAGACACACACACACACACACACACACACACACACAGTCCCCACATGCACTGATCAACTCACAGCTGTGCAAATATGGCACTAACATCAGGGTGCAACAGCACAGCACCAGTTTCATTATTAATACTCTCATATTACATCATGCAATATTCTCTTTTATGTGAATTTCCTCTCACAGTTTCTGTAATTTTCCTCTTTGCCTCTCCAAGGTGGATGCCAGTAGTGTGCTGAAGAAAAGGATGAACTCTGCTCCCCTGTTCGACCGCCCTGCCAAAACATTTCCCAACCCACCTGTCAATGCCCAAGCCTTCCTACAGCAGGGTTCAGCTGTACCGGCCAACAACGTTCTGACTGGCACCAGCATCATCGACAAATACTCCCGCATCCTCTTCCCCCTTTCGTTTGGCGCCTTCAACCTGGTCTACTGGATCGTCTATCTCACCAAGGACACCATGGAGATGTCCAGGTGAACAGATGGCATGGTTGTCACAAATAATTCCAGCATTTGTTTTGTTGTACGTGGAGCACAGGGTGGTGTTTATTGCATAAGTCAGGGACTAATGGTGGCACTATTTTTGTGCAACTACCTCCCCCTCAACTTTGTTAAATCTTGCACAACTTAAGCCTGGTCACTGCAAATCATATGCACAAATTCTACACTTGTGTGTAAGTTGGTTAAAATATAACATGTGAACCAGTTTAGGACAGCCAGAGGGTTTAAAACATCTAGCAGATGGGTTGCTCCAGAACATTGTGTGGACTGAAACTTGGCCTGACTTTTCACCTCTTTAAATCTCATTTTTAACAGCAGTAACTGTGGTGATTTAAGGATGAATTTAAATGGATTTTAATGGATTGTTGACAAGTTTTCAAAGCTGACTGACAAAATGTTGTTGAATCTAGCCATTTGTTTCTCATTACTTTATATATTATTATTAATACACACAGTGATACTACACACTGTGCCTCAGGCTGAGGTGCTGGTACTGGCCAGAGTAAAGAACACATACAACCACAGTTTCTCCCTGTAAAAGTCAAGATGTCTAATCTTGTCACCAAATATAGTTGCTGTAGATAGAGTGAATCGTCCAAGGAGAGGTAGGCATGACGTGGGTGTACATATGATATTGCAGTTTCTTCACTAGTACTTTGGTGCAAAAAAGGCCACATCATACACTGTATATTAGACTGCACATTGTGTCTATAATAAATGACACAATAATCCATATTTAAAGCCATACACCACATGGTTCAGAGCTAATAAGGTGGGTAACATTTACATCACAGTATTGTTGTACTTGTTGTACTTTATCAGCTCTGCTTTTGTGTGCTTATGTAAGTATGTATGTGTCTGTGTGTGTCATGGGTGTATTATTATGGGATTGTACAGTATGTATCTGTATCTCTTATTTTTATTTTTTTTACATGTGTTTGCCAGCCTGAGAGCATATATTATTCAGCAGCCACACAAAGCTCTTACACTTTCAGCTATAATTATTTACCATACAGTTTTTACAAATGTGGCAGCAGGGCTGAAGAGAGGTCCCGGGCTGTATACAGTAGTTGAGTTATAATTGCAAAACAAGACCACCAGGCAACACTGGCAGGCTCTGTATTTGTCATTCAATGTTTTGCAATGTGTCTGGCACTCAAAAAGTGCCAATGTGCTGCAACACTCATAGCCTGTAGGTGTCTGTGCTTTCAATGCACAGTGAACTATGTCCTAAATGATGGCAGGAAAATGCATACTAACTTCTAGTGTGTATCTGAGTAGCACATTATAAAAAATATGTATTTTCGTTATCTGGGGCTTGATTGCCAGACATAGATACACTAGTACACAGCTATGCTAGCTGTCTATAAGACTGTACCGAGGCACAGTGGTGCTTTGAGCTCAATGCTAACTGCTCACAATGAAATGTTAGCAGGTAATCTTTACAGTTGTCGCCATTTTGGCATTTCAGCAAATTATTTATTAATCTGCACTAAACAGTGAATTGCTGACACTGATATTTTTTGCAGGCATTTGGTCATAAACCAAATTGCTGGCAATCCATTCAATAGTTGAGATACTCCAGTATGGACCAAAGTGGTTGATGACTACGGTGACCAGACGTCACGGTTTGTTCAGCATTGTCCCTGTAACAAACTAGGTGTCCTGAGTCCTGAGAAATGTCTGTGAAACGCTAAACCGCCCAGAGGCTATGATGACACCTGCAGTTCCTTCGAACAGAACCTGTCAGTATGCTAGCAGTTAGCTGTCATGCTGAAGAGACAGTTGGGTCTTTTCCAAAGACGGTGTTGAAACGTGCACTCAGTAGCTGTGTGAAACAATTCTCCATCCTGATGAAAACATAGATTGTGTGTGCATAAGTGCATACATGTGCACATGCATGAACATGTGGTATACGCTGCTAGCATGGGGGAGCACAGAGAGAACAAAATATTCAGATAGCAAATATTTTTTTTGCTATCTGAATATTTTGTTCTCTCTGTGCTCCCCCAAACTTTTTTTTTTTCTTTGTCATGACAGAAGTTGCCAGCAAGTTTTATTACTAAAACTTCTAAAAATGTAGTGTGCAAACATAAATAAGCTATACATGTTGTTTCAAGACGTATTTAATTATATTGAATATTCTATGCTAATTAGGCTATCATTCAAAACTGTGGTGTTCTTGCATTCTCATCCAACAAAATGATTGAACTTTGAGTTTTATTCCATAAATATATTTTCTTAATATTATAGTATCACATTACTAACTAACTGTTTGATATTACTGTAATCAGAACACCATACAATAAAAAGAACATCACTTGAATCAGCAAGCTAACGAGACACCTACTGTGTCTGTAAGGTGAATTGTGAGGGCTAAGAGGTGCATTATTGTCACTTTCACAAGTGGCATCTTTCAAGAGCGTTTGATAAAGTGAGACATACACGTGACTCGCAGTTTTTATTGAGAGCAGTCTTCATGGCATTGTTATTGCCAAAGCAATATGTCTGTCAACAGATGAAATCACGCTGCAGTGTTTTGCTGAGTTCAAGAGATATATCTCATACATTACCTCTACTGCTCCTTTAGGGTTTGACACTTTGACAGAAGTGTGTGTGTTTGATTTGTCACAACCATATGCTCTCAACACATGCATATGCCCGGTCGTGCATTTACTGTATGTGCACACTATCGATGTGCATCACCACTCCTGAGGCTTTTCAACTGTGTGGGTTCAGCCTCTTCCCCTCTCTGCCTTGTTCTTTCTCTAAAAAGGGAAACGCCCTGAGGCCCAAGCTCAGACAAGTCAGATGACATGGCAGTGTTGGCAGGCGTCTGGATAGCTCTGTGTGACTAACCCTCTTAGTGACACTGTCTTAACTGTTTCTATTAATTGATAGGGACTGTAAGTGAGAAGCAGATCCTGACAAATTACTTGTAGGAAAGCAGCAGAGTGGTGGCCTTAAGGCTGTGGGAATCAATGGGAATTAAAAATAAGGAAAAAACATGTAATATAGCATGAATGTGTGTTTCTGTGTGTATTAATGAGCACATACCTGTGCAAAATATGTGTTTCTCCGCAGACATTCAATAATGTGCAAGTGCAGTGCAGTGAGTTGGGGGAGTGATGAAAGGAAAGAGGAGGTGATAGCACACACAGTGCCCCAGAGCTTATAACTGAAAATCCCAGAGGTGTTGGTCCCAGACAGAGCAAAGAACGAGAACAACCACAGGTTGTCACTGTGATCGATTACAGTCACATTTACCTTTACTGTAAAAGTCAAGATGTCTGGCATGGATGAAAGCTGTCATCAAATACAGATTTTCCAGATGGTGTGGTAGAATTTACAGCTGCGGACCAACCAGCCTAAGAGCAATAGCTGGGTATCTGTGCTTTTTGGTATAATGGCAATTTATGTATTAGATACAGTGCTGATAAAAATTTTACTGGGATACCAAAGATGTCTCTCTTTAATAAACCTGAGGGAATCCCGTCTGGCCAACAGATGTATTACAAATAAAATGCCAACTTTTACAAACCAGGTCACCAGAAACTAGTCAGTGATCTTTCAGTTATACATAAAATGACACCAGTGATTTCAACATATAACTTTCATACAGAAGGTGTAACATGCTGTTGTATCATTAATCTGATCCACCATCAGTGCAACCACTGGGTGAGGGAGTGGCATGAGCCCACGATGAGTGAAAGAGCTTCAGGTGTATCAGGTGGAGTAGGGCTTACCCTTATTTGCCAGTAAACTAAGAAAACAACCAAATCTATTGTAATTAGTTTCGAGATCTGGCCAACAGAGATACCTATATATACAACAAGTAAACAAGAGTTAAAGCAACAATAATACACATGTGATTCAGCTGTGAGAAAGTGAAAGCATTCCCGCCCAGTGATATAGACCATAGCTGAATCATAATCCATTGTACAATGTTTCACACTTCCACGTTACATTTTTATTGCTATTTTTACACTCACACCACCCACACAAGTGACCCCTTCATTCTGAGTTAGAGCCACCTTAATCCAAATATCACAACCGGTAAATAAAAGCATGCAGTCCTTTTCACTCCAGAGAAATAAATATACAGCTCCAGTAGCCCTAACTGAAAAACAGATAGCGGTGTGTGCGACAGACCCTTTTTCTCTCTTTGTAGCTTTGCTTTTATTATAGGAGGCCCTCCTGCAAAGATGAGCTGGACCAGAAGAAAAGAGTGTCTGTTTGTGTGAGTGTGAATGCAGGTGGATTTGTGTGTGCGTGTGTGTGTGTGCATGTGTGTCTACTTCTGTGAGGATACAGGCGTACAAGTGTATAAATGTGCCATGGCAGCAGTGCCTACCGACTGGAGGCTATTTTAATGAATAGCGCCATTCAGGGCGAGACATGAAGGAAACAAATTTGCTGAAAACACTTCCTTCCATGAAGGGCCCCAGCTGGTTGGGTGACTGGTTGCTGGCTGGCTGGCTGGCTGGCAGGCTGACTGGTGTATGTGTGTCAGAGGAGGTGCAGCAAGCGATAAGCCTTGCTCCTCTTTATTGCCCATCAGAGTGCCACGCTTGAAAAACAACTTGCCCATTGTTGCTCATAAATCAAAACCACTAAATGCTGTTTCCAACTCCAATTCTTATTTTCGACTGTGGGGCCGTAGCCATAACTTTGGTGTAATGATCATTCAATTACAGGTCACTCAGTCAGGAAGCGAAGAAGACCGATATGAACAGCGATCCCCTATCTATCATATTTCTCTCTGTGGCCTCGTGGGAATTGTTACATCCGCCTTTGTCACCTAGCTTGAGTGTGCCCGCAAGAATGCGTTTCTGACATATCTACCTGTGTTTACATGGACATGTATGTGCACACTCACGTGCAGACATGTCGACTAATCTCTGTTCCTGTGGTTTTTCTTCACAAATACATGCTGTTTCTCTTTCCTGTTATCCCTCACACTCAATTGATTCCTCTATTTCTCACTTTATCTCGGTGTCACTCTCTCAGAAACACTCTCTCTGTTACCCTCTTCCTGTCTCCCCCTCCCCCATACCTCTCTTTCTTCCATAGCGAACTGCCTCCTCTTTCATGAGCCAGGACAGCCCAACAGGCTAATAATGCTGTTCCTCTACCTCTTCTACTCAGCATTAATCATCCAGCCATATCGGCGCAAAGAGGAATCTTGTCTCTGTAGGAATGCACTGTCTATTACTCTTCTTTACCGACTGTACAGATGCATGTTGGCCATCTGGTTACTTGGGCAAATACAGTTAATGTAGCAGGGCAGCCTCGTCTGAAGAGAAATGGTCCCATCACTGATAGGGTCACAAGTTCAGTCTCTGCAAGAGCCAAAATGAGTCTGTCATCAGATACATGTCCTGTCAGTGTGCTCTAGAGCAAGGCACTCACTTTCAGACACACTGGATTGGCAAGTACATTGATGACATGACAGCACAGAAAGCCACCAAAATGACATGTTTCTGATTGGCTCGCTAGTGTTCTTTAAAACTGTCCTAAATTTCTAGTTGACAGCTTTTAAAAATCAGTGAGCAGGATAAATCAAACTATAGGCAATGACATCAGCTGTTCTCCTTGCATTCTTCTCCTGTGTTAATTATTTATTTGTTGTATTATTTTCACAAATTTGTGTTGTATTTATTTCTCACATGTAACAACATCAAACTCAGAAATAGCTTTGGTTCAGCTACATTGATTTCATGTGAGCTATTTTTTTCATTGTGCTGGGAAATTTGGTAAGTTTCTTTGAATTGAGGATATTTTGTAATGCACATGGACACAGATGTAAACATATGTATTGACGCCCTTTCAAATGGTTCATATAAATCCTGCACTTGAATTGGTACCAATGTAATCTATAAGGTGTCCTGCTATAGTAATACAATGTTTTGACAGTCATGATTCTGTAAATCAGTATACAATATTAAGCATATGATCAGGGTGCCCGTTCCTCTGTTGAGATGTCCACACAATCGCACAGTCCAATCAGTCCACACTTTTGCATGTCCTGCATGTGTTGTAGATGCTGTTTTGATTTAATACATTCATTAAATTGACCATAATTGTGTCCTCATGTTTTGCCCTTTAAAGCACATGGACACACAGTGCCTACCCTGCCCCCTAACGCCTCCTCACCTACCCACCAACCAAAAACAGAAAAGAGAGGGTTTTTTTTTTTTTTTTTTGCCAGGAGCCATGTAAGTTCTCTGGCTGAAAATGGCTCTCGGTGCTGTCAAAAGTGTCTCCTGCTTTAACACATGAGGCGGAGGAGGTGGAGGTGTGAACTACCTGGCAGAGGTTCCCAGACAAGTTTCACAAGGTCTTTGTGAACAACACTGGCAGCGAGGGAACGAATAAATTCAGGTTTTAAATTCAGCCTGGAATGTATGCCAGCCCTCATAGCGAGACTGAACCGAGCGAGCTTACCGTTACATCATACCAACGTTCATTTGTGCCTGTGCAAAGGCAGATGTGGACAGATGTGAAATGGAGTAGGGGTATGTGTGGGCGTCTGTATGGATATATGTGTATGCTTGAATATGATAAAATATGATCCAGAATTCTTTTTTTTGCTGCAGGCAGTAACCAGGGTGCCCCTCTTTCTCTCCTGAACACACATGATGTACACAGCTGCCATTTTTGACTAATTCTCTTCCTTTCTCTCCTCTCTGTCTTACAGGGATGCCATCTAAACCAAGAGGTTGTCGTCCTGGAAGTCACACACACAAACACACGCACACATACACTTTTATACACGTGCACAGATACACACACACACACACACACACACACACACACATATATATGTACTCAATAAATAGATGACAGACTCTTGCCAAGCACTCTTTTATGCCGCCTCAGTGCATTGTATTTCTTTTTAAGTACTCCCTTGGAAAGTGAGTCTTTTGAGAGCAGATGTACCAGCTCCTATTGCCAACTTGACCCGGGAGCTCACAGCCTGTGGGCACCAGGCTCTGGAACCATTTCAAACAGGTACTACATCTCTCTCTGTCTCGCTCATTTGTCTATTTCTCTTCCCCCGATATTCAAAAAAGTTACATGTTATGACACTTTTTTCAGTGTCCGTCCTGTGTCCCCTGCCCGAGTGGATGGGCAGATATGTAACAGCTAAGCTAGCTAGGCTGCAGAACCAGAGGCAGAGCCACCACTTTGTTGTATGTGTTCATTTCTGTGTGCATTTCCACACACAAGAGCAAAATCTGCACGTGTGTTTGAAATGACACATTCCCTTCTCTGATATTTATTTATTTCACTTGAGGGAATGGGTGTACCCGTCCCCCTGACTGGATCCAGTGCGACTGACTCGCAGGAATTCTCTCACTCCTATAGTTCCTCTTTCCACTCTTCATCTTTCTCCCCACAACACTCTATTTTTTGGTTCATTGGCTTAATTTCCCTCCGCTGATGGAGTACAGAGGATGTGAAGCAAAATCTTCAAAGGGTTTTTATGGTGTGTTCCACAGATGCATTGGCCTGGTTGATTATTCACTGTCACATGCGTATCACGTGATGGAGAAACGTGCACATGCAAATATCAAAAAAAAAAAATACAGACACCAAAACATGCATACATGCCACTCACTCATTTTCACAATAACAGGATTCTATGTCCTAGATTTCATATGGACAGTAAACTGTGAAACGTCAGTGCTTGATTTAATGACTAGTATCAAATAACTTGTTGCAGCTCAAAACTTTTCATCCATCTGATGAAAAGAAGTCACAGTACTCGACAGCGCCTGCCAGGAACAAGTAGGGCTGTGTGATGTGACCAAAATCTCATTTCCTGATAAAGTCATTTCATATCTAGATAATGATATTTATCATGATATGGCACATTTTCTGTAAAGTCATTGAATAAATAGTTATATTTCTTATTACATTTTGAATCATATACTCAACAAATAAAAGGTACTCACATTTGATTATTTTTCTCCTTTTATTAAGAATATTTGTACTAATTTTTATTTCAGCATGTTGTGATGGAAATCTTCAGGAGACCAAGATGTTTTAAGCACAAGCATTTTATTGATGCTCAGTGCATTGAGGAGAAGAGTGATAAGTAATACAGTCAGCAAGTTAACCAGTAATGCCACCCCACATTCCTGAAACTGTCCTCCGGAAGGGGCGTATTTAAACCCAGGAATCTCAATCTCAAGCTCACACATGAAGACTATTGGATACCTAAATGTAAAAAAAGAGCTCACATCTTAGCGAACTCACATTGTCGTACTAAGAGGGACCAACGGAACATGAGAAAAAGACACTGAGTGTTTGTGATCTCTACCTTATCAGTATGTTCACAGCTATTCCAGAAACAGACAGTGAACTATAAACAACATGTGAATGACCTGTGCACAGACATTCCCTGAATAAGACAATACAGAAAAAGAGAATAAACTTAATGAAAGAGGGAAGATTCCCTCACATGTGTAATAAGATATAAATAAATAGAAAACACTTTTCAACTATAGTTGCAAACAAAAAACATTTAGTGCAAGCCTAAAATGTAAATATGGCCAAATTTATCAAAACCAAAGAGATAATACTCTCTAACGCTATAGAACTAGGACTTCTTTTCAGTACAAGGTCCTTCTCCTGTGCAGAATTATGCCATTCTTTGTCACATTCACTCTCCTCCACGTTTGTTTGTGTGAACACAAAGCATCATCCAAATTACAAAAAATAACTGCCATATAGAGTGTGACTTGTGCCACAATGAAACGATAGAGCATAATATGAAATGGTATGCATTTTGCTATTGTCACACAATGTATCTGGTTATCACACAGCCCTATGAACGAGAGAAGAAAGTATTAACAAATGTTAAAGAAAGAAAACATACAGTAATCCCACTACTGCACATACAGTAGCTATCACCTTATACAGTCAGGTCTTCATGCATCCCCAGAGAAGATTTAGGCCTTTATATGCTAACATTGTTATCATTTTCTTTTTTTTTATTGTTGCTATTTATTGTTGTCGTTCTAATTGAAGTTAATGAATTCCTACACTGGTTGCAAATTATTTCTTGAGATGACAGCTCTGGCTTCTGGTTTTCATTTAAAAAAGCAGCAAAAAATAGAAAGCTAAACCTATCATCATCAATTATACGAAATGCCAAAACATATTCATTAATAATCCACTTGGGTGGATTTGCATACGATTATGCACTGTTTCCAATTAAGTAGAGAGGGTGACATGTTAAAGCCATGTGGTGTCTAAATATAAGCTGATGTGTGTTTGCCTCCTCATGGCATCCATCTTCCATGAGGATGCTCTCATTAAAGGTGTCTCTTATTAACACGGGCACCTTTTGAAATGAAGAGCCTGCACAGTGTGCCAAAGGATTATAGTAGTCTTGAAAACTGCACACTTCCTCTGGTTGTTTAGTTTGTATTTGATTTTGATGAAAATGTCAAAAAAAGAAAAAACATGTATAATCGGTGTAAAGTACTCCTGTGTTGTTATTCAGTCTTGCACATACTGAGGGCCCCAGCTTTCGAAGGTACCGACTAACTAATATGGTTCCATTCTAGTTCTTTAATATTCTGTTATGACTGTTTTTTTTAATTCCACTTGGGAAGGAAGCTTTTCATTTGTTGTAATTATGTGTACTTCTTATGAGCACTCTGATTTGTGAACAGACCAGCATGGTAGGGCTCTCACTTCAATAACATTGATATACTAAATCAATAATGCATGATTAAAACATTAGTTTTTTTAAGATTAAAAATATGCAATACAATTTTAAAAATGCAATATAGACTCTGGTTGGACCCCCAGGGTTGGGATCCATTTCTTAAAACCATATCCTGAAGTTGCAAAACTTTCATGAACTGGTTGCAAACAAGAAACTGGCGATAAGCCAGACAAGAACCTCAGTATTGGACAATTCTGTAAAAACTCGGATCACATCCAGTGCCAAGGATTTTAAATTGTCGCTTTCTACAATATCTGTGCATGGCAGCTATGGTGTAACTAAGGTAAAGTTAGAGTTAGGCTACTAAAACTCTTTGTAGAGGCTAGGGGAAGACCATGGTCATGGTTAAAAATGAAAGTCTAACAATTCTACGACTGTGTACTTTAAATCTTTGCTCAGATGAAACGATATGTAACTATGGCCTATTGTTGTCAATTATGGACTGCAAAGGATTTATTCATTTTAAAGCCTGTTGTTGCATGTTTTTTGTTTGTTTTTTTTTCATGTGAACACCAGAGGAGTAAAAGAACAGTGGTGTCAGACTGTATGAACTGTCTTTGTATCCTCCCTCTTTCTCTACTTCATTCATCACCCTCGTCTCCACATGTCTCTGAGGCAGAGGCTGAAGAGACAGGGCATCTCAGCCCTTATTGCCCTGTGTGTCAGCCTCTATTGTGGGGAGAAAAAAAAAACAAAAAAACAAAAAACTGACTGCCAGTGAACTGCTACAGAACTGCTGGCTCAACCCCGAAGGAGCGTCAGAAAACGGACGACCTCCCACCTCCAGCAGTGACTGGCTGTGTTTCTGCAGAGTAAACTTCAGTCGAATAGTCATACAAACAGAAATAAGCTGTGGTGAGGGGGTGTATATGTATGTGTGTGCGAGTTTTTTTTGTGTTTTTTTTTTTATATGACTGAGCTCATTTGCTTTTATCAGTGACCCGATTGATCTGCCCTCTGACCCCAGCCTAGCTGCTCAGCTCCATCGCACCACCGGGAGAACCACACTTGCATGACCTCCGACCCTTTATGTGCTTGTTAGGGTTGTTGAATGTAGAAGGTTGTGAACTCCATAGAATATAGAATTCTATTGCTATGGTGACTGCGGCCACAAACTGCCCTTTAGTCATTTCATTTCATTCCAGAGGCATGGGCTTTATTGATTCGTTCATTTTGCCACTGTTATAATTTTCTTTTTTTTTTTTTTTCATTTCTACACTGTCTCTTGCCTGTCTTTTGTGGACACAATTTAGAAGACAATGAATGCTTCACATTGTTATTTTATGTGTATATTTTGTGAATATGATTAAGTATTTCTGTAGGTTGCTATTTGTATTCCAACTGTATGACCCCTGCTTGATGATCAGCTGCACTGCATTAACCATTTGTACTGGTCTGAATGACAAACCACAACTTTTGTATTTTGGCAGTTTTTTTTTTTTTTGATCCTCCACATTTGCTCCTTGTACACATCACTCTCCATTAGTTTTTACTGTCATGAGGATGGCCTGTTTTTACTGCAACACAAACCAATATTTGCATATTCAGGTATTTTGTCCCCTGTTAATAAAAGAACTCCTACTCACTCCTGCTACTTTTCCCACAGGACTGTATATTAATGTTCAATAAAGCCAGATTCTGTATATACATTTCTCTCTCCCAGGTCTCTTTGTATAAAACACCACTGTGCAGTGAGACAAACTGTCTTTTAAAGTAACATTGTTGTAAGGCCTTTTTAGCAGGGTATTTATCTTATTATCATTGCCACTATTTTTGTTTTGTGACATGTGTGGATAAAAACACACTCTAAACAAAAACACAATTACACTTGTGGGTGATTATTTCAGTATGTCTTCATAAAGGACAACAAAACCAGTTTCATACTCGGATGCTAGATTACCCTAAATGTGACTCCTTTACTTCCAGTGATCCCAGTAATGATGTGATAAGAGATGCTATGTGTGCACAGTGACTCACATTTATGTGCTTCAATCTCATTATGTTCTACTCTGTGAATGGATTACGTTTTTACACTGCTATATACGAACAGTGACATACATGCAGGCAATGCATGCCCTAGGTCAACCCGAGCTTTTTGCCATAAAGGCATGCATTTAGCCCTAAAGGAAAGTAGGTCTCTAACCCCAGCAGTGTTAAATCTCCATTCATCCACACAGAGTGATGTAACCCCCCCATCACACTCTCTTCTCACTCTGCTTTCATTCCTCGACACTAAGAGCAGCCAGCAGGCAGAAACAACCAGACAAAAAAAGGAAGTTTTATCAACCAACTTCCTGTTCCTCTGGGATGCAAAAGCATGTTCTTCCAGACCTGTCTCAGTCTGGGTCACCATAGCCAATCACAAAAGGGTAGAGTGCCACCTATTGGTGCACAACCCGAATCCTCTCTCCTCTCCATCTCCACCTATCCACTCTCCCTCCTCCCACAGACACGCTGGCGCTCAACTCCTACACACTGACTCACCATATGCTTTTACACACGCACAGAGAAAATCACAGTTTGAGCACACTGTGTCCACACACGCACACAGACTGACATGTGGAAATATCTTGGTGTGTGTGTGTATATGTGAGGATGCACATGCATATGTTGCTCATGCATGAATTAATATCTATAAAAGGGATAAGAAACTTTTTTTTAAATTAGCAATTTGTTCATCAATAATCAAATGAAAAGGTAATATTTCATGAAATTCAATTCAAGCTAACAGAAATTTTTACAGACCAACACATTCTATTATACCTGATCTATGAAAGGCAAAAAAATATCAATGTAAGGTAACACAAGTGTCACTGAGTCGAGCTGGAATAATAAAGATGGAAGCGTGACAAGTGTTTCTGGCATGCAGAAGTTGTGTATATTATTTGCTGTTACAAATAAGATTTAGACTCACAAACATCTAAGGTTACGCACCTTTTTAGAGATGGTTTTATCTACAGTGAATCATTATGTAACGTGAGTTCTGTGAGTGTGTCCCTCTTGAGTTCAACCAGTGAAGATGCTTGGCCTCCACAGTCATGGTGATGTGAACTCTTGAAGGAATAGCTGTTTGAGCAAGGATTATAAGTGTAGGCAGAGACAAAGGGAGGCAGCTTATTCTGCTGACCTTCGACCCCTCAGGAAAAAATGTTTATACACATGTACACACACACACACTCTCTCACACACACACACACACACACACACACAAACACACGTAAACATATGTTCCCACTACACAGGCACACTATCAGTGGAGTGAGTGAGGGCGGCCGAGCCAAGGTGTAGCTGTGTCTCAGTGCTCGTCCACTGTTAACGATTTCCACAGCGCTGTCAGCAGGCACCATATTAACCACATCCGATTCAGTCAAATGCCAGACTGTCACATGCAGTCTGATTCATCATCTTTCCACACTGTCAACCCAGGATAGAAGGAGATAGAGAGACGGGAGAAGGGAGAGAGAGAGGGGGCAGCGAGGAAACAGAAAGGGGAAGGTGAGAGGAAATATGCAAAGATAGGAGAGCTGAGGGGAAAGTCAGGAATCAACTAAGGAGTGGATAGTGAAGAAAATCAGAAGGAGTGGGATATCATAAATAGAAAGAGGGAGGGGGATGGGGGATTTGGATAAAAGCTGAATAAATAAAGGAGCACACAAGCAGAACATCCCGCTCGCTCGTGCCTGACGTGGCAAGCTGGTGTTGGAGAGGAAACATAACAGCACAAACCAGCCAATAACCCGGAAACGCTGAGTGTCACACAGATGGGAAACATACTCCAGCTTCTTTCTGTCTCTCTCTCTGTGTGACAGAGCCCCAGAAACACGAGCAGTGGTGTTTTGTGTGCCGGCTGAATCTCATTTCATTTCATTCCGTCTCCTTTTCCTCTGAAGGATGTAATGTGGTGTCATGCACGCAAATCTCTGATTCCATTTGCTGCTCAGAGGCAGTGTGGTATATGAAACAGTGCTTACAAGGTTTCACTTGATGCGGAGTATCTTGAATGGCACTACCAGCAGGCATATCACATTTCAGCTTTTGAATATGTAGGGAAAAAATGGGCCTGAAGTGTTTTGAAGAGCATTGATCCAGCAAGGCTTTTGTGGTCATTATACAGTCAATTTCTTATCGACCCAAGGAGAAATCCTCAGTGTTTAGTGATAATATGCAATGTGTCACTGTGTGAAATGTAAATGAGATCTGAAGAAGCTCATCACAGCTGGAGTGACTTTCTAACTGTCACTTGTTGCTAAATAACTTTGAACAAAGAGAGATTGCTCTTTAGACTGATGACAAGATAATTGATGCGTCTTTTTCTTTTTTTTTCCTTTTTCTATTTACGTCACAAACATGGAAATTTATTTATCACAGGATACACTGCAAATACACCAGCAGGGAGACTGAACTTCATACACGAATATTCTTGTCCTATAAATTCCTACAAGTCAGGAGGAGTACTCCAAGTCTGATTCACCAAATTCTCCAAACCATGCAAATATGTTGTAAATCGCTTGTTTCAGACTGATGAATACCAGCTGTGCATGGGAAGGTGTGTGTTCCTGAAATATGATCTAAAGATAATCAATGGCCCTAAAATTTAGCAGAGTCACAAGTCATATTAGGCATCCTGAAACAATTAGAAAATGTTAATTTGTCAGTGATGAGTAACCAGGGCACTGTGACAGACATAAAGTGGGAATGGTTAGGCTTTCAAGGGTAAAAAAAAATTCTTTCTAAAGCAAAGTAATCCATGACTAATATGCTGCAGTCCAAGGGTCAATAAACACTGAGATATTAGAGAAGAGACTATTATAGCCATAGGTGATATTATACTGTCTGTTGCAATGGATGACAGTGGACAGTGACCTGTATAAAGACCCTGAGGCAGCTGTCAGAGGGATTTTTCAAACAGCTACTGAAATGTATAAACTGTTGTGGTGAAATAAGTTAATAAAAATACTAAAATCTAAAAAACCTCTCAATAAATTGCCGTGATGATGGTGACATGGTGAACAAGCTATTAATTTAACATTAAGTCTGTTATATATGCATTTTAATAGAATTCATGTCATTATCTTATTGAGTGTGTTTATACCCAAGTGAAGAAAGGCAGAACAATCTAAGTAGAAATTCATGAATGTTTATTTTATTTATTTTTTAATTTTAATTTTAATTTTTTTTTATTTTAATTTTAATTTTAATTTTTTAGTAGTAGTAGTATTGCATTGTTTCTAAATGTGATTAAACTATAAGTGAAATGACAAGATGGAAATGTAACCAAACTTCATATTTTAAGAGGTGTAGTCTACGGTTACTAAAATTTTGAGAAAAACTCATTACTGCAGCTGTCATGAAAACTGAAGTACTGGCCTAAAATGCAGTTATTGTGGTAATTTAATAAACGTTCATTAATGTCCACTGACCTGTGTGACAGAATTATGTTAGAACTGTCAATCCCAGTGCAGTGCAAACTTTTTAAACACATAATAAAATGTGTGGGTGAGTCTAACAATTATTACTAAATGTCTGTAGATGGGGCTTTAAAAAAATCAAACTTAAGTTATGTCAATAAGTCACGCTTTCACTGAAATCTGCTTCATTTGTAAATAACTCATATACTCTTTTCCCATATTAAAGCAGTAAGAGGACTTGAGAACTGATCCAACCCCTAGTACTGCTCCCAGTACTAGGGGTTGGATCAGACACAACAGTAAAACATCAGCTCATACAGAATTTCATCAAAAAAACAATGAGAAATCATTTAGTTCTTTAGCTTTGACACAATCTTTGGGTTCAGTAACAAGGGAGACAACAGGAAAAAAAAAACGAACTGAGAAATAGACTTTTCATTAATTTCAAATAAAACTTTGTCTTTGGGATATCGCCTCATTATGAAGTAACTAATAACCCTAACCTCCTCTGATTCTAAGCCATTAGTGGAGAAATTAGTGGAGAAAACGCAACCCTGATCTGATTAGCCCCAGTAACCCTTCTATGTAATTGACCTTAGTCTGCTACATCATGGTAGGGTGTATGTACAGACCCAGTCTCATTTCATGAAAATATATTTCCTGGTTAATTTGATGAGGAACATCCTGTTCTGATTAGACCTGCACATGGGGGATGGTTAAAAATAACCACAGAATCAGTGACAAACGACCTCCTTCAATACACTCCAGCACTCCACACGTTCTCTCTATGGACACACATGGATACTGGGCAGATGAGGAGCTTTGATTAGTATTTCAATATAGAATCAAAAACATTCTTCGAATAGATTACAGTGATAAAATTTATCCATTGTTCTCTACAAGCACCATGGCAAATATCCCCAGCACTGCATATTACAAATCTATTTTTTGTCTCGTAAATTTAAAATATACAAAATGAAATAGAAATAGTATTATTTCAATCATGAGAAATGAACTGAAAACAGTTAAGAAAAAATAAACAGAGGAGCCCATTGGAGAATATGGCATGATTTGCCTTTAAAAACTAATAAGTTATACAAGATCTGAAGTTATAAGAAACACCTGTACTATGATTTCTGAGCAGATTTATGGACGTCAATCCTCAATGGACATCAGAGATTCTAGACTATGCTCCACTGATTCTAGCAGTGGTGTGTAATGTGTGTGTTTGTGTGTTGATTTCACTGAGTTATGACTCTGGGGGAAAAAGTGGAATGATGTTCCTGGCAAACAGTGTCAGTCTGGTGGTGAGAAAAAAAAAAGACAGTATGTACAATGCAATAAAACAAGACTTGAAATATAGTTTCCTGAATTCGTTTGGTGCAATCACCACACATTCGTGGCTAAATTGTATTCTGTGCAATATCCATACGAAATGGAAAGCAACATGCACCACCACCTGGGCCCCACTTAAAACGAACCATTGTTCTAATCACTTCTAACAGTTCAAATACCCCATTACCATGTAGGCATGGAGATATGGTGCGCTCTTTGGCAGCATCAAACTGGTCTCTCTATAGCAACGCCTCCAAGCATATCATTAAAATCTCTCTTGAAACCATAGCAACCAGTTTCTTCTTATTGCGAGAGGTCACTTGGAGCTTGTAGAGAAGGGCACCAATGGCTGGGCCTCCCACGCTGGCAGGTGAAAGGTCACATCTCAACTTCTGCAAGCCTTTACTCTCCTCCAACAAATTACTCATGGGTACACATCTGTTTCTTTATCTGTGTTACTCACATTGTAGCCATATTTCCCTACCCTCGACAGCTCTCATCATCATTCAGACTTGTTATTTTCTCTCGCAGTGTTTCTCACCACCTTCACAAACACCTTTTGCACAAGACCGTTGTTGAGTAGATGAGGAAAGTCTTAATTTATCTGCTCCCCGCAGTTTCATGTTTCAGACATTCCACTCTGAGAGCACAAATTACAAATATCAGATTAGCAAATCCCTATGTCAATTAATTATGAATAGCTTGCGTATGCCAGAGTAACAAAATAGCATTTGGTTACAGAGTGTAGCACATTTATTTGAGTTGAAGGCTATGGCTTCATAATGAAGTTGCTGCGGTTTGTATGACGAGTTTTTATGTGGAGAGATTAATAGATGCAGTTCTGTGGCCTGGGCGAACAGCCAACTGCATTTTTTTTTTTTTTTTAATCAAAACCATCTTATTTAAACACAGCATTACAGACGAACAAATATTGGCTCCCTCTGTGTTTGTTTTAGACTACATATTTGAGAAAATAACAAAAGTGTGAAGCACCTCATCTCCTTTTCAGCCCATAATCCACTCAAAATGCCTGGAAATGACATTTTAAATGAAGTGTAGGTACATGCAGGAATTAAAAAAGCTGATGCAAGCTCACGTAATGTGTTTAATTGTCATGGCTGCAATAGAATGAGAAGAGATTTGCTGTAAAATTTACTGAATTGAAAATAAAACACTTTACTGTTGTGTGACAAGTGTCAAGCTGGAGCAGGTGGCAGAAGACCCTTCAGAGGGTAATCACAGTCGATTGGGATGTTGGATGTGGGAGACCCAGTATGTGTGCTTGCGTGTGTGATTGTATAAATCACATTATGGCAACAAAAGTCTGTAAACACACTGACATTACATGGACTCGCCCGGCCTGAGCTATGAAAGAAAGGCATCACTGGTATTTCTGCTTTTCTAGTACTACCTGCAAAATTCACCGTGCTGAGGGGCAAAGTTGAACCCTACTCACAAAAAATGATCGCAATTTTAAATGAAGTTTGTAGAAAATAATAATTTATTTTTTTTGGCAACTGTGATCCTAACACTGCATGTGTATTACTCCTCACAGGCACCACAGGATGCAATTCATCGTCAATTGAACCTTGAAATAACATCCTGGTGCCCCCCCACCGTGACTCAAGACTCAAAATGTGGCCAGCGGCATGACCCTAGTGAAGTTGAGAAAGGCTCAACTTTACACAAATCTTCTCTGATGCACACTAGCAACAACCCAGTTGCAACCAATAAGGAACCACGGTTGTTTCATGTTCTAACTTAACTATGTAAAACAACTTCATATAAAATGGAGGAAAAGCTGATTCTCAGGGTCAAAGGCTTCCCGCTTCAAGGCAGAGCCTGCCACTTCGAATATGTATGCAAGCACATCGCCAGGTCATATTGATGATGTGTCAAAACTGCCACCCAAAACTGTGCTGATGGCTGACTTGGTCTTTTATGAGGAAAATCACAGAGGCACTGAGGATGAGACCATTTAAGCTTGATTACTTTTATTGATCTTCAAGGACTGTAGCACTACCAGTATTGCTAATATCAGTTGTTAAATGTTTGTGTTTTCATTGTTTTATTCATGTCAGTGTTACTCTTATAGTTTCATCAGGAACAGTTGGTGTCATCATTTTAAAACAAATCATTGTCTCACTGACACACACTGTATATAATGTCCTAACCGAGACATACAGTATATATTGGTGGACACATTAACAAGGATACCTTACAATAAGATGCAATCCATTGCACCACTACTACAAACTGTGGCCTAAAAATTGATCAGAGAGTTGATCCAACAAGCCTTTGAGACTAAAAACGGAATAATTAAATATTGATCATAATAATTAATCGCTGCAGTGTTTGTATTGCAGAGCTGCCTAGAATTGTGATCAGGCTCAGGTGACCAGTGATGTATCAACTCTGTTCCTGTCCACTAACTGGTACACCTAAATCCCACATTCAGTCAGAGTGTGAAGTGCATTGTTACTCCTGACGCTGCAGTTTAAGCAAAAGACATTCATTGTAAGGATTACAGCAGGGGAGAGAGAGTGACATAGAGAGAGAGAGAGAGTGACAGAGAGAGAGAGAGAGAGAGAGAGAGAGAGAGAGCGAGAGCGAGCACATACTGGGTGATAGGAAAAGCCGATCTGTACTTACAGAGAAACCACTTTTATTAAGCAGCTTGGTGTGACCTCAACATCTAGATTATGCTGGAGATAGACAGTACGGTGGATGCACTTGGCCATTAATCCATATAACATGAGATAAGAAACTAGTTGATATGCCATGTGTAATAGATCAGAGTGTAAATGGCTTGCATATATTTTTTATATATATTTTTTTCATTACAAAAAAAGAGAGAAAAACATGTTGATATACACTTGTCCTCTAACCTGTCCAGCACTTAAAGTATATAAACAGCTATACAAGCAATTTATAGCACCCAACAGTATATTAGGCACCATGATTTTTGCATTAAAGCATATCTATATATCAGCTGGGCTTCCTGGCTCCTTGTGCTTAAGAGGAAATAAGACTTTTATTGGCAGGAAAACCTGCCTTCTTAGCAGTTAGAACTCCATTGAAATAATTAAAATCAATGTATTTAGCCTTTCATTTTTTGGGGGGCATTTTGGTATAGACACTTTTTCATTGCAAGTAGCTCATCCCTTTCTTTACCCATAGCTACAAAGTCAAGAGTACTATTAAGTAGGCATTAAAAATAAGAAAAAATTAATGGTTTTGAATCAATTAATGGAAATCCACAAAGAACAATATCTACTCTGTCAACAAGCCTTAAACTCCACTGTAAAATTGACCTACAGTCTTCTGTTGTTTCTTTTCCTTTTTTCCTTCCAGGTTTGCATATCTTAAACGGAAGATTGATGTTGGGCTACACACTGTGGACAGAACCTATGCTAATGAGGAACACGGGAGACCTCCCCTGGGTGTAGAAAGCAAATTGAATGAGAAGAGGCAACAGTAACTCCAAGCACAGCGGGTGCTGCCTTATTCTCTCGGAAATAGGTGTGTACATATGTGAGTGGGCAAAAGGGTATAATTGTGTGGGGTGGCTACTAATGTGTGTTTAAGTGGCTATCCATGTGAGTACACATGTGTGTATATATGCTTATCTTATTAAAGAAAGGATTTGGTGTGCTGCGGTCGTGGGGCAGTAGAAATATTAGACACAAATAAGGTCAAATCCACATTGCCATGGTAACCCAGCAGAAGAGACCAGCTGGTCCATCTGTTCCTCGGCTAACTTTGAGTCGGTTCTCCCACACCTCTTACCAGCTGCTGTTGTTATAGACATACAGAATATGTGTGTTCACTCAAGCAGCAGCATCCTCTGCTATTTGGTGCGACTGGATTCCAATTCTGAAGAATGTGTTCACAAGATACAAAAACAGCTAAAGAAGACATCAGCACCCAGTATTCACTGCATTAACTATTATTAAATATAGAACTAACTGTGTCTTTCTGGTTAAAGGAAAGGAAAGACTGGTTGGAATGAAAGGAATGGTTAAATGGCTTTAACCATTTTCCAGAGGTTATCAACATATATCCATATTTAAAACACGATCTTTGGCTTAGCTATCTGAAGGAAGCTTCTCCCTCTGAGTCTTCAGCTGTTGTACCAAATCACGCCTGGTGATGCAACTCAGAATCATGTAGCCTAATTGGTTTAATTATGATGAACACTAACGCAACTAATCTCATATCAGGGAAAATATCTGATATAACTCCAATTTAATTTAATTACTTGGAATCCAGTGATGAGGTGAAAATCTTACAGTTCTCAAGTCCTCTAGTTGGTGCCTGTGCCACATTGACTTAATCAGTGGCAGTGTAATACAGTGAGTCAGCAGTTCCTGTTTCAAAGACAAAAAGTGGCTGGTAAATCCAATGAGCTTTACAATTTGCCACTGACTCACCCATTCTCACACCAATGGCAGAGACTATGCAAGGTGCTGGACTGACCATCAGGAGCAATTTAAGATGCAGAGTCTTGCTAAAGAACAATTCAACATATGGGTAGGAGGAGCTGGGGATCAAACTCACAACCCTGGCTTTAGTGGACAACCTTCCTACCTCCTGAGCCACAGCTGCTCCTGCTCTGCAAATAACTAATGACTGAAGCTGTCAAATAAATGTAGAGATGTAATCAATACAGCATTTCCCTCCAAACTGTAGTGGTGTAGAAAATGCTCAAGCAATCCAAACCCTCACCCTCAAGTACCATAAATTTGTACATAAGTAGGCTACAGTACTTGAGTAAATGTACTTAGTTACATATATAAATGATGAGATCTTCTGAAGCCAAGCCCAAGCCAAGCCAATAAATAACAGCATTTATTCTGTAAAAAATGCATTTCTAGACATAAAAAGTAGAAGAAGTCTTTACAGCACAGACGGTCACAGTAAGTGCACCCTGAGTCGATAACCAATCACATAACACGGGCAGTTTCAGCGACATACACTTTATTCAACCACAACTGCTCCATTGTTTACTATTGCAAGTGGCAGGTGGAGTACAGTAACGACCCTCTGTTGTGGAGTTAAACAGTATCATAACACAGTGCAGGCTTCCTGAACCTGAGTGTGGGATGTGCCTCTTGTGCATAAAGTGACATCTTAAAAGGGCGGTGAAATAAAGGCCTTTTAATTTGTCCTTTTAATCAACAGCCTGGCCTTTTCTGCCCCACAGTGCCTTCACTCCTGCAGCGCAAAGAGACCAGGGCCACAGTTGCATAACGTGTCCGGCTGGAGTGTTCTCAGTCTTTATGTCAAATGGATATTTTTCTGAGTAATTTCTCACCATGGCAGCCATGCCTGATTATCATGTGAGTGTGGGGGGTCCGGAGCTGTGAAGCTAATGAACTGCTTACATAAAGTCTTCTGCCAAGGTTGTCTCTCTCCGTCAGGATGTCTGGGAAAAAAAAGTACACTGCTCACTGGAGCGGGGCATTCATATCATGGATGGGCTTTGGAAGAGAGAGAAAATGAGAAAGAGAGACAGAGAGTGAGAGAGAGAGAGAGAGAAAGAGAGAGAGGGTAGGGAGCAAGGGAAAAAGTTGAGAAAATAACAGATGGCTAGCTATAGCTGGCTGACTGGGTGGGTGGATAGATGAGGGGATGAGAACGGGATAGATGAGTGGATGGATGGATTTATACATTCTTGGATATATGGTTGGATGGTTTTGGCTCAGAGATCTGGGAGATGTGAAACCCAAAATGTCATGCACAGTTTGAGGGGAAATATATATTTTTTTTCATCACCACAATCATTCCACTGTCCCTTACATATACAAAACAACGAGAGAATGAGATGAAGATGGCAGTTGATCTGAAATATCTGAGTAAACCTTTCTAAACACAAACGCATGAGCACAGATCTTACTCAAAACCAAACCTCTACATGAATGATGAGCCCTGACCAGACAGTTGTGTCACAGGGTCAAGGCATTGGCTGCTTTGGTTGAATGGTTTTCTCGTCTGCCTGGACACTTTCAGCGCCTCTCGATGGCCTTACCCTGATAAAGTGAACAAAAATCACAACCGCAAAAAAAAAAAAAAAAAACTCAGATATAATCATTTGTGATGTATCTGGAATGTAACAGATAGTAGGGCACTGATCCATGTAATCTCAAGGCCACTGCAGATCAGGTACAGAAGAGGCACAAGACAGCGATGTATGGTCACTGGTGTATTATGATCACTGTTATGGCCCTAAAATGATTTTTCTGGTGATATTCTATTTTTTCTGTTGTGGTCACATCAGTTAGCCACAGTGCTGCACTGGCTGACACGTCCCTTCATTTCCATGAACATTAATATAATAATATGAAAACAGCACCCTACACTGTTTATTCCTGTTTGAGCAACATTCACTAAAATCGACAATTCCCAGCTGGTTTAGGAACTTACTGGAACTTACTTGTGTTTTGTCTAAAGTAGTATATATTTACTATTTGTGACCCTGTGTTTAAAGATCACACAGTGGAAAAAAATCATGCACAAAACAATGATGCATGTTTAATCAGGAGGATGAATCAGTGAATTTGCCCTCAGTATAGCAAGAAAAAATGCCCCAGAAACAACAAGTCCTCCAACCTGAACAACCATATATACCCCCTGACACGACCCATAGATACGTCTCTTTAAATAGCCAGTGTACAGACATGTCATGGTTACAATAATAAATATGCGATTAAGGTTATGGATTGGTCATGGTTAAAAAAACAAAAATCGGTTTCAATCAGTGAAATGAACTGTGCTGTGCTGTTTCAAAGCCTGGTGTTCTGTGAACCCATCCATCCATCCACCCCAACCTCGTCCTCCTTCTGATGTGAACTTTATCGCTCTTTATACTACTTTGCCTGACTTCCTCTTTTGCTCCCATCATAATTATTACAGCCACTAATGATCATCCAACAATTAAACGTAACAATGGGCCGTAATAAGCTGCAGCTACAGTCTTCCCAGAACTCCCCATCATCGACTAATTATAAACAGCAGATACACTTCAATGGATGATACCGTCTGTCTTGAAATCTGCGCATTTGGTTCTGTGGGCAGAGACAAATAAACTTTTTTTAAAGTTTAAAGAATTTAATTTAAATAAATATATGTTAAGTCATAATCCAATGCCAAATGCAGTAACACAATAGTGATTCAGTCTATGGCTCACTGATGAAAGTATTTATGTATTTTCAGTATTAGTGTCTGTGGCGACATTCCCAGAGCAAATGCTGCATTAAGTTGCTGCTAGTGCAAACCAAACATTTTCTACTGCTGCAGCTTCACATTAAAAGCATTTCACTGGTGAAACACAACTTGACTTTTATTATGAAGTAGTTGCAGGAAATGCAATGAATTTGTTAGTGAACTCAGAACTTATTGCCAGTGTTCATAATTTGACTATACAAAGAAAGACAGCAGTCAAAATTGAAAACAAGGAGGAGCAGCCTTGGTGAGCGGTTAGATGAAGTGCTACAGGCTGAACAATTTCTCAGTCAGGTAACCAACTCCTTTCCCTGTGCCCTGCTGCTCGCAGACTGCCAAATCAGATCATGGTTGCTCACCAAGTTGGAAGTACCGCTGCCTGGAGCTGGACCCCAGAGCTGTGTAATGGTGCACCACTGGTAAAGGTTAAGATTGTGAGGGGCTGCTGTCTGTGCACCTCTACCAACAATAATGTAACACAGGAGTATCTATGATTTCCTTTACACAACATGCTCCAATATATTTTGTAAATACGTTCTATAAATACTACTGGGGAAACCAAAGGTAGGCTTATCTGTTATCTAAAAAGTAGTTTGTCTAAACCAATGACACAAAAAACAAAACAAAAGCAAAGTAATTATTGTACCACCCACCAGACATTAGAAAAACACTATGTTAATATTCACTGTCACCTATAGAAACAAAATGAAAAATGAAAATGTGCGTCTAACTAGCAGTAACGCTAAGGACCTTGTAGATTTCACATAATTTAAGTTTATAAACACAAAATATCACTGTGGTGTATGTCAATGAGTTAAGCTCAGTCAATAACATCCCTGATTCCTGAGCATTTGCTGCAGGCTATGGAGTCAATCTTATGTAAAAGCTGTGTGTTTCCCACTGGTGGGTGGTTTTGCATGACCAAGCTGAAAGCAAACCTAAATAATCCCTGTTGAGTTTACAGTATGAGTAAGATTGATTTTTTTTTTTCCCCTCCTTACATTAATTAAACAGCTTTAATTCCTGGCAATATATCGCCTGTGTCATAATCTTTTCCTACAGTTTAACAGGCTATGGTATAATATGGCTTGATATACTGGCATTTTTGTGATAAGGTTTTTACAACAATTGAAACCAGTTTCCCAAAACAGGCTTTTTCATGTGTTCATTTATGAATCATCCCCGTCACTAAAAAAGATTGCATAAAGATTTTATGTAATGATGAGCACATAAAGCAATGCTCCCATTTATACATTTAGCAATAGTCTTAATTTAATTGTAGACTTAGAATTTTCTGTCCTACTAATATTATATGGAAACAAACTCTGTAAATAATCTAACTATCCCAAATGAGACTCTGGAGCGCACACTAGGGGGCATGTCGGATTGAAGAAAAGGAACAGCAGGGGGAGGGAAGAGAAGGGGAATGAGGGAGATGTACATGTACATTACAGAAAGAAAGAGGGAAGCTGCCAGTGGCTTGAAAAGGGTAGGGAAGAGGGACAATGGGGGGTAGATGGGAGATGATGAAGAATGATAATTGAAAGACAGACAGATGGACAAATGTTTAGGTGGAAGTATTAGCAGGGAACAAAGACAGGAGGGAAAAAAGAGGACAGCGGAGGGGAGAAAAACACAGTCAAGGACAAGACGCAAGTAACGGATGCTGGAGAGTGGGAGGAGAGGGCAAAATCTATCCTGCAAAATGATCAAGGCAGGGGCAGGGGTAAGGCTGTGGGGAGTGGGCTGAAGGAGGAACTGAAGAGGACGAGGAGGAGGGGAGGCGTTATGGGAAAATGGTTGTAAGAGTGGTAATAGACCAAAACCAAAGTGGAGAAAGGAAACAAAAGAAAAGAAAAAAAAGAAGGAAGGAAATGAAAAATGGCGTAAGAAAAAAAAGACATGATTGGTGAAGAAGAGGAAACAAATAATGGAGTGAGAGTAATTCAGTAAGGCACAGTGCTGAGCAAAGAGTGAATTGGAAAAAGATAGATTAGCACAGAGGATGAGGGAGGAAGCAGAGAGATGAGAGACATATACCAGTACAGGTAAGGTGTGGATGTAATGGACGCTGTCGAAGGAAGATAAGGGATTGGCTGGATGGACAGATGGATGTCCACTGGTGAATAAATGGATGGATGGATGGATGGATGGATGCATGGATAATGGGTGGCTGGGTGGCTGGCCGGATGGATTGATGTTGTAAATGCAAAAGGGGGGGTTGCCAGTGAAGGGAAATGAGAAGGGAGGCATGTGAACACGGTCAGTGCTGAACAGATAAGTGAGAGTGGAGGAGGAAGTAAGCATTGAATGATAATGGAAGCGGATTACGGAAAAGATGCATGACAAAATATAAGTATAGAGATGTATTGTATTGATTGGTAAACAAAAATAACAATGATGCAGTGCCTCATGAAGTCCTACCCCTCTGCTCCCCGTCTTGCCGGCACGGATGGCCTGCTCGTCACAGATTGCTTCCCACAGCATTGCACATCAGGACTTGTGCAGCTGTATTCTACATTAACCAATTTAAAGGCTGGTCCAATATGCTGACGGAGCTCAAGTAAATACCTGCTCCAAGGAGAACCTTCAGGCCAGTGTTGAGTTGACATATTTCACATCAGCACATATTCTAGGCCTGACACTCACCCAAACAAAAGAAAACATTCCTCTGCCCATAGGCCTCAGAAGCACAGCTGTCATCGCACAAAACCTCAGCCAACAATAGATCCCCTGAAAAAGATTACTTCCAGGCAATTTTACATAGACAGACCACCTGGAAACATAAAGGTCACAGGTTTTATGTATTCAGCATAAAGTGGAGTTCTAGCTATGTTACATACACACACATACTTGTACTTCCATCTTTGTGAGGACAGTCATTGACATAATGCATTCCCTAGCCCCTTACCCTAACCTTAACCATCACAACTGAGTGCCTAACCCTAACCCTGACCCTAACCTTAACCTAAACCTAATTCTAACCATAACTCTAAAACCAAGTCTTAACCCTCAAAATGTGATTTTAAGGTGTCTCAAAAAGTGAGGACCGGCCAAAATGTCCTCACTTTCCTAAAATGTCCTCACTCTGTTAGTAAAATACTTTTTTTGGTCCTTACTATGTGGCAAGTACAAGTACACACACACACACCGATCATCCATAACATATATGTGTGTGTGTGTGTGTGTGTGTGTGTGTGTAGGGAGCCAGCAGGAAGTCAATCAGTCAGTCAATGGCTAGAGGAGTCTAATGCACATGCTTTATGGTTACGCAGAGCAATTTTCATTGGAATGTATGGGGTGGAATATTTGAACAGTATCCAGTTCTTTTAATACATCTATGGTTGCTTACCAAAGCAGCAGTTCTCTTAGCTCATGCTGCACGGTTTTGGTAATGCCACGATAACCCTGCAGAAACACCAACCAGACTCTCTAGTACCACAAATCTCTCCTCTTTAGAATCACATGCATTAGTTTCGTATAATTCTTTCGATGTTTACATGTTATGGTTTTGTATAGGTTTGATAAGTGTAGCTGCATGGTGTGTGTCACACATTGTGGGAATATACGGCTGTAATTCGGTTCCTGTGTGTCGTAGCAGCAGTCACAATACAAGAATCTGGTCCAAACTTTTTGACATTGGCAGCAAAGATTTCACATCCTTTTCCAAGATGTTACTGGAGTTATTTCACCTGTGTAGTTTGATTCAAGTCCTGTAATTAACTGTGAGTGGGTCACCCATTTCATTTGTTAATTGGATTTTGGGACAATATCTCACATCAACAGCACAGTCAGGACTAAGTGTTTTAAAGCAAGTGCACTGACTTTTTTGAGTATGCTTAATGGTGTGGACACACTACATACTCAGCTTGAATAACTGTATGATATGGAATTGGGACACAGGTCATGTCACAGAAACTTTAATTATTTGGCTCTGCTTCTTCAGAATTAACCTCCAGAGCAATTTCTGTTTGGTATAGCTAAAACTCCAATCTGCCGTCTCAGCAGCCAATGTCTTTACCCTGTCATTAAGCAGGACACTGAAGCTTTCCCTGCCCATTTTAAATAGCTCTGTGTGAGCATCAGCTGCATGCAAACATGTAAATAAATATGGGTGACCACCTCTCCAGTGATGTCCTTTCAGGAATAGATGCAAGGGTCAATCATTACCTTGTTCCAGCAATGTCAGAGGGGTGAGAGGTAGAAAGGCCCATGACTGGGTTTTAGTCTGGTAGAGGATCCTATGATTTTTAAACTTACTTTTGCTTGAAAGAGAAGTAAAAAGTGAAATAAATTCAGAAACTAAACAGTCCAATTTCTAATCACCATAACCATACCCATAGAGTATCATTCCAACAACACTGCCTCAGACAAGCATTGGCCGTCAACTCAGAAGCTAAAGTAACCCATTACAGTGGAATTTACCGCCCGCATTGACACAAGTGCCATCATCATAAAGAGGACAGGTCATCTTAGTGAATGGCTCCGGGTGTCCAACACAAATCTATTCCCTCTTCAGAGATTGATGTCTTGGCCCCAGAGGTCAGAAAAAAGCATTAATATGACAATTCCAAAGCGGAGCTTGAGAAATGCCACAGGTGCAGGAAACACTCAGGACACACGGGAGAAAACTGAAGAGGATTACATTGTTGGCTTCAGGGTCCATGTGATATATGGTGAGTCAATCACCCTCTGAAAAAGGGAATACACAGGTGCAAAAGCTCCACAAATGCACATTGTTCTGACGGCCAAAGCAGAAACAATTTGTATTTCAAACATGAATGTCAGAGTACCACCTCCACACCAACTGTAGTCAAACCTTTAAAACAAGTCAACCCTTTTTTCAAACCAATTCATAGCATGCCGGTTTTAATATTTAATTAATTGTGGAAAAGCTACAAATCCCCATATTGCTGTCCCCAACTACTTTGCTTTAAATTGCTTTAATACTGTATTTATGGCAGAAAAATATAATTAGTCAGTTTCAATTAGATGAAAAAATACAAAACACACACGGAAAGTGTGATTTATTTCCTAAAATCATTCTACTGAGGCTCAAGGAACTCACAGGATCAGAATATGGAGGGACCCTCAATCTCATTTATTCTCCTCCCCCATTCATTTTTCATTCTCACACAAGCAACCAGGTGCAAGCTCTTGCAGTTCCAAACACATGTAAAGTCTTAGGAAGTGTCATGAAAACAGTTTGAAACTGCAAGAAACAAGAATGTATGCCAGAAACAAAAAAAAAAAAAAAAAAAAAAGAAACATCCTAACAAGCAACGCTATGGCAAGGACAGTCTGAAACCACCCTGGGACAAAGATCTGTGCTTCAGAATCTAGGGTCATTTAAAATATAGCTGCCCAGCAGAAATGCCATACTTGATTGGTTAGTTTTGTACTGTGCATGCATGAAAACTGGACTTGGAAGGTAAATAACAGTCAAACAGCCACAGAAAACTAAACTGTAACTTTCATCAGCTTTATACTGTTCATTGGTTCATTAGAGATACTGCCATAGTGTCTTTAGAAACTGTCAAATGTGAACAGTTCATATTAATAAATGAATACATATACAGCATGTACACAATGTGATTGCTTGGCCCAAGTGTCTGCCTGTTTTATCTTGACTTCATGCTTGTGGGCGACAAGAGCCTTAAAATAATACCCTACAGAAATAATGTGGTGAGTTATTCAGAATCTTGATGAAGAGTGGCTTTATGTGATTTACATAGCAAATAGATTTTTCAGCAATTTCACTGAGAGCATCCTGTCAGACATGTTAAATATTTCCCCTTAGTTTGAAGAGCTGGAGCTGAGCACTGAGAGCCTGTAGAGTAACCCTCCTTCATTTTCATCATCAAAGAGTGACAAGCTTTCTGAATACATCAAGGCCATGAGACCAACTCTCAAACTGTCATAACCTGTAAGGTCTTTTCAGCCGGAGCGCTTTATCCAAAATAAGATCGATGCTTAAGAGAATGTGAGCCTACATTCTACTGTATGAGCCACTAATACATCCACTGCAGCTATCTCAACCACCATCACACCTTATTACCTCTCTAAGCTCCAGTGGTCACCTCTCCCTCACCAGTGTGGTCTTGTGCCTTTCATCAATCATGGTCAACTAGCTATAGAGGCTGAATGGAGGCTTGGTGAGGGTTGAAAAGCGTCTGGGGCCAAGCTAATGTTGCCTAAACATACAGCTGCGAGCACTGTCTGACATGCAATCTGAATTTTATCTGAATGTTTGACAGCTTCTTTACAATATCAAAACTCGAACGAGCTGGTTACACACATTTGTCTTTCCCTCTCACTTTCCAGTTTTTTTTTTTTTTGTTTTTTTGTTTTTTTCTCATGCATTCTTGCACACAAACACAGACCAACACACCCACAACGTTGCACAGTCAGTGCCGTCAATTTAGGTCCACATCACACCCACATCAATCTTCATTACACTGCACTTGACCTTGGATGTGACCGCTGAAGCATGGATGATATCACCTAGCACAAAGCTAGAGGCCCACTGTGCACTTACGTGGGTATGTTTGTGTGTGTCACCGGGGATGTATTTGTGTTCGCTGGTGTTATTGTAGTCGTGTGTGAATAATGATCGTGTCCATATACTTTTGTGTTCATACACAGTTTGTGTCTTTTCTGCGCAGCACTGCAAATTTTATGTCACAGAAGAACTTATTTACTTGCATCTTTTTCACAGAACAAAGGAGAAAACAATCTTGTTTACAAGACTATTAAGGCGGCAGTACGTGTGTGCAATGAGGAAATCATTTACAGCAGCTATGAGGAGTTGTTTTTTTTTGTGTTTATTTAACAGCCTCACTTTATTTCTATATTATATAACTGGCATAGGCAAAAGGAGCATTTGTGAGGAGACAGGATGTTAGTACAATGCCATTCCAAATGCCTGCAACTGGATCAGCTGCAGGTCGGCCTGGGTTTTGTCATAAATTCAAATTAGGGAGCATAAGGTATAATTTACATTACAGGAATAGCTGTACCTTTACTTAGTATAAGACATTTCACCAGTTATGAAAGTCTCTACAATTAGAGTTACTGTGGTATGCCTCATCAGTATGCAGTACATCCCATAAGCTGCTTATCCGAAACACAGCTATGCCACTCCTGTCTCTCCTTTTCAAAACAGTTGCATGGCTGAAGGTCATGGATGAAGGCAGTTCTTTCTGACAGGAGTCCATGGTGCTCATGCCAGTCAGCAAGGTTTTTTTGTCCACAGGCGCTTAGAGAATCAGCCAAAAGCAAATGTTTGAGTCTGGTTCTCATTTCCCCTGAATCACAGGCTCTACTCTTTGTTATTGATTCGCGGGGGTTGGTAGTGCTCTGTGAAGTTTTATTAACACCACTGCTTTTGATTATTTAGTGATTGGCCTTATCTTAAAATCACAAAACTTCCTCAGAGGCACTTTGTTGATGGCTTGTTGAATGATGTAATTGAACCTCTGGTAAGTTTGTTGACCACCCACATGGACTTCCCAGATCTTCACAATCTCTACAAGTCACTGCCTGGCTTTTAAAGATATAATCTAACCGCATAATCTATAACAAACACAGTAGCTGTTGGTGTGGTAGATTACTAAACACTTAGTTCAGTCAGTAGTTTATTATGTGACAGTAGAAAATGTACAGTGTTGATATTTGACCTCTTGGCTCTGACCTTGTCATTCCCCACGAGGATTTTGGAGCAACAATAATAACTTCCACCTCAGGGGAATGTAGACTCAGAGCCTACAGCTGGATGCTAGGGTGGTTTTTGAAACACCATATGAACAGAAGCAGCAGTGATTACAGCAGTAGTAAGTGACAGCATAGATATATTTCTATTTTTTTAAATAAACACTATTTCTGTGATGAAACCGAAAGGAAATTCTGCATTAATAAAATGTATGCAAATTAAAACTTATTAGTCATACTGGTGCATGCCAGTCTCATGGTCCTGTTCTCTGTGGTTTATACAAAATACTTCATAACGTATGGATTTTTATTCCTCCACTTTACACTGTTTTGCCACTTTAACAACATGTTAGTAAGCCAGGCTGTTAAAGGCCAGCAGCTGGATCTGACAGTGACAAGTAGAGAGGCAGACACTTGTTTGACTGCTATTACAAATCTCTCTCTCTCTCTCCCTCTCTCTCTATCTTTCATCTTATCACTCTCTCACTACCCTTCTGTGTTCTGGGCGGGAGCAGCTGATGCTGAAAGAATGCTAAAGGAGCCAAACCAAAAATAGCCATCAAGTTTTTTGACTTCTGACAGTTTTCTGACTGAGCAACAAGATACCGAGGTGATGAAGTGTGGCAAAACAGATGCCAGATATCAGTTTTTTTGAGTTTTAACCGGTGGTTATCACGTCAGTGTTGTTTTAATACTATGGACATCTATGTGTCTCTCTTGCCCTGCTGCTTTTTCTTCACTCTCTCTAATTTCCCTGGTTACCTGTACAAATCTGTGTAAACCTGCCTTTGAGACCCTTTTCCAGCCCAGTGAGCACTGCATTACATGAAGTATATTACTTGATCACTCACATTTGCTTTAGTACTTATTCGAGAGCATTTTTAACAGCATATAGCATAATTACAACACACACATACAAGTAATTTGATTGATTAGTAATTGTGTATAAATTCAAACGCCTTTCAAGAATTAACCTGTACTGCTGCGGCTTACACACGTGTGTTGATCCCAGCTGCGCGTCTACTGCCAGCTCTATCTTTCTACATAGAGTTCACCTTGGATAATGGCCATCAGCAGGCTATGCAAATGTTGAATTTCTTTTCATTATAAATTAACTTCTGATTTATTCTTTGAAAGAAAATGTCACTAAAATGCCACTATCGCCACATGGAGCTGCTAGAATGGTTAAAAAATATATATTATTTGTATAATATCTCATGTCTGTGTCTTATTCAGATTGAGCCTAGACAACAAAACTATGGTGAAAGGTGACTATCAACAGGTGTGTCACCCGTAGAAAAAAGGTGATGCCAAATCTCTATGTCGAGGCAGTGTCTGCTCTAATCCATTAACATGGGCACTGAAATGAAAACCAAGACATTCTGCAGCTGCCATGCACATGCCACACAGACAGCGTGTTCCTGACCCTACTCAGCAAGAGCTGTCTCCAGCGGTGGGAAGCACCGCCACTGAAGTTAGCATGCTAACCAGCTAGCCCCGGTCCATCTCAGAACTTTCTGATAGCAACTCACTGTAGCCTCCAATCTGCACCGCTCAGAGGACTTATTATAACCTCTAGTCTTGTAAATGCAACGATAGCCGAAGCTCTTGCTGACCGACATTCACCGCCACAGAGAAATCTTACAAATAGCCTCTTTAAAGCATAGAAAAAAAATCAACAATTGGAGATTTAAAAAAAAAAAACAAGATATTGTGGAATCTTCTTGTTGAACTAAATTTAAATTAAATGTCCATCATCTGAACACACTGAAAGTTCACCTGAAAACTGTTGTAGAAGTTCCCACAAATGTGTTCTTTGCTTTCACTTCCTGGCCAGTTAATCCCAAACCAGCTCAATGAGGTTTAAGTCTTGAGGCTGTGCTTGTCTTCTTCTTCTGGTGCGCTTACCTTCTTATGTTTTGGGTCATTATCGCACAGTATGGTAAACCCCCTGACCAACCAGTCTGTCTCCTTCATTACTTGCCTTTCTCTCACCATTCTGACACAAATATACAGTACTACTTCCTGCAGTGCAGTATTGTCCTAGTAATGCATCAGACGGTATAGTAACCAACCCTGCCTTTGTACAGACAGAGTGAGAAATCCGCAGAGGTTGGGATACCTGGATAGTTTACATCAACTTTCAGGGCTTCAATTACTTACTTTGCTGCAAGGAAGCTGTACATTTCTTCATCCCTGAAAAAGCCTGTTCTCTATTCTAGTCTTTTTTTTTTACCTTGGGCAATTTACCATTTAGCTTTGTACCACTTAAAGTTATTGACTGGACTCGCTGAAATTTCTGTAAAAACTGGAAAAAATAAGGGTATTTTAAAACTTTTTACTGGCAGTATATGAGCAAGGTTTCTGCAGAGACCTAATGGCAAGGGTAGCTTATACTGCAACAGCAAAAGCACATCCACGATTCCATGCATCTTCATGAGAGTCAGTAGGGGTGGAAATCTCAGCACAGGATCTTCAGAAAAAGGAAGTGTATGCTTTCTTTATTTAATATGGGCATATCTACAGCAGGCCATTGTCCGTCATATCTAACTATTTGACACATTGAAGTATGCTAACAATAACTCTCCAGGCATTATAATAATGAAACGAGTCAAATAGAAATATTTTCAGTCTTGGCTCCGCGGTGGGACTAGAGGAGCAACTTTTCGTGGCTGCAACCCAGAATAGCACCAACATACAAATTCACAGTTTTACTGAATGACTGGATGATGGGCTCTAATGAGTGAGGAGATGTGCGAAAAATCTTTCTTTTTCCACCTTTCCCCCACTTCTATTTTGTGTTTTATTTTTTTGTCGCTTTCTCTCTTACACTCGCACACATGCATGCACAGTCTGACACCATCCGTCTCTCTCTCTCAATCACAAATGCGCGCGCGCACACACACACACACACACACACACACACAGATATACATACACAAATACTCCTACACTTCCAGAAATAGAGGCAGCAACAGTCTCACTGAATCTCTCAGCCCACATGTTGATAATGTCACCTTTTCAGTGTTTCATTACCTTGTGCTAACAATCAGAGAACATCCTTCTCTCCCCTCGTCTCTCTCTGTCTATCTCTCTCACTCTGTCTTTATTTTGGGATCAGTGATATGTTTGAGAGGAACTGCCATTCCATATAATTGCTATAGTTAATGGTGTTACACTGCAATTTCTCCATTGCATCTGGAGAGGGAAGAGAGTTTATGATCCATTAATGTCAGTACTCTAACTTGTAAACTGCACTCAGAGGAAATATCGGACAAAAGGAGGACAGTATGGACGCAAGGTCCATCGCAGAGGAGGATGAGTCATAATTACAGAGGACTCATCGACTATAACGTTCAGCTCATCTTCATAACACAGAAGACAGCTGACATAACCACAGCTCAGTTCTCAGTTCAGTGTTTGCAGCAGAGGGACTGACCTCAGTGTCCTGACACCTGCAACAGTTTGATTTCACAAACATCGGCATCCTCAGTCGGCTAATGTTGTGTTACATCAAAGTGTACACAGAATGAGCATAGATGGGTTTACCTTAAATTACTGTTAAGGCCAGACTGTCTAACAAGATCTCAGGAAGACAAATGGTCACAGAAGAATTAACTTTCAAGAGCTGCAGTTCTGTTGGTTTGTATCCCAGAACCGGCTGAGGTGAGATTCACTGATCTTAAGGTGTGTTTCCAAGAAAGCTTTGTTTGAATATGCGGGGTAATATGCAGTCATAATCTTATATACAAATTATGCTGATGAAATTAATCTATAGCTGCCACTGGAATACACTATTCAATAAAAACCATTGTTCAGTGTCACAGTTATGAAATTACCATCAGGTATTAGCACAATGCATTCAAACATCAGTGCTGTGACCTGTGTTGATTTCTTAAAGTTCATTTTGTAAGAGAGAAGAGAAGAGAAGAGAAGAGAAGAGAGGAGAGGTGAAGAGAAGAGAAGAGAAGAGAAGAGAAGAGAAGAGAAGAGAAGAGAAGAGAAGAGAAGAGAAGAGAAGAGAAGTAACCATTCTCATGAAAGTTTGTCTTTCATCACAAACTCCAACAATCATCAGATACACAAAATATGCTGCCTAATATCGACAACAAGTAACTTTTTAATTAGTTTGTGCAGACAAACCTGGTGCTAATCATAGGTCCATCATACTGACAAATCTAACTCTGTCTCCTCAGCTCTTATGAGCTCCTGATTTATTGAATATCTGTCATGTAAAATTGTATTTTAGGCCAATCAAGTTGCTTCAATCTCCAAGAACAGTAGGTCTGTACATTACAATGTTTGTTTCAATACTGACAAGTGCAAAAGAATATAAGAACTTCAAATGTGTAGCTACACGTAAGATTCATTCACTCTAAGAACATAAGCAGCTTCCATGATTTTTATTTCTATACGTATTATTTTAGTAAGGGCTTATATTAGTAATACAAAGGATGTGCAGCAGCTTAAAGTGAGTTACAGAGAGAAAATTACAGAACAGAAACAAGAAAACACTTCAGGAAAAGAGTAAAGTCCCACCATTAATAGTAGTGAAATAATAAATAGAAAAAGATAAATATGAGCAAAACATCATAGTGATTTTTTAAAAAGCTAAACAGATGTTAAGAGTTAGGACAACATTTCAAAATAGAATATTTTGCTCTCTGAAGTATGAGTGGCAGTACTGTACAGTTTCAGTAGGTTGAATCAGTGTCCAGCAAAAGTATTTGAAGGAAAGCAACTAAACAGTGGAACAGATGGTCAGTGAGATTTTAATGCCCAGGCCAAACTGTTGCACGCTGGTTGGCTAAATCTCAGGGTCATAATCAGTGTTATGTAAACTGACGAGTGAGAGCTGCTGTGCGGTCTGCCTCCACTCTGTGGCCCTATTCGCTTGCATCCACAGTGCTGTTAGTATGTTTAGTGTGTATTCACTAGCTGACGTGTGTTTTTGGGAGGGAAAATGCAAGAGGAGCCCCTATGAACATCATGAACCAAGCGAGATGAGACAGAGAAACCAAGAGGGAGAGAGATCAAGTCCAGCAGGAAAAGAAAAAGACACACAGTGGAAGTTTCCTATAGCAGGAGCATTTGAGTGACACAGCTCATCACAGGAAGCGGCAACCAGCACAGCTCAATGCTGAAGCCAATGTGAAGTATCTACAGAAGCATTTCCTCTAATGGCCACTAGAGGCTGGCTTCAAGAAGCTTTATTGAAGTTAATGGGAAAAACCCCAACAGATCCATATATAGAAGAGAGGTTTGGCTGGGAGCTGCACAACATGAAGAAATCCAAAATCAGCAAACTGCGCTTGAATGAAATGAAAAGAAAAAGTAGTTCTGGATCTAAAGTCTGGGGAAAAAATCTCAGTTTCTGACCATATACATGTATTTTATTATTCACAAGCAGTTCATATACTCATGTTAATATTGGCATGGGAGCTAATTATGTGAATTATAGCTTGAGTTCTGCTGAGATGATCTGTAACTGAAATAGCAATGGCATCATAGGACACTGTGAACTACTGAATTGCATAACATGAAGAGGAGATGCAGCCTAATATTTAAACTTGGAGCCAAAAGTACAGCATGTGTCACTGTGAAGAAAAAAAGATGCTGAATTGTCTCAAGACAGCAGTTTAAAAAATAAAATGAAAAGTATTCCTCTACATACATTATAGCTTTTAGTTACACTGATTATGAAGAGCAGATTCTTAGCAAGATTTAGAAATACTATACACTTGTAATAAAAATCACTTTGAAAAGTGTAAAAATACTGAGAAGTAAAGGCTTTATGCAAGTAGAGAGCATTTACACATTTGCGCAGACCTACAAAGTTCACATACATTAAAGTAATAGTTTGGGTTATTTGATGTAGGGTTATGCGAAGTATCTATCTATAGTCAATGTATTACCTGCGGTAGATTCAGATCAATGCCCTCCCCACAGCCAGGAGCGCCGGCAGAGAAGCTAAGCGATGTACTGGTGTGGATGGGGCCTGATTCAAAAAGCGTTTAAGCCACTTTAAAAAAAATTCACACCAAAAAAAAGCCTAATTAACTTAAACTGATATTGGATTTTTTCTGTGGGCATTTTCTTAAAGTGGCTAAAACATGCTTTCACAAAAAGAGTTCAAAATTTTATGTACCAGATTTATATTTGAATAAAATCTGTAGCTTACAGAACTCAAAAGATTGTTTCTCAAGTGCAGTGAACTACTGCAGTTGTGACACTGGAGTTACTTTTTTATTGAGGACTTTAACAGTCTGCAATGCCCACCACCAAACTTTTAACCAACACTCTAAACGGATTGATAGCTCTTAATAATAATAGTAATAATAATCCTTGTTTATATCAGTAATATATTGTTTCTCCAGCATGCTGGTTGGCTGCAGAATAATGTTAAAACATGTGGGAAAGGATCAAGTGATTAATAAATGAGGTATATTGGCAGCTTTGATAGAAAAAGAATTCCCCATTTGTCTGATATATGTTACGATGGATTCAATAGTCTTTAATACCTTTAACATGTTTTTTAAAACTATGGTTTGAGTCTAAATTTATATTAAGATCTCTTCATAATAATGTCTGGCTAAAGCCTTTTCACTGTCTTCAAATTAAACGCAAACCCATCATTTCATTCAAAATTCAGTTTCATTTGTATAGTGCCAAATCACAATATCATATCAAGGCACTTTACAGGGTAAGGTAAAGACCTTATAATATTATAGAAAGAAATCTAACATATCCCAGAGTTACTGGGACATCCTCATAATAAAGAATTACAGTAGTCCATTCTGGAGGTAACAAATGCAGGGACTATTTTTTCACCATCCTTTTGAGAGAAAATATTTCTAATTTTAGCAATATTGTATTATACAAATATTATTAAGCTCTTATTAAGATAAATATCATTAATATTATTAAGCTTCCTCCCCTGACAAGTTTTAAATGATGTAAAAGTACTCTGCTATGATCAATACCTTGTTTACTATGGTTTTCCCACATAAAAAGTTTTTTTTTTCTTTTTTATCAAAAACTGGGGCTGTAAGACCATCTACGCTTACTTCCTTATTGAGAAATTTGGATCAGGTCTTGTGCCCCGCACAACCATAGGTTGACCAATGAAACAACAGTGCGTATCAAGATGGTTAGCTGAGGAAAACTCTGAGGGACTCAGAATTATTATTATTGTGCACCAAACGCAGCGACTAGAAGAGTTATCATAACGGTAAGCGTAGTCAATTTGTTTATGTTGTTTTTTTTGCTTGTAACTGGCAGTGACTGACACAGTGTTAGTGGTTGTGCTAATGCAAACTCTGGCTCTCTGTAGTGACAAGGTTTTGGCGACTGGTGAAAGAGCAGTGCATATCCAGATAGTTACCGGAGAAAACATCAGACAGACTAAGCTCCGTGTTTGAGCCTCAGTCAGACCCAGACTCAGATGAGGAGGTTGTTGTGCACCAAAATCAGCTACTAGCAGATGTATCAGAACAGTTAGCATAGTTAACATCTTTTATTTGTTTATGCTCTTTGTTAGCTTGCAACTGGCAGTGGCTGACACAATGTTAGTGTTTGTGCTAATGCAAACTCTGGGTCTCTATCCTGACAAGGATCTGGGTTTATTTTGCCCGTCTCCTGTCCCTGTAAGTTGACGGGATCGGTTCCTTCGGTTACATGAAGTATGAATCCCTGCCTCTCGGAATTCATTGACTCTTACTCATAGCTCATTCCTGAGCTATGAGTACTTGGGAAAAACGTGTGTATGTTTAAATATATGACAGATAATTCACTACTGTAATGAAAAGATAGCTAAAATAACTGAATATAGACAGCAGCAAAACACGCTAACACCAACAACTGGAAGGGATACACCACGCTTTCAGCAGCATGTCAACACATCAGCCCTATCATCACACAGTATTAATTTACAACTAACTGATAAAAGCATTGCTGCTGTTAGTATATATTTTGTATTTGTATACACATACAGTCTATTAGGTTAAATTCATGTGGAGGGTGTGCATGCAATCCATTTATGTTTGTACAGTAATATATGTAATTCTGCAATGCATGCATGCATACAAACATCCACATATATGTGTATATAAGCATACATGTCTGCCTACATTAGCGAGTTTGTTTGAGTATGAACATCTATGTGTGAGTGTGCACCTATGCACATGTGTCACACTGGACGTGGCCTGAAACCGTGAGTCAGAGAAGCTCCCAGTTAATGACTGATTGCAGAGAGCAGCTCACAGAGGGGAAGCACTCTTTTGTCTTCAACAACAGCCTGATTTGTTCCTCAGGACGGCTGATTGAGGCAAGTCACTCTCAATGCTCTGCAGAATGGGAACTGCAGACTACAGCCTCTGTGTCCACCAGTAAAACTGCTAGAAGGGCAGGTACCCAGCAATTTAGCGGTATCAGCTTCTGACAGTGTATTCTGGCCCACTCTATTGCAAGCCTTCCTTCATTCTAGTTTGTAGGAGAAGTTCCGCCGTAACACTGGCTTTCATTTCATTTCCCCCTGCTCTCTTTGGTACCACATGTGGATAACACCTCACTTAACATATTCACCCACGCCTGTAGAAAGTCTCAATTAATCTTCTCCATCCAGATTGAAGGGATAAAAGATGAACACACACTGGGAGCTGGGTAACAGCAAAATGAGACAGTGTTAGGCAGTAGGCTGCACACTAAGTCCGGGTTCAAGAGCCAGAGCAGTAGCGGATTTTCAACCCACTGGCTCTGTGAAATGCACCAGCACAAGGGGCAAAAAAGGCAAGCACAAATCAAGCATTACTGCAGTAATTGAACTGAAGTACTGCACTTGGGTTTATCTCTCTCTCTCTCTCTCTCTCTCTCTCTCTCTCTCTTCTGCTTTAGCCTCAGTTGGAGGCAGCCAGAGGGGACCCCTGCCTGCTGTTGTCTACTGGACAGAGAGTGGTCTGGATCTACCCCCTCATCCTGGAGAAGCCCTGACCTAACTGGAGCCAAAACATGCCACTCGAAGAGTGCATGAGTGTGGACACTCACAAAGGCTCAGGAACCTCCAACAGAGTGACATCACATGCCAAATTAAGACATTCCTCCCCTGTGAAGAGAAGGAAAAATAATCCCTCTCCCACCTGTCCTGGTTTTATCCCGTTTTAAAATGCTCTTTACTGCCGACAAATAAACTGAATCTGAGACTTCACACTGAGGCTGTTGCTTGTGTGCTTGTGGATAAGGGCTGAAAAGGCCTGGATCTGGGGTTGTTAAGTTTCTGTGACAGGCATTAAAAGGCAAGTCTTCATTAAACTAAAGAGAGGTCAGAAAAACCTCTCAGGGGCATGAGTGCTAAGAGGGCAACTTCTCCTTTGAGAGACAGCAACCCTGGCTCTTTAAATGCTGGACAAAGGCTCCATATGACATCCCAAAGAGCAAATGGTTGTGTAGTTGCACCCACACTGCACATGAAAAGACCGATGAACTGCAGCGTAACTGACTTTAAGGTCAAATGGACAAACAAATACTAAGACGTACTGACATGTCCGAGACTGAATGTGCACCTGAGCAAAACACACACAGTCAGAAACACACATGGGCACATGAACAATACAGGAACATAGTGGGCCCCAATTTGTGCACACATATACAAACCAATTAGGTGCAAACACTCAAAGGTGGCTGCAGGTTACTTTTTCTGTTAATGTGTCATGGGGAGGGTGGGGAGTGGAGAAAGGGGGGTGGTGGGGCGGGCGTAGTTCATCAATATCCCTTCTTTTGAAATTCAAAAAGCACTGTTCACAGCGAGTGATTATTTCCCCATAACCTGCACATCTCTCACCTAAATTACCATCATCCATCTCTCTCCGTTTAGTCCTGCACACACACACACACACACACGCACACACCTCACTTCACTATCTGTTCCCATCACCTGCCCAGAGATGGAGCTGTAAGTTAGTGGGCAAGTCTCCTTTGCTTTTCTTGCCGTCATTTTCCCAGAGAGGCGACACTGTAAATTTCGTCCTAATTGATCACTTGTCTTGGAGAAGCTGTCTATTGTCGAGCTCTGCTCTTTGGCAGAAGGGAAGGTTATTAAAACGTGAGAAGGAGAAGGAGAGAAAAAAAAAAAAAAAAAAAAGCAGGAGTCGTACTTTTTCGCTCTCCACTATCCGTCGCGGGCGTGCACACGCGCACACGCACGCGGGCACGTGTTGTTTATGCATGCTCGCACGTGCACGCGCGCTCACGGGCAGAGCGAGTCACATGCGGCGGCGGCGGCGGCGGCGGCTTCCAGAGGAGAAGGGGAGCAGCTTGAAACGACGCTCCGCTCGCCTCACAATGGCATTAATTCCACGGAAGGAGCTCGGTGGGGTTGTTGGACTTTTTTTTATTTATTTATTTATTTTTTCTTGTTGTGATTATTAAAATATGCGCGTTCACCTGCAGCATCAGGTTATGAGGATGAAATGTGAGCAGAGCGCAAGAGGAGGGAGAGAAAGAGTGGACAGAAGTCCCTTTTTGATAGAGAAATAGATAGATAGATAGATATTCTTGTTGAATACAGAGGCGCATATGAGCCCATGATGTCCCTCATAATTAATCACGCACATGCACTACTTTAACCACGCGTGAGGAGGCAACACACACACACACACACACACACTCACTGAGGAAACGTTGCACTGCAGACCAGACTGACGTGACTACACTGCCAGCTCACTCTGCCTGCTCTGGTGAAAATAAACCCCCAGTCAAAACTGAAGGCGAAAAATGAGTTGCTCCTCTGTCAAAAGCATTCCCAGATCAACAGCCAGGACATATAGGAGGCTTGTGCCGTCATGAATTACACTGATCATGGTATAAACTGCCCAGTAAGAATGTCCTTGTTTCCCTCTCATGCCTCCTACTGTAGTCCTTGGTGATGAAAATGTCCTCTGATTTGTAGTTTAACTTGAAATACGCAGATGACTACAAAAATATACGCTGGGTATCATCAGCCCTTTTTTTTTTTTTTTTTTTTTCCTCTCTTTTTTTTTTTTTTTTCCTCCCTTGCAGATGCACGCAGCTCAGCGCTCCTCGCCGTGCTCAGCTCAGTCTGGAGTGGCGCGGCTGTAGCAGCAGAATATTTGGGCTGTAAACAGAGACACAGTGCTGTTGTCTCGATGCGAAACGTGGGATTTTAGGAGACGGTGAGTGATTCGAGGAGGATTTTTTTTATTGCAGAGAGAGGCTCGTCTCATCAGTGCAAGCCGGTGAGGGAACACGATTTTCTTTTTAAAAAAAAATATATATATATATATATATTTTGGAGGTGCCTTTTCCCTGCTTGTGTGCGCGCGTATCCGAGCCGTGTAACCCACTCGGGTTTAATTCTCGCTATTTTCCCTTCATCGCAAGTACTACTGCGCGTTGTGTGACTGCTGCTCTCGTCCATAAGATGCACACAGACGATTTGGCGGCGAGACGAGTCTTTTCGATAAATGTCAGTTTTATCTCCTTGGAAAATCATCACGTAGGAGTCAGGGAGAGAGGCAGAGAAAGCGCGATGGGGGGAGAAAAAAAAAAAAACAAAACAAGGGATCCCAGTTGAAAATGTAAGAGGATTTTTATTTAGCAGCCACTGAAAAGAGATTAGGGCGACAGCAGTGGAAGTTAAATTGTGCTGCATATAAAATGGGCGGGCTAGTCTTTATATTAGGTTGGTACAGCCTATTGTGAAATAAAAAAAGCTCTGCGCTTGGACACAGCCTGTGTGCCATGCGCTTTAATTACAGGCAGGTCGATGAGATAAAACGTATATTTTGGACAGACACCTGGGTACACAGTCCAGATTTGCTAGTTTAGTAGAACATTTTCTTTCCTCCTTTTTTTTTTTTTTTTTTTGTGTGTGTGTGTGTGTGTGTTGCTGACAGACTGAGAGAGTTCAACTCACTACAGCACCACCAATGAACAGTGAGAGAGACCTGCGCATATCGTCAGCAGCCGCTTCTCCAGCCTCAAGCTAAAATTCGTCAGATCTGAGATCACAGAGGATTTTTTTTTTTTTCTCTCTCTCTCTCTCTCTCTCATTCAGTCCGGCTAGAAAAGATATTCACAAAAGTTTGAGGATATAGGCAGCGGACACCGAATATACCCCGAGTCATCTGCTGTAAGTGATTTTCTCCCATTTTCATCGCCTCTTTCTATCAGGCAGAAGAAGGAAGGGGAGAGGGGAGTAACGCTCGGATTTAGGAGGTGATGGTTTGTGTTGCTGGACACCGCTAGAATCGAAGACGAGTTTTACTGGGGGAGAAAGGGGGGAGTTTGCCGTCGAAATGAAGACCGATTGAGGGGCATTTTATGGCAAACGAGAGCTGTTTGATGCCTTTAACGGGAAGCAGGCTGGCTCCAGCACCACGGACAGCGCTCCGAATGAAACAGCATCAGCGCGCATTTGCTTAATTACTCCGCCACGCACGAATTGGATCGCCATGCATGTATTTAGAGCAGCCTTGCGGGGATGCCAGTTGCATGCTAAATTCCTACCCAGCTCAAATGTATTCCATATACTGTAGAGGAGAGGGTGACATTTCCTCTGAATAACTTAGAAAGTGTGCTTGTGCGGGATTTTCTCCCCCCCCATTCGTTAATCTGCATCATCCCCGCTTTGTCAAATCCTTGTCAACCAGAGGATTTATTTGATTTTGATTTTATTTTAACTGAGCATTGTTTGTCCCCACCGACTCCCATCCGCTCACAGCGCACCTTGGAGCATCTCAAGCAACTGGAAGGGGCATTGTCTTCTATGTGGCAGGATTTTGTGGTCGTTTATGAAATACTGCTTTAGCGCCGTTTTTATATAAGTAAGTAATTGGTCCTGTCATGGACACATCGATTATGCTTTCAAAAAAATTGGACTGTGAATCTGAGCAGTGTGATTTGCATGCACAACAGCGCAGACTATTGCTTACATACTTTATGACCCGGCTGACATCATAGCTTGATGATTAAGGAGGAAGCAAATGCTCTTATTTTAGGGGATTTGGTTTGATATTGCGGTACCGCCGCGTTTCACATTGCAGGGTATTAGAGGAGGCTGTGTACAGGTGCTACAAGCTCACACGGGGTGTTATGTGGTCGATGATGTGATGCCTTGTTATTTCTTCTTAATTATTTTGCGCTACAGCTGCAGCCATACCATATGCGTGTGCACTGAGTGTCAGTTATGAAAGTCGTATTTACACTGGCTCCCTATCCTCATCGCCCATAAGCTGAGGAGCTATTTCAGTTCGGTCCCCTGCATAGTTAGGGTGGAAAAATATGCATCTGTCAACGTGACAGCTAATTCAAAATGATGATGTGAAATCTTTGAGGGGATATATGCGTGTGTCAAGTGGCATGTGATGGGCCCAATGCATGAGGCAAGGCCATTTGGTCTGATTCATGTGCTGTCAGTGCATCTGTGAGAAATGTTCACAACCAGCACCAAAAACCTTAAGCCTTAACCACATAAAGCATTTCTATAGGGACAAGGTCTCCCTCAGAGCCCCCCCCCCCCGCCATGCTGGCTGTTGTTGTCTTAGCATATTTACATGTTTATTGACACCTGATGGGATGAAATGTTGGGTTCATGGTGGATCACTGGCTCATATGACTTGGTGTAATGATGTTCACTCCTTCTCTCTCTCTCTTTGACCTCCAGCAGTGAAAGGTCCTCATATTGCAACTATGTGTGGACGGAGCAGGACGGCCTTTCTGTGTCTGTGGGCTTGCTTGCTTGTCGCCAACAGCGTACTGGGTGGGAAAAGGTAAGAACGAACTTTATTTCACAAATGCGTACCTGTCTGTGTTTAACACTGGGCAATTCTAAATGTATGAAATCTGTACATGTCATGCACGCTGCTCGTGTCACTCAATTTGGAGCCTTACGCAGAGTTTGAGACAGGTCTAAGTGTTGCCTATATGGTCAAGCTATTACTGGGACAGTGTAATTACACATGGTGACATTTGGGGGACAGACTGTGGCGACCACACTGGACTGGGCATAATATTAAATGCAATTTTGTGGAGGAGGACGGTCATCTTTTAATACTGGTCTCAGCGCTTGCCAAATGGTCAGCTGGCTAAAACATATGTCAGTAAAACAGTCAGTTAGTCAGCCAGCCAAGGAGGCAACCAGTGGTACAATTGCCGGGATGATAGTCTGTCTTCTTGGCTATTGCTTGGTTTATTGGGTTACACTCTTACAGAGCATATTCAATGTGGTTGTAACTGGGGCATCCCCACAGGACACCTCCACGTCTATAATTGCACAGTGGTAATAAGAAGTGCAATACAGAGAGAGGAGATGAGGAGCCAAAATAGCCACAATCCACATTACAATAGTGTTACACTTTTTCGGTTCAGTAGCCTTTTGGGACAACATCTACGTTCTCAGTTTTCAGTCCTGGGCTGTGTACAGTAGATGAAGTGTGTTGCACTGTGATATTTGGCACAGATTTGTGCACATTTTTGACAGTGGCTGAGGGGATTGGTAAGGTCGATGAACAGACACACTTCTCAATGTCAACACCGACGTGTCAGATGTCACCAAACCAGAAACAGGAAAACAGAGAGAGGAAGAAGGTGGATGATTGGATATGAAACGACAGCAATAAGATCCACTGTCATGTGACTGCAGCTGCATTAATTCCTACATGATTCAAACGCTCGGCAGCAATTCATGTGTAGCATACCTCTCAACATCACAATCTGACTCCACTCCTTGGATTACATAAACGTGCAGACCAGTTAAACATTCGCAATTACGAGAAAAACAACAACACCTAAAGCAGAATCCTTCAACTGCATGAGCACTCGTCCCACTGTGGCTCTTCTGGAGAATCCTGGAGAGACCGAGGGGATTGGGCTTTTCTGCACGGTTGAATAATTCAGTGGAACTGTCACAGACAGTTGTCTTCAGTGGCGATGTCTTGAGATGGTCCAGCTTGCTTCTCTCTCTGTGACAACAGCTACACCACGAAAACACACATCCATAACGTATACAGTGCATGTTTCAGCTCACACGTCCTGCGTACGTGCAGAACACAGATGGAATGTGCCCTATTTTAAATTTATGATGCTCTGCGCTATGCCATGATTGCACACTGATTTGATCTAATTGATTAATCGCAGCTGTAGCTTAGGGTTTGAGATGTAGTGACTAGCAAATGGAGGGTCTGATTTACTGAGTTTGATGTGCCGCACGTTGAGCACATCAGAGAAAATGTAAAAGTACTGATTACTTTACGGAGGAACTGTCACCGCAAAGTGCAAAGCAATTATCGCCCAAAGATTTACTGTAGAATCCAGTTCCCTTCTTTAAGTCAAATGAGGAATCACATACACATACTGTACACACACACCTTGGGGGATTTCAGCAAGACACGGTAATCAGGAAAACCAAGCACTGTGCTACAGTATGCTTCCAATGAAAGAAATTGCCTTATAATTAGATATCCGAGTGACGAAAGAGAGCGAGAGAAAAGGAGAGAGAGAGACATTGGCAGAGAGACATTGGAGAGAGTGTGAACGGCACTGTTGCTGTTCAGATGACCTGTAGATGGGGATGGTGTACAATGTTTTATGAGGAGGTGGCCCCTGGCTGATAAACATGTGTATTCTTCCACAGCACCTCTTTCCTCTCCATTTTCTTTTCCTTTCTGGGGTATGCACCCCTAACCCCCACCCCCACCCCACCCCACCCCTTCACCACCCATGTTTCCCCGTATACACTGTAAAAAAATGTCTGAAAAAAAAAAAAAAAGATATATGCCACATTATTCAATTTATACCTGTGAGTGAAAATAACTCATCTGACTTGTTGATATCTTGAACAGAGGGGAAATAAAACGAAGAGTCATTCAAGAAATGCATCGACAAATACTGTGCCAACAATTTCCGTCACACTTGCACTAATTATCAATTACTTGAAAGGATGGATTTTCTTTTCCTTGTATTTTTTTTATTTTATTTTTTTTATTAGTGAACTTGAGAGAGCGAAGGGAAGACTGGGCTAGTTTTCTGCATTGGTGGAGACTGTAGATGACTATAACCCTTGGGGCAGACCAAAAACTCCTCTGATTTGGCAAATTGAAAAGTAAATGCTGAAAGTAAGAATATTAAGAAGATAGGAAAAAGGAGGTTGTGTTTTATTTTGGGCTCAGCTGACGTCCCATGGATGCAATTTTGCTTCCTGTATTTATACATATAATTGGCATCCCAGACCTGAACAAAACAGATTAATTATAGTTTTGAATTTGAGTATTTCCAAAGCTGTTACCTCCGAGACTGATGCAAAACAAAATAGCTCATCACAGTTCCTACAGTTCCATTGCCTTTCAGAGATTTTTTTTTTTCTTTTTTTAATGGCAGATAGAGTGAGGCTTGCGAATTAAGAGAAATTGGAGGCAGAGAGATGTGAATTAACCCTTTTATACAAATCCATGTGTGACGCGGATCGAGCGTCCTTATTTAGAAAGCAAAATGTTTAGCAGCTCACATTCAAAGCTAGTCCCTCAGTTCTGGATGTGAGCTGCGCCTCTGTAAAACGCCAATCCCCAGTTTCACTAAACAGCATCCTCCCCTCTTCTTAACCTCTCTTTTCCGCCTTTTATCTCCCCCCGCTTCATCTCTGTTATCTCCATCTTTTTTTTCCTCTTCTTTGTCTTGTCTTTCGAGCTTTTCTTGCACGTTTTTTTTTTTCCCAGACGCCACTCTCCCTCCTGCTTGCCATCCCTCCTACTTTTCCTTCACTCCCGTTCCAGGTCCCTGCTAACTAATCTTGATGACCTCTCCCTCTCCTTGGAGCCATTCGGCTTGCAGAGCTTGTTTCCAAACACTCGCTGTTTATTTAGCATGCAATCAAGCCAAACGCTATTGGCTGTAAAAAGAGGGAGAGTGGATGATTGCTGAGCGGCGTACAATGCATTGTTAAGACTTTCATCAGGGTATTATCAGCGTTATCACACATGCAAACATATGCATGAATATGTATACAGGCTTGCATATGCGCACAGACCCTGAGCCTACAGTACATGCATGCATTGATTGAGATATACAAACAAGCACATGCACGTGCGCACACACACAAACACGCGCACACACACACAATATTCCTGTCATATGTTGCCTGAATGATGCACAGTGTAATTAGTTGCTGTATTTCTGATTATGAGTCTGTTGAAATATTAATGTGTGGAGATGCTGCAAACTCTGCTCTCACAATCCGGCGTTGCTCTAAGCGTTTTGTTTCATGTTGTTCAAACAGCACATTCAGCAAGGCCTGTGTGGTCTAAAAGACCGTATTAAGGTATAAATAATGTATTATGATTTCTCTATTCTTTCTCTGTGAGATTATTTCTACACGTGGGGGTGTGTGGGCATTCACATGTGTTCTGTGCATGCCCAGTTTTACATCCCTGTGATGACAAATAACTTAATCACTTACAAACATGTTACTAAAAATAAAGATTTTTTACAAAGGTATAATACAGGATAGTTTGGTCTTGTGGGATATTTTCCTTTCCAGTCTATCTCTGTACAATTGCTTTCTTATTGATCTCATCTCAATGTGATCTAAAACCTTATGGTCACACATTGTGAATTGTTAAATTGGCAACAACAACAAAGTGCGTCAGTGTCATACAAGGTTTGACAGACTTTTCTTGTCCATTATTTTCACGATGTGATTCATGATACAGTCCGTGCTGTTCATGCACTTCAACAAAGATTTTTTGCTAACTACAGAGCAGCGCTCCTCTCTTTTTTTGTCTTTGATATATGGTTCATATTCAGAGTTTTTTCTTACTCTTTTGGCAGTTTTGACTGTGGTGTTGGACTCTAGCTGTGACTTTAAATCTTCTCCTTTGCTTTGCCAGCTCTGGGCAGAACGGCATGACAGATGAACAGAAAGATAACACTACAGTGTTCACCAAGATCTTAGACAGCCTTCTGGATGGCTATGACAATCGCCTCAGGCCAGGACTAGGAGGTCAGTAAACCCAAGTCATTGAATGTATTTTTCTCTCTCATGGTGACTGTTTGAATCTCTTTTTTTTCTCACATATGCAAATATGATGCAAAAGACTCCAACAAATAGCTCACTATCCGCACAGCTGCACAGAAAGATATCTTATGGAGGTGGGTTTGCTTTCAGTGTCAGATTTTTGTGTGACAATTAAAAGGAAGAATTGTAGACTCATTCTTCACCTGCTGTTTTTGTGAAACAGCGAATTGTCATAAAGCCAAGAGTTGTAATATATGTGTGGGCACCAATTCTCAACTGTCCATTGTTAGCGAGAGAAACAAAATGGCTGGGAGACTAAGAGGCAAATATCGAAATGGAAAATGAGAGAAATGGACAAAGAGACAGAAACAGAGAGTAAAAGAGAAAAGAGGGTGAGATAATGTGAGAATTGGTGTGTGAAGGACACTGAGGATCGCGCAGTGTGATGCAGCAGGCATCAAACAGACAGGCGAATAAAACCTGGCCTGCTACAAGTTCAGCAGCCGAGGGGAAGAAATTATGGATTATGATGGGTATCATTCATAAATCATGCTGTCATATTCCAGTTTCAGATTCACAAGGAATGAACCCTCCGCCACACACACACACGCACAGAGTCTCCGTTAGCCCTTCCAAATGAATCCCCAGTGGACCCATTTTGGCTATCAGTATCATGGGACCAGAGTGGCATATTTTCAGTAATATAGCAATGCACGAATTTATTACTACTGTCCGGGTAATGGAGCTGACACTGAAACCAATACTAGCAGAAATGGTTATCGACATCCAAAATGGGCATTTTTATGGTAGTGTTTTGTTTTTGTTTTTTTCTTCCAATGTGTGTGTGTGTGTGTGGATGTGTCTAAATGCTAAAAATAATGCTGAATGGATGAGATGCTATAGCCAGGTGGTTTTACATTAACAGGTAGTTAGGCGCTAATGAATGCCACTGATAGTCACTCACTCTGGCAATTTCCTGCTTCAACAGAGCGTGTAACTGAAGTCAAGACTGACATTTTCGTGACTAGTATTGGGCCAGTTTCGGACCATGACATGGTAAGACTCTTCGCCTCTGTAAATGTCACTCCCACCCTCACCCCCGTCGTCGAACCTCTCTGCTTAGAAGACAGGGGTCCCAAAGCTGTAAAATATTTATTTAATTTGATTCATCCCATTAAATACTGATGTGTTTATAAAACTGTCATATGTGTGAAATGTATTTTCTGGTTATGGTTCATAATCCCATTCTACATAAAAGCCACCCCTGCTTGTAAATACGACTGCATGTGACTTTTATGCACATGCTGAAATATGATGTGAACACTGACCCCAAATACTGTTTATTTGTGGCGAAATACTAGTGAGAACAGTGTTAAATATTTGCTTATTTAGCTTGTATGAGGAGTATTATTTTTCAGAACTATTCACATGCTTATCTGTCTACTGAAAAATCTGAAGCTAAGAAACATGTGGATATTGAGGTTCAGCCCTCCACTTTCATGTCTTCTTTATAGTCGTCTTTAATATGATACATAAAAAAAAAAAAAAAGCTGCAGGCTGTTCCAACGCCAGCATCTGATCTTTACTCCATGCACTGGAAACCAATTAAACTCATCCAAATATCTCACTGCCACACTTTTACCACTTGGGGGAAAAAAAAAAAAAAAGACTCCTGTTATATGCACGTGAAGTGTGTGTACTCTACTTGACATAATGTCAGTTAATTGCACTGGCTGACATGCAAGGCAGGACTGTTTTGCTGCTGTGTTAAGGCCAGAAGGAAGAACCGAAGAACATTTTCTCCATCTCCAGCCTTTCCCCATCCTCTACTATTACCTTGAAGCTCTGTTTCGGCTCAAACTAATTATCTTACGCGGGTCGAGTGGAAAGTAGGGGGAATGAGAACAAAAAACAGGCTGCACAGTAATTTTAACTGGCTCCCTTTACTCTGCTGAGCAGTCATATGGAACCATTAAAATCTGCTCTCAGCTATAGTCATAAGCTGCCTTCAAAAATGAAATGTCCTGCTAATTTAGTGTCCAGTGCCTCCTTTTTGTGTCTGGTGTAATTTAGATTACGGAGCAAAGAAGTTTCCCCAAAGATAAAAGCAAATAATAGTCATTTTCAGGACTTACCTAACAATACAATACCAAATGACCAAATACCAAATGATCCCCCATTTCCACATAGGCCATTAAACTGACCAGACCACAATTATGTAAATAATAAAATGCAAGAACATGGAAATGCAACCACACATACTGTGTTGCTATGTAAAAAAAAAAAAAAAAGAGATCAGTTACTGTGCTCTAACAATGGAGGCATTCTTTTAGAAAAGAAACGAGCCAGAAAACCATGCACCTCCATCCACTAGATCCTCCCTGCCAAAGCCTTTAACATGAAGAGACAGTTACCAGCAGCGAAACTAGGCCAAGAATAGTGACACAAGGGAGGAAAAAGGAAAATGTAAGAATACAAAAAGGGCGGAAAGGAAAAATAAGGTTGGATTACTCAGCATCTTCCCCAAGTGGGAGATAAAGGTAGGAAACTGCTACTGTGTGGGGGTCTGGCTTTCTCTCTTTTATCTTTTTTCTCTTTCTTTATTGACTTCTCTTTTTCCCTGCTTCTTGCCATCCACCTGTAGGAGTACACCATTGATGTCTTCTTCAGACAGAGCTGGAAGGACGAAAGATTAAAGTTCAAAGGCCCAATGGCCGTGCTGCGTCTCAACAACCTGATGGCCAGCAAGATCTGGACCCCTGATACCTTCTTCCACAATGGCAAGAAGTCAGTGGCCCATAACATGACAATGCCAAACAAGCTGCTGCGGATTACAGAGGAAGGCACGCTGCTGTATACCATGAGGTAGGCTGCCCTGTTGTTCGAGGATTGGGTCGGGTTATGTTTGTGAACTTCCAGGAAAGGCAGAGAACCTTGAGTCGTTTTAATATCAGCACACATCATTTGTTGAAGAGGAAGGCAGGCTGAGGGTACACTGCATCTATGTTATCTGAATTGAAAAATATAAATAATTTTTAAAAAAAAGAAAGAAAATTACCAGTTTTATCTTTTAAATGACAAAACACCAACCTCTGAAGCATTTTCTAGGTAACTGAGGTGTTTTGCTTCTACCCTGTTGAACTGTGAAAAACCATCAAACCTCCACTTTATAGTGCTACATATGGTGTTATTTTTTCACAAAGATGATTTACTTCACTACTAGATTTGTACTTCTATTTCTATATACTACAGTTTTATTGTTCTTTAGAGATTATGGCCAGGCATTTATAAGTCTTGTGTATCACATATTGTACATTTTTATTACAATTTGTCATTTTTCCATTGTAATGTCAATCAGGAAAAATAAAACCGTTTTATCCCGTCATGATTAATTACACTGGGGATGCTACCTGACGGTTGCGAGCAGTGAGATAAGTTGTACAGCTAGCTGGGCTGAGTTTAGAGCTACGCATAGCGCTTCAGAAGCCTTCAGCGGAGGGCAGGTAAATAAGACCCTTAAAGACAGTGAAAAACCTCACTGCACACCACAGTGTGAGATGTCTAAGGCAAGGATCGTAAAACATTTGTTTTAGCATGTTTACTAGCAGGGGGAGGGGGTAGCGACGGAGCCCATATTGCTGTCACAGATGAGCGAGATGAGGGATGGATGGGAGATTAGTGTGTCACGGGTGGCCTGACATGCTGTTTTTCACCAGGCTGTCAGAAAATAGAAACCCACACTAAAGGGAACTGGAGCGTTGCTGTTGGTTTGGAGAGAAGTAGCTGCAGTTTGACTGTATCTGACCTGAAATAATAGTACATCACATGTTCCTGGTGGTTCACTGTGCTGATCATTCATTGCCCCTCAGTTCTTTCAGTCCCTCTCCCTCATGTTTTCTTTCCTCCTGGCTTTCCACATGCTCTGTTCTAATTCACTGTCCATAACTGTGTGAATCTCTCTAGGCTTACAGTAAGGGCAGAATGCCCCATGCACCTGGAGGACTTCCCTATGGATGCCCATGCTTGTCCACTGAAGTTTGGCAGCTGTAAGTGTAATACACAACCCTACATACATACATGTAAATGCTCATGAGCACACCACACAGACACACACACAGACCCACACACAGACACACACACACACACACACACACACGCCTCTCTGCCATGCTGTCACTACCTCATCCAACTGGAAGCACGACCCCAGCACCAGTCCCTGATAAGGAATGACAGCGTGGTAACAGCTGTTCTCCCAGAGGAGCTGTCCTCCAAGGCCCCTCTGGTCCCCTCCATTCAACCCCGCCAGGCCCTGCAAGACCCTGCAAGACCCTGGCAGGCATGCAGCACACAGACCTGTGTTTATCCAAGGCAGCACTCTCTGTAATATTTCCAGAGCATCACACCAGCTGCTCACCGCTGACAGCTACCCCTACCCTGCATCATCCTTGAGAAGACATAACAAGAGAAAGAATGATGGAGGGTGGAGACAAGAATAGAGAAGGGGAGGAGAAACTACAGGGGAGAGCGAGAAAGCAAAGCAAATGCGAAACAGAGTAGTGAACGTGTCTCTCTGCCATCCTTGAGACAGCTGCACAGCGTGAGTGAGAGGACTGAGCCTCAACCCCCTTTAAATTGAACTCACTCCCTAAATATTTCAGTGATGAGCTCTCTCCCTTATGCTGCAGTCTGCAGTCGAGCCATCCTTTCCTCTGCAGTGGTCGAGCCACACCGCAGCTTTGACAGGTTGGGTGGCCGGAGGGAAGGAAAGACTGACTAGGCTGTTTTAAGGTCATGTTGTCCTGTTGGGATGTTGTTTGTTTGGTTTTTCCTATAAGCTGAGGAGTGACACGATGTAGCATGACACTGCATCACGTGATCAAATGAGAAAATGTTTGACGAGAAAAAACAAAATATATGAAAAAATGATGGGATAAAACAGAGGAGATGAGTCTAGCAGACGCCTCTAACAAGGTGAAAGAAAAGGATAATATGCTTAAATGGCAAATGAGACAAGACAGGTAGAAGTGGGATGAAAGCAAAGTAGACAAGATGAGAGAAGACAAGATGAGACAAAATGAGATGAGGGAAGACAAAGTTTAGTGGAAGACCCAATTCCAGATTTGTCTTTTTTTTTTTTTTTCCACCTGGCATCCCTAGCAGCTCCAAAAATACAACCTTCGAGGCAGTACATGACGAGAGACAACCAGCAGCAAAATAATTCATGACTTTTCACTCTATTCGTCCTCGCCAGATGCCTACACTCGAGCTGAAGTGGTGTATGTGTGGACCAGAGGCGCTGCCCAGTCTGTGGTGGTGGCAGAGGATGGCTCCAGATTAAACCAGTATGATCTGATGGGGCAGAGTGTGGATTCTGGCGTGGTGCAGTCCAGCACAGGTAGGCTTCAGTTTGGTTACCGCAGTCTCTTAATTATAGAGTTTGCCGTGAAATGAATAAATGTTTTGGGGTGGTTTTGCATTTTAAATTCAACAATTCGATACGTATAATGTGCACACTACATTCCCTAATCAAGGCAGCACAGACAGATTTGAGCTCAGCACACACACAATGACATAGTCCTCCTAATTGTTCACTAAGAAAAACCTCATAATTCATCACTGCAAAAATTAATGGTTTGAAACTGCAAATTTTGACAACCACATCAGTTCATCTGCATCATCAGTGGCATTGGTTTGTTGCTTTACAAATGACAGGCTATGTCCCAGATTCATTATTTCCCTACTGGCCATTATGTCTTTTTTCCACCTCCTCTTTTTGGTCCATTGATACTGGCAAAAATTAGTGACAGCATAAAATGGGTGACCTGTTTGCAGTGATGCTCGCTGCTGACAGAAAGTAATGCTCAAGACAGCCCTATGCCCCAATCCATGCTTTGCTTTATTAGCAACAAGCTCCCAAGACACCATGTCTACCAAGCCTGATTAAATAAGCTATAAGGATACATATTTGCATCATTCGATTACTCTGTTTTTACTAGTTGCAGTTATTTATGTCTCTGAAAAACCTGGAAATCCACATATTGTTATAGTAAGATTTAAACCCTGGTGCTGTTCCTGTGACGTCCGTATTCTCTCTGAGACTGAGCCTGAATGCACTGATGAAATGGATCACGCCTGAGTATTGAGTTTGTTGACAAATGACACCTATAACTGTGCCAATAAATCTCAACTACAATAAAACCAAAGGGCGAAATACAACAAACCATTTAGAAAAAAAACCCAAAACACCTCACACTATAGGGACAGGTGCAATAGATGTCCGGAATGTATATTTAAAGGCATAAAGTTTATCTGTGCATTCTTTCTGACTTTCTGACTTGTTTGCCGACCACAGGAGAGTATGTTGTGATGACAACCCACTTCCACCTGAAGAGGAAAATTGGTTACTTTGTGATCCAGACATATTTACCTTGCATCATGACTGTCATCCTCTCCCAAGTGTCTTTCTGGCTCAACAGAGAGTCCGTCCCTGCCAGGACTGTCTTTGGTGAGTCGTCTCTCTTTTCTTCTGAACACCTATGGGTAGAGAAATGAACCCGTCAGCAGAAGGTTTCAAATCTGTTCTTGGAAAATCAATGAGGAATATATCCTCAAATGGCAGTTTATTAGGCAATGTGCATGCAGTATGACACAACAGTCCTGCGCTGAGTGCTACCTTCACAAAGGTTATAATGTAGTTATAATGAGTGCATGATGATGAGACATCAGGCTCTCACAACTGATAGTGATTTTGAGCAAGACATTAAACATAATGGGCTGCTTAGAAATGCTGTTTGGATATAAGAAAACAAAAAAGTCTGTGTAAATGGTCCAAATGCATAATGCACCCTCTTAATGCCATAATTATGTCAAAATATAAAAATTGTATAGTGATTTTACTTCATAAAAGCTGTTCTGTTTTTATAATGGTGTAATAACACATCTGCCAAATGACAGATAATAGTGGGTTATATAATATATTTTCATCATAATAAGTATGGCATGGTTTTAAAAAATATTATATTGTGATTCAAAAAATGTTTAACCCCTTATTATGTGATTATCATTGGTTGACATGTTAATGAGGGGGTATTTCAACACATATTCTCTACATACAGAGACATTATAGATGGTTATAAAATGGTGTGCTCAGTGTGTGCTTGGATTTTTGATCCAAGGACAAACGACTGTAACATCATCTGATTGAACTTCAAAATGAAATACCTCTGACATGTTTTTGGATTCAGCAGACACAACTGTGAGACACACAGCAACTCCATGTACAGTGGAATGACCCTGGAGTGCAGCTTTATTTTGTTCTGCCTATACGATTATAAAAAGTGTTCATGCTTTTGGTATTTGCTACGGTGTGAACAACACGTTTAAATTTGACAGGTTGGGGTCCTCGGGTCCGTCGCTTCATGATACTACAGTATGTTGATTGAGTTTGATGATTTTCTGATTAACAAAGAAAAGCAGAGTGTGATGGTTTACTTGACATCACTGGAGAAAGATTCTCTGACACAGACAAAGAAAAACATTCAACACTCAGGCAGATATTTGCATCATCTAATCACCCCCAGCATAATGCCATGCATTTCCCTAGCATGGCATTAGGGACTAGAAGCAGAAGGAAACAGCTAGCCTGGCTCGAACCAAAGTTCAACACCGCCAACACCGCTACATCTTACTAATTAACATATTATATCTAATTTGTTTGATCTATTCACAAAGAGAAATGAAAATTCATTTATAAACTTTGCCAAGTGCAGTGACTTCATGGTGTCACTGCTGGTTGCTGGGCAACCTCACAGTGATGATAGAGGCGGTATCAATCCTCTCATCTAAGTCTCTACAAGAAAGCTAAGAAGCATATTTTTCCTAGATGTCAAACTATTCCTTTAAAGGATATTAAATGTTAAACAGACAGCTTGAACAATTGCATATTCAGTTTGAACTTTATTGTACAATATTTTTATTTTGTTCTATTTTATTCTGTCTCTGCACCAATGAGGTGAACAAGAGCCTTAATCAGTTGTGGCTGGCTGCAGTGGAATTTCAAGCACAAGGCTCAGTGTGAATTGAGATTTACGTGCTCTGAATGTGTATCTACAAGTGTGTGTGTTTGTGCCCGCCTGTGTGTGTTGGTCACTGTGTGTCTTTCTGCGTGTGTGTGTGTCTGAGCACAGTTTGGCCTATGTGTGTTGGGTGCATGTGTCTGGGCATGTGTACATGAATCTTTGTCTGTGTCTGTGTGAGTGTGTATCTGCTGTGTATCTGTCTGTCTGTCACACTAAGGTCTTACATAATACCGCCCAAAAGCAAAGCTTTCGCTAGTCTGCAGCATGCTCAGTAGCAGCAAAGCACAGCAGCAGGCAGAATGTCCTTGAGTTACCTCACCCTGCACTCTTTCTTCTTCTTTTTCCTCTCTCTCTCTCTTTCTCTCTCTCTCTCTCTCTCTAGCGATATATCTCTCCATCTCTCTGTCTCTCTCCGTGTTCTTCCTCATGGATGTCAGTGTCTCCCCTGGTCCATTAGAGAGCTTTCCCTGAAACATTATACAGGCAACAGATTTTGCAGCTCTGCAGTCTCCAGCAGGTTTTTCTACTCTTCCTGCAATGTTTTGGTGTCTGTTTGTGGGAGTTGTGCGTCTCCTCTTGTGTGTAAGTGTGGGTGTGTGTGTGTGTGTGTGTGTACCACAGCTTGCTACCTGCGGTGCTTGTCACGTGTCGAGGGGAAATGAGGATGGCCTAGATTAGGTTCAAACAACTATCTAGGGCATGTGTGTGTCCCTCATGCTATCATTGCTGGTTCTGCTTCACAAGATTACATGTGCGTGCACACATACACGCATGCACGCACGCACACACACACAGAGTTGAATAACTACATGTACATGCTTTGCAATGCTGCAACTTCCCAGTATCCTAGGTAGGTCACTCATGTGATTAATATGCATCATCTGAGACAGCAGATGAATGAGCCTGTTCTTCAGAGAGGTTACAATGTCAATACCGCTGTAAATGAATCATTAAAGAGACATAGCAGACAATCAGGATCTTTCATTGCCATCTTAATCCTTTGACTATCATCTACGTCAAAGATTTATGTGGTATATCAAACCATTGTACACGTGTCTAGCACCATTAGGATGAAAGGCTACACTGAGCTGTCTTGTCACAGAAGCTCTTATATTGCTTATAAGCAGTATGTCTTTATTTTGATGAATCATATGCAAAATGCAGCCTAAATAACAAGCTACCAGGCAACATTCAGCATAAACACAGAAATAATGCATTAGGTAATGATTGCTGTGTACAGGGGGAACTGTCTTTCAGCACTTTGTCTTGCTGTGACTTTATATTTCTGTGTCTACCCATCATTTTGAGAGCTGCACTTATAAATTGTGCTTTGGACATCCGGTGACATCACTGACATCAGAATATAAAACAGGCTGCTGATGTCATGGCAGGAACACAAATAACACTTGATGTGCAGTAGTTTCAGGTCCCTTTCAGAAATGTGCACTGCATCATGTGATTGCAATTTTACAGTCTGTGTCATGCCTGAATAACATCTGACCTAGTGACATTTCCAACACAGCACAAGTCTAAATTGAATGTCACTGCACTGTCGTAAAAAAAAGGTTAACTATACTCATATAATAATAAATAAATGCACATACTGTTCTACCTTATCACGTAATAATTACCTCTCATACACAAAGAAAATAAAAGTGGTTTAATTAACCACACCAGACCAGTGCTGCCTCCCTCTATTTTTCATTAATGTCATCATAAATATTCACATACAACATGTGGGCAAATGGGAAAGTAATTCAGAGTTTTGTCATTGGCTGCTTGTGGTCTGTTGGTCAGTCGAAAGTAAGCAGCAGCAGCAGAATTCTTTAATATATGATGAAAATAATGAGAATTTTTATTACGGGGCTTCACAGTGAGAAATAGGAGCAGGCATCATTCATGCCCACAGTGGTCATTAATTAAACCTTCGAAGGCCAAATAAGTGTTAAAATGACCTATTCCATGTCTGGAAAAGGACCCTAGGTCCTAAAAGCCTAAAAGAACATACGGTGTTTTAATATTATATTTACTGTGGGAGGAATGACTAAACTGTATAAATACACTTTTGTCATTCCTCCTGCAGACTCCTATTCACAGCTTGGTTCCTCCTTGTTTTCATTTCATGACAGAATCACAGCGTATCAAACAATGCACCCGTACTCACAATAAACAAACAACCACTGTAATAATACTATAGGTGTTCTCTGATTACTACAGATGTGATCTGGTTTATGTTTCCAACAGAGATGTCAAAGCTGACACAGAAGCACCATTAACGTGAAGAAATACAGCGCAGAAAACACTGTTTAAATGACATTATGTGACTATGAAGCACAGCCCCTGCACTAACTCTCTTTCCTAAAGCCTGCCCTGTAGATGAATAGGCAATTTGAAAACACAGCAGTGGGTAGAGTTATCTTATTTATCATTGTGCCGATTAAGAGGCTGATTAGTTTATAGCTAGTTCGGTGTAGTGGAAAACTGTTCGCAATTTATTTATTTGCAGTCCAAATGAAAAGCAAAAGGAAACAGCCAGTGATGGTGCTGATACGGTGCTCTCGCTTACTTCCTCCCACCCACCCCCCTCTAAGCTGACAGGGACAGCAGTGCTCAGAAGATTAGCTCACTTCCCTCTCTCCTCTTTAAGAGCGATTGGCTGGGTATTTATTGGTTCTCCCATGATGCTGTTTAATGTATCTGCTCATTAAGGAATAACACCTTGTGTGTGTGTGTGTGTGTGTGTGTGTGTGTGTGTGTGTGTGTGTGTGTGCGCGCTGGGGTTTGCTTGTGTATGTACACAAATGTGAGTGTGTATGAGTCAATGCCTGCGTTTCTTCGCTACATGTGCACATGCTATTTGTGTGCCAGTCGGTGCTCATAAATTCATGATTACTAGCTGACAACACTGTAGGCCGTGCTGTTGTGCACTCTGTGTGTGTGTGTGTGTGTGTTCTCACAGCTGTGGTGCTGGCACAGCCATTTAATTCACCTGCCAATCAACATGTCAATTTATTTCTTCAGTTATGTAAATCAAAGGTGGCGTAGTGATGCTGAAGGTAGTGTGTTTCTGAGTCAACCCCCACCCCCGAGGCTTCAGTTATTGATAAGGCATGAATAAATGAGTAGCCAGGGCACAGAGGAGATGTTGATAGACATCCAACGAAGACAGCTTCACTCCTGGGACTGGTTGACGGAAAATAAAAAGTTGTTTGACAACTCCCTACACAACACTGGCGCTCATTCATCAACAGTCTTCAGAGGAAACAACACTGCCTCACTTACTAATTTATTAGTATAAGATCTATCAGATCATCTACACATTCCTTTAAAAGCACAAATACTAAAAATGACATATACAAGCAGGCAACCCTGTCTTCTAAAAATACATTTAAACACAACTCATTTGCATCAGCATTTTTTGGACCTTTGTTTTCAACATAAATTATGAAACATTTATTGATCTTGAACTGTTCAGTGCCAACACAAAATGTTCACACTGAGCGTCACTGCAAGTCAAGGTATTCCATGTGTTTTCATTATATTATTAATTAAAAGCAATTAAAAAAAAAACACATTGTTTTTATAGCCATGTTTAAGTGAGCAAAAAGAACGAAAGGTTTGGGATAGAGACAGTGATCATGGTTAAGTATTAAAAAAACTACACTTAAAGGTCAGGATGAAACATGCTGACGCTCAATATCTCTTCAATACCTTTCCCTTCCCTCCAATAAGTGTTTGTCTCATGTCAAAGTCCTGCGGTTTCACCCCCATGTCCTGCCTTTCAACTTCTGTGCAGTCAAAGCTTATTTTAAAATTTGCAGGACAGAAAATTAGTTTCACTACAGGTGTCTCAAGTGTCTTTTAAAAGCTGTCTTAAAGGCTTAAGCAGAGGATTTGCATCTTTGCTGATTGTCTGTACTCTCCTTGCTCAGGTGTTGTGATGCGTGCTGCTTCCCAGTTTTTGAAAACAGTTCATTGACAGCAACGGCTTCTTTAGCACCCAGCCTAGCTACAGGGTGTAAGTCACACATAGAAGACCATGTATTGTTTGAGCAAGCGAGCGTCCCGCTTCACAATGTACTTTTGACCTCGTCCCACATTTTGATTGTCATGTTTTATTGGTTGCCTACTCAGTCAAAACATTGTCAGAGGCAAATTTCTGTCTGGAACCAGGGAGCGTGAGAGTGGAGGGAGAGAGAGAGAGAGAGAGAGAGAGACAGCACAGCCATTTTCCTGTAGGCTCGCTCTCCCCCACCAAGAGTAGTCTGTGATCCAGAGGCTAAGCAGGACATTTTACTCACTGGATTGAGATTGGTCAGATTATCTGAAGCCTGTCATTGAATGGGTGTCAATAAAGTGCGAAAGTTGGAACCATCAGAGGATCAATAATATTAATAACAATAAAGAATGACTTTGCACCTTATGCTCAAAAATTGTTTGACCTTAAAGGACAAAAAAAGTGTAGCTCAAAGAGCCTCTTGTTTTATTATGTCTGCAGCAACTTATTTATTTTCTAGATGCAGTAGGGCACTAAAAGTCTATCAGACTGATTACCCTGATAGACATTAAATCAAAATCCGATCAGCTTTCCCATATTGTGTCAGAAACCTATTAACCAAGTGGACATTTTTCTGTCCCACAATCTCCAAAAATGCACATTTGGACTGTTTACCTTAATGCAGTCATATCAGACTTTTCCTTGCCTGAGGCAGCAGTGATGGTCCCACCACCTTGAAATTGGCTGCCTCACCTTGTCATTCATCACCTTAAATCTCTAATTTAGTTTCCTCAAATTTGTTTTCTCGCACCGTCATTCTCTGTATTTTGGGGTTTCTTTTCCCCCATTACTTTGTACTGTTATGTGTGTATTAGAAAGAGAGTCTGCAAACAGAGGCAAAAATCTTGTTAGGAGATATGTATCATATAAATCAAGTGTCACTGCTTGTGCACATTGAGCTAAATTGAGTGGAAGGGACTCTCCAGAATTGAGTTACTCCACTATTAATCCAGTTAGAACTTTCCAGATCAGTGACTTTGTTCATTAACAGCCTTCAAAGCCTCTGGTCTATTAGTTACAACATGTCAAATGGAGTCATTTAAAACCAGCTCTGGAGTCATGTTCTAATGAGTCAACTTTCTAGTGTTCTAAATGATTCCTAAGTAGGCCCGTCACTGAGCAGACACAAAGGGGAATCATTCTTCCTGGAGGTTGGAAGCGCACACCTGGCTGTGCACCTCGTGAGCATATGCAAACACACACCTTTTACACATACACTGTACATGAAGATGATTGTGAGGAACATATTAGTGTGAGCATACAGCAAAGCAAACCAACATTTAGCCTTGTGAAATTTTTAGAAACAGATTTTCAGAGAAATTTTTTTTTTTTTCTCTCTCGCTCTCTCTCTTTTTCTCTTGTGGTATTAAGACGCTGGAGGAGTTGGAAGACTTGTTTCCATGACAACAGAGCTTGTCAAACACAGTAAAGTGTATATGATTCCAAGCATTGGGGCGCTTTTGTGAGGACTTGTGTAATACCCAGTGGTGCTGCCTTCATCCTCCCCCACAAAATTAACTGATTTACTGGCAAAAAAAATACCTGACAGATTGACACCACTATGCTGCCACCCATCGTTCCATCCACATCCCTTTACCTTCTCTCATCCCTTCCTACTAACGCACCCCACGTGCATTTGTAGGCCGTCATCCTCACCCCACACGTGTATTTATATTTTTATATATTATCTAATCGTGCTGTCCCTTTGAATGCCCATTTATCGTCCGTCCCTCCATCTTACCTCTGAAATTCTCAGCACAGACAGAGACAATGAATGTGAGGTGTCGCTCCTCTGTGCTCCGGCACCTGCTGAGGCCATAAGTACACGCGATCACTGGCAAAATCACTTTACACTGGCTGCTCTCCAATGGAGAGTGTTCTGGCACCCACCTCATAAGCAGTGACACCTTGATGTTAATGTTGCACTCCTCTGGAAATCTCAATAGCCTGTTCTCAAACTTAAAGTGCTATCAACTGTTCACTTGTAATAGATGTGGGTGTTCTTTACTCCTTAAAATAAAACAAATGACAAATTCTTTGTCACTGAACAGGATAATATTAACGTTTTGCTCACATATTAAAAAAGCAACATATATTTAATCGAAGTGTCATTTAGCAGTAGAAATTAGTTGTATATGAACATAATAATGAGTTCAGATGGAAGAGTGTGACAATCTGGTTTAAGTATATGACTAAGCAGCACTTAACATTTTCATATCTCCTGCTGCCATGCTGTCCCATAACAATGTATCGATGCCCTTCTTAGCAGTGGGTGAGGTGCACAACACTGTCATGTGTGGCTTTTATGGCATCACACAACAGTATTAATACACTTACTGTCGCATAAAATGGTTATTAAGCTTTACATCTCAGTGTCTGGATTTAAGAGCGGCTACCTGTATTCTCCACATCCTCCCTCTCCATCTCTGTACATCACCCATTCACGTCAATTGGAACTGAATGCTGACACTTTCATGTGAAGCTGTCATTTGTTTTTCGTTTGTTCACGTTGTGGCCGTGCCAAGTGCGGATGATGAGGCAGGTGTTACTCTCGATTATTCCCGTATGTCCTTCATAATCCAGTTAAACTAACTATCTATGTGGGACATTTTATTTAAGCAATGCAAATTTCAACAATACATTATTTCAGAATAAATAACTATGACCTACTTATTTGTTATTCCCCATTGAGCCATAATGAACACCAGAAATGTATGGCCACGCACCCTCTGTACCTACTGTACAGATCCAGTAAATCCATCAGAGGTGTCTTGTTCGGTTATGGCTAATGACAAATCATTTATTTAGCTCTGACTAATGAGAACATAATAACCGTCCTTTATGCTTAATGTCACAGTACCAGAGTCGGCAATGCCAGAATCATGTGAAAAGGGAGTGGGAGGATGAGGAGTCCGTGATTCATCTCTTAACACTTCATCAGAACTGAGAAGGAAGAAGAAGAACTCATTATTCTGAAGGGCAACAGTAATGTTTAAGGACACAATAACAGGAACACTATCCAGTATAATGTAATCCAATGCAAACACAGTGCTTAGCAAACAGTTGATTAGACTCAGTAGTCGAGAAAATATAACGTGATCACCTCGTGGCAACCATTTTTTTCCCTTGCTAATGCAAGTCCCCTTTCTTTAGCATATGTCATTATGACACCTAAAGGCAAATAATTTGAAAGGCAAAGGTCTGTAAATCACACAGGCAGCTATAAGAATTTGTGATATTACGTTAAGCAAAAATCAATAGCTCCTTTTTTAGCCTCTTCTAGAGGCTGGAGAGTCACTGCATGGACTGATCAGTCACAAACACAACAAAACTAAGGAACTATGAGGTGAAGAAAAGTCTCAATTATCAGAGCAATGTCAACCAAATGTAAGAAAATTACACTGCAAAGAGGACCACTGGTAGTAAAAAGATCCTCACCAGTGCTGACCGAAAGATGTATACCTGTTTAAAAGGACAAACTATGAGCCATAACCTACCACTGAGTCCAATAAACAACTTTCTGATGCAGTCTTTGCAAATATTTTATTCCAGTATTGTGTTTGCTCCCCCTGTTATTTTGTTTGCCCTCTATAGGGTGGCCTCATTCCTGATACTTGAATTCAAAATAGGATCATCTTTCCTTTTCTTTAGTATTATTGTGAGTTTGCTTGTTTGGATAGTTCAAATTTCAAAGGTTCGCTCAGAACTGAGGAACCACTCAGAAAAAAAAAAAGAATCTTAAAGTTGATTAAAAGAAGTCAACGACATCACATCTCCGTGGGTCTTTAAACATGACAGTTTGTATATGGGGATAACATGTACATGTGTGGTTGTACATACAGCATACATGTGGGAGGGTCCTCTCTGCATATTTTATAGTTTCCCGTTCAAGCCAGCTGTTCCTCACCTCCCTTCATCATAGACCAGGCTGAATCGGTGGTTTGTTTGCTCCTTGGGCTGATGTTGTTTGGTGTGTAAACATCTGTGATGAGCACCGCATCGTTTGATATGCTCTGACCCAGTTCCTCTGCTTCTCGGTGCAGGGTCCTAGCTTTCAGCAGCTAATGTTGTAGTTTAGTGATTTAATTTTCCAGGGCTGACATGTGGTTTTTATATGAGGCATTTTGGACAAAAACAAGAATAATGCTTTGCCTGGAATTGGTCAAATTTGAAGAGAAAGCCTATTTTTCCTGCTATTAATCAGCGGCAGTATCTCTGTGACCAACTGCATCATTCAGCTGCATCTATGGACGGCTCTTTCTGAGTTTATTAGAAGCACAAGCTGCAGGACTGTATCGTCTGCTCATATAGATCAATGTGAATGAAGTGTATGCTCATTTGATTAATGAATATAAAAATAACTTTCAATGCACAAAATGATAATCATGCTCCATTTTAGCAAATATTTCAAATGTATTAGTCCCTGTATTATGTTAGCTTATATCAACAACTGTAACTTCACTTTCAAGCCACATCACTCGAAATTCATGAGGGTGAATTATTTTATAGGGGGTTTCAGAAGTGTTTATTTGATACGGTGTATTAACATAGTTCATATATCTTATTTTCATACACTTATGTTGCACAATGATAGCAACTATATGATCTGAGAATTACATATTGATCTTGCCTGTTTGCCTCCCTGCAGGAGTGACCACTGTCCTGACCATGACCACACTCAGTATCAGTGCCAGGAACTCTCTCCCTAAAGTGGCCTATGCCACAGCTATGGATTGGTTCATCGCCGTCTGCTATGCATTTGTCTTCTCGGCCCTCATTGAGTTTGCTACAGTCAACTACTTCACCAAGAGGGGTTACGCCTGGGATGGAAAAAGTGTGGTTCCAGAGAAGGTATTTGAAGCCCCTTTTTATAATTGCTTACTTACTCCTGAGGAGTCCCTACAATGATAAATAAAAATAGAGAAAATAAACAAAGGCTTCACCATGATATGGCTTGTTAGGTGGTGATATGGCACACGACTGCATAATAAGGCAGAATGAGGGTCAATCCAGGTTTTCCAGGAAACAGAAAGACTCTTATGCAGACCAGACACCAGTCACTGAAAATGAAATTTAAAAATTACATATACGGGCTTCTGTTTCAAAATATTATTTAGTTTGCACCACGACACTTTGCACTTAACTATTAAGGGAGCAAGAGCAGGCAGGGAACATTAGTTGTTGTCGCCAGTTCATCTCATAGAAAATGCAATTTGAGTAACATGACATGAACATTAATAGTTTAGTGTTCATCTTGTGCTTTCTGCTCCACTTGTCTCTATGCTGCAGTTAGCAGCACGGTACTTTGTAACCTGCAGATGTTTTTGAAATAAATAGAGCCCAATATTAATTCTTAGGCTGCTGAGTTTAATGCTTCTATTTTGAAATATGGAGGTGAAAGTAATTAATATTTCTCAACTTCATATCCATATTTTTACTGAATGTTAACCAGGCTGCTGGATGACACATTCACACCCGTGAATGTAGCTTTAAACAAGCATTGCGGACAGTAATGTATGTCATGGTCAAAGCTTTGATGATGACTGTAAACTGAACTCTTTATCCTTTTTTACTTTCCGCAACAACCAAAATCAGCAAAAGAAGAAGAAGGAGTCCCTCCTCAAGAAGAACAACACCACAGCCTACCCAGCTGCCACTGCTACAGCCTTCGCCCCCAATATTGCCAGGGACCCTGGATTGGCCACTATTGCCAAAAGCGCACCACCACCCCCAACTGAGCCCAAGGAGGAGCCAAAGCCCAAGCCTCCAGAGGCCAAGAAAACCTTTAACAGTGTGAGCAAGATAGACAGGATTGCCAGAATAGCCTTCCCTCTGCTCTTTGGAACCTTTAACCTGGTCTACTGGGCAACCTACTTGAATAAGAAGCCCAAACTGCAGGGGGTGAATCCACACTAATCCATGTTTCATTCCTTTTAAATTATACTTGTAATTATTTCATTTTCTTTCTTATTCCTCCTAAAAAAAAAAAAAAAGGTGTTTATTTTCAGACAAACATGGTGTCCATGCTGGTTTGAATCCCCAGTTGTTGCATTGCTTCTATGTTTACCTGAATTTTGAAGATTTTGAAAAAACGAAATACAGAAAAAAAGAACGATAACAATACAGACTTTTGAAAGGGTGTTGTTCAGGTCTGGGATGATGCTATTAAGAAAATGCTAATATAAATATATAGCCAAGAGAATGCTATTCTACAACTGCACATAGCCCAAACTTGTTAAGGGGCTTTTGTTTCTATGTTTGTTCTCTTGTTTTTATTTATTCATTTATTTTGGTTTTTTCTTTTTGTTTTTTTTTTTTCATTTTATTTAAACATGGTACCAGAGACACGGTAACGGGCACTTGTGTATATGCATGGGCAAGACATCTTTTTATTTATGTTTATTTATTTAAAAAAACAGATCAACATTGACTGATGGCTTAATTTATTTGATATCAGCAGCAAAATGCTACGCTCAGTCTCTGTCAAAATATCTTCCATTCTCTGTAGATGTTTTATGAGATTAATTATGTCATTCTTCAAAATATGTTAGGGTTTCTGCAATAGCAATAAAACATGTCTCAGTGGACACACCATTTATTTAGGGGTCAAAAAAAATACACAAAAATCCAATCATCTCTGTGCTCAGCATTGAAAATATGAATTTCCTTTCACAGCATTGTAAATATTATCAAGTGTTAGAGATGTCAATATTATGTTTAAGCTTTGCGAAATGTAACTAAAGGGTATGTTTATTGAAATACATGGAAAAGTAAACTTTTTATTTCAATTTATTTTTTGTTTTTGTTAATGATACTTTCTACAAAAAGAGTATATACTGGTCTAATTCACGCTTAAGTGACTGTTTCTCACCAAGTTAGCGTTCCATTCAAAGCTGCTTTCACAATGAAGTAAAATATTGTTTAACTGTGTGTTTGTGTACACACACTGACGGCAACAACAGCAACAACAACATCAACGGTGTAAACTGAGATTGACTAGTTATGAGTAAGAATGTAAAAAAAAAAAATCATCTCAAATCCTGGAGTGCATTTTACATTTAGAACTAAAACACTCTTATTTACTTGTTTTGTTTGTTTTTTTGAGCTTTTGATTATTCATGATGGGGGCTCGATTGCCAAAACGCCATTTATAGCAAAGTACGGTTAGCATCACTTAAAGAAGGGTGGGGCACATTGAGAAGGAGGAGAAGTGCCTTTTCCAACTTCAGAGCTGAAGCTGTGATGGCTATTACTTTGTTGATTGATGGCGCGTCTGTATTTTCCATCCCACTGTGTCCCCCGACCCTGTTTGCCATAGTCCCCATCTCCCTTCAGCTGAAAATTGAGACATAACACTCAGAAAGTACCAGCTACACTGCCTTCAGTATCACATGCCCGTTTGGACTCATTTGTTGCTGCTTGTTGGTGAGCAGGGACAGAGACAGAAAGAGACAAAGAGAGAAAGGAGATGTTGAGTTGAAGTGGCACTGTAATCTTACTTTAGCCGGCGCTGTGTTTCGCACAGAGGACTTGTCTTGTAGTTCTACGATAGTGATGAAGATGAATATATTTTTGTAGCATGATGTCAATCCCTCTTCCGAGAAAAACCAACAGAAACTAACGCAAATGTGAAAAGAATGCTTTTGTTTTAGTCTTGAACCTTGCTTGCTCTTTTTTTTTTTTTTTTTTTTTTTTTTTTTTAGTAAAGACACATTTTAGGGAAATGCTTCTTCTCTGACGTGGCACGTTAAGGTTTCTGAACAGTCCATTTTAAATTATGTTAATGTAGCAATATTAATTAGCAAGGGCTTTTCTTAGGACCTGAACCTGACACTCAGTCTGGGGGTGATATCCATTGTAGCTTTACATCGACCCCTCCTACTTGTAGTTTCATCTGTATGCTGTACATAGAGATCTAGAAAATATTTAGATTTGGTCAATAGTAACATTGCGTTGTGTGTCCATCTGGGGCGCTGAAGCCTTTGGGTCCCACTCTAACTTTGTGTCACAAAATCTCCGCATTTCTTGTTGGAGAGTGGGGGTGCATTGTGCTGCATTATAGGTTCTTGATGTGCTTTCTTTTCTTTTCTTTTTCTTTTTTTTTGAATATGTTTTACAGGGCACTGACCAGGCCAAAAGGCATGTCATAACTCTCTGTGTGTTTGTGCGCTGAGATGAAGAGATCACACTATCGCCAGAGGGACACTAAAAAGACATTGGTGGTTGTTGCTATTGTTATTATTTGCATTATCATTATGGCCGATACAGAACCTATCCCCTAATGGCAGACGTCTTTGCAAGCATATGCAAGCAGTCTACTGTTCACAGCCACTTAACCTACAAGCAGAGGGTCAAGGAACTGAAAAGTTCAGGGTGAAGAGTTGTATAAAGATATTTGAATTCTAAACTATTGTATGTATGTTTATTATCATGAAGAAAAAATATATATACATATGTAAAATACATAATGCATACAGTATTTGATTCTATTAATGAAGATATTAGCTAAGATGATGATGAATATTGTTTGTATTATCAACCTATTGTTATGCATTTTGCACATTTAGAAGAACAATAACATCACATTTATGTAGTCAGCTTTGTGCTATGCAAGGACAGCTTCAAACCACATCACTGACCTTCTCTCCCTGACCATTGTGTTTCAGATTCACAAGCTATTATAAAAAAAAAAAAGAAATTAAAAAAAAAAAGCTTGGCTTTTATATCAGCTGTGCAAACCATTAGCTTTTTTTTTTTTCAACCATGGCTATACAGGGTGACAACAAAGAAAACAGTGGATTATCTCTTTTGTTTGCGCTTTGGATTTTTGTCAGTGCTTGAAGGGAAAATGGCTTTCATTGTCGATTGCACTTTTTCTCCAGAGAAACGCAATAAAGTGACTAAACTGAAAAAAAAAAAAAGAAAAAAAACAGGAGCAAAACTGTAACAAGATCACCTAATATTTCTGTTCACTCCTTGAGCTTGTTTGTCGTAACAAAAATGGAAGCAGGTGAAATGTTATTTTGCTCAATGGATCATTTCGTTTATTTTGCTTTCCAAAGCTCAGCGATATTACAGGGAGCGCCAGAGAGTTTTGACTTTGACAAGACAAAAGTGAGTTTTGTAGACTTTTCTGCTGGGAATATCTGTGATAATCCCCTATCTAGCACTCCAAGCAAGATCAAAACGACCACTATAGACCATTAACAAATACTTTTTGAGCCAGGTCTGGTTTTGCTACACTTAATGCTCCACAGAGAGGGAATGTGAAATATGAGGCACAGTGCAATCATGAGCTTCCAACTTTTACCTTCACACTCATATGCAGAGCATACATGTAAATATCACATTTGTAGGCACATCAGTCATTTATTTCAGTATGTTTGATGCAAGGTCCATTGCAGTTCTCAGCAGCACCTGCTTTTCAACACTGAGTTTTTGGTTATTCCTAGATACCTACTGGAGTTTTTCTTGTATTTTTATCAAGCAAAATATGTTCTGATTTTCACTGAAATGTAAAAAAAAAAACAACCTAATTTTCTAAAGCACAAAAGTTGTCTAGGGTAAGAGAAATTAGAGTGAGACTGTCTACATATGGACATCAACAATGACATACACACACCCTCAAGATGCACACAAACACACACACCCGCATACTGTACACAGGAATGTGTTCGTCGTTCAATGATACTGACAAAGGGTTCTGATGGATGTAGATGAAATGGTGAACCTTCTGTAAATGTTTTCTTTTGTTTCTTTTGGTTATGATATGGCCCTGTAGAATCTGATTCTCTGCATTAGTCTTTAAATAAAAAGAAAACAAATGAAAGTCGTGGCTATAACTCTGTCCTTGTGCTATGGATTACCAAACAAAGACACAGACTCAGACACAGATCTTTGTCGAGTCCATTTGAAGTTTACATCACAAGTAGTAAAAGTGGAAATGATTGTGTTTTAAGACAGCCCCAGTATATATTAAGTACCAGGGCCCAGATTAGACAGAGGGATGGGGTGTCTGTCTGTCAGGCAGTTGGTCAGTCCTCCACTTTGGTCCAGACTGAAATACTTCAGTTAATAGATGGATGGCCATGAAAGTCTGGACAGACATTTGGTGCCCAGAAGATGAACCTGTGTGTCTTTAGTGTGTCTTCTGCTCTGTTCTTTCAGTGCCAACAACAGGTCAAATTTTCACTTATCCATTGTAATAGTTTCCCCCCTCAGGATGTATTGTAATCACTTTGGTGATCCCTTAACTTTTCATCCAGTGCCATCAGTGGTTTATGATTACGTAGTTACATAACTAATGAAATCCCCATCATCCTCTGCTGTACCTCGTGCTTATCCAAAATTAGTGAATGTTAGCGTGTTAACACGCTAAACTAAGTTGGTGAACATGGTAAACATTGTACCTGCTTAACATCAGCCTTCAATGTTACTGCTCCTGGGGCGCACCCCTGAACCAGCCAGCTTTTTAAATCAGTGCAGTTGGTTTTCCAACCAAATCCTAATGCATCAGTGTTTCAGTCACACTCACATCTTATACTTTAATTTGATCTGTTCTCATTTTCTCAAAACTATATACATTTAGGTAGCGCTCTTTGTTTCAAACCTCCAGAGGTTACTCTGCAGTCAAACAGTGTTGCAGTTGCAGTTCCTCTGTTGCAGGCATTTGTTGTAGAATATGTTATTTCCTTTGCACCGCTACTTACTACTTTCTAGGCAAAAAGTTCAAAGGCAGAACATATGAAAGCTTTATTATTATCATTACTTCTATTAGTGGCAGTCACAGTGGCAGTACTTGATTTCAGGTTACAGTAATTGGCTGATGTCTGTCTTCAAGCCACCAAAAAGGCAGTCCCACCATCTCTCAGCTGACATCTGTAATTTGGTCCTCATCACTTTTCTCCTCACTCTTACTCCTCCTCGCTCGAGCCTCCAGCTCATCCCCGTCTTCTCCCACCCTGCCATGAGACTTCAGGTGCAGGGGAACGTGCGCTTCTTCCTTAAAAGCATGTGAGCTGCCAAGCCCTGAGACTGTTATGTAATAAAGCTGCTTCTTGCTGGCAGAAGAGCAGAGAGAGGAGGCTTTTTCTCTTTCTCTCTGCCTGGTTCTCCTCCTCCTCCTCTCTCTCTCTCTCTGTCTGTCACTTTTTCCCTCATAGGCACAGATTTTGGGGACACACACACACACACACACACACAGGGACATGTCCCACTCAGTTTTAGGCACAGGACAAATTGCATTCCAGTTGTTTCCGCCTCAAATACATATACAATGTTTTTCTCTTAATATGCATTTTTAGACACATTTGAATTTCACAAAAGCATTGTGTGGATGTGCACTGTCACAAATACAAACACGCCTTTATCTTTTAAGGAGACAGTCTTTCTCCTCGTCTCCTCGCTTTCCCAGAAACTCATTGAACAGTCTGTCCATGAATCATGTTTGTGCAGGAATTAGCATAAACTCAAACAAATCCTTACATTATATATAAGAGCTCGCAATTCTGTCAAAATGTAGCAATAGCAGCAGGAAAAAAGAGAATCAGGAAAATGCACTGATCACCATTAACACAAAATAATCCAACTCAGAATACTGCTACACGCTCAGATTAAAAAATACAAAAAAAAAAAAAGAACCGAGCATCAGCTTTAATAAAGCAGCTTCCAATTTTGATAAGATAAAAGGGACCTAATAGGTTTCTCATGCAGACACTCGCACTGTGGGTCCAGCTAAGACTCATCATTTCTCCTATCCTGATAGAATACACATGCAATTTCAGAAGCTTTGGTAGCCACATTTATGCATCTCTGGTGGCCCAGTCCCAGATCTTTTTTTTTTTTTTTTTTTTTTAGTTTTTGTCTTTTTTTTTCTTAATCCTCAGTGGCCATTGGAATCAACTTTTAGAATAAAAGCTGAATAAAGCCAATGTTTTCTGTGACAGCCTAAGATGCAAACACTTCTGAACCTCCCTACAGGCAGTGAGCATTTGTTACTCAAAGGTGGTCATCTGTGATTGAATGCTATTGATTAATAGCATTTCTGTTGCATTGAGCCTGTTACTGCACCCAAAATAAATAATTTAACCATGAATGTGGAATTTCTCATGCAAGTTTACATTCTCCACACAGACAAGACAGAGGCTTCAGATGAAATGGGAGCAAGGAGTCACTCTGTTTTTCTCGCACACATCCCAGGTAGCTTGTGCCACGTCCAATTCTCCAACCTCTAAATTCTCAAGCTCTATAGCCACATCAGGGACTCACATCTCCCGAGGTTTCTATTAGTTCTCTCCCTGCTTGCTCATTTTTCTGTCCCTTTGCTTCAGCGTCTCACTCTCTTCCACTGCCTGCTGTCTCTCTTTCCCCAATTACCCTTTGGAAGACTCTGCAGATTACTTGGCCAGGTATCAGGATCTGTGATTTGTTTTTCTCTTTCAGTTGAGATGAATAAATGAATATGTAAACAGTAAGGAAAACACAATTGGAGCAAATGATAATACTTTATATTCTGCAGCCACTGAAAGTAAATGCTTCTGTTATAAAGGTTTTGTGCCCAAGGACAGCATTGTTTTTATTTTTAACAATATTTTTCCATGTGCACATGTGCTGCAGATTGTTTATGTACAACAGAAATTCCCTCAACCTAATATGTTTTTTTTCTTTTCTTTTTTCCAGGGTGGTTATCTAAAAAAAAAATCAGTCATCTAGTGTATTTAATAGTAATGTAATAGTGTATTTTCCTCAGCAGGGCTTCCATCCACTGTCAAAAGCTGTTCCCGAATAGAAGCTAGGATAAAAATTAAATGTCCAGTCATAACAGTGAAATGTTAGGCAGTAATGTGAGGTAGTGTTTTGACACAAAGTGCCAACGATTTTATGGTGACACAGTGAGACAGGCTGGTAGAAGGAGGAACCATTTACAGTTTTTTGGTGCTTCTGTGAAAGTGCTGTATCTTTACAGCAATCAAAAGTAATAAAGTATTCACTCAAGTACCATATTTAAGTAGAATTTTTGAGGTACTTAACTATACAGTTTACCATGAATAAAATGTATGTGTGTGTGTGTGTGCGTGTGTGTGTGTGTGTGTGGCAACTGTCTGGTTCTTTATCTACTAAATACTACACTACCAGCGTGTTGCTAACGTTGTCTGATAACTGTTTGGCGATGGGCGTGTTGTGTGCAGTGGTCTTTGTTATTTGTTCTTTTTTCACATATGTAGAGCACTAAGGCCACAATATTATGATAAAGAATCCTCATTGATTAGGGCACCAGTCTCCAAAGAAACAAAAATGTATGAATCCATAAATTCAATTGGTAAGTCTAATATCAGAAGTTGTGACTTCTCGATTCAATCGATCTCCAGTCTCTACTTCAAAGAAACTGCTTTTCAGAGATTTATTAGCTATGCTATTATTTACAGAGTAAATGCAATGATTAGTAGGATGAAAAATGGAATAGAAGACCAGGTTTAAGCAATGATGGGAGAAAATGTTTGGTGGCTATTTATAAATATGCTATACAACTAAATGGTAAGCTACTATCTATGAATGGAATCTGATGATTGAATACTATCTTATCTCGACATCATCCATGAGTAATGAGCAGAATGTTAAGATCCTGCCTACTGTGAGCTGCACTGTAGCTGGGGACTCGTGGCTGGAACCCAAATCAGCTGAGGGGTAATTCTGAAGGCGGGCTCTGGGTGGATGTTACTGGAGGCCCGGTCAGTTCTGCTGGTGTCTCCATGATTTCAGCTTCAGGTAAAGTCTGCCAGCAGACTTTCTTTCTGGGGCACTGGTGATTTCTTCGTAGGCTTCTCTGCAGGTGGTCGTGGGCAGATCATGTTATCTGCCTGTGTCTCTTGCGGGTTGATATGAGGTAATGTTCTTCTTACTGAACTTTAGGTGTAAGTTTAGAGGAGACTGACCTTGACCAGGAGATTCTTCAAAAATCTGAATTTTGAAAATAATTTAAAAGTTACAAAGAAATAGTCTGAGGCACTTCTGCTGTTTGACTTGGCTTATAAAAATAAAAGATTGTGCGTCTGTGTAGTCTAAGGAGAGTAACATGGAGCACGTGGCAGAAGAAAGACAAAGAACACACGGACCAAACGGTAAAGTACAAAGAGCCAGAAGCAAACTTCATGGATGGCAAATTGCGGTGTGGCAAAAAGCAAGGCCAAAAGCCTCATCTGTAATGATCACAACAGTTTTATCCCCTGGGGGCTGGCGCATGTTTTGGGGGCATTACCCGTTTTCTCCTTTTATTTCAACTAGAGGAGCGAGTGACTTTCTATAGAACTTTTGAATAGTTTAATCTGGTGTTTATCTAAAATGCACATCCATCTTCCACCATGACCATTAAACAGTCAAATAGTTGATTTTTATAGTTTCACTCAGATCTGTGTCTGTGAGGAGTAAACTGCTGGTTCCTAGTCCAGATTGGAATGTGGCTTGTAGCCTAATTTATGGTTCTATTATCTAAAGAGGAGATTCCAATTGTTGATCCTCTGGAGATGACCCTTTGACCCATGGTCTGGATGCATATGTTTCTGTGACCTGCTAAAAGCTGGTCTGTTTGTGGAAGAGGGGTCCCTTGTCTCTGTTTCCTATCAATTTGATAGTTGATAGATGGTGGGGAGAGTGAGTAACCCTGCATGTCCTTCCTATGAACTCCTTTTAATGGCTTGTGGCTGATGCCAGGCCAGGTATGTCCACTACACATACTAGGGCATTGCCAAATAAATGCTTTTCTCTATTGCAGCAGGGAGAATTGGCCATAACTTACTCTGCTGGCAAACTCCTGGCTGGTGTTACTTTAAAAAAAAGAAAAAAAAACTCTCCATCAAAGAGAAGCAACAGTTCTATAATGTGACAGGTAAAGTTATCACATCCGTCCAAGTCTTCTTATTTGACTTTCTGTTCTGTGATTTCTATTCTTGATGTTCAACCCCAAACCGAACGTCAGAACTGTGCTTTGTTCATTTCAGCCTCATTGGACGACGGCCTAGTTTCCCTGAGGGGCTCTGTCGCACTGCATGAGATTTCCACAAATTACCGAGACACAAAGCAGCCCCATATAACGACAGCATCAACTTCAAATGTGCTTCGATGCAAATACTACAAAAAAGAAGTCCCTCTTGGGGGATGTTGCCATTTGCAGCCATAATGTCGCACAGAACACAGAAAATGACTTGCTAAACTTGGCCAGACCAGCTCGTGGAGCAGAACGATGCAGACTTTCCCCCACAAGCTGTTCTTTTGCAATAAGGATAATGTTAGTCATATAACACGACATTTGCAGAGCCACCACAGTGACAGGTCTATCTAAATGAGCTAGTCGTTAAGTCTTGGTTGAATGCTGCAAAACACAGGGCGTCAGCTAATGATGGTGGAAGCAGCTGAAGGCAAAACTTGTCAGTGTCGAGGAAAGACTGGGTGATGGTAGGCATAAGAGTGGGACATATTCTCTGGGCTATGATGATATCATCAGCGTATTGTCTTTCCTCCCACAGCTCTCATTAGAAGACTAACTTCTGCTTTTGTCTTCTGCCTTTCCATCATCATATTTGAAATTATTTTCTTGGACTGAAGTGATTCTTAAGCCCTATCTCCACAGTTTTGTCCTTGTCTCACATTGTTTTGAAGTTGATATCCAGGGTCCTGAGCCACTGATCTCCTATTCAACCAGCCTGTCAGCTTTGACTGCAATTGATGTGTTGTTACTCCACTCTCATCGACAAGTGAACCTGTGTCAAGATTGAAATGAGGTATGGCAGACAGAGAGCACAGGTAACTCAAGGTGAGCTGATGGGCAATAGAATAGGAACTGGGGATGTGGGAGGGTATGCAAGGGAAGGTCAGATTATAGATAAGAAAGGAGGAGACCATCAACAGGGATGAGTGAAGGTCCAGAGGCAGAAAAGATCAGAAAAAAGTAAGAATGGGGAAGCCGAAAGATGATGGGGGGCAAATTGAAAATACAAGAGTAATTACAGTGGATAGTGAAGTGGAGGAAGGATTGTGCAAGGGGATATAGTGATATGGGAAGAGTCAGTAGAGAAAAAAAAATCATCCAGGAAGGAGTGAAAAAGTTGAGATAAGGGCACAGAAAACCCCAGGAATGATCAGGGGGTGGAGAACAGAGGGCAGGGATGTGATTAAGTGTAAAACCACTTGTATAGTATCAACCATGATAAATCTGTAAGGCATCTGAAAATAAAACACTCAAAGAAGCTCTTTTGAAAATATAGTATAATCATTTTTGATGCTTCATCATGTTCTGAGCTAGTCTCTAATCAGCTTTGCCCTGTTGACTGTTCTCTTTCCCTTTCATCTCACCTTCCCTCATTGACCTCCCTGAACCTTTTCTTCTCAACCTCCTATTTTTATTTCTTAGATGTTTGAATTACATATCTGTTTCTTCTAAATCATGAACTATATCATCCTCCTCCTCTACCTCTAAATACATGCAATGGACTTTAGTAAGACAAAAGCCGCTTTGTCATCAACAAAATTGCTTTCCTTTTTGGCGGGATACACATTCAATTTGTTTGTAGGGTCGCCTTATATAATGGTTGTTATGTAACATAATTAAAAGTTGCTGTTTTTCCATCATTGGATTACATTTGTGTGCTTCCCACTTGCCAACCAAGCATCCTGAATCAAGAAGGGTCTTAAGCTTGTTCCAATCCATGGTTATATTTAATACCAGACAACAGAGGGGTAATTTATTTGGCTTACATCACCAAATGCATCCTGTTCCATTAAATTGCAAGTGCAGGCTTTCATGTGGAATTAACTAGTTTTCTGACTACTTACAGAAACACCACTTCAACCCCACCAGTTAATAAGGGTCACAGGAATATAGAGGCATATGGAGCTCCTTGTTATTTTGTACCAGTGCTAAAAAACAATTAGTTTTGCTCTTGTGAAATAATGGAGCTTTAATAATACTATACAATGACTGTGTTATTCAGAATCTTTCATCTTGCATCAACCAATAGGTACACTTGTTAAAATTATGTGTAAAATATCTAGAATGTGTAAAACGCAGTACACTTTCTCCTTTTGTACGGCTGTATGGAGTTGCTCAGGGATTCAGTGACCATATCTGCAGCATACAATCCACTCTTTGTACTAATACAACTGGATTTATGTGGAACAAATTCGACCTGTTTGCGGTTTTGAATTCTTTTATTCCAAACAATGGCCCTGGCTTTAGTTTTGCTGCAGTAAGCTAGTTGGCTACACAGTAAATAAACACTGCCTAATTCTTGAAGGTCAAAGCATAAATACTCTTGGATCCAATGTAGACAATATGTTTGCTTGGTTCAGTGCGGGGCTATTTGGAACCGTTTTTGGTTTGGAAATGACTTTCTTTGCAGGGTATTATCGGAATGTGTGTGCTGTCAGCTGTCTTGTATTAATGTAAGCTCCAGCAGGCATGAATAGTATTGACCCGATGCAGCTACAGTACTGCACCTGCCACTGCTAGAGGGCCTGCTGAGCATCAGGCACGCACACATTTGCCCACAGGTAGGTATAAAGCTGACGAACATAATAGATTTACAACTTCACCTTGGACGGTTACATGGTATGATTTTATATCTGTGTTTTGAGTCTTTATTGTGTGTGAGTGCCAGTGTTTACATACTATCCTCATATGTGTGTGGGAATGTGCTTGGGCTTGTGTGTGTCCTGCCTAAAGCTGTGTTCCTCTCCTTTTCACTCCTATAAATCACAGTTTAAACCCACATTTAGCTCGGTCAGCGCAAGCATAACCAGGTTGAGGTTCTTCTTTGTCTTGTGCCCTGTTCAACCTGAGCACTGTTTCATCCTTCAGGGATTCTGAAGGGATCACTTGTGTTCATCTTCTCTTGCAATATCCTTTCACCCCCCACCCTCTATCTTTTCCTTTCTCTCCGTTTGTTCCCATTCCTCCCAATTTTCCTTCTCTCTCCAAGGCCTTCCGGATGTTCTTTGTCAAAACCATTAGCTGCCTTGCATATCTCTAACAAGCTCTGCAGTTCAAAAGGCTATGAAGCTCACTTCTGCTCAGCCACACATTGCCATTCAATCATATCTTGTTACCATGACATGCCCCTTTCAAACTATTCTGGGAGGAAAAATAGCCACTCAAAGGGCACAAGTTGTATCGAATTCAATCACAAGAGCGTAACATTTTTTTTTCCCAGCACATTTTCTTTTTCCAGATAATGCTCACCACTGACTTTCAGAAAGAGGTTTGCCCTGTTTTCCACTGGGGATTACCCTGCAAAACTGACTTCCTAAAACTATGACACAGTGCTGGCTGCAGCCTTAATAGATGTATTGGCTTGTACAGGTACAAAATATAATTTCCTCTCAAGGCCAGTGCTTTTCCAGTCTCAGGAGCATAAATCAATAAAGAACTTACAGGATAACACGGTGTGTGACCGAGGAAGCATAGTGTGAAACGTTAATTGGATGTATAGTTAAGATACATAATGCATTTGCAATGCAATTATAAGGAGAATCTTTTCAAGAAAAGCAGATCTGAAGAGGGCATGCTTTTGTGCTAACATTTCCACTCCTCTGTCATAATTTTTTCACATAATATCTCACAATGTCAAAACCACTCTTCACGAATGTGGGCCTGTTCAGAGCCTTTTATCTTTAGATGTATGTGTTGGCTTTCAATCTGCTGTTCTGTGTATGGAAGGCAGCACATATTACAGTGAGTTGTACCACAAATCAAGTCTTGAAAGATTGTGTGCATTGAATCAACACATATCTCACATCATCTCCCAGCGGATTCATGGGACACTAAAGCATCCATCAACAGTTAGTAGGTTAAATGCAAATGTTGGGGTAGGGAAATGGATCCTGATCAGATTAGACGGATAAACAAAACATATGATGCTCCCTTCCAACACACTTCTTAAAGGGGCTATTTGTAAGTTTTCTCTGCTGCCAAATGTGGTTTAAGATAGGAAATAGGATAGTCCTTTTTCAGTCTTTGACCTTTAAAAGTGGAGTTAATGCTAACGTTGACCATGTAGCAATAGCAAAACTTACAAATAGCTCCTTTAAAAGGCTAAATAGCAGTTGTGTAGCCAAAGTGTAGCCATGAAGCAGAACTATTGCCCACCCATGAATAGACAAGTGCATTTGAGAAGGCCATGGGCTGATTTATATCAGTCCTTTTGTCCTGTGCAGTAACCTGATGAAAGTCTGATTGCAGAGTATTCTTCTCACTTCAAGTGTAGAAAACAGTGTATGGGAAATCTGTGTTCAACAAAGTGTAGTCAAAAGACACCAGGGACAGGACAAAGGTAAATATGAAAGTCATAATCAGAGTTGTAGATCTCAGAGTGGGGCTTGAGTCAGAGTTGACTGCTGTGAGACTTGACACTTGACTGCCTAAAGACTCGACTTGACACTTGACTGCCTAAAGACTCGACTTGACGTGAATCTTGTTTGAACAGGATCATTTATTTATTTATATTTACTTATGCCTTAAAAGTGAATCCTACATGGTAGCAGATACACTTAGGTTGCTGAGAAAGTCGTTCTACCTGTCAAACTGAGGTGTAGTTGTGGTTTGTCTGAACAGATGGATTTGTTGTTCCTATAAAACCAGTGAGGGTGAGAGAACTGGGGACTGGACATTGCACTGGTACAAACAATTTTATAGTTAATCATAGATCAGGTGGCCTGTCATCTTGTGAGCGGTGAGTACACATTTCTTTAAATTTATTACTGTAATACAGAGCCGTGATGGCAGTTAGTCACTGCAGCGTGACCCAGTCTCACAGCTGTGAAAGTACTCCAGCACAGTCCAGTGTGCATCATCCGGTGGTGGTTCGATTGCACTGAATGTGACTGGTGTGTAGTTAAAGCTGTGTAATTCCTTCTCCCTCACTATAACTGAGAGGAAAACAGTGTTTATGTTGTGTTGGCCCTCTTTTTATGGTAATATAACATGCATTATAATTTAAATACACTCACCATCATTATGTCACACACAGTCTTAACTGTATGGAAACACTAATGTCACTGCTTTGAGAGAACAATACTTAACTGGCATGCCATTTTAACAGGCAACGTTCAAAGAGCTTAGATTGAAACTAGTAGTTTGCTTGAAGACTTGTGGCTTTACTTGGACTTGCTCTCAAGAACTTGAGACTTGCCCCAGTATATAGTATATATACTACAATGATTATATGAAACAACACAAAATCTATTTTTACATAAATTAAAGAAAACAGTTCATCAGTGTAAATGGAATAATGTACAATATTCAGCTGCATTGGACAAGACATTGTGTAAGAAAGTGCACATAAGTCTTTCTGCAGTATGATGCCATGTCATTAATTAAATCTGATCTTGTTTCTCAGCAGCTCTTCTGGGCAACTACACTGTTTGAAGTTGTTCAGAGATTTCAAGATGCAGTGGGCCATAGAGGAAAAGATCAGGGGAACATGTCCTCCTTTTATCAAATACAAATGTAGTACTATTGTTTTTTGGGCAACAATTTCATATTACATGAGGGTATGCCCGAGGCTCTCTCTCAAAAAAATCCTGCAGATTTCCTCCTAAGATACAAAAGAGCAGTATGACTTTAAATGATTGTGTTCTTCTTCACTGTCATGTTTTGAAAAGAAAAGAAACAGGTTAGTACCCAAACCACTTGCATGCACACCATACACATACACCTGCACCTACACACCTCATACACACACCTTGAGAACATACAAATCTAGTATGAATCACACTTTAATCTAGTATATAATTGTGTGGTTGCTTTCAAAATTGTAAAGGCTTTTTTTGTGTTTAACCCCTCTACACACACACACACACACACACACACAAACACATCTAATGCTGATGTAATTTGTTATTGTTGATATTTGTTCCACCCTCAGGCAATACATTTTCCCTCTTCATCCACCCCTTATTGTTTCACATTGTGTCATCTGGCATTCTGACCCCGCCCACCATGTAAACAACAGGAAGGGAGATCATAGATAGATAGATAGATAGATAGATAGATAGATAGATAGATAGATAGATAGATAGATAGATAGGAAAGGGAAGGGGTAGTGCAAAGAAAAAGCCTTAGAGTAGGAAAAAACGAGAAAGCTTAGGAGGATAAGAGAGTAAGGGACAGAAAGAATGAGATGAGAGAGAGAGAAAGAGAGAGAGAGAGAGCGCCTCCATTATTCATCTGCTCATCTCACTGCAGTAGATCCAGCAGGGGGAGGTGTTGCAATATTTGGTTGGTTTCTGGCTGTCTGTAGCAAAACCCCAACTAACTACACAATAGCTTTTAGAGTTATATATAAATGCATGAAACTTTTTTCCTCCACATCTAAGAAGCATTCACCAAACAGATATACAAAAAACTATACACAGTTCTTCACAGGGTCCACTGATATTTACTAGACACTATGTGTCTTTTTGTCTCTTCCATCTCTCTCTTTATCTACCCACGGTATATACGTCTCTTTCTCTCTCTTGCCCCTATTTTTGTGCTCAAGTCCAACTCACTTGGCTTGGGGAAAGGTACATGTGGAGCAGAGCGGTGAAAGAGGCTGTTTAAAACCATGAAATGTCTGCCCTCACTTGGGAGGTTCTGACATTTTGTCTGTCTTGAAGGCAGGGAGAGTGGCACAGAGAGAAGGGAAAAGAGTGTGTGTGTGTGTGTGTGTGTGTGTGTGTGTGTGTGTGTGTGTGTGTGTGTGTGTCTGAGTGTTAGTGTGTGTGAGAGAGAGTAGGATATTGAGATGAACCCAGGCACAAAGAGAGAGCTGTATCTCTCTGTCACACACAATGTGATTGTTGCATTCAGTAGGTGGCCATTATCACATAACAAAACAATAACGGAAGGTTTGTGATTCTGTTTAGTCACACTGAATCCACTCATTTGATTTCACTGGGCCCCGTGTGTCTACAAAGAGTTTTTTATGCTGTCTGCAGATCCACATCCTAGTCTAGTCTTCAATGTAGCTTGGAACCAGTTTTATGATTTTTAATTTGACTTTGGATTTGACAATCCAATATTCCACAACACCCATGGTCCTGGCTTATAGACAGCAATACCTACCCTGTGAGGCTAACGAGGACCTGACATTTTGTCAGGAACTGTGAAATCACTCCAGGCCAGTGCACATAAGACTTAATGTAGACAGGTTGTGAAAAAGAAGACTCTAATGGGATCAGGGTTGGATTATCTCTCTAGTGGGCCCTAGGGAAAAAATAAGTTATGTGCCCCTATTGACACCACTATTTCTCCCAATTGTTCTCCATTGGGCAGCTATTAGAGTTTTATTTTGTAACTCAATTAAGCAGAAGCTTCTTAAGGAACATGCACCATGTAAGGACAATATAAACTGTAATAATAAAGTCCTTAAATCTAGACAGAAGAAGCCTCCAGGTTATGCAATAGTATAGATGTCATCTTTACGCCACTAAAATATCAGTTCTTTTTTTTTTTTACTTTTATTGTGCTTTAGTTGTGATTTCAGTATTACCAAATAAATTTACAATTGATCCAATTACCACAAATTAGCATACACATGTTGAACCTGAAGCCTTCAGATACAATTGAGATTCTAGGGGCCTGAGGCAGTATCTGTGTGCTTAGGGTTCTTAAACAAGCAACAGCTGGAATAAAGAAAAATGAAACACTGTTTTCCTTTTCTCATATACTGTGGGATAGTAAGCTAATGTGGTGATTCCACAATTGACAACTGTCCATGTCAATTACTTTTTTGCTGTCAAGGAGAATTCTGCTGTCAGCCTTGTTTTGCAAGCTGCCTGGAGTATTTACATTTGCATTTATTCATTTTGTATTTATTCATATGCACATTGCTTTTGTCCAAATGTGCTACAGCAGATCAAAGAGAAGCAGCTTACTTATCACTACTTGAACAGTAAACATCAAACTTAACTACCTGAAATGATGATGTTAACCTGTACCTATGATACCATGTTCTGTCCAAATAATGGGTTTCAATCTCTCTAAAGCTACATCAGTTGATCATTTAAAACAGACTTGTTATGCGGCTATGTAACATTAGTTTAGGAGCAAGTAATATATTTGATACTGATTGTCCAAAATTGCTCTAGTTATCTGTTTCACTTTAAGTCTTCATTTTTGCATTGTGGTTTTGGATGTTAATTTGACAAATAACTGTACACACACAAAAAAACACATCTTGCCAGGAAACATACACAGATCTTTTTCTCTTTTTTTTTTTTGTCTCTACAACAAACAAAGCAGATCATTTCTTACGGGTGGGAATTTTGAGGCAATGTGAAGTCTCATTCTTTATTACAGTATTAGCACATTGCCCAGACACACACAGCCAGGTCGTGATGTGCCTTAGGCACTAGCTATTATTCATTCTGATGGGCCACGTCTGTGATCTTAATTTTTTAGCACTAAATAAATTATTGTTGTATTCCAAACCTGACCACGGACAATTCTGTCTCTCTCCTCTTATTTTTGCACAGGCCTCAAGCCCTCTGCTGCCTTTTCTGTTCCAAATTATGTCTTGTAGCTAAACTCATAAAATACTTGCATTTGAATTTTTCATAAGTTGGTGTTTTGTTCTGAGAGGAAATGAACGTGTGACTGAAATTCAATTAGGTAAACAAACCAAACAGTGTTCCATGAATATGCTGGGCAGCCAAATGTCTGAACAGATGTGTGTGTGTCAACATAATCTGATTTTTATTAATTTAAAGTGCCAATTAACTTCCATTGAAGGTGACAGATTTAACTGTTTATGGTGCATAAAGGCCACCAAGCCCATCCTTTTCTGCATTCTTGCATTCATATTTTTCACTATTGTTTATTCAAAATTATTCCCCCAATAAACTTAAACCTTCTCCCCTAAGTGGTCATGACAACAACCAATTCATAACATTTTGCATCTCTCTTGTTAGGTTGCCTGTCAGTTCTTCTCCACAGTTTTGATGCATTGCTGGAAACAATAGGACAGACAAAGTACATAGCACAAAAGTAGAAAAACCAAACACCAAGTGTGTAAAATGACAAAGGCCCCAGAAGGTGTTCTCAAAACTCCTCATATAATCAACAAAACCACATACTGGTGTCATAAAAGATAATACTCGGGGAAAACCTCTTCTTTTAAGAGAGCAAAAAGACAAACAACCTTTTTTTTCTGCAAGGACCATGAAATTATAATTTTATGCCTGCAGTCAGCTGATCCTATAAAATTAACAAAATATTTTAGTCAGTATATTTACTACTCCACTACTACATGTGTGCTGGAACCCATTCCCTTTACTCTCCCCCAAGCTAGATCTTACACTATTGTGTCAGCAATCACAAATATGATAAACGCTTCACTGGTTTCGGGAACATTTCCAGTGACATTCAAACAGGCTCAGGTAACATCTCTGCTCAAAAAACCTTCAAACCCTGCTCAAGTCAAGAATTATCAACCATTGCTTCCATTCTTATCCAAGTCTATCGAAAAGGGTGGTTTTTAAAAAGGTCTCAGAATACCTCAAACAGAATGATACCCTTGATCCAAATCAGTTGAGCTTTAAGAACTTCAACTTCAGCGAAACGGCTCGTTGTCTATGACAAAAGCCCAAAGGGCAGCTAGAGCTGCAGCTTAGTCCTCAGTTCTTACCTTGCTGGACCTATCAGCAGCCTTTGACATGGTGACCCACCATTTCCTGCTGTCTTTACTCATCTCAGGCAAAACACTTTCTTGGTTTGAATCCTATCTCATTGGGCATTCCTTTAATGTGTCATGGAAGGACAAATGTCCTTTTCCCATCCCCTCCACACAGAGGTGCCCCTGGGATCAATTCTGGGGCCCCTTGCTTTTGCAATACACACCATCTCCTTGGATCCAGTCATCTGCTCACATGGCTTCTCATATCACCGCAATGCAGACGACACCCAACTATACCCGTTGTTCCCACCAAATGACCCTATGGTCTGAGCATGGATCTTTGCTTGTCTCTCAAACATATACACTTGGATGAAGGAACCTCCACCTCTCTAAAACTGAACTCTTGGTCATTACAGCCAATAAGTCTCTCCATCACAATGGCAGCATCAAAATTGCCTCTTCATGTTGCCTTTATTGTACAGATTTAATACTTAATCCTTACTTCAAGGTCTCCTACTGTACTGAAGCTTTAGTGTTGTCCCTCACTTATAGGTCACTTTAGATAAATGCATCTGCTAAATGAGTAAATGTAAATGTATACAGTATTTCATGGCGTCCATAGAGATAATAAATTCTCATACACATTACATCCATTTTAATATTACCTCAGTTCAGACACCTCAGATAATGTAAAATAGTTGATGGCAAATCCAAGCTTGGCATGACTGGAGTGCTGTCATTGTAAGTGATGGAGTGCTGTCATTGCAAGTGAAGTCAAGGAACTAGACATGACATTTGTGTTTGTAAATTATCCATCACCACAATAAAAAACAAATCTAATTTTCATTGTGCAGGAGAGACACATGTTGTTGAGTGATCAGTAAAAAAATCTGAAATGCTGCTCTAATGTCTGGAACAAACCTCATAATGTCAAATGTGACACTGCAACAACACTGGACAACTTGCTCCGTCATAGATTTTCACACCTTTTATTCACATACTGCAGTATGGCTGCATTTCCTACTGTCTCTAATTCCAGGATGGTCACCTATTGCGCTTTTGGGTATGCGTGTTTTCACTTTTTGAACCTCTGCATAATTTCACACAGTTAATTAGCCACAACGCCAGAGAAGCACTCTGCACCCGTTGGCTGCACATGTGTACATGTTCTGCAAACCATGTTTTCTATGTGATAGAAAAACAAAACAAAAAAACCCCAAAAACTTGTCATCATGTCAACATTGTCACTGCCTCCCTGTCCAGCAGTTGTCCCCAGAGCGTTCCTTTCCACACCCACATCCACCTGCACAACTGCTCCCTAGATAGATAGATAGATAGATAGATAGATAGATAGATAGATAGATAGATAGATAGATAGATAGATAGATAGATAGATAGATCGATAGATCGATCTACTTTAATGTAAACGGAGTAAACAAACTGAAACAAAGTCATAGTGAAAGAAATCTATTGTTTTCTGTCCCCGAGGTATGGTACTTTATGCACTGAATCTCAAGTAAGGATACACGGTAGGTTACCATGTGATTGACAGAACATCTGATATTCCACTGGCAGCGAATAGCGAGACCACCGTTATCTCACATACCCTTTCTCTCTGCCTCTCTAGTGACACTTCCACGCTGTCTTGGAGCTGTCCAAGCAAGTTTCATATTCAACCAAACTGGCACCATGTGACCAGACAGCAGAGGCAGGGGCACAAAGGGAAGCAGGGGTTGAGCAAGGGGCAAGAAACAGGAATAAAGGCTGAGGAATGATCGAGGGAATGTTACAGTGAGACAGTGAAAAATAGGGGGAGGGAATGTGGAAAATCCAATAGAGGTTTTGAAAGCTCTCCAGAAAAGGCATTAAGAAGTTACTTAGCTAAATCCATTAGACCTCACAGGATGCAGCTGCCATGATGCTCTAAATCAAATCTTGCATCCAGGTAATTGTTCTCACATTAGAAAAAGTAACATCCTACTTCCATTGCCCTGAAAGCTCATTCACCCTGCTCCATCCGTCACAGATAGGGGATGCTTAAAGTGAAAGGCCTGGGATGAAGTAATCAGATGATGATGGTTATAATCTGGGTGATGCAACAAACAATATGTGGTGGGTGTCACCAAGGTTGTGTTGATGAGGTAAAATGAAGTTTAATGAAGCAGAAACAACAACAAGGATGACAACATCGAAGATACTTGAGAATGAACCAGAGACAGGTTTATAAAATGAGCAAAAGAGGTCAACAACTTATAGGAAATACTTTTTTAAGTTTCCAGAATATCTGCAAAAAAGGTTATCATAATAGTCCACCTTCTGTGGGACATAATTCCAACTAAATAAAATAGTTTGTTAATATAACCTAAGGCATAATTTAGCTAGTATATAACACGCTAGCTCACAAATGAGAATTTATAACACACTGCAGGCAGACCACATTAGTCCTCATTCGTTCTGCTGCAAGTGAGAAAAATGACTGTGCCAAAGCAAATGAATTACTCAAACCTTCAACGTGTGAAGCCCAAATTGACCTTTACATGACGCCTATCAAACGTTAGTACTGCATAATTGAAAATCTTTAAAATATAAATGGACACTGAATCTCATCAACTTTCAATGTAGAACATCAACAAGAGTAGACTCATGGACCGTCTCTGCGTTTCGAGTTCAGTCCACTTCTTTGGCATGAAAGGTTTTTGTACCTCACTTAGAAATTATAATCTCAATATCAATTATAACCACCCCTACATACACACACACACACACACACACACACACAGAGTTTGTCTGTAGAGGAACGTTCCAAGATGCACACTTTTTAAAGAATTAAACCAATGCAGTCAGTTTTAACCACATACATAAAATTATAATCTAACCTTGAACACTGTGATGTCATTTGCAGCCCTCGAAAGCATTCCTGGATGGAATGAGTGTCAAAGTATACACTATATTTCTTTGACCTTGGCTCATTCAATCTACCTCTCTGCAAACATGAAAAACTCTCTGGAAGTCACACACGAGAGAGAATCCTAATCTTTGATGACATCAAGCGACAACTCCCGGAGCTGTTCCATTTGCCATGGATGGGCCAACTTTGTGAACAGTGTGACAGTGCTCAAGGCTATTTTCGGGGGAAATAACACTTTAAATGAAATAAAACCCCTTAGGTGTAAAAGGCCTCATAGATATTCCACAGAGTCAGTCCCCCATTCTTTGACAGCAGACCAACTGCCGAAATGGGACACTGATCACATAGATGTGGTTGTCTGGATTTTAGCTTTGGGGTTTACTTGCTCATCTTCATAAATATTAATTGAACTGTCCAAGATTATTAAAGTGCTGAATTTTCTTTCATGTTAAATACTATGCCTGGTCACAGTTGAAATTAACATTGTATAACTTGATAGTGTAAGTAATACAAAAACATGTCTCATGAATTGCACAATTTCACAGTATTTACTGCATAACAATTATCAGCAGAGCATTAGAGTACAAATTTGGACAATTGTACATCTGCAGCTCTGTATGAAAATACAATTCTGAGGATGCTTTTATCCATAATGTTTTATATGGCTGAATAAATACATGTTACAACTATTTTTGCTGAAATTAACATGAGACTGTTTCAATTTATTGTGATGGAGAGTAGTGCTGTTTTGGACAGTAGCTGCTGCTCTGACTTTTTAGGAATTTGTCTCAAACAAACGTTCAAATCACGAGTGAGAGTGAAATATTACTAAATTAACATTACAGTTTGGGAGCTGTGTGAATGCAGCATCTCATTCCCTAAAGCCTGTAAAACTCCAACTTAACCAGGAGTATTGCAGTGAACTCAAGTGCACTCCCAGAGCTGAGTCCTAGCTCACCGAATGCTCCGCTTTCAGCCCATGGCACTTTATTTTCTCCCTAAATTAGACACAAAGCATGTTTCATTTCCCCAGGTGAGAGCGAATGGCCTTGGGTTAGGCAACAGGCATAAAGACACTCCCACTGATCCAGAATACATTTGGCTGCTTTATGAACAAAGCACTCTTGGTAAATTCTGTGATGTGTCAGAGTAGTCACAGTATGAAAGCTGTAGCAATTCTCGATGTGATCACTTATTATCAGGAGGATCTATCAGCAACAGTGCTTGTTTATTTCCACTTCCTGCATATTTTCACCTCTCTTTTATTACCTACTAGCTTGTCTCTAACTTCATATTTCTCTTGTTATTTCTCTCCATGTTTCTGTTTTTTTTTTCACGGTCTGACTGTGGCTTCTGGCAGATTTTCTGTTCTTCCTATCTCAACAATCACAGTCCTGTCCTTGGTGTGTCTCCAAACATCAGCCCAGCAACATACCTTCGCTCTGTTGGCTCTACTGGTGGTCTGTCTGTATGAGGAGTCCAAGGATCTGAACTCGAGGAAACATACATACAACACAAGGCTATATAGACTATTTGTAGTTCATACAACAAGCTGGGCTGGTACTGGGGCCCCTGCCAGGACCTTTAAAGGCTGCTGAGCAAGAGAGCAGAAAGGGATAGGTTTCCACAAACTCCCCGCTGCTCAGTGGAGAGGGATAAAAGACGCAGAGGGAGGCGAACAACCTGCACTTGCCAGGTTTACAACCAAATCTCATGTCAGGGTACAAAACTACATGTGGTAACAGAGCCACTAGTAAGTTGTCTTAATACTGGAGCTGCTTTGTAGCATTGAGGCAGTAATAGGTAAAACAGTGATGGCAGACAAAAATGTTTAAAGCTGTACTAACCAATATTTTTATATCAACAATGGGTCAAATGACTGTGTTTAAACTTTTTTTCTAACCACAGCAGACAGCTTTTTCCAGCAAAAAACCTCAAATAAACCCACTCTATGCTACCCACCCCCCACTGCCCACCATACAGCAGCCAGTTAGTTTTAAGCTGGTGAGCATAGTGGAGCATTAAGCAGCTAAACAGCAACAGATATTTCCCTCAGGAGTTGGTGGAGACCAAAACAAAGCCAAAAGGAGAGTAATTGGGTTAACACTCACCAGGTGTCAAAGAGCACGCCTTGCATTAAAACATTAGAAATGTTCAAAATGATAATATGTCAGTGTTGTGTTTTGTTCATGTTATTGCACTGACCCCATTGGGCCAAGAAAAAGCACTTAATGCAGATTTATATTCAATATAAAGCTAATGTTTTACCTAGAGAGGCATGTTAGGGTAACAAAAACAGTATTCAGGCCATGGAACTTTTTTTAATCTATTGACACCATTATGAATAAAATCATCTTGGACTTTGGTTATGCGTTTTGTTTTTGAATCCTGATAATTTGCTAGTGACAGTGTTTGGCGTAACTATAACTGGCACAGGATTTGAGTGAACATAAGGATGGACAGTGGTGAAGAGAATTACATTGCAGAAATAGTGTGAGACATTTCTATGGATGTTTGAATACTGAGTTTTCTTTTTTTTTTTTTTTCGTTTTTCTTCTTTTGCCATGAACCTGAGTTGCTGTTGAAATCCTCTGTAACTGTTGTGAATCCAAGCTGACTACAGCTGCCATCCGCTTTGAAGGAGCAAGCAACAAATTTTTCACAGTCAGCTTTCAACCTACAGGCGAAGACTGTTGAAGGATTTTTCTTTCTTTTTTTTCCTTTTTTTTTGTAGTTCTCATCATAGAGAGTCCATACAGCTTGTGGATAATTTCAACATGTAACTTTTCATACAGACTTTGTTTAAACAATACCCCTCTTTTGTTATTTGTGATGGAAGCTTAAAACCTACATTTCCAACACCTAAAATTTGTTTTCATGGCGTTACAGAACTATATGGATATGTCATCCCTGGCTGCTGTATCCTCTTAGTCAGAGACAAAAAGGGAGTACCCCTCCACCATGAGCACAACAAGGCCGAGTAACTTATTAACTACTGTTGTGAGCAACCAATGCGCCTGGTGTACACAATGGGACCAAGTGCTATGGCCTTGGGTTGAACAAAATGTTAGGGAAACATCCTAATGGAGATGCAGAAGAGAGTGATGAGCTTTGGATAAAGCCTTCTCCTACACAGTGAATTTAAATCAAAGGCATTAAAAACCACTGAGGTGTGTGAAGTGTGTGTACTGCATTGATTAGGTGACACAGCCCCCATATTCATAAAAATAAAACTGTGCTGATTAAAATTTGTCCTTTTCATTGTCATCAGAAAGTGAAAGAGGGGGTATTGTTCCAGCCTGTGAGAATCCATCCATGTTTCTTCACTCAAGTAATACTGAATGATTAGCAGTAGCCCTAGTTCATAGTAAATTTTAAGTAGTGATTTTGTGGGTTCACAGTTTACATTTCTACCTGTTGAAATTCTATTTTTATATGAAGGTTATCATATTGTTCACATTATTCACGGATATTGTTCAATCAAGCCGGTATATTCTATTATAGCACCATATTGCTAAAGAATAACTAAACATAGAGTGGTGCTCTGCTGTCCCATCTGCAGTGGTGTGAATTACAGCCTTTGGCCACCGAAATTCTTTTAACATTATCAAAATGAGACATAAAACATATTGCCTTGAGAATCACGTTCCCTACTGTTTTCTTAATGACTTAGGTGACATGCTGTGCATCTGGAGGGAAGTTGTATGTATAGAAGTGCAGCCAGAGTAGACGGATTAAATGGCTCCTTCTCTGGCGTGGTATTTCCGATGCTATTAAAACACAGAGACAAGAGTTTATAGCTGATAGTCGACACGATGGTGAAGTGTTCCCTTGGGACTGTCCATTTAGTGATGGGTGTTCATAATCTGTCTTCTTTATGACACATGCATCAAGCGACATTAGGGCTTGTTCTATTATCTATGATCAAAGTAATCATGCATCTTTATAGCTTATGTCTCCCAACAAAAAAAACAACAAAACAAAATAAAACAAAACAAAACAAAACGATGGAGTGACAACATAATATGGATCCTCAGACTGAATTTTGAAGCTTCTTTGAAAGCCTAAGCCTGTGACGAATAGGAGGTGGCAGACCATTACTATCCTTCAGATGAGAAAGTGGGGCTCTGACATATCATCAACTACAGGAGAGGGAAATGGAAACAGAGCGGCCACCTTGAAGGTGAAAATACCAGTAACACTGGCTGTGGCGTGTTACAGTGAATAACTTTATTTTTGAAATATCAGGGTGTGATGAAGGCCACAAGCAGAACTACATTTGTTTTTCACTATTATGAGTGTTCTCTACAACCTTATAAAGCGTTGCTGGAATTTCCAGGGCATTAGCATCTGCCCGGGGAACAGCTAATCTTGATGGCAACTGTTGTGTAATGATAGGGAGATTTACTTTTGATAGAAAATGCATCATACTGCAAGTACATCCCAAAGCAGATAGATATTTTGGCATCAGCACCTAGTGTGTGCGTTTGCTTGTGTGGAGGCATTTCTGTTTTGCAGCTCTCTCACGCTTCATCATTTTTCTACCCCTCACAAAAAGGCTTTAGAAAAAAAATGGACTGATTCCTAAGGGTTCAATGCAGAAACACTCTGAAAAACACTGCACATATTCCAATATCCTTCTGTTTTAACTTCCTTGGCAGCATTCTGCTTGCACCCCCCCCCCCCCACACACACCACCTCATATGTAATCTGTAGTATCTGCATCAGTGACTTTAGGCTCAGTTGTGGTTTGTGTTTAATAAAGTCGTGACCCTGAAGAGAACATAAAAGCCTCAGAAATAATACCAGAGCTGAAAGCAGAAACTCCCTGTGATCTACCTTTGGGAGTGGAGATTATACCTGCTTAACGTCAAGCAAACCAAATACCACATAAAGAGGCTATGAAATCAGCCAGCTAAATTTCCCCATAACCACAGTGGAGGGGTTAGATGCTGGCAGAGACCTCACAAGCCACAGTTCAGGAGCCTATGCAAGCCTCACAGAAAGCAGCTGCCTCAGCTTCACTGTTACAAGCTTACAGTGAACTGAATTTCTAAATAATTCTTATGTTTTGTTCAATCCATATACAATGGATGGTTTATTGGATCAAATCAATTTAGACAGAGCCAGACAAGTTGTCTCTCTGAACTTTCTTTTTAACTCAGTGAAACAAGTTCAAAAGCGGAAATGAAATAATATTTATGCTTCTTCACTTGGTTGATGAACCAGTTTGATGATTTTTCACACATGATTTCAAGGACATTACAGTAGCCAACACTGAAGGAGAAGCAGGCACTATTGTAGCTCCAGTGTTGGTATTGTACTGCCCGTGGTTCCAAGAGAACCTTGTGCTAGATTTATTTCAGCTCACTGGTTTGAAAGCAGTGGTTAGATGTGAATAATTTGAATATAGTGCATACAATGATTGAATGAAATGAAATTTAAAAAGCCAAGATTTAGATCCATTCTCCACCTGACCCAACTAAATTCGACATTTATTATGTCAAAGCGGCTTCTAAACCCACAAATTACAAGTCAGCTGTTAGATTCCTGTGGAATTTTTCTTGTATATATGACAAAAAACAATATTATAAAAGAATAATATTATATATCTATGAACAGTATATTTTTCACTGCTTTACATTAAGTGTCTGACTAACTGCCCTTTACTCTTGGCCTAAAATGTCTATGATTCTTCACATCTGCTTACTCACAGAGCAAGTTTCCTTAAAGACCAGTATTTGAAGTGAGATCCACCCCCACTCCAAACGCAGTCCACGAAGCTTGTTCGGTTAAATGCAAACAGTGTGAGGGTAAAAGCTCACTTAGGCGTGCAGTCATGCCTGAGAGGTGATTGATTTGGCAGTTTGTACCCCCTTCAGGTTGACAGATCTGATTGCCCACAAAACTCAAACAGTTCACACCCTCTGCAGCTGCCCGTCCACAGTGAAGGGGTTGTTGGCATCTAAGTATCAAGCTGTAACATCCAACGAGGACCACTGCACAAAACACACGCTCCTCTCAGCCAGGGACTAAAGTGCATATTTAAGATTAAGGTGGTAAACACCAAAATGCAGCAAGACTCTTCTGACTAAATAATGATAGAAAACTGAGTATCTTCAAGTTCACTCCCAGATGACAGAGTCCATAAGGTTGTTCCTTAATTATCAGACTGTGTTTCTGGATAACACGATGTATAAAGTATGACAGAAACCATTATCAGCATGAAGGTAACAGCAAACTGCAGCAAATCAAGAGACGCAGAGATGTTACTCTTAATGGAGGCCTCATTAAATCAGCGGAGACCACCAAATGACACAGCACGCCATGCTGTTAGATAAAGAAACAATTTCTAAATGGGGTGTAATAAGGAGATATTTTAAGAGAAATTGTGCTATGTAACAGGCTGGGAAAATAAAAAGCTAGAGGCAGTTGTACTGAGGACAAATTAGAGACAAGGTAGAATTCAGTCTGGTGGCATTTCAGATGAGGTTTAAAAATTGTAATAATGCCAGACCACAGAGAGTGCTTTCTCATGTTCATGTCTAAAAGCTCTCAGTGAGAAGGAATGTGTTTGAACATTTGCTAACTTTAATAAACAAAAAAACCTCCGGGCCTTATACTGGGTCTGTCTTTTTAAGTTTCATTGCACTTTAATTTTCATTTGTTTGTCATTACTGCAGCAAAATCACAGCTCTAGCTTCTTATGAACAAGTTTCAAATTTTGTTGTCTATGTTTTTCACCTACTGTTTTTGGATTTCTGCTTCTGATGTTACATCACTTTGGTCTGAATGCCAGACTGTTTCTCATATCCAATAGTGCTTACAGTAGATCGCTCTGCTCCCACAGCTTGATGCTAACTGAGTGGGGCTGTGACAGCATATGTGTGGGCTGCAAAACTGGAATGATAGTGGAACTGGGCATCTGTGTGTTCAATGATGCCATTATAGAAGACTATACCTCCCCCAGTTCTTATCTAAAGATGACACAACATATAATCACAGCCAGATTCACACATGTCAGTCTTGTCTACAGAGAGAATGGGTGCCATGAGAGATGAAATCATTAGTGAAAAATTTTATCCGGACGTGTCACTAAACTAAGCCTTCATATGCCAGTACTGTCACTGCCCACAATGACCCCCGTCTCTTTGATTAGAGAAATGAAAGCCCCGGATGCTTTGTTAAAAACAGTTTTTATTTGTATCATGCTGTATTGTAAAATACTTCATTTATTTCATATATTTTACCATGGCCTAGAAAAACTGTAACTTCCTGTCAGTATGGGTAACTACCTGCATGCATTTTCATAATGTTATAAATGCACAGTTGAATAGGTTTCTGGAGTTAGGTCAGTGCATGAGAGCCCAGGTGCATCCATAATATGGGAATGCGCCAATTTGGCTCCAATTTCTGCTGTGACTATTGAACCAAGTGGATCTAACCTGACATCTCTCTCTCTTTCTCGCTCTCTCTCTCACGCTCTCTCTCTGCTTGTGTGTGTGTGTGTGTATGTGTGTGTGAGAGAGAGAGAGACAGAAAGAGAGTATGAAAAAGAGAAACAGCTGTAATTTCTGCCAGGGCCTTTAACTGGCTGCCTTGTATCATCAGAATAAATGATCATTATAAGCCACACAGATTGAAAGTAAACATCTCTTCACATGTTATGATAGCAAACAACATAACAACTGTCCGCCCCTCTATCTCTACACCCTTTTCATTCATGTATCTAATTATCAACCAACTGTGAATGTCTCTCATTATAAATCTCCATCCACCTGTGTTAATTAAATGTTACAATTTACTGGCCATAGTATTTATCTAAATTACCTGGTCCATCAGCTAAATCAATACCTCCTATTACTAAACAGCATCTCTGGTCCTTACGCTTGGGTCATGACCTGCATGGCCAGACTCTCTGACAGTTGTGGTGACACAGCTGCAGGGCAAAGAGAAATACCTGACCCTGGGGACTGAATGATATGGAACGTGTGCACATATGTGTATGGGTGCATGTGTGTCTGTGTGTGTCTGTGTGTGTGTGTATATGTGTCTTGAGACTGTTTAATTTGCAGTACACAATGAGCAGGGCCTAAATTTTCATTTCCAAAGCTTTAGATATTTAGAATATTTACAACAAACCCAGCACATAAAATTGCACGTGAGGACAATGGAGATTACTCTTCTCTGCTGTTACCTCAACTCATAACAGCAGTGCTTTAACGGCACCAAAATCATGAAGCAGCCAAGCAAATATGACTGTGCAAGTATATTAGTCATATTTACTAAACATAAATATAGTATAAAAACATGACCTGAATTACTGTCACATGTTTCCTGTTTGGTGGCTTGAGAAAAGTTTGAGGTACAGTAGTGCCAGGGTTGTCACTGCAAAGAGAATATATTAAAGATTACAAGGGACTTCCTCTCCATACTTTATTCAGGAGTGGTTGATGGTCTGCTCTTTGAGGAGTGCTGCGCAGCTGCTGGAGCATCTGTCAATTTCCTTAAGATGATTAACCTACGTGGAGCCTCACTTGCCACAAATAAACACATGATGGTGTTTTCAAATCAGACACATCTCATCTCCCATGCATGTCACACTTAGGTGGAACCAGCTGCAATCAACTTTGATTGCCATAGTCAGATCTTAATAACTAACGTTTAAAAACCAGACAAGAGATGGCTGTCATTCTGGGTGAATGAGTTTATAAGGCCACAAACATAAGAAAAAAAACTGTGCAACGGTTTACTATGACTGAGGCCTGGTGGGACTGTAAAAAGTGATAGTGCAGCATGTTCACTGCCTGTATGCCTGTGGAATACATGTTCAGAGGGGAATTTGGGCTAATGCACCATGACCAGACGACAACTCTGCAAGCACCTGCTTTTTTCAACTGCACCTGCCACTCTCACTGGTACTTGCTTTGATTCAGGTTTAATGCCGGGAGGGCTTCATTTTAAATTAGATCAATTAACACTTTTTTTTTCTGGATGGGGACAAAAATGTTTAAAAAAATAGTGCCTGTCCCGTGAGGAAGAAGAAATATAGCTACCAATGTTGTCTATATGATCTTGTTTTCACAATATTGTAACATACTGTGTTGATATATTTATATGTATATACATATATGAAACCAACTAGGCTAGTCTTTCAATTTTAACAGCAATACAGTATATTGTTAGAGAAATGCAGCATAGGTGGAAAATCTTTAGCATTTACACACTTGAAAAAGGAAACTTGGCAGATGTGAAAGTGTCCTCATGTCAGTCAAAACAGCGGAAACGATGAAGAGGACACGCGTTCTGCTTTACTCATGCCATTCATGTCACAAACACAGCCGTAACAAGAACTGATCTTACTCTCTCTGGGTTCTTATTTATTTATTAATTCATTTATTTAGCTTGATATGTCTTTGCTCTCATGAGGTGACAGTGAAAGTGATTTGAGACTTGCCGTCCAAGCAATGTATGTGTCTGTGTGTCTAAGCAGATAGAGCAAGAGAGAGAGAGAGAGAAATAGAGGGAGAGATACTGTGAAGAGTAACAGCAGTTATCAAAGTAATTTATGAGACAGTGTGGGACAGGCTACCATTTTGTATTATAGATTATGAACACATATTTTTTCTCAAATATCCCCTCCAGGAGTCATTGGAAAGAAGTTACACCCACCAAAGCAGGAGCATTAACGTACTTATAAAATGATATTGAAGTGGATAATAGAAAACCTTACAAAGGACAGTGCCAACACCAGGGTACTCTCCCTGGACTGTTTTAGAAAATATACCATAAGACTTGGAAAACTACATTTATTATTGAAGAACTGTGTACGTCACCTTGATATTAGTATACCTTCTGGCACGGGTTGCATTCCTACTTAACCTAATTCAGTCAGACAATCAATTAATGTACCAAGGAAACAGCAAAGTAAACTAATCAGATTTCTGGCTTGAATTTGGGGGATGATAGAATATTTATTTATCCACTGTTCAATCAACTGGGCAGTGAGAGCCAGTGTTCCTCTGATTTCAAGCAGCAACAGACTGACGGGAGCTGTCCATGGTGCTGATTGGTGGTTTCTAATGCAGATGAAACTAATAGAGCTGTCCAAGGTGCTGAAAGCGTGACTGGACGGAAGTCGTACCTGCCGCTCACTTTTAGGATTTTTAGGACACACACACATGCACACTTTTCCATCTGACTTTTTGTAGTAGAAAAAGTGCCAGGGACACATGATTAAAACTTTCAGTTTTCACACTCATCCTGGGCTCTGACACTGGTATTTAAAAATTGAAATAATGCAAATTTTACACTCACGCCAGCAGACAATTATATTGTCACATTTTAAGTATAATTTGATAATGTTAAAAATGTTTTATATTCATAGTCATCACGTGGTTTACACCAACCGTGTGCTGACAATAAAAATGAAAACCACCATTTTTTTTTTTTTTTTTCCCTGTAGCAGCAAGCTAAGGCTTTTTCCCCTGGTCTGTGGAGCTCTGCTTCCGCTTGGTGAAACCACGCATGTGTTGATCCGTGCTGCAGCAACGTGCATCAGTTCCTCTCTGACCCCAGTGTTAATCTGCATTCAGACCGAGGCTCCACTGGTTTTCTCAGCTGCTCGATATTAGAGTAGCTTATTACGGGGGGGGGCTTCGCCTTCTGTGGCAGTTTTTCGGGGCCCTGCTAGGCTGTCGATTCCGTAACAGACACGCAGCCTGAAGAAGACGGAGAAGAAGAAGAAGAAAAAAAAAAAAAAAAAAAAAACGAGCGATACGAAATCAAGCTTTCGACTCGCATCGATTTTGTTTTGGCTGATTTCACTCCGGCGCACGTCCGCCTCGGGTCTAGGTTCGCAGACCCGCTACTGCTACCGTGCGTAATGTATCGTAGAGAGGAAACTCAGTAAATAGACGGACACGTCCATCTGCAAAAAAAAAAAAAAAAAAAAAAAAGAGGAAAACGAAGATGGTGATGATGGCTTCACCCAATTTAGCCTCCAAATGCTCGACAGCAATGGCGAAGCCTTCCCTCCCCCTGAAGCTGTTCCTCTGGGTGTTTATTGTGGTTAATCTCCCGACAAGGTAAGATATTAATGCGTAATATTTCTTAACAAAATCATGACTGTGTGTCGGCTTTGTTGGTTAGCGTAGCCCTCGTTTTAACCACATTATTTTGCTATGCCCTCCCTAATGCCAACCCAGCCCTGCTCTTAGTGGGATCCTGGTCTAGTTTGAGTAGAATAACAAGGCATGTTGTGTACCTATATATCACACTTCGGATTGTGGTTTGACGTGGAGGTGTGATATTATCTTCTTCGATGGCCACAGTGACACATGCATCGCGTTACCGGGAGATTTCGTACATCATCATTTCTTTTTTTCTTTTTTTTTTTTTTTTTTTTAGAAAACAAAAGCCACGAACAGCTACAGACTGCTATAAATATTTGTGTGTGGCCATCGGATGGTTTAACAAGCAACCGGATATTTTTGCAGATAAACATTTGCGTGAAGAGACGATTTGTGCAGTATCTCTCACAATCTGCCCGGCGTTAGAAATAGCATAGTGGCAGGCTAAGTTGAGTGAAGCTAAGGCTACACATAGTCTCTGCTAAGCTGTCTTCAAGGATCAAGTCTATTCTCAGAGCCAAAGCCTTATTATTGGACGCATGTGTCGGATGTGGCCGAAGTCGAATAGATATATATGCAAAAGGTCGTTTGTTATAATGACAGCTTGGGTGTGAATGAGGGGAAGATTCATCCCACGTATTTGAAATAAAAAAGCATTTCAAAATGGCAGACAATCACACAGAGAATACAAGTAAGGCACAATAAGGACAAGGATGGCACATATGGACTGATCCTTGTCTTGCACACACACACACACAAACACACACACACAGGAGACACAGGACGTCATTTCAGATGTAACTAAGGCGAGGATTTGGGTTTGTTAAGAGAAGCTGTTTGGTTGTTCCCTGTCAGGACATTATTCCCGTGTACTGAGAGAATAATAGTCCAGAGGAAGCGGATGGTTAGGCTCCTTGCGTCTTTCGTCTTGTGCTGCTGGAGGGTGAAAAATGGAGGGAGATAAATCAGCCGACGTTCAATCACTGTCGTGGTGATCGCAACCTCAGGGCTCCTTACCTGGCCTATACACTGTCAGGCCTGTGCATTTGTAATTGCATGCACAAGTAGCGTTCACAATATGCTTGAGTAAACACTACACCTCATCCCATTGACTTGCATGCTGAATTGAGATCTATGGTCAGGTTATGGGGGTTACAAGTTGTGCATGAGTGACTGAAGCATGACGAACTGATTGAGATCAATGCAAGTGACATGTGCGTGTGTCTTAAATAATCGAGCAAAGGCCAAATGTGAGCCCTTGATGTAAACACCTATACAAAGGTCATAGTTATGGCTCAGAACTTAGACTGCAAGGTATGTCTTCTTTTCAGACGCTTCATATGCAGGTCCTTAGACCTATCCTTATACTAATTAAAAGACAGCTATGGCCGGGTAAGTTGCATTGGAAGTAATTTGTGATTCATGTGCGAGACCTCTTACATAAGACATCTCTCAAGGCCTCAGGCATGCTTTCAGTAATCTATGCTACTTTGTGACTCATTGACAGTTACTATGTGTAGTGATGCCCGACTGCGTCACCATACATTAACTCCAGCGCACAGTCAATTTCACATCAAAGGTATCACAGCATGTACAACACCCTAGAGAGGAAGATGAAGAAATTTGGTCGCAAATGTTTTTTGGTATACTGTTTGGTATCGGTCAGGATCATGGGGCGGCCATGACAGGAGGAGGAAGTGATGTCAGAGAGAGGAAGCTCTTGTGGGGCTCAGGTTTTGTAGTTTGCAAGGTGATGTTTGATGTTTGGCAAGGTCGACTCAAGCATTTCAGATGCCAGGTGAATTTCATTACATGACCACAATTTGGGACACACCACATTCGGGTCTTCTATAAGTGAGGATGATGTGGAACAAATTTCATGTCAACTTTATGAATTCACTCACCTCACTTGTTGCATTCAGTTATCCCCAACCTGCAAAACATTTCATCAAATGACCAGTATTCATAAGCAAGTGCAGTTACTTTAAAACTCCATCCCTTCAAATGGAAAACCCACAGTACACTGGACTCAGTCAAGCCCTCATAGACTGCCTCTTGTCATCACTCAAAGAGGGTTGAGACATATAATTTTGATAAAACTGTCACTCTGTCATGTATTCTATAATGACGATCATATATATGTATGTCTCATATTTCCTAAAATGGAGTTGATAGCAGGCAGATGTCAATATTCTATGAGGATTTGACAGGAAAGCTCATAGCTGTCTCTTGCTTACAATTTAGAAAAAGCTGTCATATTCATCACCCAGGAGGTATTAAGGTCAGAGGGATTTCAGATTTCTGGGATAGAGTTGGGAAGCTTTAAATTAACAGCAGCAGTGATTATTCCCATTTACTCACAATAAACCTGAAGTCGGGTCATGGCTTTTGGCACATAACATGCCATGTTATTTCCAAGCTGAATGCCTGCCCTATCTGAAGTCTTTTCACTAGGGCCACCTCTGATGTCTCAGCCCTGATATCTCTGTTTTTAGAGATGAGAGATTCTGTGGCTAAATATAGATTTTTTTTTTTTTGGCTTACCCTATCCAAAAGGGTTTGTGACTTTCTTTTTTAAGGATTCAAGTACACAGCAGGTGAATGGAGGATACCTTTAAAACTAGTCCACTGATGTTGTGTTTCCTGCTGTGGTAGTATACATGGCCTGCTTTTGCATGCATGAGATAATTTATGACTGACTACAAACATTCACTGTTGCATTAGATGCTGATCATCATTGTTCACAGCAACATCCCATCGATCACTCTTATTGAGAAACATGCCTTTTAAGTAATGCTAGATAGCATCTTAAGAAGTTATTCATATTTTATGTTGTTGTTAAGGGTTTGTTTAGATCATCTATTAGTCAAAGATTTCAGATGTATATGTCAGTAACCTCACATTAATGTAGTCAGAGATATGAACATTACTGATTGGGCCTTTAACAATACTTGCACCATTAGTAATTGGCCTAATGTACCTGATTGCCAGAAACAAGTCAACCTTGCATGCTGATATTAGCTAATCTATGTGATTTGGATTAGACTGAAGAGAGTGAAGCCTATAAATGGACGGGTTCTCTCTGCCAGGGGTCAGATGAGAAGAACAGACGTTTTGGTTGCAGTCACAGTCCCGTATGTGAGCACCATAAGGTGCATCTGCTCATTTTCGTAAAATTGACAGTCTGAGTCGTTAAGCAGGAGAACAACTTATATCCACTTCAAATGATTATTGTTTGTTAATTAGTAAAAAGTGGCCATTGTGTTGTGTTATTCTTTTTTTTATTAAAGCCAGTGTTTGTGAAAGGAGGTTGGTAGCAGTAATTTGATGTGCAAGAGTGGTTTGTTGGGTTGTTGCCATAGGGGCAGGACCAATTTCATGTTGGGTAATAATAAGCATGAGGGTTCATTAGATTAGGTTCCTTTATTAGCTACAGTATAAAACATGCAAAGCTAATAGCTCAAGGGGACTTGATGTGGATGCTAATGGTAGGCACATAGCTGTTTCCATAGCTGATACTGCTATTATTTCCCTCCTTAAACCTTCTTATGAATATGTAAAACTGCAGAGAATGGGGGCAGTTCTGTGCTGTGCTACACAAAAGCTGAGATGTGATTTTAACTGAGATCTGCTGCATAGCTGGGAGAGATATTGACTGTTGCATATAGAGCAGATGAAGATGCTCCTTGATGATGTGATGGGTAGAATGCATGGAACTATCAGACTGTTGTCAATAAGGGCAGCTGTGAACACAACATTTAATTCCAGTACTCTCCATCACTGCATTACACAGCTATGGGCTTACATGTGCATGAAAAACAAATTCAAACGCGCACACAAACACAAAACAGCGTGCACACATACAGCACAGATGCACGCATACTGGCACAGACCTCTCTGTGGACCTTCAGGTAGCGAATTAGTAGGCAAAACCTCAGATCTGCCTGTAGTGGAGAACACATGGCTCTTCCTTTGATCTGTTCATCTTTGGAGCATTTCCACATGCACTGAGATACTCAGCAAGATGAATATAGATGGTTAAAACTGCAGCCACCTAAAAAAAACATCAGAGGTTTTCAGGGTCTCGCAGCCTTCTCTGCACTCTTTGTCATCCAAGCTGTATGTCTGTGTGAAAGACAGGTATTCTCTGGATATTTTTTTAAGAACATCCAGTGAGGCATAACTAAAAGGGTCCATCCGAGTAAGATAATTAAGATTTAATGTTTAAGGCACTGGTGTTATGATGGAGATGGATGGCACTTAATGGCACTTAATGAAGTCTAAGAAAGAGTGCTGGTCAAAACATTATTCCTCGCACCAGCCTAAGAACATGAGAAAGCTATCAGGGCTTCTATCCTTGTGCTTCACCATGGAAACAGTGTTTTTTTTTTTGTTTTTTTTTCGCTTCTCACCATTTCCATTTCCACCATTCTTTATTATTTCATTCAAAAGTCTCTTTTTCCTCTCATTGAAAGCCCATAACTGTTTCAAGGTTGCTCTTATGTGCTGTTGGCCATCAGCCTGATCTAGAGCTGGATGGTTTGAGGATTTGGCACCATCTACTTTTCTATCACTTCTGTCTTTTGTCTCTGCCGTGTTTGTGATGCATTCTGTGCCCAAACAAATCTGTGTTATTTATCAAACAGCTGAAAATGCAGGTTTGCTGTATTTTGCGGCACAACTCGCATGTAATTAGTAAAGTAGGCCTCTCGTTAATGCATATGCATGTAAGGAAGATCGCACAAACCACTGGAGATATGAAACATATGGGTGATTGAAAATTACATTGGATATTTCCAAGATTCTTATAATTTTCAGCATTTGTTTATTTATTTATTTGGCATAGAAAATTAGCTCTCTGAAGACCATGTGCTCATTTACAGCAGTTTATTAAGAGAAGGATGAAATACATTTTAATTATTCTGTATTTTATAGAAATCATTAAAAAAAAAAAAGAAATAAAAATACTAGAAGAAAATATTAGAAGAACCAAGAGAGCACAAAATGGCCACATATGTCCATTATCTAACACTAAACACAGTAGCTGAACCTAGTAGTTGAAAGTTGTACTTGACATTCACTGAGCCGCCCTGGTACGCTGTTACCGACTCATAGTAAGGCAAACGAAGACAAAGCAAGTTGATTTGCAGACCACCATACAACAACAAGGCAATTTAAACTTCAAGACAAGATATGAAAGGATAAGGCAATATTAAAAGACTCATATAAACAAGATTTAAAAAGAGTACAACAATGTGAGGGTAAAAGAGCATAAACAGCATAATGAAAATCTCAGTAAAAGATGAGTGAATAATCCCAAATATAAATTAATAAAAAGCTATGGCAAACAGAAACGTTCAAAGCTTTGATTTAAAAGAACTGAGTTCTGGAGCCGGCCTCATGTATATCTGAGCTACAGCATGTGGTGCATATTTCTTGTTGTTTCATGTTTAGTCGAGATAGATTTGGAGTAAAGATGTGTTTTTTTCTTACAAGAAATCTGTTTCAGAACAGAAGAGTGAGGCAGGTGCGTAGGAGCAGGATAAATGGATCCAAAGTTGCAATTAAAAAATCCCTAGACCTTCAGTCTGATGAAGGTCTAGCACTGGAACGTTGCAAATAAATTGCTTATTGCAAGTTAAACAGTGTGGGGGATAAGAAATCTGTTGTGCCATTTTTTAAATATTTTTTTGTCCTGCTATAACTTTTTCAGCTCCTGTAATATTTGCATGGTTCTACTGCTGCAGTTTTAACAAACCCTTCTTGAAGTCCATACGATGATTAAAATTTAATCAGTAATAAACACCTGTTTTTTTTTTCGGTTTGTTTAATTGAGGTCTTGGTAAGAAGTTGGGAATGTTCTTACTTCTTCGCATTATGTAATATTAATATAATGTAATATTATCTTGTGACTTGTTTTTACATAATTTTGAGGTTGCTGAGCTCAAAAAAAAAAAAAATCCCACCAATTAACTTTTTCAACATTTTTTTCAACTCTCCTTTCATGTACAAAACACATCTGGAAGGCAGTCCCAGACACTGATTGCGTAATAAACTGCTGCCTAAGTAAATCACACACTAATTACACACAGATTGTGGACACACAAATTGAATGAAAAGATGCAGCACAAATTCAGTCTGTGCTTTTATGTGTCCAAATCTTGCACTTTCACCAAGAAACGCACATCACATACATCTTTTCTGCTCTATTCCTCTTGCTCTGTCACACACAGAGACTACATAATCATCTCACCTCTGCCCACTGGCAGTACAAACCTTACTGCAGATGACATTATGTAGTCTCCTGACGTAGTCCCACTCAAAAGCAGCATGTTGTTGTCAGCATATTAACTGCCCCGAACACATTATCACAAGAGATCACATGCTTCAATCTTCTATTCAGGTCTCAAATGTGAAAAAGGTCAGACGTAGCAAAGAATAAATCTTCACTCCAGACATATAATTTACCAAGATCACTCTTGTCTGTGGGAGAGCAGGAAAAAAACATTTACTACTCCACTGTGGTGGTATTTGTGGTCGGGGCTCTTGAGACATCATTATCCTTTCAGTTTGAGACATCTGAGATGAGGAAGTAAACTCAGGAAAATTGCCTTGTCTACTGCAGCTCTCACAGAAGCTCGGGGGCTCTAAAAATCTTCTTTTATGATTTGACAAACAATTCTGCCATCAAGTTCCTAAACTTTGACATCTTAGAATTTATTCATTATTTTTGGAGAGTTACTGAGTTCAAAACTGAAAGCCTAAAAATCTTAAGGGTTGCGTTAGAGGTGTGGGAGAGAGGGTGGAAAGACTTTGAAATTCAATTTTGGTTTTACTATCAGTTATATTCATATTTTCATTTGCTGAGTATTTTGAGTTCATGTCTTAATTTATCTAGTTCTTCATCAAAATTATGTCTCATTGGCCAAGCAGTATACACTGTAGTCAGTAGAAAAAATTAGGAGTTTTTGACGTTAGAAATGTATTTATTGGTGTTTCCAATTTCACGATATGAAAAACACTGTCAAAAGAAAGAGGTTAAAACGAGGTTATTTTGATTTGCTGTTGGCCACTTTGCCAAATTCAAACTGCTATTGAGTGAAAATGGCCTTAGAGCAAATACAATGGAAGCAAACTTTTTAGCAGAGTCAGCATTAATGAATGTGTCCAGGTCAGAATTTCATGTTTAACTTCATGAAGAATTTACTTGACATATATGCTAACATCAGCTGTCTCAATTATAGTCAGCTTACATGGCTTATGTTAACAAAGTTGTTGACTATCTAATCACATTACATTGAACATTAGCAACACTTCTCAATGGAGAAAAAGGCTGTACAAGGCTTCCATGATAACAAATGTAATGGTTAAACTGATGTGTCACATAGATGATAGTGGCTCTGAGCTGGTGTGGTGATGCACTGACGTAATGAATACAATTAAAGAAAAGGTTAAAACTCCGGTATTGAATTATCTCCTTTAAATCATCTAACGGCACCTCTCCTCAGAGATAACACCATTTAGATCTGCCAAAACCTCTCTGTGTCTATTTTATATCCTCATTAATAAACATATGTGTAGGAGCCTTTTGTCATTTTCCAGTTGTGATTGCTTTGTGGTTTTGTAATTTTTGCAACTAGTGCAAGTATCCAATGGCACCAGCAAGAGTGTAAACCATGGGATTATGAAGAAATAAATCCAGATGTTATAGCACACAGTTTGCTTGTATTCTGTCTTATCTGATGTGGCCTAAATGCATGATGGGACTGGTTTTGAGGTACTGGTGGGTTCCTCACTAAAAGTCTGTGCTGTTAATTGATTTGGATGAAGGTCACAGCATCTGATAGGAATATCAATCTGTATCAAACTAAAGAGGTGTGTTTGAAGAGATATTCTTATTGCAAATTACAATATATGTTCAGGATGGGATTGCTGGGAATGCTGGGATGGGGAAAAAAACCTGTATATTGTAGACTGGTAAATAAAGGAGACAACATTTTCACCCAATGCAGGGCAGGTGTGAAGAAATCGAGAAAATGCATGTTCTCCATCACAAGTGTTGCACTGAATGTGTGAGAAATAACAGAGACAAAATGCAAAGGGAAGATCAATGGGTGTTTAGCAATGATGTGGTGATGAAAATCCCTGAAAATTTGATCTCCTGACCTTTGGGTTGAGATCCGCAAAAGACTCTTGGCTATGTCTCTCATCTCTTAACATTTCTTTATAAAGAAAGCAGAGCACAGTAGGAAAGAACTGCCTGCCCTGCTTTTAACAGAAATTATTGATTGCATGAATTTTTTTTTTCTCTCTCTCTCTCTCTCCTCCTCGCAGCTCCTTCCAGACTGATGACGATGATGAGGTGTCTAACAAGACGTGGGTGCTGACTCCCAAAGTGTATGAGAGTGACGTCACACACATCCTAAATAGCCTACTAGATGGATATGACAACAAACTCAGACCTGACATCGGAGGTGGGCGCTGATTTTTCACAGATGATCTGCTCAGTCACACAATCACAAAGAAACACAACAACCCGCAGTTATGGCAGAATTCCAAAAGAATACTTGGCAGATGATTGGACGAACCATCGGTCCATCATATGACATAGTAGGAGAGTGCTGAAGAGGAAACACAGCACAACAACAAGCCGCAGTGTGAGGAGGTTTGAAAGCTGGTTAGCGTGTTAGTTGACAAATCTTGCTGTCTTATAACTAATTCAAAAGGCACTTAGGAATACTGAAACGGTTGCTTCTCCATAGCTGCCATTAGTCTTTCCATTATAGGATGCTGATTGGTCCAAACCACTGCGGTTTGGCCACAAGCGAATGGCTTGAAGCCTGGTCAGCTGGTGTGAGTGTCTTGCAAGGTTGGATCACTACTTTTTCCAGTTTAAACCACACATCAGCAGCAGCAGATTATATCACCTGTTAATTAATGCTACTAGTTACTTACAAAAAGGCCAAAATGAAATTGTTTGTTGTCTGGATTTGAAACAGAATGAATGGCACACCTGATCCATTTGTTTCCAATTTCACATTTTGAAAAGCTTTCATTATTTATGTAAATGTAAAAGGATTTGGACTTGAACCTGGGACTTCCTCATGACTTGCTTCACCTCTGGTTAGGTAGTAATAGTGTTAGTCATGCCATCTGAAACATATTTTAATATCACTGCTGCAAATTATAAAGTAAAAAAAAAAAAAGAAAGAAATAATGACTGTGTAATGGCGTGAAATGAAAACGGCAGGTCAGCTGTACAGTAGCTGGATGGCCTGTGCATATCCATTCACTGCACTCAGGCTTTGGAAACCAAGGACTTAATATACACAGCTTACAGCTCATTATTACACCACACTGCACAGCAAAAAGTGTGTATTTTCCGGGGTTGATTCTATGTTTGTGTGTGTGTGCGTTTGTGCTGTGTGTTGACAGGCAGCCAGGCTTATTAAAAGCATGTGTACCTGTGTTTATGTACATGCATGTGTTATGGTCAGGAGAGCAGTCTGTCATAGTCCTGCAAGCCTTTTTTTTTTTTAATGTAGACAAGTAGCTTACTCCCCTCACTTTGACAGACAGCTGGGCAGGGCTCCCTTGTCTACACAAGTGCACATATATCTTAAAGCCTGTCACGTCCAACTGCAAGCGCAGAATGGGGAGATGTTCAGTATCCTTGAATACTTGATTCATGGATCAGTATTCCTGAGAAAACTGGTTTAAGTCAGAATCTGTCACATTCTCTTTGAGAATGATAAAGATGTAGCACTCTATATGCTAGCAGTGAATTGCCTCTCCATCGACTGTAGTGCTCATGCTGAACTCGGGGACACTGGCTAGTGCTGTATTCAAGCTGCAAATGGCAAGGCTAGTTCTGCCTCAGTCTTATGAGTACAGTTGAGACATTTTACATTTTTCTTGTTCCCTAAATTAAGTTTTTTGTCTTGTGGTGGCACCTTAAAGAGTAGCAGAAAATTTGAAAACTTTTTCTTGGTCTCTCTGCCAAAATAAGTGATTGCACACTGAGGAGCCACCTTTAAATGGTAATATTCTGTGCAGTTCACTTATATAATGCTACATGATCTCTTGGGAGTAAATAATACATTTTCAATTTGGTGTTCATGAGCTAGCAACGTGCAAACTTTCCCCATGAAGCTTCTTTTTGTTTTGCTTTGGTATTTTTCCTCTTTGCTCTGTGGCTTTTGCCACTGCTCACTCCACCACTGGCCTAAGGATAGAGAATATGTATCCATGTAATAATGCTGTGCCCCTCACTTTCCAACCCCCTCTGACCTAATGCAGCTTTAAAGCATGACCAATGAATTGACTGAAACGATGGCACGAGATGAAAGCAGCTGAGTAACAGGGGTGTACATAGTAAATCCCTCACACTTAACCGCTTTCATGGTTTTTCAATATATACTGTACAATATGTGCAATGCGACATGTAACGTGACACATTTCGTGAAGGGCATCATCTTTATTCTCACGACTTTAGAAGTGGGCTTTTGCTATAAATTGAAGAGCAGCTCAGATCTGCTTTGAGGTGCAGCTTCAGCCCAGAGAGCTGCTGCGGAGCTGGGTGGCTGGCTGCCGCCGTCTTAACCATCATCTTCAAACGCGCTATGATCTCGCTCTTTCAGCACTGGTCTTCCAGCTGCTGCCAAGTTACACAGCTACAGAAGTGTTATAATTAGCCGGCTATACTGTCATCTGAGCCACCAACCAATCAACCAACCAACCAACCAAACCGAGGCACAGCGAAGTTTCTCCTCCACTCCTCAGAGCACTGAAATGCTGCGGATTTAGATTCATCGCTGATTGTGCTGCAGTTTGCCTTTGAAGTCCATTGTGATGCTCATTTAATTTTAATGCCGCTGCAGTCTACTGTACATATGAAAACTGAAACAAATAGAACAGAGACACTGAGAGAGAAATAACTTCTAAATCCTTCATTCTTAATTCATAATACATACACGTCATTGATCAAGGTCATTGCCTTCTTGAAAATAGATTGTTTCATAGCATTCACAAGGGCATGCACTTATTGCGAGAATAATTGGTAATATAGATGAGGCACTTGGTCATTTGGAGTCTATGAGCTAATTGGCTGAGGTGGGTGTATTGGCACGTATTATTTTGTCTCAGACAACAAGTTAGAAAATTTAGCACAGCCACTTTATGTTTACTGGCATATTGCAGTGATGTTTCCTTGGCACGTGTTTATGCATTTATGAAAGACGTACGCTTTCCAGTTGGCTGTGTTAAATATGAGAATTGATTTAGTCTTTATCTCCTTTTTATGTCATGCCCACAAGGTTACATGTGATTTTGCTAATAAGTTATATATTTTGTACACCGTATCTTCAGTCTACATATATCCTAATGATGCCAATGCAATAATATGCACTACTATTCATAGCCACTCACTAATACTTCAGGCCAAAAACAACACTTCATACTTGAGAACACTATGCGGGAAGTTAAAGACCATTAAGAGAACCGTGTGTGATTACATGTGTGTGTATGAGTGCATGTGTGTGTGGAGGGTCTGGGTGTGATGTACATTCATGTATGCCTGGGAGTGACATGAAAAATGGATGCAAACTTGCACTCACTCCCTCTGTCTATCTCTGACACTCACTATAGCTTTCACATCAAGCCTTGAGGCCGCGTGAGTCTTAACCTGACTCTGCTCTCAGACATAATGTCCACTCATCCATAAACACACACACATTAGATAGCAAAGTGTAGAAGCTGATCCAGGCCGGCGCAGAAGATCTGACAGAGCATCGAGGTCCATTTGACACCAAGCTGTCCAGTTCCCTCAGCCATACTTTGTTTGACATCTGGCTGTCCATCTCACTAAACCAGTACAGGCAGCAGACTCCAAGAGGCGTAATGCATGGCGGTAGACAGATGTATACATGCAGGTGCACAAGCAGAGCTAATTCCTTTTTATACGTGAAGGCATACATGCAACTAATTGTCTGTGCACTTGTTTCTTTAAAAGAAATTACCCTCAATTAAAACCTGACACTTAATAGTTTCCACTGTAGCTGCTGCTCCGATGCTACGCGGTGCCTTTGTTTCCTGATCATTTCTGAGCAAAAAATTTGGAATCTTTCCTCAAATCTTGTTAAGTCAGAATATTTATGAGGATCTTTCAACCAGCGAGTGAATCTCTGTGTGAGCGCAAGGCGAACGCCGGCAGGTCTGTCAGAAAAGAGAGTAAATGATTAGCGATCAAGAGGAGCTCACAGGCCTCAAGCATGGGAGGACAGGAAGAGGATAGGATGTTGCACAGGGCACACAGGTTTTCTGGTAAATGGGTCAGGAGTTTGGCTGTAAGTACAGACAAAGAGTGTGGTTTATTGGCAGGAGGCCCGTTTGAGGAGGTAGTCTTATCGCAGACAAGGGAAAATCGGAGGATTCTGTTTCATCAGCACTATCAATGTATCCTAGACCTGGTAAAATCCTCGTAATGTGACACAGTGTTGTCAATGTAAAATGGGATCATTTAATTTAGGTAAATGATATATACAAGAGTCACAACCTCCATCCTAATGTTTTCTTTTGTTGGGATGAATGCGTCTTGGGCCAATGAAATAGAATAGCTTTCAATGTGTTTTATTTATGAAAATCAATATTTTGCTAAAGATCAAAATCATAACATTGTTTTTGATAATAAAATGATAATTAAAATTAATAGCGCATTGACATAGTGGTTCAATATGTTATAAAACATTAGACTTCTTTATGATTTACCACTAGGTTTGTACTTGAAATATTGGCTTGATATTTTATATATTTTGTAATATAAAACATTGTATTTCCTTAATAGGATTTGGTTATATTATACTATTATATTATATTATTATATCTATATTGTTTGTCTCTATTAGAAAACCTTTGAAGCATGTTTTGCGCAGTCTTTATTCCTTTAGTGAACTTAGAATTTTTGCCTGTCTACCAGCTGTATCAAACCACACTTGCTGAAAAAGGTTTTCCAGCATCTTTGTATTCACACATTCACATTCACAACAGGGATGTTTTGTTCTTCTTATTCTCCTTTGATGATGATGACAATGATGATGACGATATAGACAACTAACAGACTTGTGCAAGTGCATGATAGATAATTCCTCATCTCTAAATTGGATTTTCCTGTGCTTCTTTGCAGTCAAACCGACAGTGATCCACACAGACATGTTTGTCAACAGCATCGGCCCAGTAAATGCCATCAATATGGTGAGTAATATTGGAATTTTATGTTAATTTTGTGTCATTGCTGTTATTAATAGTCAGCCCGATAACTAGAGTAGGACATTTCTTCCCAAGTATGTCTTTGGTTATTCTTCCAGCCTCAGGGAGGTGAGAGCTTAAAGATCAAGAGAGTAGCTCTGCTCTCTGGGGCTGGCAGGGATTCAGTGTCTTGCTCAAGCACACTTCAGCAGGGTAGATGCTTTGCTGCCATGGAGGATTGGTTGGTGCACCTAATCACTATGCTTCCCCACTGCCCTTGCAGTGTAGCAGCACAGTGCAGGTGTCAATCAGCTACTTAACTACTGCATTGGCCTGTGCACTGCAGTGCATCTGACTGCATTAAACACATCTAATTGTGAATTAGCATCCTGACTAACAGTTACGTTGCTCAACACGTGGGCCAGAAAACAATGGCTGTGTGCACTAAGGTGTCCTTACCTCATATTTGCCAAGACTTGCATCAGCTACAATCTCAGAAGGTCTTTGCAGTTTGTTCATAAAGATAAAACAGTTTGTGATTTTCCTTGGATTTGGTTTTGATCATTTTTCTCTGTGGTTGTGGTTTGTGTACCGGCTGCACTAAATTCATTTTCTATGAACATTTGTGTTTGTAAAAATGTACAAATAAATGTTTTTTTTTATTTAAATCCTACATGAGAACAATGAAATTATGTTGCAGCTGTGTGATATATACTGCAGGTTGACCTTGCTATAAATGAAGACATGAACCCTTCACATAACTATCCATTTGGGAATATCAGTGTTGGCACAGTAAAAGTTTCTGTCAATATCTGACTGTGTGTGTGTGTGTGTGTGTGTGTGTGTGTGCGTGTGTGTGTGTGTGTGTGTGTTATAATTTCTCCTGGTGCATGCTTTTTAATACAACTAAAGCTAAGTCTGTGTAGTGATTGTTATACTATTTGTACAAAAATAACATCAGTTTCAGCTAATTTAAGTGAACTGGTTGTTTGTGCCTTCTCTGCTTCCAAAAATCATATCAGTGTGTTCCTATTGTCAGATTTAGATAGGAGGACCCGACTCTTTGTTGCTTTTTGATTACCACTGGTAAAGATAGAAATAACACAATACCAACAGGGACAGAATATTTAGCTGTCATGCTGCAGTGATGAGTAAAATAGGGCAGAACCGTGCATCTGATAGTGGTGAGGGAAAAGGTTTGTAAGAGAGAAAGACAGAATTATAAATTGAAATCTCGCAAAACTCACACCGGCATTGTTTTATGTGTCATTGTTTTATGTGTCATTGTTTTATGTGTCATTGTTTTCTGTTGCACGTCCCTGCTGAGAACCTACTTCTATTGTAATTCTGCAGAGGAGTCTGCTCTACATGGTGGTGGCGTTCCATTTCACTTAGTCTTAGCTAAAACACCCACTCTCAATAAATGCAGTCACAGTGAAGCTGGAAGAGAAGCATCGGTGGGATGAGTTAGAGAACGCGTGTTTGTGTTTGTGCTCACATTAGGGAGTCTGCTTGCATGGATGGGCGTGTGTGCGTGTGTGTGTGTGTGTGTGTGTGTGTGTGACGAGGGCATTCTGCTGACATGAAAGGTTGACTGATTGCCTCGCATTTATATGTAATCAGTATGGTTGGGCCAGCGTGTTCACACCATGACATGACAAATGTGGTGGAGTCGGTAGATTTTCTGAGGAGCAGAGAATAGACTGATGGTGCGGGGGTGTGCATCTAAGCTTGAACACAATTTTGAATTCTTAATTATGCGTAGGAATCTTTGAAATATGGCAAAGTTGCAACTTGTGTGAGCGTGAGATAGGGGGCAGGGATGGGAGAAACTAACAGGGAAAGTAAAAAAGAAAGAGGAAGATCAAGATTTGAAGAAGAAAAGGAATCAGACATTGATGCTTTGTAGCCACTAGAGATGAGTTCTTAGATGTGTGCAGCTGTTTGAATTGAAAGAAGTGTGATCCCAGAGTATATATAGGTTAAAGAAAAAAAAAATTGATGTTTATCCCACTCAGCAGGGCCCAGATGAAGATCCTAAGGCATTCAATCTTCCTCTCATCATTGGATTTGAACTGTCTATCTGTCCTTTGTGAAAGAAATGATGCCGCAAGGATGGGAACGTTGCCTAGAGAAAATGTTTTTCAAATCTCGTTTAGGACTCTTTGGCATGGATTTTGGCTTTATTGTTGGGCTAAGCTTTGTCACAAAGTTAATGCTTATATGCCCTCTTGCTCACAAATCCCCAGATTTTTTTTCCCTTTCCTGAACCTCAGGGCTCAACCACTCCAAGTTACAAAATAAATAAGAAAGACTGATATCTCCCTCAGTCACTCAGCTTTTGCCTTTCCCTCCTGCACTAGAATACATCTCACCTGTGCTCTTAGCTCTTCAGCTGTGCCCGAGCCTCTGCCACCTAGGTTTTCATCCCTCATGTGTATGTTCTAACACAGCTCTCACAAGGACTGAATGGGAGACAGAAGGTTTTGTTAGGCTCAGGACAAAGAGCCACCAATGCAGCAGGTTATGAGGTTAGATAATACTTGAGCCCAACAATGGGAATTATTAATTGCCCTGTTGAACATTTAATTTTCAGGTTGAGGGCGCCAGGATGGTCTTTTTCAACAGAACTCTTTAGTAGCGACAAAAGGTCTTCTCAGCCTGAATAGGCGCCATTCTATGTGAGGAAGAAGTGCCTTCAAATGTGTTGAAGCAGTGAGTTTCCACTGGCATAGAAAAGTTCCCATCAGACAGAAGAAACAAAAGAGCGCTCCTGGAGACCACTTTTTGATTTGATCTCATTGCATCTCACATCTCAGTGGTGACAGCACTGGTTCCAAACAATACTGCTTGCAAGGTTTTGAGGGCAAACAGAGAGTTTTATCCTGTGTTAGTGAAGCATATTCAGCATTTAAACTGAAGCTTAAACATGACAACTTGGGGTGAAACTGTGTTTTATTTGCCATCAGGAATACACCATCGACATCTTTTTCGCCCAGACCTGGTATGACAGAAGGTTAAAATTCAACAGCACGATGAAGGTTCTGCGTCTCAACAGCAACATGGTTGGGAAGATCTGGATCCCAGATACTTTTTTCCGCAACTCGAAGAAGGCCGATGCTCACTGGATCACCACGCCCAATCGCATGCTTCGAATCTGGAATGATGGTCGAATACTCTACACCCTCAGGTAAGACTTTGTGGATGTCTGATATGGGATATTAGTAACAGCAGAGACTTTTTTCATTCATTTGCGACTGACGGCTTGATTGACTGTACGACTGGGTTGCTGAATAATTGAACTTGCCAGTTATCACTACAATTTTATTACATTGAAAGGAGTTATCTCTGCAATTTTGCATCCTGTTTCACCGCTGGTTTGTCTGAACCAAAACATAAAGGAAAGTGCTTCTAATTGCAAATTTAGTAGAATATTTTTTCCCCTATGTTGTAATGATAACTAAGATAACAAAGTTCAAGATCTATATACGTAAACAAATAATTCTAGTACTGTCAACTGAGCAAAAACAATAGATAGCAATGAAAATACTGTACATGGTAACAATCTTGTCTCAACCATTTGATAATGGAAGCTGGACTAAGGGCTCATTTATGCTGCCTTAATGTCCAAGAACAGATATGTCAACACGTATTTCCGTGTGTCCACTACAATGGCATGGATGTTAAGTGATACATCAACTAGGGGCAGCTCAGAGTCAAAAGTTTATGACTAAAACAAACATGCTGATGGTGGAGGTAGTCGTAATAATGTACCTCCTAAGAAAGAGGCCAAAGCGGAGGCAGTGTTGTAGATGGTGGTCTGTGAAGTCACTAAATAAATCACCTAACCTCTTCTCACAAATTTCCACCATTTTTACATTTCTGTGTCATGTTCTGTGGTCATGTCTTGCTTGAACTATTGGCTACACTGCCCCCACGATTTCCAGCAGTACTGCTCTGTTTAGTCTGTATCCCTTAGCTCTTAGAAAAACGTCACAAATTCAGATGAAATGAATGGACAGAAGACTCTGTTTTTATCCATATACGTATTTAAAGCTGAGCATAAACTAATACCGACTGTGGAGCATTTTATATTTTATTTGTATTATTATCAGCTTGTTGCCACTAAGGTGCTTCTTGCTCTTCCTGGAGTCCATCACAAGCAACAAGCAAAGCTCGTACTATAGAAAGCATTCTGAAGTACCCAACCATTTACGGCCTCTCTACATAAATGATTTATGATACTGATTATCCTGAACAGGCCCGGGGCAATCTTAAATTTCAGCATTTTAAATTTGACATTAATTAGCATGCAGGGAATCTGTCTTACCAAATGAGGCAGGAAGCTGTTATGTGACAAGGGAACACTGGAACTACATTGCCCTAAACGAATGCTTTTAGGTGCTACTGCATGGAAATCATTTTCAATTTTCAGTAGTTTGAGTGTCTGGAAGTGCTTGGAAAGATTTTTAAATTACATAAATATTATACTAATTATGAAAACTGCGACATTGTCTAATGACCCATTCTTGCCTGAAGATCTGGAGACTGGAAGATTACAGTAGCCAGACAGTCACTGCTGATGGTCGCCTTTTTAGCCCACGACTTGTAAAATGACTAGTTGAACAATAATAACTGTGTGTGACACCTAACTATATATTGTTTCTGTCAGTGCAAAACAGATGGAACTAACAAAACATACAGTATGTGAGGTGTGTAAAACAGGAGGGTGGATTAAAGGGAAATATTAATTGTGCTTATTATCATGTTTTGTATGCCGTCATAAATACAGTGGTTATTTATACTGACACCGCAATATATCATCAGTGATAATAGGAGGGAAAATGAACTCTTCTGGACTCAATCAAGCCATGATGGATGTTCTCCTGTGCAGAACACTACCCCTCCACTTCATTAATTTGTTAAGGAACTCTGAGTTTAACCACTGGTTAATTAGGATGACCGCCGTGATTCCGAGGACAATGATACATGACAATAGCGACCGCATGGATGGGTAAAGTCATTTAAGGTCATTCTCTCATTAAAGGGAAGTTTAATGACTTTGCCTTCAAACTCCCTCAAGTGTGAAAATAAGAAACGCATGTGTTGCTGAGAAAAACATCAATTTAGTTTAGTGAAATTTTAATTAATGATGCTTGGTGTTCATACTGATAAGGTTAGGGGTTTAATTCTGACTTTTCCAGCACAATACTAGGAGTAAACAACAGTTTTTTGTAATAGACCAGAAAAATATGTATTCACACATGTACACTTTGTACACTTTTTGTTGTTGTTTTTTTTGTTCTGTTTTTTTACTTTAGTAACTGAGTCAGGGGATCCAAATATTGTGTCTCTGCAGGTTGACCATCGATGCCGAGTGCCAGCTTAAACTGAACAACTTCCCAATGGATGAGCACTCGTGTCCCCTGGAGTTTTCAAGCTGTAAGTCTGGCCATATGCTGATGCCCTACTGTCTTACCCCTCCCTCTCTTCCTCTGTTCCACCTCAAAGACACACACACACACACACACACTATGGCCATGAGGAAGCAACATACGAGCCCAACAAAGATAATTTTTAACAGGCCAAACCAATGAATTCAAGCTGCATTATTTTAGTCATTTCTACCACAGCCCTCCTGAAAAACAATCAGATTAGTCATATGTGTATTTAGATTGAACAGACTGATGCACATATGAAATTATACGTATATGAAATTTCAGTATGAACAGTCTATGTTGCAGTCTTTAAAGGGCTCTGCAATACATTAGAAAACTATACCAGTATGTGTCCATACATTATAATACAAAAGTAACATAAAAGCAACAAAAATATTTGTTCATCAATCCATTCATTAATTCACAGTATGAACTGGCAATCAGTAAAGGGATTTCATAATAGATCTCTCATTGCCAGCTCAACCAAAGGCAACGAGATGATTGATTTTCCTCCCCTTTTTCAATACTGTTCGAAAAGACATTTCAAAAAGTGACACGAGTCCAAATGAGTCAGTGCCTCCGTGTGAGGAGCGAACTGGGGGGTGGCGGGGCAAGTTATGCTAATGAGGCTGCTATGGATCTACAGAGAGATGCACCATGGGATATTCTCTAGAGAGAATGCTTCCTAAATAGCTCCAGAGCAACGAGAAAGAGAAACCAGGGGGTTAGCAGGCCTAAAAATGGAACAGAGGCATTCATTTAAATTTGATGAAAGCTGCGGATGTTTTCAGAACTTTGAAAATCGCTTGATGTACAGTACATGAGCTCAATCTCAGAGCCAGCAGGCGGGGCAGTGTGCAGCAATTTATCACGCGGCATATTTTCTCAACACGTGCCACAAAGCAGCAAAGCATGGTACTGTACATTTTCCAGCACAGCCTCTTCTGCAGTGGTTTTGACCGTGGCCAGATCACACCGTGTCCAGTTGGAGAATGAGTTATAGATACAGTATATACGTATTTTAGGTCGCTCAAAACTACTTGTTCATTTCACAAAAGTGAATTCATGACATTGAGCTGCAGAAGCATTCTAGCTTTCCAGAAAATCAATTATTTGTCTTGGATACTTTGGCAGTGAAGGAGCCTGCTGGCAAATGGGAGGATCCCTCCATCCCCGGCTCCTGTGAGGTCCAGCATTATTGGATGTCTGAGAGCACTTTAGTCATAAAGCCATTTGAAGTCTGCACTGAGGAAAGTTCCTGTGCATTATTCAAGCCACTCCCTCGTCTGCTGCACACAGCTCACCACTAGACTGAAGATGACACTAGATTGGAATCTAAAGAGAAATGGCTGAAGATCATTACAGTCAGACTTTAACACCTGTACATTTAGTCATATCCAATGATTGGATAAGGAGCTCATTTCTAAAATCAAGTTATTATGAATTTAAAGTATGCTTAACTGTACCCTTTTTTCAAATTTAGCTCCAAGAAAGAAATTCAATACCAACAGATATGATTTTATTATGAAAATGTATCCGCTCATCTCAGTGAATCAGTGTCAGACAAGTAAGAGCCATGTAGTGACTCTCACAAGCAGAGAGCCAGCTCTTGATGTCATAAAATTGCTGAAATCCAACTCATAGCCAGCCGTGGATCAAAGTTGTAATTTTTTCTTTTAAGTTTTTCTGAAAAAGAATTTTTCTCCCCTCAGTTGGACTAGATGTTTTGTCGACATGTTGTGCAGGAGTCTATTATATAATGGTTCTTTCATGAATCAGTTTATTTGCAAGCTAGCCAACTTGAGGTGGGTATGGATTACTCTGACATAAAACAGGCTGCTTTATGTTTCATATTGAATGGCCTCGCACCAGGTTGTTTTATATAGCAGAGAACATATCTGAGCAGTCGAGTCTTAAGATATTTCCTAAAAAGGGAGGAATATTGGTTTTACTGTGTCTGTATACTGTATAAATAAATACTGTATAAATACTGTGTCATTTTTTCACCAATCCTCTCTCCTCTGAGTTTCAGCTAAGCTCCATGTCATGCTAGCTCTGTTCTCTCTTGTTCAGATGGCTACCCCAGGGAGGAGATTGTGTACAAGTGGAAAAGGAGCTCAGTGGAGGTCGGGGACATTCGCTCCTGGAGGCTCTACCAGTTCTCCTTTGTTGGCCTGAGGAACACCTCTGAGATCGTCAGGACTGTTTCAGGTAAGAAAACTATAGTATGCAGTGACATCCTGCATGTGACACCGTACAGTGTGTGTGAGAAGAAGTAATTTCTTGAACATTGTGAGGGTATGCAACAGAATAGGGATTCCACCGGTGCAACATTCATGTTGGGAAATCCATGCTTTAATCTGATGCAGGCAGGAGCGTGCAAGCAGCATCATCCGCCTGTAACGAACATAGTTACATTTCATATATGAAATTATGTGGGGCATCTTTATAATTATTGTTATTATTATCAGGCTTAACCATGCCTGCCGTTGCTTCTAAATACGTAATCAAATAAAGTTACCACGCCTGTTCCAAGTCTGATCTGTAAACAGTCAATGTTGATCTGGTTCATATCTGTTGCCGGAGGTTACAACATGAACTTTTACAGAAACAGGGACATGATCCATATTTTTTAATCCATGTTTAGTTCTCACTGGCTGAAGTGAAATCCATAAAGATGCAGAATAATTTTCAATGGAAAACAGTCTTTCTGACAGAGTAAGATGACACATTTACACCAGCTATAGCCTTATTGTAAGAACTAGGACCATTGCTCACTCCATCCATGTTCTTTAACTTATTCAGTCTTCAGCATTTTACATGCACAAAGATTGTTTCGATTGCTCCTAAAGGCGATCATGCTCCACACAAAAATCTTTTTTTTTCTATCAGGACTCAAACTGAGATCATCAAAAAGTCAATTTTGAATGTGTATGACAAACTGTGAAATTTTATCCTTAGTTTTATAGCCACTGCTTTCATAATAGATATGTATTGAACTCTTTCTGAGCCAGACGGCAACATGACATACAGTATAGTACAGTTTGTGGCCTGTCCTCCATAAACATGCTATGTTGTAAAGTGCGGAAAATCACAGCATATATTATTTTAACAGCACTAAAACACAAAAAACAAACACTAAAACATGGACTTGCAATTATTATTGTATCTAACAGTATTATCATAATACGTTACAAGTCCATCTTATATTCTGCTCCATATTTTCTTCTATTCAAAGGATTAAAAGGTTGCTTATCTATTATACCTGAGTCAGCTGTCCTTCATGGCATGCTCTAACAAGGATAGATGACTTTAAAACTTTAATAAGACAGAGAAGGAATATGTGCATCACTCATACAGTGTTTTTACTGCCTGTACTGGCTAAATTCTATTCAGAAATGATGCAGGCATACAAATGTTTGCTTGAGGAAAAACAGCTGCTTTCCAGGACAGTGCTGATGTTTCAGAGAAGGGATAAAACTGTGTTTGCATGCACATTCTATTTTGTTTATGTTTGTATTCATGAGATGTCAGTAAGTAATGTATGTGATGTTCTGCGAGGCAATGTATGTACTCTTCATGCTTGTCTCTGGTGTGAATCAAAGAAAGCCTGCTGCAGAGACTAACATTGGCCAGAGGAGGATTCATTCTCATTAGATCAGCTGCATTATTCAGAGGAACTCACTGAAATTTTAAGATAAGAGTCTCCTATATATGTACAAGTAAAAGACTTCCTAATAAGTCATATCATTAAATGCTCAGAAGGAAATACAGGCATTTTATCATTTATTTTAATCAAATCTAAATTAAAAATAAAAGCCATCATCCCTATTAACATCAAAGTTGCAATCTTCTCTTTTTTAGCTTTTAGAATAAACTTATTCCCCTTTTTATGAGGTGCCTTTGAAGACTCTGAGTCATCCAGGTCATGGTCACCCATGAGGAGTTGAATGGAGGGCAGGTGGACCTGGTCATGGACACTTGAAGTCAGTCAGAAGGGAAGAAGCCTCTTGGAGGAAAGGTTACACTTCTCCAAGTATCTACAACCGAGTCCAGTTGCCCTCCATTCAACTCTTCTTGGATAACCTTCTTATGAGATATTCAATGATCTGTTATGTATGAGTATTGATCGAGGGGAGAGGGATGTTTTCTGGCTGTATTCCATCTGTTCAGAAAATACTGCAGGCTGTGAGGCTGCAGAAAGTAAAGTCCTTGTGTCAGGCATGTGGCAGTAGGGTCGTTATTCTTGCTATCATTTGCAGATCAGTTTGTCTTGTCATTTATAGTAGTATACTGCTTCCCTTCCACAATAAGAGCCCGGCCTGCCTTGTGAGACAAAGATACTCTAAAAGCTGTTTGGCACATTTTTTTTGGTTTGTTTGTTTGTTTGTTTATATATATATATATATATATATATATATATATATATATATATATATATATATGTATAATACACTTTCTGCAGGTGAAAGCTGTTCTGTACTGTATGTGCATGTACATCAATGTTCAGCTTTCTTGAAATGTACATATACTACCATTTGGTAGTAGTGGTACTAATGTACAGTGCTCTCCTATGATGAACAGAGGTAATATTGTGTTTGGAGTGTTTGCTGAGGGTGCAATAGCTGTAATCCTTGTTAGGTAATGCAATGGTCTAAAATGGTGAAAAACAAAACTGTGACAAAACAACATGAAGCTAGGAATGTTTGACCATAGTACAGTTTTGATAGTGGCCTCTGCAATTTAATGTATTATTATTATTATTATTATTATTATATATTTCACTGTTTACAGTATGGCTGAATGTATCAGAAAATGCTCAGTTTTCAGTGGTGGCAAACAAACCAGCCTCTATCAGTAACACAAAGAAACACATTTGTATGCACAAAGTAGCCATGGCAGTAACTGAATTTACCCAGTCGTTTTGTAATTCGCCACAGTCACTGCAACGTCATGCTCACACACACACCCCCATACACACACACAGGGCTAGAGAGAGTTCTTTTGTGTGTTGCAAAACCAAAGTCTTGGTCAGAACTGGTGCAGTGTGATTAAAACAATAATAATACTAAAAGCTGCTTGTACATTTTTAGTTATTTCTGTTTTAATCAAAACATTTTTCAAGTGACTAGATAAAAAGGCGATATGTGTAGGAGGATGAGCTGTAGTGGAGAATGACTCTCTCTGTTCTGGTTTGTTATTTCCACAAACAGCCATCTGCTCTCTTGTCAGAGCAGAGAACCTTGACTGTGGCTGTGAGACCTCTTGTCTCATTTTGCAGTCAGTTTGGGTATCTGACCTGTTTCAAGATTCATGAGCACAACATCTGTCTCATAAAGCAGTCCGTTTGGGCCTCATAATTAGTCATCTCAAGTATTCGCCATGCAGTGGGTAGCGCTCCTGGAAGGTGTGTAGGAACGTGCTGCATCATCGGCAGCTCTTAAGTTATATATGTTATATTAATAAACAGTTGTACTAGTGGGTTACATGTGTCTGCCTCATTGCTTGGATCACTGAGATGATAAATCCATTTCTTTGACATTAGAACTGAGCTGAGAAATTTAATTCATGATTTTATCAATTTTAGTCAAATGTGCATTCAAAATTATAGAAATACAGTGGACTGTAACCATATCATATATATTGATATATAATGCACTTAGATCTGCATCATATAGTTATATAATTTCTGTTGTTGCTGTTGCTGATATATTGGACATTATCCTAGAGTGATGCTTGACTGCTGCATGTTTTTGACTACAGGGAGCTGTAGATTGCAGCGTAGCGAGGAAGGAGGGTGTCCACCAACCAGTCAACCCTAGGGTCAAGGTTTTATTTCAGCATCTGCTGGCTGGTGTGTACCGTGCTGCATTGTCCATGAGCAAGACACTCCTGGACACTCTGTCAATAAAAGGATTGTCCTGGCTGGAAGATCATAGTTATTTATAGTTATTCTTTGAAATATTTCTACATTATTAACGTTGAAGCACGATGCGTAATCACCATCAGTTAAACCGAGTTGAAATGGGGTCAGGTGAGGCAACAGAGGGGCACATAGTGGTAAGCTAAGCAGACAGGCAGCCAGGTGAACTGGCCTGATCCGGACAATGATGACTGTAGCAAATAGCCAGAGGAAGAGATCCCTCTCATTGTATCAGACAAGCCAGTCACGCCCAGGCTCAACTCGTCACAGTATTACTCTGCAGCACTCACGTATATGTGGTTGTATTCTCTGAGTATTTTTTAGATAAAAAAAAATAAAGGATGATAAAAAGTGATGCATGATTAAAGAACGATGGAGTGATATTGTAATGAAAGGAGGCCGGAGGGAGGGGGAGGTGAGGGGGGGGGGGGGGGGGGGTTGACATGCCATCTGCTACTCTGATGCAGTTGTGTTGTAGCTTTTTATAAAGGCTATGTCTGTTTTTATTTGGTTTTTTCTTCCCTCCCTCAGCCAGTGTCCAAAGGCTTAGTCTCTCAAGATGTCACTTCACATCAGGGCTGCCTGTACTGCCCGCAAGCCTATACCTGCATTTACAAACACAGACACGTGCACACATTTGTATGCGTGCACACACACTCTCAGGCCTGGAATTAAAAGAAGAAAAAAATAAAAATAAAAATCACTGCTGCTTATGACAAGCAAGGACCCTTGAAAGGACACCAGTGGACAGGATAGATGGAAACGAAAAAAGATGCAGAAGATTTGAATGTGGGACAGCCAAGGCACTAGGTACACAGCTAACGTTGCTGTTAAGTTAACTTCAAAGTTAAACCCTCGGTGCCTGGGTTAAGCTTGATGCTGGGAGCTGTGTTCTCACCCATCTGCCAGGCTGGAGTTCAGAGATGATCAGAACATCAGAGTGCAGACAAGGACAGAGAGAAAATAAAGGGAAAGTAGGAGGGAGGGGGAGGAGGAGCGGATGAATGATAAAACAAAAAAAAAGAGTGAAGGGAATGGGATGGTAGTTGTGGCATTTTATTGTTCCCGCAAAGGAAAATTACAGAGCAGAATCCATGTTAAATGTAAGTGCCAGTTAACAAAGGTCAAGCATATAAGGATGTGAGGCTTTGAGCTCTGTCTGAGGAACAACAGTGGTGTGAGCGCATTGATACATTACAGATGTGTGTGTGATAGATTGAGCGGCGATAAAGGAAGATGTATTAAGAGGGAGTGAACCAAGATGAATGACTGATTTGTTTTATCAAGAAATGGGTGATTAGTCTTTTTCTCTAAGGCCACTGATTAATGTAGCCAGTATGGTGCATTTACATCAACCATCAAATACTATCACAGGGATCTCTCTGTGGCCGTTAACCATCTAACCAGCACATTAGTGGAATGAATGAGCTTTAAAAAAAGTGTAGCTTATAGCAGGGCAAGAGGTAAGTCCCTTCCAAACATACAGGGAATCAATGCCATTTACCATCTTTTTTGTTTTGCAGCTACACTCACTTTTCTCAGCAGTGAATCATGGGATAGCTTAAGCAGGACATGATGTGGTAAATTTGCTGTTCTATTAGCGGAGCACAAATGAAAGGTATGTGCATTAGCCAGTGGTACATATCTGTGTGTTTGACAGTAGTCAGAGTGCTTCGGTCTGGGCCTGTGTCCATGAACTAATGCACACTCCTATGTGTCCATTTGCTTGCATGCACATTTCAGTGTGCGCTCTCCGCTGGATATGAGTCCTTTTTTTCATATATATATTCAAAGCTATTCTTAGAGTGACCTTCCGAAAGCCATGGCGTGCAGCCCTGTTGTCTGTGTGCGTCCGCCTGTGTGATTCAGTTTGAGTGGAGAAAGCCCAGGGACACATCAGTGGCCCTCTCCCGATTACGGAGCGCCACAGTTTACAGATGATTCTTTGATGGGGCGAATCTGGAGGCATAGTGGTTGAAAAGAAGTAGCCCAGTGAGAGGTAACAGTGAGCGAAACAAATGAAGGCCCATGTGCACAATATATATGAATATATATATATATATATATAAATACATATAAAAACACACTCATGTGAGCAGTTACTCTCCGACATGCCAAGGGATTCCCCTTATGGCAGAGTGCATCACTGTTCTATCTTTAGGCCCTCAATGCTGTGAATGTGGACCTAGACTGTAATTTTATCATCAGCTACATAAACACACTCTTACACACAACTTAAATAGAAGTAATTCTGCTTCAACAAACTAATGGAAGGAAGAATCATATGAGAATGGGCCCTAAAGATGGAGTCTTTAGAATATAAAATTATTTTATGCCATAGTCGTCCAGTTGCCAGGAGTGGGTTTTTTTTTTTCTTTCTGATATCACATTTGGATCCATATATCTTACAGAGGAGTCTTTGTTGAAGAAAATCATTGTCATTGAGTCCTTAGATAACATTTGACTTTTGTGTCTGGAGTATATCACGGTTAGTTGTTTTTTTGCTCTGTCAAACAGCAGATCTGTTAAAGAGTAGGTGAGATTGGCATGTGGCAGTCTCGTCTTAACATCAGGAGGTCTGTGAAATGTCCCATTGATGGTGTTGTGTCAGGTACTCCACATACAGGTTCAATAGCAGACATTCAAAGCACATTAAAGGGGAAGTTCTGTAAAACTCCTTAAAAAAAAAAAAAGATGCCCCCGAGAGAGAGAGAGCGCTTGTCACCACGTGCCTGGTTTAATCAAGAAGAGATGGAGGGAGACAAAGACCAATAAAGCCAAAATGCCAATAGTTTTTTATTGTTGCTGAGACATTGGATCCCTGATCAAATAAAACACCTGTGAAAGTTCAAACATATTGTGTAAAATTATTCCACCTTCTGGCGCATAAATTGCTTTGATGAATAACTCATCCTTAGAATGAAATGCAAGATACAATATGAGACTGAGTAATATGCAAATAGATGCAGGGAAGGAAAATCTTCAAATATGACTATGCTTGCATCGTAGGCCTCCTTTCAAGTTTATGGTAAGTATTTCAGTGATGACCTGGTCTGTGCATTAAATTCACATACAGCCTCACTTTAAACAAAAGAAAAGGAGAAAACTGATACAATACGTGCACAAAAGGTTATCCATGATTTTATATGTCTAAGAAAACAGTAATTTAATCACAGTAACAATATGTTGCAGCTTTTTATCGGATGACAATCACTCCATCTTGTTGAAGGAAAAAGGTTAAGAAGCGCTGAAACAATCTATTAGCTGTGTTGCAACTCTGTTGCTATAATAGCTGCTCTCTCTAATCTCTCCCTCTCTCTCTGTCTCTCTGTCTCTCTCATTGTGCGTTCTCTCGCTTGCTTCTGGGTGATAGTTGTGATGGGCAGGAGTGGGAGGAAAAATGTTCTGACTCAGCCAGAATCCTTCTTTTGTGAAGTTAAATACCAATTTACACTCCTCCCCATCCCCTCTCACATCTACCACACATACATCCTAACCCGCCCTATACACTAACAGTATTCACATATACAAGTATCTGCTCTATACAAACCCCACCCTCCTAACCCCCACTTCACCCCTTCTTCCCTGCCCACTCTCGCAGAAGAGATGATTTTTATTTTGCGCCTGATGTGTTTCCTGTGTCCTACTTTTTTTTTCTTTTTTTTTTTTTTTTTACACACTCAAACACCCACTTCCACCCTTGCTTTCTCCCCCTCTCTCTCTCTAGCCCTCTCAGTTGACAGTCTAATAAGCCAGTAATTAACACCTGAAAACAGGCAATGGTGATAGGCCATAGAAGAAGAGATTGCTTTGGGAAAATAGGGCTCTTGTTTTCCTCCCCATTGACCACCACCTGCATATAAAACAGCGCCTGTGGTGCACAGCATAGGAGTACACATAGATTTCTTTTTTTTTTTTTGTCTTTGCAACATGTGAGATTGTGCGTCTCAATGTGCTGTACAGATGTTTTTACTTTTTTCAGAGGACCGACTATAAAACACACAGGAATATGGGTGAAATCAGTGAGTGAAGGTCAGGAAACAGAATAACATTTTAATAAAGTGTCAAAAAGCAGCTCCACTCAACATAACGTCTTCTACCTTAATATGTGACTATAACTGTCCTCATAATGTATATTTTTCATCTCCTTTAACAAGACCAAGGGGTAGGATGCTAGTAGGCAAAGATGGAGGTCATGAGGCAGAGAGATGCAGAGGAGGGTGTTCAGCCAATACCGAAACAGGTCAAAGCTGTCAGAGATGCTGTTTTTGGAGGTTCGGGTCCTTCTTGACTTCTGAAACGTCATTCTCACTCTAACAGTATGTAACACTGGAAGGTTGGACTTTAGTTGAGGTGCAAGAAGGGAGACATAACATATATTCTGTAATTAATGTTGAAATGTTTTATTGGACGCTTGGAACAATATTGCTACTCCTACTGGTGCAACAGCTAATATTACTGCTGCTCCTGTAACTATTACTACTGGCTCTAGTGCTCATAGAAATGTTTCCATTATTACTACTTTCGGTATGACTGCATATGTGCTGCAGTATTGGTATTAATTCAACAACCTTGTGATTATCTATATACCTACTGTTATAAGAATAGGGCTCTTAAGACCTGTGAATTAAACAGTAATTTTTTATAATAGATATGAGTGGGTTGTTGGGCATTTATTTTTTCTTTTTTGTTCAGACAAGACAAACAATATGAATTTGTCACACTGGGCTTTAGGAAACTGGGAGCTGTTTTTAAGAATTTTATGAACAAAACATTTCCTGGAGTAAACACTAGGCATAATATAATATACAATGAAGTGATTATATTTTTCGGTCTGACTGAGGCCCGAACATGTGGCTGAGTCTGATCTTTCCTCCACTAACCATCCTGATACGCTGCTCTTTCACCTGTCAACCTAGTGCAGGCAGTGGTGGTGCATGGAGCACAAGGCCTGATCTGGATTTCTCAATGATAATTTTTTATTTGTTTTTTTTTATTTTTTCACTTTATATGTATATTTATTACATAGTTTAAAACATGACTGGAGACAAACTTTGAAATATAAATACACAAGTTAAACTACAAGTACCTCAGAATTATGCTTAAATACAGTATTTGATTTAATGTATTCAGTTACATTTCACTACTGAAAAAGACAGGATACAGGCCTAGTAGCTCAAACCTTAAGATAGCTGCAATACACATGTCCTTGAATATTAGATAGCAGCTGTTGGACTGTGCACAGTATTTAGGTGTGAGAAAGTAGCCTACTCAGTAAAGGTGCTACTGTAAAGTGAAACAAGAGGGCTCATTTTTTTTCTTTTTTTTTGGGGGGGGGGGGCACACATAATGAGCGATTTTATAAATCTTACTTCCATTAACATAACGTAAATGGATTTGGTAGATTTACATGCTTTCATCTGCACAGACACATACACACACACAGACACACACACACACACACACAAAATGAACTCTAACAGTCTCTTCTTACTACCCTCTCGGATGGACAGAGTAACCTCAGAGGCTAAATCAAAGTTGATGCCGCTCTGTAGAGCAATTGCTCCTTGACTAAGCCCGCATTGCCAAAATTAATCATTACAAAATTCTTTGCTAGGCTCCCAGATACTCTTCTCACTCAGCTTACTGGGCCCACGTAATATTCTGCAACCCAGGGTTTCAGATTAATTAGCCATAAGAAATTAGGAGAAAGTAGTTTTGGAACATCATGTGTCTGGTTGGTTAATATATGGCGTAAGAGGATACATCTCTGAATTGCAATAATGATTCATAATAATATTGTTCAACACATCACCTAAATTCTAGGGGAAGCATTAACACAAATAAATGCTTTTTTACAGCTCAGCGGAATCACTATTATATGTCATAAGTAGCATATGATATTACGGTGCCAAACCTCGAAAACAGCACAGTATGTCTCATCTGTGCGTATTATGCTAATATATGTCACAGATACTATAATGTATCAGAGGCTTATTACAGGAAAGTTTAGCATAGGCTACGGGTGAAATTAATTTCCAAGTCATCTAAGCTTGGACTCTGTTTACTAAGAGGATTAACCTGCCTTCACGCAAATGTGTTACCTTCAGTGAAACTGTCTATGAATCTGTATGAGGGGATGCATTGTTAATACTGATGCTGGGTGGCTGGGATCATGTATGAACTCAGGCACACGAGCACATTTGCTTAAGAGGTGAGCTGAATTGAAAGTGTGTCTTTAAATGTATATGTTGTGTTTGTTGGGGAGTGATGTTTTGGCAAATCGTTGCACTTGCTGAGGTGCTTAAAATGAAAAGGCTAGTTATTCTGAGTACGCATAGGCATAAATCAGTGTGTTATAGTTTTGGGCAATTCAGTCAGTATGTTGGATATGATTAATTAGATTTTAAAGCTTAAAAGCAGGGATCCAAAACTCTAATCTGTAATAGCACAAAGCCATTGGCAATGGAATGGGCACTGATTGTCTTGGCTCATACAGTGTTTGTCTCAGCTTATCCATCCAATTTAGATTTAAATGACACTGTTGCTATTGTAAAGAGCAGAACATTCTGCCATTATGAGAGAAAAATCATCCTGAAGATATCCTGTAGATGTGACTTTTTCTTTGTTTTTCTCTGACTGCACTTGGACTTCATTAAAGTAGACATTACAATAAGATGAGATACAGTGAATGTTAACTGATTCCACTTGATGAATTTTGTGCAAAACTCGGTTTTGACTGTCCTCCTTGACAAAGTAGGAAGTGACTTTAATCTGCACAGCTCAGTGAGTAAGTGATGCATCAGACCATTCGTTTAACAGTTCAAATGTTCTGAAACGTCACATCGTAAAGTTACAATCTTTGTATTCTGATGTGGTCATTTGTAAAAGGGGGCGACTGGGATTTGTTAAAGCATCTTTGAGGATAAACTGTTACTGCTGTTGAGTTTTTGCACAGCACCATTTAATATGGCCAGTGCTGTGACATCCTTGCCCTTTTGGAGCTTTCTGTTGGAAGTGCTTTTCAGCCACAGTGGTTGTTACGACTGACGCTAACTACTTAGTGGATTTTCTATTTTTTGCAAACAAATTGCCATTCCTGCTGTAACAGTCCTATTTTCCTCTTTTCGTCTGGGAAAAGACATCCAGTATCCTGCACCAGGCACGTGGAACAGACCAGTAAAGGCAAAAGCTAAAATGTAAAATAGCTGCAGTTGAATAACTCTTGTGTCAATGAATGAAAAACACAGTGCAGGATTTTACTGAGAATAATAGCAAAATTGTCAAAATTTGTCTTAAAACATCAAGTCACCTGTCAAGCCACATGCTTTTAGGTTTTTCCATGATAAATTTATATATGCATGCAATCAACACTCAACAGGCCAAGAGGCCTCTGGACAGCTTTTAGCTTATCTGTAGTTTTCATCATCATCATCCTTGCTTTTACTTTTCGCAAATTAGCCGTGTTTATTTTGACTTGCAGCTCATGGGCCCCTTTTTAAAGAAGCACAAGTGGAACAAATAAGTCTGTCACCATCAGTGTCTTGACCATTAAGTGCGGGTTGGTCCTGTCACCCAGCCAAAATGATTAGAACAGGGAGAAAAGTGTTGAAGTGTTAAACATGGGAAGAAAGGAGTGCGAGAGTTGAATTTTAGAATTCGGCGCTTATGTAATGAGTGTGAATCACATCCTCATTGTGTGAGTAAGAAATAATGAGGCCATTTTTAGACAAGGACAGAAGTGAGAGAAGTGGCTTGTGAATGTGTTGGCCTTGTTTTTAATTACATGACATGATGGAAACAAAAACACTAATGGAGTTTTAAGTCTGAAAATTCTGTAGAGATATGAAATAATTGCAGCAAAGACTATAATGGCAAACAAAAATAAACAGGTTGTTTTATTTGTGACCAGAAAAGTGTGATTTTTTTTTTTTTGACGGTACCAACTGGGCGAAGCAGGTAACTGTCCCATGGTCTGTGTGGTAATTCTTATGAGGTAATTTTATTAATTACAAATTTGTTTGGTAATATGCCCAACTAAACACAATTTAAACTGAACCATAAGGTGGCATTTTACTCAACCTTCAGGCCTTGTCTTATACTGTATATCCTATTCATACTGCAGACCTCGGAAGGGAGGTGTTCCTGCTTAGAAATACTGGTGGATTTCAATGACTGTGCAAGATGGAGAGGGTTGGGAGAATGTGTGCAAGGGTCAGGGGCTAAAAGGAAGCTTTAGTGTACTGTGTCCCACAACCTTACAGCAGGTCAATTCAGCCCTGATAAAAACATCCTTGAACCATAGACACACTAGACTTTAAAATTGCTTTTTCTACTTTTCTTCACTTTCCACGAAACTCTTCAAATAACTGTAAGGAAAACAGTTTTGGCGGCTTCTTACCACCTGTCATAAATCCTTTAAACAGCCTTGCTCTTGATAATTTGAGAGCTATTACTGTGTCTGAGAGAAGGATAATCATCTGTCCCTGTCACAGTAAACACAATGTTAACAACAAGGCAATCAAATTGTGTAGACTCCTGTCTGGTGTTTAATCATGCTGCAGTTACTCACCGTGACAATGCTGTGCCTTTTTTTTCCCCCCGCTGTGACATCATCTTGCCACCCACCGTCGGGTAGGAATAGCTGCATCAGACTGTGGAGGCAAAAAGCAAAAGCCATGGTAACTTGCTAATCACTCACATACAGCCCCTAGTCATGTCAGAGAAAGTAGTGAGTTAACATTGTTTGTAAGTGTTGTTGACCCAAGCAACCAGCCATGGCATAACCCTGGTCATTAGCAAAACTCCCGTCTTTCTCACAAACGCAAACACACACACTTATACACAATTGCATCCGCTGTCACCTCTGATATATATGACCCTTGACAGCAGAGGAGCTCAGTAAGACAGCCTGTCAGCAGCTCTGCAATGTGTCTGGGCTTGTCTCCCTTCATTGGATGGCCAGCATGTGCCTCAGGTCTCTCCTGCCCATCCATATCCACACCAATTTACAGCCTGGCTGCCAACAGAATGATATTCTCATATGACAGTTTTTTCCGTCTTCTCCTGGACAGCAATCCTGAATTACCATGTTTCATTCCTGTGAACTCCCCTGTCGTTATTCTGCAATAATGTACAGCCACACCGGGATCAACATTCCTCCTCATAGGCTCAATACTCATCAAATACAGAACGTTACAACAGTTTCTGTATTCTAATAATAATAAAACATCCATAATAATAAACCACCCATCTTTTTATTTCCACCATGGTAGAGGGCTCATACTGGAAGAAAGATGCTTTTATTCTCCTGCTACTGTGTGTGTGTGTGTCTTAATTTTTTGCGAGTGTGTTGTCTCTGTGGTTTTTAACAACAAAGCAACACTGTTTTCTGATGAATGATCATCCCTGCCAAGTTTTTTATCGCTCTCCGTAGATTACATCAGTCTGTAGTAAATCGCTTTTGCCAGTGAAATGAAAATACTTCAAACCATATCTTAATACAAGCATCATTTTTTTGAGCTGTTGTATGCATAGATGATTTTTCACACAGCTGTTGTCAGCATTTTCATTCATGAATTATAAATAGACAGGAATGGATTGAATTGATACCAATATTATTATGGCAACAAGATAGGCGATTGTAGGAATTTAAACTTTTAGGAATTATAATAAAAAAGAGCAGCAGCTTCAATATAGATGCTTTTGGTGTGTTCCTGTTGCTGGGAGAATTAGCACATGAAGTCGAGTTGATGATTGGTAAGGAATGAAGCTGCCTGTGGATCACTGGAGACGTGGGCGTTGCTAGGTACATGTAAAAGGCTGTGAGATCATAGCATCCCATATGACAGCTTTTTTATATTCATTGTTGATCCACAGAAGGGAAAGTCAACCTTGGTGGTAACAGCCTCGAAAAGGAGAGCTGTGTATAGACCCCGTGAAGATGGAGTGTGAACAGTCTTGTGAACACACCCTCGTCTGTTGGCGTTGACAGATGGGGAGTTCTAGCTAAGGTTAGTCCGAGGGCTCCCATTAGGAGGAAGGCGAGGCACGAAAGGCTCGAATGCTTTGATATCGCAGCTGCAGTCTTATGAGAAATAAACAGGCGCCTTTCATCCCACACACTCACAGGCAGGCATGCATGTGTACACGTGTGAAGTGTGCAAACCATCTACCTTGTCTATACAGCACATGAAGAGGGTTTAGAATGAAGCTGCCAGACCCAGCGTTTCCTCCCAACATGAACAAAATGTACAAATGCCAGGATTGCAAGAGGAAAATCTTTAGCCGAATTTGAAGGAATAAGAAACAGGTTCCTCTTTTCATTTATAGTCTTTTGTCCAATTAAACAAACAACAAGAACAAGTCAAGAGCAAAATTGGTTTGCTTGTATATTGAGGTTTTACGCTAGCTGAGGTGACACATGACAACAAAGCATAGTCTGTGGAGAGGGGAAACACTGTTGCTAATAATGACAGTTAAAGCCGATGTGGTGACGCTGCTTCTTAAACTGTTTTTTTAATATTTATTTAAAGTCACCGTGTATAGATTTCAAAAATGGTGACTGGCGACTCCTGGTGGTAGGAATGCACACACCTCCATACGTAATATGAATGATGCACAAATCAAACAAGAATTTTACACTGTAAAATTCACACAAAAGAGCAATTAATGAACAAAAATGCTAAACAAATGTAACTTGTAATGTAGAGTGTGTTCACACGGTCTAGTAACTGTGTTGGGGCTGTTTATATGGGGCACTAAACTATTTGCTGTTCATAAAGTTATGTTGTGGAATCCCAGCCAGACACTTAAGCCACAGAGACAACTGGAAACCATTTTGTTTTGAGTGGAATCAGGAAGTCATTAGCAAACTGATGCATTACTACAGAACAGTAATGGCAGGCGGTATGATACTGATACATCAGGCTGCCAGAATGGAGGGCATCGGTCGATAACACCTCCTCAAAGTGTCTTCCTGGCAAGTGCCGTGGCCTATAATGAAACTGGCGCACAAGCGAAGAGAGGCGTATGACAGGAGGGTCTTACACCAGCCGACCTCACCCCTGTGGTAGAAAGCCCATTATCATTAAGAGTCTGAGTAGATGTGAAGGAGGCTTTGTGCTGCTGACCAAGCCGGAATAAGTATATTAACTGGCAGTTTCTCAGCTGTCAGGGGTCTCAGTTTTGGGCCCCTGCTAATGTAATGTTAATAAAAAACAAAATAGTGGGCTGCGGGACCCCTGAGAGCAGCCTTCATGTGTCTTCAGTACTCCTGCAAACTGAAGCAGCGCACTGTAATATCCCGTGCACCTGCCTGCATCAGCAGGAAACACACGTGGTGATATGAACAGTTATAGTTGTGGTGCCGGGGTTATTGCACTTGGTTTATTTAATGATGCTATCAATGGCTGGGTGAACAGAGGTGCATGCTGGGATAAATCACAAAGGCTCGGTCCCTGTCCAGACACTACGAGGACTCACTCAAACAAAGTGCACGGGTTCACAGCGGACATAATAAACACTGACAGCCTCATCTCTTTCTCTCTCTGCCTCTCATTAACACACAAATACACAGATGTTCGCTGTTTTTCAATAAACTGCAGTATGTGTCGTGCGCCCTTTCTCATGAGGAAAATTATTAGCCAGCTGTTCATCCCCCAGGCAGCTGCAGAGACTATTCCATGCACCGTGAGCGCTTATGCACACACACTCACACACACACATACATACATACACACACATGCTAACACACATATACTGGAGAAAGATGGCTGAGAGTGAGTAGGTTTTGTGCCCTGCAGGTTACAAGCCACAGTGAGAGGCTGGGCGAGGTTCCCGACACTGTTAACACTCTGACGTTAATCAATTTGCAGACAACTGACTGAGCTGCAGGCAATCGGTGAACTGCCATTTAAACTCACAGAAACAGACGGGTACTGTACATAGGTAGACAGAAGACAGTGACTATTGGCAAGTTTTACTGTACTGTCAGGCTCACAGGGATGCTACTGGAGTGTGTGTGTGTGTGTGTGTGTGTGTGTGTGTGTGTGTGTGTGTGTGCCAGTCTCTCCGTTTGGTCCTCGCTCAATTCACCCTTCATTACAAGGGTGTTAGAAGTACATGTGCAAGTGTGTGTGTGCAGTGAAAGAAGGTACAGGCATGTGTGCAGTCGTGTGTGTGTGTGTGTGTGTGTGTGTATGCATGCTTAGCTTGCATTTTAAACAGGCAGGCGGGATGATCTATACTGTCAGGGTCACGTCTATCTGGGCTCCGCTAACCTCAGCCTTTTAAGACCTAACATCTGCTGGGGTCAGACAGCCAGCCCAGGGATGGCTCATCATCAGCTGGATGCTGGTGTTCATGTTCCAGCTAACTACTGGCAGGAGACGAGGTTTTTTCTTTTTTTCTTTTTTATTTTTTTTTTGTGCGTATCCAAGCAAGTCCTGCTCCAGCTCTCTGAATCTCTCTCTTTTTCATTTCAAATCTCCAGTTGCCTTGGGCAAACACGCAGTGAGGATTTTGGTTACACGACATTATGTATTGATCCATCTGTAATTTAACAGCTTGTTTCATGCTGGATGTTTCTGTGTTGACAACCTTCCTTGATCATAGAGGATAAAGTGAAATTAATTAATAAACAGGCATTACTTTTACAAGTACAGTACTTTTTTTTACTTTCTCATTGCACACATTAGAATATCTTGCCCTTGTTTTCTAGTGTGTGCTGTATGGACATCAATACTTTTTACACTTAAATGATAAAGTAAATTGTATCCCTGATAGAAACTTTACATCCTTGATGTTTTCTCATACATTCCACACTGCCCTCACTCATTCTCTCTTTTCTCCCGTTATCTCTCTCTCTGTCTCTCTCTCTCCAGGAGACTATGTGGTGCTGACCGTCTTCTTTGACCTGAGCAGGAGAATGGGCTACTTCACCATCCAGACCTACATCCCCTGCACCCTTATTGTTGTCCTCTCCTGGGTCTCATTCTGGATCAACAAGGATGCGGTACCGGCCAGGACATCATTGGGTACAAAATAAACAAATTCAAAATGATTTCCTCAATATGATTTCATCATCATTTATAGAACATTTTGGTGTCTTTTTTTACTTTAAGGGTCAGTTAACAGAAAGAAGTATCTAATATATTGTATGTAACTGCTAATCAAGCCTTCACAGAGCCTTTAATTTAGTTCTTTTTTATAATCAGTCCACCACGCCCAAACACACATATGGGGTAGGTATACCAGTGAGGTTCATTAGACATCCTGTTCTTAATTACTCTCTGCTGTGAAACATATCAACAACCTGGTGGTGGTTACACACCGCCCCATATTGAACAACAGTCTGCTTAAGCTTCCTCTGTCCTGCCATTCTCTCCTTTCCTTTTGTCCTCTCCTTCACCATCCTTTCTCCTCCTCCTTTTCCCCTCAGAGACAGGGCAGCTGCTTAGGAATCTAGTCCATCTTGATTAGAAGAGCCTATCCTGGTGCATATGTTTTCATGCATGCCTTAATGAGGCATTAATTATGCAGTATAGCAGGGAAGATGCAGAGATGCAGCCTCAGCACAATAATAATGCAGGTGGCCTCCTCGCTGAATGCAAAAAAAGGACACGAAATTGGGGGGGGGGGGCAAAAGTGAGGATTTCAAGGAAATTTTGGCAGCTTTTGAACTTGCCCTTGGCGTCCAGTGGACATCCTCAGAAGTTCACTCAGGATTCAGTTACGTATATATTCCTTAGTCAGCTTTCCTTCTGGCCCCCTTAAGGCTCTAAATCCTGACCTCAAGTCCATCCGATGTGATCATTAGTGAGCATAACTGAATGTAAAACAATCCCTGCAGGCAGATACGCTCATTCCATTCCTCGCTATCATCATTACTTTGTCAGTCATTAATCTCTCTAAAAATAGGTTGCTGTGTTTTCTTGTGCCTCGGCAGCTCCTGATCTGCAGTCGAAATAATAACACTATTAATTCCCTGCTAAAATTGTACCGAGTCAAATATCTTAATTTCCTCTTTGAAAGATGGTGCGGGAGGTACAGGCAGCCAGGTGGTTAGGAAGCAGATTAATGCAGATGACATAATTCTTAATCCTTCAATGCCACCCAGAAATATATCAATTCACTCACAATACTGCTCTGTTAATCTTGACGCAGACTGACGTCTTTCAGTCCACATTAAATTTAGACATAAACCCTCTTCTATATACAAGGCGAGTGCTCTTACATGCATGGTCTATTTAAAGAAGGGAGGCGGTCTTGCTTGTTGGTGTTTGGGGGTTGTGAGGCTGCTGTTGGTAATCTGTCACATCAGTGGACTTAGAAACGCATTTCCTCACCATGTGCCATCACTCCACCTCTTTCTACATCATCATTAGAGTCAGACAGAGTGAGTAAAATAGGGAGAGGGTTACCAGATGGCTGATATAGGCATGTAGTATGTTAGTGTGGTGGTCAATGGCAGTTGAACCATAAACCAGTAATGTATGTGGATCAAGGGGACAGTAAAACAGCTGCTCACTCCCCCCTCATGGCTGCCTAACGGTTAAGCACCTGCGATTAAACAGCAAACATGAATCCAGTTTTATATAAATATATTTATATACGTCAGTCACAGCTTACACTGTTAGTCACAAAAGCTGCTAATTTATAAGTGCTGCTTAAAATAATTCATCATTTATTTGTTTTAAGCAAGTTCTGTTGTGAAAGTTTTGTAAGGGAATCCTATATTTTACTGTTGAATAAAATAAACCTCTAGCATGATGAAGCATGAATACATTTGTCACACCATCCATCATATGGAGCATCAGATATACGAACTCAATTGAATTTTATTCAGAACTGTAATTCCATTTTTTTTATTTTATTTTTTTGCATTAGAGATACATACAGCACGTTTCTAACTTGAAGCCTGCGTCTTCTACACTTGAGCACATGTGTTCCTAGGCTGAAAAATATATGAGTACAAGGTTTTTTAATTAAAACTTGAATTAAGACATAAAAATATTCACTTCAAGTTTGAATCCCAGCTTGGACATCAGCTGGTTTCTGCTGCCTCCCCACCGTGAAACTATTTTGAGGAGAATATCCTGTTAGAAATACATGCAATCATATCTTTAATTCTTCTTTAAGAGCCTGAATAAAGCTGCGTGCATGACAACCTCATGACAGATTTAACACGTTAAGTACTAAAAGATGACTTTTAACATCATAATGTACAGTTGGAAAACTACTGTTATAGTAGATGACAACAGATGAGATGTTCTAGGGAAATTTTGCTTTAACAATAACTGAATTTTCGAGCACAGATCAAATTTTCTTAGTTTTCTCTGATCTCTTTATCAGGCATCACCACCGTGCTGACCATGACCACGCTGAGTACTATTGCCAGGAAATCCCTTCCAAAGGTTTCCTATGTGACCGCCATGGACCTGTTTGTGTCGGTCTGCTTCATCTTTGTCTTTGCCGCACTTATAGAGTACGGCACGCTGCACTACTTTGTCAGCAACAGGAAGCCGAGCGCCAAAAAGGACAAGAAGAAGAAAAACCCGGTAAGCGTCTTTCTAAAACTAACTGAAGTTAACATTTCTTTATCATAATTACTTGAGGTGTAAGTTTTTGATCTGAAGAGGTTTCTTACTTTTATGACGTAGTTACAAACAACATTATTTTGATTTATGTACTATATGAGAAAGGGAACTATCTTCACAGTGTCACAGTGTCCTTCATTTAGGTGAAAGGTCAAGTTTTCCCTACACACTGTCTCTCCCTCCCCCACTGTATTACAATACTGAGATAAGCCTTAGAAAACAGCTATACACTGCTTATTATCCCTAAGGGAGCATCTTCCTGGGGCAACCACCTCAAATTGCTCAATGAGCAAGGCATGCAGCTCAAACCATTTCCTAATCCATCACACATCTGTTACCGCTGTAATTTAGACCCATGTCACATGACAGGGGAGGTGGCTTGATGTGAGCCTTAAATCCCTCAAGAGGTCATGGCATCAGTTGAAAACAAATATATGAGCACTTATTGAGCTGAGTATATTTACCCTCGACAACAACACTAGCACTTCTCCCTTCCTTTATTTCCTCATTAGGATCCCCATTAGCACCAGCCAAAGCACTGGCAATTCACATATACACATAGAGTTATACATACACAATATAACCAGATAAACATGCCAAACGAAAGCAGCTCATCACAGAGGATTAACAGTCAAATTCATACAGAGGAGAAACCAAATTGTTACCTTGTAATTGGACATAAAATGCAATTCCCCAATATTTCATAGCAAACTTACAATTTTTTTTCCACAAGCCTAATTTCATCTGTCCTGTGTTTCCAAAAGAAAAGGTTGAAAGGACAAATTTCTCATTTCCTTCATAGAAGTTATGTCTATTTTGACCAAAGTATTTACTTTTTTATTTCTTTTTATTTCCAGGCAGCCAGAGTTGGCTCATGATTCTAGACATTGAAATTAGTCCAAATATATCTTTTGATGTGTACTTCCAATAAGTTTTTTTTTTTTTTTTTTTTTGCATTTAGTTTTGGATAACTTAACCACTTTGCTGTACTTTTTTAAAGGGTTGTTGGTAACTGAAATGTATCTTTGAAGTCATGGCATGTTTTTGGACAGGATTCACTTGGGCTTGAAAGCTATTAAATCTTAAACCTCTAAGTATACTGCGCTTGGGTGAACAGGAGTATTGAACTGGAACTTAGGGGAAAAGTGGGGCGCTCTAGTTTCAGCATCTGAAACGAAGGTTTAGCACATGGTCTAACTGTCTCGTGGACGAATGAATGAATAATGAAGTGGAAGGTGTGATGCCAGTTTGCCATCTCAGAGGGGCTTTTCTAGGTTCTCCGCAGGACTTGCCAAGATGTGGGAAGGAGGAAGCCTTTGACTGAAATTCTTCTGATGATAAAGAATTGCTAAAAAATATAGAAATAATAGAAAACCGAGAAAATATGGAGAACTTCAAATATTTTTTTACTACTATTCTTCTTAAAATGCAAAGGGATTTTTCAGGATCACATTTCCTCCTGTTGGTTTAGTTTACGTCTTTTAGAATACTACCATGCATTACCACAACATTTATTACACAAACTGGAACTGACAGAGATGTTTAAAGAAATGCTGTGTAAGACAAATGCTTCCAACTTAATGTGAAAACATACTGCAATGATGTCAGTATTTAAATTCTGAATTATGGATGGTTTATACTTAATCTTTCTAGTTTTGCAGTAATATTTTTCCTAAGGTGATGCTGGTGTAAGACGCATGTGAGATACATATATCCCACCATGCATCTCCCCCCTGTGTCTGTTCGTAACATGTATGTCTCTCTACAGTATATTTCCTCTCTTTCCATTTTCAGTTAAATAGTACAGTACTTGTAATTTTCACACATTATCTTTGTGTTTCTGTTTTTTTTTTTCCTTTTATTGATGTGTTTTTTTTCGCTGTTTACCTGTATTCTTTGTTTTTGTGTTACTCTCTTTCAATTCCACGTATTCTTTGTTTCCTGTCTGGACAAAAGCTCCTCCGGCTCTTTTCCTCAAAGGTATATTGCCTGTGTCTGACTGCATGTGTCTGCTGCATTTTGGCTCTTTGAGCCCCCAGCACCTCACTGCTTTTCTGTCTGTTCTACAGCAGATATGCCTCTCTCTAGTCCTTCTTTATCTACCTGCATTCTTACTGTACTCCTCCTCAGTTACTAAATAGGTATCAGAGATAACATTAAAAAGGGGCGCTCTGCAGTGCACAGTGCGGAGGCAGCCAGCCAGACGTACTTATGCAGTTTTTAAAATTCAAATAACCATCCCACACATCCCGTGTCCAGAGGAATGTAATAGTCCAGGCCCAGTGTGGACTCATTCTGGCTCCCTCTGTCCTGTTTCACTCTTTGTTGTTGTTGTAACCACAGTGAACTAGCAGCCGCTGCAATAGCTTCCTCTTCTTTCCCTTCTCCCGCCAGTAAATCTATACCTGTGTGTTTGTTGGGCTTCTCAACCTGACGCTTCCTACAGAGTCAGCAGAGCCTTAACAGACTGAAACAGACAACCCCTGCACTATGACAAGTCTAATTAGAGTTGGAGGTCCATTCAGAAGATTAACACAAGCTAATCTTTAAACACCCAAATAGCATCCGGAGTAGGTGGGAGCTAGCAGAGATCTAAATTTAACTTAACACACGAGTCAAGACAAGACAATCTGCTTTTCCACATAGAGGTCCACATCAATATTTTACTTGTTGGAATAAATTTTAAGGTCAGATAAGTTAGATTTTTAGCCCAGACATGAGCCTTATGTACTGCTGAGAAAATCTACCTGCAGTATGGAAACACTAACATCAAATATTCAGCGTAATGCCACATAACCAAGGGATCCTCCAGTAATGATCCCAAGTGTTTCCACCTTTTGTCTTCTCTGAGAGGTTGTCTACTTTCAGCCAGTTAAAGTTGCCAGTGCCACTGTGTTGTTTCTGTGTTTTATTTTGTTTTTATTTTCTTAAAAAAAAAAAAGTGTTCTTTTTTTCTTTGCTAACACTGACAGCCAGCCAGGCTTGACCAGGCCATGTGGCAGGATGCTTTTAATGCTCCTTCTGCTTGAGCTTTCACTGCGCTTCCTCCAGTGCAACCAATCCCCTTTGAGAACTGAGTCATAACCTGCTATGCTAATCCCCTTATTAACTCAACATACTGTCCATCAACTAAGGACAAAAATGCTGAAACTAACCCGTATGTTGCTTTGTTTTGTGGTTATGTATCGTTTTCAAAGGGACAGCAGGTTTGTGCACTAGTGCTGGGCAAGATGAGAAGTTGTAGGGAATGAACAGTTCAATCAAGTTTAAGTATGTTAAGCTTGTTTGAGGATGCATGCTCGCAGTATATAATGCTATGTTCAAACTAAAACTGCAATGACCTAATTTCCTTGCAGCAAGCATGCCTTTTGTAGATACATAAAAATGGGGGTAAAAACATTCATGTGGCAAAGCAAAAAAAAAAAAACGTGTTATGTGATGCTTGTTGCAATAAAAAAAGAACTGATTATTATTAACAAGTATTCTCAAACACAGAGCATAAATACATGCTGTAAGTCACATTTGGAGTGCTAGTGCAGTCATTTATAGATTATTGTTCCTATGTTCCGAAGCCAAAACATAAAGAACAAACTAAATGACAACTACTTGCACTTTCTTGAGGGAAAGCGTTGATGTGAAATTCTTAGACGTTGAATTCATGAGTGTGCACAACTCACTGTGTCCTTTTTAAATGATGAGCTTGATGCCCTAGTTTATCAGCAAGGTCAAGGACCCTTCCAGTTCCACCAAAGGGAGGGAGGGTGGGGAGGGGGCATTTAATCTGCCAAAACAGCCAGAATTCCAATTTGTGCAAAGGTGGAATGGCATTTTGAGATAAAAGCTGATGAAAATGGTCTATTTGAATACTAATTGTCTCCCTTTAGAATGACAGGGCCACAGACTCACTGATGTCACTGTCCTATTTTAGGAATCTTCACGAATGAAAGGCATGTGGCCTCCAGTGGTGAGCACAGTTTGAAAAGGAGGTTTATTTTAACCCATTTAGTGACAGCAAGAGTGGGCTGGAGAAATATTGAGCTGTGTGCTACACATCTGCCAAAACATGCTCCTCCCTAAGCTTAGCTGCATCATAAGCCAGTTACAACATATCCTATTTCAGAAAAATCGCTTACAACACCCATACAGGTCCAAATTATGAAATTCTTTTGAGTCACTGCGCATTCAGAGCATTTTAAAAACTGTCCTTAGAACAATTGACGCACATCATCTGTTTGCTAGTGTTTTCACAGCATTTTTAAACGCTGTGCAGCAGCAGTAGCATAATCATAATGAAAAATGGAGGAGCATTGTCCAGCACTAGCTTTATATATCTGCGAAATAAAGCATTATGAACTACTGTCTTAAAATATTATAATTGCCAGCCCAAAGGTGTAATTTGCAACATGGGTTCCTTGGGGACTCACTCTAAGCTTCACTAATATCCACACGTGATATTTAAGGGTCTAAAATGGGTCCATTGGCCAGTTGAAGGTGCAAATTACATTTTGCTGACTAATGACAGAAAATGAAGTGGGAGACAGAAAATGGCAGCTCAAATTAGGTCCCCTGTTATGTCAGTGAGGTCTTGATTATAGCACTCTGGGGCTCTGGTGGCTAACTGTGTCATTTTGTCCTGTTAAAAGCAGACACCCACGGTAGACATCCGTCCACGCTCTGCCACAGCCATTCAAATGAACAACGCCACACACATGCAGGAGCGAGACGAGGAGTACGGCTATGAATGTCTGGACGGGAAGGACTGCACCAGCTTCTTCTGCTGTTTCGAAGACTGCCGCTCCGGAGCCTGGCGGCACGGCAGGTTGCACATCCGCATTGCCAAGATAGACTCGTATGCACGCATCTTCTTCCCCACTGCATTTGGTCTCTTCAACCTGGTCTACTGGGTCTCCTATCTCTATCTCTAGGCCCTGGTGTGTATCCAGCCTTATCATACAGCTCATTACATTCTACATTATGCTCAGCGCCAGCAAGGAACAGTTTGAAGGACGGGACCCACTGAAATATCCAGTGATTTGATTTAAAGCATTTCCTTAATTCTCGGATTTTAATCTCTTTACATTTCAGTTATTTTATCTGATAACTCTGATAACAGACATTGCAAATGTTGTAGCATTACATTTTACTGGCATGAAGAGGTTTGTGGATGTGTTGTGAAACCACTGATTGTGTGAGCACTTAAGTTTTGTTTTGTTTTTGTTGTCATTATTTTAATTTGGACTTTCCAAATGGAATTTCTCGTTAATTTCTTCTCAAAGGGATTTATTTTTAGACAAATACATTTCTTCCATAATAAACAATTCAAATAATAATTCAGATAATAATTCAGATCGCATCAAACACCCCTCAGAGAAATGTAAATGACATTATCTATGTCTATGTCTGTCATTTATTCTCACTTTTTTTTCACTCAGTATACTAAAACACAAATCTGAAGCACTTTAACTGAGTTATGTTAGACAGTTACATTGAAATTCATTTTGATAATGCTCATTTATTTTTCATTTAACTAGCTAACATGTTAGCACAATTAAAAGTTGCATTTTTCATGTGTGGTCAGAGAGCAATGATGCTGTTTATGGACACTGCTCAGCTGTACAGACACTGTATATATTTTACTATTACATAGTGGTTTACATTTATTGCATGCGCCTTTCAGGCCAAAAAAATCAACATGTTTTATGGTCTTCTATTGTTGGCTATGGAAACTTAAAAACAAGCACTGTTGATTATCATTCAGGATTTAATTATACTTTTTTTCTAGGAAAATTGGAAAATGTAACGATAAAAATGTGCCCAGTTTTGTTTTTCAGTTGAGGAATGATCTTTGTGTACAGGTGGGAGGATGAGCCCAGAATTTCAGGCCGGAGAACTGGTTTAATCATTTTCCTCGCAGCCATTAGCTTACAGTATAGAAAACACTGACCTCTGACCCTCTCCTCCATTTGCTGTTAAAAAGGTGCATTTGCATAATGACACGCTGCTGTTGCAGTTTGGTTATGCAACGTGTACAAGAGAAACTGTACTACAGCAAGTTTGGTTTTCTTATAAAAATGAATCACTTTTGCCCTTTACATTAGCAGAGAGATAACTTCAGCTGCATAACCACAGGTTGAGAGTTTTGCCTTCAAATAGAGGATTCAAACTAATCTACCCTTTAATGTAAATGTCAATACAGACAGCTGCAGGGTACTGCAGCGGAGCAGGGGTCATTCTGTGTCATTCTTCAAAAATGAAAAACACACAAAAAAAAAAAAGATATGATAAATGAATATGATAATATTGATGATAAATAAACCAGAGAGCTTCATTCGAGTAAAAATGGTATCTGATTGTGTCGAAAACAGACATGTAAGCCTTATTATAAAGCATCTCACTTCCTGTCTCTTTGAAAGGAAACACTGAGAATGTAAATCACTTTATCACATAGAGAGGAAATTGATTCTCTGGTTGGGCCGAAGTTCATTATTTTTTATTTGTTCTCACTTTTTCCCTCAATGTTTCTTTTGAATGCCGTGATGTGGCGTGAAAGGAGCAGCGAACACAGCAAAAAGCATCAGAATTGTAAATGTTGTGTATGATAAGATATAATGCACATGAATTACAACCCCTTATAGGTCACTTTTGATAGACACCAGTATGCAACAAACGGAGACAGTGCTCAAAAGTATGATTTGTAAACTCACAAGGAAAGGGTGTAAATCACATTGTTTATGTACATAGAATATAAAGAGAAGAAAACAATTGTCAGGCCCTTGGGATTTTGTAAAAGGGAATATATTTTGTAATTTCAGCATTGTTACAGTATATCATCATACAGTATATTAGACTTATTGTATTATGCTGGACTGACCATGTAGAATAATCGGGGGTAATGGGGTATTTATTTATTTATTCATTGATGGTATTTATTTATTTATTCTGTTGAAAGAAATTGTATTTTATGTTCATATAGCCCCTGAAAAGAGTACACAGAATACTGTCAGTTATATCAAAGATACGTTTTGTTCGATGTGTCAATGGAGCTTGAGCTTATTTATCTTGTGTTTTCTATGTTGTGATCAATGTACACTACTCTCACTAAGGCCTGTCAAACTGTTATATCTGTGAGTTGCAACATCACCTGTTGTGCAGCTTCTGAGTAGTAGATTTAAATATTTTCAGGGGAAAAAAAACACAAAAAACTGTTCCCAAACCACCAGAAGAAGTACATTCTTGTCTAAGAGACTATTAATTACTTCCACTTTTTCCACCACCACATAGGTTGTCATTGGTCTTAATATTTGCCATCATTAATAAAGCATCAGTGCTGATACTAACATATGGATTTAGCAGATGATCTCATATTTCCTGAAGTTCTTTCCTTTTTGTATTTAATGGTGGTCCTGTAGTGTTCCAAAGCTGCCATTTAGTAGTCTAAACCTGTCTTCAGTGTGCACATACTCTATCTCTCACATCCTTAGGGCCGTATGTGTGTCAATAGCAGTGTAGGACTGGCTGTCATCAGTGTTCAGTAGTTTAAAGAAGTGTAACAGAGTGATTACATCTTATAAAGTGCCAAACTGACACATGCAATAGAGAATATCAAATTATAATCAAATTATAATATCATTTGTGAATCCACTTATACTGCTTTGTGGAAGAAAGGACACATGCTAACAGTCAGTGTTTTGTTAAAGGAAATGCTATACATCGATGTTCCCTCAGACATGGTTTTGCTGGTGCTCTGGATTTTATTTTTTTTAAATTTTTTTTGGTAAGGTACAGAACCAAAAGCATGAGGATTGTTGTTCAAATATAGTATAGACCAGACTGATAAAAATGTATTATTATATCAGGGTGAACAAAAAGACTCAATTGTATCTGACTTTATTTACAAACCCATCATACTGACAACAGAGCATGTCTTGTGTTTGAACAGTGATGCAGAAAACAAACATACTTTATGGAATTTGAATTTTTTTCCATGATGGTTAAAGCTTGTTTACTATTTGTTTATTATATTTATATTTTTTGTGCACTCTACTGTAAATGCAGGGATATAAAAGTGAATGGAAGGTACTGAAGTGTGTGTATATTCAGTAGTGTGCATGCTGAATATGTTTTCAGTCAAACAGGGATGTTTGGAGGAATTGGGATTAATTCAATCATTGTTTCATCTGGTTCATCTGGCCTGCATTGACATGGACTTTTATTACACTGTACCTATTTTTGACAAAGTCATTTTATTTATTTTGGGACCCACACATGAGACATATGTGAACAGCACATGTAGATATTTTCTATTGTTATGTATTTTGTCAAAATGCAGGAAACAAAATAATACGCACTGTAAGTACCAAGCCCAGTAAAAGGTATCCAAGAACAAAATAAATTTCATATGATTCTCATACATACAGTATGTTAGTTGTTTGCCATCTATGTATATTTGAGTATTGTATAAAAGGGGCACTGATCAATTCTGTTAGGGTCTGCATAATATACTATACATGTACTAGAAAAAAATCCTTTTCATAAGGGAATTGCACATAGCTGTTGAATTTTACAATAAAATGGCTGCATTTATCAGTGTGTATAGGTTCATTATTAATATTCCTTATTAGCAGTATTTTTAGTAGCATTCTGCATTTTACATCTGATATACGCCATTATGGACTTCATGGAGTTTGAGAAGAACAAGCTGCTGGTGCTAAGGAACTGGTCGACTAAAAAGTTTCACATTTCACAACCTGTTATTTCAGCTAATGGAAAAAATGTGGCAGACAGTCTTAGAATTAAAAAACTCAACTTTTGCTCTCCTATAACTTTAAATTGGTTTCCATTATTTGATAAACAGTACACAACAGTGACAGGCAATCCCACAGTTCAAGCCATAGGCTGAGTTGCTCATTTCATCCTGTCATGAGTCTAGCACTGCAGAGTGTGAGTATGATGCAAAGGAAAGGTTGATGCTAATAGTGGATGGCACTCTCCCAAATATGGAGAGAACAGAAGCTATTGTTTTACAGCTCCAATAATTTTATAAGCACCACGATGTATGCACAGAAAAGTAATCTGAGCAAGTTGCTAATGGCAAGCTACTAGTGATATACTGAAGAAAAATCTTCAGTTTTCAACTAGCCTGTATTTGACATTATTTCAAATTCATCTCAGGCAGACAGATTCTGCTGAGAATATAAAGGTGGTAAATAACAGCTTGTTTGCCGTCCCACAGTACAGTTCACAGTTCACAGTACAGATAACAGAGCTAATTTAATCCCGTCAATTAAAATACACATTATGCACCAAGGGTTGATACTAAGATTCAGAAAGATTTACGAGTAGAAAGTGAACAGCCATGGCATCTACGTGTCCGTATCTGAACTTATTCTCAGGTAATGAGAGGTTCTACATGTTGTGATTAAAATAGACTACTATAACCATATTTATCCAATTTTATTGTTATTTAAGCAACTGTCTGGAAGTCACTTCAATTACATCCTACAAATTACAACTGACACTTGAAGACATTTTAATAGCTATGTCTGCAAATCTTTCAGCAATGATTAATGGATATCATGTAAATTTTCCCCTTGTAGAAGCAAAATATGACCAGATCTGACCTACCAGGGGCCCCAAGCAAAATTCTGCTAAGGGGCCCTCCAACCTGACCCAAGATACTATTTATCATGTGGCTTGGCTGAATACTCGATGGATGTTATTTACTGAGAGATGTGCATCCATACTGTCCAGCTCATTATTTAATCAATACTCAGTGTCAATCTACTGCTATCCATCTTGCATTAGTCCAGAGTTGTAACTGAACCTTGATTGAGGGACTAGATAGTCATTATTATGTGTGCCTATGAGGAATGCCATCACACCCATATACTGTCTGGTCCCCACAGAGGCTGCTACTTGAAAGGACAAGTTTAATTTTGTCCATATGAACGCATGTTAACACAAGACGTGGTTATCTTTTCTAAGGTGCAGTTCATAAAAACTGTTGCCTGTTGACGTTTATCAAACAGTTGTATTTGACACTCACTTTTATCAGGCACAAAGTCACAGAACAGCTCTAGAAGTGGCCGGTGAGCAAAACACAGACAGACCAAGAGATGCCCCGCCAGGCTAGTTTAGAGCGGCAGACAGACAGAGAGAGACGCACATCACATCAACGTTACTGTTACCGTTGCTGACACTGATTTGGAGAGAAGTTTACCTTCTTGCTGTTCCTGCAATTCACTGTCATAGTTTAGTAAGGATTGTTCTGTAAACAATGACACATGAAGGGGAGGTGGGGCCCTTGCATAATTTGCAGGTTATGAGCATGTGGGGCCCCCCGGCTCTGTTTCAAGCTCTCTTGTGGTAGGATTCCAAGTGCTCTTGGGGGCCCTCTAGTGGTCACTGCAGCCCAAAGCAGGCGTTAAGTTTGCGTATGCGTCATGCCGGCTGTGGGCCAGATTTACACTTCAGCACTTGCCAGTCATCTTGATGAGCTGTCAACTTCGAAGCGGAATCCTTTCTGAAGCCGAGGTAAACCAGAATCCCCGCGGCCACCACAGGCTAATGAAGCAGATGGTGGATGTTGTATTTGTTTGAAATTCAGAGTGGAAAAAGTACATATTGCACATACAGTGTAATAATTAGATTTGTGTACTTTTATTGCTAAATTTGAGGCTTAATTGTAAACCTTATATAGCTGATATACAAATAAACAGTCCTTTAAGCAGTAACCTGCTTTTAAGGAAACAACTAAGGACATTGGTTTAGGTGTGACATAACTCTACCGCAAGCATAATTTCATTTAATAGGACAGTTTTTATACAGGAATAGCACAGCCTGTTCCAGTCCTGTCCAGTGATTCTCTTCCTTCCAGGAAAGTGCACTTGAAACAGAACAGCAGTTGGCTGATGGACCCCTGCGCTGGCACCTCTCCCTCCACTGGGCAGGGTGGCAGCTGCAAAGGACAGCGAGTGTATCCCTCTGATTATTACACAACCGTCTGCAATGTACCACAGCACCGTGCCATCATAGCTAGCCCTTTCATCAGCTGAGGTACAAGCTCTTCAGAGAGAGCCGAGCTGGGGGTGCAGGGACTCCTGCATGAATAATGCAACCTGCACATGGCTCACTTTTTAGGACTTCACCCCCATGCTTTCATCACTGCGCGCAATGAAATATCCAGATATACCAGAATATACTGACTCCTTAAAAAAACTGTTAACATTAGGAGTAACTTTGTCAGAAGATTGTTCACAATTATCAGTAAACTCCAGGTTTGTACTTAAAATTGCAAACGACAGGAAGATCAAATGTTTTATGAAAATACTGAACCAAGAGCTTGTTTGACCTGATCCCACATATACTATCTTGCTGCTATAAAGTCAATTAAATTCCCCTAAAATCCCCACTGGGTCTCCTACAGTAGATATTAATAACTGCGGAACCACCATATAGTCGTCGCATAGATTAAGAACATGTATTTTCTTGATTCACAACTTGAATTTCCAACTGGCAGAGTTTGAACCCAGCAACACAGTGATCTTGCTAATTAGTGTTTACACTTAATTGCTGTTTCTGTATGTATTTAAAGACTTATTTTTCCCACACACCATTGCAAACACATTATACTGAAGCAAAGCAAGTACAATACAGTGTGAGCAGATGTTGTGGACCTGCAGTGGGTAAGATGCAGGTTCATAGGGTAAATTAAAAAGGGAGTTCAAGTGAAGAGACAGATATAGCTCAGCAGAGTAGTAGTAGTCTGTTACTAGATATGGTCAAGCTGTAGCTGCCTTAAAATGTGGATTCCTTTCATATGCAGTATCTATTTTGTGACCAGCACACTCAAGAAAATCTTATCAAACATCTCATTAGAAATGACATTTAATGATTTTTGACCTTTTCAATCACTGACGTACATCATAAACTCTCAGCCATAAAATAATTTGACTTTTCACATGAATTTAGACTTGATCCGTGTGTTAGCACTGAGGGATCTGAGGGATGGTGGGTGTGACCGTAAATGTCCATGTATATGATTCCAGGTATTTTCCAGATTCCTCTGTCGTTTCTGCCTTTGTTTGTAACATGTAATAACTGTGTGCGTGTTTCTGCCTGGTTTTCTGCATCACTCATTAACAGCTCAAATGTAATCTGCTTGGGCTCAGTAACAGTGTGAGCAGGGAAACAGAGGAATGGTTGCATAACTTCTTCTTTTAGCCAAGTCACTCTGTATAAACAGGGATTAATTACCAGGGCTTACTGTCAAGATACTCCAATCCACAATCATTGCAAGCAGATGACGAATAGGATTCTGGACTACAGAGTACGCATCACACACACACACACGCACATATATAGTGTACTTGTTTACTTTAAAATTTTCTTATGTGAAATTGTCTCATTGCATAAATGGAATTTGTAAAATCACTGTCACATCTCATAAATACTGTGTTGTTAAATATCTCCAAAGGCAAAAAAGAACAAACTGAGAGAGTGAGGGCAAGTAAAAAACAAATAAGATGTGATCCCTTTTTTTCAAACATCTGTAGAGGTAGAGGCCTCTGACATTCAAGAGTTTCAAATTACAACTCAGCTTTATTCCTTATAGCACCTCCATCACAGCAAATATTCAGCTGGGCTTTATTTATTTTACAGTGACTATAAATCCAAAGGATATCAAGGATTATTATATTCTTCTTCAGAAATTAAAGAGTTAACCAAAAGCACATTTCTTATACATCATGTTGAATATGTAGTTACTTTGGATAACCACACTATATTTTATGGAACATGTATTGCTGGACAGATTATGTCTTTACTATCACATACTGTATATACAGTGTTTGTACAGTATTAAATGGTCGTATTTTTCATTTGGTTTCTCAAACAACGTACAGGGTAGAAAATAACATATGATTAAGGCGATGTTAAAGCCTCAAACCATAACTTCCTGCTCATTCGAACCACAGCAAAGATGATGAAGCCTTGCATTTCTAAAACATGTATTTTCTCCTCATTGTTGGAGATATACAGTGAATGTGCACCAAAAATGAATGTGAATGTAGTGCTCAGTGAAGTGCTGAAATTATCCAGCATTGGCCTTGTTTAGCAGGGCAAATGCTTGTGTTTCCATGTGTCATTTCAAAGTAAAATTGTCATATTGTGAGAATGGAGCATTTTTCTGTACATTTTTTTTTCTTTTTCATTGAATATGATTCATAACACCTTTATAACACCTCCTCTTGTTATGTACACTTTTTCAAGCAACTTTGAAGCTATCCTACCACACTAATCAACACTGAACACTAATGCAGAACAGTTATATATGTGTATACAGCAGCTGGTAGGAGACAGGGTTGCATGATCAAAGACGTGGTGAAACATGACAGAAAGAAAAACCCAAAGGTTTCTGAAGAGACATTTCAAGGTTTATTGCTCACATCGATCTAACCAGTTACCGAACAACAGAAATCCATAATTATAAATTGGAAGGAGGAAGGAGCCTGTGTGGAGCTGTGAGGGCAAGGGGGGAAACCACTATGGCTGACTGTCACAGGCTGAGAAACCTGTCAGTCAAGCAATAATGCCCCAAAACAGATCTGTAAATGCCATGTAGGTGTTCTGAGTTGTGAGTTCAAAGAGAATCCCTGCTATGTTTCAGGTTTGAAAAGCCCTCTTTTGTCAGCTGCTAATTGAGTCCCTAGTGACTTAGTGTAAAGAAAAACAAGCCATATTGAAAGTGCTTGTGCCTTTTAAATGCCACTGAAATGATCTGATGGGTATGACGGCTGATGTTTTGTCCAAAGTGCTTTACAAATGCAGTGCATTTGAGAGTAATGATGACAATACCATGGTCTTTAGTTTCTTTTGTACTGTTTGCTGAGCACAGATCTGACCCACATAAAAACTCTTACATATCCTCCTTTTTTCAGTGTGAGAGCTAAGATCCAACACAGCATGATACCCTTGCACAATGTCTTTTTGTAGACAAGGTACATTTACCAGGAAGTGAAAGCACCATAAAGCACAGGTTTTACAGGCAACTTAAATTCAATGACCCTTGTTACTTGGCGCTGTGCACCCTAGGCTTCCCATAGTTCTTGCTTTTAATCTTACTCCGTCCTTTTATTCTGACCTTCCTGAAGCTTTGGCCATGTTTTGAAGCGTATGTTTGATTTACAGATTTATGGTAATTTAGATGAAAGAAAAAAAAAAAGAAAGGTTCTTTTTACATGGATATTTGTTACATGTGAAAAATCTATAACAGTAATTTAATTTTACTAAACTGAGCTTCACAGACATTTTTGTATTACATCAATATAATGTAAACTTAGAGACAAAAATATATCCAAAAGTTGACAGAAAGAAAGAAAAGTTTTATGTTCTCTCCGGTCCAGAGATGGCACCAGGAAGTGTCTAATTTGGAAGCAGAACACACACACTTAAGGCGCTAATGAAAAAACACCCAACAGCTGAAAAACAAGGTCATGTACAGCTGGTCACTAAAAGCCATGAGGGTAAATCTGGGCCAGTGGCAGACAGCCTGTGGGGAGCACCGGGACATTTCCTGGTGGCCTGGGTTGTTTTGGCCTCAAGTGAACAGTCAACTTTGTAATATGGGGATGCTATCCTATCACTATTGAGTTTGCTTTTGGTAATGGGCATCAATAATAGAATGTGTGATTTCATTTCATCATCTGAGTCAGAGTTGTAACAAGAATGCAGTTTACCCTCGTTTAGAGAGAGAGAGAGAGAGAGAGAGAGAACAAAAAAAACACTGCCCTTCACTTAATGTGTGAACTTCACAACATAATATATTTATAGCCTACACTGGGTTTCTGCTGTGACTATACAGTGCACATGCAGCTGCAACGTTTTCCCTTAATTTCATGCAATTTCTTAAAAGGTTTAAAACTAATATTTGTATTTGAACATTTCTTTTTCACATTCGTTGTAATACTCACAGATGAACATAGTGGCCAAATTTATATCTATTCTGCTGGCCCGTTGCAGGGTCAAATAGGGTTAGCCTACACAATTAGCTGTCTGGTGGTTTGCTTGAACAGTATGGCCTGGCGTGAATTACTGTTTCATTCTGACCGTGATCCAGGCCAATACACTATTAGCATTTAGTGATGTCAAATGCAACTTTCTCTCGTAGCAAATTTGACAGGATCAGCAGAATTAACATCTGCTTACAGCAAGCTTTGTATACTTCTTAAATACATGCACAGGGGGAGGCTGGAATAACAACAGCAGTACAAATCAGAAAAATGCATGTGATGATGCTATAATCAATCAGGCATCTTCAGTTATTGGGCAAAATCTTGCTATACTGCACTAAGTGGCTCAGCTCTGAGGATGAGCCAAATCCACATGCTGATTTAATTAATATTTAATTGATAATTCAGTCTCTCTCTCCTTTTTTTCTGTAGTTATTGATATTACTGATTGATATAATTTCACAAGTTTCTCTACCACCAACAGGAGGAAGGAGGCCATGTTGTCTACTTATCTATAATGGCTTGGCTGGAAGACTCTGGATCAGTTGTTGGGCTGAGCTTGGCACCCTGCAGGCAGCAGCAGAGGTGAGAACAAGGACTGTACTGCATCCTGAATAGAAATCTACCCAACACCCACATCCTCTAAAGTTATCACCTTCATCGTTCTTTCTATCATCACTCTGAGGCGTAACTTGCAGCATTACACTTTTATCAGCAGTCATAAGACTGCACAAGGTGCCCAAAGAGCCTCATCCAAGTTGGAATGTGAGCAGTGTACGTCAATATACACAAACTACTTTGCAATACATTTTCATTCACACAGTGAGTCACATTTTGTAACACACAGTTCTAGTGCTGTTGTCCATAATGTAAACATCTCTCTATCCGTTTTGGGTTTTTTTCTGATTTTTTTTCCTACTTTTCTTCGCCATATCCTGTTGCTATTTGCTGATGCAGTTGAGCTACTTTACCCTCAGGGATCATTAAAAATTCATCATATCTGAAGCATGAGGTGGAGGTGAAGTTGTTATGTTGTTTCTTGGGCTGGGGTGTTCACCATTTCACATACAGTATAAAATGAGGTCATTTAAGGTCTGTGCCATCAAGGAAGCCTCAGGTGTTGCTCTCTACACAGGAAAACACTGGGGAGCAGGCGGCAGGGAAACATGCACATTTTATTCCAGATTATAATACATGTATTATTGATGAATGGCTGGCTGACTTTGACCAATTTCAAATGGGATTTCACGGTATTCATCCATGTTTATTTATATCATAGCAACGGTGGCAGCGCAGGCAGGTTGGCTTAGATTTCTTTCTCTAACAACACAGAGGGCACACATCATGGTCATGTCAATAAAGCTGAACACTGTTAGAAAATTTCTGACCAGTTGTGATTACTGTTTGTCAGTTAAGAGATGCATTATATGAAGCAATGATCTTATTAATTCATGAAAATAATCTTACTATATATTACATTAAAGGCCTGATATTACTTAATGGTTTTTGAATAGGATTGTGACAAATGATGTAAAATTTCATTGATAACAGCTACTGTACATATCAGGGGTGTCGATAGGTCAGTCAGTCATATTTAACGTTCACAAACTACCAAATTAGCTACTAGCTGTATACCTGTCTGAAAATGGTGGGTCGCAGTCTGCTAGATCATTTATTTCAGAGAAACACTTTGTTGGTATTTTTAAACACCCCTGCTGTCCATGTTTTCACACACCCAAAATAATGCAGAGAGGTGTTTCTTTACAACAAAACTATCACTGGCTGAGTCTAACTATAGTGCAAGTCTTTTATTTTGTAGTTTGGCCAATTTCACAAATTAACAAAAACTTGCAGCAGCTGAAAAAATATGTCAGCAACAGTTGTCATCATAGAATTCATCCCCTTTTGCAGCAAGAGAGAGTTAAGAATTTGAGTTCAGATTTAATTTGGCACAAGAAGGTTTTGGGTTGAAGGTCATCACTTGCTGAGCTCATCAACAGTTCAGCTCAGTTCAAGTTTATTTCAACATTTTGACTTTGAAATAATGAAGTTATAACTAAGTTTACTTGTAATTTATAAGGAAAATAATCAAGCTTTTTGCTGTAGCGGGCATGTGAAAACTCCAGAGCAACTTGCAGTGATGGAAGACAGGAGTTATTAAAAAGATATTAAAAAACACATTAGACATCAAAGATGTTATTAAGTGGCATTATGACCTCCAACAGTCCTGTCAGAAGTCATTTATGCCTTAACTCCGCCATCATTTTTAAAAGATTAGTAGCCATATACTGGGAAACTTAAAATCATTACACTTCCTTTGTAGTGAATAATCCCGCTTTGCTACTACCCCGCAGAGCCTGATGGACCCTGTGCATCTCCTCTGTTCCTTATTAGCATGCAGGCCCTGCAGGGAGAGAAAGCTGCAGGTGTAGAGATGTTTGAATCTCTAATCTCTCACTCTGACTGACTTCTTCACTGTGACTAAATCTGTGAAATTAGAGCAATCTGTTGCTTTGGGTTACTCTGCAGATAAGAGTACACTCTGGCTGATGTTGATTAAAACAGCCTTGAAAATGTCAGAGAAATCTTTATTTAGAAACTACTTTACAGTTCATATAAAAAACGAGTTTTATAGCTACAATAAAAAAAAAAATTGTAAGAGTTTTACTTGGGATTATCTACACTTTACTGCAGCACAGACACAGCATCTTTCAGTCTCCTGTGGGGCAGCTACCTGTTCTCGTTTCATTTCATCTATGCTCTCTGGTCTTGCAGGTGTCCTCAAATTTAATTCTCCTGCACCGTACCATCATGTTTTATTGATATTTATGAGTAATGAAATAACAGTGAGGGAAGCAGCATGGCTCCTCACTCCATTGTTTGCTCAGCATCCAGTGACTATCAGACATAATCAAAGCCTAATAAGTCAAGCCGATACCATTACCAAGCCTGTTTCACAGTTTGGTTTCAACATTAGCTGTGGCACTGAGCTTCGACAGGATTGATGGAGCGTGCAGACAGGAGTGACAGAATGTTATATATGTTTCCCACCACAACACAAACGCATCACCTTGTACTAGGATATAAATTGTTGGAAAGAGTCAAACATACTTTGACATTGAGACACTGAGAGCTGTTTATATATCCTACTCCACACACACAAATAAGAAAAAAAAAAACCATACACTCAGGATGGTGATCCACAGCCAACATGTGCAAAGTTTCCTGCTGCAACTTTAAAATAGACTAAGGTAACACACACTCTTACTGATGAAGTTTTACCACGATTTTTTTAAGACTGTGGAGTGTGTGTGGAGAGAGTAGTGAAGAAATGTATTGTCACATCATGTAGCCCGTAAGGTTCATATTTCAGGTTATGTTTTCTTTTTCTCTATAGTTGTTACCACTCTGAGCACCAATGGCAAACATATGGGCCCTAATTTAGAGTCAGATTAATACCGTGTGCACACACGCACGCATGCACACACACACACACACACACACACACACACACACACACACACACACACACACACACATATATATAACATCTGCAAATTCAGACCTCCAAAAACATGCAAAACACTGGCATGTTGTGAGGATGAAACATGTTGTGACAGGAGCAGCATGAAAGATATGTTTATACCGCACCACACACACACACACACACACACACACACACACACACAGTCTACTGTTTGTCTTACAGTACCTTCGGCAGCTGCCTTTTCTAATCTATCAGCTGAGTAGATGAGCTGATATGTCAGGTTGAGGCTTGTTTCAGGGGATGGTCACACAAAGGGCTGTCAGATGTTTTTTAAAGCGCTGCCACAGCATCTCAAATTTTGGTATGTTTGCAGTTTCACATCATCATGCATTTGTCAAATGGAGGGGAAAACAACCTTTTGGTGCTAAAGTTATTTTAGAAACAGCTTGTTAACATTCTTTAACCTCCCAAAATATGAACCAGTGAGAACTGCCTTAGCTGAAGGCTAGTCTTGGTTTCAACTAATAGACAATCAGTACAGTTAGGCTTTGTAGAGCTTCAAAGAGCACATCCAGGCATAGCCTCAAAACTCTGTCAATGTAGAGCAGGAGCTGAGACAGATAAATCGAATGAAATGTTGTCCTTTTTTTCTGTATATCATTTAGATTTATACACTGAATATCTATGTTAAGGATCTTCAAAAATGCTTATGGACAAATTCAAGTTGCTAAAAAATGTAAAATATGAAAGTAAGCTAAATCCATTGAGTATTGAGTGTGTGTGTGTGTATCTGCATATTTCTATCTGAGCGGCAATGGTGTGTATGCACATCCATGTCTATTCCTAAATGTGTGCTTGCATTAGGCTGGTGGAGCACACTTTTTGACCACACTGCCCTTGACACTACCTCCCCTCTATGTGACTGCCCCTGCCTGGGCTCCCCTGAGGCGATGTCGCTCCGGCGTCAGACCTGTCTAGTCGAGAAAACTGGATCTCTCTCTCCCCACAGGGCTGAAGGCCCATGGTTGCGTGCCTTAGATATCTCCTCCGCTGGCTGTACACTCCCCCTCCAGGTCCCAGTGACTCACCCAAGCACACAGCTGAGTCACTCCCATAGGGAGAACACAGATAAGACACAAGCACAAACATACTGCAAAAGCACATTACATATTTTGAGATATATTTAGAAATGTGTTTTGTATGTATAATAGGATTTGGACAGATATAGAAGACATTCACTCTGAATTGTTAGATTGTTATGGTATTTCTGTGCTAAATTCATCCCTGTATCCTCTTTCCATTGCTTGTCTGGGTACAGGTCACAGTATCAACAGGGTAAGTCAAAATGCCCCTCCCCAAACACTTCCTCCAGGTCCTCCTGGAAGTTCCTGAGGCATTCAGGCTAGGTTAGATAAATAATCCTTTAAGCTGTTGCGGGTCTGCTGCTGGGGTTTTCTCCCAGATGGATGTTCCCAGACTTGCTCCACAGAGAATCTTTGAGGAGGCAGACCGAGATACTTGAATCAGCTGACTCCTTTCAGTCCAATAGAACAGAACTTCTAATCAAAGCTCCTCCTTCTTACCCTGTGACAAACCCAGGGCACCAGTGTTTTCATGACACAAGGATACTCAAACTTCCTTGTAAGAGTAAAGAGCTAGTCCACTGTTCATGACCAAGACAGAATTTGCAATGCTCTTCCTGACTCAAAAGTTTGACAAGTGGTCGAGCCTCTTTTCACCACCCTGGTATTAGCTTTCCAAAGGAGGCAGTGTGACATCTCAAAAAGGGTGGCACACCACATAGTCACCTTTTAATAAAGAAAAAAGAAAGAATTGTCCCCAACAATTCTTAGGTTGTCCTTGGGTTGCCATTTTGACAGGTACAAATGTATTTCAGACCACAGCTCCAAGCAGATGCTGGACATGTGGCTGCAGATGATATGATAGAATTCTCTTATCATTCTTTGGCCTGTCCTGGTACCAGGTACACCGACTAACTAACTTATGTTAGCACACAAATCTTCCCTAAAAGGTGTCCCCAGGTGGCACTCTCTTTTAAACTACATCCAGAGACTCCAAAGGGACGCAATACTTCAAGCCGCTTTTTGGCAGATAGGCTTTTTGATAGATAGGCTCTCTGGGCTCTGGGCTCCAGCCTAACAACTTGGAGGACACCTGCCCAGTACCTTTCACCTTGGACATCAAAGCAAATGGAGACAGTGCAGCCCCTATCACTTAACAGAGGGAAAGGGATAGGGAAACTTCACACCAATCTGTATGCACGCTGCTGGCGATCATGCATGTCCGGATATATAATCCGTTCATACAGTACATTAGCTTAGATAAACATGCACTCGCTAGCATGTGACAATTCAATGATTTCCTAATGACCACCACAAAGTGAATGATCATCTTTTCAGCTTTCTCTGTTCTATTGGGACATCTAGATCCTGGAATTATAATATAGATCAAACACACATGCCTGCACACTTCATATACCATGGAAAAAACTCACACACACACTGTACACAAACACAAACTGTAGATATCAGACTGTTGCAGGCCTAGAAGTATCATCCACGTGACGATTGAATGTAGACTAGCATCTTCCAGGAATTTCTTGTCCTGCAATTTGGCGTGGCAGGGAGAGAGATGAGGGGGAGGGCATCTGGAACACCGGCTTCTTATATAACATTATATTTGTGTGTGCATGCGTCTGAAGTATGCTACAAGTGGGGACATATATATTTTTTTTTTTTACATTAAAGGAGAAGAGAAGGGACAACTTTCCTAACACTATGACAGAAGTAAGTGTGTTGCAAGTTTTATTGTCATTACATTCAGCAGAAATTAACAGGATAAGTGGTTTAATGGATGGGCAGGTGGATGTTTTGGCATTATGTTATGGTATGTGTCAGCTACAGTTAAAATCAGCACGAGCCTCAAGGGAACAAAAATAACAAATCAACGCAATGTGCCTTTAAGTGACCTAACACTGTGTATATTTGTGTGCATATGTACAAGTGTTTGTACCTATTTGTGTGTTTGATATCCACATGACCTTTGTGCCCATCTGAAATTTGTAATAGATTTTCCCCAAAAAGAGAAATCTGAAAAATGAGACGACAACACCGCCACCAAGGTCAACAAGTCACTCGCGATTTTCCCCTCTCGTTCAGCATTATCTTGAAGCCGCTGTCACAGCCATGAGTGAGAAATGTTGTCAGCTGTCTGATATAATCATTTATAAATATAAATGTCAGAGCGGATGTTGGGATGAGCACAGTCATTGAATTCAAATGACTGTCTGTGTCAAGTCAGAGGATAAATCATGAGCATCGACAAAAGGTCAGGGGTTTAAGGAGCTTTTTATTTAATTATTTACTCTCAACCTAAAAATAAATCCACACAGTCCTTGGGCATTGGGTGGCCTTTAGGAGTATGCTCAGGAAGGCAGCATTGATTGATGAGATTCCTCTAGATGCTAATGTGAGTTTAATCAGATTTTCTTTGATTGGTTTCTTGATTTTTTCCCTCTTGTTGTATGTGCGCTTAGCCCTCACCGTGACAAAGAGCGTGACCTTCTCTAGAACGTGTAGAAGACCCAGATGAAAAAAGTGTAGATATGACACAAATGATGACCGATTAAAAACTGTGAATTTATGGTGCAATTTATAGGTGGACTCAAGCTGCTTTGCACCTGATGAACCTTTTTAAAATAAGTCTGTGGAGTGCCTGACAGATGGAAATGCCAACCGTTACATCAAGGCTATTTAGTGTAGCACAACAAGCATTGCCCAACTCCGAAAACACTCAGCTATGACTCAAGCATGACTTAGCTTAATTGAATAACATTAGTGCTCTTCAGTTTGCCCATATGCTGTTTGTTTCTGATGTGAAATAGAGTGCACAGACTGAAAACCCACAGAAGCATGCAAAAAGGGTATGGGTTTTTAAACTTTGAACTTTTTCTAGCAGCTGTTCCCCCTCACCCTGGACTATTATTAACTTTGTAGATGAGGTCAGACAAACATGTTTATAGAGAAAAAAAAAACAATTAACCCATCTCTACCAGGCACATCTCCCCCTGCAATCTACCAGAATACTGAAACCTTTTCTGAGTGATCAAAAAATATCGCCTGAAAGCCAGTATGAGAATTAAAGAGTAAAAGAGGAGACATCTAAACCAAAAAAAAAAGTTTGATGAAAATTGAATGAGCCAGCTGCTAAAGCGTGTTTTGTCATGCACGACCAACAAGCATTAAACTTCAGCTCATATTTGCATTGCTTGGAACAACCGAAATGAATATTACAGCTTGCATTATATAAGAGAGGGTAATATAATTATACTGAAAGTCATAGAAAGTTGACTGTGCGAGTTTGCTCTTCTGACAACCCTGTTCACATTCATCTAAGTCCATATTCACACCTGGAAGCTGCCAGTACAGCCACAGTTTGCTACTGCTGATAAGTGAACACCTCCCGCAGCTGTAGCAGGTAGGAATTTAGTGCCTGACTCAAGGACAAACAGTAGAGAGGAGACTGTTTCATTTTAGCAACCCATATTTTTCCAGACAAACCATAATTTTGCTCTGGCAAATTCAACATTCACACTTCTCTGACTCCATGCAAAACATAAACTTTACTGAACAACCTGTAATCAGCTAGATGGCTGGATACTCCTTGTTGATTACATAACAAAATACTGGAATGTCTAGCAGCAGCAATTAAGAGCAGTTACAAAGGAAGTAATTTCCCACCCATTAGGAACAAACATAGTATCATCATTATCATTATTCACATTCACATTCACATTCACACTCCTGGCAGCTGCCAAGTGCAACCACAAGTCTTAACTGTTGTCAAGATATCCTACGACAGCAAAGGTATTCGAATGACCTTACACTGACTATCTGCTCAACATTACCTGAAATTAAGGCTACTTAAAAAAATAAAATAAAAAAAGAAATAAACAAACAAACAAGGAAAGAAACCTAGCAACAAAATGAAGGCACTTTTTGGCCAGGCATTAGCCCCATTTAACCGCAGTGACTCTGCAGCCCACCTGCCTGCTGTGGCTGGGGCTCAGCTGTGTTCAGTGAGTGGGAGGCAGCAGACACATCAAACTGACTCCACATCTCCACAGCAGCCAGACAGAAACGGGGAACGTATTCACTGGATGTGGCAACATTTATCGTTTAATAATTATAGTCAGTCTTACAAAGGACTCGCAAGACTATATCGCACTGTGTATTCATATATCCTGTTTGTGCAGTGGAGCGTGATAAACGCAAACAGTGGCATATTTGGTCTCTTCCTGCACATCAAGAAAGGTTCGCCTGGTTTTGAGGTCACGTGCCAACAAGAAACTCTATTTCAAGTAGCCTGGTTAGTCAACAACCTTTTATGGCTAAATATTAAAAACAGGAGGTGTGGGGTGTAGGCCTAACACTAGGAGTCCAAGAGGGACACTTTTTCAAGACATAATTTGAAGACTACAAGTGAACATTATAGTTAGATTGTAGAACATGTAGACTACACCTGCTATCAAACAGCAGCATTTCAGACATAAGTTAGGCATCACTGTGGAACCAAGATCGTGTGGTGTTGCATTGGTTATCTGTTAGAACTACTGTGAGCTTCCTGCCTTCCCCAGAGCAAGGGAAATGATGCAAAGCGCACTGAAATGTTACACCACTCTCCCTTCTCCCCTTATCTCTTTGTCTCTTTCTTTTCTCCCATGAGACTTTGTGGTAATGGTGGGCTCTGGCCCCTCAGGTGCAGGCTGACAGAGACCATGTTTTAATCTTCCCCGCATTATATCATTTCTTTTGTGACATCTACTTAACCCCTCTCGGAGACTTCCTCAGATAGATAGATTGTTTTTTATCTATCTTTTTTCATTACGGTTGTGTTTGGCCTAACCACCTTTGCAAAGTGACCCTTTGGCATCCTACTAAAACAGAAAATAATGCAAATTGTCTCTACTTTACCTACAACATTTTTACTCTTCAGCTTAATAGCTGTTACACACATGGTGAATAAAACTGGGTCACCAAACAATAACCTATTCCTGAGAAATAACAACGTGCACTACATGTGGGACATTTACATCTGAAGCAGCCATCTCGATGTCCTGTTTGCAGACATTTATGAAAGATATTTACAGTTCTTTCAAGGGATCGTTAGATAGGAAAATGTTTTAGTAATACGAAACAAAGCAAACCTTCTTCACCAAGTCACAAGACAAATCATTCATTCTATGTGCTGTACAACCACAACAGGTTGAGAGCTCTTATGGTAAATTAGGCCAAGTAGCTATATAGTCTAATACTACTGAAGTAAAACTGAATGTTACTGAATACTGAAGTAATCACAGGTGTTACCACCAGGGTAAACAAGCGCCTCTGCAGCTGACATGAAAGCGGTGCTGTGTTTATCAACTGCGAAGAAGAAACAAGAAAAAAAGGTCTGTGATGCTGCCACTGAATTACCTAAACACATTTCCATTCATGTGCGTCTGACATTACTGTTTGTTGTCCAGATGGCTGTCAAGCTCCACTTTACTCCTCTCTATTTGCCTGATTCATCTCTGATGTTGAGGAGGAGGACGGTGAAGTGGAAGGGATGAAGGCAGTGGACTTTAATTTCTCACACAACAAATTCTCCTGATGGAGAAATTGCAATTGATGCTTTTATATGAGCCGGTGTTTAACTACTGTTGCATCCATTTATCCTCTCAGCACCCTTCTCTGTGGGTTTCTTTTTCTGTAACTCTACAGACTCGTTCCACATATGCTTTTACTATAGCACCGTCATAAAGAGAGATTGCTAAAAATGTTTTTGTCCTCTTTGTGAAGAAATAATTAGTCCGTTATGTGTGTCTCTCCCTACACTGAATATTAATACGCTTGCCTGGAATCATTTGGACACTGCTTGGTTGCTGCTGTGAACCATACAAGGTTTTTGTCCTCTTGCCAGCGAAGTCTCTGAGTCTGGAATATAAACTAATACAAACAACTCTCTCATCCTTACTAAAATGAACATCACTAACCACAATTTATTTTATCCCAGGTGCTCTCCATTCTATTCTGTTACCATGTGTAATTCAAAAACATACAAGCTCATGACTGAAACATGGCTGAACATGGCTGCTAACCTCTTACCCCTGATCTATTTCCATGTCATGTGTTATTTTTCTAGTAGGGTTCAACTCTCTGTGGGTTTCTACAAAATGCGAGTAATCACAAACAGCAATATTGCAGTCCCTACCCCCTCAGTATATGACTTACATAACCACCAACCCTACGTTATCGTGTTTTCATGCCTTTGGTGGCAGCTAAGGCTGGAGATGTGAGGGTGCATTTGCCTCCAGCATTCCCAGCCGGCCCTCTGGGAGCAACGTTCAGCACATACAGAAGGCAGGCGATAGCTCATAACTGAATACCAATACACCTCTTTAGATCCCGGTTGCTACACTGGCTCTTAAGCCATCTCTGCTGGAGCTGCTGGTAGGTAGCTGAGTGAATCATATCACTGCCTGTGTTATTGCCGGAGGCAAAGGCGTATGGAAGACATGATAATTAGCCCAAGTCAACAGCTGTCTTGAAGTTGTCCTTGCATTCTCCTGATCCCACGACCATTGTATAATCATTTCCCTTTAAACCTTGTTAACCCCACCTCACCTTCGGTAGATGTGGGTTCTACAAGGTCAACAGCAATTGACCGACTTTGCTTATTTTTTAATGTGCGGTGAACAATATAATCCAAAAAATCACTTCCTCTTCTCAGTTGTCTGCCACGCTTCATTCAGGGAGCTAAATTTTAAAGAGAACTTTGAGTGTCATGCCATAAAAGCCAAAGTTACAGAATGAGAGATATGAAAGTGGAAAGATGAGACAGTGCCTGAACCTTGTTAATATATAGTCACACACACCCATTCACACACCACCTGTCTTGGCCTACAGCTAGAGCCAACTAGCACAGGGATGCTGCTTGTTCAGTGAAGCTGTCAGAAGTTTTGCTCCACCCTTCAGATATGAAGGTGTGCAAGTGCATGTAAGTGTGTGTGTGTGTGTGTGTGTGTGTGTGCTTGTGTGTTTGGGTGGGAGAGCTGCAGTGGGCCGCTGTGCAGAAACAGGGGTGCTGTAAGTTCAATCTTTTCATGGAGATCAAAGTCAGGCTCCTGGCACTAATGATCTGATGTGAGCAGCTGGCTGGTTGCCACCGCTGCCACTGACCAGGCTAAAAGTTTTCGTTTGGACTAAGATAGATGGCCTTATTTGGCCATTCTCTGTTAGGAGGCAGGCATGTTAGCAAACAGGACGTCGATGGAGTGGCTAACAGTGCAGTGAGCTGTGGTCTCTCAGTACCAAAAGAGAGTGGAGCTCCTGCCAGGGTAAGGGAGACACAATTGCCATTACAGATATTGTACAGGATATAAAAATTGAAATTTGCAATGGTAAATAAGTCCATCAAAAAAATCAAGACCCCTTCATCCATATATGTCCCTAAATTACTTTGTATTTTCAAATTCCAGTTACATGGACAAGTTAAACACTATGTTACATTAATAACTCTTATTATTACAAATAATGGCGCATAATTAAGAGCAGCAATCATATTTCTGTTGATTTTGTTATATGTGGCACGTGACATGACTCTTTTCTTACTAGGCCTTCTTCCAATGGAGCACAAGCTTCCCAACATTTTGTGAAACAAATTCTTCTGTGGGCATCATCAGTAACACTAACAGCTTGTATCATTGTGCTGAGGCATTTTAGTGTATGGGCTTCATTTCCGTTAATGTCCTTTTTCAAGCTAAGCACCTTTTATAAAGAGATGAACGCACCCTACACTAGGTTTGTTTTGTAAATACAAAATACTTTCTTGATGGTACGGTAATTTTTTTTCTCAGAGATAACCACTGTATAAGCACAAAGTGACACCTGCAACCACAGGATAAATGGATCCCCCCCCCCCCCCTCAAAGTCCACTTCAGGCACCAGTTTTCGCTCCCCGTCTTTGTCCTTACACACAAACACAGAGAGCACACAAGCGCCTGATATCACCCAATTTGGTATTTTCTGTGCAGTGGGATATCCGCTGGATTTCTGCTCTCTTATTGTGAGACAAGCTTTTGTGAGTATGACAAAGAGACCTGTGCCTACCAGGGAGCCTGATCTGTCCTAATGGGGCTTGTCTGGATTTACACAGGCTTTCGATTTCTGAGAACACGCTGCAGTCGATTTCTCAGACATACCAGCTGGCCTTGCAGAGGGGCTGCCACTTCCATCGAGGGTAACTTTTCAGTGGCAGCTGGTGATTTTGTACCTGGGTGGGGCTACAGGCGCTGAGGGCTAGTGCTTTCACACAAGCAGCGCTGTTGTCCAGCATGGAGCACTGAGCTTTGACTTCCACTATAGGGGGCTGTTACATTTGCTCAACAACTCAAGCAGAAAAGACAACACACTCCGTTCAGCAGCTCAGCTTGGCTCACTTAATCTGAATGTCTCATTTCTCACCAAGGAGGACCCTTGAGAAAACAAAACAAACCTTGAGAAAAACTTGAGAAAAAAAAAAGAACTTAAATTTAAACATTTAAATATAGCTTAAATGCTGAATGCACATTTATTACAGTCTTTTGTAATGATGTGACACGATTGTCATATTCTGCTTTTCTGCTTAATAATGAAACACCTTCTGATAGTTAAAGCTATAAAAATTTATAATATGCAACAATGCATATAAGCCATGCCATCTTTTGTCCTGTAGACCACTCTTTTGTCACGTTGTCCTCATCTGCTGGTTTGCACCAGTGGCAATGGCTAATATTGTGCTAATGGAAAAGCAATGCCCTACAAGGCTACTGTGCGACGGTAACATAATGGAAGGAAGTCAGTGAAAGTTGGCTAAAAGTAACGCAGCATGTTCCCCTCATATCAATACCAATATTGATAATTAGATCAGAAAAATTCAGCGTCAAGTATATACACCATGAAAGAGACAGTTTCTACAGGTGAAAAACATTGTACCAGTGTCACCCTGTAGTCAGCAAACTTCACCCACATTTACACTAACCTCCTCAGAGAGCACCTATATTCTCTAGCTGCCTGGAAGACAATCGAGTCAGCTAAACAGCCCTAACAAATTACTCTCCCTAAACTAGAGTTGAATTGGATACTGTGAAGACACAGCAGTGTGCAACAGCTTTCCTTGCTATGGGGTACACTAAAGACTCATGAGCCCCATGCTGGGACAATATATCCAACACCCCATCAGTGGCTCAGTGATGGAAATAATCAAGTGGCTAGCAAGAAAGTAAATTCTAGCTACACTCAGAAAATGGTGGACACTTACCTCCACAGCACTGGCTTCAAAACAGCCTTAATACCACAGTCAACTCTGAAGAAGAAAATTAACAGCCATGACATGCAACACTCTTGGAATGAAAAAACACGGATAGATGATTGAAAGCTGCCACACAAACATTGTCTCTCACAATACGTGCACTCATGGTAATCTCGTCTTGCATAATCATAACAACCATTGAAGGCCAGCCACACTATCCATCTCGTGTGACCTCCTTTGGTCAGTCCTTTGGTCAATACAACAGAAAACACATTACAGACTTAGAAATTATGGTACCATGTTTATTTTCATTTATTTCTAGTTACAGTACCATGTTACCCCATGTACATGTAGTTGTGAAATGCTGGTGGTGCAGTCTTTTCCCCAAAGCCATGTAATTGACGAGGCAGACACTATTGATGCTCTTTCATGCGACATGAATGTTCATTGATTTTCTTTGTTGTGAAACCAAAACCTCAGCACTGAATTATTGAGAAGAAACACAAGAAACACTGGTACTGGAAAACTAAAGGCATTGTACATAATTGCAACAAAGGCACATATAAATGAAAATTTCATTAGCCTTCTGACTCATCCCTTTCAAATATAGCAAAAATCTTGTTTTCTCTCTCTCTCTGTATAAGAAGAGACTTAGAAGCTGTACAGTACTGGATTGAGTAGATTTTTGAAGAACACTGACACTAACTAATTGACAAAGGACACTTCAAGTGTATTCTTTAGATATTTTCTGGATGAGGCATTGTTGTACAAGGTAAAACTCCAAAATGTGGCTATCATTATTGAACATTTGAGGTCACATTTAATTTTTTTTTTCATTTCAGTTTAGTGTAGATTGCAAATGCATTCTTATTTATACTTTTGTATTTTGCAGCATCCAGTATCAAACATGTTGAATTGGAATCTTAAAACCAGCTTGATTAATGTTGTTACCTACAGCACATGCATCTGTAAATCAAGAAAATACCTGAAAGTTACTACTGTACATTCAAATGGTTTTATCATTTTTGTCAAAACACTCATAAATACTGTATCATTTATAAAGGAGGTAAAGATATAACAGTGACTAATTTAGTGCTTGAGGTTTTTCTGGCAGGTAACCAATGAACCATTGGCCCTAAAAAACTATGCCCTAATTTGTGGTTTATATCACTTCCACGTCATCACTAACAGAGATCTTGTTGAGATCTATTGTTAACTGTGTAACAAAGAAGTCAGTATTAGAGGTGGATTACATGTGCACAGCCTTCCGCCCTTCATTGCCCTAGGGTCTAACAGATGATGTCTTTTTGAGGTGAGAATTGAGAGTGTCCTGAAATGGATTGGACCACATGGCAGTGTGCTGTTTGCCAGGGAGGCCAACGAGTTTTCAGCTCTAAAATAAGAAGTGTTACATGATCCAAACTGACAAGTCTTAAGACCTGATAATGACGTACAGATGTCTAAATACAGCATGGTGGCTTGTCACAGGAAAGTTTCATTTGTTTAAAATCTGAGCCTGAATGCATTAACCATCTGTAGTGTGCTAAATATAAGTTTACAATGGAGCTGGTTGCAGGTCATTATGAAGAAGGGCAATCACCAGTGTTAACCTGATTATATGATACAAACCATATATTTGGAAATTAATTTAAAAAAAAGACTGTGTGTCAAAGTAAAAGTTTGGCTCTGCTGCCTCCACCCACATGAGCTTCTATAGAAGATTCGGCATAGACATAGAAATCTCAAGTGTGTTTAGTAGTTTTATAGTCTTTATATGATTAGTATACAACCATAATCACTGATGGTCTTGCAGGCACTGAAGTTTCAGATAGGTGTTACATTATTTACTCAATAGCAAAAATAATGATAAAACTAAAACTGAAATGTATGTAGCTTTCTAGTAAATACCAAATGCCCCATGAACTGCAAACATGAGATGTGAAATGGAAACTACTGCCTTTGGTGAAAATGCCACCAACAGCTGATCATGAATTATTTACTATATTGGCATATCCTTCAGCTGTCATAAGACACTGCAGGTGTTCTGAAGAGGTGCAAGACGGTGTTATTCCTCAATGCATTTATATATGAGGTGTTAAGAGACTGTGAGACTGTATTGCTCATTACACACCATGGTTGCTAAGTATCAAGTAGTAGCTGATCGGTTAACAGAAATATACCACTTACATGAACTGTCACAGTAGAACATGTGGCCACAAGACGTAGACAAATTTAGGAATGAAGACATCACCTCAGTGTTTTAATGTTCAATCTGAGTAAATGTCAGATTAATTGATGTAAAAATTGATGATTAATAATTGATGTAAATTAACATCAAACATATTATGGTATTTAAGAGGGACTAACTGGAAAGTCAGATTCTATTAAGGTTTGATCCTCTGCTGCAATAAGTGATAATAATTGATAGTAGTTGATTTAAGGAGAACTGATGAGGTTAAACAACAGTTAAGCGTGTGAAAACAGAACCATCCCAATCTGAAATATCCTCATCTATGATGATGTAATGTTTATTTCATTGTCACCATGACTCCTGTTTTTCTCTGTTCTCTGCTCACCCACCCCTTCATTTCTAAAAAATGGTAGCCATTTGATCAGTGGTCTGGGTTGATTAGCATTTAGAAAACCACTGTGAAACTGCTGTCAGATTAAAATATTTTCTTCATGTGAATTCAATTGTAATTCATCATCCTATTCCTCAGTGCTTTACAACAATAACGTACGTTTTGTTTTTAAAGTGGTATCACACTGTGATATGACATTATGCTTCAGTATGAAATACAAATTGAATTTGGTGGGCTGTGACTAAAAGGTGAGGTTTTGTGTTCATGGAAGGATTTCATTGAATTTATCTATTCCTCAGGTCGACTGATGGTCAGTAAGGAAACAGCAATCCCCTTGTGACTAACTCCATTAACCTATAGATAACAGATTTATTGATTTATTTAATTTGATTAACTGAACTTTGGTGTTTTGTTTTGGTGAGTGCTCCATCTTCCTGGTGTCACATACTTGTTACCCCAGTTAGCATGTTCCTCACAGATTTTGATGAATGAGTAGTTCAGCAAAAGCTGGAACTGGGAGCTGGGTGGGAGTAGATGAAAGTGAAACACAACAGGAGAGACTTTGGTTTCAGGCAACAGAGTAGCAGCAGAATCCACATCCATGCATTCTATGTGTGCTGATCAAAGCAGCAATATCAGATAAAAGACAGGATGGTTTAAGGATGGTGTATCTTTGACTGTGGCTAATAAGGTAACAATAAGTACAAATTCTCATAGCTTTCCTATAAGTATTACAATGACACAGAAGGACATCCTATTGGGAGCTGGATGTAGGAGCTGCCAACTTGTTGTTGCTATCACTTCAATCTGTTGCCTCTTTTGTGAAAACCCACTGACAGATAAAGAACACCTGAAGATTGTGCTGTGTGGGAGTGCACTTACTGGCAGAGAAATACACATCGATTTTGCTACTCCGAAGGACAAGAGGTCAAATCAAATCATTGTTCAACAAATTAAGTTGCACAAACTATGGTATAGACAGCACTATCAAATTCCTCACACCTCATCTTAGTACATTATTTTTTCAATAATGTCTTCAAAGAGGCCTTATCTGTTTAATTTGATAATTCCAAAATTGCTTTAAGGCCATACGCAGCAAGTACATTTTCCAAACCGCTGAAACTGTGAACCTATGTATGAAGCTGTCTCATGGTAGAATGCCGTCAAAGCCAACACATTGAAACATTTCTATTTTCAGCCAGGTGATAAAACTATTTGTGACAACGGTTTCTTCTATCAACAACCCAGCATGTAAATACATATAAATGATATCAGTGGCTGCCGCACAATATACAGGGAACAGGATGTGTGAGGAAGGCTGTGCTGCTATTTTCAACACCTACAAAGTTTTCAAAAGTTCTTCACTGGCAGCTTGTCAAAAAGAGACTTAGTGTATCTTCTCTTTTTCACATCAATGTCTAAAGAATGACAGACTGAAATACGGAAATACAGATCAGGAGGCGTTCATTCTGAGTGGCTGCTGGAAATGGCAGCGAGAGACAGTGTGGAGGGGGTAGAGGAGAGAGTGGTATCAAACTTTTAAATGCTATCTAGAAAGGAGACAAGGAGAGGAAGCAGCTCTCCTGTGTAAGCTTGATAGGGCCTGGGAAAACATGGCATCTAAGACACCTAGTTTTGTGAGACTGGTGTCGGGGGAGGTGAGCCTCTCAAGCTCTACACGCCAATTATGGGAACTCTTGCCAAAGCTGGTAACGGATGGAGCTGTGGTCCCTGATGCTAATGAAGGTCCTAATTATTTCAGACAAAGCATCCGGGATTGACACCTAGGTTTCTGAGGGGACTGACTCCCTGTGCCTTCAAGCCAAATGTCAACAGTACCTTGAGGAGAAATCGTTGGACTGACTGGTTCCCACAGGGTGGCTAAAGATTGGATGCTTATGGACAGGTAGACAGATGGAGAGAGAATGAAAAGGGGGGCAGGAAGGTTGGGGGAAGGAAATGAGACCCGGTATGGGCTTGAGGAAGGCCAGGAAGGACCGTCTGTCACTGGAAAAGAAATGCAATAGGAGGTAATCTGTAGTCACAAAGAGCTCTCTGCTGAGTTGCACTGAGGGTCTCCAGGGAGCTGTCATGCCTTAACCACTGCTGTTGCCTTCTAAAAGCTTAATGCTGAGGAGGAATTAAACCTGTGTGTGTGTGTGTGTGTGTGTGTGTGTGTGTGAGTTGGGTGTATAAGTTAGTCTGTCTGGTCTCTCTGTTTGAAGTGCCTGAAGAGGTAGCGCAAACAATCAAATCCATTTACAATGACTTCCTCAATCACCTCCATGATTGGTTCTGTAGCTGACAACTGAATGCAGGTCACATGACAATCCTGTCATGAGCCTCAAAGGACCCCCCCCCCCCCACACACACACCCACACACACACACACACACACACACACACACGCTCACACATGCACACGTGCGCGCGTGCACACACACACACACACACACAAATCACACAAATCCAATGCTACACAGATGAGCAAACAGCAACTCTGCATTTAGACCATTAGCGACCACATGTCAAGCCACTGTCTATGCAACACTGATCAGCTAGTAATTACTGTCAGCTAATTACTAGCTACTGTATAATATGATAAGAACAGTGTTTTGCACATTTCTCAGTATTGTTGTAAAGTACAATGATCACCTTCTTCACCAGTGATCACAAACATAAGCAACAGCAACTTAAAATTCAGTGATTACATTACTGTTGCAAACATTACATTACATTCATTCAGCAGATGCATTGGTCCACAGCAATTTTCATATAGTTTCACAATAGTTTCATGATCGAACTATCAACACTCATACACCAACTCCTTCTTATTCATCCCAGAAACACTATTATTCACAAATTCTGGGAGGTGTGTGAAGGCACATGGATCAAAGGCAGCAGGCCGGTTGGTATGTTGGTAACTCTGAAGTTGTTTTGTCTGCATGTGTCTTGCTGGCCTGCCACAGTACACACATGAATCACTTGTGTCCAGTGGCAGACAGCCTGTCAAGAGCACAAGGACTTGACCTGTAGTGCTATCTTTCTACAATGAGTTTGCCCTTGTTAATGACCATCAATAATATCATCAGTAATAATAATTATCCATTATTGATGAGTGGCCAGAAAAGTGAAGACTGGTAACCAGAAACCAGCCACGTGATTTTTGTTTACCCTTGTTGAGAGAGAGAGAGAGAGAGAGAGAGAGAGAGAGAGAGAGAGAGAGAGAGAGAGAGAGAGAGAGAGCGCACTGGAAAACTACTGCCCTTCACCTAATTCTTTATTCACTTAGAAGGTTTCGGCTATGACTATATAGTGCACATGTAGACTCCATATCTCCTGTAAGGTAACACAAGTTACTGGGTGTTCCAGCTTTGGAGTTGTTGGATGGCACCTTTGACAGAGTCACACTTACTATAAACAATTACATCTACTGCAGAATATACAGTAGTAGTATACAAAACTGCCATGAGCACAGCAGCTGTCATCCAAAGCTTACAAATGGTCCAGTCTACAAGCCAACTGGGGCCAGGAACTACAAATCTTAAAAAAAAAAAAATAACATTTAGTAAATGAGCTGAGAACATCAAAGTGGTTTAGTGCGTTGGCTGGAGTGTCCTTGAGAAAAGACACTGAATCCTTGATTTCAGTGCCTTTGTATTAGTGAACCCACCGTGTTTCCTTCAAGAGTGCAGGACCACAAAAACAAAATCCTCCTTCAAGAAAAGATTAAATGTCACATATCATTAACGGGTTGCTCATGAAGTGCACTGCATCTTTATCAACACACACACACACACACACACACACACAGTGTCTTCGTTTGCACACATCACCTGAGCTTATTTATCGTGTTAGGTATCAGTGATTGCTCACTCTCCCTTGTGTAAAGTCTACCTCACTGGTTCCCAGATTTGTCCAGATATTTCCCTCTGGAGCACTTAACAGTTGACCTGGCCAGTACTTAGCACTTGTTATATGTGCATTGAGTGTGTTGGTGATTAATTAAAGCAATATATCTGGAGCCCCAGAGGGGAATCAAGATGCTGTTGCAAAGATTAGTGGCTGAAGAAACCATAGGAAACCTATGGCACTGCAGCCCCACAGGGTAAAAACTGTTCTGCCAGGAGAGGATACTACATTAAAATAGATAATGGAATCGACTAACTTTTTTTTTTTGTTTTCATTCAATTATCTGTATTGTAATGTATGTGCATATAATATGAAAGATAGTAAAGGAGCATAAGACATGACACCATATAGCCAGGTTTGTAAGAAGGTCCTGAATTTTTAAAGAGCGTACATGCCGTCAGTTGGGACAAAATTTCCTGAAGCACATTTAACGTGTGTGTGTGTGTGTGTGTGTGTGTGCGTGCGTGCATGCATGCATACTCCTAATCTCTGACACTTCAGGGATAACTCAGAGGAGCATTTGTATGCAATGATACAAAATGTTCACATTAAGGAAATCAAAGCAAAGAAAGCAGCTCACAAGGGTTATAAAAAATATATGGAGAGTTGTTCAGGTTATTTGTCAGTTTAGCCTCAAATTTTGGCTTTCCCCATCCTTTCCTGGGCTTACCAGGGTCCCTGGCATGTTAAACTTTGGGTATAATGGAAAAGGTTGGCGTGACTGAGAAATGTCTTACTTGAGTCAATCCATAATAGATTTGAACAAAAGAGCATGGGAGAGGACTTTCATTTGAAAGAAATTTTGTGCCATGCAGGTTGTGAGAAAAATATAACTATAATGTGTACAAAATCCCTACCCCTCTCTCTCCTCTCTCTCACTCTCTCTCTCTGGCAATGCAGCAATCCCATTTCAGAGTTAATTCTGTTCTTGTGTCCTTTCATCCATAATTAAAATAACAAGCAACTAATTACTTTTGAATAATGTCAGGCCAGTCAGGCGGGTTGCACAATCCCTCTCCATAATTAAAGTGCACCCAACAGTTTTGGCAGACATTCCCCTCATAGCCACATCACTTTGCATTGTTTCAGTGAACCAGTGTACAGGCAAACCCTTTGGAAAACTGTCGAGATAGTCCAGGGTCTGAATGTCAGCTAGCTTTCTGATGCCTTGAGCTCTGAGTTATTTGAGGTTTGGAAATACAACATGGCCCCCCTCTGAAGTGGCCTGAGGGCAAAGATCAGGAAGTTGAGAATTAAACAGTTTGGGTACCAGCCAAAGAAACAATGCACTAGTAACTGTGAAGAAAGACTGATGGATAGTTTGACACAATGTACAATGGTTTGAAGCAATGCCATCTGGGTGGCCATGTAAGATGGCAAAAAAAAAAAAAAAAAAATCAAACATTTCTTTATTTCTTTCAAGGAAAGCATTTTCCACCTCCACTCACTCCAGCTGGGTCTGTCTAAGAAAGAAGTGAGTATCCTCTTGGGTGTTCATATCAAAAAAAAATATACAAACCAGAAGCTCATGAATAAAGATATAGCATGTGCATTGTGTTATATTTGGTTTTAATGCCCAAATTCAATTTAATGCTTATTCACCACATGATTTAAGCCCATCACTGCTTGTCCATTCCTATAACAAAGTGCCCCACTTTCACTACCTTCCCACAATGCTGAAGCTCTAAAACATTGCTCCCAAAGACCATGGGGAACACTCCGGTGTATAATCGTGCCAGGAAAGGCAATTTATCAGACGATATTGCCTCGGTGTAGAGTGGGGATCCCTAAGCTCCTCCCAAGCGAGGACTATTGGGTTTGGACCTGCGGCAGAAAGTGGGGGAGGCCTCCTCACTGATCTGTGGTCTGCCACAATCAATCTTAGAGAGATCCCAGTGCTTCAGTGGACACGGCTACACAGGGCCTAATGAAGGCCTCACGCGGTGCTGTCTGCTGCAACAAAACATGTTTATCTCTGTCAGTGTGCTGGGTTAAAGATTAGGGGGGGTGGATAGATAACTTGGCTTATGGTAGGCATGTCTTCATCTGCTGGTTGTCTCACTTTGTTTACAACATACCAGATAATCTTTTATTGGTACTGTTTTTTTTTTTTTAATCCATTCTGTGATATACTCTGTGAGATGAAAAGTATATTAGACTAGGGACTAGGCTTTGTGCCTTTCCACACACAGGAAGCAATGATGTATTGTTGTTTGAGTATGAACTTTTTGACATACCCATTAATGACTAATTACACTCCAGCCAGCATCCTCTTGTCTTTTGAAATATGCCTTACATAATTGATGCAGCATCTGCCCAAGATGTCCTCTTCCTACAATGTCATGTGTGTCTCTCTCTCCCTGCTGTTACTTAGCAGCAACGTATAGCTTATTTAGTTAAGTATGAGTACTGCTTATGTGCATGAGCTAACAATAGATATAATATACATTCAGCATTTTAATGTATCTGCATTTTCATTGTATTGCTCTTTATGTGCTTCATGTTTCACAACAAACTGCCTTTTCTTGGCTGATACACATTGAAAATTGGTTTTCCATTCTCTGACTTGTCCAATTACATGTAAAGCAGTTGGCTATTGTGTGTTCAATTTATGCAATTTTCGCCCCGGAACACATACAGTATAATGATCTATCTATATTCCCTTTACATTAAGGCACATAATATGAAAACTGGTGGAATAGGTATCTATCTTTCTCAGCTTTGGGTAGGCAATCATCCTCATCATCTGAACTGTGACTCAGTGTAAATGAACTGATAATGATATTTCCTCAAACCAAGAGAGGCAAAGAGCTGTTGGGATTACACCTGGTCTTTTTGAATGTTGGTCCATTTGTGGTATTCTTTTCTGTACTGTACGTGCCTTTTACATTCGGGTAATGGAACTATGGTATTAGCCACTAAACTGACTTTATGCTGGGTTGTAGACCTTGTATGGTTGTGGAGGCCTTTCCAACAAGAATGACAATGGCCTTTTAATTTTTAATTTCATGTGGGTCCGTTCAACTGTAGAGTGCAGTACAATGGCAAACTGCATTGCAACTGCTATTCAGACTCAACATTTCAGCTGTCTTGCTGTCATCTCTGCTCTTAAGGAATAGACATATATGAAATTCCATATTAAACCACATCTAACAAGAAAAAGCTTCTCAGATGTGGGTCAGTGCTGTACAGTGTTATTAAAAGACAGGCATCCTTTATGTCAAAAAGTTTAGAAGACTGCATTATGTATCACTGTCAGTTAAAAAAAACCCACAGGACTGGTGCTAACTGAAAGATTTCAATAGATGACATCCCCTCTGTGTGAGTATAAACAGCTGTGGGAGAAGTGTCTAAGTGGTTTGCTGTAAGATGTCAGCTTTGTTCAAGGAAAGTAGGTTGACTCATAAATGGTGATGGCACTGTGATGGGCAGACAGCTGTGGAGTTTCAGGAGCAGAAGAAAAAAAGTGCAAAGTGATGCAAGCTTCTGTTAGAAAATAAAACTAATAATAATAATAACAGCTTCCTTTAACATAGGTGAAAGCAGTTACTCGACCTAGGGGAGTGCTAAAGTTATAAATCAGGTTCAAACTGACTTTAATTATAGAGCATTGGGAAATTATTTTGTTTGAGTGATGGTGAAAATGTTGTTTTTCACTGCACTCATACGTAGGCTATGTAATTGATAAGTACAACAGGGCTTCACAAACAGTGGATAAGACAACATAGATATGTATTGAAGAGAATTAACTGCAGGATAAATAAATCCACTTAGGCATGTGAAATACAGCTTGCATACATTTATGGTTTAATTTACTGTAATTATTTAACAAAATAATATCCCTCATCAAGGATAATGGAAAAAGTAGTAATTACCAAAAAAAAAAAAAAAAGTGACATCTCCTTTGTGGGCGTGTGGAAAGCTGTGAAGGAGATTTCTCAGTTGCTTTGTGTTAATGTCTGCTTGGTTTCTGTCACCTACTAATTGGTTTATAGGGCTGACGGTTGGTGGTTACATACAGTTCTTTGCTAATGTTCAGTTGTCAGTGGTTGTTACAGCAGGTTCTGTACAAAATCCCACCAGTGCAATGTCAGGATTTACTAAGTTACCGCACAAAGCTCTCTAATGTATAGTTTTCCTTTTCTTTAGTTTTTTGTCAAATGTGTTTAATTACTGAAAGGTCTTCAGCATAATTAAATTACAGTGTGTTTTTTTCTTTTAGAATAAAGCACCCTAACCCAAAAGCATTAAGTCAACTAAATAAATAATCCTTTGTGATTTCCTGTGTGTTCAAGCAACCTAGAGCTAAAGATCAGACACATCTGTCATGTCTAATTTTTCAAGTCACTTGGCTAAACTCTGTGACTTGATTTGACCTCTTTGGTTCTAAAGCTAGGAGAGGTTGAAGTGCTTTTACTTTGAAGTGCTTCTACCCTTTCTGCAGCCAGCACCTCATTACTCCCACCTATAACAGCTAAACAGACAGAGGAGTCAAGTAAGAACCATTTTAAAGCCTTCAGATCCTCTCTCGCAGTGTCCAAGCCTATTAGATCACTGTGACACATGGAAATGAGGTCATGTATTCTCTGTGGGGCACTCCTTATCCATATATCTGGGATTTCTCCTCAGAGCCAGTGGGAGAAAGAGAAGGAGTGAGAGAGAAAGAGAGAGAGAAATGGGGAATAAGTCCCAGAGAGGATCATTAAAATGTGAAAAACCCTGACCAACTGGTCGTTTCAGCCCTTTCAACCCTTTGCATCATGACAAATGTTCTGAATATATAGATCTCTGAAAGGCCCAATGTTCCTTTCAACAAGATGATAAATCAAAAACTTTGTTCACCGCTCACTACTTCATTGTGCTACAAACAGCCTTTGAGTATAATGTATTACATTAATAATTTGTACGAATAAAGCAATAATTAGCTTAAGCAAAGCCATGGAACTGGCTGAACTGCTGTCACCACTCACTTTGACGCCTCAGGCTATTTTTGTCATGCCACTGCTTCTTGTACTGCAGGAGGACTGAACAAAGATACAGCTCTAGGCCTTAAGCTTGCTCATAGTATGGTGCCTCCTTCTTTGACTTTTAAAAAGTGGACAAGTTATACCATCAGACTTTTTACTGTAATAAAGCTGAACAGATTTTGCAGCTGCACTTTATTTTTTGATAAGTTCAGGAATAATTGCATCTCAAGTATTGGGATGGTGCCCACTGGAGTCTTGTACTAACAATCTGATTCTTTCTCCAATTTAATGTGGTCAGGTCAATAGCCCATTACACAGTGTGGAGGAGAAAGAGCAGCCATTATCACCTAAGCAGACTTAGCAGACACACTCAGTACATCACCTTTGAATATATTGTATATTTGACAAAGAAGGTGGCATCATAAGCAAACTTAACACCCTATAGTGCAGTGCTGTAACTTTAAACAGCTTTAAACTTCAGCAGAAGAAGAGTAAATATATACCAGGGCTTTTATTTTAACAATACTTCAGTGCCTTGAGAATTTGTCTGGTCAATTAGGATGAGTTTGTATATAACACTAGGGCAGGTATAGATCCCACTCAGATGGTTAGTCTTGCTCAACCTCACCATAAAATGAGTCACTAAATGAGTTTAAAATGTTGATGTACAACACTGTGTGTTGATCTTCAACTACCTCCACTGTGGTAACAAGCTGAAGTCTGTTCATTTTGTCTTAAAGCCCCAAGTACCAGACTTTACTGATAGAGATAATCATTTTACAATTTTAGCATTTCACTCCCATATCGACTCTGAAGTACAGAACGCCATCTCCTTTTTAGAGCTCCTGCAGGAAAATAGAAGCCTTGAGGCTGCCTCTGCATTTAATACTCTACAAACAACTATTTTATTGCTGCTTTATGCCTCTATGAAGTAGTGGACCTGCTTCACAAGTGATTGAAATGGCTATAAATGTTAAGAGAGCAGCGAGAGCAGAGGGGTCTCCTTTCTAGGATTGTGCACAAACTGTGCCAGTGCTATGTCAAGCAAATCTGTGCCTCGTTAAATTCACCAAAATCTGTGGCCATTTATTCTTTAATTAAAAGGCAAACCCAAAGAGGCTTGCCCTTCTACTTGCATTAAAAGCTTTTGATTATGCAGTCTGCAATGTTTAATTCACAGCATTTCAGTGTCAAAAGATACATTGCAGAGCCATGAAATATTGAGAAGGCCCCTAGAGGCAAAGATCGCAAGCTTGCTCTCTCAAAAAGATCAAAAAAATGAGATAACACACCAGCGCACATCCAGGGCAGCGGTGTACCTTCTTGATCCTCTTATCTCATGCTGCAACGCTGCAACATATTCCATCGACAGAGCATGACCAGCATGGATGTGAAAGGAACTAATGCTCACAACATAATGGTCAGACAGACACAGCTCTCACAAACACACACATACACTACTGGGAGTTTTGACACTGATAAAGCTACAGCACATCAGAAATACAATCACCATTGATGTCCTTTCTTTTGGTTCAAATGCAAATTGGGCATATTGAAAGTGGTATGGCATTTTCCTGTCCTTGAAGAAAATACCATAGTATCAATCATACAGAAATAGAAGTCTTCACACTGTAGGAACTTCAGCTGGGGACAAGGGGGCAGATGAGCAATAGCTGAAAAGATGCCATGTTGGTCACACTTTGGTTTAAACCAACACAATAGGAAAATAAAGCTAATTATAAACTATTCTAACCTATTACATACCAATATCTTCACTTGTCCAGTGATATTTTTTGTCCTAAATTTAAAATCTCTGTCCAAGGAACTTATTAGCATCTCTTTTCTTTTGTAAGTGTATGGTAATGTGTGGCTGCAACTACACATCAGTACTTAACTATAAATGTTTAAATAACTGACTGGGTGGCACAGTGGTGCAGTGGTGCAGCACTGTTGCCTCAAAGCAAGGTTCAAACCTGACAGCCGGTTGGGGGCTTTTCTGTGTGGAGTTTGCATTTTAATTGGCGACTCTAAAGTGCCCGTAGGTGTGAATGTGAGTTTGAATGGTTTGCCTTTATATGTCAGCCCTGTGATAGAAAGGCACCCTGTCAGAGTGTTAGCGCCTCTTGTCCAATGTCTGCTGGGATTGGCTCCAGCCCTCTAAGATAAGTGATATAGGTAATGGATGGATGGAGTTAGCTCTCAATAGCTGGAATTGATTCAGTGTTTTTAAAATGAGTCTCCAATAAAAAAGAAAATGCAGAAAATGTCAGAATCTACTTTTAAAGAAACTTTATATACTGCGGTGAATCTTCCTGCATTGTTAGCCAACCCGGAAAGTTACTTTCAGCATTTCAACGTTTCAAAAAAAAGCCCATGGATGGAATAACAGAAGTCATAAATGTGCAACTCAATTACTTATTTCAGTCACAAGAGATTGAAACATTAGTATTATTGTCTATTTTAACAAAGAAATGCATAAAAGAGTTCTCATATTAACAAAATCTTACAAGAATCATAATCCATGATTTTCTGCTTATTGTTCAATACATAAAAGCACTAAGAGGTCAACTGTGAGGACAGTGAACCGCAGGTGAAAGAATGGTAAAAGGAGGTGCAGGTTTTTATGGGTAAATGGGACAATTAATCTGAGTATGGATGTATGGAAGTCACATCTCCCAGCCTACTTGTGCATAAGGAGTTGAGCATATCTTTTGATGTTAAATAAAACTTAGCATATTTAAGTTTCACAAGCTAAATGTAGATAATCTCCTGATTAAACTCCTCCTCCTTAAGGATCACACAATGACATGTTTGATATGTTTTGGTCGATGGCATGAAAAGAATTCTTCAAACTGCGCACTCTCGCATCACACGAGCCAATCACAATTTGTGAAGTTAAACTGTTGAAATTCATGAGGTGGTGTAAGAAATGACTTTCTTGTTACAGCTAAGTAATTTCACCACTGCTGCTTTATCCATTCTACCTCATGTAATCCCCTGGGTTGATTAATTCAAAAGATAGCTCTGTGGCAAGAGACAAGCTCCACGAGCACTGCTCTTTTCACAGAAACAAACTGATCTAAAAGCTTGTTTCCCAGAAATCTCCTCTGAAACCATGTGTGAAATTGTTTTCAATCTAGGCTGCGTAAATTGACAGCTAGTAAGTCGGATTTTTGGAGGGTTTGCAGGACAGATTATACCTGTCTCAACCTCTGACATGATTGAGATGTTCAAGTCGAAAGAGGCAAGCAAAGTCAACTGTAGCCAAATAAGACATGAAAACACTGTAAACTGAGAATGACATCTGATTAACTTTGTCATATCTCCTGGTTCAGTTTGACCATTATTCAAAAGGGCATGATTTCATCATGGTGAAAACTGGGCTTTTGAAAGGTTGCCATGAAGGTCAGGAAAGCTTTTCATAAGACTGCTGTATTTCAGCCATTCCCCCTGAGCTGAATGCCATGGGAAAATTTATCGTCTGAGCTTTCCTAAACATAATAGAATATTTATGAAACCTATTTCCACCTGCTTGAATAGAAATGATACTGGCCTCGCCGTAATCTAGCTATAGGGCCAGCAAGACAACAATGGGAGTTAGCGTATACACTATATGTGTGTGGAAGTGAGAGATGGAGGTGGGTGTATCTCACAGACATTTCCAGTCGTGCCTGTGATTTGCTGAGCTATTAAGGTCAGGTAGTATACCAGCAGTGTTGATTGCCATCGTGATTACAAGCATGGGTCTATTTCAAGAGGAGAAGAAATGTTCTGCTTCAGAAAGATCTACATCCCAAGAGACAATATTCAAAGTGGTCTGACCAAGCACAGATTATCCACCAGGCTGATTTGGCCCATGAGCCTCAGACCTCAAGGGGGCCTCAAAATCCACAACTGTGGCCTCATCCATGCTTATTTCTTTCTTTATTATTTTAATCAAATCAATGTAATTATCTATATTGTTATTATTTCATGTTGAAATACAAACCAATGACTGCAGAGTTACTGTAGTTGTATCATGATGTTGACAAGTAAGGTCAGGTCAGGTGGTGAGAAAGACACTGTTTTTAACATCAGGAACAGCAAAGACAAAGGCAGAACAAGAAAAGGATATCAGATAAACTTTTATTTCAGCTTGCTAGCATTAACAAAGAGCCTGGAGACGACCATGCTAAAATCAAAGAGGAGGAAGCAGTAACACAGCAGCAGCCGCGAACATTAGTTCAGCTGAACATCAGCATGGAACAGAAGCAGAGAGCCACAGCCCTGCCATAGCCACTTCTGCAACTGCCCTGCCCTCGTCTCCATTTGCACCTGACGCAGATGAATGAGACTGAGTCAACAACACTTGAACTCAAAGAGTGTGAGCTCATCAGAGACCTGGACTTTAATGATGTGGTGGAGGAGTTTTCAAGGAGGAAGGCCAGAAAGATGATTGCCACCAGATTTTGTGCCCAAGGGCCTCTGCATTCTTAATCCAGACCTGGGTCTGAGAGTCTGTCCAAATTCTACACAAAGGTCTGAAAAATACTTAATTTGTTTTAATTCAGGTGGATCACCCCTGCAAAGCAAGTGGGTGTTAAAAGACTAATATTGGTGGCTAATACTGAGACAAGCACCCCATACTGCCCATTCCACTGAGAATCAACAGCATTCTTGAGCAGCAGTCTTGAGTTCCTTAAATCTTGGGAGTTGGAACAAAAAAAATTAAGTAAACATTTTACTTGCATTTGACATGTGGTCAGAGGGAGGACTCCGGTGAGATGCAGCTTCAGATGTTTCAGAACATCTGTATAATGCTAAACTCCCTTCAACACTTGCAATTTGGTTCACTAATGATCCAAAAACATGGGTTTTGGAGAGAAATCCAAAGTCCCACCTCTCCCTGTGTTGCTGTAAAATCACAAATGGGGCATATTTTTGCCAGCCTGCTAACCTTTGCCCAGAGATGTTCTGAAGCAAAACGAGTGGAGATAGTATGGAAATACAAGTCAAACAGTCTCACTGGGGCATTGCCTCTAATCCCTAAATTCCAACACTGAACACCCTTAAAATAATTTACTTAAGCAAAGTACAAGTCTTGGACTAAGCTCTTTCAATTCATGCTCTACACTTATCCTCTAAAGTCATCCACTTTGGGCTAAAGTCATCTGGCATATATAGAGAGACAAAACAGCTCCGGATCCTGGACTCGGTGGGGCTGAGGGTATTCTATCTGACCCGGCCTTGTAGAGTTTGTTGACTGTTTCAGCGGCTTTAAGTCAGCATGGCATTGGCCCCTGGGAGGTGACACACACAGTCTTCCTCAAAGGCCACAAACAGGTGAAGAGACTTTATTTGGCTCTGGCCAGAGGGTGTCTGTCTACTGACACGTAAGCAGCCGTGTAAGGACCCACACACACATGCACGTACAGGCTCTCACCAACTCTTGTGTCTGAATGCACATACACACTATCTGTCCTCTCTCTGTCTCACACGTGCACGCACAAACACACGCACACCTGCAATGAGTCAGGGCTGAAGAGAAGAAAGAGGTAGTTGGGAGGAACAAACTTTCCCTCAGGTGTCTCACTGTCATGGCTGCAAATGGGCAGCTCAAAACAATAGACTTGCACCCCTCACATTAAATCTCATCAGGATGTTTCATCCTCAAGCTGAACAACAAATCTGACTTGGTTGTTTTGAACTATGATAAGTCTAAAGTCATGACAACTACATGATTAAAAACTAAATCCTGTCTTTTTTTTACTGTTTTTTCCCCCCATGTAAGAAAAATTATTAATTTTCTTACTAGATGATTTGTTTAAATTCTTGTATACAGGCATCAGCGGTACAGGGTCCTTAAGCTTATGGAACTGGTGGCATACAAAGTCAGTGTTTTTTTTTTTTTTCTACCTTGTTTGCATTTATGCTCTCCTCTGCCTCTGTTGAGATGTCCTTGACCAAGCACTTGATATGCACAGCTCCAGTGAATGTGTGTGGCCACACAAGGGTGACGCTCTAATTTATGAATGATTGAAATGATGTATATTAAAAATAGGTCACTAGTGAAAAAAAGAGCATGTGAATATAAATTTTGAGGTGTGGGGATTTGAATATATGTGAAAAAATATTGCATCTGGAAAGAAAAAAAAATCACTACAGGAAAAAAAATACCCCATCATTTCAAAATAACCTATATGGCCATTATATACTGCATTACATACAGGTTACATTGGTTATAATAGAGCCATTTAGGTTTAATTCTTTCTAATCTACTGGGAACTTTTCAGTAGTGTGTGACATTATCAGCTATATTATGTCTGAAGCTTTCCTAGGACTGCCTGTTGTCATTATTTACAGTGTTAATAAAGCTTTTCTAATAGCCTATTTGACTGCTGCTCCTCAGCTGTGTGTAATACATCAAAGAATGATAGATTAGAGAAAATATACACATACACACTCACACACACACTCACACAAACAAATACATGCATCTGTGCCAAAGCACAGATGCTATTAAGCAAAAAGCAGAAGAGGCAACACTAAGATTAATAATTTAGTCTTTTAATAACGGTACAAAAGATTGTTTTAAATGACAAATGCTTTTTATTGTCATAATATATTCTCACACCCACTATTACAGTACACACGCACATATTTCAACACATGCACGCACACACAGTGTTTTCCAGCATAATCTAACCTTAAATGGGCTGTCAACTTCAACACTATATGTGGTAGGGGTCCTTTTTAAAACTGTTATCATTGAGCAGCATTGCAGAGAGAGAAATGCCTCTACTGATTATAAGAAAAGTATACATTTATGTATGAAATATGGTCATCTACAGAGGGTTTTACCTATCTGAGCATACTTGCTGAGGGTGCTCCATCTATCCGTTTCATACTCCACAACCACTCAGTTCCGAAAAAGACCCAGAGATACTTCAATTACTTTACTTAAAGCAGCCATTTTCTCCCAACCCAGAGAGAGTGCCCCACTCCTTAACTGAGTACCAGGACCTCATTTATAGAGGATCACAAAGAGGTGGCCCTCCTGTCTTTTCTGGGGGGGGGGGGGGGGGGGGGGGGGGTCATGCCTAATACCTCTCACCCTGCAACTCCAGCTTGGTCCACAAGCTGCTGCCATGTGCAGAGGTGAGCCCATCATTATGTATTTGGTATTGGGCCACCTCCTGAACTAGCTCTGGCATCCCAACAAAGAGGAATCCTTCCAAGCACCAGTTTTTGTAGCCACAGTTAGTTGCTGACTTGATTGGTAACACACCAGAGTCCTTAGCCCAAACTTCTGGGTGGAAAGCCCTCAGAGCAGTGGCCCAACATGCTTCTTCAGACCAAGCCTGACTAAGCCCCAGGCTGTTAGACCCCTCTATTAGACACTTGCCACCAAGTTTCCCAGTTTCCCAGGCCGGACGTTACAATCACAGTATCCCCAGCCTTGGAGAAGATGCTCTTTCTTTTCATGACTGAAAACGATTCCTTTTATTTTCAAATCTTGGTCGCAAACATGACCTCTCTTCTTGCCCTGCTATTGGTGGTCAGCAATGACTTCTTCTAGCACCAACATTAGCATTAGATTAACCAAACAACTTGGTACACAAAAAAAAACAGGTAATCTTATTTCCAAGACATTTACTATACAACGTTCACCTTCAGTGCCACTAGTGATGGATGGGTTCACAGTTTCTCAAGTTTATCTCAATGCAATTCTCACACGTACATAGAAAGGGTTGTACGTCTCTATGATTGTTTCTCTTGTCAATACCGGCTGCATTATTTCACTGTCAGTGATAGGGAGCAAAATCCCTCAGTCTGGACAGTTTAGCTGAAGCTATTGTGAGACTTAAGCAGTCTGAGTTAGATGAATCAAGTGGGTATCTTCCAAACTTGTAGTCATTTGTGTGTGAAATTTGTGCTTATGTTTGCTTACTGAGCTGCTGCAGAGAGATAGTTACACAAAGAAGGAATTCTGTACCAGTGTAACTTTGGAGCATACCCACTCAGTTTGGCTAACTCAGACTGTTGAAGCCTCAAATTAGCTCTGGCTGAACTTTACAATGCATTTTTGCACAGAAGAAGAACTGTGGATTTTGCCTCGCATCAATAAAACTGCTTTAAGAGGGGATTTCTTTGCAGCCTGTATGGAGTGGAGAAACAATTACAGTAAACAATACCTCTCTCTAAGTTCACATGAGTGAGTTACACAAAGTCTTTGAACATTGACCATCAAGCACAATGTTCCATAATATGACTGAAAATGGTTTAAAAAAGAAAACAGGATGAGTGAATCTGAGTATATTACTGCATTTTTTTTCTCAGAACATGAGAATTAAACTCCAGCAGTCTTCAGGCCTTACAGAAGAGAAAAACAGAGAAAGCCACAGCTTTTTGAAATGGGTAGTTAAGATTAGATTAACCACAAGAGCATGTGATTAATAAAATGCAGTTAATTAACCAGAAGTGTTTATCTAAACTGCCGTGACTGGACCAAAGTCACACAGCCATACGCATACATATATGACACACACATATACACACATACACACAGACAATCCCCTGCTGACTCAGTGGATATACACTTGCCAGACACACTTGCCAGAATCTGATCAATGCACCCTATAACTAATGGAAATAGGCTCGTGATAAGAATCTAATGGAGGCTCACTTGAGCAATTTATACTTAAAGATGCTATTACATGCTGTTCCTGTAAAAGCGGCAATCTACCAGGAGACAGCTCTTCCTGTTACTTACTGTACCTATTCCCCCACTGCTCAACAGACCTCTCTTTAAGTTGGTCAAAGGGGAGGTGAGCTGGATAACGTTTCTACTGACAAACATCCGTTGATTCTAACATCCAGATGTTAACAAAGAAAACATTCACATCACACGATTGCATACTGCTTGTGTTTCACTCAGGCCTAAACTAGTGTAAAAAATAATACCATGTTTAGTTTGGAAAATATAAGGCTGCTAAGTCTGGAAAACAACAATCTACAGAATCAGTCACGCTAAGCAGGTGTGACTTGGACCAATCATTAGTCTGTTGAGAGCAAGTTGCCCGATGACGTGACTCAGCATCTCTAAAAACTCATGAACAACTTTTTAATCAAGGTGTTTTTGATTGAGGCATTCAAGTCTAAATGAAGCATGACGGTGTAAGTGCATGGCCTAGTTCTAATTTTAAATGTATGTAGAAATACTCCTCTGACTCAGGAATAAAATACACTGCCAATAAAGTTAAGATACACTAATTTCATGGAATTATTGCAGCATGAAAGTTTATAATATATGAGGTGATTGAGATATTTATACTGCAGTCCTCTATGAAACTGTATGATCTGTAATACCAACACTATAAACAAGAATACATACATATCTCCTTTCTCCACAAACTCTGTCTTGTTATCCACAAAGTCTTGGGAAGGATGAAACCTCATTAAAGGGGCAAGAGTTGCATGAGACAGCACAGAGAAGCTTTCTTAAAGCCTGCCTTTGAAGTTCAAGTACAGCGTAACACACACACACACACACACACACTGCCTTTAAAAGTGTTTGCATATGGGAATACCATACACTCAAACACACAATACAAAGCCACAAATGCACACAAGACAGAGCAGACTGCCACACAAAAACAGCTAAACAACAGCTAAATAAATGCTGCTGCCCGAGCATCTTGGGAGCAGTGAGGCAGGCTCAGCTCCTAAGACAAAAGTGGACTGGAAAAAAAGGAGAAAGGAGGGATGTATAGAGACAGAAGAGGAGGCAAAGGAAGCTGACAGCCTAGAATAAATGACTCGACTTCAAAACCCCTCACATCTTCCATATCCCTGCAGACTCTTCGGCAACCCACCCACCCTTCCAAACAACCAACCAATGGAACAAAAGCATTGTGTTCCTCACAGAGGCTGTTCATTAACAGCTTGGTTGTGTGTTTGTGGCACCCTCCACTTCAAAGCCTCATCTGATTCCTCCCACCATCACTGAGAGGGAAAACAAGCCTTTGTCAAGGGAGAGGCACGGCCAAGCATCATCCACAAGTTACAATTTTGGGTAATAAGACGGCTGCCCTCGCAAATCCTTAAATCCAGACAGAGTTCATAATGAAGTGCTGACTGGAAAAGGAAGAGTCAGTTGGTGAAAACCAGCTGACTTATTTGTGCTCTGACATATAATGCAGAAAATGCAGCAGTCAAACAGATGTTCATGTGAAAAATACTACACTAGATTGAGTGGTATTCCATACTGAGTAAGAACTGCACCACGCTTAAACTCTTGTCTTGCTCGTTATAAATCAAATCAAATATAAATTAAAGAGACTGACAGATATTACACTGTGGTTGGACAGACAGACAGACAGACAGACAGACAGACGATAAATCAGGACCACAATTCCAACATCTGCTCATCTTGATTCCCTCGGATGTTTCATTTGACATTGAGAGGATAAACACCACCCCCTGCTGGTGACTTTTCTGACCAGGTGTTGATGGAGCTATTATAGCCAGTTGGAGACAGCTTGGAACACAGGTGGCAAAACAAATACGGATGCTGTGCAGCCTGAAATGACCAGTCACACTTGAGGAAAATGACAACTTCATTTGTCATCTGGGGAGAAAGAGTACCGACTGTCTGTCCTCACCTTTGAATCTGTCCTCATTAGCCTGAGGTGACCTGGATATGGGGAAAATGTGAGGAAGATGAGAATGCAACAAGTGAACATAAGATACCTTAAAGTGGCCATGCAGCAGTTGCCTGAGAAAAAGCACTACTGTGGGAACTGAATAAAGCCTCATAAAAACCCCGCAAAGGTCTACCTTAACCCTATCAAAGAGAATTCAGCAAGCAGGGATTTGGTGATTGTTCTGTTCAAGGCCGCTCCAGTGGGAAAGTCAAATAATTACATAGCTCAAGCCAAATGGTACACATAGACAGGTACAAAGACATACAAGGGCAATTCTATATTATCATGCAAAATAATTTAGATGGTGTGTGCAGATTGTGAAGATTGAGTCCTGTGTGTTTGAAATAAACCGAGACTGGCTACCAGGCGGGGGCATACCCCACTCCAAATCACTGAGTAAAGTCTCCAAAGAATCGTATTTAACAGAAAGCATCTGTTTTTATTAGGTCATGGCTGCTCTGTCTCCAAAGACAACTCTTCCTCATAATTCTGATATCTGTGTGTAACACAAAGAACTCCAGATGATAATCTTCTTAAAAACACCAATTTAAACAAGCATATCTGGAGCATAACATATAATCAGATTTTATAACATTTTTGATTTGAAAATAATTACAACTGCTCAGCTATATCAAGGCAATAATTTTCATGCAAATCATCAAAACACAGGAAGCAAAATTGGACTGCACGTCTGTTTGAGTGTGTGTTTGTGCACACATGCTTGTGTGTGTGTGTTAATCATCCCACAATCTGAAGCTGCGAGGTGTGAAACTTTTTTTTTTTAGGTGTCTCACAGCATATTTTCTGTACCAATGACAGACAAGCTTTGGGAATATGGTTTTAGCTAATTAAGTGTTTTGAAAAGGCGAAGATAAAAGAGGAAGGGAAGGGATTTCTGATGACATGGGGATTCACTGAAGAGAGAGAGAGAGAGGATGTGTATTGTCTCAGAAATAGAGCCTTAAGCTGCATGCTTGCTGTGTAGACAAAATAGATTTCCTGTCAGGAATCATTCTTTTTCAGATCTATACTGCTTACCTCCATTAGTGTTTACTTATACAATAAATATGGAAGGGATTACATTCAGCACCGTTAGCAGTTCTCAAAGTTCAAAAAGACTCACACAGGTCTGAATACAAGAGGTTTGTCTAGAAGGAAGAGAAAGGCACTTTTACAACTTGAACTAATGACTGTATAACCTATGCAGCCTACAGCCTGACACAGACAAAAAATGCAAGCGCACAATGAACATGATTTCTGAAAAAAAAATGTGTACATGCTCTTACTTTTCTGCACACAAATTAAATATTATTTATCAGCAACTAAAACTGCTAAGGCAACAAAAACTTTGGTTAAGTTTAGAACACTTACAGGGACGCTGTGGAGCTTCATTCACTTTTCCTCAACAAGAGGAGTGTTCCTATCCTTGAGGGCTAAAATGTGTTGAATGAATAAAGTTTGTCCTAAAACATGAAATTGTGCATTATTGTTGTTTGCTAGTTTGAAGTTTCTGCAAGCAAATTGCTAAGCTTTTTTTTTTTTTTTTTTGCACATTACTGCCGCCAATCAGTGGAATAATATGACACCAGCAGAGAATGTGTGTATTGCATCGCAGACCTCCTCATTCATGTGCATCTTCCTGTGTGTGCACGATACAAACTTGTAAAAACATTTTACACAACTTGCTTACAATCACCTACGTTTGCAGTGTCAATGTACAAAAAGAGAACCATTAATAAGCAGCTGTAGTAGCTAATATTACACACAAATGCATTCAAGAAATCTTCAGTCATTCGGCTATTAAAGCCTGTGTGTGTGTGGGTTGGCCAGCTGTGCATATATATATATATTTTTTTTTTTCCTTCCACGGCATCACCCGCATTTCATTGTTTCTAAATATGAAATTTGAGGTTACAGGCTTTATGAAAGGATTTGTGCCTTTACACAACTATGAAAACAGGGACTACAAAGAAGGAGTGTTGCCTTATAAGTAACCCCACATTTTTGCAAGCAACCCTTTTGGTGTGGAGTCTATTGAAATGAACAAACTTTGCAGTTGCACTGTTAACTAGTCTCTGTTTTATGGATAGTGAAGATATACCGCTTCATATCTTGTCTTTAATTTACCAATCAAAGCTCGTGAAGAAAAGAGAAGATGTTTACCTTTTCCACCCATGTGATTTCTGCCTTAGTCAGAAAGTGGCCTGTCCTACCAAGAAGCTGTGTGGGCAAGCTGAGCACTATCATTTGTCTGAGTGGTTTGATACAAAGACACTTATCTTCTCAAGGATTTCCCTGTCAACTCAGCTTAATCCAGCACTGAACTTTCAGATGCATTATGAACCTCATAAGCCTATTGAATAATAATCTGTCAGGTTGTCAGGTAAAGGCAAAATAAATATGGTGATGAAATGTGTGATGATGATTCTGCACATTACTGAATAAATCAAGGGGAACGGCGCTTAAAATATTTACATCTGAGGGTGTTTTCTTCAGAGACAAACAACTACTGTAGACATCTGGGGCCCTATTCTATCTTCCAAATCACATCAACCAGCTAAGTGTGCTGCTTACATGTGCATGGACAATGACGTAGGATGAACACTTGGTATTTTTAGCTATGCTGGGGGCATGGCTTGAGTGATGGCAATGCCCATTTTTTCCCTCCAGTGCAACCAGCAAATCAAAAGTTTCACTTATTATGTGAAATCTCAACATCTGCTTGATGGAACCTTTCCAACCACCATGAGAGTTTGTGTAACACCCTTTATTTTAAGGACAGTGAATCAGTGAATGAAAATGAAGGTGTTCAGTGTCAGCAACAAGATGAAGGAATAATAATGGTTTTGTTCATAAGGTGCAAAGAATCTTTTAACTTTATCAATTTAAAATATACATTTATTGGCAATATAACAATAATATTACTAGTACAAAAGGTGTGAATCCTGAAATGTGCTACCTGAACGTTGAAAAATGGTAGTGTGCTGAAGTAAATTGGTGGTTGGTAAACAACACTGCATATACTGCAAATCAAAGAGCCTTGAATGTTTTTGCAGGAATACACCTGCTACAAAAAGCTTAAGCACAAATGAATATTTAATTTGAATTCAGGAGGTGTTCAGCAGGTGTGTCAAAAAACTGATCTCGACACATGCATCCTTTATACTTTGGAAACATGGGCCACAATAGGAAGCTTTCGAGAGGCCAAAGCCCTGAAAAGATTATTACATCCTCACATCTGTCCACATGGTTTCACCATCTTGCACCAGAATAATGTGTGTGTCATCTGTCATCAATACTCACATGACAGTCCATCGCATGAACCCAGATATGTTTGTTATTCTATTGTAGTTTTCTAAAGTAAATTCTGAAATAAAGTTTGATGGAGTCAGCTATAAAAAAAAGTAAGAGCTCTTTCTTCTCTCTGAGTGCTCTGGGGGAAGTATTTGTTTATAGCTGAGAAGAGACTGAGAATGCAAGCACTTAATGAGCAAAAAATGGATACTTCTCAGAGAGAAAATCTCCTGTTAACAGATGTGTGTTTGTGCTCTGTGGATGTCCCTATGCCTGTATACACTATTGGATACAGGCATATGAGATTTTATGCTTTGTGTTTGCTGTAAATGCATGTTTCTCATATGCATTTGTGTAGGTAGCCTATAAAGGACAAAGTTTTAATTTTAAATGTTTATCTTTTTATGTAGTTTTTCTATGTGCACGTTTTCCATTAGTAAATTCTATTGACTCAGTAAGGCTGCTGTTATTAGTTTCGATGTCAATCTTCTCGATCTTCCCCTTAAAAAATGCGTATCTAACCTGAGGTGCACTGGTAATTACATCACTTCTCTGGCCTTTTTCATGTCAAGGCTAAAGTAAATAAATTTGTCGCCCTGCAGCAAAGTCTCTCTATTCATATTTCTCTAAACTTCTGATCTCTGTAAGTTTTTAGTGCAGCGGAAAGGGCAGAGTGAATGAATAATGAATGGAGCCTGTTGTGAAAATTGGTGCTTATCATCAGTGGAGCTCCTGTGGTTTGAACAGTAAATATTTTCAATACAGTGATGTATTATTATGTATGTAATGTATGTAAATGTATGTATTATGTAATATATGTATTATTTTCCTAAATATTTTTAAGGGCAACCATTGACTTTCACCTAAAAAAGTAAACCTTTGTGAAGTGTCTTTAAAGTGCACAAAACAATACACAAAACTATTAACTGCATTACAACTTTTCCTCCTGTAAATGTTCTCATCTTTGGCTGCATTCTGTACAAAAAAAAAAATCCCCAAAACCCTATAAAGGTCAATTTCACAGTGAGAGAAGCTATCAACAACAAGTAAAGTTGCTTTACTTATCTCTGATATCAACCACCTGCAATGAAGCCAGTAAAAACGATGGGAATTGGAGTGTCTTCTGTATCTTTCTCACTGAGAGATGTGAGGCACAAAATATATAGCAGTGTCTGTATTAACAGCTAAATGAGATGCAAAGTGACGAGTGAGCAGACTGCTTTGCATTATGATACAGACAGAATATATATGTAAACACTGTTTATTGACTATTCTTATTGGTAAAAACAGTGAACTGGTAGTCACTTTAACGTTAGCTTTCTCCATTTAATTAGAATTTGATGTTCCACCTCTATTTATTCATCATGTTTGGAATTTTCCCTCAGACACCCAACAAATACCACATCAAAGAAAGATTTCCTTTTGTAAAAACTGGGAAAGAATATTATACTATAAAATCTTTATAAGAACACTGCTTTGAAAACAGAGTTCACTAAAATGAACGCTTGGCACTGAAAAAGGCCCACAGTCAAAATGTTTGGAAGACTTAGAGTAGGGACTCATAATTCCCTTTTTGAACTTATATAAGCCACTTTTTTATTACCTCCACCAAGGAGGTTATGTTTTCACCCATGTTATTTGGTTGGTTGGGTTGGTTGGTTGGTTGGTTGGCTGGTTTGTTGGGTTGGTTGGTTGGTTGGTTCGATGGATTATGCAAAAAGTACTGTACTGATTGACACGAAACTTGGTGGAGGGACAGGGTATGGACCAGGGAAGAACCCATTCAATTTTAGTGCCAGTTAAAGGGACAGATCCAGGCATCACCTTCTTAAACATTGAGAGATAGGGCAAAAATCAGACATATTAACAATGTTGATTTGAATGAGTTTGTACAATTTGATACAGATCAAGATAATAATCTGGAAGAAAATGCTGAATCCATATTATGTACAGAGTTGTACTTATTATTAATTTACACAATAACAATAGCAGTTGCGACATAGCAATGAGCCGATTCATATAGCTGTAGAGGTGTACGAGCTGTATGAACAATATAATGCTGATGACAACATTTCAAACAACAGGTACTAAAACCATATATCCTTATGTAAGGATTTAAGACAATGAGTAAATAAAGCTTTAGAGGAGAACAAAAGACATGTAGGATTGTTTGGCCTTGGCAGAGGTGTGCCAAGGCCAAACAATCGTGAGTGCCATTCTAGTTGTTTTTGGGTTCACAAGTTGGCCACTGTGATAAAAAAATCTTTATATGTACTATGCACAGTTACGGTCGGGGGAGAAGACCAAAGGCTGACAGTGATGAAGATGACAATTCATCTTACCCCCTTGTAAATTTCTTTTAAACTTTCCATTTTAATTGAAGTATTTTTTAAGCTTACACAAAGTGGCTGACATCTTTGTTACTTTGGCAGTCCAAAAAATAAATAAACTGAAAGAAAGCAAAGAAAGACAGCAAAGACCAAAGAACTGGGGATGAAGACTGGCTTTCAGACATTCAATGAAAGATGTTTTTTAGATCAAGGACTTGCATATGCATTCAGTTTATTCTATTGATGAACTCTCTACAAACTGACACTGGTGATCTAAAATTCATTCTATTCTTTCAGCCTTTCTATGGCATCTATCTTTTAAAGTATGGGTTAGCAGCTCTTTTCATTCTGTTTTGAATGTTTGAAAAAGCTCATCATGCCTAGGTATATTCATAAAAAAGCCATTTGGTGACTGCCTCTATCTAAAGAGCCTTGCAATTATTACATCATTACCAGAATATGGATAATGCTGGAGGCATTTGTACCATTTGATCCCAGTATGACATTCTCCCCCTTTACCTTTGTTTTTTTTTTTTTGTTTTTATCTTCCTCACACTGTATATTTTCCTTTTCATAATCTATGTAGAGGAACATCCTGTAGAAATAGAGTGACACAGATCTGGCTCATGTGACAGCATACATGCCTGCTGTTGTTCCCATGTAGCAAAGACCCTTATGTGGCTTCCCAATCAGATGATAATGAATGAAACAATTAGCAGTGATTATTAAGTGCTTTGTGAGGCTTCCCTTTGCCAATTTATCTCGTGAGCATGTTCAATTTATCAGAACCCCTAGAGACATATGATGATGATGGGTAGTCACATACAGTAAGTTAATTTACACATTGTCTATGTGCTCCCTGCTGCACTTGGAACAGAGCAAAGGATGAGTGCAAGGGTGCCAAGTCTCTGTCTTGTCCATTATGTGGCCAGGATTGAGGACATCATGCTTGCCTCCCATCACTTTCAGATAAGGCAGGAGAACAGAGTTCACTCACTAAAGCACACAAAAAGACAGCACAGGTAAACAACAAATATGACAAAAAAAGGAATTGTGTAGCCCATTTCATCTGCCAAATGAGCCTTGTTGATGGGGAATTACACTGTCATACCATCCAATGAAATTTACTATTGATTCAGTCATACCTTACTTGTCCACTGCATGCACGCTTCATTACGTTACTCAAACACTCTATGAAGGCTTCATTAGGTCTCTCTAGCCTTTGTATAATTCATGTTGAGTGTTTGCTTCCACAGTGAGAGTCAAGGTCGTTTTCATCCAAGCTGTGACCCAGAAAGGCTTTCTGTCCCACAGGATAGTCGGGTATTTGTTTTGGAGTGCCTGTTGTGTTTGATCGGGATGGGAGGAGGAGAACAGATAACAGGTCAACTCAATACATCCACAGAATAACCAAAGACTGTCCTTTTTATGCTACATCTGGCCTCTTAATGGAGAACTGCACCTCCTCCTTCAAAATCAGCGTGGCCGTTTCATAATCTCATTTGATATCGGTCTTGGAGACCAGTGGAAGAGCAAAGGGGTCATGGGAGGAGATGTTTGAAAATTTGATTAGAAGCAGCATGAATCAAGATTAAAGGTGAGCAGTGGTGGTAATGATACAGACTTGACAATCTATCAAGCATTGTTGTCTGGCAGAGGCACATCGAACTAATCACTCTTGAAACTGCTCCTCATTGGAGCGTTGGCAATGTCTTGCACGACACATTGATCGCTTTTAATGCCTCTCCAACAACTTTCAAATGGACACTTTCTCATTTAAAATGTCAAAGTGTTCCCTGCATTAGCAGAGCATTGTTCACAAAGGAAATCGATTCTGAGTGTCAAAAAGTTCTGATATTTTCCACCAGAAAATGAGTTTGGTGCTGAGCCAAACCATGGAGGACCATGTGCCTGGACCTTTTTGTGTAATGCACTGACTAAAATGTGAGTTTAGTGAGGAAATTCAGCACATACGAATCCAGAAGGGCATGGTATGATTTCTTTTTAGCTCTGTAGTTTTCAGTGAGCCAGAGCAAATGGTCTACAAGGACATGAACTGAGGTTGAAATCTAATGCATTTACCTGAAGCTCTTATTTGGTGAAACTGCAGGTAGACTTAGCAGGTAGTAATTCACTCTCTTGCTCAAGGATAGGTCGACATGACCAAACTTGAGCTATGTCAAGCAGCTTGCAGAAATAGAAATGCTGCTATCTCATTAAACCAAAGCTTGCACTTTCATGTCATGCAAATGCATCCTCAATAGCCAGAAGCTGAACGTTAGCCAAAATGGAAAAAATATGGAGTTGAGAGCCACCTAAGCCCAGTGGACCAGGCTTTAAATCATTAAACTCTATCCTTGGATATACAGGCGATCCTTACCTCACGTACAATTGTGTCACTGCATTTAAAATGTCGAGAATCACTGTGTTAGTATTTGTCATGCAGGAAAAGCTTCCAACATTCAAACTGAATGTAGTTAAATCATTTAAGATTTAAGTACACCAAACAGCCTTAATTGCTGCTTTACACATCATCAATATGTAATTCCCATTATGTTTGAGTAGGAGTGTGAAACTGAAACGATGTACCTGTCGGAATAGTTCTTATTTAAACGTGTTTTGGGGCTTGTATGAATTTGGTTTCTAATGATAATGTGATGGCAGCACTTGGAAAACGACAGAGCAATTATAGTGTGATATGAGCAACGTCAAAGAGGCAGTGAAAATAGGTGAGAGATATAAGGCTAGAAGGTTAGCGTGCTGGTAGAGGTAATCCATTTTTTACAATATCAAAGCCTCAGACAGGTATGAAAGAGATTTCAAACTGTTTCAAAATGTCTAAAGGGTAAAAAAAATAATAATCACTCTGAGCTTGTGCTGCAAGACATGCTGGTGCAGTCTGCACTGAACACGCTTGACCTCGATCATTTCCCTTGACTTCCGCTAACACCCAGTGGTGCGAAGTTGAAATGAAGTTGGGAGAAAGCCCTCCCCTGCATCAGTTCCTTCTCTTGGCAGTGGTGCAGTGTTTTGTCAGTTCTCCCTGCAATGAATATTTGATCAAAACATCCCATGGACTGCCACAGTAAGAGGAGAGAAACAGATAAGTCAGTGTAAATAGGTCTCCATTACAAAGTCCTTATAGAGAAAAGAGTGTGAGTGGTAATCAGTTCTGACTAATTGTTGTATTCTGAGAAATTAATTTTTACAGCAGCCGACAAACAGCAGTTGACATTAGCGCATATGTGTTGGTTCAATGCCTATGCATATATATGAGTACACATTAAACTAATTGCTTAACAGCTTAACATTAATATTTTATAAATTTCAGATGCTCTACAGTCTCAGTTAAAATAGATTGTCTGACATGATTAAACTTTCTATGAAGTTGAGAGAAATTTTCTTTGTACTCAAGCTCAAGCCCAAATCCTATTTACATTTTCCTTGATCCACTTCAAAGAGGGCTTTGACGCTGATGAGTCTCAAGAAGTTAAACTTCTTAAAGTTTACTGTGATCATTTGGTTCTGACTTCTGCTTTGGTCAGTACGGAAACAGATTAATGCATCAGAAAAAGCATCATCTTTATTGCTTATGTGAGGAATCTGCATATATATTGGATTATCATTGGATTATCATTACAGGAGCCATCACAGGGTTCATGGTTCATGAGTAAAAAGTTAGAAAGTGCAAATCATATGACACCATTTAAGGGATATTAGCTAACTTAGGTTCAGCTAATGATAATATTAAACACAAATTCTCTAGTCTGTTTAATTTGCCACAGCATTAAATGAGTGTGTTCTATGTCAAGTTACACTCACTCACACTGAAAAGAACTCTTGCTTAGAGGATTTGTGTAGATTTTTTCAAGTCAAATGTTATATTGAAACTGGTCACTGTAATTTGGTATATTATATTTATATTTATATATTACAATTACCAATTGTATAAATTATTAAAATGTTACTAAGAAATTATCCACCACACAATAAAACATGAGAGGTAAACTCCACAGTCCCAACAGCTACAAGCTAATACAAACCGCATGTGTTAGTCAAATCTAGTGAGTACTTTCCAAAGTTAGTCTCCTATATGAACTTCCTAGAAACAAAAACACACATGCAAACACTTTTCTTTGTCTCTCCTTATTATGCATAGAAACTGTAGCTAAAACGAGAGAGTGGGAAGGTAAAAAAAAAAAGAAAAAAAGAGAGAGAGAGTCTGCCAAGTTGGAAACTCTAAATCAGAGACGCCTCACACTCACTTTTCCTGCAAACCTACAAGCAACCACCAGGACATCTCCCTCTACTGAAGCTCAGCAAGAACACACAGTCTCAAAAGCCTTTCTTTGCACAAAACAGGAACTGTGGGGTTTGTTCACTATCTTTAACAGTGAAGCGTTCCCTTACAGGCCAGTATGCGAAGAAGGAATGTTTGAAGCAACCTATAACTCGTTTAGTGTGTGACTGCTGGGACAGGCTTGAAAAAGTCCAAAGCTATCCTTTAACTTGTCCCTGATTATTACAATGAAAGAAATCGAGACGTTCGGTTCACTTGATAAAATATCACTAGTTCTTAAGAATCACTTTAAAATTCATACCTACTCTGAATTAGTAATGGCTGAGTCACCGTCCTATATTTCTTCTGGCACAAAATCTGCTTTGGAAGATTTTGGTGGGAATGTGTATTTAGAGTTAAGGTGAAGTGCCACAGTCTTATAGCAAACCCTGCAGACTGAATGAAAGAGACACCATGAACTGGCAACAAAAAATGTGTCCCAGAACATCCTAATCCTAAAAGATTATGTCTTAGTATTAACTTGAGCTTGAAATCAGAGTTCAGATCAGGTTGAGCTCTGAATTAACACCTTTCACCAGGTAAAATCATTCTGCTAAACAAATCCACTTTTTCAAATACATTGCAGCAGTAACGTCATCATTGCTTCAACAGCTTAGCAAGCAAATAACACTTTAGTGATAATTAAACATTTGACTTGGTGGGAGTGGGACTTGGCTTGAGTTGGCCTCTGTCTGTGAAAATTAATAGCCCTTAATTAATTTGTCTGCTGTTCTCAACCTTCTGCCTGCCTTTCTGTTCACTTGTAGCCCTTTTTCAACCCAAATGTTCCACATACTGTGGACAGCAGCAGGCAACATGCACCGTTGTGCTGCAAACACGAAGCATGCATTTATGTCAAGAATATAACGAGTGGAAAGTAAACATTTACAGTGAGCTGCTGTATGCAGAGTTGGGTGCATTATGTTTGGTCATTGCCTCTGGTAGAACTGAGTTAGGTGCACAGGTTTTTAGTTTTTATCACAAGAGCCGAAAAATCAGTGTCTATGAAAAGCATAAAATCAAATGAGCTGTGTTTTCGATATCTTTTGAAAAGCCAGCTTTGATCTGCATATGCTCTACACTCTCATGACACTTCAAAGACCCTACAGACAGTGGTACACGTAATGCAACTGAATGCAAGACCCTGTTTCAACTCTATCAAGACCTTTCTTTTTCCCTCTCTCTCTCTCTCAACCCCCAAAGATCATTGTAACAGTAGTGTGACAAACTGTCAGCAAACATCAAATCCTCTGCGCTGCTGTGCGGTGTCAACAACACAGAAAGCTCCACTCGCCCACAATCCATCAACCATGACGGAAGGACGTCAAATACCACAGAGGCTGCCACATTCATCACAAAAACCTGCACAGGGAGACGACTGCTTCAGCCCACCTCTCTCCCACCCACTGCTGTGCTCTCACCTTTACTCAGTCTGAGCAGTTGTTCTACCTCTCTGCAGCTCTGTCATTGCAATCATAATCACATCTGTATACATATAGATGCATATGCAAGCAGATATACACACATGCAAGTATGCTGACAATGACGCTGTGTTTCAACACGTCCCTCTGCCAGTTACAGTATCAAGTACAGGCACATAATACTCACATCCTCCCATGTGTGCAGTGTCTGTTCCTACACATGACAGCAGTCATTGTGTGCTATTGTATGAGTACTCTCCCAAATTTCAAAAGGGGTTGTCGCTCTTCGACAGTGAATTAAGCACCCATGGGTGAAAGAAAACGATCCCCAGAGCTTTAGAGAGACCACACTGGGTCTAAATGTTGCATGGGCCATTGTTGAGTGATTGTGGAATTTGATCTAGTCTAGTCTAGTAAGTGTTTTTGAAGACAACAAATAGTTCAAACAGTTTTGCAAACTGAATTAGTACAAAAATTAACAGGCCCACTTTAATTTTAAAAAGGCATTAGTGTCCCAAGAGTTATACAAAGGTTTGATTAAAGTACTCCAATGTGAACTGCAAGGACGAAGGTCGCCTCAAGGTTTACAACTCACTTTGGCGTAAGTGTTTAATCAGTAACCAAGGACACAGAGGTTTAATGTTACTAATAGACACTGTTAATTAAATCAGTTAACATGATGATGGTGGTCTGCTCCACCTGTGACTTTAGTATTGGAGAACAATTAGACTTGTGATATTTATTAACCATTAGGTGGTGAGGGACTCTAGTGGAAACATTCTCACAAAGATTAATATAAAATCTATGTTGTCAATGTACAGTAATAAATAATGTATCCTTTTCTGCGATATCGCTCCATCTCTGAGGTCATGGTGGCGCTTTCAAATTTTACATTTACTTAATATGACAAAACAGATGAAGTATTAAAACCAAAAAAGTCCCATTCTTCACAATACTGCCATCTTCTCTGAGGTGAAGCATTTCCGAGCTGCTACAGCTGACCTCTACTGACATGGGGAGGTGTCTATCGAGGCATAAGGGGCTTGTTATTTTCCCAGCAGGCACCTCATTAGAGTCCCTATGACCTTTTACAATTGAACAGACCATTGGTCGTGCAACATTTTGAATACAGATATCCATTCCACTGACATTTTTACGAAAGAAAGGACATTCTGCCCTGTTTTGAGAAAGTGCTGCCAGCCTGAACATTGTTTCAGGATTTCACGGATCAATTATGCTGCGCCTTGGGCAAGTTTGGCTTCTGTAGGCAAAATATACCTCAGGTTATGAGACAGAATGCTTCTTTTCTTCAAGAAGAAATTCAAGCAGATTTGGCAGAAATTACTTTCCACAGCAGTTTCCCATTGTGTCAGATATTTCCAGATATTTCTATTTTATTCACACATATGAAGATGTATAGACTGCAGAAAACCCAATGGTACCACTGCTCTCCTTATCTAGCAGTTTCTCCCTGAGTAATAATATAATTTTATCAGTCGTGGTTATGAAAAGAAAGCTTCAGAATTTTCAAACTTAATTCAAATTTAACTGAATTTATAAGTATATCATCCCTTTTTTTTCCTCTAGAACCTTTTTAAAACCATGTTAGTTTATGAGGCAATGTCAATAAAAGTAAAGCTGTAAAGCTTTGGACCACATGTTCATCCAGTTCATTTCTGTGGGCTTCGATAAACTTATTCCTGTATTGAATAGGTTTCCGTTCTGGATTGCCACTTTGAACTGATACTAACAGAATTTATTGGGGCTCTCATTAAAGGTTAAGTGGTAAAAATCACTCAGTCATTTACATGCTTTGATTCAGTCTCCTTCATGCACAGTAATACAAGAGATAAATTGTGCTAATCCTCTTAAAACCCCATTTAAACAGCTTTGATGAAAAGCTCCCCACAACAGGCATGTTTTCTGTATGATGAACCAAGAATAGCTGAAATTCATTCCACTTATCTTCACCGCCGCAATGGTGTCCTGTCCCTGTCCTTGGTAGGGCTGCTATTTTGCATCTTGCATCTCATTAGCACAAAAACCACTTAACAGTCACTGCAGGAGAGGCTTGTAAGCCACTGCAGATGACCTTCACCTCAGCCAAGTACAATTTGCACATCTTGGTGACAGCGTTTTTATCAATGTTTGCATTTCTTATTCTGCAGGATTACCCTTCATTTCCCTTTTTATCGATTTTTTTTTTTTTTTTTGTTACAGTACACAGTATGACACTGATGTAATAAAATATGACCAAGTATGGAATTAAATGAAGCATTGTTAAAAAAATAAATTATTTTACCATGTCTTAGACTTTTTGCTCTGTTTCTATTTACTTCATCCCATTGATAGATGCTTTCTCTGTCCATGAGCCAACACGTAGTGGCTCTCTGAGCTTTCACTTCCTTAAGCTAAACTGCAGTTTATCTGTCATGACCTCATCCTGCATCTCCCAGTTCACCTCTGTACTTCTGCACACTGATCTAAAAAGAGGTAATGGAGTAACCCAGCCCAGTGATACAGAAGGCCACGATAGCAATAAAAAGGCTGTTTAATTTGCCCCCAGTATAAGATCTCTGTGATATGGTGGGATGCACACATAATTGCGAGGATCAGGGACAGTCATCTAGATGGAAGAAAGATGCCCTTGGCTTAGTTGGTTGGTTGACAATAGTCTCTCCGTCTCTCTCTGCTTATTTCTAGATTCTCTCCCTCTGGCTCCAGGAATAATTTGATTCCAAACTATAAACTAAAGTTTCCTGAAGTTTTCTGACTTCAGTGGACTTAACTCACCAATCTAACTGAGCTTTCAGTTATAATAATAATAGCATCAATGCCTGTGAGGTTACATCTATAGTCCTAATGCTCTACATTGAGAGTAGATACCAGGGGCCAGATGCATAAATGATGCGTCCACACAAAAACCATGCCTACGCCATTTTCTGCACATGGATTGGTATTTATGAACACAGACTGTGAGACTGTATGCACTCCACTCATTCTTTAGACCATGCACACACATGGTTAGATACAGTGAAGTGAAAATGCAAAATAAAGAGGAGACAGGATTTAACATAAAGCAAAACAGCCAACTTCACTGAGCTTGAATTCATTATCATTATTAGAAGTTTTACTGTTTACACAGTAAAAACAATTTGACAGTTCATAAAAGGAAATCATTGTGTTTGTGTGCTCAGTGTTTCCTTTAGCATGGTTTAATATTATATCCTCAGTATTTATTGCGAGTCATTCTGTAAACTGTTTGATATTTATTAATCACAATTTTGGACGTCTGTCTGGCAGCCTAATGAAGATGTCTTTAGACCCAACAAATGAAGTTCAGAGTAAAACAGGACTTTACAGGTGGAGTTATTGTACTAAAGTTTACTGATGACCTCCTGTTTGTAATCCGACCAACAATCGGTGACATTGCATGTCTTTTTTGTCGTTCTAGTCTGTGCCATGCCTGATAACTTGTAAGGGAGTGTCCTCATCCATTCATCACTAATTGGGGGAGTGGAAATGAGGCCTGTGCATTTCTCAATGAATGAGATTTATAAAATGAAATCATGTGTACGCAAGATTTTATAATTTTTTGACGAAAAAAATGCATACGCATATTCCTGGTTTTATGTGTACACATGGTTTTAGTCATGCATCTACACAGATTTTCATGGACCTGGCCCCTGATAGAGGAGCAATCAAAATGATATGAAGCTAACACCTCACATTTTGAGTTAATCTCTGGAAAATTATTTTGTAATATTTCATTAGTTTGCTAACCTGTGTATGATATTTATTGTTGTTACACAGTTAAAATGAAATCTGCCTCCGTTTTCAACAGGAACCTTTTTATACCACCACAGGACGGAAATAGATCAATACATCCAGCGTTTTATTTTCAATTTCATGCTTTTCTGGTTCAATCAAAATGTGTCAGTGGGTGATAAATCCCAGCCCTAACTACTGCAGAGTCAACAGGATTTGCTGACTGAATCCCGAGTGTCATTCTCACATCGTAAACATATTCAGCATCCTTATTTACCCTACATGTGCTAATCAGGGTGATGACTTCAGTGTGAAATGCGCCAGACAGGGAAAGTCTTGCAGGTTTATTCAAGGAGGCGAGGTGAAGACAAAAGAGATTGTGATGTGATACAAAATTCAAGTATATTTTTGTCGTGAATCGCTGTGTTACTGCATACAAGTATCTGTTTTACTATTAATCATAATCATAGTATTAGAATGTATGCATATGGTGCAGTTGACACCTTCATGGAATTACTTGATAGACTTGCAAGATTATTTTTGAATACATGCTGGTGTAAGAGACTAATTTAAATGCAAACAAGCTGATTCATTGCTTTCTCTCCCCTAAAATATGCATGTTTTAGGAAAAGACGCACAACTAAGTTATTCACACCCTTGGGACATAAACAAACTTCAAAAGAAAAGGATGATTTACTTGGTCATTTCCAACAGAACTAAAATGAGACAGAAAAGACAACATTTGTGCTGAATTGAAAAAAAAAACAAAAACAAAAAACAATGCATATGTTTGATTCTGCATGCCGATTGAGAAACACAGCACTTTGAATGACCCTTGAATCATTTCTCCACAGACCCAAAACAATACTGTTGGGACAACACGGCGACCAAGAGGATGATGGTTAATTAAAAGTTAATCAGCATAACCATTCGGCTCTGAGCGACCTGGTTTCTGACTGTAGAGGAGTCCTCAACTGACTGAAGTGACCCTGCCTCTCTGATGGAATGAATGAAAATGGGCCTTGACCTCAGGCCAACATTGTGATGATTAGCCTGACAAGTTAAATTCCTCCCTAGAGGTCCCTAATACAACCTCAATTAAACTGTCCCAGTCCCCAGACAACCCAAGGCAGACTGGACTCTCTGGTGTTCGGTTTATTACAGCTCATCATCATGTGTGAGCTATCATGCCTATTTTCATCTGTGGACATTTTAATTTCACACACTTTGGGTTTTTGCTGTTAAAATCCAGTCTTTGATTCATGAGATATCCAACGCATCAGTGGAGACTCGTCATTAGAAATGCATCTTAACGCTACTTTTCAATTTGAATTGTGGTCGCTTCCACCGAGTGGTAAAAGACAATCATGAAATAAAAATACCAGTCTTATATTTGGGGAAAAAAGTGGATTTTTAATTTCAGCGACTGCAAGAGCCAATCCTTTATAAAATACTCATCATATGGGAACGAACCAAATATTTTCTGCGAGGAAATTAAACAGCAGCTCATCTCTTTCTCTCTACGCGTCTGCTGAATTAATTGTATGACTTTATTGTTTTATTCACTGCCGTGGTTCATTTTAAATTATGCCATGGAGTTTTAATAAACCCAGTTTGAGGTAATCACTGATGCCATTTGCAGAGATGTTTTTTCTTTCCTTGGTATTGACACCTGCAACCCACTCACTCCTTAGACACCTTTTTAAGACGAAGGGAGAGTAGAAGAGGGGGGAGAAGGAGAGAAGAGAGTACTCAAAGAAAAACAAGAAAACACCAAAACAGCATCAGCACAAAAATAACTGCAGGGCTTTCATAAATAAGGGAGAGTTAGTGAATCCTGAAATCAGCACTAGAGCACTATTAAAATCTATTTTCTCCCAAGGGAGCTTGGTAAGACCCTGCAGTGGTAACCTGGTGAAGGAACAGGCATCTTAACAACTAAAAAAAACAACATAACATGTTTGTCTTTTCTTTTTTTGTTTCAAATTATCTACCTGAGCCTGCCTATTTTTATTTCACTGCTTCTTGGCAGTAATATCATGACACAGATGCGTGACGAATTAGAGAAAAAACCAATATGGTGTCTTAGTAAGGTGCTGGCCCACCTGGAGGGATGAGTGTCAATCTTCCATGAAACATTCCTCAGATGAATAATCAATGTGTATGCTCAAAGTCCACAGAATGTGTGGTAAAATTGTTGGTATATTTCTAAACTTCTGATCCATGCATATATACGGCTTTACAATTCCAAGCTCAAGAATGCACATACTTCTGTCTGTGCATAAACAGAGTTTTATGTATTTGGTTGTGGGTGTCTTGGGGTCATAGTATATGATTCATATCATTTCCATCAAACCATACAGTGACCCCTGTATGAAGTATTTGCATTTGTTACATTTATAAAGGTTCTTCCTCTATTTTATCACCTGCCTGTATACTGTTCCCCAGCCACGCTCCCTGCCTGATCTCTAGCCGACAGTCTTTGCTGACACATCTCCCAAACCATCAGCTGGACGTTGTCTCAGCTGCCGCTGCCAAACCTGCTCCCAGCGCCATCGTCTCAGCCGACGACAACCAGCCCGATCATCAGGCTGCCAGCCTCAATTGCGTCTGGCTCTCAGCTTCACCTGTCAGCCAGTCCCGGCCTCCTGTCACCGGCTGCCTTTCCCTGCACACCATACCCATCTCCCCCTCCTGAAGGGACCCACCTTCGCCATCATGCCTCTATCCATGCCTTCGCCAATGCACACCAAACAAGTTTTGTTTGTCTGCCTTACCCAACGAGCATTTATTACCTGTACCTGTCTGCTTGCCCACCAGCCTGTCCATGCACCTGCCTGCTTGTCAACCTGTCTGCTTGTAAGCCTAATTTCATCTAATAAAGCTACTTCACTTCATCAGCCAATCTTTGAATCTGCATTCTGTCCTCCCTGCCTGTGCTGTTACCAGCAACGTTGAAACCTATTTCGTATTCTCTGCAACATTGCTATAAAGCGGGAAACAGAAACACTTGTTTTTTACTTGAATTTAACAGTTCTGAACAAGACAACAAATTTAACTTTTTAAATTCTTTTTCATATTTCTTTGGATCGTATCATATTCTTTCTATGGCTAATATAACCAAACTAGCGTCATGTAATTAATATCCAAACACCAGTGGGAAAAAATATAACAGCAGATATTGGTCTACCTATCACTCTACAGTGACCTATCTAATTTCCTCATTGTTTGTATAGCCGCTCACAGGAGGAACTGAAGGTACGGCGCTGTGAATTGTAATATCTTTCCAGGCCTATTGGTATTCTGCTAGAGCCTGGGAATAAATGCAGCTCTTGCTTTCTTACTCATTTACATTCTGACCTGTCTATGATGCGCTAAAAGTACAACAAAATATGTTCACGTATGGAGACACAGATCAGTTCCCCCTATCAGCTGCAGCTGTAATACATTGCAATATTTTAATCAGTTATGATGATGTTATTACCCTCGGTATTGCCTACTCCTTTCATCCCCATCATCATCTAAACACCTGGCGACCCCGTACTGATGAGGCCGCTTTAAATGGGATTCAGTCACCCTGACCCTGGAAGCCCTCATCTGTAATTAATCACTCAGTGTTTTGAAACACAAACAGCCTGTTCATGCCCATTAGGAGCTTAAATGTGGATATTCATTTACATGTTTAGGGGAAGTGTTGCTTTTTATGACATTGCTGTGAACACATTATATACATTATAATGAAATAAAAACAATGTTTTTAAATAAAATAATACATCAAATGTAGAAGTAATCTGTTAAAGGGCATTATATGTCATATTAATTCAACCACTCTATAGTTAGTTTGCAAATTGTTTCAAACAATTACCACTTTTGGCTTACGGCATATTCACCTTGTGCATCACCTAGATAAGCCATACATTTACTTTTATGACTAATTAGGCTACTCCGAAATGCTGTCAGTATGTAACATTAACCCTTCTACCTTTTCTCACACAGGTAAAGGGGGTTTTCAGTTTTTTATTAAAACAAGGTTTCTGTGCTGTCCTGTTTTGCAAGTAAAACAGATAAACATGCCGACTAGCAAGTGAACAGCAAATGAAGTTGTTTTCATTTTGACATCAGATAACGACGGCAAGAGGCAAGTGAAATGGAATCAAGCTGTCAAACTGTTTATGCTGCACAATGAACCAGAAGTAATAAAGCAGTGCCCACGGGACTGTGTCCATACATTTATTCATCTCTGAAACCACAAAAGCACAAGCAAGTATGAAAAAAACGGACACACAAACACAGATCAAAAGCACATCCATATTCCAGAGACAGGGATGCAGACAATTCATATACACAGTTCAAGCACGTCATAAACATGCTTACTTATTCAGGAGCACATGTGGACGCAGTACAAGCACACATGAACACACACGTTGTATAATGCCTTGGGCGCAAGCCACATTTCACATTTAACAATTTATGGGGCGTATTCAAAGGAGACAAACAGGTCATCCGAAGCAACATTAAAGGCCAGTTTCTGTGAATCCATGTAATCTCATGTATTTGACCAATTACCCACATGTGTGGGCAGCACCGAGGCAGAGACCAGGACAGGCATAAAGACTGGCAAGCTTTGATTTTTTTTTTCGGCTACTACTACTGTAGTCAAGCTTCACAGATCTGAGCCACTTGATCAATCCTCCCGTTAGCTGACTCCCTCCCTTTTCACTTGTAGTGTGTGCTACTTCTTTCAAAATCCACCACTCCTCAAGTGTGCAGCGAAAATGACAACAGCAAGCAAGTTAGTCATCCAGTTAGCAACAGAACACTAAGAAGGAAATGATGGAAAACACAACAGTGACAAGTGTATTTCTTTTGTCAGATAACCAGTGTCACAGAAGTTGATTTTGACTGGTTAAACATGATGATATTAAATATCTGTGGTGAATACATTTGCTGTTGCATTGGTCTTTTTTCATAATAACATGCAAAACAGTGGTTAGCAAATCACTTCCTTGGTCTAGCCATGGGAGAGTCTGTTTGGGAGGACTGTGCATTGCAGAGTGTGCCTATGACAAGCAAATGAATGAATGGGTTTTGCCAAACTAGTCTGGCTGCTTTGGTAAAGCTAAAACAAAGTAAAACTGCCTCTGGGTAAACAACAAGAGTGTATCTAATGAGAGAGTTTCCAAGGACATACAATTCAACAAAGATGTTTACTTGAACTGACCAGCAATGAATTCTGCATGATTAGCTAATTATGCATTTATATCTTGAAGAGCCTGGGTACCCCTAACCACGAATATAGATAAATATAAAATTCCACAAATAATTTAATGAGTCACACATGCCACAATTCTCCAGAGTGAGCAATAGTAAAACTTGAATTGCATAGCTTCTATTTTAATGAGAAAAGGATGCCAGCCCGTTAATTAGATGATATTCTATATACTATAAAAACAGTACAGCATTCTGATGAATTAACCAAGTATGAGGAGAGAGGAATGGGATGACTAGATGTACAGAAAAAAGGGAGAATAATATGGAGATGCAATAAAACATGTAGAAGTACCGCAAGTGAACGTTTGATGTGGTGGAAGGTAGCAGAGATGGGTGATGATAATAAGTGGCTATGCATCTGTAGAGACTTGAATGTGTGTGAGTGAGTGAATGTGATTGGCTGCTAGGAGTGAGACTGCAGACGAGTGAAGCAGAGGTTGAATGTGGAGGGAAGGTTTGATTAGATTCTGGGGTCTACCTTGTGTGGCTAAATTAGGATGTGTGTGTGTGTGTGTGTGTGTGTGTGTGCGTATTTGTTTGTGTGGTGTCTGTGTGTGTGAGGGTGTGTGCATTTGATGACATGTGGTGAAGATGGAGTGAGGCTATAAACCAGGTGGCTGTGACTGTTGGAAGGTTTTAATATATGTGGGGGAGCTCAAAAGACAACAGGGAGCTTAGAAAGGTGGTATTAAAAGGGTGGAGCTTGGTTGGTAGGACGAAGTTGGAGAGAAAACATGAAAGTCAGGTTGTCTCAGTGAGGGCTTTGTGTTTCCATGCATATATGTTGTATAATATGGCAATAAGAGAAGAAAGAATTCAGCGCTGGCAGCAGACGAAAACAAAAGTGTAAGTAGCCAGGTAACCACTCACATTGGAGAACGATGTTTTTATATACAAACACATCATGAATCTAGAATCAATCTAGAAATGAAAAACAGTGGAATGCAATTAGCCAATGGAATTTAAATAAACATGCTTTCAATATCAAAATCAGTTGTTTAATGCAGCCAGCTCCCTGCATCAGCTCACATTTGTTTATATAAATCAAAATTCAAAATTAGTTTGTCTCTACTACATGATACTTGCTGTAATCATAACTTTTTAGACTATAAGTTAATGTCGTTTACAGTAAGTAGCAATTTTAATAGTCTAATTGATGCCCTAATCCAGCAGCATGGTTGTTTACATGTATATCTTTTCTAAGAAAAATAAGCCAGGTTCAAACTGGGGTCATAATTCTCTCTACCTGCTCTCTGTGTTCTTAAGACTTTGGGGATTAAAAAAGCATCAAGATGTATTAATGATAAATCAATCAAATATTAATATTACTAGCATCCCTTATGGCTGGGAAAGAGCCCACAGAACATCCCCAGGACATTTGGCCAGGTTCAGGCACAGGCAGGAAATGCAAATGGAGAAGGATATTACAGGTAATATGAGATTTAGCTCATTTGGGCACAGAGGGAGGAAAGGTGAATGGAAGCAGGAAGTAGAAGAGAAGAGTGAAATGTGAGATGAACTGGGAAGTAAGGAAGTTTGGAAGGAAGGTGGAGAGAAAGAGAGAGACATAAGGAGAGACGCAGGGGTGAGAGACAAGTAGGGGTGAGGAAAGGCGCTGGGACAGTGTGGCTGTGTGTCCTGGCATGGCTTCAGGACGGAGCAGTACACCTGCTCTCAGTCCAGTCCCTGTAGATCTACAGGCGGACTGTCATTTCTCACACTCAAACACACATTTTCTAATCTACACAATGAAGTACACACAAACACGTACACACAAACAGATGCAGTCATGCGTACATTTTGATTTTGCATCCATGAGTCCTCTAAAGCCACAGCCACATGAGTCCTGTAAAGCCACAGAAATAGTACTTTTATTTACCATAGGTTGTTACTTTTACCCCTGCTGTCCATGAGTTTTCTTTTTGGTGATAAAACATCCAGTGTTGCATTAATTAAACACAACAGCAGCCAAGCCCTAATTCAAAAGATAGATATAATAACACACAGAACATTTCCACATAGCACATACATGCTACTACACAACTACACATTCAGGCAGACCCATCCTCTCCTTGCATGACTCATCTGTTCTCAGTGCCCTGTGAGTTTGTAATTATATACAATTGTGTCCACACTAACAGAGGTACACTGTAGACACAAATGATGGCATTAGTAGGGTCTGATTAGGGCAACAATTATGTAATGCAACATTTGGGTTTACATTGATAACAGCCAAACAAACAGATTTCACAGGATTTTGGAGGATTTCACTTGAAAAACAAAAGAATGATTTGCACCTAATCATGGCTTAAAGTACTTCACTGCATCAGCCTGCCTTGTGTCTGCATTTGGGTCCTCCCTCTGCCTGTGCTGCTTCCATCAGCTAATTGTGACAGTGTGATCTGATCAAAAATGGGCCCAGCAGACACTTCTTTTGAAGATGAACTTCATGAATTGTTGTATAACCTCATATGCTTGTATGGTGAGTGGAAAAGAGCCCCTCATATGGAGTTCAAGGAGGCAGCTCTGAGAGCGGCATGCAGGGAAGCTTCTTCCCGGCCGTGGTTGAAAAATTCTTTACAGGTTTGACTTCTCACCTGTTCCTGAGTTGGGGTCCCTGCCAGCATCTCGTTTGTATTAGAATCAGGGGTCCATATCAACACCAAGTCTGTTCCTGAGGTGGCCATCATGTCCAGTGCTAAGCCTGCTCCTGAGTCGGGGGTCCCTGCTAATGTCAGGCCCATTCCTGAGTCCATTTCAGCTTTCCTGGGTGACGCCAAGCCCTGTTTCTGAGTCTGTTCCAGAGGGACAGTCAATATCTAATCTGTTGCTGATTCAGCTGACATTAAGCCTGTTCCTGAGTTGGTTGATATCAGGTCTGTTCCTGATGCCCAGTCGGTGGCCCAGCCCAAACCTGTTCCTGGGATCTCTCAGCAGATCCCACCTTTGCCATCAGCCTCCTGCTCAGGGCCCTGTCTTACACATGGTGCAAAGCAGCGCAAAGCACAGCACAAGTCTCTTTGCTAGGTTCAGACTGGCGCATTGTCATTTTCCTGTCCAGTGCCCGCGTTGTTTCAATAGCAAATACACTAGAGCTCATCTGTGGGCCCATAGGTGTGTTGGTCTTAAAATGAGGTATAGTCAGGAGCATTATTGGTGCATTCCTATCTTGTGGAAGCAGAAAGTGATGTGCGATTGACTGGCATAAACCTGGTTTGGGCTGAGAGAATCAGAGCACAGTGCACTGATTTACTCTGCCCTTCCTTGCTCCTCAGGGCACATAGAGCTGCTGCGTGCGTGTGATGGCACTGGGCTCACTGGTCAGTCAGAATATTGAATCAACTCACCACAAATTGAATATAATTCTGTGTGAAACACTACGCCATTATAATAGCAAGCCACCAAGGAAGCACGCAAGCACACCTGGCTCTTAAAGGGAATGGAAAATGGAACTCTGATTGGTTTATTGCATGTTACACCCAAAGCATGATTGATTAGGAGATGAAGTACAACCCTTTTGAACCATGCACCTGACACAGCAACAGTTTTTTCTGCCATTAAAATAGCAAAAGTCAAATGGACACACCCTAAATGCACCTGTTCTTTAGACCATCCGCTTTGGATCATTAAAATAGAGCCCTCAACCTCTCCTGCATTGGCCATTGCTCACCAGAGCCTTCCTGCCCTTGCCAACGTCCACTGAAACAATTCCATCTGTCTGTTCTACCCTCGGTCTGCTCCGACCAAGGTGTCCTGCTCATCAGCACTCCAGCAAGCAGGCCATCCTCCCAAGCAGTTCTGCCTGTCTGTCCAGGCTTTGGGCTGTCCTCCCGAGTTGCTCCGTCGGTCTGTCCTGTCTGTGAGCCATCTGCCCTAGGTGTCCTGCTCATCGGCTCCCAGGCTATCGGTCAAAGGTCTGCTGTTCCACTTCTGCACTCTAGGCCCTCAGCCTGAGAACCCCTTCTCTGCTGTGCCCCTCAGCCCGTCTCCACCCTCAGCTCACTGTTCCCAGGCACATCAGCCCCTCTTCTGCTCAGACCTGCCTTCCTCTTGCTATGCCCAGGTGTCCTCAGACCTTTTTTCCTGTCTTCAATCACTTGACTGCCCTTCCCATTCACACACCTGGTCCTATTTAACATCAGTTCTGGTTGTCTGTCCTGCTTGCCAGTCTGTCTGTCAGTCTGTCTGCCTTCTCATCTACCTGGTTATCCATCATATGCCTGTAAGCCTGCTTTCCTCAATTAATTGTCTGTAATTGTAATGAGGGTTGTTTTCTGATATGAATGGAACTGTGAGCTCATTCATAATATTCTTAAGTTGTTAAACTTTGGGGAATCTACATTTTACAGGTTTAAATGATTTACTGAAAGCTTCATTCAAGCATACTCTGATCACAGGGGCTGACATGTTCCCTTTTGTTTCTACTCCTAACCACTTGGTTCAAAGCATTCTTTCATTTCCTTACAATGTTCTAACAAAAAAACCCAATGAATATTTAAAGACAGTGAATAGCCCGTTGTCTGATCACATTTCCCTTCAGCTAAGGATAAAACACAGCTAAAAGTTGACCCCTCTCACCCCAGTTGTGAAAGAACAATTCACAAAACTTCCAAAACCAAATTAGTCTGTAATGTCAGCACTCAAGAACTCTCACACTGCAGTAGCAGACACTTCAAATAGCATTTCAAAATGTCCAGCTTCAGATATTAGTCTCAGACATCTCATGAAATATCAAATAATAAATGTTATATGGTGAATTAATTAGACTATAAAAAATATGCCCATGCTGAGGGGGACAGTGCTATTGCTAAACATGCACAATGATTAAAAATAACCAGCTATGTTAATCATTATGATTTAGGCTAATTAAATCAGTCATTACTAAATACCTAAATATCAACTGAACCACTTGAAATAGCATGTCGGGCTTATTTAAATGAACTTCTTCTTATTAAGGAGTTATAGAAGTTTTAAAATTGTTATTCCCTCATGAATATGCAAATATATGCATGATGCCCTAAAATCGAATCAAATCATCTATTCCCTACAGGGAACTTGTTTTAATATGAATTTCCTGTCATTTTTGGTTCTCCAGTTGCTTTTTTCACAAGCATATGCACATTGTGATATGTAGGAGACATGAAAACCAAGAGCAAATTAAAGTTCATCAGTTTGTTCCCTCGACTCTAATGTCTCTCTCCTTTCAATAAGTTGAAAAAAGTGATGCGGGGTTGTGCTGTTTTGATGGCCTACCCCCTAGAGCCAAGCCTGGGAAAATGACCATTGTGGACACAGGTTGTTGACCAAAGGCAATCTCCCCATTGTGGCCAAATAGCCCACAGAGATGTAAACATTACATGGAAGAATGGCCTACTGATCGACCTCAGAGATTGCAAAGTGAAGGTCAATGGTTTGTCCAACAGCCTATCAGATGAGTGTGTGCGTGACCGTGTGTGTGGGTGCTAGGCTGCGTGCAATTGGAGTGGGGTGGAGGGGGACGACGGCGGTAAATTGAACCACCCAGTTTCGAAAAGGACTTAAAAGTGACTGTCACAAAGGATAAGCTTGATCTCTTCACTGCCGAATACCTGTGGGTAAAACACAGATGTGCATCCAAATTTACACACACATGGTGGCCACAACGGGCCGCAGGTGTTGCTCGTGCCATCTACCTTCCTGATCTCACTTCACAGACAAGTGTGTGTCAGTAAGTGTGATTATAGTCCTTCAAAATAAAGTTAGAAATATCTGACACAGTAGTTTTGAGTGTTTATGTTTATTTTGTTCACTTTCACTTCTGATTTTGCCTTCAGGGAGATTCATTTCTTCCACCTAGGCAGTGGAAACTTTAATCTAACACAGCAATTACAGTAGCGCTACCTTATGTTTAAGTTATTAAGGTATTGTATGAATATGGGTACAGGCTAAGTCACTTCAAATTTGTGGGGAAATGAGCACCATTTGCATAACTCACTTGGCCGTGCTTTGCAATTATGCCCCCTGTTCCGACACATGCTGCATCGTTCTGCATGTAAATTCAATTCGGGTGATAAGAGCACCCTATGAATATACAGTTAATTGGCTGCAAATTCCCCTGTTCAATTTTCAATCGTTCCGCAATTACCAGAGGATTCATAATGGCTTATTTCTTCTCTTCTCAATCTCTCTCTCTCCCTCCTTCTCTTTCCCAATGACAGAAATACAAATACCAAAACAACTGTTCCTTAGGCAGTATCTCCTAAATGGAAAAAGAGGAAGGAAGAAAAAAAAAGATAAAAGGGAGAAGTGATCAAGGAGAAATTTGTGGCTCTTGCCTCTCAGTGCTGTGTGCACACGACTGAATCTGAGGGAGATTGCAGGCAACACAGTGTCTATGAGAGATCAAAGAGGTTCCTTGCTTTGCTTTGCATACCTCAAACACTATCAATAATGTATTTTCCAGCTCTACCTGCAAAGCACAGGGGCCCGCGTGCATGTACACACACATGCACACTTAGAATAGGCCTACAGCAGTGCCTGGCATTTACCTCCACTTTCTGCTGAGCAGCTCAGAACCAAAGATGGGTAGAGGTTGACAGTTACCTTAGGGCTAGTGAAGGTCACTGAAGGTAGGGGAAAACTTTGACTCAAACACAACAAAACATGGTTCCATGTCCATAAAGTCATTTCTCTATGATCAATCAATTGGCCATGGATCAGACATCTCTATACATGCAAATGGGAATTAAACTGCACATAGTAAATGTCTTCAGGTGAGCAGGGTTCACAAAAGTAACAGATGACTTCTTATTCATGTTATTCATTGCAGTCTTTGAGATGATGCATGTTCCTGTGTGATCATAAACATGCCAGCAAAATGCCCCCAACAGTATAACAGCCTCCAGATCCCCTCTGTGTAGGGGTCAAGCATTCATGCTTGTACCGTTCTCCTGGTGTACGCTACAAATGCATTCGCCCACTTGTCCAGAATATGATAAAGGATGACTCATCTGACCATATGACATTTTTCCACATCCCTGTGGACCAATGCCTAAGGTTTGTGCACCACTGATGTCTCAAATGTGCATTCATCTTTTTAATGAAGGACTTATGCACTGCAACCCTACTATAATGTACCTCTCTGTATAATTGTCAACAGACTATTCTTGCTGACACAGTCTAAACACGTGACTTTCTCAGTCACCTGAGGAAGAGCTGTTCCGTTTTTCCTTACATATCGCTCGAATACATGAGACTCACGGTCATCAAATGCGCACTTTTTGTCACAATTTCCGACCTTATTCACCGTCTTTCCTATAGATCTAAATGCAGATGTCACTTTAGTCAGTGTTCCTATTGAACCACCAGCCAGCTGAGCAGTCTTTGTGACTGAAGCTCCTGCTATCTGTGCCCCAACACTGAGCTCTCTTTCAAAGTCACATAGATCTTTTCCTCTCGCCATCATGATATAAACTCAGAATCAACTAGGCCTGCTCCACATTTTTATACAGGATACAGAGCACTGTTGGGTGTTACGTGCAGTGCACCTGTTTGGAAGCATCTGCATTTGTTATGTTTCTCCACTCATTTATTCAGGTTTTTCCTGTAATTTGTAATTTGTCTGTACCACTTCTGTTGAGATGACCTTGCAAAAATGGTCAGGCAAGGCTGTGGTTGCACTTGGATGTTGACTTGGTAAATAAAATGGATAAAAAAAAATTATAATTGCTAGAAAATAAAGTTTCTAACTGGCCCAACAATACACAACTTTAGAATTCACTCATTTATTTTATGATATAACAAGACAAACATTGGCTGAGGATGTTTTGCTCAGGACACTTGGTCAATATCTTCTTGTTGATGGTCCCACTGTTTATTCTAATTATAGAGTCTATGACCTTTCCAGTATAGAATTGTGAGTCTTACTACCCTTCCCACCTGTCAACGATGGTGGGGATATTTATTACTTGCTCATCTGCTCAGCCAACAGTTTAGAGCAGGCTAACTATGATCAATGACTTCTATGCCATGTGTTGCATGTTATGTTAATTTTCAAAAGCATATATGTTATGTTCAATTTGAGGTAGAAACTAATAGTTTATATCATCTTGAATGGAAAAAATACATTTGATGGAAAAAATGAGAAAAAACAGTCCTGGCTAACAATAATTGAAAGCTGTGGCTTGTTAAGGCATCTAACATTACTTTCTTTTTTCAGTACAGCTAAATAGCAAAAATCCATCAAGAAGCAATGTAGCATCGATTAAGTGAGCAGACGGATGCAACTGAATTATTGGGCTTTTTTGGTGGCCATTTCTCTTGCATAAATATATCAGTCAATTTGCTGGGATTGCGATGGCTGGCTGAGCCTCTTCTTTTCAGTCCCATTTGTGCAGCTGCAGCTGTAGGGAATCATTTTTAACTTGTATACTGTAAAGTGGCCATTTAATATAATTGAAAGATTTAAAATTAAAAGAAATATCATTCATTTCAAGATGTACACCGAATTTTAAGGTGAGAAAAACACATCTCATAAATAATATGACTTTTATTGCCTTTTTTGCAAATAGAATAGCATACTGTGAGGTTCCTTTGTGTCTCAATCAGAGATTTGCCGTGCAAAAAATTATGCAAACTACTTAAGCAAGATGAACCTGACCGTGGGATGACCGATTCCCTTATGCTAAGCTCTTCCTTCAGGCACCACAAGAGGCACGGTAGTGGTATCGAGCCACATGGTGAGAAACTGTGTTGAAGCTCAAGAAGGAAGGTGTATGGGTCATGGAAAATGAACCATGAATCCACATATGGTCAAGCACACAATTACATACAGTATGTCCTCATACCACATATTCATACATGTGGACTTACCCACATAAACACTGCTATGTGTTGTATTTGCCCCTTTCTCACTGACATAACCAAAGATACACATGGACATAGATATGAGTATTTGCAAAAGCAACACAGAAATGATACTGCATAATAAGCAATGAGGGCTCACTGCAGAGTTTTGTGTCAGCACCAGCTCATGCAGTATGGAGAAATTCAAGAGCATTTCTTAACAGTCATTAAACTGTAATTGACGGGAAACACCTTGATCCCGCCACAATTAGAGGCTCTTCCAGTATAATGATGAGGTCATAAAAAGTGATGAACCTGATAACGATTAGGCTAATTTGTTCCCTAAATTAATGGAGTGAAGACATGCAGCCTAAGCAACAATAAAGGCAGATGTGAAAACCAAAGTGTAATCACAAAAGTCTGAAAGTGCTATGATAAGGCAGTATCTTGATGGAGAAAAGGGATGAGTGCCTTTGTGATATCACTATTATTATTTTTGGTAGCTAGAAGGCGCACTTTTGAGTTTCATTTTATTTCATATTGAGTTTCATGCAGGGGAAAGTAGAGGGGAAGCAGGTCTTTAATATCAAGTATGCCACCATGACATTTGTTTTGTTTTTTTGTTTGTTTTGTTTTTTTGGTATTATTTTTCATCACCAGAAACTTGTCACCACACAGAAAATGTTTGAAACAGGAGAAAGCGTTGGCCAAAACTTTATCATTTCAGAAATAGACCTCCAAATAATAATATTACATTATATTATAGCGAGAGAGAGAGAGAGAGAGAGAGAGAGGATGGATGGAAATCTGTTTCACAATGAGAACAATTTAGAGAGGATTTAATTAATACCGTTTCAAGGACCTGTTTCTATTGTCAAGTACAGTATAATAAAAAGCTAATTATACAATATTCTGTAATAAATTGTGTATGGGTGCATAGATTGTTTTTGTAATCTTGTCCATTTGCAGCATAAAACAACCACATAGTAAACCTGGAGGTAAGACCAAGTAGTCATTGTGATATGTCTCAAATTTCAATGCAAGTGAAGGATCTGTTCTACCTCTCAAGAATCAATTCAACAAGAAATGTGCTCAGCCATACTGTCTGATGGTTCAATTTAATCTGCCAATCACTTAAAGCCATTGGAATACAAAATATGAGGGTACTAATTCATTTGAGTGGAAGTGGCAGACTTGGTAGATCGGTGAGTTTGAGTCACTTAATGCAAAAATGGAAATGAGATTAAAAACATTACTGCACCAAGGTGTTCAGTGTGTATTCAAAATACCAATCTCATTCACAAATCTCACTTAAACCTCTTCTGTGAGTTTGAGTGATGCTGAGCTAAAAAACATTTTCCTTTTATCTACAGGTGGCAGCTCTGCTATTTTGAGTGGCTTCTACCACAAAAAACAAAGACCAACTAAACTATTGTCACATGCTGCTGTTTTAGGATGTAACATACTTTGTTTGGGTTTGATTGTTTTTCTTTAATCTGTAATCTTAAAGAAACAAAAAACACAGACACTCTTAATAACAGTATCTCGTTGATGTGGAGATAAGTATTAATCAGTTCACACAGACGTCGTACAGTCACATCCCCCAATGTGTAATTTGGACTTTAAGTGAATATTTCTTCATTCAATTTACACACACTTGACTTCACCGCGGTTTCTAACATGACCTTAGATGTCATCAGACAGCCAGACACATGTGCTCAAGAACACACAGATCACATAAACACCCAGTCATGCGAGCGCATGTGCACACACACACACACACACACACACACACACACACACACACACACACACACACACACACACACACAGCAGGCTATACATATTAATGAGATCAACAGTATCTTCCCCTTTCCCCCACTAAGCTTTTGCCCTTTTTTCATGTACAGCAAAGGACACAGACTTGCCATCCATGAGCACACACTAACACACACTAAATAACAGTCACCAACGGCAGCATTGTTGTTCTCCTTCTGCCCACTTTCCTCATACACAAGCTGGCAGCCACAGCAACAAATGGCAGTGAAGGCTGAAGAGTGCCCCCTGCTGTTACACTGAGACTGAGGGCGAACCACCTGGTCATTCCACTGCTCTGTCTCTCTATTAGCAGAGACTTACTTGGAGGTGGAGGGAGGTCGATATCATACTGCAGCTGCCGGAGTAATAAAACCACAGGCAACCCTGACATAACAAAAGAGGGAGTGGGAGCGCAAGACAAGGCTGGCAAAGTAGGTATGGGGATTTAGGCAATAGCCAGAAGTAGAGGTGAGGTCAGAGAAACTCAGAAAAGAGAGTGAAGATAAAGTAAAGGAAGAAGAAGTGTAGAGGTAATTCCATGAAAAAGGGGAAGTCCTGGGGGAGTTGAAAGACACACTGGGAAACTTGGCTAGCGAGAAGAGGCTCTGCAGGAGGATGTAGAGGTGGAGGATCTGGACAGGCGGGGGAAGATTGCTGGAAGGAAAAGGTTTGAGTACAGAGTACCACAAATGCCATCTGCATGTACATTTGTCACATCAACTTTAGGGATATCATGAGAACCAATACAGTACCGAAGATAAAGAAGGTACCGCAGGTGCCGTAGGTGCTTGAGATGTGACAAGGGCAGTAATGACTCAAAAGGTGTTCTAGTCTGACTTCAAACACAGTACAGCACAGTATACAATGACATCAACATGTGGAATGGCAGCAAAAGGACAGCCAAGAGCTAACGTTTGCTTGTTTAGGCAAACACAGCAACAGCTCATAATGTGAGCTTGGTGCTCACAACATTAGTAAGCTACTGTCATTACTGTTGAGTTTGCCAAAATGTAATGCAATAATGCACGCACATATGTGTGTGTTTTCCTGTGCGATACGGAGTCATGGTAGCATCCAGGCTCCCCTGGTGACAAAACAGCTGTCAATGCTAACACTTACTACGTAGCAACAGCAAACTTACACATAGCTCCTTTAATAACACTAATAATTCCATTTAAGTGCTACAAGGCCCTGATATTGTGCATGCTGGCTCACTGCTGACATGGCACTTACATGAAACAAAACCATCTTTAACCTTATTAGTTACACCTGCTCTTTCCCGGTACTCAGTGTATTAAAATGCCTTTCATGACATCAGTGAAATGAAGTCCCCTTCTTCCTACATCCCTTCCGCATTATTCCATCTTCCATAATTAGCAATCTTCATTAAACCAATAATGGAGCAGGTATAAAAAAAACAAAAACAAATCAAGCAATCAAACCTCAGTTAACTCTGATGAAGGAAGGAAGGGGGAGGTAATGACAGTAGAGGATGGGAATACAAAACAGAAGGTAGATGAGGTAGTATAGTAACACCTCAACACAATATCTGCCAATATCTGGGCAATGGAAAGTCAGGTGAATTGGAAAGAGATGTACACCTGTGGTAACTATCAAAGATCAATGAGAGGTCTTGAAGGGCAGCCTGGAACACAGTAATTGCAGGGGATCAGGGCGGTTATTATCTCAGGTCGCCCCCCCTTTTAAACTCCCTTCCTTCCCGCTGATGGATGAGAGACTTCTCAGCTAGCCAATGGGCGACAGGGCCATTGAGATTAATCCCGCAATAAAAAGACTATTACTCCTCATTGGCATGTCGAGAGGTCCGTTCTTTATGGCATTTTTTTGGCTTTTTTTTTTTTTTTTTTTACGACTGTGTGAGACTGAGCTACACAATTAGGAGACCTGGCTTCATATGTCATCATCAGGCCCTGAGTGGTGGAGATTGAGACAGAGCTGCCAATGATAGGCAGGGATTATGAAGGAGACATTCGAGGGGAAAGGAGAGGAGAGAAAGAAAAAAAAGTGATTGGCAGAGGGTAGAAGAGCAGAAAGATAGCAAATCAGCCATGCTGAAGGTACTTTAAAAATGGAGGAAACTAGTGGGAAAATGAGGGAGGAGATGTTTTAAAAGAAGAGGGGGAGAAAGAGATGGCTGGCTGGCTATTTGGCTGGTTGACAGGGGGGCCTTAAATGGTTGTCTGTCAGAACAGCAATGGCTGCCCTCTGTTCCAGTCCTTTAAATGAGCTCGTTATGGTTCAAGCCATTACCGAGTGGACTCTCTGTTTGGAGGAAGCTGAGATGTCATTAGCCACAGTGCATGTGAGGTGGGAAGGAGAGAGGTGGAATGATGGGAGAGATGGAGAAAAGGAGGAACTAAGAGAGGGAGGCTTAGAGTGACAGAAACAGAGACAGAGACAGAAGAAGGGGAAAAGAACATAACCAAAATGAGACCAAGAACAAGAGCAACAGAGGCTGTAATGAGGAATTAAATTAAAGGGAAGAGGGGGTTCAAGTTGCATAAGGCGACTACAAACTTTCACAGCTTCTGTATTCTGTGTGAAGTAACTTGGATATTGTGTTAGTGGGGAAGGCTTTCTAGAGTGAATGAGGAGCGCTTAGTGTTCAAGTGGCTTCGGTTATTATCTCATGAGTCTTAATGCATACCAGGCTGAGCAAAATTAAAATCAAAATCAGTCTAGCATGAACATTCAGCCCATAGATACATACAATATGCAACCCCAAAGCCAAATGCAATAAAATACCGCATGAAATATGATAACAACCCTGCAAGAGATACTCAGCATGTACTTAGTATGTATGTCAGCAATTATAGGTTAATTATTTTAACTGCACAGCAGAGCTACGACGAATGGCTATCTTTATGTAATTAAATGATCAGTTGTTCATCAGTAAAAGTAAAAACAATGGTGAAAAATGTCCAAATCTGTTACCTGATCTCAAGATGACACTTTCAAATTGCTTGTCTTGTCCAACCAATGGTTCAAAGCCAAACCATGTTTATCTTAAAATCATATGACAGAAAAGAAATAAACATGTTCAAGAAGCTTCATTCAATGAATGTTTAAAAAGAAATTGAATTATTATTATCATATAATTATTTATATGGACCTGTGCCTCATATTTAAGATTCTGCATAGAATGCCTCCATCTGTGAACCACTGTGAGCAACAGAGAGGTAACTGAATTCATTCACAGGCAACAACACTGGACAATCAGCCTGTTCTGGAATACTCTGATGGAAATAAGGAATTACATGACATACCACATTTTAAAAATCAAACTTTAAATATGGCTGTCATTTATATATATTGACTCCAACTTGTTCATAGTGTTTAATAATTGCTTAGGTGTCACACTCCTCAAAATGTCTGCCCCCCTAAACAACAATAAACTAATAGTGTACTAATTATTTCAGCACTCCATAACATCATTACCTGCAGTATATGCACAAAATGTATGTGCAGATGTTATTCTTTCAGAGACAAGAAAAGATGGGTAGGGAATATACTGTAGCTTTTGCTATTGAGAACATTAAGCTATTTGCAGCTTCCAAATTTAGCCTAGCCACAGTGCAGGGAACAACTGCCTGTAGTTGTGTCTTCTTCATGTAAAACTTCTGTGGCTGAAAGACATTTCTCTCACTTTTCATCCACACAGCATACATTTGCATTCTATTACATCACTTCATTTAACAAAATTTTGGGAGACCAAGATTTGTGCATATAAGCTCAACAGTCTTTACCCCTCAGGTCTACATACACACACACACACAGAGAAACAGAAAACCACACGGATCTGTGCAGAAAAACAGACATGCAAACAAACAGACCTTTACGGGTGGTTAGACAGTGAGCCAACTAAATGTCAGTTTGGCAGATGCTTCATCTCTCTGTCTGGGTCCTTTGATTTTCATCTGTTTACCCTATCTCACAAACACGGAACATGCCCAAATCAATTATGATTCAGCCAAATGTCACATTAGGTGGAATGCTTAATGACACTCGGCTTAATGATAGTTTGGTTCGTATCAGATTGATTATGAGTCTGTGAATGTTTAACAATCGTTCTGTTCTTGTTTACTATAGATTCAAATCTGTGTTCAGAGGAGATGAGTGTTACAATCATTTATTTTGATTAGTGCAATTGTTTGAAAGATTCTGAGATAATTCAACTTTACAGATCACTCATCTGTAATAATAATAAGATCATTCTTTTTTATCTCAGTGAATGAACCTTTGTATATTAAAAATCCAAGTCAAACAATTGTTTTCTCTCTTAGTTGGAAAACCATTCACATTAAAAAGGCCAATCATAAGAGATCCTGTAGGTCAGACAGATGTACAAATTGAACCATGGGTATGTGCATTGATCAGAATCCAGTTTAACTACATTTGTGTGTAGATTATAATGATGGCATGAAATATTCTGCATGGCTGGTTTTGATCCCCATAAAACAACCACCTCTGCACCAACTGAAGGATTTAGATGAACCAGTTTTGATTCAGGGAGGAACTGAGGCCTGACAATAGTGTAGGAGAAATATTGCCTTGGTTTTAGTAAACATTTCCCTGAAAATAACTCTACCTAAGAAGTGCTCAGGAAAATGTGACCAGTTGGGTCTGATGGCTGGTTGATCTCAATCGCAAACTGAAACTTTACTCATCTGAAATCACATCCTGGTTATCACCAATTAATGATCTTGATACCAGCAGCTTATGACAATTCACACACACACACACACTTTTAATTGGCCCCACCTTCCCAGTCAATTTATAGCTAGCTTTACAGACAATGCTACTGTCTGTCAACAACTGTGCATGCATGCTGATGATTAATTGAGCTACAGCTATCAAACCACAGGCTCTACACTGATTAAGAGTTGGTGGATATCTTGTAATAAAATCTCATCTCTAGGGGAACTCATAATTGGCAAATGTTCAGTGAAGCAGGAGGGGTTCTTTCTCTGTTCCTCTCTTCCCTACTGCCGCCGTCTCACTACAGCAAAACTTCCAATAAGTTGCATCTACTCCACTCTGTCTTAGCATATTTGTGCACAGTGGCAGCAGAGCCTCACCACCCCACCCACCTTTCTCCCCAGCACTCTAAACTGTGCTTAAAGAAAGTGACTCAAAGTGAGAGCCACAGGCAAGACAAGCACGGACACACTAAAGACACTAAATTTGAATACACTGCAATTATATGGCTTTTCCGATTGAGATCCTCACATCCCTGCTAAATGGTAGGATGACGAAACAAAAAAAAAACCCCAAAAAACACCTCATGTCTATAGACAAATGATACACTTTAACAACAATTTTGCCAGCAGTCTCTCAGGCCATAACTCCAGGCTGCTCCCCAAACATCTGCTGTACCCCCACTGCTCAGTAGATCAAGATCTATGGGTTCTCACAGGCAGTGCTACTAGGACAAAGTGACTTTATGGGCCACAGGAGTGGTACTGACTGTGCTGGAGAAGCATACTTTGTCACTCCACCAACAGAGTCTCCAGTGAGAGGTCATAGATAGAGGCTCTTCATTCATCACAGGCCTGGGATATAGGCAACTATGTACCACAGATGACAGAATACAGGAGTACAGGTTTGGATGCATAACAAAATATTACATTGTGTGGTTGCATTGTTTGGTTCAGCCTCTGTGGAGAGAGGTACCAATAAGCCAACATCAATTAGAGTTTTCTGATAGGAAGGAAAAGCTACACACTTTCAGATTTTAACGGCACATGGTCACCTGCTCCTGCTTTGGACATACATGCTGTACCAATGGAGGCTTCTTATGTGAGAGAAATAAAAGTGTTAAATTAAATATTTTATATTCATCCAGGATATTTTAAAGGTATTTCTGATAAATCAGAAAATATATTGATGAATTCAAAGCATTCAAATCCAAAATAAAACTACTAAAAATTGCCATAAAACAGTTTTCATGACTCATGCTCTTTTTTGGTGTATTCTTCTATTCCACTACAGAAAAAGAGCCCCACAAAAAGTTATATTATTTTACTTGTCTCATATTGAATTGTGTTATATAATATTATTTGTTATCATCAATGATTTCTGATCCTAAGGACAAGAATTGTCTGTACTTTTAAAGACCAATATGTGCCAAAACCAGTATCATCTCAAAACTATTAAAAATACATAAGCAGAGCTGCTCCGAGTTGTGTATTTGTTAATTATGATGAACACAGCAAAGCACAAATGTGTTCCCTGGCCACTGCTGGTCTAAATATACTCAACACCTATTTAGGAATAAGATACGAAAAGACAGAAAACCCCCAAAAAATTAAAGATTTGAGCTTCTTGGCACTGGTGCATATCTACTGCAGTCACTGGGCTCATGCCCACTGAGACCACCAGCTCAAGAAATACTTGTAGACAGTTTTTTTTTTTATGGTTCTAGAGCTGAAAGGGTTATAGATGTACTAGCTTGTTGCTTTTGAAGCTTGCCTCTTTCCAAAGAGAACCGTCCCTCTGAGGGAGTAATACTTAGGGACAGTGTTACTTTATGGAATCTGTGATGTATGGGTTCGTGGTTGTGGGAGCTGGATTCTCTCCATAGACCTCCCTGTGCTCTTAGATGTGATGTGTAGGCTGCCACATACAGTGACAGACTATGATCATATTTCATGATGAAGAAAAAAAAACATAGTGCAGTATTTATCTATTGGCCTACGGCTGGGTGAGATGGAAGTTCCAATACTGTAGCTTGCTTTATAGAGTTTCATCTGGGGACATACTAGTAAGGGTTGTGTTCCTTTCTGATCCCACAGGGAGGTATCCATGGGCATCACCTATTGGTCCCTTTTCCTTCATTTCTTTTATTGTCCCTCTTTTGCTATACGTTCATCCCCTCCCTTCCTTTCTTTCCAGTTTCTCTCTCCATCCTCTGATCTTTTTGTATGGCTCTCTAACTTTCTATCTCTCTCCCAATCTTTTCTGTTCTGTCTCGTAATACTATATTTATTCATGACCCCTCTTTCCCTTATAGATGTTCAAAAGATCATGAACATCTATCTTGATCTGTGCAGCAGCTGAATTCAGAGTCTGTCTTCCTTCAAGTAAGTAAAGATGAATGTTATTTGATGTTTTGCGCAAAAACACAACTGAACTCAACAAGAAAACCTACATAGAATCATATTTTACAGACTATGTGCTGCATTTTTGGATTGGTTTGTTTCTTTAAAACAAACTTTTGCTGGGCTTCCAGAGAGAGAAATTTGAGTTGGGGTTTGAGGTGGTTACAGTAGTGGTTCAGTGTAGAGGGGCTGCTGTACAGGACAATGCTACAGGTATAGAATGTATTTACAGCATTTACAGCCAACCTATCTCCTAGAAATTACATCTATATAGAGCTAATTTGCAACAGCTAATATGTTTAAAATGAAAACGTAATGCTACTGGATTATGTTTTCTATTGACATAATGAGGATATGTTATTAAATTACGTATCTGGCAAACTGCAAATATAGCAATACTGAACATATAAATAAAATGTTTACAGAAAAAATATATTTGTGTTTTCCCAAAATATATAAACTTGCAATGTACTATGACTACAGTATGATTACACTTTTCTATGGTTATGTTTAGGCACTTACAGCACTTGGGAAAGACCAGAGTGTCATCAAATACAGAGAAAGTTCACAGTGACTTCAGACACAACATGTATATTGACCATGATCTCTCCTTAACCTTAACCAAAGTACCACAAAGTAACCATGTGCATGTCATGTGCGTTGTACTGCCACCATCCACCTCCTTGTGAATCCACCGCAGGTAGCAAATGTAGCTCTTCATTCATCCATGAAGAAACAGTTTAGAAGTATATGAAGGGAATTTTTAGGAGACAAACTTGAGTTACAGAGTGGTAGTGTTACTCTGGTGTGCTGTACTAGAGGTGATAGTAAAAGATGTAGTGTCAGCAGCAGGAGCAGAATTTAAAGATGGATTTAATTTGTGTGTTCAGCTAAATAAAAGTGTGACAAAGAAAGACTGGATTTTAAAGGGGAATCCCACCAGCTCAGAGTCTGTTTACATGTCACAAGGAGTACTGCAGCATATGTGGCACCAGGGGGAGTTGCACAAAATCTGATAAATTACCTCAAATGATGTTACCGGAGTCAGTGTCACTTGCAGAGCTTCACTTAAGACACAGAATAAGATTTGGTTTGAATGTTTCAGCACCATGGACAGAGAAAAACTTGGCCTCCATTAGCATTGTTAGCACAGCTGGGTGTTTGGTCATCCTGCTCAAAGGCTAACCCAAGGCTACTTCATTTGCTGGCTAATTAGCTAGTTAATGAGCTAACAAAACAGGTATGGTGAGCACAGACACAGATACTGGTAATTAGTGCTAACATATGAATAAAATAAAACTAGAATTTCACTCACCTCTAAAAATAGGAGCACAGTTCTCCTCCAAAAGGCACCACAAACAGTCACATTCAGTGACTCGCTTAAGATGAGGTGACGTCTATCAGACAGCTAGCAAATAGACCCCAAGCAGCTATTCAACTGTGACGGTGCCTACACTGTCAGTCAAAGCAACCATGCCTTCAATTATGCATAACTTTAAGCGTTAATAAAATTTAAAAGGGGTGAGTTACATAAAAAAATCACCCCCATACAGTTGTCATGAAGGGAGAAATTAACTTTAGAGAAGCCACTTTTTGTACCAGGCTGTAAACATGTTTATTTCTGCTGCAAAGATGGACATTTTAACATGAGAGTCTATGGGAATGAGTCACTTTTGGGGTCAGCCTCAAGTGGCCATTCGAGGAACTGCAATTTTTCAGCTCCAGAGGTTGCTGCAAGCTGGCAACCTAATGAAATACCCTTGATATTTCAGGCATAACAATTTATTTCATATGTCATCCCTGAAAATACACAAGTTCAAAAAGTCATGTTTTCTAAAAGGTCTCACACACCCAAAACTGCGGTGTCAGAACAGGAATTAACACCAAGTGCAGTGTGATTCATAGCTTTTGATCCTCCCTGAGTGAAACAAGCAGTGGACAGAAGAAAGGTTTTTCATTGTTTATGGGGAAGTGTGAACCAAGCAATAGCAGCATGTTGCTTCCTTTCATCTACACCTTCGCTCTTTTTCTGTGTCTCTCCCCCTGTCATTCCCTCTTTCACACATACACAAAAACAAGGTCTTTGCCACCCTTCAGTCTGCTTCCCTCACCTTATTCCTGTCTCTCTTAGTTTTTCTCGATTACCTGTTTCTCTCTATCCTTCTCACCTTACCTTTCTGTCTCTCTTTTACTGCCCTCTGTCCATCATTCTCTTCCTGTTGCTTTCTTTCATCACTGCCTTCATCCATGTACTCCTCCACTGTGTTCTTTAATTTCCTGTACATGAAAGATTCATCTGACTGCTTTAATAATAAATGGGGAAGCACCGTTGAAAAGTGCAGTAGGCTCCCTTAACTATAGCAGCAAGGATCCAAAAGACAAAAGAGTAATATGCCTGCTCTATCTGTCCTCTCATCCCTCCATCCATCCCATCTATTAATCTCTCTCCTTCTGTCACTGTCTCTTCTTTGCTGTCCCAAAGCATCCTGAGTTAACATGAGTTTCTGGTTATCCACAGTATACTGATTTAGTGAGTCAAACACTCATGATGCTGTCACACTGGCAGGTTGTTGTCTTTGGTCTGAAACCAAAGATGAAAATGTTAGCTTTGTTCTTGAGGCTCAAGTACAAGCAAAGTGGGATTGTTACACAAAAGGGTCAGAAATTTCCTTAAATAAGCTGGGCAAATGTTACTGAAACAGGAGTACACTATGCATTTCTGAGGGACTAATTTCAGCTGCGGATTAATACACATTTGGTCTGCTTGTGAGTATTTACAGCACCAGGATTGACTTCTTTCATCTCTTCATCTTATTACACCCATAAAACTGAGGATTATGGGTAGATTTCCAGATTGGCACATTGAACCCCTAATAAGACATTTGTTTGAAAGAAGACACAGACCCACATTTCATTATTTGGTATGCACATAAAAACCCTATAACATGTTTTAAGTTTAAGAGTTTAAGTTTGAGAAAGTTGTCCTACCTAATAAAGCATTTAAAAAAATTATCAAAATGTTTACATTTTGCAGTTGAATTATTTTACTGTATGTAACTGGACAAACACAAAATGCTATTGCTCTTCCTTACTTGAGCAAACTGTAAATAAACTGCCTGACATGTTTAGCATGAACCCATTCTCAGTCGTTCAGTGAGTCAGTCACTCACTCACTTCATCCCTTCATCCACACTCAAACATAACTCACCTTCTGCCTTCATCCTCCCTCTACCCCTTATCCCCCATGGACAGCCCAGACAACACCTGGAGAGCACCCGAAAACAAGTCTCACAACAGCTTCCAGCAACTCTTCATCCAAACACACTCCTATAACGTAGGATATGTTCCAATACCCCAGGAGCCTGACAACCGTTGTCACCAAGAACAACCTCATCCCTCCTGCTGTCCTGCTGCTACTACATCCTGGGGATACAAACTGAAATAACATAAAATCAAGGGAAAAAAACAAAAAACAAATAATATTCACTTGAATGGGAAAGTATATTCATACAGCAGGTACTATATATATATATATATATATATATATATATATATACATACACACACAGACTTCTCTCCTTAAGGACACCCAGTTTAAGCCTTTTTTCAGCCATATTGGAACCATTTCACACATTTTAATATATGTGCTTGCATGGGCTCCGTCAGCAGTTCATGTTATATTCTGGAAAGAAAATGGAAACCCAAAATTTTGACTTTTGCAATGAGTCGGGTTTGTTTTTTTTTCTTTTTCATTCTGAACCTTAAACTGCTGTCCACCCCCTTTCCTCCCTTCACTGCACAGGTGATCATCATCATCATCATTATTATGAAATGTTTGAAGAGACTGTGGTGTCTCACTGGGTGTAAACTATGCTTTGTATAAGCACTGCATATTATACAATAAGCCTATATTAGGAGGACTGTCGGGGAGAATGTGCCCTAGAAATGCAAAGGGTAAAGCAGCTCAGAAATGCATTTGATGCGCTACATGCTCCATGATCATCCCATCAACTTTGCTCAATGTTGCGAGACAGGGAGAGAGAAATAATATAAAGTGATTTCATTGACATGCAATATGGGATTTATGGAAAAAGCAACTGTTCACTCATCTTCATTAAATCTGGGGGGAGATGGTGAAGTAACACAGACCTCTATTTATATCATAAAGAGGGAACAGGGACAAAATCCTTATGTGGCACTCAGGCGTTAAGATTTGTTGCACCTCTTAGCTATTTTTTCCTGCCCACAAAAAGTGACACAGAGAGCAAAAACATTTTTTCAAGGTTTTGTAGCCGTTTATGTTATGGAAGTGAGGAGGGAAACGACACACCATCCAAGCCACTGCCAGCCATTTTCTGTTGATGAGATGTTTCATGCTTCTTTAAGCACAGATTGCAAAATAAGAGTCACGTTGTGTCCTCCAGTGCTGAGGCAAATGATTGTGGCCTTGCAGGCAAAGCTGCCTTAGAGTATGGAATGAATGTGCCACTGAAGCATACCACATTAAGATGCTATGGACCAGGGCGTGCACTTATTCTGCTGCTCATAATGCCCTTTGGTGTAGTAGACTCACAAAGAACTTACCACAATGATAGCACACCATGACAGGCAGTTAAAATGCTCAGGGTGTGATACATTTCCTCCCAACAACTGAGAATCACTGACCTCCTAACTTCATCGTTGCTGGTCCACTTATGTGATGAGTGGGTATTATGATCCGTGCGCATGTCAAACCACTTAGCGCTCATTATATAATATCTAAAATACCTGGCCATCAATGAGAAAACAAATGCTCACTTATTAATTGTGGAAATACACACCTTTTAGAGATAGCAACAGACAGTCATATAATAACCACACATGTATGGGGCATTATGACACACTGTGTCATGGTAAAGATATTGGTTTTTTGGTTCTAACTTTTATGAAAATTATTTGACAGTGGTAAGGCAAGGAGATTTGTTGTCTGATTGACTCATCAGGAGGTCAAATGAGAGCTTTTCCAGAGCCCTGAAAACCAGCTTCAAATCCCAGGTTGGGATAGCTAACTCCTCCAACCTACACAACCATATAGGTCATTCATTTCTACCCTGGGATACAACCCATACAAGCACACTGGACCTTTGTTGTCATGTCTGCAGTGGTAAACAGTGGTGGGAAGCGATTAGTGATCTCCTGTATGAAAGTCCTGTGTTATGTCGGCCCGTCTATATACTGTACAACACCACTTACTTCATCCTTTGCTCCTGTCATACTACAATTGCAACAATTGCAAAGACAATCTATGGGGTCATTTTTACAGGAAGACAGTCTCATAATTAAAAATGCATTTAGCACTTTAAAACTGTAAAAAATAATCTGACAAAGGAAAAAACACACAAAAGCCATGGAGGGGGAAAGGAAACAAGGTCACAACTCGCACAATAAGCAAAAGCTAATAAAGCTTAAATTATTTTTAATTAAATATTTAAAAGACTTTGCACACCTTAGATCCTGGTGGTTGTGGGATATGTAGATTTGTATTTGGTGTCAGATGATATATAGGACCATACATATTTCCATTGATCTTTAGCCACAGAGATCTGAAATGCTTTCACATTATTGGGTTCAAATAATATTAACCAAAATCCGTCTTCTTACACATGTATAGGAAACAACCACATTAGAATCCTATTGGAGTTCTGTCGCTTTCTGTTTTTCAGTACAACCTCACTCTCCCTGCTGAGGAAAATGCTTAGTCACCAGTGAGTGGAAGTGTTCACATTATGTATAAATGTAATTTAAGTAAGTTAATTTAACGATGAAGATTGTGTTGTACCAATGGACAAGTTGCTCATACCATTCCTGTTGCCAAATTCATTTCTAACTTCTTTTGGTATAAAATTGTTTTACTGTCAGACACGCTCAGTCAGTTGTTGAAATGCTGCCAATTAAACCACAAAGGGAGCATAAATCCAGCACACTGGAGTCTATTGTACCATCTCAGATTTCCCATACTGTATGTCCTTGTTTGGGAAAGACAAAAATAACGTATCAGGCAGTTCCAATGTTGTGACTCAAGTGGGGAACTAAACAAATATTATTTTGTGATGACACTGTTTAGAGCTCCTTCAGCTCTGCAGGGTTTTTGATCTTTTGTTTTTTGTTTTGTTTTTTCTTTCTTTCTTTCTTTCTTTCTTTCTTTTCCCCAAACAATTCATATTTTGGGAGACTTTCAGTACTATTCAAAGTCATTTTGCTTATAAATCGCATAAGTCTTAGTTGTAGCCACTGCAAAAGCTTATCTCACAACAAATAACAAGACTACGTGCAACATGAAAAGTTGTGTTATGTGTACATAAAGAGTTCTAAGTTCTACACTGGACAAAAATGGTTCTTGTTAACTCTTATTACTATCATCTAAGACTTCAGATGTTGTTAGTGCAGCGCCTGCACTGCTGTTTTTGGTTTGTTTGTTTGTTGACCTCTATGTTCATACACAGGACACAGAGTAGTATGTGTGTGCATCAACATCAACAGAAAGTCGAAACACTATTGCTCATGTCGATAACACTCCCCTGGGTACCCCCCACGCGGGACTCAAACAATGAGAGAGTGGGATGGAGGGGGAGAGGGTGGGATGGAGCAGTGGGGAAGGGACAGGATGGAAGGAGCTGAGGGAGGACAGGAAGGAATAGAGAGTGGGAGAGAGGGAAAGAGGGGGATGGACAAAGCTGTCGGTTTTGGAGCATTCAGGTCTCAGTGCTATTTGATGAAGATAAAGTGAAGTGTTAAAAATCAATAATTTGCTCGATATGTCCTCAGAAAGGTTTGACCACTGGGTCCCCAACCGAGGGATTCATTTGAGATGCGAGTTGAATATATTGTGAGACTTTCCAAAGCTTCAGTCAATTTCAGTGCTGTTCTGTCAGCCGCCAAGCGAAATGACTGATAAACCAGAGCAAGATGCAATCAAATCTGATCTAACGGTCTAGCAGCACAAAATAAAATGAGATTTTGGTGGCATGAACGAAACCAAGAATTGCAATGCACCAAAAAACATTACAGCTATATGTTTGAATGTATTAAAAAAATTACAAGTGAAGCAACAAAAAATGACTTTGAAACCATTTGCACAAATTTGAAATAAGGCTGAACCTTAAAATTCCAATATAGGAACCCATTTCCCACCATTACATAATGATTTATTGGGCCAAATGTTAAAAGTCTAATCTTGCAGTCATGGTGGCTTCTATCAGTCCCCATCAGTCTTCAGGATAAAAATAAAGCTCGAGGAAAGACCATGAGAAAATTGCAGTTTATCATTCTCTGAATCCACTAATTGGCATCTGTCATTACAAGACACATAGGTGAAATTTTTTTCGTTCATTACACGAGAAGACAGCACCATTTCTCACAAATGTTGACTTCATATTGCACTGACAATAGAGTTGTCCCTGTGACAAGCAGAATTAACCACAGGGACCACATGCATCATCTAGGGGTCCTGTATGTCACAATATTGGTGGTTTATTCTCATAACAGAGCCACTGGAGCGTGGACATGCAAACCCAGTATTGATCTGAACAGAGGAGAATAAGCTATAAGATCATTAATGGCCTTGCTTAGTCTAGAGGCCATAAAACATGAGGTCATCAAGCTGGGATAAACTCAGGAGATGTTGTAGGAGATAAAGTGGAAGGGATGGGGTGTGCATGTCCTGTATGCGTGAGTGTGTACATACAGATACAGATCATGCAAAATTTCATGGAATGGTGAGAAAGAGAAGGTCTGAAGAAAGTGCTTCAGGAGGATAAGTCCCAGGACACTTAATGAGATCTCCTGAGAATCAATTGCATGGAAAACTAGACCACATACCAGTGTGTATGATGGTTTTAATTGGTTAGTTTGTTTCCATAATGTTTTATTTCACTGCATTCATCTCATCTAATTAACACTGTCACATTATGATTTCAGAAGGCTGTCATAGTTTATATATATGAGTTGGTGGAACTAAGGTCATAATTAGGCTTCCTTCATTCCAGTTTTTCATAACAGTGAGAGATGTCACAAAGCATGTATAGATTATAAAATTACAAAAGATTGTTTTATGCTTGGATCAGATGTTCAGAATATTTATGTTTCTTCAAATGATCAAAGAGTCGTATATTCTAACGTGACCCAGCCAAGAGACAATGAAGACTACAAGTTGGACCTTGACACCCCATGTCATACAAAAGAAGCAACTTCACTGTTCAGTTTGACAGGAGCAAAAGATTTAAGAATGAAACCAAAGCTGGACTAATTTTTCCCTCCTAATTGGTAGAGAGATTTTGCGTATGTCCCTGTGCACATCAGAAAACATGTTGTAGATGCTGTACAACATCAAAAAGGAAAAAAAATCTGAAATGCCAGTCTGTTTGTCAGGATATTGTATTACAATCCATATCCTGCATTTGTCTTTCACTGTGACACACTACATGATAAAACAAGAAATTGCAATGTCTGGTGGTCATTTGTTCCCAGTGCCACACATCTGTTGAATTGGGCAATTATTAGGGAGACACTGTGTAGTCAAAACTTGATTGATTTTAAAAGACCTCACCTTTTTGCATATTATAGATTTGAGTTTTGTAATGTGTCACAGTAAACAATCTTTATCACATAACAAGCTACATTATTGTAGTGAAGTTATACAGCAGACTATTCAAATCAATCTGCAATTAAACTGGAGTATCTTGTAAAGATAACACAAGGACACTTAATACCGACTTGATGTTTACTGTTATTGAGTTTCCAGTAAGTTTCATGAGTCACCTAATTGTTTTTCATACCATATGGAAATGAATGGAAACCAGCAATTGCCTGGAACTAGAGGGAAAAAGAAATATGGACAAAAATCTAAAACTGAGGGGCATTCAAAAATATATGCATAATTTGAAGTTAAGCTAACATTTGCAAACATAGTGGTATGGTACTTTAAATAATGACACTGAAGTAAAATGAGCTTTTCAATAGATATATGATGCAAAAGGTGAAGCTTAACCTTCTGAAAACGTGGAGTAAATGCTTTACTGTGAGGCGTGGGTCAGACTGGAAACTCTGCTGCTTCCTTCTGTCTGTGAAGTTAAAAAATGTGAGTTCCACCCCAGAATAACATTCAAACTATGATGTATGAGAGTGGAAGAGCCTTCAATTAATTTTCCATGCCAGGTAATATGAAGGTGCCATAGCCCTGGTACATTAAGCGGAACTAAATGAAATAATGCAGAGATTATGGTTCATTGCAACAACTAGGTTTCATTTCACCTGCAATCTATTTTGGCTAATCAATCTGCCAGCACTTCCACAAGATGAATTATCCTGGTCCAGATCTTTCACTATCAAACCCCAACTCCACTCTGCCAAACCCTCCCGCTGATTATACTTGTTCTTCAATAATTAGTAGTGAGGATAAAACAATGGACTCTGCAAATATAGTGCACTTTATTGTGGATGCTTTTGCACCACCTCATGCTAGCCATTGAGACAGACTCAGTGATCTTGCAGAACTCCCAGCACACAACCATCCAGACCCATCATTGCAGACAGGCACCAGCCCCCAGCCAAACCAGTGTACCAGGGTTTTTTTAACTACAGGCTCTCAGGAACCAACCTGGAGGAGCACAGTATTTGGCCCCCTCTAGCAAGTTGCCCACTGTGGCAGATTTTCACAAAAAACATTGCATCAATAGGCAGCATGAAGGGGGAAATGAATCAGCTTGCCTGTTAGCTACACTTTGCTTAGAACACACCAACTCTTGTTTCTAACCCAGTGAGTTTTAACATTTTTAAAGACCTCCTTCAATAAAAATCAAGTTTTTAACCTTGTGCATATGATCTTTTTTATATAGACCGCCAGGCATTCATATGTCATATAACTAAGGAATCAATCCTATCAACTTGTGGGGAAGGGGGGCAGGCAAACCTGAAATCTTGTCAGTACAGAGAGCCAGAGTTTCTATTAGCATAACCACTAACACTGTGTCAGCCAGTGCCAGTTACAAACTAACTAACAGCATAGACAAATAAAAGACACTAACTATGCTACTCATTCTAATACATCTGCTAGTCACTGATTTTTTTGCATTACAACCTCCTCATCTAAGTCTAGATCTGACTGAGGCTCAAACACATGGCTGAGTCTCTTAGATGTTTCTGTCGCTGACCATTATGATACACACTGCTCTTACACGGGTCAACCTACCAGTGGTGGGCTGGGCATGAGGCCTGATCAAGAATTTCTGCATGAGAAAGTAAGCATAGATGAGCTTCCAGCTGCAGTTTCCCATTTTTGTCTCTTTTTATGTGGGAAAGTCATGTTAAACAAAATATTAATCACAGCAGAGTATTTTACATAATTTGAAACATGTCTGGAGAGGAACTTTAACTGGTGAGTCAAACTGTGAAGCAGAGGGCTCATTTTACAAGTTGATATGCTTCTAGAATGAACTGAGAACATACATTAACAGGAAAACATCCAAGGTCTGTTAAGTGGAAAGTGAATTAGCTGTGAATTTTAATGAGATAAGATAAGCTCAGTCTTACTGTATTTTCATACTTATGGCTGTTTTAGTAGTGAACAGACTGTCAGACTTTAAGATCATTTCAGCTCCTGCGAAACATTATAACAATTTTCAGTGAGGTGCTTGACAACAGGGAGCAGGTCATAATTCAAGTCTGATGCATGGTGCAGAGGTGTGCGATGGAAAATACAGCATTTTTATTTTCTGATAAATGAATGAGTGTATTATTACTTACTCTAATTTGATGTTTACCCATGAGTGATATATGTTTTTCAGGTTGAAAAACATGTATCACTGGTTGAGCAAGACAATTAAATCAAGAAAATACTGTCAATCTTGCATAAAGGTCATGATGCAACACTTGCAGTAGCCCAGCACAAGTTTTTCTGAGACAGTTGTTGTAACAAAATGGATGTACCATTTTAATGAATAATGAAGGCTTAAAAAAAAAAAAAAAAAAAAGGCCTGCACAGAGTTTCCTCTAATGATGAGACTACAAATGTTCAAAACATATGAGCCGCTTGACTCAATTATTCTTTCTTACCTTCCTCCTGTGATCACTTTAAGCTGCACAAGGCATCTGGAGCTGATCACAAGACACTGTCTTTCTCTGCGTGTCTTTGTCTTACTGGCAATAGAAGACGGGAAGTGAAGGAGTTCAGCAGGAGCTTCAATGCATAGAGTAGTTCCCTGTTAGTCTACTCTCTTAGGGTTAATTCCTCACTTACATCTAACCTGTATGTCAACTTTCTGTGTGACAATACTCAACAACAGAATGTAGTGTAATGACAGAGGAGACTACCAGATTTCTCAAAGACTCAAAATTTTGCTGGGAGAGGCTGTAAACCTCTCAAGTTATATCATTAATACATTTCCTCTTAAATGTAGCATACTTAAAATGAGTTACAAAAACTCAACAAAAGAAAGTGAATCAGTGCACACTTCTGTCAGGTAATGCCTTGTCAGCATTCTGAAGATCAAAGACGTGCCAGTAACGCCTCTGTTACTCTAGGTGCAGCATGGCATTTCATTGCCGTTTTCTATCAGACATGGCATTTATGTAAGTTTGATGAGTTGTTTCTCCCTGTGTCTGCAGAGTTTCTCAGAGGTTTGTGGCTGTGAAGGGCAGCAGAACACTGAGGTACATCGTGGCCACCTGAAATTCTTCAACTTTTCCTTCCCAGCAAAGCAAATGTATTTATAGCTATACACACGAGCATATACTGCATATTCACATATATATGGAAACACGTATCACTGAGCACTTACCTTATCAACACCTCATTTATGCAATTATCTTATCACCCAATCATGTGGCAGTGGTGCAATGCATAATGTGTGAGTGTCAATATACATGTACATATACACTCTTTCTCACTCTCGCACACACAAACACAAACACACACACACAGAAGTACATAGTTTATACAAGATTATTTCCCCAGTACTGGGTAATGCTGTTCCCGATTGTGACTCTCTGATGATCAAATGAAAAGGAGTTTAATTCTGCTTTAAAGCAAGAAAGTAAACAGCAAAATCCACCAGGCAGATGGAGAAGTAGGCAGGAATTGGGGCAGATTACACACAGTAAAGTAAATCACTAGTTTATTTGCTTCTGGATGGTGTCATTGTTGACTTGTATGAATCCGTCTGGATGATGGAGCTTATGTGAAAATGCCGCTGCTGCACCATCATGATATACTGTACATGCAACCCATGCAGATGTTCACAGACACACTCTAGGGTCAGTGCAGGAACAAGAACGTAAGAACGTGCACGTCCCACCTACAAATATTCCTCTACAAAAACAAAGTCAACACTGATGGAGGTCTTAATGAGAAAGTGTCACAGTTTAGGACACGGACATCATTATTTATACCCAATAAATTCTGAATAAATCTCTCTCATTCCTTTAATCTATGTCAGCAGTAAATCACCCCAGTGCAGTGTTTGGGCTTCACAGTTGTGACCTATTACATCTGACTGAAAGTAGGTAGTATTTCATCTCCCCCTAGGCCTCATGCTATCACCTGATGTAAACAATCACATTATGTGACTGCATAGAGGCCTCTGTAATTACATTAGTGAGACTGTGCTGATGGACAAAGATGTCACAAACAAAGACCAATCTCTTCACTCGCCTCTCACCTTCGATTTCCTTTTTTCCATTCCTCCCATCACTCTTGGGTTTTCTTTGTCTTTCTGTACAGAAAAGAACAGAAAGTGGAACAAAACAATAAACAACGAAAAACAAAATAAATAAATAAATAAATAACAATCACACTAAGCCGTAAATGTCCTGCAGGGAAGTTAGTGAGTACAGTTAACTTTCTTGTAAGATAGTGGTGGTGCCTATGGAATTGTCATACGTGCGGTTTATGGCGCATACTGTATTGAGTTCATGGTACCAAACAGGAAGAAGCACAAATGGACCTAAAGCTTTCAGCAGCTTTTATTACAGCAGATGGTAGAACAAGATAAAAGCTTACAGAAAATCACACCCAAGTCGTTTATCTTCTTCAAATTAAGGACAGAGAAAACGTTTGAGCAGAGAAAGTAAGATCCACTATGCAGCAGGGAGAGTAAGCACCAAACAGAAGCTATTTAACCACAGTTTGCAGTGGCAGTCCTTATGTGCCACGGTCAATGACATTTAAATTCAAGGTTGATATACACATATATTAGCAAATTTAACCCTCAGTCCTCTTTTAACAACAGCTCTTTAAACAAAGCAAAGGCTCACTGTAGCTCTGACCCTCAACAGCAGAACTCTGCTACCAAAAGAGTGACTTGAAGAAAGGAAAGGATGTGGTGTATGTAATTATTAATAACTTGTTCACCTCAAACTAAATCTACTTTGTGTGATTCCATCTCCCTTTCATGTTTTTCTCTTTTTCATTTTGCTGGAGACTAACAAGCAGGAAGTGGATCAGGCTGCATTCATGTAAGATGTATATGCGACATCAATGAAGCGCACGGAAAGGGATGTTTGAAAAAATGATTGAAAAAAAGTGTGTGTTAAAGGTGCTCGCACCTGTGTAAAACCTGTGTCAAAGGTTTGTTTTATCATGCTCTGCTGGATTGACATTTTACAAGCCACTGACTTCCTTCATAACCTCGCCTCTCATCTCATCTCTTTTCATGAGTTGGAGAGCACTTAAGCAGATGTTCCCTGCCATCCTGCTTTGCTTTTCCTGTCACACCTGCCCCAGTGCTTCTGCAGCTGTTTCCCTGGCCTTTCAAACGGCACACATAATTGTGCCCATTCCACCTCTGTCGTTTTTTGGGGGGTTTTTTTCGCAATGAGAATTTTTTTGAGCGCTTAAGGGAAATACTTCTGGAAGGATCAAAAGAGGAAACATCAGACAAATATGTGCCAGTGGGTCAGTGAAACTGATGATTTGGATATGATTTCTGAGGTTTCCAGGTGTTGCAGAATGGTATCATGAGCATGGGAAAAAAAAAAGCAGATGAAACACGAAAATGTCCCTATGGCGTTCATCAAGATTCACTGCACCCAAGGAAATGGTGTTGAATGAAACTATTTACCTCTCTGAACGCACTTGCTGGGCCAACACAACCACAGCATCTAACCAAAGCCGTTTGTCAAGTCAATATTGTTGGGGAAAAAAATCTCCCAGGGAGATGTGCATTTCTTTGTTTTCTTTTGGACCAATTACAATGACTGATGACGATCGAACCTGGGGCAAAGATTTCGACAGAGCTTAAGAAGCAATTAAGGGAGCGCCAAAGTAGGGAGGAAACACACCGAATACCACCACAACACAAAACATCAGGAATCTGAGGAGCCTTCTCCTTAGTTCACGATAAAATTGATTTTTAGGGAGTCTAGAGGTTGAGTGGTGGTATTTAACTTTTCATCGATGCACATTCCAAAGAACTAAACCTTTACTCCGACATTTAAAACGACTAGTGGAGCAGATGCTCTCAGTTTAAAACATGTAATTGCTCAGAGACATTCAAGTAAGCAAGTGCACCTGTCATGTATCATGTAGCTGAAAAGCTTTTTACTCCCGTCACTACCTTGAATGGATGTATTCTTCTGCCCAAGTATTCACTGCCACAAAATCTAATGTCAGCTAGATGAAAAGCTGAGTGAGTTCAGGGTGGGTTGATGGGTCAATCTGCCCTGATTCCCAGAACATATTTAGCATCAACATGGGTATAGCTGAGTCATCCTATACAAACATCTGATGTACGGTATTTATATTGAATACTGGTGAAATCTGCATATGCACTATATCTAGCAAATGTGAACATACTGTATGTATATACTATCTCTTACCTGCAATAGATGTGGATCATATACACACTAACAATACATGTGTGAAAAGAAAATATAATTTATCAAAATATAATCAACATTAAAAACATGTACTGTATTATATTTTATCTCTTTATGGATCATACATGTTTCTCATAGATATCAACACAACTCATTTATAAAAAGGTGCATGCTGGTTGTTGTAGCACAGTCACTAGGAACTAGTCTAGATTAGCAGCACCACAGATCCACAACCTTGTCTAGCCTATAGATGGCATGCCCATATAAAGTATATCAAATTTGGATATCATATTGAACAACTTGGCACTGATTCAGCTGAAGTCCCATAATTTGTTACCTCTTTCACTACCCCCACTTTTCACATGACCACCCCCCTCTCTAAATGTCACCGCATGTCCAGGCCTGTGCCCTTTTCTTGCCCCTGAAATCCAAGACAACAAGTGTTGATGTGTGATATGCACTGCCCTCGTACGCCTCACAGACAAATACCCATGTGAATTTACCAACACTGTGATATTATAATCTAACAGAAAAGAAAAATGTGTCAAGCCCTGTGGGCCTCTCTGGCATTCTCCATCTCTCAACACTGTGCTGTTTATTTTATTGTATCCAAAAGAGAAGCCAGTATTTCATATTCAGGCTTGCTTATGCCATGGCAGTCACATAAACTTTATTCAATAAGGTAGTCTCAGTTGCTTTTTATTTTTCTCTTCATCTTTAAATAATTCTTACTCTCTTCATACTCGTTTATTTATGTCACTGTTTCCTTCTCACTTTCTCTTCTTGCTGAATTCCTTCATTCTCTCATCCTCACTGCCTTTTTTTGTCTTTATTGTCTCACTCAATCCCTCTTACCTCTCTCTTTTACAGACCTCTTGTTTTCTCAGACAGGCTGAAACCCCTGGCTATTCATGTCACCGGGATTATGTGACATGTCCATGTGCTGTGCTGTCCCAAAGGGGGTTCCCTTGCCAGCCAGTGAATTAATGAGTCCCCAGTGGGTCAGCATTGTGTTGGTGTGCTTGTAGGAGGGGCCACCGGGCGGTGTATGTGGGCGTTAAGCTTGCATGAGGGGAAAGTGTTAATGTTAATGTGTCTGTGTTCCTGTGTGTAATGAGGTTGGGAGCGTGTGTGTGTGAAGATAAATGCACATGGCCAGGGCTTGCGTTATTGTATGTGTGTTGGATGCCAGCAGACGTATCAGCAGTAAGGATACCATATATGATTCATGTGCAAGGAATTGCAAATTCAGCATTATGACGACGGCAGAATGGATTAACAGGTGCAGTGACATCAGTTCTCAGTGTGTAATGACCTACTTACTGTGGAACATGGTACACATGTATCTGCGGTTTGTTTTAGCTGGATGACGGGGGAGCTGGAGACTAAAGGGTTAACTTTTAGTGCTGAGATAATTCATCTCCATTAATGCATCTCCATTAATCCTTTAATAGTTTAAATAATCGAGGAAGGGTGCTGGTTCCAGCTTCTCAAACATGAAGGTTTTCTGTTCAGTATGGACCACTGGTTGGACAAAACACTCAATCTAAATGTTACTTTGCGTTAAGAGAAATTATGATCAGTTTTTCAACAATTCCAGGTGTAATGATTACTTGATTAATGTAAAAAAAATTATCAATAGATCAATCTATAATGAAAATAGTTTGTTGCACTTCTAGTTACTTATCACATTTTGGATTTCATCACTTGAGCAAAGCTATGAACTCCCAGCTCCATTAGCAGTTCGTTACAGATAATTCTCACACAAATCTACCAGTTCAGTGATTTTTTCCATGGATGTGTCTACAATGCTCAGTGCTACAGAGGTACGAAGGAAATTCATTCTCTCAGTTTGTATGTAGCACACCAAAGGACAAGTGGTGCAAGCAGCAAATCCAGCAATTCCCTAAAGAGACCACATAGAAAATCATTCAAAACAAGCAAGTGGGAGTTCAAAGACAATGTGTTTTTAATCATTCTGCAGTGGGGTGAAAAAAAAATGCTGCAGTTTAGACAGTCCTGCTGGGATAACACTTCCTGGCAACAATTCATCCTCAATTTGGCTCTTGTCCATATTCCACTCAGATGTGATTGAAGAGCACAGTGTGTTATAGGGTCTAATGAAATGGAGCAACAAGAAACAAAGAAAATCTCAAATGATATAAATGAGCAGTAATTTCAACACTGATGGAAAAACTGAAGCTGTCTTTGTTTTTCAAATTGAGATGTGCAGATGTTATATTAGATGAACTCTAATAATTGCAGCCTGATCTATCTGATTATTTCATCTCCTTATTTTCTACAATGTGATCACAGGGTTATGTAATTACTCTGCAATGTCGTTTGCCCCAGCAATTTGTACAGACACACATTATATTCTGGTTTTCCTCCTAGAGCTTAAATAAGGATATTGAGGACAGCAGTAATTGAAGCAGTGCACCTCAGAGAAAATCTCTTTTAGTAACAATTATTGGGAATAATCTGAGCAACAAATGATTAAGACCCTTTATAATTCAAATAAATTATATGTTATGCTCATTAACTGTGATGACTTCTGTGTGAGTCCATTTCTGCCTGTCTCACTCACTTGCTGTCTGTTTTTCTCCATTGTGTGTCATCAGCCTCAAACCAAGCATTCATGCTAAGAGTGATGTGCTGAAGCTAATTAGGGCTCCATTACTTATTTAAAGGTAACTTGTTTATGTGAGGGAAGAGGTATAAATTATCCAATAGACAATGTCTTTGGGGTATTTTTTTGAACAGAGCTTTATTAACAGCAACTGGTGAGGGCAGTTTAATGGCATCCCAATTATTTCTAGAGTCCCTGCTGTTGCCAGTGCCAGCCAGAAGCAGCCAGCGATCACCCATTTAGAGCAGCAAGGGAGCTATAGGACTGCAGTGACACTTTTAAAAAGATCCTCTGTGGACAAATGTGCCTTTTATTTGGACCAGGGGACAGTTTTGTAATAAAAGAGCAGCCAATGAGCCAATTAAAATAAAAAAAGCTCTTTGTTTCTCGTGCAACCAGCAGAAAACACTGCCCTGGCAGACCCTTGTTTCTAAAATGAATGCTGCATTTCTTTGATGCTCTAAGAAAATTTGACACAGCTTTTAGCCTAATAAAGGACTAATAACAAAGTGGATACTTACATAAATGTTCATCATTACTCAGGACACCACTGGGTCTTACAGAGGCTGTGCCATAGCAGCCTCACACTACAAAGCACTATCTCAAGTAACTCTCTAAATGAAAAATATCATTATCAGTTTCTCTGAATTTGTCACCTCACTCACCAGCAGACCTTGTGAAGAACATAGCTAAGTGCTCTTGAGGTGAGCACCACACGCAGAGACAGGAACACTCCATGTGCGCTGCAGAGGAACACTCACACTGGTTGGTATCACAACTGGCTTGATTATGACTGGATAAGTGATGTATTTTGGGAGTTAAAGCTAAAGTTTAGCAGGTACACCAAAATGTGTCGTGAATATTATTACTGTATGCGGTACTGCTGCAGTGCTCTTGACACTGGTTTTCTGCTTGTGAAGTGATTAATTAAAGATGAACTGCTGCAAACTATTTTGAATCTTCTCTTAGATCTGGAACGTTTCTGTGTTCATTCATAACCAAGGAAGTCTCACGTCTTTTCATCTCTATCTCCTCTCTCCTGGAGTCACCTGGCTTTGTGTTCCTCTCTCACCGCCACCTGTTCTGTCAAAACTTCCCCCTTCTCTCCAAGGTTTTCCATTTCATCTGAAGACTTCTGAGGTTGTCCAAACAGCTGGTGCTGCATCTGCCTCGGAGCGGAATCAGCTGCACAAACGCAAAGTCATGCAAATGACTTGGCCTCACTGGAATATTATTTAATGTGGTGAATAAAGACCTTGGCAAGTGCAATATCATGTGTTTTGCTTTGAAGATGACATGCTTGATAAATGCAATGTAATGCAGCATTGTGTTTTTATAAGGCTGTCCTTTTTTCTGTGTTGTATGTTAAGTCACCAAACTGAATTTTCTGTCTGTGCCTCTCAGTCTCCATCTTCTGGACAGCGACATCAATTTTAAATTCAGTGAGTTACTGCAGGTACGTTAACAAAAGCACATTAACCATCACGACAGCTGGAACACAAGGCACAAGAGGTAGATTAATCAGCCATGTATGTAGCATTGCCAACGTGGCACCATCCCAAGGCTGTGTGAAAATCACAGAATACAGACCATTAACCTAAAACACAAATTCATCACAGAGCAAATCTGGTGGCCATCTCCAGAAACACCACTGACAATTAGAAAGACCGCTGAGATGGCTCTTAATTGGTTTTTCAACAGACTGAATTTATGCTATGGTGGGGCTTTGCGCCAGTGGTACTTTTTCCAGCAGAGAGCGAAGCTGAGGGAGGCAAGGGAGACAAATGGATGAAACAACTTCAATTAACTCCAGTCAGGGTCAGGTCTTTTTACTATCAGTGCTAATTTTCCTGACTGGAAAAGCATCACAACTTTTAATCTGTGTTGAAAGGTGCTTAAATGCTGCACTTACATAGCAGTTTTTCCAGTGTTTGCATGCAAAGCTTGCATTTTCTACTTTTTTTTATTATTAAAAAGACATGAGTCAAGCTTTTGGCTTGTGCTATATTGGCTTGTTGACAAACGGGGCATTTGCCCTGGCTTTTGTCCTTGTCCTTGTCTTTCTCATAAGAGTGATCTAAAATGACATTTGAAGTATAGCAGTTCACACCAGTGCATAATATGCAGACCAGATCAGTGAAAATTACGCTGTTAGTTTTTCTATATTAGAGAAGCACATGAACACATGCTGAAAACCAGCCTAACATATATTATATTGGGTCCAGACAGACTTTGGCTCCATGCATCATAATATTTGATCTATAAAAGGAGCCGGTGTCATGTCTTATATAATATAAAGTTACAGAGTGTTTCTAATTATCTAAATAACTTTGGCAAAAATAGTTTCTCTTCCATTAGGCCTTTATTGCATCTATCTCATCCACACCCATACTGTACACTTCACAGCGGTCTCCATTCACAGTGCAATTTCCCCTTAAAGAGACTGATGGAGCCGAGTTGGTTGTGGGCATTTCTCTCATAGCTGAAAGATTAAACACAGCAATAAGCTCTGGATGAGCTTAACCACAGTTTGCTCTGTTTAACTGCTTCTGTCTCAGGCATCAAATGGAAGGAGAGGACAGACAGTGGCATACTGACTTCCACTGCAACACCGCCTGTACATTCCTGCATTCGTGTCAGTGGAACAAATACATATGAATCTTCTTCACAATGTGACATAAAATACCCTCAGCATCAGAATTCTACCTTGAGTTGTATTGATCCTCCACACAAACTGGGAACAACATCAGGAAAATGCCAGATGAAAGGGAGAGAAGAGAAGAGAAGAGAAGAGAAGAGAAGAGAAGAGAAGAGAAGAGAAGAGAAGAGAAGAGAAGAGGAACCCTCACCCTCCCTACCTTCAGTCACTACCACTACATCTAGTGTAACCTTTTAATACTGAGCTGTCAGACTAAACATAATGGCTGTCATATTAAGGACAGATCAATCAATCACACTCTAGCCCCCTCTATTGTATCCAGAACCTAAGTGTAGTTGACTTGTGCCCCACACGGACCTGACAGATTATATGGCGGTGAAGAGCAGATGAGCAGACATGGCAGAGAGGCACATAATCGCACACTGACGAGTCTTAGACGTTGTTCTCTTAGTCACTAAAACAATTTCCGACAACAAAACGCACACACAAACACACACACACACTTCTGGGAGTAATGACAGAAGTTGCAACTGACACAACTGAAGGATTTTGGGGAGGGGGGGCTTCCGTTCCTGTTCCTTGTCGGGCTACAGGAGGAAGCAAAGGAAAGATGCTAAGACAGTGTGACTGAGCTGCTGTGACACCAGCAAGGTCAAGTCCTACAATGGCAGCGTCGTGAGCGTGAAGGAAACTCTCAACATCTAAACTGATGCCTGACTATCTGGAGCATGCAGAGGGCACAGCTAGGTTTGGTGTATGAGCCTGAGAGGCCCAGGTAATAAGTATCCTGATGGAAAAGACTATGAACATCCCTCACCCTTCAGTAAACTAGGCTCAGTGTTACTGATATTGTTGTTACGCAGTTGCAGCCTTTGAACACGAGAAACTTTTCATCACGCCACCCACATCAAGCCAGCCCTCAAAGCAGTGAGTGTTATCTGTGAGGCAGTTTTGTGTCATGTTTACTCGGAGTGCAGGAGTAAAGTTGTGAAAAACAAAGTACATGGGATCAAAGATGGTGCAGATGCAACAGCAAAAAGTACACTGAACAAATACTTGTATTTACTCACAGATAAATGTTTCCTTTAGAGTGCTCAGTCCATGCAGAACCATAGTGGACTCCCCCGGTCTCTGCTATTATCTAAATTAACTAATATTAATCAAAGGGTTGTCCCTGAGCTAAAAACATATAGTCTAAAAACATATATTCTCCAGTAGTCTGATAGGCAGGTTCAGCAGTTGCACAGCCTTACATTCAAGTGCATGCACATGCAGTTCATCGAATGGTAGGCATCTAATGCCCTAGTGACAATTTCAAATAAATAATTTGTCTATAAAAGTGCTAACCCAGCATTTAAAATGTATTTTTAATTTTTTATTTTTTTTAATTGTACTGGCTCTCTCCTATATTTAAGATGTTTCTTTTTCTTTTTGTTCAAATGAGTTACGGAGATTGGGAGGAAGGAGAGCTTGAAGCGATTGCTTTTGTAGCTGATAGCTCTGTACCGTCTTCCAGAGGGTAATAACTCATACTCATATTCAGCATGCAAGATATGGGAAGGTGGTAGAATACTGAGCAAATCCCAGAACTGTAAGAAGTAACTTTAACTTTTGGGTTTTTTCCGTGCATGACATTTGTTTTAATTGATTTGGGGGTTTTTTTGTCTACCAACCTTTTCCCAGAAGTTTAAACTAGTATGTATGTAGTATGTAGTTATGTATGACCCCTTAGAAAGAAAGACAAGCCTATGTATATTTCAAAATACCATCTTTGTATGGTTTGGTGGTGGCTAAGCCAGAAGTTTCTTTTTGCAAGTAATTCAAAAATAAGAATATTTAACAGGCATCAGCCTCCAAATGAGCAGGATTATGAAAACCTGTTTTCAATCCTTTCATCCGGCTTGAGATGAGGTCCACTGATATCCTTTTAAGTTCCTAGACCTTTAAGGTACTGTATTTCAAATAACTACACTTCAGCCTGTTCCAAGCACAAACTCACTTCTTAGTACAACACAAAGAGGGACCAGGGCCAAGGAGCGGCCTCCAGAACTATACACATGCATTGAAGGTCAAATCTTAACCAGCGGTTGCAGAGACACAAGCAAGACACACAGTTTGACAAATAGCACCATCAACTTCTATTGACATGAGACATTGCAGCAATTTCAACTCAGCGAACTTATTTTACAAAAGAAGGTGATCTCATTTAAAGTTAGAAATGTGGAGCTAAAGCTACACCTTCCACTCTTTTAGGTTCTGTCTAAATTAGAACCATTAAATCTCAGATATTATTGAGTTCTAAAATGTTACCTTTTAAGTGTCTCCATCTAGTACCGAGGAGACTATTTTTAAACACTAGAATAAGCTGCAATTCATCACTGCCCTAATCTTTAAAAATGTTACCAGCTGTGTGTTAGATGTGATCTGAGATTTGACAAATAGGCAGACCTGATCCAGATGTTCCATACGGTGTATTTCACTGCATTTAGGACACAGAAGCAAGGAGTAAAGTATTAGTAATGTTCGACATCTGTAAGACATAGTTCTAGCTATCTCTCTGTCTGCAAGTCATGGCTAATGTCCATGCCAAGAGCAAGTGCAGTCATCACATTAGACCCAATCCCCTCAGCATGATGCAGTGAGCAAAGATCCACAACTTATTCATGCTCTGAGCAGTTACGATGGTCATTGAATGAGGTGGCCATATGTGTGGGTCAGCTCTTTATGAATTCCTCATGGTGACGGAGCCTGGCAGGGGAGGATTTATCCGTGAAAACAGATGGGCAGGAAAAGAAGGAGGGAGCTATCAAGCTGAGAGAGGCCTGCTGGGCATCTCCTTATGGTAGAATGAATTACAGACGTCTGGCAATGTCTAATGTCACAATGCAGCACATTATCCCTGATTGATAATTTTTATATTGACTGAGTGAATTAAATATAAGTGCATACACAAAGTAAGATTAATGTTATGCAGACAAACATGAGGGAGATGTGCAAGGAGACTAGTGGAAGCTTGAAAAGAGGTTCATACAGACACCCAGCTCCCTTCTACAAGAAATAAAGGATATGATATTGTAGAAACTGAAACAATAACGCTCTTGTTTTCTGTCAATGATTGCTTGTCGTGCCTCAGTACCCTTCACTATGAGAAGGCCTATGAGCTGTGCAAATGAGAAAAAGTTCATATTTGAACAGCTCTCTTTATGTGATGACAAACAACAAAATCAACAATACACATAAGCAGGCACACTGTCTAATTAGCACATCTCGTTTGTTTTCTGTAATATAATGGATATAATAATTCAATGAAAGCCCATAAAGCTAAGTAGAAATGCAGCAGCCAATCACAAGTTAATGAGCATGCCAGTCTGAGATGATTTCACTGGCAATTATGTGTTTTCTTCCCATTGCTTTGTCACTTACATCTTTGGCATCAAGTCATTTTGGGTTTTTGTTTTTTTTGTTTTGGGGTTTTTTTTTTTAAACAGAAACCTACGCAAGTCTTATTCCAAGGTATTGATGCCCCATAATTACATTTTTAAGGATGATTTAAGGACCTTTAAGCAACAGGTTAATTTTTGCAATTCCAGCAATATTATGTAATAAACATTTCAAGCAACTGAGGCCTTCCAGTGATTTGAACATCAAGTGTGGTGCATGAACTATTCAGCATGCTGAATTTCAAGTTATTGTCATATTTCTGTGTCCAAGCTGATTCATGAAGTCACAGAAAATACTAACCTCAGTATTTAAGGTTTTTAAGGGAACAGGTATAAACAAGAAAACTAATTAACCTCCACTAAGCAGCAAGCCTCCACGCTGTGATTTCATTACACTGTTAATTTCTACCTTTCTCTACATGCCCTGTGTCACTGTCCCAATCTGACAATCAGGGGAAACAAATAAGGTGTGGGTGAGAGAAAAGGGAAAAATTTGAGCAATATTTTTCTGTGTATGTGATTTGTCAGCAAGACTTGATACTACTACTTATCAATAATAACGAGTCCATGATGGTAATGATTGTTATAATAACGATAACGATTATTTTCTTGATTAATTGAATAATTGTTTGGTCTACTAATCATTTCAGTTCTACACTAAGTTCCAAGTGTCCAAGACACGGTGCAGGCCCCATTATAACTGCCACAAGTCTCAAGTCTGTGTGTGTGTGTGTGTGTGTGTGTGTGTGTGTGTGTGTGTGTGTGTGTGTGTGTGTGTGTGTGTGTCCAACAATACGAGATGCAGAGACTGAACCCTGAAGTGCAGGAAACATGATGTATTGCTACTCCTTCTTCTTTGCCCACAGCTGGTTGGAATTTGGTAGCCCATAATGCTGCTGCATCGATCCATTAGGCTCTGTTTGGGTCAGTAAGATTTTCAACTTGGTCTAACAGTCCTCAGGTCCCTCACATATCGAGTTTCTTGTCATTTAGAATTAAAAACTTTTGGATTAAATGCAAAATTTATGGCTCTATGATGATTTTTTACCCCGACTCCTTTACTGCACCGACAATTCTGTCTTTCTTTTTGTTCATTTGATATCATGTTCATGTGCCCACAAAGTAGCTAAATTTCATTAACACCCTAACTTATACACCTAAGGTGCGATTGGTTTAAGAGGTAGAAATAAGACTTTGGAAATGCAAACCTTTTTTTCTGAGCATGGCATTTTGGCATGTCGTAGCAGGAAAAGCACAGATAATATTAAAAACGGCTGCATTCCATTTAGGCGCACTACTTACAGGGTGCTGGTATTGTGCATGCTGACTCACTGTCATTGCCCACAGGGACACTTGATGGAACTGAGCCACTGTTAATGAAATTTGTTATGACAGGTCAAAATGTCTGCTGTAGAAAAGGTCTATTCCCCCACGTCAGATAATTCTGGTCTGGCAAAGAAAGACTGTTCAGTCAGGCTTGGTTGCATGGTTAAATGATAAATAGCGAGTGTGCTGGCATATTAGCATGGAAGACTTATGTGTTCAAAGTGAAAAGGCTGTCCACTTCTCCGGGGGATAAACAAGAAGGAAATGCTGTTCTGGCATTTTCAGTACAGTGTTGGATAATTTAACACCCTGTGTCTGAATTATGTGCAGATCTCTTTTTTAACATCATACCTATTGTAGGTTTCTATAACACAATACAGATTTTATAAATAGTCTTTAGGCAAATTGTTGACCATGTCCATCAATTACTGACCTTACATTTAATTAATGTGTGTGCGTGCATGTGAGTGTGTCTGTGCAAGTACATGGATTTTTATATCCGTGACTGTTACTGGTGAGATTACCTCAATACACAGTTTGCTCTGTTCCCATTAACTTGCAATCATTGTAATGTCAACCAAACAACAAACTAAATGCGTCACTGTTCGCACACCATGTTGCGTTTCATTCATTGCATTTTGTAGATGAGAGCTTGTGAGCACTCCATACATTGTTGCTGTCTGCTTGCCTTCACTTTATGTCACTGAAAATGAAATTAATTTATTCAATAATAAGCCACTTTAGCAAGCTGTTCCCCCCACTGCCAGCACAACCTGCTTCCCTCAGCTCTAATGGCAGCCCAATTATGAATGGTAGATGGGTACCTAATAGGAGAAACTACCTCTCACTGGGCTGAGGAAAAAAAAAAAACAGAGAAAAGAGGAAGGATAAGAAACAGGAGCAGAAGATCACATCTCCTGTCTACTTTATGCTGATCCGCTGACAAATATTAGATAGCGCTGAAGAATGATTTCACCTCGGAGATCAGATCTGCAATTATTTTCAGGATCTAATGTCAGCTTCTCTCCCATCTCGCCACGCTGGCTTTAGGCAGAATAAGACAAGTGCTTGTATTGTGCAGTGGGAAGAAACAGTAAGTGGGAAGTAATAACATGTTGCTGAAGACAGGCAGTATTGATACCATAAGATCAATCACATCACCTGCTCTAATCCCAAAGGAGAAAAGAACTGAAACCAAGAACAAATTTCCTTGTTTTTCTTTAACAGTGGCTGCACAATTACATGTTTTGGGGGGGGTACTGGCAATACATACAATATTCCTGAGCTTATTAATTGATTTATTGATCCTCTGTCATGGTCCAGATGCCTTGGATCTATCATAAAAAGACAAAGACTTATTTCACAATACTGAAGGTAAAAGGAAAGGCTGCAAACAAACAGTATTTTACATACAATTTAAACTGTTAAAAAATTATAAAGCTAATATTTTATTTCCATTGGAGTCATCATACACTCGCAGTGCACAAATAATCAGCATTGCTAGTTATTTTTTCTTACTAAATATTTAACCCCTTACATATCATGCATTTTACCTATCAAATCGCATTCAGTTAGGATTAATGAGAAGAGGGCAAAAAAATATTTTTGTTCAAAGCAGCACAGGAAAAATATCACAGGAAGCTTCTCACAGTTACCTGTACCCTTTCCTCTGACTTTTACTCTTCCCCCCAGGCAGAGATCCTGAGCAGACTGAGCTTTGCACAGCAGCTCACAGTTTAGCCCAATTTGTACACAGCCCTGAGACCCTCTGAGACTCCCTAACTGAGAAGAGACTCGGCATGAGCCTGCAAGATTAATCAGGTTTTAAAATAAAAGCTAAAAGAGTCAATACCTTTTTCTTTCACCAGGGGCCAATCAGAAGTGCAAGGAGGCTACAAAGTGACAAACACACACACACAAACACACACACACTGCAATACCCTGTCGTCTGTAATCTAATCTCAGCCACGGCATGCTAATACATCACAATTACCTACTCAGTCTGGATGGTGCCATTAGAAATACATTGTCTCCATTACCACAGAGAGCCTGCGTGCATATGTGTGTGTGTGTGTGCGTGCATGTGTGTGTTCATCTGCGAGTGCATGCCCTCGCAAGTGTGGATGTCTGTTTGAGAGCTGAGGTGCTCTCAATCTCTCTGCAGACTATTTCATTTTCAATTACATTTTCCTTACATCACCAGGATTTCTGTGTGTATGCTATGTCAATAATGGCCCAGATCACTTGTCTGGGGTGCAGAGAGGCATTAGTGACATTTCGGTTGTTAGCACCTTCATTAGAGGAAGAGACAGCTAGAACAAGTGGCTGGAAGAGAGAAAGTAAGAGAGGGATATAAAGAGAGATACAGGAAAAGTTACATGAACAAAAGAAAACACTCTTAGATTTGTAGTTCGTAAATGCCTTTTTCTGAATATTTGTACCAGCAGATGTTTGACATTACATAGTCTGGATATCATTCAGCCTGAGGAAGTCCATTTAGACCCTCGTTAAACCAGCACAATATTATCCCACTGTGTTATTCAGTTACAAGTGCTCTGTACATAATTATGCAGAAAATATGGGTAGGCAGGGGATATTTTATGGTTGTACTCACCTTTGTTTCAATCAGGACTACTAAAACTGGTTTTCACAGGCTTAAAAATGCCTCTGATTTGATTTTTTTAAATATATTTATACCCTTTTATTTCGTCATAGTATAAGAGTAGAGGTAAATTGTTTCATGGCAGCAAACATCCCTGTATTATATCATTTTCCAACTGAGGGCTCATCTTCATAGCTTTGGGTTGTTATTTAACCTTTTCATATCCATGCAGTCACACAGTTTGAACCTGAGTCTGAGGACAACATGAATGGGTCATCTGGAATCATCCTTCCTGGGTTAATGACATGTCTGGCTTTGATGACCTGGCACTTGTATTAGGGACAAACAAAAAGTCATTCTCTCGTACTACTGTGGAGGCTAGTGGTAGCAAAACACTTTATGTTGTTTTTTTTTTTGCATTTAATTTGTCACCTATCTGTATGTTCAATAAAAATATCTCCTTGAAGGGGTATCAGAAAAGTTAGCACCCCAAACTAAAGTATAAAGACCTATAAAATATTGGTGTTTAATTGTGGACTACAGGTACATTTGAAATTTAGCAAGCTGTTATATAAACATCAGCCGTCTTTTCAACAGCATACTAACTCTTCCTGCCCGAAAAATGCTGATAAAGTTGCAATCCTCCTTAACATTAATCATATTTGAATATTCATTTTGACCTATATTCTAAAATAAGTCATCCGTCCACTGGGAGGACTTACCAAGGCAGGGCAGCTCTGATGCATGGGCCATCGGACAAGCAAACACTGCAAAACTTTCTTGCTTAATTAGCAAAAAAAAAAAAAAGAAGCAAGGAGAAGGTGACGCACACAATCACACAGACACATGTCCGCATCCACATACTGATGAGGTAAATGCGCTGCAGTGGTAAACCTGAGGTAACTCCTCAGAGAGGAGCAGTGAGGAGTGACACGCCAAGTCAGAAGAATTAGCAAAAAGAGCATCATCATTAGTGTTGACACTTCATTAATTAGAGACAAAAGAAAGAGAGGGAGAGGAGGGAGGAAGAGTTTGTGTCAGTCAGTGTGCATCCAGTACAGACGACAGCTGAAGTACGCCACCTGCCATAACCTCAAACCTATGACATATAAGGACACTTGTATAAAGTCACACAATGTTTCAAATCCTTTCCTAAAGGCAAAATCCATAACACAATCTCCTGCAGACATGCTGGTACCCCACTGACTCAGTCATGAGGTGACAAAGGATCCATTCAAAAGGAAGCTCAAGTGACAATGATTGCTCAGCTTGATGGGACCCTCAGCGATGTTTTTGGCTGTGATGTCTGCACCATTGTGCAAGTAAAAAAAAAAAAAAGCATCACGTCTACTAGCAGTCTAATTTTACATCTACGACTGTGTACAACTTTGCAGGAGTTTTGAGAGTTTGAAAGTGGCATCATCACCTAAACCACTCCTGACAGCTGACTGAGTGGTCGAGCTTCCACCTGCAGGGTTCAGTCGATCATGAATAAAAGACGGTTATGGATAAGCACTTGGAACAGGAATCCAACAGCTTCTCTTTCATCGTAAATCAAATATATACCTTTCAGTCTAGAGATTAAGGGAGATGATTCTTTTACTGTTGTTGATTATAATAGGGACAAGTCAGAGGGATCAGCAAAGTTATTTGTTGACACCAGATGCCAGTTCTGCTTTTTGTTAGACCGAGAGAATCACCATGACCCAAACTCGTCAGAACTCATTGGCCCAATGATGCATGTTTAAAGCAGAAGTGATCAGTTGTGTGAGGTAGATACTGGTGCGTCTCTGTGTGAAAGAAAAGGACATAGACAGACGGTGAGGATCTTGTCATGCAAAATAAAATCCACTTCATTTCATATCAAATATCAGCAGCAGCAGAGAGAAAAGAGGAGAACAGGAGAGAAGGGAGAAAAGATAAGAGAAAGTAATCAGGTGAGGACATGATTAGGTAATGACCTGATAAGTCTGTAACGCGATAATACAATTTGATTACAGAGCTCTTATCGCTCTACTGGACCATGTACAGAGGGATATTTTACACATCCAAACTAATCTATCCTGAAGACATTATAGCTATGATTGACCAAAACTGAATAATATCGAATCAATGTAATTAATATGGTGGCAAGGAGCTCAGATCTTTGGGGAATAATAGATTGTTTTTCTTTTGGTATTAGAGGTAATTACACCATACTTTGTACGTATAGCCTTAGAGTGTTTCAATGTTTTATACTCAATGATGACTGGTTGATAATTATTGACAGATAACATCAGTATACCTTTCCCTTAGCTTACCTCAACATCGGCTTACCATGCCTCACATAACATATGTCTTTCCTCATCTTGTCTTGCATGTTCTGTCCTTTTCCGTCCTCCCTCCTATGCCTCGCCCTGTCTTGTCTGGACTTATCTTGTCTCACCTAGTTATATCTTTTCCTTCCTTTGGTTTCATTTGATTGTACAGCTCTTTCCCTGCAGCCTCCGAACATCAGTTTAAATTTAACTGTATCTGGAAAATGGCACGGCTAAAAGCAACTGATTAACATAGTCTGAGAGGAATGTTAGTAACCCCCTTTTTTTGACTAGGAACTGCTTTACAGATGACATTTCAATTCATTGTTCTGTAGTGTCACTGGGGAAATACTGGCCTGCTAATATGACAAAGAAGTTTTGTGATAAGATTGCTGGCTTAGGGACACAAAGTGGGAACAAAGGCTAAGTCTGATAGGTCTGTATAATGTAGGTCTCCTTAAGCTACACGTACCTCCATAAATATTTATTTGAAGCCTCAGGTTGGCATAAGCTGTGATTGGTTATTCTGCCAAGCAGCTGTCAGACCAAACATGCTGATGCATTAAGTAGATCAGGAAACGTTTGCATACTGGTCTACGTATAATTGAACTTGACAAGCAGTCATGCAAATCTACACACTACTACAAACAGATCAGTGCTAAGGTGTGTACTTATTGCTGGCAATCTTTTACACAGTGTATGTTTAGTTTAACTAAAGTCAAATTAACTAACTCCTTTTTTCTGTCTGTTAGACAAAATTTGAATTCAGATGTGTACATTGTTGACTGAATGATATGATTGTGTGATCATGTTAAAGATCCAGTTGTAAGTCAGTTATCAAGCCAAACATTTACTTGTTGCAACTTTGTTGTTTCAATTTGTTGTTGGGGTTTGTGATGAACTTGTGATGGGCATTTTTCTCTAGTTGATCAGTTAAACAAGTAATTATTGGATATATTAATTGATAATGACATTAATCATTAGTTGCAGGCCTACTGGTAAGATTCTTATATGTTACACTTTGCAACAAAAAACATTGGATTTTTGTACACATTTTTGCTCTGAGGAAAGTGGTTGGTCCTGAGGAGGATTACCTTTTAGGGAGCATCTAATACAGCAGAAAAATCCCTGCGGTTTCTTGGCTGTTAAGAAAATGACTGCAAGGGAACTTGCTTTCATTTCAGTCTGTCTATTAGACCGGGTTTAAATGACAGGACTGTTAGGACCAAGAATCTATGCTTGAGTCTCAGAGTGTGATACAAAGGAAGGGAGACACGAGTTGACTTAACTCTAACCATGTCGGAAGAGCACACACATATGGTAAAACTCTGTGCTACTGTGCACCTCCATCTCCCCAGTTCACGCTCCAAAAACTGGATTTAATGCTTTTGAGATTAAGCTCTTTTTTCAACCTATTCTCCCTTTCTAGTCCTCTCGCTTTCTCTCTTTGCTCTCCTCCTTTAGCTTTTCCACTTTTGGGATTTTTGGGTTAAAAATGGTGTTGAAAGCTCGAGGGCTGATGGGTGAATGGATGCCACTCTTGGTAAATTGTCCGTGAAGGACAGTCCGAGAGAAAGACATGAATGAAGGAGGAGAGAGAACATTAGAGATTGAGTGGGAGTAAGCGCCAAAGTGAAGACAGGAGAAAGGGTCAGGGCAAGGTACCATGGGACAATTAGAAAAAGATGCTGGGGAGAGAAACAGAATGAACCTAAGAAAAAAACAAAGACAACGTGTTCGAAAATAGTGAGAGAGGCGAGAGTGAAGAAGAGGAGACTGGAGAGAGAAAGATTTGGCTGCCACTTCTTTACTTTGTCAAACTTGTGTTCTTGCTGCCTTCAAGGCCCAGACATAAAATGGTGTGAATCAGGAGGAAAACAGGGAATTGAGAGCTCCTGGGACTTGAACAGTAACGGGAAATTGCAGCGTGAAACTCTCTTACTTGAAAGTTTGAACCTGAAACTGTCTGACTCAGAGAACCTGACAAATACAACTTTGGAGCGTAATAGGGTGCTGAAATATTCACAAACCTTGGTTTGCCCACAGCATAAAATAAGCATGAGACTGATGCATTTGGGTATTGAAATGCTGAAATGCTACACTAAACAGAGAAAATCTTTTAGGATTTGATATTGTGTCCTCTGTTAGCAGATATGCACCTCACCTGTAGTTCCCTTATGTAATACACACTGTATCATTTATTTGCATTTTTTTGCCTTTCATTTTGAAATGATTTGCATTTCCTTTGAAGACACTTCCTAATGCTGACTGCTCAAAAAATACAAAAAAAAAATAATAATAAAAACTTCACCTCTGCCAAATTCTAACAATGTCACAGTTATATAAGTAAAGGTTTTAAGCAAATCCTCATGGTTTATTTCACTTTTAATAAAGTGACTTTTTACTTGCTTTTATTATATTACCAATATTGAATTTTGCATGTAAATCTATCCAAATAAATCTTCCCTGAGCACAGTCTCTGAAGCATTTTTCCTGCAATGTGCTCTAATCCTAATTCCTATGACATGATTATGGAAAAGATTAAATGTATAGTACACAGTATACATACTGTCAGTTCTGTAACATCCATTAAGTGAAACATATGGCATTCGAATTTTTATGTAGGATTAGGACATACAGTACCTTTAAATTTCATGACGGGCTGTGTCAAACATAATCATTGTAAAAACCTTACACCCTGTGTGTGTGTGTGTGTGTGTGTGTGTGTGTGTGTGTGTGTGTGTGAGTGAGTGAGAGTGTGTGTGTTGCTCCTCCTGTCTCACAATTTAAGCTTCTCATTCAAAAGTTGTATGATATGTAAGCTGACAGTTAATAGCCTTTGTCAAATAGTTAGACAGCCCATGGCTTTCCCCAACTCAAGGATTTTCCACCATGTCATGTTCTGCAAAGCAGATACAACACTGCTAAAAACAAGCATTTTCCACTCGAAAACAGTCCATCTCAAAAAGGGAAGAAGGGGTTGCTCCTGAAGTCCTGTCGACAAACTGTGGTACATTTACACATCCAGCTTTCTCTAAGGAGAGCTCTATCTGAAATGTTCCTTTCTCTGTGCCTCTGATGGGGCAGGTCAGTGTCCCTGTTGGATTGACAGTGGAGCTGGCAGGCTTAGCCACAGGAGGAGAACAAAGTAAACAAACTTGTGCTGGAAACTGTAGCCTATCTTACAATCCATGGGCAGAGAGTTTTTTAGTGGCATGGTTGTTGACCACAAGTAGGGTCGCCACCTTTTATGTGAAGAACTATAGAACGCATCCATTCAAAATGCTGATACACACTTTTTCATGTGCTTATAATCGAAAATAACTAAAATATCCTCCCCACTGTTGCCAAGTACTTGCTCATTTGAACTGTTGGGTTTAATGTATGTTTTGATTTGGCACTATACAAATAAAACTCAAATTCAATTTCATTAAACCAGTTGTACACACAGTACTGTTCCACGGTGTTTGTATCCACTAATGACATCCATTAATGTGTTGTTATCAACTTGCCAGTGAATCTGCAGTGGATATTTGTGTGGTTACTGTTCAACAAGAGACGAATCAGTGATGGAAAAATAACCACTTCTTTTAAATGCAGAAAAAACAGCACAGAAACCATAGGATAGGCACAGAGGACAGGTAGAGCCAGGGTTCTGTTCAGTTCCTACACTAGTGCATTTAAGTACCGTCTCTCCAGGTTCATCTACCATACAACATGATTTACAGATTTGAGAGTGACCAGGGCTGATATGAAGGATGGGGAGAGATAAAAGAGGCATGGGACAAGCTGCTCTGCACTGTAGAGAGAGACAAGGGAACACTGATATAATCTCTTCTCTTATCCTCTCTATAGATCTAATGCATCTGCTTTTGTTTCCATGTGCTATATTTGTATCTCCACTAAACTGTGTCTGCAGAATTTATTCACAGCAAGATTGAATTTTGCTAAATCAAGAAGTAGTGGGGCATTACGCTCTCCCTTTTCAGGGCTGCTTCTTTATTAAAAACAGTAGAAATCCTGCTTGTTCAATCAGAACAACTTGGACCCACCACATCCTCTCATAACCTCTTAAAACAACACACGAATGCATTGTGAACTTTGGACTTATGTGGAAAAAAAGTTTCACACCATGCACACAGGCTGCTCAAGTCATGATGGTAAAAGATTATTTCCTTTTGATATGATATTTTATTCTACTTGGGATGATATTTAAATTAGCTGAATTCAGAGGCTGCACATACCTTTAGTAGAGGCAAACACAGACAATTTCTATGTTTATTTTCTCTCCATGTAATTGGTTGGATAACCAGCAGATAGGAGAGAATCATTTCCTTTCAAACACAGAGGGAGGCTCGTCTGATCTCTGCTGTTAATGACTAAACTGAAGAGAGGGGGAAAGCAGTGCACACACTTGTTTGTTCATATTTAAAGGAAAACAAATGCTTATGCACCTACATTTTTTTCCCCCCACAAACAAACACTAGGGCCTGCACGCAAATGTCCGCCTCACGGGTCAGTGAGCTTTGATGGAGAGTCGGGTCTAGGTGAACTGGGGGGGAGGGGGGGGCACAGATTAAGGAAAGAGGTGGCTTCTCACTGTGGGTGGCTCGGAAGCAGCCTCCAGTTATTTTATTAGCCAGACAGAAACACTGCGGGATGCTCTCTAATACCACCGGTGATTTACACGGATTCAGGCACACACACACACACACACACACACACACACACACACACACACACACAAACAGCCTCCCTCTCAGGCGTACACATACCAATGAGAACACGAACACACACACACAGACTGAAGCTTGGTGACAGCCCTCCCTGGGTGTGTTTCTGGCAGAGCTACGCATAGATTAGCCATGATTTCACATCAGTGAGGCTGGCAAAGTTTAAAGAGAGTTGTTACCGTTATCTTGACACATAGAAAACTAACTCCCCTCTGTTCACAATGAACCAGTATGTGTGTGTGTGTGTTTATTCTGCATTGTGTGTGTGTATACAGGTTAACACAGGACAGAGTGAAACAATGCTCTGTGGCCGCCTCAGATAAAAAGAATCACTTAGAGTCATGCTGTCACTTGCAGGGGTTGGTTGTTGAGTTGATTTTTTTTTTTTTTCATTCTTTTTACTTGTAAGAGTCCTTGTACAATATTAAACATAAATGTTAACATTTAATGAACTGGAGTATTTAACCTCAACAGTAATGTAACAAATGCTATGAATTAGAAGAATTAGAATTAGAAGAATTACCGCCTCGTGGTTCTATGCTTCCACAGCCAAGACTAGTTTCAGATTACATCCCAGTTTATCCAGAGTCATATGAAATATAGTTATTTTATACTATTAACCATTTGTGTGAAATTCTGTCATAATTACTGTGTTAAGTCTTCAGTAATGGCTTAAAAGTGTTGTGTGAGGTCAGTGTGACCTTGACCTTGACCCCCAAAATCTAATCACTTCATCCTTAAATCCAAGTGAATGTCTGTGCTAAATTTAAAGTTACTGAGAAATCGTGTCCATGAGAATGGGATGGATTGACGACAACCTGAAAACAATATATTTTTATCAGTTTCCAAACAACAGTTTTTGTCCTCGACCTTTGAGGAAACATCTCTCCAAGGAAAAATTCAGAGTGCACAAAGTCATGAATTTCCATTTACTGAACAGTAAAACAAGCAGTGGCAGAGAAAATATCACCTCGTACATAAACTCAAACTTTAGGAGTTCCATGTGAAAAACAGCCACTAGACTTACAAGTGATGATTATGTCTGTTCCAAAGGATAAGCTTTAGGATTTACTAAACACACACCACTAAACACACAAAAACAAATTGACAAAAGCTTTTTGAAGGATGGACTATTTTGAATGATCTGTAGAGTTGATATGGGCTAAGTCAACTTCTACTACTTCTATCGCCACTTTATATCTGCATTAATCTTTCAGGTCTAACTAAGCGGCTCCAACAGAAGCTATCGTAAGCCCAGAGATTTCAAAATACTTCTCCTGAGCAGAGTGACTTATCTGATTCTAGAGGTTGGGAGACATGTCAAATGTAGTGAGATGCACCAGCCTTTCCTTCGCACCTCTTATCCTCACATGCAGACTTCTTTCCAAAAGAACCTCATACCCCACCCAGATTTATCTCAGTTTTATTTTCCTCTGTATTTTTTTATTTATTTATTTTTTTGTCTTGCTGTGGCCCAGTTGCAAAGGTAATCTCAGTGAAAGATCCTCTCCCCTCTCAACTCTCTGTCCTAGATATCAGGTCTGCCAGTCTCAAAACATTTCCAACCATGATATCCAATGCCACAGATGAAAACACACTGTTGATGATGTGTTGTCAGGCTTCATTCACATCATGACTGGATGGTTTCATTCTCATCTCATTCAATTACTATTTCAACAAGCACCAAGCCCCAGTAAAGTGACCCTGCAATGGGACCCCCTCAAATGAATTTCCCATGCATGAGCGTTATTCAATAGCTATTTCAGTCAATATCGATAACTCATTAAAGGCTCATTGTTTTCAATAACTGATTGAATAATGTGAATGAGCTCAATTTCTGCCAATTGTTCATGCATGACACAGGTTCAATACAATTACTCATTCTCCTGAAATCTTCACTGTTCATTCAGACATTTCCACATTCCTGATCGGGAGTCTGATGGACCTACTCTGAAATAAATTGTGAAAGTGACCAGGTCCTTTACTCGAAATAGACACAGGACTTTATTTCCAATCTTCCCCATTAAAAATTTTTTTTTTTTTTTTTTTTCAGCACAAGGCTCCCTGTTTTCTAATCAGATCTCATTTTAATTTAGTCTTGCTGATGTCTGCTGTTAATGAATACATATATACTGTATATATTTCTCTTCAAGATCATTCATATTTCCACTGCACCAATTACATCAATAGAACAACAGCATTATGTCATGCTCACAAGTTTGTTGTTCTGACTTTCCCTCTTCTAACAGAATAGCTGTATTTATTCCAAAGGCTTGTACTTTGCTGATAAGCTACTGTCATTAAGACTTAATACTTCCTGCAGTTAATTCTAGGCTTTTTATTACTTGCCCCATTAGACAAACCCAAGACTTTCTGGTACATTAATGTAATGAAATACCATAAGATTCCTACAACTAACCGACCAATCAATACATCAAGACTCTGCTCATCGACTAGCATTTGGTCGACTATTAGGGAGGGCCCCTATATATTCCCATTAAATGCCTACCGGGAAAGGGAGCTGCTGTATTATGCTGAGCTTACCATGTCAGTCGTTATGTTCCAGGTGAACCAATAACCAAATAAATGTCCTTTTTTTGTTCATGATGGACACATAAATACAGTTTTGTTTTTTTTTTACTTTGGGATTTGTGGTTCATTCAAGTTCATTTTACACCATTTGAGTGTTGACTGGTGAACCCTTCATCACATCCACTTGATTCAGTAGCACCTGACTGGAGAACTGGCTTCACAGGTTGTTTATCTCAATAATGTTGGCAATGGATGGAAATGGACAAGAATTCACATTCACATATCTAAAAATTGTGTTAAAATTTGCTCTAAATTTGGATGGAAACATGACTAGTGACTAAAGCAGAGTGGCTTTACCAAACATATATTCTGCTGCAGGTGCACTTTTATTTATGTTTAAACATCAAAAAACATTGACAAATTTCACCACCACAGATCACAAGTTTAACCTGTATGGTTTGAGACACATCAAACAGGGAGCCAGAATGACTGCATTTAAAGTGTCGAGCAGGGTCCCAGTGCAGACGTCTAAATCTGCCTCTGTTGCAGTGGACGGCCATGCCATCCAAAGCCTCCATGATACATGGCCAGAAAGCATTAGCAACTAAGTGCACCTCCACCCAGGGGAATTAAGGAGGGAAGAGGCTTCTATGAATGATTCTGGCAGGTTCTGAATTATTGTCTTTCCCCAGCTGGCTCCCTTTGCTTTTCTCCCCACCCTCCCCCCATGACTGTGAATACAGCCAAATCCCCCCTTGCTTTGCCTGGCTGGCTGGTGTATTTCGACCACGTAGACAACCCCCGTGGAGGTTTTAGCGGATGGTTTTGTCTGACTCAGAGAAACCATGCATGAGGCCAATGCCAGGCAAAGAAGATGTGATAGTAATAACAGTAATAAGAGAAGACACCACCAGATAAACATCAATCTTAGTACCTGCTGATTTCTCCTCCATTTTATCATATGTGGCGATGTTTTGCTCAAAATTAAAGTTTACAGATTGAAACTGACAGACAAACCAGCAGAGAAAAAGAGAGGGAAGTTTGAGAACTACATCTCCAATCAGCATGATCTGTAATTTCCAGCAACATTTTGAAGCTTCAGCGCCTCTTCCACCAGTTCCCAGCAGAGGAAATTAAACTGCACTGGCTCTTACAATCACCATTCTTTACAAAAACTGCATTGATTTTACAGTACCTGAGAGGGAAATTATTTCATCTCACCTCCAGCTTTAACTATCTGCTTTATAGAAGGCACTCTCCAAGATAAACTTTTTTATGTGCACTCTTGCACAGGCACTATGGATATATCTAGAAAAGCTCCTTTAATGTTTTATAACTACTCCATTGCAAATGATACAGAGGTTTTATATTCCAACAGCCTTGGAGGTGAACAGACATTGGTGAGGCAGGCAGTGGGCATTTAGGTTGGGATTGAGTTTTTGGGGATAAACAAGCATATACAAGAATATGCATTTGTGTTCATGAAAGTGTGCAAGTTCAAGAATGTGGATTGTTGTCGGTGTGTACGGACTCAGCTCAACTCCTCCTTATTCATGCATTCTCTCCCCTTTTATATGCAGCGCGGTGTCTCCACATGAAAAGAGTTACCCTAATTGGAGGCTGTTTTCTATGCAGGTTCCGTTCCACATTGCCACATCAGGAATTCGCAGAAAATAATAATAGCACTGAACAGTAAAGGGAGAGAGACGTGTGAGTTTGTGTGCACGCTACAGAACGGAGGAAAGAAAATGAGAGGCTGGGATAGAGGGAGGCAGAGAGGGAGAAAAAAAAACTCAGACAGAAGATGTGATTATGGCTAAACTGTCCCTTTCCATTTTCGATCTGAATGATTCCATTATCTTGACATAATCCGTCCAAGATCTGCTTATTCTCCATTCCAGCTCAGAAAATTTCACAGTGAACGAACTAGTTTCTGTCAATGCATCTCAATCAGGTCATTGTCTTATTTTTCAAGGACGAGCATGCTCAGCCACCATTCGATAAAAGCTAACTACTGGGCCCCATACAGCTTGATCGCTACTTGAGGACATTGATTATACAACCAATTTGTTTGCACATACTGTACATGTATTCTCTTCCTCCTTCTTTCTGCACAAACAAACTCCAGCCCCCCCTTCATCCTGCATCTTAGGCACCTTTAGCAAGTTGGCCGACAGTAGGCTTGCTTGGAGCTGCGGTCATACTGAGCCTCTGAACAGGAATTCAGCTTAAGGGCGGGCTAAGGTAACGGATTGGTCCCCGCAGCTTAGCACAGGCCAGGTGCTCGGTCAGATATTGGAAGAGGTTTTAATGTGGTTTGCATGCATGGAAACGGCAAACCATCGACCCAGAGGATGACTTTGGCTGGCATGGGGAAAAGGTAAGAAAACAAGAAAGGGTTGGTGAAGAGGGGAGCATAAAAAAAGACAAGAGGAAAACTGGCATGGTTTAAAATGAAACAGAGACAGAGAAGAGGGGCAAAACAGGGCAAGGGCCTGAAAGAAAGAAAGTGGAATGAGGCATTGAGGGAGAGACGAATGTGAACATGGCAGCGGAAAAGACAGAAAGAATAAGCAGAGGAAAAAAAAAAAAAGGAAGACTGGAGGAGCGTGGTTTAAAAAATGAAACACAATGAAAGAATTTCACCAGAGGCATGGATTGTCAATCCAGAACATTTCCTTTTCAGCACCATCAAAGACAGCAAAACTTGCAGATGCTGTGCTTTTTATCTCTCCATTCCCTCTCTCTCTCTCTTTCTCTACTTCCATTTTGTTTCTCTCTGAAATGGCTGACCATCAAGGGTGACCTCATTGTTGTTTTGTTATTATATTATTTTTCCTCCCATAAAAAAGCAAGCTTTGCTGTCTCATGCCAGCAATATCCAGCTAGCTCTGTTGTGAAATTGCACTGATCTGGGACAAAGATTAATCTCCTTATCTCTTTTAACGAACCCAGGCCTAAGGCTGTGCATATTATTAGCTTTAAGACCTTTATGGTTTAATATCATTCCACAAGATATGACCTCTTGTGGCTTGGTGATATATCTTTGGTTCCATGTGACAAAGAGATGGTGGTCTTTTCTGCAAAGCAAATCAATCATACGTGAATAATTAGGCAGCAGAAGAGAGATGGTTCAAAATTTAAAGATTATTAGACAAGGGCGTTCTTTCTAATCTCTACATATGGGAGGGGAGAGTTTGATGACCAAATGACCATTTGGTGTTAATATGTGTACCTTTATTGGCTTGGCAATATATACAAACCCACCAGCTGATTTATGTGTTACTCTCTCTAACAATGTAACCATTACTGTGGTGACATACTGGAACTGAGAGCAGTTTCACTGAGTGTGCGAAAGCACAGATGGTTGGACTGATCACAGTCAGCATTCATCTCTTCTGACAGATGAAGGTATGTGAATGTTATTCAGTCTCAAAACAATAGTATGAAAGTGGTTTTGTGTCTTAGAGAGAAAACACAGTAACATGATGTCAGATATTGACAGGATATAGGTGAAGGTGTTGTAATTAAACCAAATTTACTTTTCAGAATCTGATTTGTTGTGATTATAAATGAACAACATTGCAATCTATGAGTTCTTGCTTTGTAATCAGACAGAATTAGTGTGTTCATTATCAACTAATCTACATCACAATTTCCACATCCCAAGTTGTCACCCTGTCTCCTAGAAATTACATTTACACTCACCAGCCACTTCATTAGGTACACCTTGCTACTACCAGGTTGGACCCCTTTTTGCCTTCAGACCTGCCTTAATTCTTCGTGGCATAGATTCAACAAAGTGCTGGAAACATTCCTCAGAGATTTTGGTCCATATTGACATGACAGCATCACGCAGCTGCTGCAGATTTGTCAGCTGCACATCCATGATGTGAATCTCCCATTCCACCACGTCCCAAAGGTGCTCTATTGGATTGAGATCTGGTGACTGTGGAGGCCATTTGAATACAGTGAACTCACTGTCATGTTCAAGAAACCAGTTTATCCTGCTGGAAGCAGCCATCAGAAGATGGGTACACTTTGGTCATAAAGGGATGGACATGGTCAGCAACAATACTCAGGTAGGCTGTTGTGTTTAAACAATGCTCAGTTGGTGTTAATGGGCCCAAAGTGTGCCAAGGAAATATTCCCCACACCATTACACCACCACCACCAGCCTGAACCGTTGACCCTACCATCCAAATGTCGTGGCAGAAATGGAGACTCATCAGACCAGGCAAAGTTTTTCCAATCTTCTATTGTGCAATTTTGGTGAGCCCTGTGCAAATGGTAGCCTCAGAAGTTAAGATACATACAATATTATAAGGACTTCGTGGAGAAGCAAAAGCTTGTGGATTCTTCTTTTTTTCATAGTTGCAGCAGCTGATTACAGTCCAGTAAGCTGGTTTTGATGATCTCCACACACACACACACACACACACACACACACACACACACACACTCTCTCTCTCTCTCTCTCTCTCTAATAGACATTTTCAAACAGCTGTTTCAAAGACATTTCAATGTATATTATTTAATATTGATCGAGCAGAATCCCCTAGACAGATTTCTTGGCAAAAATGTAACACTATTCTACTGTTTTATTGTGCAGCCTTACCTGCAAGATGCAACCACAGAAACAACAACTTGTTTATTTGCTCCTACAGCCTGAATGAGTCTATATTTGGAATAGAGCAGGTAAAGAATCTGAAACTGGGGATGGAGACAGCATGGCGATCCTTACAATCCAATCCCTATACAACTTTTTACTTTGAAATGTATTCAGTTCTACCTTCACAACCTCAAGTCCATATAGTTCATCCAGCCCCAAGACCTGTCAATCAATTTGATGTGCTCTTAACCATGAAAACGCACCTAGCCTGCAGCTGCAGTAAGCAGCATCCATAAAGCCATGAGAGTTGTTCAAGTAGCAGATGGTGAGCAGAAGCAATTGTCAATAAAAACAGCAAAGTAAACGTTGACTAGTGCCATTTTAATTTCCAGTGTGGTTGCATCTATAAAGTAGACACCAACAGCAACTGGTACACACACAGAGATCTTCCAAACATTCGAGAAAAAAAAACTATTAAAAGAGGTGATTTGGGCATGAGGACAGAAGTGCATCATGTGGAGCTATTCATCTGTTGTAATATGAAAAATGCACACAGTTCAAATGGAAATAGTTCTCCCGCACAAGCCAATAAAACAAAAAAAGAAAAAAGAAAAATTCAGGCACCAACCTGCAATTCCTGACAGACTTAATCCAATAACAGCATTTACATGTAATTGCATTTTCAGTTAAGATTTATGGAATATTTTTGAAACTCAGAATCAGGTCCTATTTTAAAGTTTGAAATCTTCTGCTTTCTACTATAGGCTCTTTTTTTCTTCTGCTTGTCTAGCTCTTTACTTCTAATGTCGTCCCAGCGCCTCTGTGGTCACAGATGCAGAGATCTCTAGAGGCTCACAGATAGCAAACCACCGTCTCTGTCCAAAAGAAAGAGCTCCTTCATCACTCAGAATAGCCTCCACACCCAGAGGCACCTGAGAACATTTTCTCCCCAAAAACTTTCCCACACTGACTACACAGAATAATATGAACCTCACTCTCTCAATCCCTCTATCTCTCTTCCTCTTCCCATTCTTAACTCTCATATTTCTGCGTCTGTGTTCAAAAAAAGTTTCCAGTGTAGTTCAGAGTTAAAGAGCTCTTTCTTTTTTTAAAAATTAAAGTCTCAAAAACATGTTGTGCAACAAGCAGCTGATCCTTTTTTCAGAGCTCTAACTCTAGGCAGTGGATATCATCTCTTAACTAGGAGTAAACAAGTTTGCAATCCACACACAGCCACAATAGCTGCTGGTTTTCAGTCAAAGCGTAACTCAAAGTAATCCAACATGCAGAAGAAAAATGGTGTTAAAAAGAATAAAAGCTGAAAAAAATTGTTGAAGAGGCAGAACAAAACACTAGAGTCCTTAACGGAGATCAAATTAAAACACAGCAGTTTTCAGCTAAACGCTTTCAACACATTGGGCATAGCTGAGGCTGGTGACTCTTTTGCTGTGACGTCACAAATTTCAAAATCAAGGAAGAAACTAGTGATGAAAACAACAGCATTATGTGTAACGATGCTTTTGTAAAGCTGCTTGTGTGGCAAGACTATCGATATGACTTAACTCTTATTAGGATATTAACTTGATGTCTGGAAAATTGTGAAATAAAGGAATTGTGCATCTAAACTCTTCTATTGTGATCATTTTTATCAAGCATTTCCAAATTTCAACTCTGACTTGACATTCAACATTTTAGTTGTACAGCAGATTATTATTTGAATAATTAGTTACTGACTTTCACACAGTTCTTAATGTTACTTTTTTTCTATTGCATTCCATGCATTCTTAATTAAGCAGAGCTGGTCCAGTGTTAGAGGTTAAGGTAATACAGATGTCATCCAGCGTAGCTGGCTAAGTGTCAGGCTGCTTTGCCACCTCATTGGCCTCAATCATAGAGGGTGAGACCACAGAGAGAGAGGGTGAGGGGGGGTGGGGGGTGAGAGTGAGAAAATATATAAAAAAAAGAGGACTTGCAACTCCCAGCCCTTAGACTCCATTCCCACAGAGCCCTGAAATAAAACTTGATTTGTCAACTTAAATTACATTGGCTTCTTACAAGAGACTTTTCCCTCCTGACAGAGGAGGAAGTACATTTGTGATAATGGGCAAAGAAAATAAATTGACATTTAAATAATCCTAATCGTTTTCTCAGGGAGCCCAATGGTGAGGATCTCAGGGGCAGGGCAGCATGAAGATAACACAGTCTGTCATCACTGTGGAAAGTGTGGGAAACGCTCCTACTTTATGAAATACGAGCCAGCTGAAACCCCATTTAGCCCTCTCGACCTGATACAAATGGAGGAAGAGATCTGAGAGTGCAGGCACGAGAGAGTGAGGAATAAAGAGAGTGAGAGATGGGAAGGAGAGAGACGATGGGTAGGAGGAATAATGTTGCCTCACTCAAGTCACTCTGTGCCATAAAGAGGGTGAAAAGTTTGGCAAGAAGTGTTTTGGAAGTTGCTGTAGCAGCATTAAAAAGCATTCAGCTTGTCAAAGTATTTCAATGTAGTTTCAGTGACTCAACGTCCACTGCTTACAGTGAATGCATGCATTTTAGAGCAGGCACACCAATTTGCCTCCATTACCCCATGACTACTTATGGGTATTGCAATTCAAAAAGCAAAAAAGAACACACTCGCTGATATATATGCTGATAAATTGTGGCCTCCGGGAAAGCAGACAAGTAGACAGAAGCAACTGCAGAAGCACTAGCTGTGACAGGAGCTGAAACTTACCCTGAAACTTTTTCCCTCCACATCACTGAAGTCCAAAACAGGCATCAGAGACTTCAGAGTTTGATCAAACTGCTCAAATTAAAATTCTCTACATGACTGCTGACCTTGCCAAATGTTTGAGGTCAAGCGCCTGCGGGGAAACCTATAATGGACGCCTGCTGGCAGTTTTTTTTTTCCTGCTCTTCCTGCTTGGTGCTGAGGAATCACTCAGGTGGCACAGTGGTGGTTCTCGTTCTGATTTAGATCAATCAGGTGAGTTGCCTGCTTTGGGGCTGCAACTCAGGATTCGTTTTATTATCAATTTGTCTGCTGATTATTTTTTTTCAATTAATCACATCAGTTTACTATCATACATGGGAAAGAAAAGCAGCAAATCATCACATTTGAGCAGCTGTTACCACTGAATGTTCGGCATTTTTCGGCTATGATTAAATCAGGGATAAAAATTGTTGCCAATTAATTTTCTGAGGGTCAACTAATCAAATATTTCCTTTATGTACGTTTCTCTGCTTTATGATTTTTAAACAAAACTAGCAGTCAAACAATCCCTCTCAGTGTTAGACCAGAGACACACTGGATGCAACCGTGTGCATGGCGGCTGCAGAATGTCTTGGTTTTCACTTTGGCGCCCTGTTGACAGTCATTTTGACATCATACCAGCAATATTACACAAAACGGACACCTTCCACTATAGTCTCTATGTCTAGGCTGAATCTGAACATCACGTCATAGACATGAAAAAATATTAAGATACATTTTTAACAATTTTAGCAGCTGCATTTGGAGACACTGATATTTTAGAGGGATTTTCTGTCAAAAATAAATCAGAAATTAATTAAAAATTAAGAGAAATCCAACATTCAAGTATCCTGTAAATTCTAAGTAGAAAGATAGCTCTGACAGTAGCAGCGAGGGAGCAGACACGCAGCCAGTGTGCACACACATGCTTTTTTTTCCTGCAGCAGATCAGCAACGAGAGCCTCAACGCACACAGCACACATCCAGTGTGTCCCCGGCATTATTTCATGCCTGATCTTGCTGCAATCCAACTGTGTCCCTAATGTCTAAAGAAGAATTTAAGAGATCCATGGAAATCATTTATTTCGATTAAAAAATGTATTTTGCTCATTACTGTTTTCATTTTAAACAATATGCAGATCCTGAGGCACAATTAAGGAAGGGTAAACAAAAAAAATAATGATTTTTTAAAGCTCAGAATGGCAACTACATTTCAATGGCCAGGCAATATGCTAAAAATGCATTCAGTTGTCAGGTCCTCTTGTTAAAATAAATGCAGTCTAATACAAAGACTCTGTGATAAACACTTTCCCAATATTATGCAGTTCTGTTTTGGAGAGACGATATTTCAACTTTATGTCCATTTAGCAGAGTGTAGTTTGTTGTGCTGTATATTGCAATTCACCAAGAGACGTTTCCAATATTTAGTCCACCCCATTAATACCAATAAGACTAAATATAAAAACTAACATTTTCAACAAGAAGTGAAAACTATTTGCTTCACAAAGATGGGATTTATTGCAGGGGTGTTGTATTTCATTGTTTTACTCTCAGCTAGCTGAGTATATTTTCCATAAAAGTAAGAATGGCCCAGGGAGAAGTAATTGTGGAGAATACGGTGGTGAAATGTAGAAGGCATTTAACTGTTGACATCCTTGTCCCTAACAGCAAATCCTGCATTTTAACAACTACAACTAGTTGCCTATAATACCATACCTGAACCATAGGCGTGGCAAACCATTAAACACTTATGTGTCATTTTCAAAGGCAGTGACAAATGACCCATTTTGTTGTTCTGGCATGGGGACCTGTTGACCTGCAGTAATGTCCATGAAGTTTGGTGAGAAAATCCTCACACGTGATCCTGTAGCTAAAGCGTGAGACCTTGAGCTCAGTAATGAGCTCTATCTGCAGCAGCATGACTCTTGACCTTCTCTTTTCTCCAGGAAAAAAAAAAAACAGATGTCATGTAATAAGATTCATTACTTTTCACTCTCCCCGCCTCTCACTCTCACTCTTCCTCTCTCTGCGATGGCACATCCTTATCCCACCCAGCCATCCGCTCGTCTCTCCTCCCTCCACGTGGAGCCAGAGGTCCCCGTCTCTCTTCCTCTCAGGAGTGCCATCTTCATGCACCTCTCCATTCCTCTATCAGAAGCTGAATCCACTGTCAGCTCTCCATAATAGAGAAATCCAATCAGCCTGCCCACTTCACAATGGCAGATATGAACCCAGCCTTTTACAATGAGATATAGAGACACAGAGAAAGATAGAGAAAGGTTTCCAGGTGTATTTTAATGTTTCAATGGAAAATAAATGGGTAAAGTGGGCTGAAGCTATAATCCTTGAGACTTTCATTATATCGAACCATCAAACTGTCTCTATATATAGTTTTAACACACACACACACGCACACACACACACACACACACACACACACACACACACACACACACACACACACACACTTACTTCACGGGTTGCCTGGCTCAAAATCAAAAACCATGCCTACCAGCACCTCTAAAGCTCACTAATTAACACGTATGATCTGCACACAAACAGAAATGTAGGAACTAGTTCTTAGCGATCGCTGCCGGGCGCAGTGCCTTTGTAATACTTTGTTAATTGCTGAGTAACTTCAAGAAGTTACAGCACCTAACTCCATGTAAAAGCACAATTTGTCATTTCTACATTATTGGCTTACGTACGAATTAAACAAACAAGACCCAACATGATAATTAGTGAGATTTAGAGGTGCTTGTAAGAACTTTTGAACTTTGGACAGAGCCGTGGTAGCTGTTACACCCAGCTTTAAGTCTTAATATAGAGACATGAGCGTGTTATCTTCTCATCTAGCTCTCAGGAGAAAAACAGAGAATAAGTGCATTTCTCAAAATGTGAAATTATTCTTTTAAGTGACTTTCTATAGTCATAACAAAGCTGTATTAAGTTACTGCAAATTTCAAAATGGTGTTGCTTCACAATAAACATTCAACCAGCAACCAGCTAACCACAGGGTGTGCTCTTTTTGTTCTTTTTTTGTTTTGGCGTAGCAGCTACTGGAGGTGTGATGTATTTTTCAACAGAAGTTAGCATTACTTTGTTAGCAGTGCAAATGTGAACTAAAATGGGTTTTCACAACAAGCGAGAGTGTATTTTTGTTGGCGAATACTTTTTAAATATTGCAGTGAGGGGTAGAGCAGGAAGAAGCAGCCACAGTGAGCTGTTAGATGAAGAGCTGCTAGTTCTTACTGTGGTTTGTGGAATCCAGCATAGCGTAAAAACGGAGAAATATTGTAAGCACAGACATCCTCTTTGCAACAGGAGGCACCGGGGTCCGTGGATAATCAGATTTTAATTTTGAGAAACACAAAATATACCAGGCGTTCAGTAATCAGGAATATGTCAACTCAACTCATGCATGACGGCAAACTGGTTGGCTGATATCTTTCAGTTAGAAGTTGGTCTCTCCGAACACAGTCTGTGTGATGCGTTAAGAGGCAGATGAACGAAGGGACTAGGACTAGTTATCGGTTATTAGAGGGGAACCAAATTGATTTCTCTGTGACCAAAATGAAATGAGAGCAGGGAGGAGAGTCATTTTCAGCAGCGGGCAGAGAAACTCACTAATCTGGAAATGTTCTTGCATCATGCAAAGAAGCACATCTGGGTCTTTTGAAAACAATAATTACTGATTAACTTAAGGTATGAAGTTGATCAGGAAAAAGAAAAAAAAAACATTTTAATTCGGTTTAGGATGTTTTTTTTAGTTTCTGAAGGGAGGAACAAAAGAAACACAGAGCCAATCTCTACACGACTCAATCAGGAGAATGTTAGGGACTTTATCCAGCCATTCTCTACGAAGCTCCAGCTGTATGAGGCATAATGGCTGCCACCATTCATTGCTCATTCCACTCCGACTTGCCTAGTTTTGATTATTATTCTCCAATAGTCTCATCCTAATTTGAGCCACTCGTTCGACTCTCAAGCTAATTAAACCGTGTGCCACAGTTCTTGCTTAATGCTTACAAAGGGCTTTGGCACACTGTACCACACAAGTCTCCCTTCCACCTGTTTGTATTCAAATCTGTACTCATCTTGGTTTCAGCATTTACAAGTCAGCACTTTGGCTTATCTTCTCAAAGTTTCAGACCTCGTTTTCTGTCCTCTCATCCTCTTACACCCCCCCACAAACACACACAAGCACACACGCACACACAGATGAATAATAAATGGACCATCATGGGGATTGCTCTTTCAGATGAGCAGCTGCGTTTTGTGAGTCAAATGCCCTAAATTTTACCCGACATGTATAAAGTCAGTGGGAGAAGTTTTGAGGAAGATTAGCTCTGGATGGTTTGTTAAACTCCTCAGCATCTGGGGTCTGGAGGGTCATCTCTGAGCAAAATATTTATCAAGAACATGCAGGATACATTCACTGCAGATAGAGAGTGATATTTAATCCTGTCATCCTTAATGTATCAAAGCAAAATGCGATTTAAAGCAAACAAATTATTCAAATTTTTGTTAATGTATGAATTTTTTTCTTGATTTTGGAGTTGGGTTAGGACAATGTATACCATGAGATATATTGTGTTGTCAACCACAGATTTTTCTGTATCTCCTGAGGTACAAAATCTCATTTAGTACCATGATAAGGCAAAAACAGCCATCACAGTTATCTATGGACAATGTAAATTGCTTAAATAAAAATAAAATCCAATGCAACATACACTGTGAATGGACAATGTGGTACAGACAATGCATCTTTATCTCGAAAGAGAGAAAAGCTCCCCTGCACCTCCTGATACAAGTTTCTGGCCTCATCAGGAGGTCCATTTGTTTTCTGCTATGATTTGATAGGAAATTTGTCAGAATGAAAAACAATTCATTAAGTTACAAAATATTTTGTAACATTTCATGATATTAAAGTCATATAAGATTTCATCTTATGTTTTTGCCTAGCCCTTTTTAATATTTAATATATAAACATAGTTAATTGATTTTAATTTCAATTATATTATTTTATGTGTCATTTTGCAAAAAATTTGCGACATCATGGTATAAATTAACATTGGGAAAATTTTTCTTAGTAATATGATGTTTTTTGCCGACTCTTACCAAAAAAAGACACTGTCTACACTATCTGATGACCATCACATCAGCAAACAACAAGAATAACTTATGTGCAGAGGCACCACTGTCACAATATTTATGTATTACATTCCATCAGAGTACTGATAAAGTCAATGTTCAGTTTGCTACTTTCATCTAGAGGAAATAGAATGATGGACACTTTCACAATATACAGATAAAAAGTTTCATTATATGATATTACACTCGTCATTGCGACCCTGAGTCTCCTTTACCCTCTGTCTCTCTTCTTCTCTCTCCCTCTCTCATCTCCTGAAGGAACAGATTACACCGCATTAGGTCCATCGACAAAGTGGAATTTTTTTGTGCTCGGAGCTGTGGCTGTTTGAGGAGACCTTAATCACTAAATAGACCCAGTCATTACAGTAGAGGATTACGGCAGCACATTGGGCCTTATTCTCTCAATAATCGTCTGTGGGAAGAGCTATAGGTTTCAGTTTGAAGCTGAGTTTTCCAGATGTGAGTCTGTGATCCCTGTCTCTGTAGTTAACTTTTTATTTAGCAGCAAGTCTCAGTTCGTACTGCATGACTACCCATATGAGTAAGTGCAATATTATGTACAATGTGGCTCCAGTTGTCAAATCAATGGTCAAAATCAACACTGCATTGGCTCAAGATATCCTGACCTATAAAATACCCATAATTCAATGCAAAAATTAATGCACATGTCCATTTTGTCAGGCGTCCTGCTCCTAAAAGAGAAAATATGGACTGCAGAGCTTATGGAAATTAATCAAATGTATCTTTATAAATTTAAATTCATTTGAAAAAAAAAAAATGTATTGAAGGTCAAATGGATGTAATGCACTGCATTAATAATTGCGTATTTAAGAAATTGACTTGGTAAGATCACGGTGATTTATGTTATGTAAAATGTTAACTTCTTTCTCATGGCTGAGGCTTTTCAAAAATAACAACATACATATTGTACTGTATATGCTGTATATCCAACAGTGGTTATCACTTGATCTCACTTTGTTAGGGTTAGGGTTAGGAAAAAAAGCAAAACAAAGAAAGAAAACATGAAACGTGGAGATGAATCATACTCTACTCTCCTCTAACTGATGTGACCCATTCATACATTTTTTATGACAATCCCCCAGTGGACAAAGTGCCTTGGTACTTCAGGGCCTACACGAAGTCAGTGTGAATAATGCCTAATACAAATGTCACCATATGGCTTGCACAAAGACACACACACACACACACACACACACACACACACCAAAGTCACTCCATTATCTGAAGTTGTAAGATGGATGTTCCTTTAAAACGACTGTATATCATAAAGACTTGAAACAACAGAGTAAACAAATGAGGTAGCTACCAAGAAGGCTGACATCATCTTCCATGTATTTCACATTGCCAACTGGATTCCTGGAAGGCTGCAACTATTTTTCATTATCAATTAATCTACCAATTATTTTGTCAGTTAATTGTTTGTTTTATAAGATGTCAGAGAACAGTGGGAAATGTCTCTTTTGTTTCTTTGACCACAAGGTGAACTTAGCACTTAGCAACTTAGCAAAACCCAAACTGTCATACTATCACTACAGGAAAAGCAAAGCATATTCACATTTGAGAAGCTGGGAGCAGTGAATTTTTGTTCAAATAAAATTATACAATCATTTTATTATCAAAGCAGCTTGATTTTCTGTTGATCACCATGATCCATTAGCTAAAACATTCTTACAACTGGCATTTTCCAGCCTGTAAGTCATTACAGCAAAATATAAAAGCATCAAAAGCATCAAAGAAGCAAATATTCTCAAGAAGGAATAAGGTTTTCATGAGTAATGACACACACACTAATTTTTCTAAAGCAAGGTCTCATTGCTTCAGGTAGTTTTGCCTCATGATTTGACAACAATCACTTGATGTTTTAAAATGAAACTCTCCTGGCAGAAACTGGACAGTAATGTGTGACGACACAAAGAAAAACTGCAGCCAAATAATGTGCTTACCGAAGGTCTCACTGGTCTCATTTAAAATTCACAGCATGCTCATCTCCATGTGAACTCTGTCAAACATGAATCTCTTTTCTTATTTAGGTCATCACCCCTGCACGGGTGAAGATTCTAATGCTCGCCATCGTGCACGGCAGAACAGACTATCCATGCGCAATACGGGTTGAGAAGCGTGTCTACCAGTGCATATATCCAACCTCACGGCACTGAAAATAGCTATCATAATGGATATATTCAGTGAAGTGAAAATTCATGGCCATGATAAGCTCTCGTGCATCTTCCCAGAGTTTTCAAGGCATGCAGGGGTGAGCGGAGGGGTGAACCATAGGTGAAGCTCAATTTTTTTCAAAGAGGGTCTCGACTCATATGATGAAACAAACCCTTTGAGGTTTTGCTTCAGCTGATCGACTCAAAAGAATGAAGGAAATACCTCTTCATACTTGTCATTTCTCATCCAACAAATACTCACACACATCCTCCCTCTGTCACTTCAGCGCTCACATTGTATTACATTTCATGCTCAGTATTCAGGGTTTTTTTTTTACTCTATAGTTTTTATGTTTGTCTAATGTTCACAGTATTTTCTGTGTTATTGTTTATATTTTGTCATTACAATTTTTTTTTCTTATTATTTCACTTATCTAACACGGTGAGTACTTTCCTGTAGTTAATTACTTTTACACTTTCTTGTTTTATTTACTTATTTGAAGGTGCAATGGTTTAATAATGCTTATCATATTCTGCCCTGCACAAATAAACACTTCTTGTATCATTTTTAATTGCTTGGGTTTTATTATGGTGTTCAAGTGTCAGTTCACACAAATTACAGAAAAAACATGTTTCCTCATATACAGCTTAAATGCTGTCTACCAGTGTTGTTTTGGCTTTATGTGCCAAGGTTTTAAGATATTCCTGTGTAGAACTTCTACCAACAGACAAATTTGTTTGTTTTTTTTTTTAAAAGCCCTGTTTACTTTGAATAACCTCACTGTCAACAGTGTTCATGGGGACTGTTTGTTCAGCAGAAACTACTTCCAAAGAAAACCCTCGAGTGTGTGGCGCTTCTGCCAGAACTTACTGAGGTAAAACAATTCATTGAGTACAAACAAGGACACTATAGTAATGTGCTTGCATGGTAAGTTCCACCATGTTTAGAATCCCTGCTCATCTCAATGAAAAGGCAAAGCAAACTCTCCCTAAATCCTCAGGGTGTTTGGTCCAGATAAACAAGAATCAAGGTGACCTCCAGCAGTAGTGAAAGATTTCAAGCATTTTGTTTCTACAAATGAAATGCAGTTGTTTCCAATACTCTCCTCTCCAGCTTCTCAGGAGGATTTTGTTGGCATATACGCCAATGGCTATCTATAATTATATCCTGACTTTCTTTGTGTGGAGAAATTATCACATTTGGCAGAGGTGAGGAAGAGGTTTGCTGATAAAGCACCTTGTGGATGTGTGAAGTTTGCAGCCCTGTGTCACTGCTGGGAGACAGAGTATGTCAAAAGTATTGCAATATCATTTATGCAGGCACAGGCTAGCAACACACAAGACTGAAAGAGAGGCTGTCCCAGCAATACAATGTGTGACTGCAGAATTACACACACACACACAGCCGAACAAAATGGTCCCATGCCACTGGAGGGGGGCAGCACTTCAGGCCAAACTCCTCCACTAGTTGTGCTGATGGAGAGAGTTACTGGAGAAACATCTTGCACAGATCCAGGCCTCAGGGTAGCACCACGATAGATTCCATCTGACTGTGTTTCACCTTAGCTCTGCATTTTGTCTCCCCCCCCCCCCCCCCCCCCCCCCCCCCCAATCCCCCTTTCTTTTTATCACAAGTAATTGACGTTTTAGCCTTGAAGCACTGAACCATGGAACCTGGGATATGCACATATGCACACATACACTTTGGCTTCAGGTTACAACATTTCCACCTTTCAGCTTTTTTTTTTTTTTTTTGCCGTACTTCAGTCTTAACTGTAACTTGGGTCAATTTTTTCCAGGATGCTGAGCTTTCACAAATGTGGAAAAACTTTTAATGTCTAACTTTTAAAAAACACTTCTCAGAAACTGGAGACAAACTACGTGTGCTGTGTGCCGACACATCATGTTTTTACTAGATATTGATCCTGTAAAAACAAGCTCCCGACACAAAAGGGCTGTAGTGGTCTCAGTGTTAGTTTGCCCAAAAGATGCCGTGTTTTTATGCAGCTAATTACGGCCTCAACAACACGGTCACCATCTTCTCTACATCTGTCTATGTTAGAATAGAGTGCATTGCTGTAAACTATCCTTATTTTATCCCTTGCAGCCACTCAGTCTTGTCTTAGACACTGCACTGATGCCTAATTCTCTGTGCTTCTTCACAGAGCTCTGGGTACTTCTGTCAATGCCACACTCTCCGAGGAGCCCACTCTACGCAGTGCCAAAGGCTCTAAGACCCAAGTGCCCACATTAACATTGACTTGGAAGACTTCACACTTCCCTTTTTTTAGCAACTCTCAACACATCTTTCTACTGAACCATGAAGAAAATCATCCCCTTTAAACAGGATTTTGAGGCTGCTGCAGCGATTGCGCTCATTCTTCTATTCCCTCACGGGTGTGGCATTGTTGGGGGAGTAAAGGGAGAGATGGAGCTGACAGAAGGAGAACGGGTGACTGTTTATATTCTAGGACACCCCCCCCCCCCCCCCCCTCCCCTAGCATGGCAGCAAATGTCTGTCTTTATAATACATGGACATGTGCACGCATACATTGTGAATGTCTGTATGCACAAACAATGCATTTGTATCTAATGTATGTGTATATGTCTGCATGTATAGGATAAATGGGTTTTTTGCTGTGTGTGAAAGCACATTCGGGATATTCATGATAACTTAATAGCAATACTCATCTGAGTACTAAATTCTAATCAGTGTAGCCCTTGAATGAAAATCTATGTGCATAAATACATATTTAAGAGTGTGTTCTAATCAAATTACTGAAAGTAAGTGTAAACATAGCATGAACATGTTGTGTTTTGATCCGTGTCAAGTCTGTTCGCCATGTTTCCAGCCAATGGTCCAGAAAGCAGATCTTTGAAAGATTAGAGAGGTGATTAACAGTATGTTTGCAGATTCACTTCTGACAACATTAGAAGAGGGCCAAGCTTCAGAGGCTGCTGCAGTAAATGCTCTTAATTGGCTACAACTGTGGCTAAAGCCACAAAGGTTAAATGGGAATTACATACAGTAGACTATACATCCTTTTAAGCTGCAACTTCTAACTGTAGGGCACCAATGAAGCCAATCCTATCCCCTAAAAGTTACATTTAAAACAAAACTGCTCAGATTATGTTTAGAGGCAATGGTTTGTTTCAGTCCATGAAATGGATGCTTCTGCTTACAGCCTCCAAATGAACAATCAGGTGAGGATAACATGTACTATTAAATGATCAGGCTGCACAGCCGTTCATAGAGTTTTTGGTCTAGTTCTCAACTATGACTGCTGATGTTGCTTTTCAGCATCAATCTATAGGACAGTAACCACTAAAGATGGCTTAATAGTCATTTAGTCACTGCATTGTTTTGTGAAAGATGGAAATCAGTGCAACAAGAACTTGATGAGTATGGCCCAACTCCAACTGCCAGTTCCTGTTAGGGCATGCTTTGAATTACACTTTACAGGTTAATTATTTACCAAGTTGAATCCTCAAGGAGGCAGACAGTTAAATTAGCCAAATAAAGAGACAAAAATTGCCATAAAAAAAACAAACAAAAAAACACAGATGGACCGCTCACCAAAAGCCAATGTATTTGTCCAATCGCCCAACCTTAACGACAAGTACAGGCTTTTGAACACCCGGGTTTGCATCCTGTGTCACACATCTGGTTAGGTATAGGCTACAAAGGCACCTTGGTAAAAGGTCTGCCAAGTGCTTTGTGTAATGCTCAGACATTACCCTAAAAACTCAATGTTTACGGAAATTGTAGGAAAAAAGCTTGTGGATAGTGTTGTGGATGTGTTCAGTGTGAGTATTTTGTCACTTTGCAAATATCCCATATTAAAAAAAATATATATATATATATTACAAGAGCATTACATTTCATTCAAAACATATTTACTGTCACAGATTGGTAGCATACAAATATCATTTTTGCATCAACCACAAAACCCTGCTTAAACATAAAATGTCATCAGTGGTTGTTTTTAATACTGACTGGCTGAAAATAAAATTTATTCTATTCTGATTTAAAACTGACTGCAGACAGAGTCAGCAGTGGTAGTTAGACTGTGATATGTTCCCTGTGATATGTTAAGAGCCAGTTTATCATTGAAGATGCACTGTCTCAACTGTCCACTGTCACAGGAAAACAATCTCTACTGGAGTCTATCAAGATGAATGATGCCAAGTGAGAGCCTGCGGGATAGAGTATTCCACACACACACCCGCACACACAGACACAAAGACACGGCTACATCCGTCTAGTCACACGCTCACATACATGCATGTGTTCTGATCCGCTGACATCCAACACAGGCTATACCGCATCACTAATGGGTACATAAAAGTTCATAAATCATGGTGTTAGAGGGAGCTGAGCTGAAGCACAAGCTGAGAATATCCCTGTCCCTCCCTCTCCAGGGCTCGCTTAATGGCACGCTGCTGCATACAGGCCAAGACAACAGCAGGCAACACATCAGTAACTAACTCTTTCGCTTGTCTGTCAGTAATGACGCCTGGCAGCAGCTGAGGGGACGTCATGCAGACAAAGCATACATATTAGCATTTGGTAGTCTTCGTCAGGGAAGCAAACAGTTACACAACTTTACACATGCAAACACGCATGCAATGCTTCATTGTGTGTGTAGTCTCATTTCTGTCTTGCCAGTATAATACTATTAAATAAAAGGAATTCAATACCTGAAATTAGTTTAGGTAACTATTGAAAACAAAATTGCCAAAATACATTTTAGACAATTCCTGAGTGGATCCTGCTCAGTTGTTGTTGCCATCCCAGGTGTCTCCTGTCCCCGTCATTTCTTCCACTCATCTGTTTTTAGCTCTCTCTCCTTCCAGTCTCTTATGCGGTATCTAAATCTGTCCTCCCCTCTTCCTCTACTCTCTCTGATCGCTATGAAATATTGTTCTTCCTCCCTGTCTCCACACACCCACCCTCTCCTTTCACACTGGTGTGTGTAAGCAGATTATCAGTCTAAAGTCCTCCTCGACAGGTGTAAACCTGACAGTGGTTTTAATAGATTCCATTTGCCAAGGCACACAAGCACCCATGGTCTTTTGAATCACGAGCAATACACAGGCACTCAGACACGTATAGTTAAACACAAACCAAAGACATAGACACAGATTTATTACTCCACCTCACTCAAACAACAGCTACATTAACACAGGCACATACATGCATTGTCTCTACCTGTTACTGCTGACTATCAAACTTGTTGGCTGAACCCTGTCAAATATACAATGAATGTGTTATATATCATTTTTGGACAGTAGTTTCCAAACACAATAAAAAACAATGCTGAGATTCTTATTTCAACTACTGTTTCCAAGGTCAAGGATGAACTATTAATTTCAACTTTTAAGCCTACATGGATGAGGAGTCCTTAAAGCGCTCAGAGGAATGGAAATCAAATTTAAAATTAATCAGCCACACATTTCCTACTCAGTGTGGCACAGAGACCATGTAAACAAGCAGTTGTGTAAGAAGTTGCCCAAGCCTTAAACTGTAACAAAGCAAAGGATTTAGACATTTTCTCTTTGTTTTAAGACTTCATTGTATAACACATTGTACTTTCACTTTGCTAAATTTGTTGCCACTACCTATTGTACTAGGCCACTGTGCTACATATAAGAAATAAGGCTGTCAGTATGAATAAGAACATCAAGACCCTGAAGTGAACCTTTTAGGATGATACATTTTACCCACTACCCAATTCATATATGCCATGGAGTTGAATGGTTTGAGGAAAGGATCCAATTCTGATTTTTCTGACCTATATTGTGATCACGTGTTAAAATGTCATTATTCTGTGTCCACTAAACTACAGGCCTGTATTTTTGGTCTACAGGGTAATAGAAAAGTAGAGCTACACAGTTGCCAGCTGTTGGTGCTCGAAAGTTTAACAGGAAATTCAGTGACCATTTTTCATTGATGTAGAAAATGACTTGGTGCATTTTGAGTAGCCAAAAGACAAAGCTGACTCCCTAATATAACTGTACCTTAAAAAAAAGCAAAAAGTACAGACACAGCACACAGAATGTATATTAACTAACAGCCTCTTTTTTGTTGTTTGACCAACTCACAAAATTATGATTAAGTTATTTGAAAGTTGCATGCTTTCAAGCAACAATTATTGATATCAAAACAATAATATAATCCTATGTGTCTAGTTAAAATAATTATCTGACCAAAATACCAGTAATGTAATGAGTGTTAGCAACATAAATGTACAACTAAAGAAGCAAATAAATAATAAATACAACAATACAATACAAAAATGTTTATACTACTCCATTGTTTCTGTAGGTAATTATTTCCATGAATTATCTTGAACAGTAATAACAAAGGTTAATGTGTAAGCCAATTATAAGATTCTGTTGTGACTTTTTCATTAATGAGACAGTAGTACTATGGAGAAGAACGTCTGATTCAGAGACAATTAGTCATCAGGCTTTCAAGAATTATGAAGCTGAGCACATGTAGTACAGTATACCCACTGGCATGATGCCTGCTGATCAGATTTACAGCTCTTACATTGTCTACTAGTTGGCACAGTGTCATGCATTTATTCACATGTGCTACATTATGAATATCTATGGGTCTTAAAAGTCTGATCTGACATGGATAGAGAACAAATGAAGGGAAGCTGAAATCAGTATAATGTGGTCACATTTTCTAGATTTAGTGGAAATTTTAGCTGCAGCATTCTGGACAATTCCAAGACTTTTAGTACCAACACGTGGCAGGCCTGAAAACAAAATGTAAAATAATCAAGTCTGGATGACACAAATTAATTAAGGTCTCAGCATCTGCTATGGACAGAAAAAACTCACTTTAGCTATGTCACATAGGGGATGTGATGTCTCTAATGTGCTGATCAACGGAGAGGGTAGGATCAAATCTAATTTCCAGGTTCTTGGCTGACAGACTTTGAGAAATTATACAATTGTTGAGAGTTACTGTTACTTGATAAAACTTGTCTCTATGTTGGGCAGGGCAAATGATCAGCATCTCAGTTTTAATTGAATGTAGAAGCAGGAAATTTTATGACTTAGAGTTTTTCACAGCAGACAAGCAGGCTTCTCAGTTAATGATCTGAGAATGGTCATCTACCTTTGCAGTCACATAAAAGTGTCATCAGCGTAGCGGTGGAAATGTATTAAATAACTGCCAGTAATTTGGCCAAGAGTTGAAATATAAAGAGAGAAATGCAGAGGGCCAAGAATAAAGCCATGGGTTCCTCCATATTTCACATCACAAAATTGAATACGTTTTGCAGCAGCAGCCCACACCACACAGTAACGTAACCATTCATAGTCAGATTGGCCATCAGGCATACCGGTAAGTATCAGTACGTTGCATCAGTCTATAAGGTCCATAACATTTTTACCAGCCCTGTTGTGTCAGTCTCTTTATTGGCCCTCTTTGTGTGCCTGTCATTCAGGATGCGCAAGAGAGTGTGCAGCATGCATGGTCCGGAACTGGGCTCACAAATGTTTGTGCCAAGCACTTTAATCACAGGGCAGGGCCACAGCTGCAAACCGACAAACCTACAGCATATAAATTACAATACAAATGGTTGCACTCTAGGTTTGGAAGTTATATAACCACCATCACTAAAACGTTCAACACTCACTTTTTTGCCTTCCCAGCAAAGCTACTGCTGATGAAACGATGATGAAATGAATCTCTATAGTCTGCACTTGTGAATTACTGTAAGTTATTTTTGATATCCAGAGAGAGAAGCTTTTGATTGGACTCTGATTGGCTGCTTCCTGCTGCAGAGTCAGAGTGACGACTGATTGCTCTCTTTCTCCCTGTTCCTTTCTCTCTCTTCCCCTTGATAATCTGCTGAAAGTTTGTCCAACACTCCTGCAAGTCCGCCACTCGATGAGCTTCAAAGTAAATTCCACAGTCTTCTCCTACATGTCGTAGCCTCAGAGCACAGGCCGTCCCTGAGCACCAGCTCCCTGCAGATTGAAAGCAGGCTGCTGTCACTGCATTTAATGAAGACCTTGCATTCTATTTCATCAACCCTTTCTTCTTCTTCTACTACAGATTGCATATGGTGGATTTTATTATTAATATGTGCTCATTTCTTCACTAATGAGTACACTGATTTCAGAGTTGTTTCATTTGGAGTGCAATGTTCTTCTGACCAAAAAAAAAAAGAAAAAAAAGAAAAAGAAACTTCCCGGTTTTTGCTTTTATGAATACTTTTTTTGCTGATGGTTAGAATTAAACTTGAAAATAGACAGACTGTGCATCATCTCTCTTTAAGTAAAACCTCTGGACATCTGAGGAGAGACAATATGCAACTAATACAAAGAAAATGAAAAAGATAAGGAAACTTGTGAAAGAGGGAGAGATCCAAATGCACAGGATTATTGATGCTGCTCGCAGTGTAGAAACTGATGGTGACCTTTCAAGCTCAAACATTTATTTTTGCAAGTAACATTTCATGCCAATTAGAGTAATTTCTCCTCTGTTTTGCCCCAGTCTGCTTTCTGCTTATCCCATCTCATCTTTGTTTCCCTTCATTTCTTCATTTATCTCATCTACTTCTCGTTCCTTTTCTCCTCCCGGCATTTCCTCGGCTCTTTTCATCCATGCTACCTTTCGCCATTTCACCTGTTAGTTCCAGCACAGCACAGCCTGAGAGCTGTCGGTATGCAGATACACGTTCTCCCCTTGTGGTCACAGAACCAACCTAATCAGACCCCCAGCAACAGCCCTTAGCTCCACGTCCTCCTGCAAGACACTGATAGAAGAGCTGCTTTGTTTTCCTGCGAGTGTTAATTATGTAACCCAATTATACCATCACAGTGCTGACGCAGGGAGGCTAAATTAAAAGTGATTGGCTTCATTAGAGTCACTTGAATGCTGCACAGGGTGCATTCAGGAGGCCCTATTTAAAGTTACTTCGATGGTAAAAACATTCTGATCTGTGCAATGTCATATTGGATTTTCGAAACAACTGGTCAAAAGGTGGTGCATATATTTAGCTGAAATTGGATTTTGTTCATTTGAATAAGAATGCATATAGACTGATGTTTAAAACCACCATGTGATCTACAGGCCTCTTTTGCCTCCAGTCATGTTGCTCCACTTATTTGTATTGTTGGACTGCTAGACAAGTCATTACCACAGCGAGACAGAGCCAAAAGGTCTTTATTCTGCTGCATTAGAACAACCTGGGAGCTTTCAAACTAGAAAGGTCATGATCTGCATAAATTGCAAACACAACCTGGATGTAACCTGTGATCCATCCTACTTTCTAACTTAATGAAACACACTTTCCTTTGAATATGCAACAGTATTTTTTCTTCCATTCCTAATGGTGATGACATGGAGTTAGTGTAATGTAAAATCATGTCCACTCACCCAATATATTAGACTAATTCATACATTTGTAACACTGAAAATGTTCAAAAGTGACACTTATAGAAAACTTTTTTGTTTTCTGGGACTTTATATTTATGTAACAATTAGTATTCATAACAAAATTAATGCAACAAGTTAAAGTTAGGGGGGAAGACTTTTTTATCTATCATTTAAAACACTGGTCTGTGAGGCTGTACGTAGACACAGAGGTACTTTGAGCTTATCATGTTAATAGTCTAACATAGCACAATATCACATACAGCTGAGGCTGATTTGAATGGCATTAGTTTTGTATTCTACAAATTCATATTTCAACCTGATGATGGCACTAGATGAATCATTACAAAAGCTACTACCCTTCATCCTTTGCGGAATATGAATGTCTAAATTTTAGGGCAACCCATTAAGTTGTTGGTGAGATATTTCACTCAAAAGAAAAACTACATAATTAGGATTCATTCCTTGGAAATAATGAATGTCTGTACAAAATCTTGTATCAATCCATCTAGCAGAAAGATATGAGATATTCCGCTTGATAGTAAAAACTAGCAGGTAGCAAGTGGTGCCAGATTAAAAGTTATTGCATAACTAGATCCATTAGAAATCATCTGAGCAGCATGGATTTTGGACCAAATTTCATGACAATCAAACCAACAACTGACAAGATGGTAGTCCAACAGGCTGACCATGACATCCACACATAGTTACACAGGTAAACTAATAATTTTCATCATATGACATCACCTTTTTTTGTTTTACTGAACCACACCCACTTCAAATCAGTATAATGAGCTACAGCACAGAAATCTCTCATGTAAAATAACTGTTTCAATATTAAGTCCTGCACAGACGATACTAACATGATGCTTCCAAATCAGAATTTTTCTCCACCATTCTCCATCATTATATTCATGTGAATACAGAGAAAAGTGGGTCAGATTATGAAAAAATGAAAATGTGAGCCAGTCCCTCCCTCCTTAGGACTCAACATCTGAAAGATGGCGTAAGGCCCTGTGACAGTCTAACGTCTTGTCCAGAGAATGTAAGTAAGCATCAATCTGCCTCAGGCCACAAAACAGAAGATTAGCTGCAGCTCTGTGGGCTGTTTTGAAATTAAGACTTGCTTACGTACACACTTACTGTAGTTACAGGCTTGCTTTCTACTTATTTACTTGTTTTGGTCCTTGTATACTTACAAGTTTTGTTAAGTTACTGCAGTCTGTTTAGTACTTGCCTCTGAATTAGTAGTAATGACCTACTTCTGAAGACAAAGTGTTTTTAAGGACGCCTCTGACATTCAGTTTGTTTGAAGTGAACTAATCTCTCTGAGTAGTTTGATTCAATGTCCACTGCATGACACTGATATAAAAGCCTCCACTTGATCACAGACCTCATCTACCTGGAGAGACAACAGAGAAAGGAGGAATAGACCGTGATAAGGGAAAGAGACAAGGAGAAGAGGGGGAAGAGGAAGGGGAAGGAACAAATTGAGGAAGGAGGACAAGAGGGATTAGGGAAGGCGATGGTTGAGGGGTGCGAGGGAAATGCATTCAGCTCAGTTAAAGTGTGCCTGCCACACTTTGCTGTGTATTTAGCCTCCGTAAACAGTGAGAGCTATTTTTGTGTACCAAACTAAAAGTGATCCCTCGCTCAACTCGCTGCTCTTTCACTGATCTTGCTCATTTCTGCTTTCCATATATGAAACAAGGATGAAATTTAAGCCTGTTTTTTACAGTGTTATTTCGAGGAGAGGACAGGAGAGGAGATGAGAGGAGAGAAGAGGCTAACCAAACACATAAAAATCAACTTTCTCATAACTGCATCACACTTGTGATCATCACCATCAAACCCTAATGGTGATCACTTTGCAGCCTTTAAAACTTAGCACTCCTATGTTCTCAGCCCACCTCTTCTTCCGTTAAAACGTTGTTTCTTCTCTTTCTCAAAACTCCTACACTTTTTTTTGCCTCCTCTCCTTTGGCTCAGTCATACCCTCCTCCATAAAGTAGTTGTAAGCACTTTCAACAAGTCTTCCACATGAGGTATGAACCAACACTGCCCCCTAAAGGCTTAAGGAACTTTGGAAATCCAGTGAGGACGTTCAGGAAGCTGGAGAAGAATTTTCACCCAAACTCCATTGACATTATATGTTTCACTGTTTAAAATGGGTTGAGTCCTAAATGGTTTAACTAATCATAAAGAAATCTAAGCAAAACTTTGTGTTCTGAATTCATGAGTCTTATAAAAATGCATCACCCCATAGTGGAAATAGAGGAGCCATCTGAAAATCTTAAATTCCTCAGTTTTTTCAAGGATGAGGAGCCACGATTAAAGTCTTGCCATCAGCTTAAAGTTTAGTCTCCTTATTTTGTCATAAAATTTGCACAGTTGAATTAATTCTGATGGATGTGGACTTACATAAGCACTGGCACAGCATTTACTATTTACACACCGAGTTTAATTAACAGTGACAATTCTGCCACATACCAGTCACTTTGGAAAAGCACTTGTCACTTTTTCTCAAATGCTGGCGACATCATTTTGGGAGTAAAACTGCTCAAATTATCCACACTAGAACAACTGACACGAGAGGAAACATTGGCGTCGCAAATAATAACACTGCATTAACTTTGAATATCAGAAGCTGTGAAGTGGTGCCCCAACTTACAGTGTGCACTATGTTCAGGAATCTAATCTTTACTTATGTTGTCAGATATGAATAAAAACATTTTGAGTGCCAGACAGATTTTTCTTGGAATCTCTGATATGGCAAGATATTTTTTTTTTGCAATGCTGCAGTGCCAACAAAAACATCAGCATTTCCATTACTACTGCGTGAAAATTACCATCCCCCCCGGGACAAGGCATTGCTGCATGAATCTCGGCCACCTGCGAGTCATTGACATTCAGTATTCAGGGTGGATTCTGAGCTGCATGCAGAGTTAGCACACTCCTTCCCACCTCACAGTATATAGCAGTAGTGCAACACTCTCAGCCATGGGATTGTGCTGCATGCCGGGTGACACACCCCTCAGTTAGAATTAGTAAGAATAAACTCAATCGGAAAATGTCCTACCCATTTTTTTTTTCTCAAAGAATAGAAATTAAAGATGAATTTACAATATATCTCTAAGTTAACTATAAGCCAAAATACTCACTTGTTTTATGCAGGGCAGCCGTTAAAGGGGGGAATCAGTAAATCAGGAGGCTCAGAGTGACAGGGGACATTGTCTCTGCATCAGAGCTGTTGTTGATCATTTTTTAGGGGCCCAACAATTTCAGCATCCCTGGATTTATGTAGCAAGTAGTGGCCTTGTGTCTGCATTTGTTTAAGTAAGAAAATGCTTCCTTCAACGCATATTATCGCTGCAATTTTCACTGAAGGTGCTGCTGTAATCATGACGGCCAAAGTGTACAGCAACAAGAGGCTTTCAAAAAGTTACAAGTTAAAGTTTGATCTTGTTTAAAAAACAGAAGCTGATCTTTGTTGTACTCCACTGTACTGGCATAAGCTTCCACAGACGGTTTATTTGTCTGTTGTAATCCTAATAGCTGTAACTGATGGTGTGAGAAGAAATGAGAATGTCAAATGACTCATGATCATAAAGATGCAATGCTACGTGCATCATGTAACAGTGAGTAAGACTACCAATTATTCAATCCAAATGAATGTTGCTACTGGTAGTGGGTATTAAGTATCCCAGATCAAGTCCCGTGAATTACTAATTTACATTTCTACTTGCGCTTGCTTGTAAATCACAAAACATTTGAATTTTACAATCCAGGGGCTTTGGTTTTGGGTTTTAGGGTTTTGTTTTCTGTGGAGACAGTTCATGCAAGCAGGCACTCATATTCCTGATTAGACTTGCAAATTTAAAGGCTGGAAGATACTAGTCTCGGTTTTGTGTAAAACAACTGAACTAGTGGTTGGTCATGAAAAAAAATGACATACACACAGTCGGACAAATAAATAAAATTGTGGTAGATCAGTCCATCACAGATACACAGTTACAGTGAATGTATAGAGACTCATACATGTTCAGGATGATACTGACTTGATGATGCTGACTTACCCATGAACATCTAAATGAGCCAAGCTATGTTCGCATTTCTATGAGGCAACAATGATACTGGCTTCACTTCGCCACTTAATAAGCTTCAGTTAGCTTCAGTTACTACTACTACTTCTTCTCCCCTCGTGAATTACTGTACACTTCCAATAGTGTTACAGTGTTTGGCTGTTAACTGTTAACCTTAATTACCTTCTTCCTTCAGATGACATGGACCTGTGTGCTGTGTCAGCTGTTCTCTCTGTAGATCTGCATGACCCCGAGAGGATTAGGAAGTGACCCTGGCCTCAACAGTGTCACAAGAACACTGCCTAATGAGACACACACACACACACACACACACACACACACACACACACACACACACCCGCAGCAATGAATATCACGCCAGCCCCACTGTAGACCCAACTATCCAATTACTGTCCGTGAGGTGCAGCTCTGTGTTGTAAACGATGCAGCTCTGGTAAGAGCTGAGAAACTCTGACTTGGACAAACCATCTACTGTTTTTCTAAAATGTATGTGCAACTTTTGAATTCAGAAATGAGTTCACTAACTTCAGTCTATGACCTCAACAAGTGGCTATGATAAGACCATGAAGAATTCTTCAAGGTCAAATGCTATTAACCTTTATGTTATGTAGCAAGACAGCCATGCTACCAGTGCAAGTGCTAACTATGCTGATGTTTAGCAGGCATAACGTTTAGCATTTTCAGCATCTTACTTTAACATGTCGGCATGAACGCCTGAAGAACATGTCATGGCAATCCATCTAATAGTTGTGAAGATATTTGGTATGAACCAACTTACCAATACAGAGACCATTACTTCCAGACTTGTTTTGTATTGCCATCTTATTTAAACAGCTATGATTAAGTAGTATAAATCAATGTCTTATAACAGGTCAGCATTTTCACAGTTTGAACTCCTAAACCTCGATCTCACGTCTCACCTGAAACATTTGTAAAAAAAAAAAAAGTGAGCGAGACAGTCATGACCTCTGGCAGCTAAGAAGTAACTGGCCACGTACATCACGGCACAAAGCCAGGATTGCAGTCCTTGATTTAGTGCCAACACAACAGAACCAATAAAATAGCCATCTAAAGGATGGGGAGGTGAAGAGGAAGTCTGCTGGGTATACATTCAACTCTTGTTTGTATCATCAAAGAGACCTTTCAGTTTTATTTCTCTGATAGTTTGATAGATGTCTTTTGTCAGAGATGATAAACAGAGGGAAGAAGGCCAGGGCTAAGTTCATCAACCTCGCCTTTGTATGAACTTTCCCCATGGAAGACTCAGGCTGTTAAGGCGGGGACAATGTAAAAGAAACTATCAAAATAAAACAAGTAATTACAGCCAAAGATATATATTAATATAAAAACAAGACTAGGTCAAAACCTAGTATATGGCTGGACCACCTATGGTCAAGTCCTGATTTTATAACTGACAAAATCATCAAACACATCAGTTAAAGACAAAGACTGTGCTGTGATTTCAGTTATATTTACTGTAAAATAATGACTCTGAGAGAAAGTTAGAATCAACAAAATAGCTTCCTTTTTTGTCTCTCACACAGCCTCTGGTATCCACAAAAGTTTAGCCTGTTCTCCAGAACATTACAGACTTTTATTAGAGACAGGTCTTTATTTCTAATACCTCTGTTTGATATGTATAATTGGTCATAGCACTATTTTACTATGAAGGCTCATTTTGGGGTCACTCCTGTGCACCATGTTAAAGTTACTCCATTATGTGTTAATGCAAACTCAACACTTCCTGTTACTGTTTCAAATTAAAAGCCCTCTAACATTTCAATGGACAGAAACCCTTTGTTCCTTAACAGGCCTTTTATTGCTGTGCTGCAAGAGGCATATTGTGTAATTTCCAGTTGCTGGTGTTTCTGTTGTTTACATGCTGTTCAGATCTGCTACTTTCTTTAGCAGATACCCATGGCTTCTCTCTCTCCCTCCCACACTCCTGCTGTCTCTTGCTTGGTGTGCCCCTTGTTTAGTCATTCCTCTGCCTCCTTTAATAATTATGAAAGTAGTTTATTTACCATAACAGTGGCAAGGCTCAGTGTATTGGAAGTGCTCCTCCGCTTCCATGCAGTTCCCAAGCAGCCAGGAAACCAGAACAGCTCAGTAGACTGCCAGTAACAAGAGGTGTGGCTCTAAGCCCCTGGTCGGCATCCATACACTGTCAAGCCATGTACCAGGTTTATACCCAGTCTTGATTTTTTTTTTTGAAAAAAAAAAGTCTCTAAATCTTGTGACAATGCGCCAAGTTATCAACATTGCAGGCTGTAAACACCCCCCTAATAGAAGCTGTTCGCGCCAGAAACTCCAACTCAGTGACAAGGAAGTCAGCTGAACAATGGTGGAAATATGATCACTCAGTCAGTCTGTTAGTGAGGGACATTCCAGATTACAGGGTTGGCATCACAGTTGCAGTAAAGCCACAAAAAATTATTACTCAGTCTTAAACATTTCAGGGGTTAGGAGAGGAATTAAAAGTGTGCATTGCTGGATAGTCACAGGTAGTTGAATTGAGATGATTTAATGATTGAGTGATTTAATTCGATTCACTTTAATTCTATATTTTTGTCCATAAGGGAAGATTCTCCTTGCAACCAGGAGCATAAAAAACAAAGAAAGCACGTCATGTGAATATAGACTTACACCCCGAGTTCTCATGACAACTCACCTCTTTATGTGAGACAAATAGACTCAATGTAGTATAAACATGAGTTTGTCCAAACACAATAGTACAAATCCTGACTATGGTACAAAATAATGGTAGCCACCCACCTCAGCCTTGAAGGCTACAAACAAAAGAAACAAAGGTGCAAAAAACAGTGTCAGAAAGAGGACTAACACCCATTAATTCAAAACACAGTATACAGAGTTAAGAAAAAAAGCTATGCATTCTGCTAGTGGGAAGAAACGCCAATCTCCATAAACAATATAAGGTTAACTCTTTATAGCTACTGTATGGCTTTAACTGACCTCTTCAAAATTACATCTTAAATGTTTGTGGAGTATTTTCAGTCATCAGTGGAGGCAGAAAATATGCAAGTACAAATCTGTGTTTAACACTCACATTATTAAATACACAGTTGCAGCCAGTATGTTCCTATCCTCATTTGTCTCTTGAATGCTGCCAATTTTTTTTCTCAAGGATCAGAGTACAGGGAGGTTTTTTTTACCCTTTTAATAAGGAAAGGCTGCTAAGGTCACATTCCTATTTGCAGAAAAAACCTGGGGGAGTAGCTGCATGAGAAGGAATTGTTACACTAATTCACACACTCACACCTGGGAGCTGCCCAGTGTTATCATAGCATTATGCTGCAGCTCCTCTGGAACAGAGGAATCCAACTACACCTTCACAGTAAGACTGGCCACCAGTTAAAAAGACACAATTGGTGGGTTGTGTGAGCAACATGTTTAGGTTCATTATAAGGCTGCAACTAACATTTATTTGTGTTACTCATTAATCTGCAAATTGCTTTCTCAATCAATTACTTGTTTCGGTTTATAGAATGTTAGAGAATAATGAAGAATGTCCATCACAGTTTCCTAAAGCCTAAATTAACACATTTTAAGTTGCTTGTTAAGTCTAATAAACTGAAACCAAATGACACTTTATGTATGTCACATGTTTATTCTCAGACTTCAGAGAAAACAAGCAAATATTCATATTTGGGGATCTGAGCAGTGAATTTTGGCATTTATTTAAAAAGGACAACTTGAACGATTAATTGATTCTCAAAATGGCTACAGATTAATTTCACGTCTATTGACTGATAAAGCATTTCAGTCCTAGTCCATTAGCAAGGCAGCTCCAATCCAAAGGTCTCCTCACAGTCAACTACAGGACCAGTCAAAAGTCAAAAATCTTTGACCAACATTAACACACACTATTAGAATTGGAGATGACAAACTACCTACTTTGTTGTTTCTGCAACACTGATGATACCTTTGTTGCACTACATTATTCTATATTTAGGTGCTGACAAACACTGAGTACATATTGAGATATTGACTACTAATTGTCACAGTGAAAAGTTCCAGCCCTGGTACGGTATAATAAAACTGATAATTGGATCATACCATGTGTTTTATGTTTCAAGTTGTTACTTAACAAAAAGTGTATTCTGCAAGATTTGTAACATGTATCTATTTCCATTAAGCATTAGCTTGTCTTGGTAATTTAGAATCAACCACACACAGTCCTACTTGGCAACACAGCAACCGGAGTGCCTGCGAAACAGACCTCAGTTCTTCAACTGTGCTCAGCTATACAACCTTCACAGGGCTGCAGTCCCATAATTCCACTAAAACCCACAACAACGACGTCATCTATGAGATTTATGAACATGGTCAATGATCCTCAAGTAGTTGTGAGCCTTAATAAATATACTAGGCTCTGTCGAACCTGAGCCTACCGTGTCCAGCAGCTGCTCTTATAGCTCTGTCTCTGTTGTTCTACAGGACAAACAGAAGTCACGATTTCTTGTATTTTCACCCTTTGAACTTAAAGTGATTTTACCCTGTTTATTTTGCAACTCCTCTGGAGAGTGTCCTTGTTTTCATATTCATGCCTTTTTCCTTTCAATCCAATGACAATCTGCCAGAGGGGCATCTTTGGGGCATTGTTTAGAATAAATCAAATCTGGAAAAAAAGCTGAAACAACTTTAAGGCTATCAAATTGATGGAGATGGGGACTGTGAAAACAGCCACTGGCAATGTTTGCCTGAGTTCTTGACACTTCAGAGATTCAACCATTATGAGATGTATTCCCAAAAGAGTGAAAGATTGACCAATAATCAGGATACATAAAGGAGGAGTGAATGGTTTTCAACCCATGTAGAGGGCAAAAGTAACCATCAATTGAGTGATAGCAGTGCATCTTGGTTAATTTGATTTCCATCCCAAGTATATATTCCAAATAAACCCTTTTAGTAGGCTATAATGTATAAAAAACATAAGTCTAAATAGCAAAAGTTCATTTAATTCTGCAACTGTGTTTTGACAAGAAATGGTCATTTTCCAAATTTTGGTCAGGGCTTCAACAAATGAAGCATCCACTTGAGTGTAAATCGGGACTATCAAAACAAAATGGTTCCAATATGCTGCAGACCTTCAGTTCAGAAGGAATTGTAGAGGCTAGAAGAGGCTTGATAGACTAATGACTCCTCACTACAGCAAGAGACACACAGAAAGAGAGAGACAGAGTGAGAGCTACTACTTTGGATGAGATGAAAAGGTTTGTTAACTGCCTATCCAGTGGTCATGCTGTGGAAGAGGTTGAAGACAAGAACAAGAGCAATAGCAGATCTCTGGGGAGAAGACGCCACAAGAAAGAAGGATGATAGTAATGATGGAGGGTGTTAAAAAGAGGAAGAGGCTATAACCAATATGACGACAATACCGCACAGTGTAAGGTGTTAGTAGTCCAGGTTCCAGAAGTAGGCTAATAGCCCTATTCATTTTCGACATAGACAGTGATGTACATAGGTGACAGGCAGTTGGAGCATCTCCAAAGCTTGGATGGGTATGTTACTCTCCCAACTCAATCATCGGTAATCAATCATTTGTTCGCACCTCAGGCAGCAAGCTGAAGGTTAAGATTGAGGTTAAGAAAGATGATAATGCATTCAGCGTTTCACTTTGAGATTAGGGGTCTATTTGAACAAATTAGCACCTAAAGTGCTGTGTTTTGTGTCACTTTGCAAAAACAAAGTATCCTGAGTTTTGTTACAACTTTCAGCCTGAACACTGGCTGTCTTCTACTCTATAGCAATGGTTGCTGAGGCTTGTGGTTACCATGGTATTTATTTAGACCTATATGCTGTACAAAAAGCTAAGATGAAATTGTTTCAAATGATTGCTGAAATATAACCCAGTGGGATTGTTATTGTAATTATCCAGCAGACTCCTGCATTTCTCCTTTGAGGTTTTGATTTTAAAAAAAGAAAATAAATAGTTTATGATGACAAATTACTTACTTCTAGCATCTAGGGGCTACTGAAAACTTAAATAGGTCTGGCACATTATAAACAATGACATGTATATTTGATTCATTGAAAAATCAAGGGGATGTACTTTAGCTTGTCAACATGGGATACTTTCGTGATGTGTATTTTCTTACCATACTCAATTTCAAATAAAATCTCATCACAGAGTTTTGCTCCAAAGGTCATTTCTTAACAGCAGATAAAAACTGTGAAAGAGGCGTTTAATCATCCTGTGCTTAACTGCACTTGCCTGCTATCCATCTATTTCAGATTAAAGACAGCATCTGAAAATGAAGTGGACAAAAGATGATACCTTTGAGGAGAAAAGTAAGTCAACAAAAACAAAGATAAAGCAGCTTAAAAAAAATGAGCTCTGGCAGATCACTCAAAATCACTCAAAAATCATTACATGTTTTGTGTTGTTTCTTTTATAAAGTAGCTGATTCTCCTTTTGATCAGCCTCACTCTTTTCTGAAATCAACATTCAGTGCCAATGGAAGGAGTAGTGTGTATTTTATGTAGCAAGGCCAAATGTAAGAATATAGAGGTTGGGGTGGAGGAGACCTGTTTCAAACCTGTAATTAACCTCACCTTTTATTAATTGTAACTTCAATAACCTTATAACCCAGTGTTGTAGGTACCTAATCCTAACCATACCTCGACGATTTGCCAACAACGATCTTTCCCTGATATTAACCTTACAATAGTTGCCATGTCCAGATACTGCAAAATGCAATATGGTCATGAGATAAAGTCACTGAATGTAAGCCAGGGTTTTCTAGAGTCATTCAATGTCTATGTTTTTGTGTGGAAGAAGGTCTTATCTGCTCCAAGACGGTCTGAGATCAAATACAGACAATTGCCCACAATGACATTACTTAAAAATGTAGGACTACAGTATGTTCCGTTTTATCTCCCACTTCTTCCTTATGCCTAAAGCCATTAACCATTCATTACAAGCAATCAATACAATTCTAGGCACCAATGTATACAATAAAGTGCAACACATACAGAGCTATGCATCACATTTGACACACATTTGAACCCAACAGCACACACTGGACACATCATAAATGCAAGTAAATGTGATAAAACTGCTGCTTTTCTGGAGAGTTAATGCGTATTGGTGACACACCATGTTGGACTGACATGCAACAGGACACCACTGGTAAACTTTGACAATATCCTTCACTTCAACTGTCTAGACTTCCACAATAGATTTATATTCTGGTGATCTCAAAACCATAAAATATGTCCTGTTGAAGAACGTTAATAGCTAATAGACAAATGAAGCCTCTATCATAGTTTTACAGGGTTATAAATTATTCTCACTAAGTGTGAGCTGCAGGGAAGCACTGTTGTTTCAAACAAAGCAATCCAAAGTCTCTTTAATGGAGCTGTTCATTATTAAACAAAAGCCTAAATGGAACATGCATTAGGGGAAATGAAGACACACAGGCATTCACTGCGTCAACCAATCACAGAGAAGTGGAGCTGAGAGTTATTATGCCTCAGTCTGGTCACACTCAGTACCAAAGTCTTTTACCAAAACTGTCTCTAAATAAAAGCGGCTGTTTGCTAAAAACAGAGGTGCATTGAATAAAGTGGATCTTGCTCAATGGTGAACATTGTGATTCTCTTGGTGCTTCACCACTGATTCTCATGCCTGGTGGCCAATCACAGCTTTTGAAAAGTTCAAATTTTTCAGAATAAAAGTACTCTAAACCTCTTCACTAAAACTGGTGAAAGCTGTCTCTCAAGCAATTTCATCCATGGTTGCTGATTCAAAAAAGACAAAAAAAACTTCAGTGAAGCTCATGAAAGTAGGCCAACTTTAATTGAATCACAGAAACAGGGAAAAGGTTTTTAATTTGTTCATCTTGAGGCAAAGCATGAGCAGTGCAAATTCTTTAATTAGGAATTACTGCCATGGTTGTGGTGAAGGGTGCCTACATGACTCATGTTACAATTTTGATTTACCTGAACAGTAAGCCTGGAGGTAGCACTGAACATCCTACTTTTGCTTTTCTCTATCTCTTCTGAAAATAGCATCCATGCTGAGATAATTTATTTTTGACTAGGCCTATGTGAGAGCCAGATGTAATGAGAAGGAGCTATAGTGACATGTAACATCATTGCCATGGCACTCCAGATAAGGAGCAGGCAGGAAATTATTTATTTTCCATTTTCAGCTTTAAAGTTTACTTTTAAATCCAGATTTTATAAAACAGCATGACTTTAACTGACTTTTGCAACTCTCATTCAGTCCTAGAAGACCTGGACATCTCATTTCAACTGCACATGGACACATTTTCAGCTTCGCAGGAGGTCAGTCAATTTCATCTTGTAGTTTGTGACGGGGCACTGGGAAGTTTACATATTAAGTCAGCACCTGCCACTCTAGAGATGCAATGCACTAAATAACTGCTGGTGCTCGTTCAATACTGGAAAACACATTGAAGCCTTGTGGTTCTGAACAAATTAATGCACCTCTCTTCAGCTGACCAGAATTAAGCGTACACACAAAACATGGCTACAGCAGGGTTATGATATCAAAATCAGAATTCAAATCAATGTTTTCATCCCCCAGTGGTTTCTCTATTAAACTCTGAGCAAGTGGCATAAAATAGAAACAACTGAATGTCATGGCAATAAAGGTTAAGCCTTACTCTGTGTGAGCATAGGTATATGCATATGTAGGCTACTCTTATATATGTGCACTTATGTAAATGTTACTGCAACAGAAAACATAAAGGCCATGGTATATTCTTATGAAGTGCCCTTTGGCCTCATATTAAAATATCTGACCCACACACAGAGATATTTGTGTAATACAGTTCATCTCAGCAGCCTTTAATGTATGGCATGAACTTTATTTTTGGGCTTTGACATTAGCCCCTGTACACAGTGAATCATGTCTTTCTCCACAGCCTTCCTCTGCATTAGCATATATAGTGGGGTTCAAAAGTCTGAGACTACTTTGCCATTGACTTGAATGAGAAACTTTTGGACCCCACTGTGGGTAATATGACAAGTCACCTAAGGCAGTGAGAGATGAGGGCAACATTAATGAGTAAAAAAGAGTAGCCACTGCACTGTTACTGGTAATGTCTCCCATCTGTATTCCCCTGCACATTATCACCCTCAGTTCATCTCTCTCACAAGCAGTTATTCCCCAGGCAGCAGAAGATCAAATCCTGCTGCAGCAATGATGGATTACATTGAAAATGCTTACAAATTTTCTCAGTAACGACAAAAGAGATCTGGACTGTGATATGAATTATAAACTCATAACAAGGTAAGCGTGACACTGGATCCAGTTACTAAAAATAATGGCACTGTCCTTGAAATACCTCAAATCTTTGTTTTCTGCCATTTCAGCAAGAGGACATTTGGCTTCATGGCGTTCTAGTCCTCCTTCCTCTGACTTTGGAGTTGTCCAGGCAGGACAAGAGGCAGAAAATCTTGGCATTACACAGCCAAACCAAACTGTACTGAAGGGAGCTGAGCCTAAGCTTGAAGCACAAGTACAATTCTCTTAAACAAATTAAGTACCAAGCATTGCTGATTCAGCTAAATTTCAAAACTCAAGGTTTGCCAACAAAGCTGGTGAGAAACACTTTGATGCAGGATTTTCACTCTACCCTAGTAAAACTCTGACTGGAGGAGTAACCAAGGCTAAATCTATTGGAAAAAACATTCTTCTGAAAGCAAAGAGCATAGGAGTGTTAAAAAGAGTAGGATTTCACCAAAATTGAATAAGGTAGCTAGTGACAAGACAAATCCCCAAGGTGCCCTTTAGCAGCTGACTTCACCCTCAAGCTGATCGAGTGCAGTTCCTTTGTGAACACTAGTAAATGGCTCCAATGAATGAATCTATGTGGATAACCTTCCTGTTCTTTGCATGCATAACCTGGTTCATTTCTCTAAATAAACTAGAACTAAGCCTAACCGTGGCTGAACAATAAAACCTCTCAGAGCATGTGAGTCTTGGCTGAAAGGACTTCATTTGTCAGTATGTTCATTACAAGTCAATGAAAGTTTGTAATGGAACCTGCTACGAATACACTGTGGAGAGTTCGTCATGTACAGCAGTTCACCAACATGTCCTGCAAGCCCCCCACCCTACATCACCAGTTCTTCTGGAACCAATTATTTAACAGAGATGTGGATTAATATCACTGTCCCACTTTCTGGTGTAACCAGTACTTAATTGTTGAACCAAATTAGCCAATTGTATCATAAAACGTGGTGTTTCGATTGAGATTTTGATTGAGACTCCCTTCAAAAAAAGCTTTGTATTTTATGAATAGCAGAGCAGCAAGTTCAGCTTTATGTGTAGATGTGAGCAATGCCAAAGAATAAAAAGCTTTATACCACAGTGTAGACCCTCAGCGGCTACTTTATTAGGTACACCTGTTCAACTGCTCGTTAATGCAAATATCTAATCAGCCAATCACATGGCAGCATCTCATGTAGGTATATAGACAAGGTCAGGATGACCTGCTGAAGTTCAAACTGAGCATCAGAATGGGAAAGAAAAGTGATTTATGTCACTTTCAACATGGCATAGTTGTTGGTGCCAGACGGGCTGGTATGAGTATTTTGGAAACTGCTGATCTACAAGGCTTTCACCGCACAACCATATCTAGGGTTTACAGAGAATGGTCCAAAAAAGAGAAAATATCCAGTGAGCAGCAGTTCTCTGGGCGAAAATGCCTTGTTGATGCCAGAGGTCAGAGGAGAATGGCCAGACTGCTTCGAGCTGATAGGAAGGCAACAATAACTCAAATAACCACTCGCTACAACCAAGGTATGCAGAAGAGCATCTCTGAACGCACAACACGTCAACCTTGTTGCAGATGGGCTACAGCAGCAGAAGACCACACCGGGTGCCACTGCTGTCAGTTTAGAACAGGAAACTGAGACTACAATTTGCACTGGCTCACCAAAATTGGACAACACAAGATTGGAAAAACATTGCCTGGTCTGATGAGTCTCAATATCTCATGCAACATTTGGATGGTTGGGTCAGAATTTGGCATCAACAACATGAAAACATGGATTCATCCAGTTTTTATTTTTAATCAACGGTTCAGGCTGGTGGCGTAATGGTGTGAGGAATATTTTCTTGGCACACTTTGGGCCCCGTTCGTTCGTTTAAATGCCACCACAGCCTACCTGAGTATTGTTGCTGACCATGTCCATCCCTTTATGACCACAGTGGACCCATCTTCTGATGGCTGCTTCCAGCAGGATAACGCGCCATGTCTCAAAGCTCAGATCATCTCAAACTGGTTTCTTGAGCATGACAATGAATTCACTGTATTCAAATGGCCTCCACAGTCACCAGATCTCAATCCAATAGAGCACCTTTGGGATGTGGTGGAACGGGAGATTCGCATCATGGATGTGCAGCTGACAAATCTGCAGCAACTGCGTGATGCTGTCATGTCAATATGGACCAAAATCTCTGAGGAATGTTTCCAGCACCTTGTTGAATCCATGTTGAAGAATTAAGGCAGGTCTGAAGGCAAAAAAGGGGTCCAACCTGGTACTAGCAAGGTGTACCTAATGAAGTGGCCAGTGAGTGTATATCTTATACACAGTATGCAGGAGCTTTATAAAGTCACAGGAATTTCACTCTCAAAAACATCCACAAAGTTTTGGATGGCACACAAGACATTCCATATTTAAACAGCAACACCTATAGACACATAATTGATCTTAATTAATGATGCACTCTTCGAAAGACTGTCGCAGACATTACCCTGAAGCCATGAATTGAGCTCTCTGCCTCTCACAGTCAACAGTGTGTTTGTAATCCTGTTTGCAGCACACTTTCACTGTCAAAGTCACTGCCAGGCAAAGCTAGGAAGACAGCAAACCAGAGTTGCACACACACACAGACACACACACACAGCTGCTTATGCATGCTGTGAAGTAAGCAGTGTACTTCAAGCTAAAATTCCCTCCAAAAAGTTGGCAAGAGCATGGTGTTAAAAAGAAAAGAGAGAGGGAGTGAGCAGAGAGAGAAATGCATGGACAAAAGGATCAAGGGGGTGAAGGAGAAAGAGGGTGAAGCGAGTGTCGAGGTGTGGGTAACTCAACAAATTGGATATCAAATTAGATTATGAGTTTGGACATGTCTTTTTGTGCACTCAGGCCTGCTCGCTTTGTCTTGTTCTCTATTTGTTTCTCCTCCTGTCACACCTGACTAAGAGACAATAGTGTGAGCAGAAAGGGTGCATTTGGCTTTATCCTTGGCCACCTTCCACTTTGCACACAAATAGATATATACACAAAGAAATACACATCCTTCCACACACACAAACTAGCACACACACTGCTGGCAATATGTCTGCTCCACTAAGGAAAGAGGATAGGAGATTGACTTGCAACATCATCTGTTATCCCCATTCTGTTATCTCTCACTTTCCATTTTTCAGTACTCAGTATAAGTGTACGGGGTTGCAGTGTGCTTGACCTCAGAGAAAATACATATTGCCACTCCAAAATATACAAATACATTTTAGACATTTTCAGATGCAAGGGCTTCTGCCACAAGTATTCCATTAAAGAAAAGTTTGCTTCCAGCACAACATCCTTTATTACTGTCATTCATGGTCTCTCATCAGAGTGGATTGCTGTTGTTCTTCACAGGGGCAGAGTTCCTGTTTTGTAAGGATATCTGAAAACGCCACATGATCTCCTCGCTCAGTGCACAGAAAAATATTGCATTGTGCATTCGTGTGAAGCTAGCTGCCTCCACGTCAGATCGGGATCAACATGTTCAGACTGTACTGAACATGCCAAAGCGAAAATTGCTCCAAAGCAGACACGCATACATGTGTCAAACACTTTTCATGTTAGAGTGGCAGACCAGAGAGAGAGATGGCAAAGAGAACTCAGGGCTGCAGTGATAGTGAAATATGTAGAACAGTGAAATCAATTGGGCTGAACAGAGCAAAGCTATGGTCGATGGCTATGCATCTGTATTCTCAGAGGGAGCCCTCTCATCAGGCTCTATAGAAGGGTTTATCAACTTTTACTAGACCATGACCTTAGTTTAAGTGCCCATAATTCTCCCAATTGCTGCAATTAACTGTGGTATTGAGAGTGGCATTAATTTATATTACATTTTAATGAGAATTATAGAAGCTCTGCATTGTACAAAAATGCTTATGCATTTTAAAATGATCGTTCATTGTAAAGGCTTCAAGCTAATTCAAACAACTTTTAGAAACCTGACCCCATCTGTATAACAAGTAAACAGTGGTAAGGTCCCATCACCAAGGTTGACAGGGACTTTGCTATTTATGTTTGATTATTATGAATAGATATGATCATTATGATCAAATCTACTGAAAATAATGGGGGTTCCTACATATAAAATAGGAAAGGCAACACAGTTCCTCATTCACAAAGTCTTCAGTAGGATAACTCATTACAGACCCTAACCATAACCCCATTACAGACACTATTTTTCTCTTGTGTTTTATTTTATACAGAAATTGAACTTTGACTCCCACACATGCCCTTAAAAAGACTTATCCCTAAAACATTGAGCCTGTACATTAAGATAAAGTGCTCACAACAGCTGCTGATGTCAGGTCAGTTGTTACAAAATACATATGATTAGTGATGTAGGGCCTTGGCTCACTATGGCCTTGCATTCCATACCAGAAGCCAATACACACATGGGATAAAAACAGTGCAACTTCCCCACTAGTGAAGGACACTTCATGCTCATTCACCCAAGACTATGACCTTCTAATGTTGGAGGATGGATTTTGACTGTGGCGCTTGTCACAGATACCCTCTTATTATTATACCATTGAGACAAAGTGGCAGGTCATGCAGGTCACTCATTGTTATAGTCAAAGTCAAAGCAAGCGGCAGCACAGTGTTGAAAGTGATGTCATCAATCTGACAAAAGTGTGGAAGAGAGTCTCAAGAACCAGGCATGATAGTCACTGAGTGACCAAGGAACCACTGGACTCACTGTAGATCCCCTGCTTATATCCTGCAGGAAACCCTTCAGTCCCAACACTGGCCGAAAGCCAATATCAGTGCAGACACTTAATATAATAGGATGATGGATGACAGGCACATAATAATAATGGAAGACAACTATCTTCTTTTCTTCTTAATACCACTTCTGGACAAAAAAAGCACAATGTCCTTGGCTTCAAATCTCAAAGTGGTGAACTGAACATGCTAGGAAGTCTGCACAGCTCTGGCTCATAATCCCAGAGGTCCTCCAGGATTCAAGCATTTAAAGGCAATCCTAGGCTGGCCTCGTGGCTTTTGCACAGTTGAACATGCAACCAAAAATATCTATAAATTCTATTTAAAGAACACCAGAGGAAGTTGAAACTTTAGCTGGGCAGATTTTGTCAAATAAAGGAACGATGAAAACTGGCTCTGCTGCCACAGCCGCACTTTAGGGGAGCCTGAAGTGGATTACTAATACAACGGGGAGGGCCAGAAGAAGTCCTAGAGACGAGGAGATTATGGAAGAATACAATACTGACTTTGTGGTGCACAGTGTTGTCTCCAGTTTTACCAAGTTGCAATAAATCAATTTTCTCCACCAGGGAGGTGAGTAGCAGTGGTAGATATATGGCAGGGAACAGGCATCACTGTGCTACACCTCACTCTGGTAACAGTATAACTCTCCTCCAAATAGTGCTGCCATTTTGCCAATGACAAAGCCTGACACTTAATGAACTACAGCTGGTCTTAAGTCCCAGTGGCACCAGAGTTGGCACCAAGGCAAGTCACATAGCAAGGGTGACTTTTAAGCATAAACACAGGTCTCTATTGCAAATCTTTGCACACAGTAGCAAAAGTGATATAAATGAGGTGCATCCTGTGTTTTCACTCAAAATCCTCCACATGAAGGTTGTAAGTTGCCTGAGGCAAAAATACAGCAGTATTTAAAAGCGAAGCAGTTTGGCTTCCACAAAAGGGTTCACTTCTCAGCCAGGCAGACTTGTTTACTCAACACAAACATTGTTTAATACAGGGAAATTACAAATACATCTGTGTATCTGTCATGTTAATATAGATAAGGGAATCTAAGAGAACATGTTAAACAGCAATGTACATTACACAAGGGTGTAACTGCAGAAATCACCCGGCATCTGTTACACAGCTCTGCTGTAAGCATACACTGAAGAAAGTAAGAGTCCTGTGATAACTATGTTGTTCACTCCAGAGGAATTGAATCTACTTTTAATCTATGATTGTTGAAATTCACTCATACTGACTTACTCAACTTAAAAAGTAATGACGATTTCATCTAGTGATTTATAAAAGCAATGCCATCTCATGCTGACATCTTTCTGTGATGCAGCCTGTACCCCGATCTCCACAATAAAAAGTGGCTACCTTGTCTGTTCTTTTTGATGTAGCTGCCAGGACAATCACAGAGCACACAGTGAATAAGAGGTAGAAAATGCTTTTTATCCCAAATAAGACACTCTCACGGATGTAAGTAGCCTCACAGGTAGAAATGAAACCCACCCATGACAAAAATACACACACAAACACAATTGTTCTCTTGATGACATCCTCTCCCTCAGTCCCATTCTCACACACACACACACACACACACACACACACACACACACACACACACACACACAACCGCGCAAGCACACAGTGATTGAGCCAGAGAGAAGGGATTTGCCCAAATGAGCTGCATGTGAAAGATGAGTGTTGAGTGTAATCCCTGCAGAAGGTAAATAGACTCGGGAGGTTTTATATAGAAGCCAGAGAGCAGAGCTGAGAGTGTCACCTCCTGCTGCGGCTTTGAAGACTGGGGTTGGAGAGCACAGAGCCAGATAGGACAGAGGGAACAAGGAGCAAGCATCTGTTTTTTGGTTCGGTCTGTTCAGGCTGTTTTATCTGTCTGCCTGCTTGCTTGCTTCTCAGTCTGTACATTTCTTTCTCTTTTCTGTCTTGTCCTATTTTCCTCAGTGTGTTTGTCTGTATTGTTCTCTGTCTGACTCTTTCCCTATGAAGATAAGATGAATCTTTAATGATTCTCTGTGGAAACTTTTCCAGAACCATAAGTCATAGAATAAAGCAGGGGGAAATATAAACATGAAAACAGAGTACAAGATATTGGGATTATATAAAGTTATGTGAGCTGTCAAGAGAAAACCTTGTAAATCAAAAAATGTTTTTCCAAAACTTGTCAAGAACTAAGAAAAGCAACTACTTTCCAGGATGAGAACAGCTCATTGATGTTTCCATGCAAAGGAAATCTGAAAGGAGTTAATGATGCCAAGACACTGGAGAGGTTTGTCAAAAGCAATAAGAAACTTTTGCTCAAATGAAAATTGCCAAAACTGAAATTGTTTGGTTCAAATAGCAGCATATGTGTTTTTGGGTTTTGGAGGAAAAAAAATGGCAGCAGGAGGTAAGCATTTGATAACTTAATTCCTTCTCCCAAAAATTATGTAATATGCACAGCTTTGTCATGTTTACCAGCCCCGCCACAGGATATCGAAGTGACAGAGGTCGAGTACCTAACCTAGAAGGCAGCTTTCTGCAGACAGAGAGCTCATGCGTTACCATTTATAGGACAGTTTTTTTTCCGCGACTGTCAGGTTTTTGGATTGATCACTTCCTCTGAACAGGGATGATTTCCTGTCAGTGTCAGTGACCGAAACTGCAGACAGAATTTAATTTAGGAAAATACATTTTATATAGCTCCTCAGTAGCAGGTGATGGGGCACTCTTCCCCTCTGCTGCCTCACTTCATGATTTAAGCTGTTAAGATGTGTGTATGTTAGTGGCTTGGTTATCACACCTTAAAATTTCCGCTTGTCAGCCTTGGCTGTACACTGAGACTTATGCTTACACAGCATACCAGCATGTTTAATGGTAGCATGTTAAATTAATATTTTAAGCATAGAGTTGCAACAATTAGTTGATCAATAGATTAGTCAACTGACTAAAAAAATTTTTTTTTCAGCAAAAATGACAAACATTTTCTAGTTACTTCTACATTATAGTAAACTACATATTTTTGCGTGTTAGACAGTCAATCAGATAAAACAAGACATAGTATGTCCCTTGGGCTCTGGGAAAATAGAAAAGACCTTTTTCATTATTATCTGATGTGTGAAGAGTCTGAAGAATTAATCAAGGACATAAATGGTAGATTAGTCAATAATGAAAATAATCATTAATTGCAGAGCTGGTGTTGTCATGTTTACATTCTAACATTTTATCTTAGAATGAATGTTAATCCAAATCTGAAAATGTAGAGCCAAGGCTGATAAGTCCAAGATGTCATGAAATGGCCACTGTACGAAGATTAAGTCACATGGCCTTTCCTCTGGTGCCCCCCTCTGGCTAAAGCTTGCATTTTTTACGTTTCTAGCAGCACTGATCCAAGAATAGCAAAAGCGGTGTTCAGATTTCATCCATTCAGCACTTGTTGTCAAGTGTGTAATGAGTATTACAGCCTCGCAGACCTGGTGGCTACAGTTTTGGCTGTAGTTTTGTTATATGAAGTTTGAACGTGCAGTTTAAACAAATAACTTGTCTAGTGCAACTTGACCACATAGCTGTATAACAGTAATCTGAGAATTTTGTCTCACATACCATATCTGGATTTAATCGCACTTTGTTACTGCAGCTGCTGCTTGTACATATTAATGTCTCTCCTATGTGTCTATCAGTCAGTTTCTCCCTCACATCTCTTTATCTGCATTGCAACACTCTCCCTCCCTCCACCTGAAGCACTGTGTCTCTCATCAGCCTCCATATCTACCTCCTCCGGCCCCCCTCTCCCACATTGTCATCCTCCACCCCACCCAACCATCTCTCACTCTGTCAGCAGTGAGATCAAAGTATCACAGCATGTGGTATTTAACCCGTCACTGGTCCTGCACCATCTAAAGTCCTGCTGGCAGACTGACAGAGGCTGATATCCATCCAGACACACAAACACACACATGCACGACATTCAAGTATGATTCAGAGAAGTGCAGTACACATAAAGAGGTAGACAGATGGTGCACGCTCAGTAAGAGTGCAGCATTTTTAAACACCAATACATCTTCATTGTAGTTCTTAATACCTTTTATCTACTTTCATTATTGCAGCACATATCTCTCTTTTTCCTCTCTTACACTATTAGACAGGTTAAGTATCTGTCATCTGGCTTCATCAGTCTTTCACTTGTTTCAACATCTGCATTCATGCAATTGAGCAGTTAGCTAAGTCAGCAATTTCAGCGACCCAAAGAGCAGAGGCTATCATTATAATAAGGACTTCAGATTAGTATTGTAACAGATTATGAGTGCAAAATGCTGCAGTTAAAACAATCAAAGCCATAAATAAACAGTATTTTAAGACAATTGTATTTCTTTAATTTGATTTGAAAATTACAGAAATCAAAGAAAGTTCAGATATTATTGCTTAAATGTAACATGGGTGGGATTATTCAGAAATCTGTACTGGCATACTATAGAAAATGTATTCATACCTCCTGGTGTATATAAGGCTTTATCGTAAGAGATTTTCCATAATCTAGAAAATGTAAAACTTGTTTTATTGAAATAAATGCATTGCCAGCTAATGCACAATGCTAATAAAGGCCTTTTATTTTACTTCACTGAGATTTTAAATGTATAAACATGTAATGGACTAGTTCAACAAGGATGCTCTCTCACACACACGCACACACACACCCGTGCATATAACTTGGATGGCATTATGCAAGATAGTCAAAATTAAACAGCAAAGTTAGGTTACAAACTTTAAAGCATACACATTCTGCTTATGCGGATGCACACCTCAAAATCTTGCAAGTCTTACACATCACAATTTTTCCACACAAAAACATGCACACACATACACACACTCAACACGAAGCCAGGACAGGAGAACGAGAGAGAGTGAGAGAGGTAAAGAGGACAGTTTATTGGCCTTTAAAACGCAGAAAGTGCTGATGCTTGCTATCGATTGATATCTTTCATCTGTTCGATGGGGTGAATGCATGCATAATCACAATTACAGAGGGCTCTGATCTTTAATCTACAGCCGATTCATTTTTGTCGATGCCTTTCGTTTATATTCATTAGCTCTTTGAACTTGAAAAGGTAGATTTCCTTTCACACGGTTGAGGTCAGATGCTGCTTGCTGTCACACAACTTTTATACTACATAGTCTCTCTCTCTCTCTCTCTGTCTGTCTTTAGCTCTCTGTATATCTATCCATCAATCCATACCTCCATGCATAAAATCCATCCATATTGCAGCAAAGTTACCTTGTCCTTTGACTGAGGATACAGTGCTGAACATCTAATCTAAACTTTGTGAAAACAGATGAGGCAGCTATTTTTCCAACAAACTCTCATTGTAAATGCTCCTGCAAGAACATTTCTTCAGTTTCAAAGTGGTTTCATCATAAAATTGGTGCTTCATAATATCTGAAGAGCGCAAAGGAGAGGCCCTAAATTAGCACATTTATTACTCTTTCATCAGAGTTGCCAAAGTAAGCTTGTGTTTTAAAGTGAGGGAAACAGACAAGTAAGACAGAGGATTCAAACATTTCCCAAAGGATGAGAAATAAGCTAAATGAGAGCCCTCGAGGTCTTGCCACTAATTGACCTGAGCTTTTGCAAATTGTGTATGAAGGTACTTCACATAAAATCATAATTGTCTTGACAGATTTTTTTTTTAAGCTTGCAATTTCAAGACATATATATGCAGAAACAAAAAGGAACATGTCTGTGATGCTTCTACATTTATAATAGAGGCCTTTCAGATTTACAGTATGCAACAAACATATGAAAGAAACGGTTGAAACAATCCATCGAGTGACACGTATTTTGATGCTGTCGAGTTTTGAAGACTTGTAACGAGCAGTAGCAACTTGAGCAAACAGGCCTGCCTTGTCTTCCATAGCCTTTCACCTTCGCCATCATTTTAAGTGCCATAAAACATGACAGGGTAGCAAATTGAGACCATCAGAAATGCAATTAATGGTAAATGGGAGACTATTTTTCTGCTGACCTCTGTAACCCTTTCTCAAAGCCATCATGGCTAAAGTGCTACCGGCAACAAATATTGACAGATCCATTTGGCAGTGATGATTGGTCTATTGATGAGATGATGTGGGGGTAAATATGAAGAGAGACACCCTGTGGCTATAAGCAATAAAATCTGTGAACAGAACTTCTCTCCCTTCTCATTGTTATGATGGCTGTAGGCCGACTGACACAAAACTATACAGTACATTTGGAAAGTATTCAGACCTCTTCATTTTTTCACATTCCATAATGCTGCATCCTTGTGCTACAAAAATAAAATAATAATCTTTCCCTCATCAATCTACACTCAATACCACATAATGACACAGTCCTGTCTCTGAGCTCTGCAGGCAGTTCCTTCCTCACAGCTTAGTTTTCACTCTGATACACACTGTCATCTGTGAGACCTTATATAGACAGGTGTCATTATGAGTGTAGACTGATGAGGGATTTTTTTTTTTTTTTTTAACAAAATATCAGAAAAAAGTTAAGGGTTCTAAAAACTTTACAATTGCTCTGTGTCTCATGTGTGCCTTTAAGTAACTGCCCAGTGCAGCAAGATGTCTCTTTAGATGACTGAAAATGACAACATACACCAAAAGACTGATTCATAATATTCTACCTCGATGTCTTCTACCATGCAAAAAACCCCCATGTGCATTTTCCTACTTAGAAACATTTTTTTCACCCATTACCACTGAGAAACAGACATAATGATGGAAACCAACCAATGATGAAACCCATCATCAGTTTGACAGCTGGAAAAATGCTCTGTGATGGAGCAGCAGTGGCAAAATCACCTGAGACTTTAAGGATATTCTATTTTCACCAAGCCATGCATCATAGAGAGATAAAAATCCAAGGATGAAACAGACTGAAGAAAGCGCCGACATTTCCATCTTTTTTAACTACATTCCATGAATGTCGGTCCTCTCAACTTTTTTTTTTTTTTTTTTACCCCCATTCAAAACCAAGTTCTGTCTCAATAATCATGACTCATAGAGCCAGCGGGAAACACGGGCAAGAGCTTGTTAGCTTGTTGCAGACAATTTGTTAGTTTCAGGTTTGCAAGTTGTCAAATCCTTCTTTGTTAACAGATGTGAGAACAAACATCACCGATTAGATGACATCAGCGGGAGGCCGGGTTCACATTGTTGTGGCAGAAGAAATTAATTACAACATCTAGCCAAGCTTAACAGTCATGCAGTCCATAATTTTCATAGTCACTGTTCATGTCACCATGGTTCATTCACAAGTCATCCACTGTGAATGACTTGTCAGGATCTGCATTATGCAAATCCTCTTCCTGTGAGTTGACAGTGCCGGTGCTCGGGTGAATCCTGTGAGGTTTGATTGCGAATGTAATTATTGTTTTTCAGATTACTTTGTCAGTAAATTAGTCCAGACTTTGTCACAAAAACACTGGCGGATTTTAATCATTTAACAACATTAACCTTTTGGTTGTAGAAAAAATCATGAATCTCTTCACGTGAGCAATACAGAGGGGAAAAGTCAGTAATGTTTGATCCCCAAAGTCTTAATGAGTCATACATTTGCTAATGTCTGTCCCTTAAAGGGTCAGTTGACCCACATTGCAAAATATATATATATATTTCCACTCATCTTATGTTACATGTGCTGAGGTTTGTGACATCCACCTCTAAATTTCTACTGTCAAACGTATACAGTAGAGGTGATTATAATTTTATTTGATCTGCTGAAAGTATCAAACATTTTACAACCTCAACAGCTACATGAAGAAGAAACAGTGTCCCAGCTGAATATAGTAATCCGAAGACAATGGTCTGTCCACAGAAACAACATGAGATCTTCTAACAAAGTTCAGAAAAGTACTAGTGAAGCATATGAGAGGTGTTCTCTCACCCGCAGGCCATACTCCGTTTCACTTCTCTCCAAAGTTGACCAGGTTTTGGCCTTCTTTTTCTGACAGCTCCTCTAAAGCTCTTAATATTGCCCTGAAGCCTGGTCCTTTAATCGCAATTCTGGGTGTTCCCGGGTCTTACTAAAAGACAGAAAGACATTCACTCACTTTAAGCCCACAGACACATAATCCTTATATCCACCCTCTTCCATCTCTTGGGTGGAGGTTTTTATGATATTTTTTTTTTTTTTATTAAGAGAAATTTAAACACTTGTAACTTTTACAAGAGATTAAATTATATGATCTCTTGTGCCGACATGCTTTCCTCCCTCCACTCAGTTTAATAATAGGTCATCTATTTTGCCTGTTTCTTAGAATGTGTGTAGAAGCTTTATCTATCTATCTAACTATAGAAAGATAGATATAGAGATTGGTTAAAGGGGAACTAAGACTTGCTTTACCAATAAATCTTGTTGTAAGATGTTACAATCCTGTTAAAATGCTTAAATAATACTTGTCGAAAACAAGGAAACAATGATCCACCTAAACACAAAGTAACAGACAAGTACCTGAGCAATAAATTCAGAAATGTGTGCAGTTAGAAAAGCTTTTTGAATTTAGTTTGACTTTCCACTTTGCTTTGATTTTATTTTGATTGGATTCTTTTCATATGCACGCTGCTGTTAGTCACTTGTATACTGCATTCCTGGCCAGGTTCCAGAAGAGACATTTTAATCTCACTAAGACTTCTTTTCCATGACCTCTGATTTCATTAGATATTCCCACCAAATAAAAGATGAAGCACAAGAGAGAGACAGAGAGAGACAAAAAGAGACTTAAGTTAGTTCAGGGTAAAAGCTCTCCAAGCCCTAGAAAGTCAATAGCGTTGCGTAACTCAATTTCCTCCAAGTTCAGGAACATCATGAAGATAATGGATTTCTTGTCAGGGGAGCAGGAGCTTGGTGGTGTGAGAGGCCAGCTGCTCACACACAAACACTCACTCATACTCACATTATGTAGTACACAGAGCTTATGTAGAGAGAAGGATGACCAAAATGTCCAAAAAAAAAAAGTAAAGGGATAAAAACGTTTTTGAAGAAATTAGAGAAACCAGGGGAGAGAGAGGGATGCCAGAGATAAAACAAAGTGAGGATGGGGGACTGGATATTTTAGCTGGAGGATACAAAGACACCCTGAGGGAAATGCAATAGGCAGAGGAAAAGTTGAAAAGAAAGAATGAAAGACTGTGAGGGAGAAGCAAATTGACCAAATAAAGATGACAGACAGGAGGGAAATGAAGTACTGAAAGGAAGAGAAAGAGAGGAAGAGGGAGTCAAGAAAGGACAAATTAGTTGACCGGTGTGCGAAAGACACCCTGAGGGAGAGAGCAAGAGGAGGGAGAGAAACTGATTCAGGGAAAGACAGGGAGACAAAGGAAAGAATTATATGAAAGCATTCAAAGGATAAATAATTTTGCTTGAGGATCCGGCACCATGGATGTGTGCTGATCAAAAGAGAGAAAGACAAGCGGAGGGGAGACAACGGAAGGACTGAACAAAATGGAAAGACGGGGGGAAGGAAGGAGGGAAGGATGGAAGCAACGATAGATAGTTTCACTGAAGGATTAAGAAGGACCCTGAGGGCCATCCCAAAGGAAGGGAGGATGATCAGAGAGAAGCACTGACAGTTGGCGGAGATTTAAATTCTCACAAGTTTTACATGAATTACCAAGGGTTTTTTTTTTGTTTTTTTTTTTTTAAGGAAATCACTTAGAAGTTTGTGCCCACTGAAGAAAAATTTCTGAACCACCTGCAGTCTCAACAGACTTTATTTGCTTTGCTGATCTGTCATCAGCAAGTGAATTACAGGAACTCTCCTCCTAAGAAAAATGACAGGAAATGCCCCAGGACCACAGATGTTAATGCTAAAGTGAAATGGGAGATCGATGTTTGTCAGGGGTGGAAGTAACAAGTTAGATTTACTCTTATTACTGTAACACTTTTGAGCATTTTTAAAAATCAGTCACCTTTTTCCAGTATTTTTTGTATTTCTCATATTGTATTTCATCTCGAGTCACACAATAAAGTCATGATGAACCATGTGAGAACGGAACAAAAGAGAGGAGCCAAATCAGTAATCACTGTCTGAGACCAGAAGAGAGCAGAGCTCCATGTCAGAGTTGTGTCTCTCTGCACTCAGCTGATGTTCTGGAAAAGATACAGGCTCGTCATTATGAGACAATGGTTGAGATTAGTATTACCATGGCATAGGTTAAAAAACAAACAGAACAAAAAAATAACTTGCATAATGCACATCTCTGCGATTACCATAAATGACCCAAATCAAACACATCTGCAATGTTGTGTAACCAACAGGCAGGCTGGGACAGGGTAGGTGATCATGCTGGAACCCTCCAGCTTGAGTAATGTGTGCACAGCCCTTGATGCTGTTGTTCTTGATAATACCTGCTGTGACTGCAGAGCTCATTCAGCGCAATGTTTGAAAAGCTCAAGGAACGCAGTGAGACAGAGGGGCTGAAAGGACTGGCTGTCATTCTAAATTACAAACTATGGATTATGTGTTAAATTTGGTAAACTTGTTGGAATTACCTCCGCCTAATACATGGGCCAAGAAAAATATTCAGTATTACTTTGTCTTAGTTAAAAAACCTCATTTACATAAATAAATATACAATACATACATAAATAAAAAAGAAGGATGTGGATGCCTGAACATTACACCCATGTGTGACTGATGAAAATCTCATTCCAAAACCACAGAACCATTGGAACCTGGCTGCAGGGATTTGCTCTTTTAGCCACAAGTTCATAGTCGACAGTCTTGTTCATGGACAGATTATGAGACAATGGGCCCAAACATGTAATGGGCCCCCACCCCTCCTACATAAAAGCAAGGGCCACAGATTCAGAGACACTCCTTGTGGTCATTTTGCATCTCTTTTTACTTGTATTGTGTGTCTTTTCATCTCTTTTTGGTAGTTTTGAGTCCATTTTTATTTTTCATTTTGTGTCTTTCTGGCGTCCTATCCAGGGTGTACCATGCCCAATAGCAGCTACAATGGCTACAGGATCCCTGCTTCTCTTTTCGGCCATTTAGACTCTCTGTGCAATAATTTTGTTTCCCTTTGTAGGTGTTTTGCATCTCTTGTTTTGTTTGAGAGACACATTTTTCATCTCTTTGTAGTTATTTCATTGACTTCCCAACAAGAAAAATCAACAATCACTTTATACAGAGGCTCTGGTCCAGTGCCCATTCTGTAATCCATCAATGGTCCAGTTCAACCACCGAATTCAATGGTCAATGGTTGTGCCAAATGTAATGAAATTCCCTCTGGGTGTTCCTGATATATCGCCTTGACAAGAACGTTATGTCACCATGACTTTGCCCACCAAAATCTAATCAGTTCATCTTTGAGTCTGAGTGAACGTTAAAGCTGGAGAAATTCCCTTAAGGTGTTACTGAGATATCACATTCACGAGACCAAAAATGGGTTTTGTGAGGTCAAAGTCACCCTGACCTTTGACTACCAGCTCGAGATTTGGCATCTCGTATAGACTAAAAATAGCCAGGGAAAACATCTGTATATAATGATAATGTTATCATACCAGTAACATTACATAAAATCACCTGTCACTGTAGGCCACATGTACTATATGGTCTTAGCAGAAACCCAATGCAGGCTAAAATTATATTATGTCAATAATTCAAGGGCAGTAGTTTTCCAGTGCAATCTCTCTGTCTCTCACGCTTGCTCAGACTATGTGTGTTTTTGTGTGCGTGCGTGCGTGTGCATGTATTTTTATGAAAAGAAACCAAACATTCGATTATTATTTGCCGATCATTCTAGGAAAACTCAATGTAGGCAGATATAACTGGCAGTAGCAGTGACGTGTCAGACATGCAGGCGGTGTAAACACACACACACACACACACACACACACACACACACACACACACACACACACACGTGCGAGCTGCAGCAGCTCAGAAACACATCCACCACCCACAAGCAAGGCAGGCAGTGTGTCCTGAGGGTTACTGAGATATTTCGTTCACAAGAATGGACGGACAGACAGACTGACAACATGAAAACATTATGCCTCCAGCCACAGCTGTTGGTGGCACAGAGGCATGAAAATGTCATAATGTGTAATGTCACTACTAAAAATGCACTAATGAACTGAAAGTGTACATTTATTCTTGGCTTAGTAATTGTTTCTCATAATTATATTAAATAACACAGTACTGTGTGGATATAAAAGCAAATGATACTCATCAGTGATGATTTTATGGATGTAACAAAGCTGCTACATTGGTATTCAGAGGGTGAATCAGTGGCTAGAGCAAACAGCTGATGGTAACCTAAGTCAGAAAAATGCCTCAATGCAGAAAAATCACTTGTAAACATTAACACATTTAAAGAGTTAATACACATGTTGCTGCAGTAGAGATAAATCAACACAAGTACAGCATTACTGTTTTCACAGCCTTGTTACTCTTTTCTCACACGATATTTAACTTCCTGCTCAACAGTGAAAGTGCATTTTCTCCAAACTGTCTTTTAATGGTACATTTCCCTGTTGCATATCTATCAGCTCAGCCTACGACCTGAAAAGCATAGTGAACAGCAAACCACTGTACAGTACATCAGCTGTTGCACCACGTGTGTCATCCATATGGGAATAAGACAGAATGAGACAGAGCAGAATGACGGGGGAGAGAGGGGGAGTTGTCCCCTGTTGTTCAGCCATGTCAGTTTGAGTTGTTGGATGTTGCTCATTCATGTATGACAATAAATGCATTAAATTATCACTTGGCCATAGACACAGTTACACATGCGTACACAGACAATTGTAAATACTGTTAAGTATACAATATCTAGACATAGATATTGTATACATAAAATTACTTACACTTCAGACACTCAGCTGCACTTTATCTGTTAAAACTGCATCAATGCAACAAGAACTCACTCATGCCACTGCCTCCTCTAGATGTACACAAATTACTGAGATTAATGTTGAAATGATTAGATAATTATATCAAGTAGTTAACTGACGGACAATAATCTATGAATCATTTAAGTCCTGAAAGTTATAATATGTAACTTTTCCATATTAAAATGACCAGACCTATGTTATATATTTTTTTGAGTTATGAACTGACATCATCCCAAATGTCCAGCAATTCCCAAACCAGAGAAATAGTAATTTTAATCATGGTAATGCTCCATTTCATTTGGTCGCCTGTCAATGACATCATATCCCCTATGCGCATGCTTCAGCGTCATTGTTCCCCTGAATGGTTTTCAATAAAGATTTTTTTTTTTAAATAGAAAAAAAAGGCTTGCTTACCAGAAGCTCAAAATTGATGTTTATCCTCTTTTAAGCCACATTTTAGGACACACTTTGGTTACACCTTTGTTGTTTTCAACTACATATTATAACTGTAAGAAGGATTTTAGTTAATGGACGTCTGGATCTTAACTTAGAGAACACAGCCAGGCAAATGGCAGCAGGGATTTGAACCATGCAGCAAGGTCAGGCATCGGAGTCTCGAAGACTTTCACATGGGTGTTCAGAACAACAAAGATTGCCTGGAGATTGGCCCATAATTTTGCCTATTTTTGAGAAGAGTGGAGACAAGAGCTTCAATCGTGGTGTCAGAAGAGAGAAAAAGTAGAGTGCCGCAGCCATGGCAGCAGCAGGAGATATTGTGCAATGTGGTGACAGGAACAAATCATTTGGTATAGATGATAGAGCCTAGTTGAGAGGGTGCACTGTGAAATAAAGTCGTAACGCAGAGGGCCAACTTTTGGCAGATCCCCAGGTCTGCAAAGGTGGCAAGAAGCATCTACTGGCAAACATTTCAAAGGCAAGAGAGAAGAGAAGATGGAAGAGAGGTAGACATATAAAGTTAAATCAAGAGAGTAAGCCAGAAGCAGTATATTTCACAGCTAAGGAGAGGGTAAAGAAAAAGGACATTCACCTTCCACTAGTTTTTGACACCAGGCGGGGGCACAAATAGAGTGATTGTAGCCGATTGAAGGTAGCTGGTACGCTGCCAGATGTAAGTTAAAGGAGGATTTGATGAAGGTAGACACCAAAGGGAGATGCTGATTAGAAATAATGGTCAGGAAAGTCTTAGATGAAAAGACTAAAGCAAAGAAATAAATGAAATGAGCAACTTCGTGGGGAGTAGTACTGTATATGCCCCATCTTCAACATCATTTCTTTCTACAGTGAGACTACTTTCCTATCTGATGTCAAGGCTGTCTTGCCAAAACATTCCCTTATGATCTGTTTTCATACTAGAAATACGATCCTGTGAGTATTATATTTTACTACAGACACATGACTCTGATTTTGATCTGTATTTTTTGATCCAGAATTAGCTACAGTACACAGTACTATGGCTATTAAGGCTACATCTTGATCCAAAAACATATCTTCTGCTCACCCAAATAAATTCTGCAACAATTGCTTTACTGGATTCCTCACTTCAATCCCACAATCACTCACAAGCAGACTCACAGTGGCTTAATGTGTATGATCAGTGAGTGTAACATCTATAGCATCATGGTGCCATTTCCAGTTTCTCTGCCTTGCCCCTTGTGTCTCTGCCTCTTTCCCTTCTATTCTCTCACTCTCATTTTTTTTAATCTCTTTCCAATAAATCCAGTTTTTCCTCCTGAGTGATTAAAGTTCAGCCACACCCTTTCTCTGCTGCCCCTTTGGGCCCTTAACAGAATCATATCAGTGGCATGACTGAGGACAGCCATATAGGGGTTATGTTAGTGGAGCAGGCTCAGAGTGAAGAAGACACGTCTGTGTGTGCACATGTCTCTGGTTGGCTGTCTGCCTGTTTAAAAATGTCCATGTGAAGGTCAATAACCCACACCAACAAAGTCACACTATAATATAATAAAATAAACCAAGGATTAAAAAGGTAGGAAACCTCGACTGTGAGCAGGCATGTCAAAGGAAGGGAGATGGTTCAAATTCATGAGATCTCACAGTTGGAAAAGTTTCACTTCACTCAATGGCTGCTTTAAAAGTACCATTACTGAGGTTAATTAACCTGAAGCTGCAGAATGGCCAGAAGTGAAAGACTGTGGCTATACTGGCCAGGTTCCAGATGCCTGTGTAAAATGTGTGTGTGTGTGTGTATATGAGAGAATATAATTAGGGAAAGATCAAAACAGGCCTGTATGTACATACGGCTCTAATGTGAAATGCCACGAACAAAGCAAACAAAGTCAGTGCAAACTATATGTTTCATAAGCAAAGGCAATAGTTCGCAAAGAGGAACATTTTTTCAGTCTAAGTCTTAATCAAGTAAGTTCACATAGTAACCTTCTACTGATGTTTGTGCAACTACCAAACAAATAGCAAGCAAATCCCCGTGATTCCATCTCAGCCTCAACCCAATTTTACCATTGGTCAGACAGGGGTGGGAACCACAGAGTAACTCACAATATGATACACTGCCCATGATGACGATGGTATCATGATACAGCGAATCTGCAATACTTGATACACTGCAAGTGAAGAAGAAAAATACCAATAGCAGGAATTGTATTCTTTACTGCATTGTGGTGTCAATGCTTCACAGAATCTGACAAATGAGATGACACAATGTACAACAAAGTGCATGGAGTCTTAGCTTAGTGTCATGTCTCTATTAATGAAGAGAAAGAAAAGTGGTAATTCAGGCATATTATGATTCCATTAAAAAGTCATGCAATGTTTCACACATTTATTTGGGAACTGTGGAACAATCATTTGTGGCAGTACGTTAGAATAGAAATCACACTACATTATATTAGACACATATTGCATAAGTGTCTTTAAAGTCAGGATAATCAATATCTTCTTTCAAACCAAAATCATGAATGTACTGAAAATGACACATCACTGAAAATGTACACCAGCTGCAATCTATATGAATGAAACTGCGCCTCGTTGACCAAATCAGCCTGCCCACCCATCCAAACATGGCTATAGAAAAATTACACGGTCAATAAAAGCCTATCATATAGCAGCCACCAGAGAAGGAGCCATCAATCAGAGTCTGATGACAGCTGGGTAATTTAAACTGCAGCCTGCCTCAGGCTCACACATGTGTATCTGTGGTTGTGTGTTTGTACATATGACTGTACAGTATGTGAGAGCGTGCTCCTCATCTGTGTGTCTTCTCTCCTGTGTGAGTCTGGGAGTGTAGAGGTCTACTACCGCTCAGCCCCACAGCCACTGGCGGGTAATGAGAGCTTTATATGTTTTCATTACTTTGTGCCTGACAACAGAATCACAGTGAGGGTAGCTGGCAGAGACAGAGGCTGGGGGAATGCAGTCAAATCAGATTAAGGAGCTGAGATATATGGTACCACAGGTGAGCAGGTAGGCTGACTGAACTAACAAACCCCTGCTCTGGGGAGCAACACACACAAACATTCACAGGCACCTGCATCACAAAGTGTGAAAGCATGCCTTCAGCTCTGTGTGCGCACAAATACAATCACGGTACATAAAAGTAAATGAACAAACACTTGCTGATGTGCTGAAGGATAGCGAGTGAATGCACTTCAGTGTTTGTGCACAGTCAATTTTTATTTGAAATTCAAACTACTATCTGAACAAGGGAAAAAAAATTATATTTGAGATGTAATGAGGTGTTAGAATTAAAATTTTGTTTGCCTCATAAAAACCATGGAATAAAAGGGGCAAAGTATTACCAGCATAAGGTTGGGGATTCCATCCCTTACAAATACAAGTAAATGCTTCGCTCCCTCCCTTTCCCCTGTGCCATAGTTGGACTGGCCTTTGAGCATACCCAGGGGTGCCTTAACATTATCCTGGCTACCGGGGCTACAGACACTTTAGAATTCCTATTGTTTTCTTTTCTATTTATCCAGAGTCATATAACATATCAACCATTTGAGAAATGACTAAAAACTGTTTTGTGAAGTCACACTGACCTTGAACTTTGACCATCAGAATCTAATCAGTTCATCCTAGAGTCCAGGTGAACATTTGTACCAAATTTGAAGAAATTCCCTCAAGGCGTTACAGAGATATTGCGTTCACAAGGCCAAAACTGTGTTTTGTGAGGTCACTGTGACCTTGACCGTACACCACCAAAATCTAATCAGTTGATCCTTGAGTAGGTATCTCGATGTACTAATGAATGTTTGTACAAAATCTGAAGAAATTCCGTCAAGGTGTTCCTGAGATGTTGTGTCCACGAGAATGAGACAGCCAGATGGACAGACAACCTGAAAACAACATGCCTCTGGCTCTGGCTGTTGAGGGCAAGGAGGCATAAAAATAAATCAATGGAAAGACTGGATACAAGCAGGTATGGATTCACTCTAGGCTGCCTGAACTGAGGTGACAACACATCCATACAAGCTGAAAATGTTGTGCTTTGCTCGAACAGATACGTTTCTGCTTCTTCCAAAGCATATGTGTTTTATGATACTTCATGAACTGAAAGAGAAGAAAGGAATGTAATTTTAGATTCCTTTGGTAACTTCAGATTACAATCAATTCAACACAGACACACATAACGTTCATACCTCACCAATCGCATTTCATTTGTAGCCTTATTCACATGCATTCACACTATTTACAATCACGTCGTGTATACATGTACAAAACTTCGGAAGAAGAGTGGAAAGACAGCCTGACAGATATCTTCTTAGGTCAATTACAGAAGGAGGAAAAAGTGAGAAAAAGAGATGGGTAGTTTTAAGGAGAAAGTGAGTCCAAAGAGGCATCATGGATATAGAAAATAAAAAAATAAGAAAAAGGTGACGATCTGGAGAAAAAAAATGACAGGATAACGGAAGGTGCCTTGAGAAAGTACAATATCTCTGCCTCAGGCCTCACTTATGTCCCTGATGAGTTTTGCTTGAATCCCTCCACCTTCATCTGATTTTTCCTTAAGGCCCAGTACAAAAAAAAAAAAAAAAAAAAAAGGGGACATATTAAGGACTGGACCCCTTTCTCTTCTTTGCAATAAGAAAAGGAAAAGGCTAGCTCAGGGACAAATGGAGTAGCCACACAAATTATTAGTGGTAAATTATTGATGTGGGACTGCATGAGCCTGGAAATTGGTCTAATAAATGGAACCTTAGGATGAAGGGAGATGTGATAAGCAGCGGTGGCAGGAGAACAAGCTGTGGTGTTGTGAGGAATGAAAACAATTAAAGTTACTTCTGGAGTACAACTGATATAGCTGCTATATTAAAACATAACTTAATGACAAAGTGTTTTGGCTGCAATATCTTTTAAAGATGCATGCATAGTCACATACAGTCACAGATGTTAAATTGACCAGTAATAGGACAGTATTTAAGAAACACCTGCTATTTCAGTACCTGTGGTAGAGAGGATGTTATCATTTAAAATGTCCAATAATAAATATGTGCAGTCAAATTATGCATTTATTTGATAAAAGTGAATTTTTATCAAAGACAGACCTTCATATTTGTAGAAAAAACAGTAAATACAGGTTCCTTAGCTTATTTAAAGTAGAGAGCTAAAGGATTCTTGGCATCATTGTCATTGTTTTAATGAGTTTAATGAGTCTTTTATGCTACACATTTTTTCCTAGAGTTATGAAACTATATTCAGTACCACACATTTTTACAGCAACACTTTATTTTTTTCTCCTTTTAGTTTTTATTGTTTTTGAGTAATTTAGCGAGCTCAAGACTTTGTCTCTTCATTGCCGTTAACACAATGTTTTTGGATTCAAACTTGGGCTGAGCAAGCCAAGTTTCAGCAGTATTGTTCAAGTCACATTTTTGTTTACCTAAACTCTCTCTTAGCTGTATGATGTTAGACAGAAATCTGGCATTAAAAAACCCTGGAGAAAATGTACGACAGAACTAGATTTTTGGCCTGAAAAGCTAATCTAATTTTTAAAAAAAACTTTAAAAACCCAGACTTTTGGCCAAACACACAAAGACAAACTAAAGCCTCAGTCTCAGAACAAGTTCGACAAGGTTGCGTTGTGAGTGAACCCGTGGGCATATACTGGCAGGTAGCACTTCAGGCAGGAGAGATGGTTACCGTTGAACAACAGCTATACAACTACAGCTCAGTATGATAAGTTATAATGAAACCATCTTCATAGGACTCTGTCATCTATTCATCATTACATTTTTGGATGTTTGACATGGAGCCATTTTATTGATGACAATATAGGTAATAAATGTAATTGTGTTGATATGATGTCACTCAGACACCAGGACTGTATCTTCTGGATTATATTGTATAATCCTTTATAGTTATACTAAATGGTAACATAAACAGTGCCTAATGTCTTTTTGGAACAGAACACTGGTGGAAACGAAATGCAACTAAAATTTCTGAAAATAGTATTCCCGCATCGTGTCAACCTTTATCTCCGTCTCTTCCTCCCTGTCTCTTCCTCTCAACAATCAGGTCAGTCACGGTGTCTCGCCAGCGCGCATGTGCTCCCACAAATCCTGCTCTCACACGACTTGCAACCTGACTATGCAAGAAAGGCAGCATGGGACTCAGAGATGTGGAGGGTGAGGCGGGAACTGAAAAAACAAAAAGAAGCAAAAGGAACATATGCAGCACAGCTCTCCATCTTCAAGGACAGCCGAGGCACAGGCACGTTATGTTGGAAAAGAGAGACAGAAGGAAAGAGAAATGAAAAACATAAGTAAACAGAGAGGGGCTTGTTGGAGACGCCACATGCTCCTGAGACTGTGTCATCTATTCTGGCTGCCTGACAAGCATGTTCTTTCACAGCGAAGTGCGTCAGGGCAGGGGGAGACACAGTGAATGCACAGTGAATCAGCGCCATCTCTCCCTCTCTCTCTCTCTCAATCTCAATCTCTCTCCTTCACTATCTCCCTCTTCCTCTCTCGCACACACGTTCATCTCCCCACGGATGCCATGTCACTGACTTGAAGAGAGAAGCATTTGCATTTCTCTTCCCCAGTGTCTCCAAACTCACATGCTGATTCACGTGACAATGATGTGCGTTTGGCTGTGTGAGTGCATCTGTGCATGAGTGTCTGCCTCTATGTGTCTGTTAGTGTGTGAATATGCATACAGATACAGTGTATGTACCTGCTTATGAGCATGTCATGTTTTCACATTTGCACGTGCCTGTTTGAGCTTCTATCACTTCTTGTACAAACACGAGGAGCATGTGTGCATCTATTTGTATTTTGACACGTGTTGTATATCATCGAGAAGGCATGCTCTTTAGCCAAGCATCTTTACGCTGTTAGACATGGAGCTTACAGCAGACAGAAACACAGAGGGGATCTTGTTAAAAGGGTGTTTTCCAGCAGAGAGCCTCAAGGCAGAAGAGAACACATGGAAAATATGGAAATTGGCAATGTTTGGCACATTTTACCATCATGCGCAATTTTACTCAAGAATCTTGAGTGACAGTAGGCAAAGAGGTTGCGGAGGTTTATCTGAATCTCTGGGGGGAAGCTCATAAAAACTAAAAGGGAGAAGTGAATAGGGAGACTTCGGTAGAAACAGCTAACTTCTATTTTTGATTTAGTTAATGATGCTATTATTACGTTTATTAAGTTGGAGCGCATTATAACCTTAAATGCCTCAAGTGTTAATTAAATAAACAGTCCAGAAATACCGCAACTATATGCATACTGTACACACACACACAGATGGGTGGCAAATTAAAGGTAAATCCAACATAAAGTGTCTGAGTAAGGAGCCATCAATAGTCAAGTACATAACTTGAATGTCATACAGACAGGCCATCCATGACCTTGTAAGTAAGGTGACCAAATTTTCCCCAAATGCATTAGTTACACAGGTGAATGATTTTAATAATTTGGCTTTTTTAAGTTTGAATAAATTAATAAATTGTCAACTACAACTTTCTTCATCCCCAGTTTTCCTCAGTAGTCCCAAGGCTAAAGTTTAAAGAAAATATCAAATTAAAAGATCCGAACCACACATCAGATGAAAACAACACTGGTGTGGCAGTGGACTGTGTATGTTAAAAACATAAAATCTACTTTTCCAAAGTGTTATTCCAAAGTGGCATAGTGTTTAGCATGCATCACTCAACCCTTATGCCCTCAAAAAAAGGGCTACAGTTAAACATGCCCACACCCTGGACTCAACACTGTAACAAATGAGCAGAAAACTTTAGAGAAGAGCACAAGCTGGATCACTGAAGTGAAAATCATTAAAGTTCCTTTCACAAAGAAAAACAAAAATTATAAATCACACAAAAGCAAAACCAAAGGAGATAAGTAAGGAAAATCAACACCTCTTTAAAAACAAAAACAAAAAACTATGACACATTACAAAGTACCATCATGACAAAGCCAAGGCAGAGGGAGTGTGGTTAGATTCTTCAGTACTTTCTACTGTAGAATATATACCACACACAGCACACCAGAGGGGACCAAAGGAGTCCAGAGTCAGCCAAGTGCAGGGCTTCTGAGGGTTCAGTGACTCGATGACAGACTGACAGAGATGGACACATTGGCTGCTGCTGTGATTAACCTTGTGGTTATGAGTCACAGAAAAGGCTGAGTAGTTTAACCCGACAGAAAAAGAAAGATGTGTACGAAAGAGAAGAAATGAGAGAGAGGCAAGGAATTTGCCTAAGCATTTTATCTCACCCAACTTTTATTCTATCCCCTGTCCTGACCTGTGGAGCTGAAGTGTTTTAATTAAACTTATTATCCTCGGGGAGAGGGTACGGATAAGTAGGAGCAAGGAAGGAACAGGAGGGCAGAGGCAATAGTGTAAGGGCAGGAGGGAGGAGGGGAATGGGAGACTGGAATGTATGAGACAAAAGATGCCATCACCCCAGTTTGAATTTTATGCTTCTCTTACGTTGTTTATCCTAAAATTTTGTATTATTAAATTGTGTACTTTAGTATTAAAAGTTTGACTTTTTCGTAGGAATGGATAGACGGATTATGATCGTACATTTAATACTGTCAAGTACACAAAACTTAACATCAACAGAAGTAAATTAAGCTAGAGCAAGTCCACGATACAGAGAAAAGGCTCATTTCTGAGACCAAATGTGTTCGCTTGTCAAACACTTGCAAGATAAGTCAGGGAATTTCACTCCCAAGACACAATATAATGGTACAACATATCAGTTTAACAAGATACACTGGTGAGACACCTGATTTGCTTATATTAACTTATCTCAACATTTGCATTTTAGGCAATTACAGAAGCTGACATGTTTGTCCAGGGAAGTGCAAACAGTAAAATGTCCGGATCATGAGCATGACGATCAACTGCCATTATGACAGGTGAGATCAGGGTCAAAAAGCACCTCCAGTCAAACAGATAAAAAATACATAAACTCACACTGCATTTCATTGGGGAAGTGGATATACAGTCAAGTAATTATCTCCTGAGTTCACTTCAACTTTTCCTTCTTCAGCAAACATGTCCATGTCAAGTGCATCAGAGCGGCAGAGGCTGATAAAAGCTGGAGGTCTCCTCACTCTCTTTGATGGTTTGCCAAGCAGAGTTTCTCAAAAACACTCAAAGAGTATAAGTATATCTGCACCACTATTATGGAAAATACAATGGGGACTAAGGTCAGTAAGTTGGGCTCATTAGTCATTAGAATGCGTGTCAACCAAGTCATTAAACATTTTATTCAGTAAAACTTTCCTTCCATATAATCTAAGTTAACAAAAAAAAAATCCCCCAAAAGAGACTTTATTTATTAACGAGCCATTTATTTTTAAACTGGGGACCACATCTCAATGCACTAATGTGAGGCTTTCTGCTTCATTTTGATTCAGATTCATGTCGTCGGGGGTCCCACGCTATGAGAGAACTCCGTGTAAGTCATCAGAGTTCACAGGAAGGTTAGAAACCGGCTATCTATCTGTAATAACTTTGTCACTATTTTCCATCCTTACTTCCTATCACACTTGCACCATCTTAACGACTTTGTGCCTTTAAGCATTCATCAAAGCTGCAGCCAATAAATCAACCATATCACAACATGTCAACACTCCTGCTGACTGATAATTTGTGATTCTTAACGCAATGTACACAAACACACGCACGCACACACATCCAGGCACCCAGACACGCATACGTCCTCCCTAACCTACACACAGATGAAGAGAAAACGCAAAAGCTGCTATCATCCAACTACAGATGTAGCACTATACAGTACACCCACTGCTTTAGTTAACCAAGGCTGGAGTCCCAACTGGGCCAAGCAGGCGACTGCCCTGGGGCCATAAAATATCAGAGGCCACCAAAAGTTATACAATTCCTGTTTGTAAAGTGTGTTTCATTTGAATTGTTAAATTGTTTAGAAATATGCACAATTGAAGCCTAAAATCATCTGATATTGTAAGTCCATTAACATGCTGTATTACCTAATCTTGAAATAGTGTCAAGTTTGTGTACATATGGAGCATTTTCCTGAGACGGAATGAGAGGGTTAATAGGGGACCAGCTTTTCATTTTTGCTCTACAGCCTCCATCATGTACTTATCATGCCATGTGTGAGAGTGAAGCAACTTTAACTGGAACAGGACTGGAACTGGAACTCTCTGACTCTAAGATATCTTTGAAGAAAGGGAGGTTAAAGACACATTTTCCTCGTATGAAGTTTGCTCACAAGGTGAATGCAATAAACTTTATCACTGCAACTCTATGTCAGCAAGATGTCCCTTATGCTTTCAGTGCATAACAATTGCCCAAACACACAGTTCACAGACATGCACTATAACTAACCAGGGACAAACACAAGCACAACAATCCATTATGTCAAACACATATACATGCAGAGAAAAGCACAAAACCCGCCAAGTTGCTTGGAGCATTTCATTAAACTGTCATCGGCAGCAGCAGTTGTCCAGACCAGTCCCGCACTGGAGTCTAATGGCCATTAGACTCAGCAGTAACTGAGGGTTGTAGAGTGAGCAATACTGATGTACCCTTAATGGAGATTTCATTGTCACTACTGGGAACATCGTTAAGGTCTGCTTGCCTCACACTGCAGTGACATCTAGCCAATTACAGTGTTTGTGAGTCCAATTAATTAAGAAGACCATCTGACTTTGTGTGTGAGGCATTTTTAGACTGTGTGGAGGCATGTGCTATACCATAGAAAATGATACTGTTGGGGGGAGAGCCTTTATTTACCATCTGCGGGATCCGGAAAAATACTGATATTTCACACTAACCATTTTGCAGGTCCACATGTTTGTGCTCCATGTGGACAACAACATCCTTGCATCACACCACACTAGGGTTGTCCTTTTTTTTAGTTGAACCTCCATTCACCCTGTAGGGATCTGGTCAAGTTCTAAATTCACAGTCTATAATAGAAGCAGGCTGTGCCTTGCACTCATGTGGGTGGTGTTGATATAATATACTGTCATTAAGATGCATGCAAGTAAATTATACAATTGTTGATCTCTTTGTGAACAAGTGAAATGAATAAAACTAGTGAGTTGTTCATCTGACAATGTGAAAGCATTTAGGATTCAACACCATAAAACACAGTTTATATGCATGGAAATAACATGACTACAAGGTAATACTGTTTACTATCTTTTAAAAATCACCCTAAAACAACTCTGAAGTCACCTGTTAGTGGGCAGATTACTACAGTAAATTGTCATTTTGTGTCACTATAAACTGCTGAACAAACAGATGTGGGCTGTGATTCACAAGGTGGAGCCCTAAGTTTATTGCATGTCACACTGTGCGAGATGGGTTTAATAAAATCTTGGTTTCAGGCTGTACAATGTTACAATAAATAAACCTAAAATGGCACTTACTGCTTGTGTATTCTGATTGGTTGGTTTGTAGATGTGAGTCACAGAAACAGTCACACTGTGAGAACTTTCTGACACTGTTTGATTTTTGCTGCAGGTTGTCGTTGTCTCCCCAAAGCTCAGAATCAGCCACAGGTGGATGTGTCTTACAGTGTGATTTAGGACCACTGGTTTGGAGTGACAACATAGAGAAGTAATGATCCTTAAGGAGGCCAAGCAGGCAGTGAGAATAAACTGAAATACATCAATTCAAAAGTGTAGTTTAGGATGAGGCTACATGGGCTGCATTCAAATTGATATCCATACATAAACATGCCCTCCAGAATATCACATCTACGTTTTGTGTTACAGACCATCACAAATTACAGTTTCAAAAATAATGGTTTAGGTTTTATTAGGTTTAGGCACAGAAAGAAAATTGAAATGGTTTGAGTTCATGTGAGTTCATGTGAGTTAATGTGACGACATGTTTAAGGTAAGGGAATGATCATGGTGATGTTCAAAAGAAATAAGCGTTGATTGTTAGTAGAAAACGAGCAATATACATTTTGTTGACCCACCCACCCTTTGAACTCCTCATTCTGTGGACTTAATTTTAATAATTTAATAATTTTAATACAACACTATATCTTCCATTCCCCACAATAGTTGTAACTCCCTACAATCAAGTTTGCCAATTAGCCAGTTAACACTTCCTGGCCAAGAATGTGGCCCAGAGTTTGTTAAATCTGTTAAATCCCTGTATATTATATTAAAGATAACAATGACATCCAGGACTTATTCTTTAGTGTTATTCACACAATTAACAACAGCTTCATAATAACACATATGCTTCTTCTCTGGAGAAATACATCATATTATTCAGGATCATCAATATCTCAATTATGTCCCCTTTATAAACAGAAATATAGAGATAATCATGAGAATATCAATCTGCATTAAGAAAATATCAATTTGCATTAAGAGATACAAAAAGCAGCTTTGTTGCATCTTGTTGCACAGGACTACCCTTGATTTTGCCTCTCAAAGACCAAGTTGAGGTCTAAATTCTGTATATGGAAATGGTAGAGTAGAAGTAAATGAGAAGAAGATCCATTTTTCTGTATGATATAATTTCCCTCTGGGTTTGTTATTTTGAAGCAATTTTAATAATTATATGAAAAAATGTCAGCTTGTGTACAAATTCCATTTTTACTTCAAGAATCTTTTATGAAATTGCTTGTACCCGTTCTCAGTTGAATATTTTACCATATCAATTCCCATTGTGTAGAAAATAGCATCTTGAAAACTATTTGCACAACTATAACACAAGCCAAAAAGACAGAATGTATTGAGTTCTACTTTTACTGCAATACTCTGTTTACGAGGGTATTTGTCAGGAGACGGTAAATGTCCCCTGCTAGACTGAAATTCTTCATTTTTGTATTGCTGTCCTTGCCTCATAACACCAAGACAGAAGGAGGAGGAGGAGGCTAAAATTGGTTCTTGAACTTAATCAAGCAAGTCTGAGTCCAAAAGAGCTGATCTATGCACCATTTAAAAAAGGAGAAATCAAGAAATCACAGCTCGGTGATTAAACTGTAGTGCTTTTCAAACAATGATGGAAGTATGTATTGATTAATGGTTGGCCAAAGGTGTAAGGACATTGAAGACTGTGGTGGTAATGCTGACTCAGCAGGAGAGTGAGCTGACTTTTTCTTGGCTGTATCACTGGGACGATCGCTTTCTCCAAGCAATTTGGCACCAAGCATTCTATAGCAAATGTAACTAATCACCTTATGTTTGGCAGTTGTTTACACCATAAATATTTGATCTGCCAGCATTTTGGTGGACCTGACTCAACTCTACCACAAGCTTGAAAAAACTTAACTGGCTTAACATATTTTCAGTCGGAGCTAGCATGGTGGAGAAATGAGAGTACAGGCTGGCCAACCTTCCTGTGATAGCCAATATCCATTCCTGCTAAAGTGTCCTTGGGCAAGATACTAAAACCTCAGTGGTTCTGGGAACATGGTGTTTACTGCAGAAATGGGCAAAAGGATAATTTCTCCACAGAAGTCAATGGAGAGTCACATATTTATCTCAGATCCCACAAATTTAATCACCTTCAGCAACTTTAAATATGATAAAAAAGATTCCTTTTAAGATTCTTCAAGAACATACTTGTGAATCTCCTCGAAATGCAGTGGTTATTTGATGGATGACTGGGTAATTGTTTGGTTATTTGTTTATTTGATTGGTTGGATTGTTCTTTGTTTTTGTGGTTGGTTAGTTATTTTGAGGTTTGGGGGATTTGGTTGGTTATTTGACTGACTCTTCTGCTATATTTGTTTGATGAATGAATTAATGAATTTGATGATTTCAACATACAAATTAGTATATGGTTTTTTTCAGTGTTTGGCTTGAATTCATTTATTCATAAAATGTATAAAAAATGTATAAATGTAGTAGCCTTTTAATAAATAAACAGAAATGAAATAATAATAAGCCTGTATTAAATGGGGAGAAAATTACGCATTTTCATTGATGATTAATCATGTGACAACCTTGTAAATTGCACTGCCTTGTACATAGTAGTACCTTGGTACTGGTGCCTTTCAATGATAACACTTGTATTAGCATTATCTTTTTTTTACATTGTTAAATATTTGGTTGGTTGGTTGCTGTTTATTTATTTATTCATTTCCATTCTTTTGTTGGTTGATTTTGGTTGGTTGTTTTTTATTTGGTTGATATGCATTTATTTCATTCAGTGAGTCATGTAGATGAAACATCTGAATCTGTAGATGATAGGTGGGGGCACATAATGCACTTTTTTCTTTTGAACAGAGACAGTAGGAAGCATAGTATAGGCTCAGGATTTCTGTAATGTGATCAAGTTGACTAGAGGATTGATTACAGCTTAGCAGGAGAGGTAAAATAGGGTGTGTCCTCAAGTAGAATAAGTGAGCGCTGATTCAGCAGAGATTCAGAAGGGTAAGATGACCCATTTCTAATACTCCCAATGAGTGTTTTATTTGTCTAGTTTTAAAAAGCATAAAATTAATGGATGCAGTGAAATGCACTACATTATTTGGATTTTGGGCGGCTTTGCTCAGTAGGTCAAAATCAGCTTACTTTGTATGTGCTTGTAGTCCCAGCAAATTATTGTGAACTATTGAACTACTAGAATTGTCTTTTCCTTGAGGATTCAGGACTGCTGTGGCTGGTTGAATTTCTAATCATTGCACCAACTTTGCACAGCTCAGAGGGACCTGTCTTTGGAGGCTACAGTATATGACCCATATAATTACATAAGCAGGGCAGTGGATACCCTCAAACTTTGCTGTTGGGTTTAAATTGCTTGATTCAGTTGAGCATTCAAACCACAGATACTTTATAGGGTTTGACCCAATGTATGACCAGTATTCATTGTGTTATTATGGCAACTGTTGATTGCCTGGACAACACTTGGTACGTTCTATTTTCTCTGGTCTACTTAATTTGCACAGCCACTGTAGATGCAGAGAATTTATGATCCAGAGTTTGTGTAACAAATCACACACATATAATCTGCACTTACATTTTTTGTTGTTAATGCTTTTGTTTAAGATGCCATTTGGAAACGGGGTTAATACTGACTACTGAAGCTTTCACCTACAAAAGAAAAACGTGTCTGTGTTGTCAAAGTCACCAAGTAAAAATGTTGACATCCCCCAGCCCTCCAGTCTTGAATTGTTTTTCTTGCTTGGCTGGGTCAACTTGAGCCCTGGTTTGTTAAGTTTATTGATCCGTCCTAAGAAAGAGATTGAAAGCTGCCAGTGACACTGTTTCCCACAGGCAGTGGAGCTTAAGTCTTTTCGTCTGCCCATTCCTTCTTGGACAATGTGCCTGATGAGTCTACAATTTAAGTAGGGATGTAGTAAGTTAAGAGAAAGAAAAGGCAGCAACTGAAGAGAGACTAGGACTGGGGGGCCAGAGCATGAAGGCAAGGTGAGGCAGAGGGAAAGGAAAAGAAATGGGGGGGAAAGCCCCTTGTAAAGTAGATAAAGATTAGGGCTGCTAGGACAAAAGCAGAGAGACCAAACTGAGCACTAAGCAATGGCATCCATTTAGCAATGATACAATACAGAATCCAATATAGTCATAATCTTTATGGATCATTCATTTCATTTGAATGCATCGTTCCTCACTTACTCACGAGAGGCTTCACTCACTTCGCAACACACCTCAAATAAATATTTCAGGGAGAAATATGGAGACACAATGTTAGCCTCCTCCGTAGCACTTAATTTAATTCAAACAACTTCTTAGAAAATGCATCAGCTACTCTAAGCTGAGTCTTGATGAGTAAGTTCTTGTTTGTCTGTTGAGCATGCATGTCACTTTTAAGGGATTTTTATTTTCTCACCCAGCGTCTTTCTCTATATTGTGTTATCCACAGGCTTAGTCCCTCAGTTGGGTTCTCTTACTCTGGTACTCCTTTTCCATATTCGTCTTCCCTCTCCTCTGCCATGCATCTCTCTTACTTTTTTTACTTCCCCTCTTTGCTGCTCTTCCTCTGTTCCTTTTAACTCCCACCATACTTCTTGCAACACTTTTAAAAACATACATATTCAAACATCTTTCTGTTGATTTTTGCTCCAACACTGTAGTGCTTCATTTTGCATTTGTTTGTTTTTTTGAGCTGCTCGTAAAAACAGAAATAATTTTATTGCCGTTTATCCAAATTTGGCAAGAAAATGTCTGTTAAACACCTCCTGTGTCTGTATTTATTCAAATCAGATATATTTAAATCAATTTATTTAGCTTTTCCTCCCAATTCACCCTTAATGTGCTCCTATTTTTGACTGGGTTGTCTCTTGAACATGGAGGGATAATTGATATCAATGTAAACCCCCTGTAGAGATTAGTTCCTGTCCAGTGCTCCATGTTTAGGAATTAATATAAAAATAAGATGTGTCTAAACTTACATGCCACTAGTAATTTTGATATTTTTTCTTACCAGTATTAATCTCATGTCCTCATGCATTTTGAAGTCTCTATACCATCTATTCCCACACTCTAGCTCCCTCTCCATTTCCATTCCCTTCACCCATTGCCAGTCTCACACATCCACCTAGTCCAACATCTGTCTTGTCTAGAGACAGTTGTACTTGAGACAGATGGTGTGGACTCAAAAGGTTCAGAGTTGGCAGGTTTTGGTTTCACTGATCAGTGGTTCTTCTCTGGTGTCAGATATCCAAAATCACCTGTTGCACTGTTTGTTTGGTTGAGTGCCTGCAGAGTCACATGGTTCAGTCTCACTGGCAGGGTAACTTTTAGAGTATATTTATAATCAGCTGTGTGCTATTCTTGCTTAATTCTTATGTTTATCTCATAAGAATATGAGATAAACAACTGTACAACCCGAACTGTAGGAACCACAGCATCACCTGCACCAGACTGAAAAAAGACAAAAGTACCATGTGCATATTCTCTCATTGACACTGCATCCCCATTTCTCTTTGCCTTGTCTTGAAGTCTTGAACGGTGTAAGACAATTGAACCAATTTGTGCGCAACACACAAGTACACACAAATGTGTGCATTCAAAATTATCTGCAGTCATACCATAATAACATGTCTGCTAAAATGAGTCACTGTAGCCATAGCATTGCACTGTCATAATCTCAGACATGACTCATGTATACTGCTGTACACATTCATACCTAGAACTTTAACCTGAGTCAAATGTTGTTGCTTGTTCCAACATCAGAAGGCATAAGAAATAGACTGCCAACTGCTGATGTGGTAGAGGTATTTTGAATTCTAATTTGCACATTCAGCTCTTACACATTTTTGAAACTCAAGGCTTGTGTTATTCCAGTAAACACTATGACGGAGGGCACTCTCTTCAAATTCCTGTGACCTGACCTCAACTTTCCATCTCTCTAGGCAACTTCCCTGCATTTAAAGTACGCTATCATTTGCTTTGCAAACTCTTATAAAAATAAATGTAAATCTTTGATGTAAAAGCGCACAGTTGTCTTTCCAGCAGAATGTTCTGCCTTAGGGAACTATGTCCTGGGGGGCCTTGCTACGTGTATTGGTTTGCATTAAACCACACAGTAAATGGAAGGACACCGCTTCGCAAGCTAATTGTAAAAGCATAGGCTCCACTCAGGAGCCTCCCCTTAGGACTGGAGCTTGCTGTAAAGAATACACAGCAAAGTGAACCAAAGGACATTCAGCCACACACAGGAACAAACACTATTCAAAACCTGATTGGAACATTTTTACCTTTATAGTATATTTTTACTCGTTACTTTCGAGTATTTGTTGAATGAAGTCGCAGCTGCAGTGGTTGGTTCAACAATAAGGCAATGCAATGCCTAATGAGTTGCCAGTTGATTAGCTACACCTCCACCTTTCATTTTGCCCACCCACATGTATGCCAGTGACATTTGTAGGCAAAGGTCTACAATTAAAATGATTACAAACAATAGCCATTTCTGTAATCTGTCAAAACAGCTGTGGAGAATTAGGATAGCTGTCTAGCTTTTTAGGGAAAACAAAACTGAAATAGCTCATATCTCTGTATTAGTGGAACCAGAACTGTGGATTAATGGGCTTGAGCTCGGGGGACAAAATTTAGAGACGGCCACTGCAGTTTGTTGCTGCCTCCAAAGGTTTCAAACACTTCTTCACAATTCTAAACAACCGTGAACAGTAAAAAACTGTCCACAAAGAGTCTTGCCCATGCCTCAGCTGTCTAAAGAAATGGACCACAGAACACAATTGTTATATATAGTTGTTCAGAATATCTAAAGTTTGTCTGCTGGCTTTTCTAATGGTCATGCTCTTTGGCAACAGAACAGTGTCACAAAGACACAGACCCAACAGGCCCATACTCTCTCAGTCAGTGCTATATTTTGATAGACCGAACGGTAATGACTGTAGCCTACTGATGTTGTGACCATTCTGCTCACTTTATGAGCTGTCGTTATTTATGCTAAACAAGCAAACGTTAGCGTTCATGAACATTGTGTATGGAGCATTGGTAACTGTCAAAATTCACAAGCAATTAAAGCAGCATTGAACAGGCCCTCACATCCCTGTATACCACAGAAGGGCTCACAGCAGTTCTGGCAAAGCAGTCGCACATCACAGCGACTGTCGTCCACGCTGCGCTCACAGGTTAATATTTCCTGCATGGAGCGAGGCCATCAGAACTTGATGACCATTTAAAATTATGACCCTATTTTAATTATCATTCTGTCAGGTGTAGCTCAAACTCACCACACCGTCAATGCCACGCTCTTAAATGAAAACTCACAATTTCTTGCAATGAAGCATCATAAAGGTGTTAAGCATCATCTGACCATATTTGGGGCAGATAGGACAAAGTATGATGGAGATACAGTAACTTCCTATTTCGAAATTTGCCCCGCTGCCATGAGCAAGCCGTTCAACAAAAACTCTAATGTTTTGCAATTTAGCCTCATCGAGGTCTTGAGATGACACTGACCACATTTGAAGTCAATCTGATCAATTCTCTTGGAGTTCATGAAAGTACAACTTCCTGTTTCATGGTGAAACATCAAAATTCACTATACCGACAGAGCCACACCGTTCAGCGAAAACGTCTTATTTTCAGTGGACTATCATCAAGGTGTTACCACTTCTGGAGCAGACTGGACAAAGTATGATAGCACTAAAGCAACTTCCTTCTGCAAAATTCGCTGCACAACAGCAATGCCCTTAAGAGACATTAGCATTAACATTCTGTGTGGAGTGCTGTCTGCAGTCAAAATTCTCAAACAATAAAAAGGATGGTTTGTTAATAGCCACCCAAGCAAGGCAACAAGGCTACCACAAACAGGGAGCAACAGTACAATCTCTTAATGATACTACAAGGGAAAATATAGAGACTATACTAAAGTGTAGGACCCTCTAACCAGTGATGGATGGACATTAATAGCCACAGATTCTTATGTGACAGTCACACCTCATTTTATCTCATGCTTGGGCAGATGGCTTCCAGTTCGGGCGGCACGATGTAAAGACAGGGTTTTGCTGAGCTCCTCACAGGAACTACTAATGTCAGAATTCCAAGACATATAAACCAACCACACATGCTCAGATAAACAAGTTCAGTCAAAATTCTCTCCATTACTGAGGAAAAATGCCAAAAAAAATTTCAAGGAAGCAACAAGCCTGAGTGCCTAATGCTAGCCCAGCAGAAGATGTAGACAGCACATCTGATGACCAGCAGGTCCTGCAACAGGCCTTTGAGTCTCTAAAACAAGACTTGATGACCAAAACAGAAGAAAAGGTGACAGCAGAGTCAATGAAACTTCAAGGCCAGACTATCCTGATTCGGAAAGAATTTCGTAAAAGATTTGAGGCAAGGGCTGAGTATCTGAGCTTGAGGCAGAGGTCAATGGCCACTCTGACTCAATCACCTCCTTGGAATCAGATGTCAGTGGTATGAAAAAAGAACTAGTCACAGTGAGAGACCAAGAAGATTTAGAGGCAAGATCACAGCGCTGTAATATCTCACACTCAGGAATTACGCTATGTGATTATGCTATGGCTGTGTTTGAATTAATTTCAACATGTTACATGTTAGTGCAAATTTGTTCTAACTTGATTAAGCCCTAAAAAGGAGTTTTGCATAATCACCTAGGGAGGTAGTGTGCTGAGTGACTGAACATTTACCAATCAGAGATCTCAACACTGCATCACATTGAATAGTTACCAGCAAATCATAAAACAATCTAGTTGAACTTAATTCACTTTCCCACTGTTCAGCCTATTACAGCTATTATCGAGGCATAAACAGAGTACTTTAATATAACCCAGCTCTGCTGTTCACAGAGCCATCAATGCAAGATCACTGGAGCACTTGCTCATGCCCCCAAGATGAACAACAAGATGAATCTCAAACTGCTTCAATGTTTTTCTCATTAAAAGCTTAAGAGTAGGGTTTTTAGTGTTTGTTTGTTTTTGGTTTTTTTTGTTCTGATTTTTTTTAAGTGTGTTTTAAACAAACTGCTGTCCTGGATTCTCTTTTCATTTGCAGGATTCAGCACCCTGCTGAGATCATGCAAGGAGGATAAAGTGTTATGTTTTCCCACTTGAGGCTAGTTTGTGAAAACATGCTGCTGGGTAGCTCCCATTCCCATGACTGCTATTGCTGATGAGGTTGTAGTCTTGCGTAGTCATGCATCCCTCCAAGACTTCCAAGGATCGGCTGGTCCTTCTGTGGGAACCTCAGGGTCCAGCCTCTCCCACAGACTTCACACACTCTTCCTTTATAAACTGCCCTTGACACTGGCTTACACATGTAGACACACACACACTGCGTACATATGCATGCATGCGACTGAGACAGACACTCACTCAACCTCAAAGGGGAACCGCTGCCGCACCATTACTTCCGATCCTCACCCACCCTGATTAAAATGTGACGGCTTGCTTACTGATCTGCTCCTCTTTTTTTCTGCGCTGTCAGCCATTGATTTCCCTGGCCTAATCTAATCCTGGTTTCACATAGCTGGGCATTAATTAGAGAGGGAGATGGAGCAGGAGAGAGAACAGTAGAGAGCCAGTATTACATACAACCAAGGCTTTACAAACTGCAGGTTCAAAGCTGGATCAAGGGCCAGTAGAGAGCGAGAGAAGTACAGAATCCCTGAGTCAACCTTCTGCTTTCATTTCGTTTTGTGTTCTCCAGACCTCATGGCCTCTTGTAAATTGATTTGGCAATCAAATCTGTAGTTTCTTGTTGCCAAAACCTCCCCTCTAACTTTCCTCTCTCCGTTGCCATTTTTTTCTCAACACTTCTCCTCTGCCCATCATGGTGCAGGTCGCTTGGCTCTGAAAAGGCGGTATCTGTCACTTTGGAATGAACCTCTCGCGAAGCCCCGGCTGTAAGGAGCTCTGGGTCTCTTTCTGCCTTTATGGAAACTTGATTGAAGAAAGTTGAAAGGACCTGTCTGCCTGCATGGGGAAAGAAGGGCAGAAGAGCTCCTTCATGCCACTCACCATCTGGGTAAACTCACACCCAACTTTTGTATTTTTTATTTTTTTTCTCTCCTATTTCTACGTGTGGCTTTGCTTCCATCTACTGGGCGGAGGGAACACTGCAGGGAGACGGGGGTGGGGTGCCACAGAGTCGGAGACAGCTTATGTGTCATGCATCAGTGAGAGTTTATTTCAAGTGACTGAAAGGATCATTGTAATGAGTTACTAACTTATGACACTTATTGCTGAGTTCTGTAAACAACCAAGCCATCTGTCTCCTCACCATCTTTCACTCACTTCCCTCTCTGCTCTGGGATCCTTCTACACGAACACCGCACTCTCAAGCTGTCCTCAAGCATGACTGAATATTGCCTCAATTATATTACTATATATATTGTTGAATCGACAGTAATCGATTCACACATTCCAAAGAAATCTTTGTTTTTCTGCTACTGTGGTTTCTACAGTTTTCTGGTACAACCCAGTCACAGCACAAAGTGCAACCATAACTGCTAAGTAAGAACAACTATGATGGACATACTTAGGGTTTAGGGATGGAGGAAGCCACAATATGCACCTTTTAGATGTGCTTTTCTGATGTTGTTACTGCATTGCCAAGCAAATACAAACTCAAACTCTGTCATACTTACATTCAGTTGCCAGGCTAATAGGTACACCAAGTTAAAAATAAGTCAGTCTAATACAACAGTAGAGCAACAAATCCTAACTTCGTGATAGTTATAATGTTCATGTTTAGAGTTGAAACTTTATGGTCATTTTGGAGACTGCAGTTTGTGTTGCAGTTGAACTGTATTGTATATTCTGAGTGATGTTTCTAATATTTAGTGTACTCCTACTAATGTAAATGGGGTGAACAAAACACTCCTTTCAGTATAATTAAACAGCGTTGTAACTGTAACTGTCAAAATGACCATGAAACTAAATCAACATTTCTTTAAAACCAATTTCAACAAAAACTAAACATTATAATATAAATTAAGTTACAGTTTATAGCAGGTCCGTTAAAATAAACTTTATTCGTCTTGGATAAACCTATGTAGTAAATATAACTTTGTACAACTTGCAGTCAAGCTATCTACCCTTGATCACGGTCACTGATTGAAACGCTGACAAATAAAGATTCAAATGTGTTGGAGCATTCATTGTTTGTATTTGAAATTTGAGTAACTGATCAATTTAGTATCCATTATCAATAGAATATATAGCTGACTGTCTTCTGCAGAAATGTGAATTCCTCAATCTTTACAAAAACAGGATAACACTTGCACATAAAACTGATGGCAGCTACATCAAAATCCAAAAATCAATTAATCTGAAGTAAACATTTGAAGTAAAAAACTATTTACTGACTTTTACTACAGAAATTTGCTTCATGTGCCTACACATGACATTTTCTGACTCTTTTTGTCTCTTTGAGGTTGAATTTCTAGTAATTTTTGCTTTGTGGTTTTTTCATGTAGTCATTTGATTAACATTTCTTCTTGAAAAGTCATATCAAACAGAGGCTCTAGCTCAGGGGCCTCCAGACTCCTTGGGCTCCTGGAACTGTGCCCAGTTCCCTGACTCTTCCATGTCTTTACCACAGACTGAGCCATCTGTAAATTAATTTCTTTGACTATTGTCCTGTTTTTGATTACTCATGACTGAAAGGAAAAATAAAATCGAGCTTCTGTACCATTTGAGTTTGAGTATCAAAGGTTATTATATACATTTGATTAAAAAACTGATTTAGAGAGTTTATGCTGCATTCTTTCTGAAATAATTAAATATTTAATTAAATTTCCTGTAAAGCCAGTACACCAAACTCAACATGCACACACAAATACATCCTGAGGCCCTCTTGGAGCACATAGGAGGCAATCATAACCATTAATGCTGACTGAATTAGTATAACATGCATGCTTGAGGAACCATTTGACAATTTCATGCAAATAAACTTCAAGTAACAAGAAACTAAAACCTCTTTCCTCTGCTCAGGAACCAAGCATTTCAACTTGATACCAGTGTGATGAATTTTTGAGTTAGAGCAAAGAAAATAATCCATAACTATGATGAGAAGATTAAGACAATCAAGAGTTGTTAGCTCTAGTGCTGCTATATGACTTGTAAATAAAACGCTTTAGACGGGAAATGAATTCGCTGCACATATGCACTCATTACGATGAGGGTAAATTGTTAAGTATGGCGTGGCTGCCTGTGGGCCAAAGCACGATGAGTACTTTCACATGGGTTTTCTGGTTGGCAGCAGCTGTCTTCTGCCAATTAGACACATCACGTGTGTGTGTGTGTGTCTGTGTGTCTGTGTGTGTGTGTGTGTGTGTGTGTGTGTGTGTGTGTGTGTCCGTCCAAACAAACACATCCCAGTCGTCTTTTACCCCCCCCCCGGGTACATGATGCCCGCGCCCTGCCAACCCTCCTGACAGTGTTCATACACAAACACACTATCCTCACACTCGCATTAGATGGCCCAATATCGCCATCCCCACTTCCCTGCCCCCACTAGGCCCCGAGTTGCTCTAGGGCAGACAAACGCACACAAACTCCCTCTCTCATCAATTCAGATTTAATGCCGTCTAAATATGGAACAAGCTGTGGTGAAGAAGAAAGGGAGAAAGAACAGTAGGAAGGTTAAGATGTTATTGAAAATTAAAGACAACAAAGCAGTGAAAGATTGATATTTCATGTCAGTAAAACAGTTCACACGTGATGTAACAGAACAAATTAAATATGAATACCCCCTTGGTGTCAGAAACCTGCTCCAAAAACAGATCATTTTATGTGGTTCACTGGATAAGACAGGTTAACTGTATATCTTACTTTTGCTCATGTTGCTGGTTGTGGTTTACATATCTAAGGTTGCCTGTTCAAACCAAAAGAACGTTTCAAGAGCATTTCCTTTGTTTAACTCACCTCAGACTCATGAGAAAGTACATTTTTTAATTTGTGGTGGGCATAGTGCTGAGTGTTATCTGTAGGCTCTCATCCTGTGCATAAACCATTCGCTCATGTCCAATGAGTGACTGGATTATGAATGAGTTTAGTCGACTTTAGAGTAATATGAAACACGACTGGCAGTGAAGCTAACTGGTCCCCCTCTGACTGAACAAACATAAAAGCAGAAGAAGCAAAATTACCTGCAATGCACCATTCAAATCTCAAACTGTGGAAAACAGCATGGAAGGAAAACGAGATAGAAATATTGCATTTATATTTATGTTATGTATTCATTTATGGGATGCTGTAGTCTCCTTACTGGACTGTATGATAAATGTACATTATAATTTATTGACTGCTTTCACTGCATTTACTCACATTTTGTTTCTATTGAAATGACAGTTTTTCCATCTCAGCCAGATGTAAAAGTTTTTTTGTTTTTTGCAATATTTTTTTTTCTTTTAGAAACTGAAAATGCAAATTTAAAACAGGCAGATAAACAACTCTGTTCTGGAGTGACAGTGCTCTGCTATTGCTAACATATCACCAGCTGTGGAGAACAAACTCTCTCCACTGCAATGCAAGTATCAGCAGAACTTATCGTTATTCATGATACAGGTGCAGTTTTGTAAAACAGTTATTATTCTTCATTTTCTTCACCCATTCACTTGGTTTTAAAGTTTTGTACTGTTGTGCGTGTGTGTTGGTTGGTTCACTTCATTTACATTAGTCTCTGGGTGATAGAAAACAATGTATTAATAATACTTAACCAGTAACTTGCAAAGTTATGTTATTAAATCCAGAATGTACCCAAATACCTGCCTTTAGGAAAGGTTTACTCTAGGTGATGACTCAAAAATGCAAATGCAAAATGTGGTATTTTTTTTTAAGAATCCATTTGCAGGAGACAAGAATCACAGTTCTTATGTAAATCAACTTTCCCCCTCCCCTACATGACAAGCCCCAAAAAATCAAAGCTGAGAAAGAAGCCTCTTGTGCAAAAACAACAGAAAAGACAGCTTTCTCATCACACAACCATAATAACAATAAATGCATTAATTTATCCAAATAAATAGCATATCCCTTCAAAAGTGCTTTGTGTTACATTTAAATATCAATAAATCAGGACCCCATTAGGAGACATTAACATAATCACAGTAATTAGTGCACTCACTACAAACAAACAGATGGGTTCTGTTTGTAGAGCTGTGCACTGTATTTCACACTAGATGGTCCCAGGTTAGATTGCTTTATGGCTGCAAGGGAGATGGTTTTACAGTTCAAAAAACAAAAGTGACCTGGGACTTTCCAAGTAATGTTTTCCCAGTCTGCTTGATATATGGCTGTATATTTTCTGTCATTATGTGCTGCAATCAGCTTTTAGTTTAAAAAAAAAAAATATATATATATATATATATATATATATATATATATATATAAATATATGCACACACACAGACACACGCACAAGGTGTAAATGCAGTTAAAGGGAGTGGGTGAGTAGCAGCATTTAACGTTCATCATTGTTCATGAGATGATAAATTGCTGTGAAGTGGTAGTGTCTGGAATATCTTTCTCTCTCTTGTCTAGACTTCATTTTTAACATCACGACAAAAATAATGGATGGACGGATAAAAGCTTGAGTGCTCTGAGGTCCCCTTGCCAGACTGCCCTCTTATTCCCACAGCGAACCATGAGTCAAACAAAACTCACACAGGCAAACGTGTGCGCACTAGTAAGCACTAACAAGGGTTGTGTGCCAGATTTGACAGCTGTGTTTGTGTGAAACCTTTGGGCGCCGAGACCTTAACCAGGCTGCCTGCCCATCCCTGCTGCTGGCCTGGCTCAAGCTGATGCCACACACACACACACACACACACACACACACACACACACACACACACACACACACACACACACACACACACACACACACACACACACACACACACACACACACACGTACATAAATAAACATAAACACTGAAAACAGCACAGACGACATGAGAATTGGCAAGGGAGGGACACTTATTTTTTCCAGGTGACCCCCTGTTTTCAACCACACGCTTAAAAGGACAGACATGAAAATATGAACTTCCTACTCAAAACACCATCAATCCCTACTTACAGAAAAGAGGAGAGCACTATGACCACCAAACCATCACCATCTCACAAGACAGAGAGACCTGAAAATGACAGCAGTCTGTTGGAAGGTCACAGCCTGTGCACTACATATCCATTTGAGCTTTTTGGCATGGCGATCTGCTATGATAATGGCTGCCCAGAGGGGGAACTCGCTGGATGGATGGAGCTGTTTTAATCTCAGAATGGCAGACCTCTGTGACCTTGTCAGGAGGTGTCCTAGGTCTGGGTGACTGACGAGATTCCCTACAGGCACGGCACATAGCTTGGAGCACGACTCGCCTCTGATGCAGTGGAGGGTGTTACGAAGACAAAGACGAGACAGGGAGCACATGGAGCTCACTTCTCAGGCTCAGACACAAGGGAAAATGAAGTAGCTGCAGAGAGATGCAAGATAAAGTCGGGCATAGTACGCCAGAAATAAGTCATGCAGGTAAAGCAGCCAAACAGACAAAATCTGAGTCAGTGTGAGATAGAAAAGTGGCGTTTAGTATTCCACTGATGTTTTACCAGCCACTGATAAATAGCATACCAACCTTTTTTCACTTAGGGGCATCACTTCTCAGCAGCAGGTTCTTTTCAATACTTGAAGACTTAAAACACACAGATGATGTGAATGTAGCAAGTAGGAGCTAACCATGCTCACATGTGACAAACAGAAGATGTTTATTTTTACCCATGTTGAACATATTGAGCATACAGGAGCAGGAATAGTGGATTAAGCTCAAAAAGATGTTTGACATATCCACCTTGAACCTAAAAATAAACATCTTCTGTTTGAACCGATGGTAACCCCCATGATTTCAAGCTGAATCCATCAACCACTACTACATAGCAAAGAAAGGGACCTCTGCTTTTTATTTCACATATTACACAAATTAGAGAACAAAAACATAAACAGCTGGAGATTGGGAAAGTACCAACTGAGACCACATACATACTGTGATTATTCATTCCAAATATACAGCATGCGCAGACACACACACACACACACACACACACAGCTCTTTTTAATTCACTTCTTGACTTTCCTCCATGGGAGTTGTGAATTTGAAGCCAAGACTCTTTCATGCAGTGCATAACCAATGGCTGTCTGGCAACCTGGCGACAAGGATGATGTTCAACCCAATCAATTTATGAAAAAAACAAAACTTAATTTCCTCTTCCACACTCACAGATGTCCATGTTGAACATGTTTAAACCTGTAAAAAAAAAGCTGTGAAAACAATTCAATCCACTCCAGAGAGCATAATACAGCAGTGCAGAAGCCAGCTCTTGTGGTTTGGCCACAGGGCATTTTATTAGAAAATGAGAAAGGGGTTGGTGTGACATGTGGATGTTATGGAATGTCAGATGGATGGAAAGGTCAATTATTAAAATCTTGACTGATGGCTGTGGTATATAACAACAGTTTGCCGCAGAGAGATGCATCACATCCTCCGTCCTTTAATGTAACACTTAACTTGTTCACACAAGTTCAATCAATGACCACCTAGACATTTAATCTGTAATGTTTCTGCAGCATTTTTGTGCAAGTGAGACGCATGTTTGTTCCTTTCAGCAATTCAAACCTCCCTCAGGTGCTAGGTATGGTTTTGGCTGTGTCGTATCTGTACTCCTGGCACAGCTGTTGCACCAGAGTGCTGCCACTTTGGAGGTTGTGTGTGTTGTCACTGTCTCCCACCTGTGAATGTGCTGGTAGGCTGGGTTTGGCAAACCTAGCGAGACACTTTTGCCTCCCCCCAGGTTCATGTTTCACACTTTGAAAAGCCTGCTTCATTTGGGAGAAGTGTTTGTTCCAACTGTGCAGATTGAGTATTACGACAATGTCTTGGACTGTTTAAGATTGTTGTAGGAGGCAATCAATAAGGAGGACTTACAGGATTACTGTGCCAATGTGATGAAGTACCTTGATTTTTCAAGTGCTTAATTTATTGAATTAACCAAATAAATAAAAATCCATTGCCTTCTCATTATTTTATCTATGTGGTTTCTCAATAGAATTTCCACAAAATTTGTTATATTACAATATAGACAGTATATCACTGACTGGTGTATCACTGGCAGTGTAGTAAAATCAGCAAAGGTTTTCTATATAATGTATATAGAATATCATATACACTCACCTACCACTTTAGTAGGTACACCTTGCCAGTACCAGGTTGGACCCCTTTTTGCCTTCAGAACCGCCTCAGTTCTTCGTGGCATAGATTCAACAAAGTGATGGAAACATTCCTCAGAGATTTTGGTCCATATTGACATGACAGCATCACACAGCTGCTGCAGATTTGTCGGCTGCACATCCATGATGCGAATCTCCCATTCCACCACGTCCCAAAGGTGCTCTATTGGATTGAGATCTGGTGACTGTGGAGGCCATTTCAATAGTGAACTCATTGTCATGTTCAAGAAACCAGTCTGAGATGATTTGAGCTTTGTGACATGGTGCATTGTCCTGCTGGAAGCAGCCATTAAAAGAGGGGTCCACTGTAGTCATAAAGGGATGGACGTGGTCAACAACAGTACTCAGGTAGGCTGTGGCGGCATTTAAACGATGCTCAGTTAGTACTTAGGGGCCCAAAGTGTGCCAAGAAAATATACCACACACCATTTCACCACTACCACCAGCCTGAACTGTTGATACAAGGGAGGATGGAAAAATGCTTTTATGTTTTTGATGCCAAATTCTGACCCTACATCTGAATGTCACAGCAGAAATCGAGACTCATCAGACCAGGTAATGTTTTTCCAATCTTCTGTTGTCCAATTTTGGTGAGCCAGTGCAAATTGTAGTCTCAGTTTCCTGTTCGTAGGTGACAGCAGTGGCACCCGGTGTGGTCTTCTGCTGCTGTAGCCCATCTGCTTCAAGGTTGATGTGTTGTGCGTTCAGAGATGCTCTTCTGCATACCTTGGTTGTAACGAGTGGTTATTTGAGTTATTGTTGCCTTCCTATCAGCTCGAAGCAGTCTGGCCATTCTCCTCTGACCTCTGGCATCAACAAGGCATTTTCGCCCATAGAACTGCCGCTCACTGGATATTTTATCTTTTTCAAACCATTCTCTGTAAACCCTAGAGATGGTCGTGCAGGAAGATCCCAGTAGATCAGCAGTTTCTGAAATACTGAGACCAGCCCGTCTGGCACCAACAACTTCACCACGTTCAAAGTCACTTAAATCCCCTTTCTTCCCCGTTCTGATGCTCAGTTTGAACTTCAGCAGGTCGTCTTGACCGTGTCTACATGCCTAGTTGCATTGAGTTGCTGCCATGTGATTGGCTGATTAGATATTTGCATTAACGAGCAGTAGAACAGGTGTACCTAATAAAGTGGCCAGTGAGTGTAGGTTTGAAATGTAGGCAGCAAAATTCTCATTCAGGCCTTAGCTCAGCCAGGCAGCTAGGATCTGAATCCTCACAACATCTTTCAGCCATAACTTAACCCGAAGTGAATGTTTAACCATCTGTTAAAGACATAATACTAGATTATAGTCCTGCTTGATTTGGCAATACCTGTGGTTACCATGGTAACACAAGTGCAGTCTAATACCACGGCAAACACTGCTTGAGCAGCCACTTTGTCAGAAACAGAAGCAACTAGAGTTTGCAACAGAACAAACGTGTGTTGTCTTGATATAAAGTAAATAATAGAAGGCTCCCTATGGCTGCTCTTTCCTCTTTCATTACTCTGTGCAATATTTAAAACTAATCTGAAGTTACATTTATTTACAAATCAACTGCAGCACACATTTTGAAGGAAACATAATTGTGGTTGGATTATTTTTCTATTAAAATTATGAGGGTATGTTAATTTATATATTTGGCACGTCACAAATACTGAACTTATCAGGCAGGTCTTTATTTCTAACTCCCTCTGTTTGATATATAGATTTGGTCATAGCAGTATTTTAGTGAAAATTTGCCTTGTTTTCTGCATTACATGTTCATGCAAACTCAACGCTTCCTGTAATCATTCCAAATCAAAAGCCCTAGCTCCAGCATTTCAGTGGACAGAAACACTTTATTTCTCAACAGGGCTTTTATTGCCGTGCTGCAGTAAGCATATTGTCTTAGTTTAGTCGGTAGTGTTGGTTTCTCTCTCTTCCTCCCACCCTCCTGCTCTCTCTGCTCAGTGTGCTTTATGTTTAGTTATTCCTCTACCTCCTTTAGAAATAACGATACATGTAATGAAATTAGTTTATTTATCATAATGGAGGTGAGGCTCAGTGTATTGGAAGTGCTCCTCCGCTTCCCTGCAGCTCCCGAGCGGCCAGGAAACCAGAGCAGTTCGGTAGACTACCTCTAACAAGAGGTGTAGCCCTAAGCCCCTGGTTAGCATCTATACACAGTCCGGAAATGTACCAGGTTTATATCCACTCGTTTCAAAAAAAGTCTCTAAATCTAGCGACAATGTGCTAAATTGACAACACTGCAGGGTGTGACATAAGATCACTCAGTCAGTCAGCGACTGGCCCCACTGTTGCGGTCCAGATGAAAGGAAATTGCCTCCCATTTGCTATTGCGCTTGACAACATCTTAAAAAATAACTCAAAAAGATTTATTTATTATAAAAATAGTTGCTGATCAATTTTCCCTCAATCAAATAATTGATTGATCGACTAATCATTTCAGCTCTAATTGAGAGGCAGTTTAATGGCTAATTGCATAGACGAAATGGCAGAATCAAAAATGGGGTTTGATTTCATGAAATCTTTAAGATTTAACTTCAAAGATGTTAAAACCTGACACTCAGACACAAGAAAATTAGTATTGTATGTAGTTTAAAACTGCAATCTGCTTATTAGAAGCTTATGTCATGGTACACAGAGGAAATTGTGGAGCTCTCACCAAGCATTTCATATCCAATCCCCACACACACACACACACACACACACACACACACACACACACACACACACACACACACACACACACACACACACTTTAAACCTCTCTCCACTGATAGCACACCCTGAAAGATCATAACAATAAACCAAAAAACTTCCAACCCCTGATTCAGAGTCTGTCAGAAGACAAAGACTCAGGCAAAGGTGGGTGGGCCAAGAACTGCACTCTTGTAGAAAGCCAGCGCTACAAAACAAAACTACCATTTCTCAGCAGTGCAACACATTTTTCCCCTCATGTCAAGCATTATAGTAATTTGGACCTCTCGATTGGCTTTCTGAGAAACATAATCATTTACCATATCTCTGTAATTACTGCTGATTAGTGAAGACTGAAATCGATTGATGTTATTTCCAGTGTCTGGGTTTAGCTTAACACATGATTACATGATTGACTTAAGCCAACAAACAAACAAAAAATCTATTTCACACAACTATTGATAATGCAGCAGTTTTAGTGATTTAATATGATGTTCATGTCTATAATGTTGACATAATTATACGCTGTGAAGTCATGCAATTTTTCTTTGCATTGAGAAATAATTACATGAGCAGTGAAGAAATGGTAATGAATTCAGAGAAATCAAGTCACAACTGCTGCCGAATATTAATCTGATCCAGGTGCTTAACTGCACCTACACATTCACTGATGCCTAATCCACGTGTTTGCAGAAAGAAAGAACAAGAGTAGGCAGTCAACTGCATGCAGCTTTTATCTGCTCTGTGAAATGACTAAGCTTGTTAGGGAGGGCTGGGAAAACATTGTTTAACCCCCTCGACAAAAAATACATTTCCAATTAATGCTGAAATATTAAATAAGTATTGCTGTGGTTCCTGAGTAATTTAAACCAGAGCTCACAGACCAGTGTGTTCCCTAATGAATGCAGTCGTTTGAATGAATTCAAATATAAAAATCAACAAATTACAATTTTTCTTACTGCCCAACCTAGTTTCTTATGTTTTTACCAAATCGATCCTTTCCAGGATCAAGCTCAGACATATCCCAGCATGAACTGTGTGGACAGCAGGATCACACCGCAGACAGGTTGCTGGGTCAACACAATCCAAAACCTCATTCACACCTGTGGGCAATTAAGTCTGTTGGTTGCGAGTCAAAACTGCAATTAAACTCATGCTCTTCCCCCTGTGAAAGCCCAGTATGCACCACATGACGTTAGCAATTTAGTTTTCATGATAGACAGCTTTTACATTTCCCAAACACACGGACAAAATACAAACTCAACACTGAGCATACATGATCACACAGATACAGTATAAAGATAGCAAATAATAACCAACAGATAATTTTATAACTGCCAAAAATGTGACAAATCATAAAAACCACCAAATCAGTTAACGTACTAGAAAATAACGGAATACTGTTGTCAAATTCATTCGATGGATAATAAAATTATTATATTAAATAATAATGCATCTCATTTGAACCAAGAACAGTATTATAATTTTTTTATGATGGAATAAAATGGGTATACTATTGAAAATGTTCTTGGGCCAGATGTGTAAGTTCCTGCCCCTGACTGGTGCAACAAACTGAGTTTGTTGTTTTCGGGTGATTAAGTCAATCTGCTGAATGCACACAGTTGTACACAGCGTCTCAATAAGAGCTTCAATCAAGCAACTTACGTAGAAACACGCGTGTGGGTGGAGCACAAGCATGTAGGGTCTCTAAGAGCTGTTACAGGGTCTCATTTTACCACTTTTGGCACTAATGCTAGTCCCCTTCAGTGACTTAAGGGCAACACATCACATACACCCATTGTTTTCTGTCAATCTGTCACACTTGTGGACAGTTGATGATAGCAATCCTGGGGTGGCATGTCGTCGGGATACGCCACTGTCTAATTTCCCAGCATCGTTGTGCCTCTCCAGAAAAGCAGCAACATCATCACATTATTCAAACCAATGCATTCCAGTTACTGGCCACTGCCCCACACTCATGCTTAGATGTTTTTTTAAGTTGCTTGTTATTTATTATTCTGATTGTAGTCGATTGTATGTGTGTTTTGTTGTAAAATTCTGTTTAAAAACTCTGAACATTGAGTGCATGAGTCAACATCAGAGTCAAGTCACAGTCCTGAGCCGTGACTTTGGTACTAAAATCCCGATCAAGTCACACCCCACATTCTAGCTGAAATTATCATCATGTCATTATCCAGCTCTTCCTTTTTCAACCATGCCCTGAGGAAGACCCAGTCATGGCTGAAACCTGTCAACGCTCTTTCCCTTTTTGTGATTTTTGTTACAATTTTTAACTGGTTATGGCCTAACACAATAAATGCATTTTAGCTACATTCTTGGCTCTGTGTGAGAGTGCCTGAAGAAAGCCCAGCAGCTTCCCTTTGCTCTTCAATTTATCAAGTCATCTGTTGAATCATCTGAACACCAACACAGTATTAAGACACACATGTCGGACTATAAATTTTGTTTTAAAATGCCAATAAAACACAGGAGAAGCCATTGTGATACATTCTTCTGTAACAAAACACGCTGATCGAGGCCATCCATCACCATATGACTCATACATAAAAATTGGATATGTATAGAAACACAGCCAATTTTCTTAAACAGTACAAGCTTTCATGTTTATGTAAACATGTGGCACTGTTCCATCTCTGTACATCACGTTTTGGGCGTCACTAATGAGCAACAGCATGATCTCCCTACTCTGCATGCACCGTTCAATACTCTGCCTTTGAATTTCATTCGTTCTGCTCAAGGTTAATTGTTTTCTAGGGCAGACACAAATGGCTTGTAAGTAGCATGTTCATGCAGCTGTTGGTACATGTTCTGTGTGTCTCTGAGTGTGTGTGTTTGTGTGTCTACCACTGCCACACCGAATCAACATCACAATTAATGTCAAATGATAAATAAAACAGGCGTCCATATGTTTACACACCTCTCGTATATGCACAGTGACAAACACACATACAAATGCATTCTGTAAGTAAACGCTCAGCTGTGTTTTCGCATGAATAAACAATCAGTCCACGTCAATCAGTCAAATGGAGTCACACACAAACAGGACGAAAAAACATGCACACATTACTGTCAGCAGTGATTTGGCCAGTGTGAAACCAGTGTGAGAATCTCCAGGTTACACAGCCAATTTTGCGGCAGTTCGTCCACTTGCATAAACATTTTCTGTCATGCTAACCTGACAGCTGCCTATTAAATTAATTTTAAATGAACCCACTAAGCAAATAAAAATATTAACAAGTAAATATTTATCCATGTTTAAATGTATTATAATGATTACATTACATTATAGCTACCAAAACGTCTGTGGTTGCAGTTTGTCCTGGGTAGTAATTCCTGCTCTTCTGTTTTCTATAACAGTAAACTGAGTATCTTTGGGTTGTGGACAGATGGATGAACAAAACAAGAACACATCAGCAAGGACTCTGGGAATATAAGATGGGCATTTTCTCTGTTTTTTGGCATTCTATAGTCCAAATGATTCATTGATTGAATGCAGATTAATCGATAATGAAAATGATCAGTTGCAGCACTAATACTGTTTTTTCCTGTCTGGATGTATAGCTCCTGATTTACTAGTGCTGCAGCTGATTAGACACATAGCTCCGGCTCTGCACTTTAGACTGACCTCCAGACTCATTACAGTATGTGCATGAAGGAGGTCACAGACACCAGGATTTCATAAAAATCACTATACTCAGAGCAGAGGGAGGAAGGGATGGTTTGATAGCCACATCCATTTTGGATCTGGTTCCATGTCAGAAAAATACCCGCCATGAGCCATGGAAGTAGCAATGAGACCCATACAAATCCAGCACATGTGTTTAAGGCAGAACAGGTCAAATCTGCACATGGAAAAACAATCAGAAAAGCCTTAGTAAATCTGGTCATCTGTGTGATTTATCTACATGAAAGAATGTTCCTCAGACAGACCTCTCTGTAAAACCATTTCTGGCCTAAACCCAAACTATAAGATGAATACTGTTACAGGACAAATGGCATTACAGTCTTCCTGATAACTTTAATGAACCGGAGAAACTGGAAGTCTGTCGTATGTGGGAGTGTTAGGAGCTCCAGGTGTTCTGGAGAGAGGTTCTTGAACCGATTTCAAAATTACCATCAAGTGTTGTTCCTGGAGAAGCCAAATTGTGTGTTTATTACATCCAGTATAAACCCTGAGGACTTTCCAGCAAAATAATTATGCAAACAAATTATATTCCAAACATGTAATTGCTTTAAAATGGAAGAGCATTCAAACACCCAATGAATTATGAAGTTGGCAATTCGGCCTTAGAAAAAATTTTAATTTCTACGAGGAGTGATGCTACTTCTACACCCTTCACAAAGTTGTTTTGCACTTGAAAAAGTATGGCTGTGAACAGTGAGGGCAGATGAGATGATGACCTGACAGTACAATAATCTTTGTTGTTCTGGTTGTGCTTCTGAGATGTAAAATAAATAGATAAATAGATAGAGATAAATAGTGCTCAACTCAACGTGATGATCTCTTTATGAGTCTAGAGAGTAGATTAGTAGCATTTCATGTAGCATCCCCATCCATCCAGCATTCACCCTCTAGTAAAGCCACCTTTGAGTCACTGGATTCCCAAAAGACACGCAACAAAATATTCCGATATGCAGAAATGAAAAGCCTATATGTTAACAAAACAAAATGAAAGCACTCCATAGGTGCCATACAGCCAGAGGGCTCTGTACAGTACATGTAAGAGGAAAATCATGCTTAATAATGAAAATCACTGAAAGCTAACTGCCTTACATGTGAGAAAATGTTCATTTCAGCTATAAATAATATAAAACCTTTGATTCCCCTGGGTGAGTTAGTAGCCTTTTGGCATTACATTATCATGAAGAAATGGAAATGTTTGTGGCATTACCAGATTACAAGTGTTTTACACACTGTGCAGTTATATTCATTTCATGAATCTCCCCAGAAGAACAAGATGAAAACCAAAATGTGCTGAACAGAGTGGAAGGTAGATGGTAAAGTGTGAATTCAGCTCTGTACTGCATGTTCAGTATCACACCTATGCATTCATTCGTAAAATCTACATGAGTGCATGTCCTGCTCCTATTACCCCACACACACACACACACACACACACACACACACACACACACACACACACACACACAGTTTACCATTGGTAGGGTTGCCTACAGCAGTTATTAAGGCTGTTATGGCCTCAGTGTGACCGACACAGTGGAGCTCCTGTTTGGAGACATAATTGACAGATAAACTCTATTATTTTGACGGCTGGGTACCGGAGTTAAACAAATAAATGCAAACAGGCACACACAGGCGAGCATGCACACACACATACATGCATGCACAGACTGCCGGGCCTGACCTGACAGCCATCTACCCTCTGGTTCCTGCCAGGTCAGACTCGTTAACTATATCCCACGGCCATTTAAAGCCACTTAGTAGAGGAAAAAACTCCCTCCCTCACTCACTCGTTCTCTCCATCTCTCCTGTCACTAACTCATTTGTTTTATGACAGTTTTTTTCCCCTCCACCTCGTCCTTCTCCCCCATTCACTGGGTTCTGGCCGTTTAGCAAAGCCTATTAGGGCCCATTGTCTTCTGAGAGCAATGGCCAGTCAAACCAGCACAGCCTAATCAGAGTGCAGGGAATTCATCACAATCTTAAGGGAAGAGAGCTGCTGATGCGATTTGTTTTTCTCTCACACCGTTCAAGAGGCAAAAATGCACACAGCTCAACTAAATAGCTCCGTGGAGAGACGGATAAAACAGTAAACTGTCGACTCTCAGGCCATTAAACTCACAGTCGTAAATATACAACTGCCACACTCCCACACCCAGCAAATCAATCACATTTAAGCTTTTTAGAGTATCAAAAGCAATTGTTCCTGAATTGCTAAATAATATGCAGGTCACAGAGAGACGAATTAGCATCTGCGAGTGTGGCTATCAAAACCAAGCTATATTTTTTCAGTGCAAGCTGCCACATCTGGCCCACAGACACTTAAATTGACTTGCTCATGCCCATCAGTCAGGCAGGCAATCAGTCATTTACACAGATAAACTGCTGTGAAGCCAGTCAGAAATCAGGTCAGCAAAGTGCAGAGGCAGCAAGTCTATAATACCTCAACAAGACAGGAACGTGCCACAAAACTAAAACAGAAAACTAAATTAAAAAAAAAAAAAAGAGAGTCCGGTAGGAATTCAGCATGCTGATCAAACAGCCAGCCAGTCATTCCTTAATTCAGCCATCCAGACATCCATTTAGTCAACTGAACATGAATAAACCTGATCCTCGGCTCTCTGTTTTGCCTCAACATATTTTGAATTGTGGATTTGCCTTGAAGATTTGACGAATGGAGGAATTAAAACTTAAATATGGCCAAATGCTGAATAAAAGTGGAGCTGACAAGCCCGTTTGTCTTGGTTTTAATTACAGGATGCTCAATTACTTTTCATTACTAATGTAGTTTGCTCTCTAATTTGCTTAAATGGGCTCTGAACCTGGGAATGGAAACCTTTTCATTTAATTGTCTAGAAAACAGAGACTTGGAACAGCTGATCACTTAAAGCAATGATCATTTATCTTATATTGGTTTATTGTTTTGTTTATGTGACCACCTAGTTGGTAAATTTTTAAGATATCATATTTCACATCACAAGATTGTCAGCCACTTCCCTGGGATTTCATTTGTTATGAGGAGAATGAACAATGTGTTTAAAAAAAGTATTTGGCATTAAGGCTGTGACCTCATCATTCATCATACTTTCTGAACCAACTACCAACCACAAACACCAACCGCAGTGCAGCCATTCCCAATAAAAGCACCTCCAATATTTTTGGGAAGTATCTAGTGAATTGAAATGGATAAATCTAAAGCCAGTGATCCACATGATAGACAGCAGCAGGCTAAAGCCGGGCAGACACCATATGGATTAAGCCGCACCAGCTAATGATTGGTTGCTGTTGTCAACATGCAGTTTGAGAGAGGTCACGATGCCTGAACGATCAGCGATCTGGTTCTCGGACCATCAGTTAGATTTTAAATTGGAAAATTTGGCTGGCTATCTCACAGCTTGAGCAGTTCCAATTTCCCACATGGCTGCTGTCAAAAGATCCAATATAAACTGTAGTGAGTCTTCTTATAATATTATTGGTGGTGTTTTCTTGTTGTGGCTGAAGTGTAGACCTGACTGAGATGGTGCTGTGATATTAAAACAGAATTTTTCTGCAGATCTGCCATCTCTGCAGCTCCATAATTCTCTTTCTTCTTACTTTCCGATCACGGTAGAATTGTACAAAGTAATGCTCCATTTCTCTCTTCTTCTCAACCTACTTAAAGATGTAGTCATCTTGTTTGAATAAACTTTACTGGAATTAGATATAAAATATATCTTACCTAAGTTAAGGAGCAAATACATTATTCTGCATAACCAATTCAGCCCATAACACTCAAAATACTGAAACATGGGTCATATTTCACTACTGACAATGTGAGACAAAGGCAAATTTAGTTGAGTTACTACTAGAATTTCTAATATCAGGCATTTTTATGGGTCCTTGCAGGAAAATCTGTGTTTTTCATTCATTACATTAGAAAGTATGCTAAGACTGTGAACTGTGAAAAGGCTACATAAAGACACTGTGAAAAAATATGTGCTTTTGTGAACATCTGTACCGATACAGAGCAGAAAACACACAGTACAAATTTTTACACCAGAATCTGATTAGACAATGACAATCTGATCAATAAGCAGAGTCCAATCCCAGGGCAGGTGGTTCTCTTACCCTCATCTCCACTGTAGGTCCTGAAAGGTGTAGTAGATTTTCAAGATGGATGACGATGCCAGCTATTCCTCAACCCAGTTGGGTTTATTTATATTTAATGATGCTGTGGACAATAATGGTAAACATTTACTGCCCTGCGTATAGAATTATTTGTAAACATCATTTCACAATTTTAAAATCTTTTTGACCCAAATTTGAGCCCATAAATAAGGGCCTCATTCTATTTAACTTTAGCAGTTTCATGCGCATTAGAAGTACTCGAAACCTTTACCTATGTCAAACCATCAACACAACAATGTAAAAAAATACTACAAGGTCCTGCATTCAAGACTGTACTCAAGTAAAAATATTATCAGATAATTGTACTTAAAGTAGTCGAAAGTAAAAGTGCTTAATCATATATCAATTTTTTTTCTAATATAAATCTGATACATTAATAAGCAGCATTTTATTGATGTAGAGGCACGAGGTGGAGCTGGTTTTAACTACTTTATAAACAGTTAGTTTAGTCCAGTGGTTCCCAACCAGGGGTCAGGCCTGTCAAAAGGCCCGGAAGGTAAATCTGAGGGGTTGTTAGATGATTAATAGGAGGGGAACAGAGAGTAAAACAACTCAGACATCTGAAGTCTGTGATAAGGATTCCCAAGAAGGTGCTGCTGGTTTTTTGTAAAGTTTTGCATTTGGGTAAAAAGTACACTACTGTCCTCTGAAATGTAGTGAAGTATAGCGAATAAGCATAAAGCAGCAGAAAAATTGAAATATTCAAGTAAAATAGCCTCCTCAACATTGTCCGTAAGTACAGCAAGCTACTTAAAAAAAAAAAAAAAATTGAATTGCTAACAACGGAAATACAGCACAAAGGTAAACTGTTTGTAGAAGCAGAAAAACATTTACAGGAGCTTGGTGAAGTGAAGCAGCGACTCCGGTGTCTTCTCTGCCGAAGTTAAAATCCTTCTTGGAGGAAAAGTTCACGTCCACAACAGACTGAGAAAGTGACAGCTGGCAAGGTGAAACCCAGCACCACGGTGGGCAGGGGTCACGACAGGTTAACGAGTCCGCTTTACGGCAAAGATGCGATCGAATCACGTCACAGAGTTTATCACCTGTGTACCTGCGGGGATTGCCTGATCCCAATTTGCGGCCTTTGCTCCATTTTCTCACCGCTACAGCTCAGAAGGGAGGGGTCATTAGTGCTTTTTCTTCCTTACACCTACAAATAAACACTAAAACGTTTTCTTTTATCTAAAACAATTAGAAAAACACTAAACATGTTTTTTGTGTTTCAATCATTTAAAGCACAGTTTAATTAAAGTTTTATTGATTTTTTTAGCACTGCATGGGAGCCCAATAAAGACTAAATGGGAAAACAATCAATATTGGGTCCAGCATGTTGAAATAGGCTGATTTAGCTGGGTAACAACTGTGGGCTTTTTTCACACCACTCCCATCTGGCCTTAAGAGGACCATACACAAGTGTTTTTAAACCTGCTAAAGATATTTGTACACCCAGCATGACACTCAAATGGCCATAAACAAATCAATAGTGTCAGCTGGGTGTACGTTAATAAATATAGAGGCTATTACATAACAATCAAATTGACTAAAATAGATTATCAAGAGACAAAACAGTCAGATGAAATGAATGGAGGAGGACAGTTGCCTGCTTTCCGTCTTTTTGTAGAGTATGAGATAACTGAAATGGCAGATTTGTTTGTCAGTACATGTTTGCTGGAAAGTCCGTCTTCTCCCATGTCAACTGATTTATTCAAACATCATAGATACACATAAACACCTCTGGTGCTGCTGCTGTCACTGTCTTTATTCAACAGGTGAAACCTTGCTTTATCTTTACTCCTCTCCTGCTCTCCTCCACTGAGCCACTCATCAATCATTTAAGGGGGGTGATACTGTATTGATTACCTACCTTTTATTTCCTGCCACTTGTTGCTTCCATAGCGGGGTGAGATTGGTTCAGTTACAAATTGTCGCCCCCTGCAGCCGATGAGGATTTATTCGTATACAGACTTTGATTCATTCCCAGAGGACACAGGGAGGTGACTGATGTAACAGCTTGATCCTCGGCCTGCTGTTGAAGGACGGACTCTCTGTCCTGTAAGCCTCTGTATACAATACGTGCATGTAAAGCATGTATGGACAAATACAGCAAATATAGCTCTAGGCCTGAGTATGTGGATGCATACAGAATTGATCATGTGAATTGTAGATATTGGATAGTGGAAAACTTTATATATATATAACCTGAGAAGAAGGATGCTGAGTTTCCCAAAGGGCACAAAAAGCAGAACTTACCTCCAGGCACTGCTCATACTACAAAAGTACAATATTGGTGTGATCAATAAAAACGAGGATGGTGAAAAGGTGCAGAGAGGGAAATGAATAATTTTTCACTGTTTGTTTACTGTGTGTGCATGAATATTTAAACTTCTGGATTAGACCTACACTGCATGTGTGTGGGTGTGCGCATGCTGGTGACTGTCAGTCATTTTAATTTAGAAAGAAATAACATTTCAGCAGTGTGTAATTAGCATATTTTTCATTTGTGAAGTAACTGTGATCCTCAGGCAAACACATCAAGCGCCACATTGTTTCACATATGGGACTGTATTGCATTGATTTAGGGAACAGGCACTGTTTTAAATGCTGCTAAGCTCCAAGGGCGGATGACAAGCGAGCTTTGATGTAACAGAAACATGAACAGTGATGACGCAGGTGGGATGTGGGAGCAATAATTGTGTCGATGAAGCAATATCGCAGCTATTTCTGGTCTTACTTTTTTAAAAAACAAAAACAAAACATAGTAACCTCACAGGAAAAATATATATATCCGAGGAGACTGAATCAGGTTCATTTCAACAGATTTAACAAGCTCTGTTTTTGAGGAAGAAAAGCGGAAATGTATAGAAAACCCACACATTTAAAATGGATGTCATCAGCATGCACTGCCAAGACTGTTGACTGCGAAGCTGCATGATAAATTACAGCATGATAAACGTGTGATCTCTGCAGGCTTACTCGATGAATTCACCCACATAATGGTAAGCGTCTCTAAATTAGTATGATGATGTCATAGACAAGCCACATAACATGGTTTTCATCATCTAACCCACAGGTTCCCATCCTTTTTGGTTTGTGACCATTTATTGTCAAACACATATAGCATATGAGCCCCCAGTAGCTCAACCAAAAACAAATCTCATATTGCTTCATTTTAATAAGGTGCTTTTCCACTAAAAGTTCCTAGAAATTTCATTTCACAAGGACTCATATGCAGTGGTAAAAGTTCCTCCAGCACATTATTATTTGCATTTCCACAGGAGAGACAACACCCTGGGAAAACGAAGCAAATTCTTTTACAAAATAACTCGTATTTCACCTCATTGATACGTGTGTTATGTCACGCTCTGCAAAAATGGATATCAAAGGCTGGGCTTGTTGTCAGTCCATTGGTCATAAAAGCTGTTGTTCTGTTTCATCCTGATGATTGATAATAAGCAAAACAACATGTTTGCAGCTTTTTTTAATGCTGAATGTACAACAATGAAAACACTAGTGTACTTGACCGATCGGTGATGTCAAGTGCTGCAAGCCCCACTCCAAAAGTTCCCGAACCTTCAGAGAGTACTGCCCACTGAGCAGGGACTCTTTGGGGGGGTGAAACTACCTCTCTGGATCAGAATTTAGACTCTGGTTCCTCCAGTGGAAACACAGTTAGGGGAACTGAGTTTCTTAAATATAGCTCCCTGTCCCTTGGAGAAAGTTCCTGTGGTGGAAACACACCCATGGTTTTCTGAGGACTGAAGATGTGTATCATTCCAATATTTCACCGGTAAATAAAAAAAGCAAAGATTTGAGAAAAGAATGAATGTAATAAATGTAATTTTGTGTAGCAGAGAAGTTTTTTCTTCTTTTGAACACTAGTGGATCACAGTCTACCTGACTGGTCAGCCACAGACGTGTATGTCAGACAGCGCAATGAGCAGCGCCAGTGCTCCTCCGGGCACCGTCCTGTCTCCCTTCCTTTTCACCCTCTACGCCTCGAACTCCAGGTCTAACGCTCTCAGATGGCTGCTGCTGTGGGGTGCATCAGCAGGTACCAAAAGGCTGAATACAGAGGTGGTGTGGAGATGTTTGTAGGGCCGCGGCGTTAGCTGAACCACCTGCTGCTCAGCATCACTAAGAAAAAAAAAGTTATCTGTGAACTTCAGGAGAAAGAAGACTCCACTGTGGCCTCCCTACATCCAAGATACAGATGTAGAGGTGGTTGAACTACAAATAACCTGTAAGTATAAAGCCTCTCGCCCCCTATGTGCCTTTCTGGATAAACACTGTTGCACGGTTAGAAAAAGATCGATACCACCAGGGGGCACCCCTGAACGCCACAGGAGATCTGTCCTCCCACTGGCTATCAGTCCACAACTCCTGTCTCACTGCTGGACACTGACAAGGATTACTGTATATGACGCATAAGAGAGGTGAGAAGCGGTTGGGAATGGTGGAGCAGGATGAAGGCTGCGGGGAGGGAAGGCTTTGTAAAGGATCTAACATGGCCTCTGGGCTCAGCAGACCCCCCAGGGGACCCTGTAAGAGAAGAGAGAGAAAAAGGGGATAAAGAAATGAGAACAAATGGTCATGCAGGGCAGGGGTTGTAGTGTGGTCACTGATGCACCTTTCTGTACAGTCTTTTTAGTGCTTACAGTTTATAACATTAACTGATACCCCACAGTTTCATTTGCATTGACAGTGCAGTTTGCAACTATATTTGTTCCACTTCTCATAAATGTCTTTTCTATTCATTCATTCATTAGCTGGACCACTTATCCTTATAGGGTTGCGTGGGGCTGAAGTCTATCCCAGCTGACATTGGGCAAGGGCGGAGCACACCCTGGACGGGTTGCCAGTCTATCACAGGGCTGACATATATAGGAAAACAACCATTCAAACATTCACAAAAATGCATCCACAGAAAATCATGGCAATGGCTGCTCTGGTTGACTGACAGCTTACAACTTTCATAAATCAGGGCACAGTACCACAGGCCGCCTTAAACATTGATTAAACATTCATTTCTGTCCCCTGGATTTTAAATTCACAGACATTCACAGTGTTTCAAGGACATTTTTTCCTCAAGCGTCATTCATTTTGGACTGTCAGCCATGGAGCAACAGATCTCTAGCATTTCTTGCTCAAGGCAACTTAATAGTAATAAGAGGGGGGGGGGGGGGGGGCTTTAATTTCTTCTAAGGTGCAGGGATTCAAACCAGAGCACACACACACACGTTGCGCTCTGCCTTCTGCACCATCCCACCAGTTCTCACAGCAGTAACAACCTCACCTATCCATCCACATGAGCAGACTAATCTTCTTCATCATTTATTCAGAAGTGATCATCTGTTCTTTAATTTTCTGAGAAGTCTCCCGGCTCTTTATTCTCTTCTTACGCTGACTTAAATGATGGTGCTGGTGTTGGCAGGTAATGATCTCAAACAAACAATAATACGATTGCTTTTTTTTGTTGTTGTTTTTCCCTCATTGAGCATTCATCCCAGCCAAGTCATTTTCTTTGTATTTTTCTGTTTTCAATTGTTTTGTCAGGTAATTGGAAAAATTGCGGTGATGGCAAACTCATGAATACAATAACAAATGCCTCTCCGAGAGCAGACAAACAGAGACACACCAGTCATATACTGATTGAAAGAGTAGAAACGGCGTGAAATTCCAACTCAGACAACACAAAAACAAGAACGCACTGACCTAAAGCAAGCTACACAACCTCCACTTTAGATTCTCAAATTAGGAGGAGCGCACCTCATTTTGAAACAATGTCATGATACAAGCCTTCATCAAATGGCAGCAAATGCATTCCTTCCACACAAATACTCCCCAGTGCCTTTTTAGAATGACTCAGCAGCTACTTCTCAGGGACCATGGAGACAGATGAAGGGAGTAGTTTAAATCACAGACTGTTTAAAACACAGTTACATATGAAGCTGGATGGAGCTCACTAGCTGGATAGTTGGCGGATATTTTCCTAAATACTAAACAGTGACAACAGTCAGCCTGGAGAGGAAGACTGAGGGACAGAGGAGAATGGAAATGAGACTGATCTTGTTGTTGATTATGCCAACCAGCCTAACATGGGGGAACGTGCCTGTAATTAAGAAACTTAATTTATTTTATCGCACAAAATGTAATATTGGTAATCTGCGCTGTAATAACTTGTTTTAAAACCCCATATCCCAACTCATTTTATTATTGCAAGCTATAACTTCTTGAATCTTGTGCGACATCTTGTCCAAATTCTCAAATATGCTGTAAAAAAAAGGGAAAAAATGATAAACCATAGAAAAAAGCAGCTTTTACTTCATCAAAAAGATCCATCCCTATTTGATCACAAGAAGCCTACAGAGAAACGACCAGGGTTTTAATCATGCCCCCAAGGTCATTAAATATTGAGATTCAGCAGATGTAACAGCTTTTAACCTCAACCTGAAGTCCACTGACAACACTTGTGGCTCTAACAGCCAAACCAAATGCCTGTTCACAAGTTCATGATGAAACCCGCACGCTTCTCCACGTCTCCTTTCCACCCCCCCACCCCCACCCCCACACACACACACACACACACACACAACCTCCACACAAGCAGGATGCCATGCATGGACGACTACAGATGTGTCAGACTAACAGGCCAGCACCAAGTGAATAAATCATCAAACAAGTGTACACAGATGAGGCTCCACCGACTGAAATGCAGTTCAGCCAGTGCTGCTGAATAATGCATTCTGCCTCATGAAGTTCAAATTATGTTCACTGGTCATGTTTTTTTTTCTCTGGAGATTACACTACACTGGGCTCGTGCAATGTCCCATTTCTTGCTTTTAATGTTATTATTACAGGGTGAACTTTGACCTCGCCTGTGTTGTCCTGCAACAGAGTGCACTCATACATACATATCGATTTAAGGCGAAATGCCACAATTTCAGCACTAACTGTCTTGTCAGAACAGCAGAAATAACCTACCCAGGGTAAAAGCTGAAAACAGCTGCTAGCTGCAGCCATGATGCATTATTAAGAAAGTAATATTGATTATAGCCACTTTAATCAAAACCATGATCATTCTCCAGCTTTAACCACGGTGTTTCTTTTAGCTGAACCCAACCACAAACTGGTGTAAAAGTCCTGCTCTTTATACAACCACCCAGCCCCATCACTTCAAAGGCAATGCATACTCTATGAACATAATCCAGGCAGTAATTATATATCTTTCAAGATTTATGAAAACAAATTAATAATAGATAAACATAATTTCTAGTTTTGGCTTGACTAGTATGATGCTTAAACCTGGCAGAAACAGTGCTGTACAAAAAGTATAAACTAGAAAATTCTCAATAATAAAACTTCTGTTTGACAAAATGAATCACCACAGGTCAAATCCTCTTTAGCACAAATCCTTAAATTTACTCTAAAAATCTTCACAGTGTTCTCACATAATCGACTCCAAAAAAATCATTGCATTATTTCAGACCTTATTCACATCTCTACCAAGAAAGAGAATCAGGAGTTCTTAATATTCAAGCTAAGATGGAAGTAAAATAGCGGGACATCGGAGAAAACAACATGGGACAGTTATTTTCCCACTCAACTCACATGGGGTTAGAGCGAGGACAAATCCAGCAGGAGGGCATGGTGAGTTCATGGGCAGGGAAGTCACTGTGAGTTCATTTTGCACATCCTTAACTCCATGGGTCTGAAACTTTGAGGATGAATTAAACCTTTATCAAAAGGGATTTTCAAGTTTAAATCAAATAAACTACTTAAAAGATGTACTGGGAGGTGGTTTCGATGTGGAGCGCAGCTGAACGTCCACTGACAGCACACATGGCGTTTCATAATTAAATGGCTTAATTTGTGCCGATGCCTTATTTTCAATACTTAAAATTTCAGTGCTCGCTTTGCCTCAAGCCTTCATATATATATATATATATATATATATATATATATATATATATAGATATATATATAGATATAGATATAGATAAAAGATACATCTGCTTATGCTTAGTCAATAGTGTGTAACTCTGAGCAAAATGTTATCAACAAATAGATCTAGACTGTAGCTATAATAAAGCAAGGAATTAATGGGGATTAGATTGCCAGACCAAGGCGGTTTAACACAATGACAACAATGCTCAAGTCAAACTGAGACTTTTTGACACCCTGTCACTGAAAACTTCGAGCTCTTTTCTGACTCAGGGAGAATATTGCTATTTTTGCCAACATGAAACACGGAAGCCGCGTACACAATAATGTAACTTTTTGCCTGGAGTCAGGAAACTGAATCATTAGTCATCACTTCTTCCCCTCATTTGGTCAGGTTCACGCCCCCACATCCATTGTGATGAGCTGTCTACCTTGCCTGCGGTGTCCTCAAAGCTGCCACAGACGCTGGAGAAGGGAATCTTCAAGAGGAAGAGTAACGCCAGAGTCACCCTTTGTTTTTGACCTTGCTATTTCTGCCACATGTTTAGTGACCTGTACTACCCTCTGCTGTGGAGAAATACACACTCTGGACTGATAATAATGACTCGTGATTTATCTGAGTTTAACTGAAGGAAGGTTTGAGGTAACCAGACTTCTTACTGCTGTAAGGCAGACCTGCAGGTTGCTGGAAAATGGCCTTTGCATGATCGCATTACTATTTATAGTGACAAAAAAAAAAAGGATTCAAGGTGAGAGTATCTGAAAATGAGAAAAGCTCATATACACCCTCAAGAAAATCTTGAATCTTTTCTCTAATGGTCAGTTGAAAATCAATAGGACTGAGCCTGCCAGCAGCAAACCTTTGCATACTAAGGTATGATTTTCTTTTGTATTGATGAGTATTTCTGCAAAAACAAGGGCTGATTTGAAAGAAAAAAAAAAAACATAAGACAAGTTATAGTTATGTATCCATGACTTAATGCTTCACATTTTCTCAACAAATTGTGAGCTTTTACATTTTATACAGTTTGGTGCACTGTAACAGATGCACTTTAAACCAACATGCCTGACAGCAATATGAATTCATGCATTTGGTTATATGTGTGGTCTTGGGGGAATCAAACCCCCTCGGTACTGAGTTCTCCCCACAGAGCACCCATCCTTATGCAGACCCTTGCTCCCTTTTAATTTTCCCAGCTTCCAACCCTTTGAACCAAGTGTCGGCTCGTTCATTAATATTTATTTCCCTTTACATCGCTTTGATGGTGGAGCCTTTTAAATGTTTAATTTGGTTCAGAGCCATTAAACAGTAATGCTGGAGTCTTTTAATTCTAATGTACACATTATGGCACAGCCTGAACACAGGCTGTGAGGGAATGACCTGTTTACTCTGCATCATGGTGGCCTTATTTCCTATTTTCTTGATTTCTCTGTTGTCTGAAAGCATAAAATCCTTTTCAGTGCAAAGTCTGACAGTATCTTCATCTTTATCTACATCTCCTGCTTTGTAATTGCAACAGATGTAATATATAAAAATAAAAAGTAAGGGGTAGTTGTGTCTACCTAGATTTACTTAGCCTGTCCAGTTTGTTTAAAGAACTAAAAAAAAAAGGTAATCACAGATTTGTAACAGAGAGTATTTAGCTACTAGCACTTTTACTACTGCAGACTCTATATGTGTGTTTACTACATTAAAGCAGTAAAGTGTCCCAGGAATGCAATTAACCTGCTTTTTTCAGTAACACGATCTGTTACTGTGACATCTTGGGGTCTGCTTGTTCTTTATCTTTGGGTTGATATCATTTGGTCTCTCTGTGTTCAGTGGGTAGACTGGTCTGGTATATGACTGAGGTGTGGAGTAGGTGGTAGCCTCTACCAAAAGAGGGAGACTTAGATATGTGCTCCAGTAACTCTCTCTAAATTGTATGGATGCCTGCTTGTGAAACACAAAAGATGCAACATGTGGGTGTGGAGGCTTTGGACTGGGTTAATGGAACCTTTGACGGCAGTGACAAGTATTGTAATGCATTACTTTTGCTGCTGAGTAAGTAGTATGTTATGTATGTTATGTGGCTGTGTGCATCTATGTGTGTAACTCCTCCAGTAATACAGTCTATCAGCAGCCTTCTCTGTTTCCCAATTACCACAGGTATTTCCCCAACCCATGTGACCACATCAAACGCATGGCCCATTACCTCCCTGTTAGCCTTGCTCACACTCAGGCCCATGTTCCTCTCTGACAACATGCCATCTTCTCCACTTATGCATCCCAGACATCCTTTGTCAGCCATCGCATGACATGGATCGATTGAGGGCCACCATCTGAAAGACATTACAATGGGGGAAATGCTGCTCAGAGGAAAAAAGAACAAGAGGCCTTTCAGTGAGGATTCACAGGATCATCTGTCCATTTTATGTGTCAAGTCAATTCAACATGTCACGGGAGAATAATGCAACTCATGCAAACATTTCATGTTAAATAAGAATAAGAATAAGAATAAGAATAAGAATAAGAATAAGAATAAGAATAAGAATAAGAATAAGAATAAGAATAAGAATAATAACTTTATATATATATATATATATAGCACCTTTAAAAACATTTACAAAATGCTTTGACAGACAATGGCAATGGTAGTCAAAAGGAACAGAGGGAAGGCAAACAATATAGACACAGAGACAACACACACGCACACACACACATGCAAACACAGTAAAACAGTAAAGTACGAGACAATAAAAAGATAAAAGACAAAAATAATTAAAAGAAAATAAAAAGATGATGCAGCTTTGGATAAGCCAGAATTGGACAAGATGAAATTACTCAAGTGACATCATATGAATAATCTCAGTTTGAGCATGGACAAATTTTAAAAGAAAGACTGCATTATGACTGTGGGTCTGGAGTCAGAACCTGGGAGCTCACTATTTGGTGCAGGTTTAATGGGAAATGGGAAGTTTAGGACCCACTGGTGTTGGAGCTTGACCCATAATAGGGAGTTGGACTCTGGCATCAATTTTTGATCATTTTTTTGTCTCTTGCAAGCAATACGAAATCACTGAGGTACTTTTTTAAAGTCTGGGCATTTTATTTGCTCAGAAAGTTTAGACATGTTCAAAATATATATATATATATATATATATATATATCTACTTTAGTTTTTTGGAAGCAGGACAAGAAGTGAAAACATTTTAAGAATTCTATTTGAGAAACTTTTGAAAGAGCTATAAATGTTCATCATGAAGGCATACTGTATGTATTATAGGTGATCAGTGCTTTTGGAATAGACGATCAGAAAATCCATAACCATCACTTGCTGTACTGGGCCTTGTATGTTTTATGACTTAGTTCAAAGGCATCAGCTGTTCTACGAGCTGGAAATCTATGTTCAGTAATTTGAGACTGGAAATGGGATGTAAAAGATGTGTGTAATAACTTCTAATCATTTGGCGGTGTGAAATGAACTTGCACATCTTCTGACTGATATTAATTCAGGGAGCCGTAAATAGCTGTTTTGCTGTTCATATGAGGATTTATGTGACTCTGCATATCAAATGATTCACTTTAAAGAGACAGTATGCAAAGCGTGTCATATCCTGTTTTCACAACTGAGCTGCATTTTAGGAGGAAATTAGTAAATAAGAGTTTGTTTTTAAGTGTTTAAAGCAAAAGCAAAGCATCCAGCATAATAGTGCATCATGCAGTGATAACTGGATCCTTTACTTAAGTAAAAGTACTAATGAAAAAATATAAAAATGCATCTGATACAAGTTAAATTCTGCATTTAAAACTTGCCCATTTACTACTCAAGTAAATGGCAACGTTTTATCAGTAAAATAAGCTTAAAGTATCAAAAGTGAAGCATGAAGACTTGCACAGCCCCTTTCATGTTATTATAATGTTATATTGTATGTTATTATTGATGCATTAATATGTAAGCACATTTAATGTTGCAGGTGGTTGAGGTGGTTCACTATGTTATATGCTGTTGAGCTGTTCAGTCTATCATTGCATTATATTTTATTTGTAGATATATATTTTGTATCTAAAACCTGGAAAATAACTCCAGCTGTCAAATAAATATAGTGAAGCAAAAGCACCATAGTTCCCTCTGAAATGTAGTGGAGTTGAAGTACAACATAAATCAAAATGGAAAAAACTCAACTAAAGTGAATAGCCTGCCTCAGAGCTGTACTTCAGCACAATACTGGCAGCTGATACAACTGCGCTACACATCACAAGTAACTGATATCGCTATGAAATCACACTTAAATGAATGATAAAATCTAAATGAAAGCAAATGAATGATAAGAGATGCATAATATGGGACTTGAGAGGAGCCCAGACAGACATGCCGCAAAGCAGTCACTTGAGAGGAGTTTGGCACCATCACAGCTGAAACAAACAGGAGTGAATAACATTAGCATTCATGAGTCCTCCTCGAGGCTGCGGCACAGGCCTGGGTGTGTGTGTGTGTGTCCAGGCAAGTTCTTATTAGTATATACCACTTTTTAACCCAAAGGTCCAAATCAATGTTCAAGCTCTTTGTTTCAATGAGAATGTTAATAATACTTTTCCTCCTAACTTGGAGCAGTTGGTCATAAAACAAGGTGCAATACTTTATTAGCTGTTAAACTGACTGAGATATGAGAAAATGTGCCCATGTATCCATATTATGAATGTTTCTAATATGCTGTATCTGTAATTGTTACTTTTTTAGATGAATCACGGAGTATGAAAAAGAAATTTTTAATAAGAGGCAATAAAAGAGAAAAATATCCCTCCCACTGGAAACTTGGTTGATTTTATCTATGAAAATATAACTTGTTGATTGAGAAGCTGCTCCAGCATTAATGTGACAATGACGAGAGATGGAATAAATTGGGTTACAAAGTAATTAAGAAGAGCAAAAGCAAAATACCATCTCATTAAACAACAGAGGATGTGTTGGGGAATTTGCTTATAATTAACAATAATAAACCTGATGCTAATGTAACAATTGGAAAGGAAAAAGCAGAAGTTCTTGCAGTGACAGATACATTTACCATTAGCTGATCAACAGATCCCTTTCAGCTACTCTGCATTTTTAATAAATATTTTCTTTACTACAGGGAGTTTTACCCAGTGGAAGCATATCAAGAGAAATCCTCTTTTCAGCTGTGCTCAGGGTGTTCAGTTAAGGCGCATCAATGCAGGACGCGCTCCACACATTTTCAGTTGTCCATCTCACACATGTCTGATGGAACAGACACACTAAACTAATTCTACTCAATCCAGCTGTCAGAATTACTTCATTTTACTCACACTGTATGCACACAAACTTCATCTTCATATTTCTTTAAGATGATCAGGCATGTAGTCACGGCAAGTAACTTCCGATTGCATTATACCTACATTCATGTTACTTTTATTGTGATTTGTAGTTTCTTTTCTATTTATTGTAGCCTAAAAACAACAAATAAAGTAGAACTAAATCAAACCAACCTTAACCAACCATAATTACCTGCCTGCCATGTTACACACACATACGTACAAACAGAATGTGACTATACGACCATAACAGTAGTGTTAGTCTACACAGTGCATAAACAATGCTGTGTATCTGTAGCTAAGAAATAAACGTGAAAAAATGTTTTTTAAGTTTTGTGTCTGTGACTACTCTGTCTTTGGGACACTTTGAAGACGATTAAGAGAGGAAAATTAAATGAATGATAGCATCCTTAAAACTGACTTCAACATGATAATTAAAGTGTCTAGCTTTCCTCTTCACAGCGTGTGTCTGCGTGTGAGTGTGTGTGTGTCCCATCATGCTCAGATTGCTGGGGCAGGTGTTACTGCACAGCTGTTAAAAACCTATCCTCATTTTAAAATGTGATGGAAAACAATTATTTGAGCTATTGGAGTAAATAAAGTAGAAAGGGCTCCTGAGTGTAGATGGGAGTCTTTTTCTGTCTGTGTGTGTGTGTGTGTGTGTGTGTGTGTCCGTCATTGCATTAATGAGCACCTTCCAGGCAGGTTGCTATGATGAGGACTGGTGCTCTCCTTTCCACAGAGATGAGAAATGATGGTGGCAGCCCAAAGTCTAATTATAAAGTGGGCCTAACAAACCAGCCGATCATATGTCTCTCACTGCTTAATGCCTCTGAGGAGAAATGCCTGAATCTTCCTGTAATTTTCATTCTTTGTCTTTCATGTGTTTTGCTTCTTCAGAAAACTGATGGTTGGTTTGTCTTGTGCCTCCTCGTCCTCGTCCTCTTCCTCCTCCTCCACCTACACACTGGCCGCTCTCTTCAACACATCTCCCTCGGTAGCTTTTTTTTTTTTTCCAAGAAGTAATGACATCACCAACGGGTTGTCATGGTTATTGAACTGTAGCAACGAGACTTGAGATGCTGTTCAATCTATTCTTTAAAATGTATGCGGGAGGATGTTTGTGCAGTGTGTAGTGTGAGTACTGAATAGTCTAGCAGATACCCACCAAGAGTAAAGTATTTTAATGTTCTCAGGATAGTGCAACGTGCACTAACAATGTAATGAATGGATACTGATTATATGTGGCCCCAGGAAGAACTGAATCTCCAGCTTTAAAACCAGGACTCTCCAAGGGGTCCACAGATGAATCAGAAGGGTCACAGTGTGATTAAAGGGTCACAGTATAAAATAATTCATTTTTTCAAATTTTTTTCAAATTCGTAGCTTTTTTGTTCAATGTTTTATGTGAAATGCTGGATACTTTCACACCCGTGAGGCTCTGAGAATCCTTCAGAAAAAAACAATCAGAAGCCACAAGCAAACACTGCTTTGTTTTAAGTGGTTATAAGCCAAAAGAGATAAGACCCACTGCTCTAAATGATACACACTGAAACAGGAAACAGAAAGCAGCAAGCAGTTTGTATTTCAAAAAGACAATAAGTGTCTGCAGCCATGCTAGCAGCTCTGGGAAGCTCTACTTACACAGAGCTAAGCGCTAATATCAGTGTGCAAACACACTCACAAAATGACAACATTGATGTCAAGCAGGTATAGGTTGATACCTAGCACTAAACTAGCACTAAACACAAAGGTTCAGCCAAAGCTGGTGGTAATGTCATGTTTTGCTGGTCTTTAGTCATTAACCAAAGCGTTGGTAAACGAAAATTCTGTCCCTAGTGGGTAAAGTAAAGTTATTACTATTCATCCTGAGGAGGGCATGAATGTGTGTGCCCAATTTCCCAGTTTCAAAGTGGTGGACTGACTGACAAACCGACTGACTGACCTATATTGTCATCCCTGGAGCCATGCCGCTAGCATGGCTAAAAAGAGGTGAAATTCTACTTCCACACACCACCCCAAAATCTCTGAAAGTTATCCAGAAGCGGTTTCTCACATTTCCAGCGCTGTGAATGAGTGCGGTTGACTTCTTATATAAGACAGAGAGGCAAAGCAAGCAGATGAAAAACAGCTGGAGACAGCTGGGCTGTGGTGCAGCATGAAAAATCAGCAGCTGCAACTCCTCCTTCACCTTGGTGAAATTAGATCAGAAGGGACGCTGATATTTCAGCGTGGACGTACAGCTGGTTTCATAAAGAGAAAATATGTTATGCAGCAATCGGCTTTCAGGGCTCAAGAATGTAGATTTTATACATTAATGGGTCATTTTGACCACACAATGTCATTGTTTGGTTTAGATTAGAAAACTGCTAATAATTCCCATAATGAGCAGAATTTTCTCGCTAATCTCCAGTGAACTCAGGATAACAGTACAGAATGCCCTCACAGGTATTACTGCCATAATGATATGTACAATGGTGGACAATTAGCTGTGCAATAATGATTATTATACAGTGGGTGGTTTCAGCCACGCAATCTAATGCCATAAATTTTAATTTGTTTAATGCCTGAAGTAAACCCACACTCAATACTGATTAGGCCTAAATTTAATTCTTCACCCAAGGTACTATACAACAGAGAAGTGATTTAAATGGAAATTTGCTTATTCCAGTTTAAGCACTTGCATGAGACTGGTGATTAGAATTTAATTTCAAAGTTAACAGGTATTTCACAATAGTGTGGCTCAGCCAGTTCACAAATGGAACTGGATCCAAATATTTAACACTCAAATTATAAAAATGAGTGAATATAATAAACTGCTTTGACAGAATATATAATTGACTCCTCGTGCTTCAATTTAACACCAAGAGAACAGTGTGTTTGATGCACCTGGGAAGCGTTTGGACAAGGTTACAATCAAAATCTAAAGGTAAACATCCAAGGTCTAAGCTCCAATTACAGAATAAAATGCCAGGAGAGAGACAACAAACACAAACTAAACTCAATATCCATAATAAGATGAAAAGTTTTTTTGCCCGTATCAAAATAATTTAAAATAAAAGGCAAAAGAAGACAAGAATCAGACAGAAACTTTAACTCAGACAATGAAAGATATTGAGATTCCAGAAATTCCTAGGCGACTGCTGCTCTGCTTCCAAGATGATTTTATTATATTATATTTTTCTTCCTTTGTACTCAAGAGAGAATTTGTGAAGGGGATATTGAGAGCAGCACAGCTCCTGTGTAACATTACTGCCCCCTATTGATTGTAGACAACCCCAGCATTATGCTTGGTGCATCCCTGTCTCCAGAGCAAATTGCTCCCTGTCACATAAAGTTTCTACTATCTACATTTTGCTTGCAGAAATGAAAGTCTGACACTCGCTCAATATTCTGAAAAGGAGAAAGTGAGTGCTGAGGAGAGGGAATAAGAGAGGGCGTGGCCCCCACTTATTTTAAGAGAGCACAAGAGAGTCTGATTTTACAAACCGTATCATGCAAAATACTTGCATGCACTGTATTTTTGCAGAAATTAATAAACAAAACATCAAATAGCAAAAAAACAAAACATCTCTTCTCATCATTTTCTAGTTTTTGATTTGCTTTGTGAGCTGCAATCAAATGAAACCATGCCCCCCTTTAACAAAGAGCAGAAATCCCCTTTGACGACTTGTCTATTTGATGCTAAGTCTTAAATCTATTTAAGTCCTTCTTGCTCAGGATTCAATAAGACATGTAGATTGGTGATGTTACCTTCCACTGTTTTATCTCCATCCATTATGGCACATCAGACACACTGAGTAATAGGACAACCTGCCACCTTTCCATTAAACAGACCATGAAATTGACTGAGCTGGCCTCAGTGTTATTATCGAGATGTTTTCCACCTTCAGCGTACAACGTGTAATAATGACATGAAGGCAGAGACAAAGGAACACCATGTATTTGTATTATTCAGATCCACTTAGTGATGATGGTCAAACTGTGGGCTGCTCCCCATGCTCCCTCCTTGTCACCACTTTCTTTCTTCTCTAACCTCAATGATGTGAAGTCTCTCCCTCTGGAAAATTCTCAGCTAAAGCTTTTCAAGGCAGGCAGGGGTTGCAGTAGAGAGCTTCAGAGGGAGAACAAAGCAAGATTTTTTTTTTTAATGTGAAAGGAAGGGCTGTGCAGTTCATCATTTCATCTTCATATCACAGGGATGATGAAAAAAGGAAGAACAAAACATAACTGGGATTACGGGATGCTGCTGAATGGCAAGCATGTGTCTTAACGTCTATGAACTGGCCTCTGTCTCCCTCCAGTGGTAGCTGGTAGATCCATCTTTAAAGATTTATGTAACTTATTGCTACGTCAGCTGGCAGGAAGTCAGTCAATCTGCCTCTTAATGATTGCAGTGGCTCTTTGATAGTCAACTTCCAGCCACTCTTCCTGTATCTGCATTTTGAGGGGGGTTGATGGAGAAGTGCAGAATACACGGTCTGTAGACCAGGAAACATCTGCTAATCTGCTTCAAATAGTTTTACTGTACGGTAAGGCTGAATATTCAAAAAATAACTCTGCCCCAATATCCCAATTAGAAGTCACACATAGATACAAACTGAAGGCTAATGACATTACTTTGTGGTTGAAAACATAATGGCTTCACACTTTCAACCCAAAAAGCTCTCATTGGTTAAATTTGGTGGCATAAATGACTATATTTCAGTGTGAAGCTGATCTCGAGTGTAGTTATTAAAATCCTTGTTGAAACTATAGTTTAATGTAGCCATGAAGTCTACACAACTTGCACTTTTCAATCAAAATGTAACCCAGTTTTAATATACACTTCAGGCCATCTTTTGACCATCATTTAAGTAAAATATCAATTATTAGCTGGTTGCATCTCAAATGTGAGTATTTTCTGCTTATCTCTCTTTTTTCTTTGCATTTTGGATGCTGATTAGACAAAACCAGCAATTCGGCGATAAACATTCAGATATAGGAATTAAGGTTGGGTATTTTTCACTATTTTATGAAAATTACGGTTTATAAAAACAATTGATTAATGAAAAATGTAAGTAATCAACAGATTAATCAATACTGAAAATAATTGCTAGTTGAAGCCCTAATTGTTTTTGTTTGATGACATTAAAAGCAAGTGTAAGAAAGATGGCTCACCAAGGACACGAAGTGAGCCTGTGCAAATTTTTGCAACGATTTATCAGCATGTTGTTATTTTTGCTTTCATATTATGCTATTAATGCGATATAAGATTGGAGAAGATCACAGAAGAGAAGTTTTCCCAAAGTTTTCCCAAGGTCATATTTATTCCAGGTGGGTTATGTGGGAATTATGCATGAGACACAAAATATAATTTAAAAAAAATTAAATTGTAAATTTGTAAAAACTCAAGCTGCTCTTTCTGTCCACTACCATGATTTTTGAGATAATAAAGATAACAAAATTATGAGTTGACATGTCTAACAACCTGGCTGCATGAAACGAGTCTAGGGCCATGCTAACAGGTCTGTGAGGCTACTTGAGTACAGGGGTGCTTTGAGCTAATTGCTAAGCATGCAAGCATGATAACATGCTCACAGTGATAATGCTGCCATGATGATCTTCAGCAGGTATAATGTTCACCATGTTCACGATCTTAGTTAAGCATGTTAGCATGCTAACATTGGCTGATGAAGAGAAAGTGCAGTACAGCCGAGGTTGATGGAAATGTCATTTGTTTTTCAGTGCACAGGCTACACCAAAGCACAGGACGAATTAAAATTTTGACCTGATGACGACGCTAGATGAAAAGCTAAAGTTCGGTAAAGTTAATGCAGTACATCCTGCGGTGAAGCAAAAATGTCAACATTCAACTCATCATTCAATCAAGTCATTAGGATCCATCCTCTGGGAATCATGAATATCTGTAGAGTAGTAGTAGTTGTAGTTGTCAAGACATTTACAATAAATTGGGACCAAAGTGTTGGTCCTACCAACAGGTCGACATTGCCATTCCTCAAGCAACACGGGTACTATGGATAAAAATACATTATTGATCAGATTAGATAGATAGATAGATAGATAGATAGATAGATAGATAGATAGATAGATAGATAGATAGATAGATAGATAGATAGATTCTTCTTCTCAACAGTGATCTACAAGGATCTGAACCTCGCTCATGTAGTCAGTACACTATGTCCAAACAGTGAATTCCTGAAAGTCTGAACTTCCCTCCGTGAACTATAGGCACATACGTATGTAAGTTTAGCTAAGCCAGTGCCGAGGCGACAGTGCTCATGAGGGGCCTCAAAAGATAAAAAGAAAAGAAAAAGCATCTCAGTTTGGCCCCGACATGCAGTGATCAAAGTCAGAGCACAGATGTGACTTTAGGAACATAATGTGCTCAGCCAAGTGCACAAAGCTTTCCTGACAGGACAAAGTTGGTTCAGGGTTGACATTGATCTCTGGTGTGGTGTGGAGCATTCTTTGTCTCCGGGAGTAGACGGGAGACACGGGGGGTCTGCAGACATATTGTAAATTCTTGTTAAACTGATCAGAGCAGACGCTGCTCAAACCACCAGTGAGACATCAAACTCAACATGTAGAGTCTCCTTCTGTGTCTCACATTTAGGATCCAAGAAGTTGACGCCAGTGTACCCTCGAGGCTCTGTAAGTCTTTTCATCTCTCGTACAAGCAGTCCAGCTTGATCCCTTGTGAATATACTGTACTGTAAGTGATGATATATATTTTTCCTTTGGATAATTCAACGTTTAATGATCTTTTCAAACTCTGCATATGTAGATTTTCCAGCTGGATTTCACATTAGCATTTGCTACAATAAGAGGATGTGCGCTAAAGAAAATATTTATGCAGCATGTTACTGTATCTCTTTGGAAAACTGGCGTTCCTCATGTGAGGCCACCAGACACATATCCCATCACATTCATGGATTCAACTTTCATTTCTTACTGATTGGTAAATGTTTAACCAATTTCATTTATTTTATGTAAGTTAATAAATTATTTTGGATGTAAAATATTCAAATTTAGCACCATACAATAATAATAATAATAATAACAGTCCACTTACTAGGCATTCCACTGCCTTCCTTGGTAGATAATACAATATATATGATATTAGATATGAGATTGTATAATTTATTATAATGATTATTGCAATAACTAAAAGGTCCACAGTCAGCTGTGCCACACCACAGACAGATGTGAAGAGTGTATAGGTCACTTAAAGTATAATTGTGGTGATAATCCATATTTTTCTTATTGCCTATAATTGCATTGGAAAGACCAAACTCAACAATGAACTGAAACTAACAAGTTTTGTCTGGGTAGCCAAAACTTCATTTGGCTTGTTCTTCCGAGCCATAGAGCTCTATCGTTGTTCAGCAGTTTTTGGAGATGACTGAGCATTTCTTTTTAAATCACAGCATAAGCTTAAGACTTTTTTCTACAGATTTGCCTCTTGAGTGGGAGAAAATAGGTTTGGGGTAGAGAGCCACAGACAGCATTCAGAGACGGGCTCAAGAATGGCTGATTTTTTATGAGATTTGTTGACCTTAAGAAAATTACAGAATGTCATCAGCCTTATCCTTTAATTTACAGGTATTCTTCAGTGACAAAACAAGTTTGTTCATTTGAAGAAAGTTTCTTTACTTGGAAAAAAAAAGGACAAACCAAAAATAACAACATGTTGGTTGATGTTTTTGATTTTTTTTCCTGTAAGCACTGTATAATGCCATTAGTGTATTCATTTTTAGCCCGGCTCTTATGGGACTTAGCAGTGTTATTGCCACGCTGTTTCTGTCAGCACACTAAAAAAAAAAAACCACCCTAAAAACAGCCTGAACTGAGTGATACAGTCATTACTGTGTACCATCAGGTAGCAGCTTTCCACTCAGAACCATGAATATCAACAGTTTTACGCCCAGTCAGATTCCCACGGGTGATTGGAGAGCGATGGAATGTAAACACACACATTACTGTGCAAACAAGCGAAACGTCCGATCAGCAGAAGCAGTAAGCAAGCATGACATTCTGCACGAGATACAGAGATTCAGATTGCAGAGAATGGAGACAACTGAGGAGAGTGAGAGACTCAGAGGGAGAGAGGAAGATAAAGGGAAGGATATGTCAGGTTTTAAGCCCCAGAGTGTGTGAGAACAAACTTTTGATATATTAAAACAAAACATTCTCATCTCAAGCTCTCAGAGTGTTTAAGTCAAACACAGCCCAAGTTGATACAGTACTCCAACCACTGTGTTCCCACTGGCTGTTACACTCTGTCAACTTGCAGATACGCTGTTCGCTGTGACCATCTTTTCTTATCAGCATTCCAGTCGTGACCTCTGCTCAGACACACTGGTCAACTTTGTGTTTTATCAGACAGCTGTGTGAGGTTTGTTGACTGTGGGCACAGACAGAGATTCTGAAAAGTCGTCTCTGAGGTTTCCTGACAGAAACCACAAGCAAAGAAGCTGCCAGGAAACTAAGGAGCACTGAGCGTGCTTTATCCATCGGAGTTAGTTGGTCAGACACAATATTTACAATATTATTAAAGGACTGTGGCATAGTCTGCGATCTGTACAAGCTGTCCAAACCCCAAAGGTTAGTCAGTATAAAGTGGCACGAAGCAGTCCTACTGCTGACGTCCATCAGGGACTGAGAAACTAGAACTGTGACAGGTCACAGCTGAATGGGCTTTAATTGACATAAATAATTCATTCGCATTTCAGTTATAATAATGATAAAGCTACAGCTAATTACAGCAAATATCCAACATGAATCATGACTTCAGATGTTATTATAACACCATACTAACAAGTTACAAGAAAAGAGCAGACCATAGCAGACAGTTAAACATTTGATAGTAAGGTAAACCTTTTAATACAAATCCCCTTTTGGGAGATAAATACATGCCTAAATATAAATAGACCTATAAATCTGAACCTGTGAATCTTTGCTGGCTTGTCTATGTATCCTTGGGTTTTCTTGACACAGTGGTATAATCTGTCCTGCATTGTACCTGGGTTATTTTTACATCAGTGGGTCCATTTTGAAAATGTCCACAATGAACGAAAAGACAAGACTCAAATCTACTGAAACATGAATGACATGTTCATATCAAATATCAGGGCGTGTCATATCACACATTATAACTTTAGATCGCACCAAAGGTCCTTAAATATCCAAAGTGTGTTCTGACTTTCAGCTTTAAGGGTGTTTGAGGGTGATCACTGTTGGACAACCAAAAAGTGGAAAGTTCTCGACTGTCAGTACCTTGACTGTGCTCAAGCTGTCATGTCTTTCGCTTACTGAAAAAGGCAAAGAGCTGAAAATATGAAATATGATGACGCCTTTTATGTTATGTTATGTTCTGTCACTCAAAAGTGTGAGAATATGTAATCTCTAATATGTAACCCCTATCTGTGGACGCAGACAACCTTAAATTAAAAGGGAGTGTCACCATGTGTTGTTACATTTCAAATTATTGTATAATGTAATGCTGCCTTTGTGTATTATGGTCATTGTATCCTCTACATCAGTATTTGTAATAATTAAAACTCATTTTTCTCACCTTCAAATAACCTAAGAGCTTTCTGTTGATTACAGTACTTTATTTAGATGACTACCATTTGTGAGCTCTTAACTGGTTTCTGTTGGGAAATTCTTTGTCTGCTTGCTCCTTTCCTTTCTAACCTTCTCTGGTTGAACAACAAGCTCCATAAAATAGAGGAAGAAAGCCATATAACCCTCACTACCAGATCAGACTAAGTGGGAGCAGATAGGTTAACTGGCAGATTATATGAAATGCTCTTTGGCTGTAACTGATCAAATCCTACAGCCAGTAGTAACAAATTGATGAATGCTCTCAAGTTTTCAGTGGCTAAAGAGGAGGAAAAGTGAAAATGCTCAATTCTGTGTGAATTCTTATCAGAGCAATTAATAGTGTCTTTCCTTATTAACAATTTTAAAGAATCCCATAATATTTTATATAAACATTACACAATATCCACACAATTATTTGAATTGATATTTGTCAAGAGAGCAGGGCCTTTGGCATTTAATTACAGCTTGCTTAAAAAAGGCCTGTATATGTATAGTGTAATACATGAAAACTGAATCAAACGAAATAAAACAACAATCACCAGTGTTTTCATCCATGAATTCCTATAACCAAGGATGCCACAAACAGATTGTGTGGAACAAAGAGGAAAAATAGCTGCTTTGTAAAAAAAAAAAAAAAAAAAAAATGCCACAGAGCAATAGTGAATGAGGATTGCAACATTTTCCAGTGTTGCATCCACAGTGTTTGTTTTGTTATTTGGGGGATGGTGAAAGTTGAGATTTAGTTTCATCACCAGTTGAAAGGGCACTGAATTCAACTTAAATTTGACATCTTGACACCCACATTCAGAAACACTGGGTGCAGCAGGTCACAACACTACATTACTCCTGTAATACTCATGTCAAAAATTACTTTTGTTTTCAGTAAAAACAAGAAGAAAATGAAAGGAAACAAATAGAGGGTATTTTTTGTGTTCATGGTGCATTACATGTCATGTGGCATGTTATGTGAGTGTGAGTTGTTAGATGATATATACTTTCCACTATATTAATTTACACATTTGAAACAGATTTGTATTAAAAAGTTGTATAAACTATAACTCCTTAATGTTTTACTATAAAGTGCACAGGCAGTTTGCATGAATACCACCAATGTATTATCCAGTGACAAGTATGCCAGCAGTCCAAGTGGATCCAGTTCTTGTTCTCTGATGGCAGTGTGGGTCAGCAGGTCTCTCTTTTAGGTAGAGCTGGAGAGATTAAACGATTTATTGATTAGTCAACCTGCAGAAAGTTAATTGTCAACAATTTGATTATTGACTAGCCTTTTGAGTAATTGTGTAATGGTAAAAAATTTGCTGACTCCAGCTTTTTTCTGGTTTCCCCATCTTTTTTTGGTGATCAAAGCGGTGTAACCTCTGTAGTGGCAATTATAGACCATGTCAGACCTGCTTGTCAGGCACAGCTCTTCATGGTCACACTCAGCTTTCAGCAGGCACACTGTAGCTGCAGGCTTCTTTCCCAGCCTGGCATGGGGTTCCGCACATTTCAATGCAAAGTAATACAGTTATTAAAATATGACATATGGCCCCTTTTTAAGAGGGGGCCTTAAGATAAGAGGCAGGAACTGCCCCGAGGCCCCTTTCAGTTTAAATTGTGTTATAGTGGTGCATACGACAAAAGAAGTGTGTAATTCATCAATGGCAGGCAGAGGGGAAAAAAGGTCCGTTTCAAGCCGCAGCTTCATTGTCAACAAACAGCTCACACATAATCTAATGGTACATATGTCCGTAGCTACAATTCAGTCAGTCTTCATCAAGCATTTCATACAGCAAACAACTATAAACCTGCACAAATATACATACGCACACAGAACAATCAGGCAGTTAGGGAACAAGTAATCAACAAATCAATAAGCAAACATGCCTGGGGCAGAGTTGGGGAAAATATATTACTAAGAAAATATATTATTAGGGGACATTAAGGTGAATTCCTCTTACCCAATAAAATTTAAAAACAATTATCAGTGAGTTATAGGAAAAAGTAGGACTAACAATATGTCCACAGATAAGAGGTTATTATTGGTTATACAACTATAGAATAAATATAAAATATAAATGAACATCATATATATAATAAAAAAAAAAAAAAAACCAGTAAAATATGACACTGAAACCAAAATATTCTTTGAGGATATCAGTTATTTCAATTAAATCAATATGAATAAATAATGGACGTATAAGAGACGATGGGCCTTGGGCACAGAGTTGTAAAAAGGAAAGAGGTGGGGGTGTTTTTGACTCTTAAATCAGTTTGTGTCTTCTTGTTTGATTGAATTTCTGAAAAGGGAAAAATCTTCCATTTCCAGTGATGGCTCGACCATTTTGTGTGACGGGTCCCGTATGTCTGACCCACTAACACATTTCTGTTCAGGAGGCCGGGTGACGTCACGGGGGGCGTGGTCCGGGGCGTTCAAAACACAGACTGCCCTCGATCCTCAGTGATTTTCTGCTTCCTGCCTTGTTTTGCGCTTGTTCTTTTTTGTTTCTTTGGTCTCTGCAACAGTTATTTGACTTCGCGCTTTTTTTTTTTTTTTTTTTTTTTTAAAAAAAAAAACCCTTTTGTTTTATTTGCTCTTTTAATATAATGCGGCTGCTCTCCGTATATTCGCCGCCAGAACCGTTTTGTTCCGAGACTGTTTTCTCTAACAGGATCCCAGCGGTGTTTGTTTGTTTGCTGCTTCTGGTGAATATGGATTGAATAAAAAAAAAAAACAAAACAAAACGGTATAAATGCACCTGCCGTCGAAGAGATACTCTACGTTTGAAATCGAAGAGGTAAGACTGAGCAGAAAGGAAAATGAAAAGAGGAAGACAAATGTTTTTGTTTTTTTTTTGTTGTCTGCTGCAGCAGCAACTGTGCAAGTGGCTGCAGCAGCTGCAGCCCATTATCCCGCCTGGATCCTGTCTGTGTTGTGTTTCAGCCACAGCACGTTGAGACAGAAGTCACACACCTTTGATTTCAACTTTGCGCCGGTTTTCTCGATCCCGCGCTGGCTGCCTGCAAAGTCTGAAAAATGGCGATGTTGTTGTTGTTGTCTGTAGCCTGTTTCCTGCTGCGCACTTCGCTCTTCTAACACAAAGCTGATCAGCTGAGACCAGGACTGACAGGATCACAGACGCAGGGACTTTGTTCAAAGCTGATCGAAATTTGAAGTTGTTCATTTGCTGCTTCGGGCAACAGGCCGAGTTGTTTTTGCAGTCCTGGACTGTAATTTCTGTTGTCACACTTTTACTTTCTCTTACCTCTCAATAACGAGTTTCCTTCTACCTTACGTCCTTCTCAAAGCTTTCATATGAAAATTGTAGCGAAGAAGAAGGTGAAATGTACATGAAACACTGCTAAATGAAGGGATAATTATTATTGTTTGACCTCTGGGTGAATGCAGTGGGCACAGGTTAAGCAATCTGGTTTACATGGAGGATGTGTTCATAGAATAATAGATCATGACACTTTAAGGGATGTTTTGTGTTTGCCAGTCTCTTATCTCTTACCTGCTCTTCCTCTTCCTCCTCCTCCACCCTCCACCAGGTGTGCGTGCCCTGGGTGCAGCCTGGCCTGTGCTCTGGCGGAGATGAAGAACCCAGGAGCCGCCGAGAGCCGTCGGCTGGTCGGCCTGCTGGAGGGCGCTCTGGTCAGGGAGGCTCGCCTCTGGAAGGTGCCCGTCTTCAAGAACGGGTGCATCCAGGTGAGACACACTGTGTGAATCAAATCTGCTTTTCCAGCTCGTTTAAACTTGAGGAAGAACCTCGCACCAAAGACAATACAATTTCTGAACATTCAAGTTAGGCCACGCTCCAGGTCACCTGTGAAAAAGGCTTACCTGACTTACCCAGAACACAGCTCTTAAGGCGGGTATCATTTATTAACCAGCAGTTGTCTCCTTTGACCGCGCAGGGTGCTGACATCTCTTCATCACAACACCAAGAGATGATCCTCTGGCTTGGAGAAATGAGCAGGCTGTTCCAGTTTTGTCCAGAGACCTTTGCACTGGGAGTGTGTGTCCTCAACCGCCTGTTGTCCACTGTCAAGGTAAACGGCTACAACATATAATGGTTTCCAACCGTTCGTCCAGAGCCTCATTTGTCCAGCATCTAAAAATGTTCTCTTTCAGAATAAATGGAAGTAATGGACAATTTCCCCATTTAGAAACACTTACACATATGGATGGAGTTTAAAGTCCAGTAATGGACAACATTTCATTCTTCTTCTCCTGAGCTAATGGTCGGCACAAGGGCTACACAGTGAATCCTGATCCTAATCATATCTTTACTTGGATCCATTTACTTCCAATTTTGACTAAGTGAAGTGTATTTAAATTTACCTTGACTTAGAACAGCCACTCTAAAATCAAACATCTCAGACCATCTTTTTAAGGCATGAACTGAGCTACTGGTTTGTCCTTGCTTTGTCGCAGGGAGCTTTGATACTGTGGCACGTCTGTCCACTCTGTTCAGCCTAAAAAAAGACACTAGAATTAGTTTCCACCGTCCAGCCGAGTTGCAGCAAATATGATTACAACCTCCCCTTCCTGAGTTACAGCACTGACTAATAGCCAGAAGTGTTTTTACAGAACATTATGATGTCACAGTGAAGTTGACCTTTTTGGATCCATTTTGAATATAAAATTACATCACGTCATCATTTTATCCTACCCGACATTTGTGTTAAATTGGGTCATAATTAGCCTATTAATTTGTGAGTTATGTGACCACCAAATTATAGACGTTACTGAGATATTGTGTTCACAAGGATGGGGCGGACAGACAACCCTGTTCATCTGGAGGCATTAAAAAAAACACAGTAGTAGTAGAATTGTCTCATTAAATCCTATTGAAGCACCACCCTTCATCACCTCTAGAATTGATGATTTTCACATCCATCGATCTTTCTGGTTCTTAAGACAAATTAACCCAAGTCTTTTTTAAAAATTTTTAGGCTCAACCAAAATACCTGAAATGCATTGCCTTTACTTCACTGGTCCTAGCTGCCAAAATCAATGAGGAAGATGAGGTAAGATCTCAAAAAACAATGTCATCTTTAAAAAAAAAAAAAAAAAAAAAAAAACAGCACTGACTTCAATGCTATTTCAAAACCAAATGTTTATTTGCTTCCCTTTTTGTTGGCTTCTGTTTTTACAGGTAATAGGTTCTGTTAAAGACCTGGTTGTGCAGAGCGGATGCAACTTTTCAACAGCGGAGATTCTTCGCATGGAGAGGATCATTCTAGACAAGCTGCACTGGGACTTGTACACCGCGACACCGGTCGACTTCATTCACATAGTAAGTTAGACTTCAGCAGATACACAGGCAAACAGAACAGGTTTTTTTTTTTTTGTTGTTTTGTGTTGTTTTTTAAACTGAACCTGAACTGTCAGAGCATCTCACAGCGAGCTGGCTGGACTTTGAAATGCTTTGTGAATTCAGGTCCCGGTTTTGCCTCAAAACACAGCAGTACAAAAGCACACATTTAACCATCATGCTTCCTTCATGGAGGTGTTAACAGACCCGCACATACACCCCTGCCTCCACAGTGAAGAATTGGTCCTAGTAGAGATTGTGCATTTAATTGATTTGACTCATTGTGCCCATCATTACTAAACTCCATTCAGCCGTGGTTGGAGTGTGTCCTTTAATTTTTATTAATCACTGTTGTCAAGAATAAAATGTAAAACCATGTCTCTCACTAACACAAATAATAAAATCAGAGGGTCAGGTTAGAGGATCAGTTAGATTTAGATTTTGTTGTCCAACATATCTGAATAAAGCAGACTAAAATCTAATCAAATAGTGACTGTCAGACAGTTGATTTTATTTATCAATAATATAAGGTTGCAGCCTGATCTCAGCGGGGATAAAACAGTCTGCTCAATGTGCACTTGACTTGTTTTAGGTCAAATCTAATAGAAGAAAATCACAGTTTTGGTGCCACATCATAGTCGCCCATCCTAGAGGCGATGGTTTTTACCATTCTAACATTGTCAGCCATCTGCAGCTTCAGTGCAAATGTGACAGTACTGGGCTTGGAAAACGACTTTCGACAAAGCCAAGTTATAACCCAGGCCAATTACCCAATTTGCATGCGTGTGGACAAAAAGCAACAAAGACACATTTTAGCACAAGGTCTGAATAGAGCTGTGTGTGATTCCTCTAACCACGTTAAGAGTGCATTTGCAAGCTGCCAGCAAAATAACAGGCGTGTTGTATATCAGGCCAAGGCACTTCTGACTAGCTCTTAGCCACAGACACCCTGCTGCCACCAGAAGGGGAGTGTGCAGACAGAAGATAATCTGTGCAATCAAACCTCGAGAAACCTCATGAAAACGTCGACTATTTGAGCAGTTAGCGTATCAAGAACATGCTGTGGGTCGTTGAGACTGTAATGTCCCAACAGGTTTTTCATTGTTCAGATATCCCATGCTGTGTCAACATAGTTTATGGCACAATATTGTTTCACTGCTTGGATCTGTAGTTTAACTATTAACCCTCACAAATGGTCGCTTCAGGCAGGCAGAACTGACACGTACATCATCATATAAGTCCCATCATGCAGCTGGGCCCAGGGCTGTATTCATAACGCTTTTTAACGAGAAGTCACCAGGATGTGATCATGAAAGATCCACATTTAAACAGCAAGGACAGCAGCGTGAGCAGGTTTTGATAGGCCTCACATAAGGCTGTTTGATGGAGGTGACATCTATATACTACATATCGCAATATGGCAAATGTTTGCAAAATCAGTTTAAATAATTAAATTGATGTTCAGTGCAATTAACTCTAAAGTAAAAAAAACAAAAAACCTGCAGGAGCTGTCAGCCTGTCACCCAATATCTCAACTATTGGGTGGATTGCCTTGAAATTTGGGGCAGATGTCCATATTTCTCAGACAGTGAAGCCTACACACTTTGGTGATCTCCTGACTTTTCTTCATATATATATATATATATATATATATATATATATATATATATATATATATATACATATACACACACACACACACACACACACACACACACACACACACACACACACACAATCATTTCTATTTTTTTGTGAAATATCCGAGTACCTCTCAGGATCAATTCCCATCTTCTTCTTAACTAGTTGATATCATTCATTTAAACAGTTTTACCAAACAATCCAACACAATATGATAATCATACCATGATACAAGTCTGAATATCCTGTAGAGCCGACGAAACAAAAAGTAATGCAGCCAAAAAGTGGACGTAACTGAATAAGGAGGCAGGTTGTAGGCCAGCAGTTGGATGCTTTATGAATACAGCCCTTCATTTTCTTGACATAAATAGTTTACACACTGTATTGATCCACACCATTGGAAGGTTTTTCCATTGAGAAGATATTGATTACTTGCCCAGGGAATATTCCCAGTTGATTTGTGAAGACTTGTTGTGCATTTTGTTAGTCAATAATCTCATCCCGGATCAAAAGGACAGCCAACCTTCCCTCGAGATAAATAATAGTGTTAGAGCTCTTGTGATATTGAAATTGGTGGAGGACAGATACATTTTAAAGCCACAAACCATAAATTGTCACCAAAACAAGCATCTTGGCACATCAGCATCTTCAGCAAAACAAACAAAAAAAAAGAAATGGCACTTTCCTGTACTATTACAGTTTGACTGATACTGGTGTCACAGGTTTACAGTGTGTGGAGTTATTGTTGTGAATCTATTATTGTCCTAGCACTTCACTTTAAGTAATACAAAATCCAAGACTTTTAAAATAAAGAGACATAATGTATTAATAAAAGCTATAATAAAATAAAGACATTTTCTCTTTTTATACTATTCAAATAAATATTTTTTTTTTTTCAAATAAATGCTTCAACTATACTGTTATCTCACAATTACATTCCCCCTGCCCTGAAGAAATTACTCTGCATTCCCTTCCTAAATAAAGTGTTATTGTCCATTGTCTATAAAACAGCAATCGATAAAATCTATCAGTACTTTGTCACAGACTCTCCACCATGACACTTTGATATGACTAAACAAGAGGCTTCACAGAGATGCTTTCATTAACTCTCGATATTCTTCAACAACCAAGTGAAACTCTCTTGAGAGGCAGAATCAGCTCCGTGATGCTCAAGACTCTCACTCAGAGGTCACTGTGTGAAACTGTATCAGGGCTGTCGACTCTGAACGTCCAGTTATCTTTACTTGCTACATTATCCTGAATGACGTATGTTTGCAAAATGGAGTGAAAAGGGGAAGAAGAGGTCAAGAGCAACTGTTTTAGAGATCACTTTTTGACTTTGGCACCACATAGCTGAATCTACCTCCCGGCGAATTCCACTTTCTTTAAAAACCCATGGCTTATTTTTGCTACAGAGTAAGAGACAAAGAAAGCACATGAGCTAAATACTGCGTAAATGAAAGAAACACAAAAGAGATTTGACTAGCATAAACAAACATTACAAGAATGCGTTGATATTTTCTAATTAAAATCGACTGGTCCTTGTCAGTACCTTGTCGGCACTCTATTTAAACCGGAGTTTAAATAAAGAGCATGTTTAAAGACCGTGTTTTACTCTTTGTGTGACGAAAGCACACAGTTCTGTAATGTAAGTTCCAAATATCTTTTTCTTTTTTCCCTTTTTACAGTGAGCCCCCTCTCAGGTTGTAATTTATAGTTCCTGCCTACAAACGGGAACACAGAAAAGCACTGCACGTACATACGATACGAACAAGGTTACTATGATTCCGCAGGCAAAAAGGGGGGTGGGGTGGGGATTTGATTAATAAAACCTGATAGTGAGATTCTCCATCTGTTGCTCAAAGTGTCCTCCTGCACAAAGCTTCAGGTCTGAGCCTTTTAAAGCAGCAGTGAACATGTGAGAAAGGTAGAGAACCACAGACTGCAGTGTCCTGGGTGGATGAGAATGGAGGGATGAATTATGTTCTGACCTTTTCCTCAGAAATGCACTGGTGTATTTGATGTTGATGTGAATTTATTAAGTGGTAGATGTAAGGGGTGAGTGATGGATGGACAATAAGACAACAATGACATCATTATGCTAATGTTTTGGTCTCGTTCCTCTACATCTCTGCTCATCTGTCCTAGTTCCATGCCCTGCTCGTCTCCAGCCACCCCCACCTCATTCCGTCCATCGGGCTCGGCTCTGGCGTCAGCTGGGACTCGGCAACAGACCCCAGCGTGCTTCCTGCCGGGCCGGGGCATCAGAAGAGGCCGCCGGGCTTCCAGGTGGCATTGTGGACCAGACAGGTGCAGCACTGTATGGCCTGCCACCAGCTTTGGCAGTTCAAGGGCTCCACATTGGCCTTGGCCATCATCACTTTGGAGCTGGAGGCGCTCACGCCCGACTGGTTCTCCGTCTTCACCGAGCTGTTGAAGAAAGCACAGGTAAGAGAAACGCACACTCCTGCTGATTAGGCTTCTCCTAATTAATTAGGCTTCTCCTAATTAGTAGGTGTTTGAGTGAGGAGGGCATGGCATACAAGACACCCATGGGGAAAGTGTGTACAGGAGCCCAAGATACATTGGAAACAGCATATAGAGAGAGAGAGAGAGAGAGAGAGAGACACTATTTTTCAACTATAAAATGTCATGAGAATACATTTTGTACATATATTTTTAAATGTATTATTATTATTATCATTAATAATGATAATAATAATCAACAATATTTATTATACTTTTAAGCTTTAAAAAAACTACTAATATATCACTGTGCCTCCAATCAGTGGAGAGATTTACATATTGATTAACGGAGGCTTTAAAGGAAGTACAAGTTTGTATGAAGGATTTACCCGATTCTGTCACGCAACCACATTCCTTACAAAGTTGATCCTGCTGATCCAGTGCAGCGTTGTACTGCAGGACGCTTTGTATGAAGGCACGCTGAACAAGTGATCTCTTTAGGTCCAACACTGTCAGAATAATGATCACACTGAGGAAACCAAGGGGATATTTTAGTTGCACCTGCACTTGCCCGGCTGTTTCACCCAGTTGGTGCACACGTAAATGAAAGCCTCGTCGTCAACACCGTCCTGTCTCACAGTTGACCAGAAACTTTAGAAATCATTTTTGGTTTGATCTTCCAGCTTTCAGTATTTTACTTTATAACACACACCTTTTCCTCTCTTTCCTCTCCCTTCTCTCAGGTCGATAGCGCCGAGTTCATCCACTGCAAAGAGATGGTGGACGAGTACCTAAACAGCCTGGAGTTCTCCCTGCCGGCCAACGCCGTCTACATCTTCGACAGCGCCCAGATCCAGGAGGAGGAGCGAGTGTGGAGCCCCGTGCAGCAGCTCAGGCAGCCCAGGAGGGGACGGCGAGGTGGCAAGGGCGAGCAGGGGGACTCAGATGAGTATTACGACGGTTTTTGGTGTTTGTATAACGAGGAGACAGCACCAGGGGTGGAAGGAAATGATGTTGCGGGTTTGTTTGATTCAAAGCAGAAAGACGTCTCCCCCTGCCCGCCGCTGCACCCCGCTGTCAACTAGCTTGACGGTTAATCACACCATCCCATCTCTTCACAAGTGCACAGAGCCCCCCCCCCCCCCCCCCCCCCCTTCTACAATTATGATATTATAAAGTCGATTAGCAGGTTTTAGTTCTCCATGAAATGAATGACTGAGGCTCTAAGGTCACAGATCCTGATGTTACTCACTTGTTTTAATGTTTAGGAACTGATTTAGAAGTAAATGTAGAAATTCTCTTTATTGCTAAGGTCAAATTAAGAAACTGTTTTAGTTCCTTTTGTGCACTTGTTGACCAAATGTGAATCTGGAGGTGTGTGTGGATCAGTGCACGAGTTCACCTCCTAATCTGAGGCCATAACATGTTCTGTGTTGACAGCTGGGCAGCTGTGAAGAAGTTAATGGTCCATTTAAGTTCTACACCTATTATTATTGTTATTATTATTAATGCCACGTTTTTTCTACTTTTTAACCTTCCTGTCCTTTATATCTAGCACAAATTGTTTTGTTTCACAAGTTAGAGGTAAAGGATAAGAACTAGGCAGTTGTGTGTGTTTTTTATGAGTGTGGTTGAGGCCAAGAATGGCTTTTTTATGTTTGAGAGTTGATCCCGGTTTTGTCTGTGAGATATATTAGTGCTCAAGTTCCCCCTCAGAGCCACTTAGCACTTTTGAAGGAGAAAAAAAAAAAAAAAAAGTTTTTTTTTTTTTTTTTTGCTTTTTTTTTTTAAATCAAAATGATTATATTTTTCACAACTTTTTTATTATTATTATTTTTTTTTTTAACCTTTTACTTACTTGTACTAAACATCTCTGTGCTTTTGTTAGGTGTTTATTTACAAAAGTTTCATTTTACAAAAAAAAGCTTTAATTTCACGACTAAATGCTGCAAATGTTTTTATTCCTTTGATTCTTCAGCCTGTATCGATTTACTTTATGCAACTGTTACATATCAAACACAAGCACCTTTTGGGAGTTTAGTTTAACACTAGAGTAGTATGACAGGAAAGGGGCATTTTGACATCATGAGATTATCTGATCAGTGATCAACGCGTCATCGTACTCGGTTAAATGTTCAACGTGTATTTTTTTCTTATGATTACAGACTTAATGAGATCAATAATCATACCCAGAACATCGTCACAGTCTGGATTTTGAAGTGTTTGGATAAAAGTATCCTGTTTTTCTTTTGTAAATATAACCCAGCATTGTCAGATCTGTCGTCAGCTTCATCACGTCATCGACACGTTTTCATTGAAACCTTATACATAATGTTGGCTGATACATGTACTAGCGCCTGGGGCTTTGAAATAGTTCAGTGTTCAGAGGAAAGCCAGCACTGTTACCTTTAATGTGAACTGGTTACTGTCTGGTTCGTCCAGTCAGGGATTGAGTGGATGCTACACCAGTGATCAATGTAAATGTTTTTGTTTTCTCTTCATATTCCTTCAGATACTGAGGCAGCTATACCGACCACAGAAATAAAGCTATGACTCCAAAAGTCTAAAGAGTGATTTATTTTCTTGTTTGTCAGTTTCAAGATGCAGCAGCAGCAGAAGTGAGAAGCCTCCCCGTGATTGAAAGGTTGGCATGTTTAGTCCTGGATCAGATGGAGAAAATATGAAATGGGTCAATTTTACAACACATATTCTCTCTATATTCTGTTTTGTGTGTGTTGTTCCATAAATCATATTTAAACAGATTGTTTAGATTGTTAAAGCCTCTACAGAGCTATAGTCCACACACACAGGTGTTTACACTCTTTTGAGCACTATTCATGTGTTTACAAACCATTTGATTGATCTCCCTTACTCACCTGTTCTGTTGCACCTATTGGGGTGAGACAACTCACAGAACTACGCAGATTTTTACACATCACAATACTAAATATGTGAAAAAAGCTGCATAAACTCTTTGGTGGTGTGAAATTTTATACATTTAATCATTGGTTGGGGCAGACATATGACTGGTTCTACTACTACTTCTTTTTTTTAAACTGTTGACAGTTATGTCAGAAACATAACTGAGTTCATCATCTTTCGTCATGTTAAGCATTTTGTAAGACTGCTATATGTAAAACATGACATCTTGTAAAATGTAATGATGTGTCATAATTTTGATTTTCACTGAATGGATTTTCAAAATTAATATACTAATTTGAAATGATTTGATACTGAATCCAAATTCACACACCATCTTATAATTTAGATTTGGTCAATCAAAAGGTTTGCTTTAAAATTTTTACTTACCTTGAGTTTTCATCATTCCTAACCTTTAATTGTCCCATTCTTTCCTGATGGGATTGGGCCTCCATAATTACCAATGTAAGTCTGCAGCTTGACGGGTGAACTTTCCCCATATGACTTTAGTGTACTTACAATATGTGTGGTCACCTATTTACCTAACCTCTCAGCCTCCCTACTGTAATTCTCGTGTAAGCCCGTCTCATTTCTTGTTTGACTTGGCCATCGTGTTGTCCTGTGTGTGCAGCATGTACAGTACAGTACAACAACAGTGCATCAGAGAGCCATTATCAGTCTGCTCTGTTAGCAGAGTGTTGGTGTACCACAGGACAGAGAGAACGGAGAGCTCTGAACAGATTGTACTGCTGGATTAGATCCAGTGAGCCCTGCAGGTGGTGGACAGAATAATAATAGCGCTGGCAGAGCCTTCAGAGTAAGCACAGAACCATTACTATGGAAAGATCTCAATACTGTGCCGTGACTTCCTCCCGCCTTGTTTTCAATGAATCACTCATGTTTTCTCTGAGGTTAAATAAATACGACAGTAAATGAAGAAAAACTGTTCTTCAGACAAATAAAATATTTGAAGATGTCACATTGGGCTCTGTGCAATTTTAATGGGAATTTTTGCCATTTTCTTTTTTTTCCTGACCAACAAATTAATTAATTGAGAAAATAACCGGCAGATAAATGGCTGATGAAACTAATTGTTAGTTGAAGGCCTAATAAGCAAAAATAAATGTTTTTTGGATTTTCCAAATATAAAGATCCTACATTTTTTAGAGGTAATAAGTCATCTTCATTTACGGAACTTTAAGTGTCCATAGTACAATCATCTCAATCTCGCTCCCATTTCTTGATCTTCACCAATTACTATTACTTAACAATTAATATTCAAATGAAAAAGCATTACAAAATTAGCTAGACGTTGGCTGGAAATCTTAACACAACCTATATTATCCAGTTTATGTTGCTACCTATTTGTTTTCAGACTAGAATGAGAAAAGGCTGTAAGGGAGATGAACTGTAGAAGCTGTGAGTGTTGAGATGCAGTCGTGGTTTCTAAAGAGCAACAACCAGCTGCAGTTTGGGTTAACACACATACAGTATACACACACACAGAACACTCAACTTTCCACACCCTAACACACTGTTAACCAACATCATCTCCCACTGACACACACACACACACACTTCCTCCACAGACATACAAAGTCAATAAGTTTCACACATTTCTTTTTCACAAACACGTTTCCCCCCTCCACCTTTGGAAACACACACACACACACACAGACAGAGCTGAGGTCAGTAGCATGGTGGCAAAAGCAGGGAGGATTATGTGCAGACTGAGCAAACATCACTCAGCTCTGCGGCCAGGGATTGCTGAACAGGAAACACAGCATCTCAAGCTAACAACCTCTGCATGTCATCTGTGTGTGTGTGTGTGTGTGTGTGTGTGAGGGAATAAGTGTCATCACCTGCCTCTGTTTCATCTCCCTCCCAGTTGAATATCGTCAAACAAATCGTGGTGAGAGAGACACATCAAAGCCAGGAGGATGGAGGGGGGCGGGAGTGCATTTATTTCCAACGACAGTAAATACATCTGTTCTCGTCTCCATATCTGAGCGTAAACTCTTCTACAGCGAGCTGAGGCTTGTATGTTTTCCTGCATCTTGTGAGTGTGTGAGTGTGTATGTGTGTGTGTGTGTGTATATATATATATACTGGCTTCATGTTTCTGTGTGTCCACTGACAGAGGACTCACATCAAAGTGATCACACATGGTTTACAATAAAGTAACATCACTTATGGACAATGTACACCGTCATATGTGCTTCTTACAATAATATCATACTCAAAAATTAGTACATTTTGCATATTAGGCTGCATAAGCTCAAGAAAATATTCACATATATTTTACTGAGTTAATATGAAACAGCACCAGAATATTGCATACGTTTTTATTAAGAGTTAAGACTAAGACTTAGTTGTCAGTACCCATGTATATGCAGTAATATATACAGTATACCGGTACTCAGTTTTATTGCTTGACATATTGCATTTAAATGTATCATTTATTTGGGCTCATTCAATATAGGGGCTTATTCTACCGTGAAATGTATTTAATCTAAAGTCTTATGACTAAAAAAAGGTTAACAGACACAAAACACCTAAAAAAAAACATTTAAAACTGTTCAAGATATTAAAAAAAAAACAAAAAACAACAACTTAAGGAAAGACTTCATTTCACTGATATCTTCAATCCAGATGTCAGTCCTGTAAAGTCAAGCACACCCTATGTTTTTTGTTTTTTTTTTAATATATATATATTGAACAGTTTTAAATATTTCAGGCTGGTGTGTTACACTGTAGTACCAAACGGTGAAGAGAGTTGGGGGGTTATAAGCTGTCGTTTCTATGTCAATAGTTGATGGTAAAACACAAGAAAACAGAAAATCTTGCAACTGCAACATAAAAAAACCAAAATGCATATATATATAAAAAGTGTCCAAAACAAACACAGAATGAAAGATCCTGAATAAATGAGATGGCCACTGTTGGCAAGTGAACATGTCTCCTCATCATCTCTCACCAGCTTTCACTCTTTTCTCCCCTGTGGCTTCATCGTGATCATCATCATCATCATCCTCAGTGTCTTTGGTCCATGTGCACAATGTCAAGATGGAATGTCAAAAACAAAAACAAACAAACAAAAAAAAAAAAAAAAAAGACAAACAAAAATAAACAGGTGTTGTCGTTGCTATGGTGATGGAGGACAAATCCATGGTCGTGTGTGGGAGGGTATACAGCGCCCATAAATTAACTGAAAAACAATGACAAACAATAAACAAAATAAATTGAATGAACAACTACTTTAAGGAAATAATAAGTGATAATTTAAAGACTTAAATTCTACAAATGGATTAAAGTTTGTGTTGAAGCAAAGAGGTGCTTCACTTCAAATAAATGTGTTAGTGCATAGTCATAGTCAAGCATTGCTCCTTTTTGCTCTGAAGTTTTACTATCAGCATGTCTCCTCGACTGTATCAAAACGCTGGATGGCATAAATTCACAGAACTAAGGATGTGTGGCAAACCCCTTCACAAAACCACAAAATGGAAGATCAGAGTCCAACAGCAACATTGACAGAAAAGCGTGTGAGCAGCCACAAGATGGAGCCACAAGTACACTTCTGAATCCTCAGCCTCAGTGATGATGCCTGGGTCATCAACAGTGAAACTTTATGATCTACAATTCCTACAGACCGATGGCCAAAGCTTCATAAACGTTTTCAAATCATCTCCAAACTCATAGGCAGCCATCAGCTTCACTTCTGCTCAGTGCAGCTTGAAAATTAGCCTGCGACCTGCTATGAACATGTGAATGTAAACTTTATACATATGACCATGTGTAATTGTTGAGCTTCTCGTTCTCAACCCATGGGCATCAATCTGCTTCTGTTACAGTGTCCACTCTTCTGGAAGGGTTTTCCTATATAGTTTGGAACCTAGCTGCAGGGATTTGCTCCCATTCAGCAACAAGACCATTACTGAGGTCAGACACTGAGGCCTGGCTCACAGTCAGTGTTTTAACTCATCCCAAAGGTGTTGGGCGGGGTTGAAGTCAGGGCTCTGTGCAAGCCAATCAAGTTATCAAACACCAACATTTCTTTATGGAGCTCACTTTGTGTACAGGGGCATTTCCATAAGGAAACAAGAAGTACACTATTTGCTTTGGCATAAACGTCAGCCTCTTTAGTTTCAGGATAAACAGCCACACATAATGTACTTTTTGGCCACATAAACCAGAAGAAGCTGAGGGTTCCTGAAGGCACCGTCCAGGAAGGAATTTATAAAACAAAGCCTGCTGTCAACTTCATCTCTACACAATAAAAACAGAAGTTTGACAGGGAAGTTAATGTGACATGATGTTCACTACAATGGGTCACTGAATAATGCATCTGCTTCTCGTCTCTCCAAGTCGACTGTCACACTGTACTGACATGAACAGAAGCCGATGGCTGGAAGGTAAAAAATAAAATGTTTGCCTTGGAAAAAGGTTTGCAGTTCAGTGAAATATACATGATGTGTAGTTAATGAGCTAAAACATGAAAGGCCTGTGTTGCAGTTACCACCATAAACTCACAGTATGCACCATCAGTATACCCCTATTATAAACCAAGCTTGCTGTTGTCTCAACGAGTGAGTTTACTGCCTTCTCCCTGAGTATCCTGAATAATCAGAGCGAGGCAAAGGGAAAGAGTGAAAGGACAGGAAATGTTAAGCTTGGGCAGGACAAAAAGGGGAGGAAGTTTCCTTAACACATGCCAGGCCTTTAAAATAGCTGAAACGCTTGTGTATTGGAGATAGGTCGACAACAGCAGAGCACATTCAATTTTAGGCTCATTAATGCGACACGGGACTTAGCAGAATGAAAACCTCCAGCTTAAAGACTTGTAACAGGAGCTAAAGAGCAGAAAGAGAGGGGATGAGAAAAGCAGGAGACCCTTATATACAAAAAAGAAATCATTTCAGGGTGTAAGGCACAAATTAAAATGAAAACACGATTCATTAAAGAAAAGAAAAGGGCTGGAAAAAGCAGCTTCCTGTTATGGAAAGAGGAATGTAGTGAGTGAGGGACAGAAAGGAGGGACTGACTTACTTTTTCTTGTCCTTGTCTTTCTTGAGGGGCTGAGATAAGGAGAGCGTCTCGGCTGCCACCTTCTTCCTGTTGAAGGTGTTCATCTCTTCCTCCAGGTCTCTCCGCTTCTCCTCCACCTTCCTCTTCTCCTCCTGATGCATTCGCTTCAGCTGCTCAAACTTGTCATGCAGCTGAGAGGCAGGAGGCGGCGGTGGTGGTGGTGATGGACCGACAGGAGGAGGACAGATATTTTTGTTAATGAACAATGGATCAATGTGTCATGTCAGATCAGTTGCTCATAGTGACCAACCCACAAAGAATTTTCTCCCAGCTCTGCAGTTTTCTTCAGCTCTACAGAGCCTGTTTTAGATCATTGTTTTCAGGCCTGCAGCTCTGATCTCATCAACCTCAGCTATTCCCAGCTAAAAAGCTCTAAAAACCCACTGCCCTGGCCACTTGCTCAGTGGAGCAAACAAAAAACAGGGTAGGCCGCATGAGGTCAATACTGACAGGTGTGTATTATTTTATCCACCCTATTTTATATCAGCGAGGGGAGGCTGAATATCAGAAACATCTCTTTGTAAAATCTAACACTGTGGTTGTTGAAAAACTGTTTTGATTGGCTGCCAGGCGTCAGTAAAAACTGATGAACAGGACAGAGTTTTTCCTTATCTGATTCAACGCTCTAAAGATTCTTAAATAATTAAAATAAATAAATAAAATTTGACTTGACTTTCTACCCCAGCTGCTACTATTTTGCTAAGTTACCATGTAGCTTGAAGAAAAACTGCCTCTGAAGCTCCAGAGTTGATATGTGGACCTATCTGTTTCCTTTTAAAATCAAATGTACTGTGTCTATAGTGTCACTTGCCCGGACTCACCTCTCTCTCCTTTTCTTTCAGTTCTGCTTCTGTCTCTTTTACTTTGTTCACAAACATTTGTCGCATTTCTTCCTCTTTACGCTGCAGGTCCCCCAAGAACTCTTTCCTCTTGGCCTCGTATGTCTCTTGAAGACTGGAGAGAAGACAAGACAAAGGAGAGAGCGACAATACAGTAGACAAGAATAGATTAGGTATTGTCTGTAAACAATGGAAACTCTCCCTGCTGTTGACACATGAGGATGTCAGTGGTTTCAGATTTTGCGTGTATATCAGTGTGTGTGTGTGTGTTTTCACTGTGTATGTGTCAACTGTGTGTCCACTCTCCCCGTCTCTACCTGAACGGCTGGCTGTCGGGGTCTGTATCTTTGAAGCCCATCTCCTCCAGCTTGCAGCGTCGGTAGAGCTCGTAGTGGCGGGCGTGGGTTTGCTCCCTCAGATCCTCCATGTTGACCCTGATCAGCATCTCTCTGAGTTTTACGAAGTCGCAGTGGCTCTCATTCTCGACTGAAGGAAAAACACACATCATAATTAGGACAGCAGTTGTGATTTCCGGTGATCATCTCAGTTATGACAGGCTCCAACAAAGTCTGCTTTGGTGCTGAAAAACTGGATGTGGATTGTGTTAATGAGCCAGCCACTTCTGAGTCTTTGCTTTTCACGTTTCATTCTGTGCCTGGCTGTCTTTTTCTCCGCTTTTTTTAACTCCCCATCTGCCACCCTGTTACCCTCCCTTCCAGGCAGGAAATCTTTTGCGAGATGTGAAGTAGTCTGTACAAAATACACTTGATAAATCACATTTGGCATCCATTAAATTGAACCAAATTATCATATTTTGCCAACAAATATGAGATGATATGTTCAAGATATTCACATTTTTTCTTCCAAGGCGCCTCTAACAACTTTAGTTTCATGTCTGAGTGACTCTCACAGTTAAGTGAATTCATGATGGATAAAGGGCAGGAAGTATTTCCTGCCTGACTGACAGCAGGGTGGGAGGGTGTGTGTGCTCTGGGCGTCATTTCCATTATGATGAAGCCTTTTTACTCATAGGTCACCTCATCTAACTCTGCTGCAACAATATGGACTGTTCTGGAAATGAATAAGTAGAATTTTTTTGTTCTTTTAGAGGCCAGAGCAGACCATCTGTAAACACTGTAGGGCTGCTTGAATGTGGACTGAACCCATCTGTACTTTGAATCAGTCTTTAGTCTGATTAAAAAGGGGGGTATTAATGTGGAAATATATGTATATATACCACTAATACTCAGCCGCTGGCTTTTGTAGGGTTCACCACATTAAATGTAACTTAGAAGCTGTTTCACAAGCAAAGTATTAAAGTATGATGGAAGACCAGTAAGGACAATAACACCCACAGTTATTTACTGTAATGTCAAGTTTTCTGTGCTTCTCCGCAATATATAACAATAATTCATAGATTCAATTAATTAAATGAACACAAGCTTGACTCAGAGAAGGGGCAGAAAATGGACGGAATAACCCACGAAAAAAATAACTAATTCAACTAACTTAATTTCAGTTTTTGCTAAAATCGACGTGTGCCCATTATAAAAGGATGAGCTTCCTAGCTACTGTAAGTGGCCGTGCTTACTATGGGTCTGATTGTGTTGATATGAAACTCAACAAAAGTATTTTGAAGCTTCCTCCACACACAATCCACTGTCAATCTAATCCCACTAAATTTTTTGTAAATAAAACAAAAAAAAAATAAAAATAACTTAAGACTTTTTAATACCTTCTAAGGCCTTTTTGAGAAAAGTGAATTCTTCAAGAGCTGCAGATAGGCAGATTCCTTTCTGCTGACTCTCTTATTCTGGACTGTCCTCATCAAGTAAAATCACTCCTCCCTTTGAAAATGAAATTTTTTCCTTCTGGATGTTATTTTTCCCCCGTTCACAGACTTGATAATACCTTCAGAGTCAATGTGGAAACTTGAAAAACTTCTAATTATTTGATGTCCTCAATCACCACCAATATTTAAATCAAGGCCACATTTCTATAAACCTGGAGCAGCTGTGGTCCAGTGGATACATAACTTGATACATTGGCCAACTTATCTTGGAAACACAAGAAAAGAATGGAAGAATGTGATCTCAAAGGAAAAATAGCTTTCCCGCTCTCAGGAAGTAAATGCGATCAACCTGTTAGCAAACCTCAGAAAATGTTATAAACAGTTTTTCTGTTGTCTCAGATCTGATGTGTGTGGCGGCTGAGGACACGTGAGGAGTGAACGCACGTGGCTTTTCAGGGGTTGAAACGTATGCCATGACCCTTGGGGTAGCAGTGGTTGAGGACGGGTTGTATGTTGTATTTAAATACCACCACAAGCTGTGAGCTCTGAGGATATAAAGACAGCAATACTGAAAATGCCCAATTAGCGTGGCATTTAGCTTCTCCTGATGGAAAATGCTGGGAAAGCAGCCTGCAGTGTATGACAGCACACCACAATGTGGCACAAAAATATGCAACATAACACAGTGAAAGTGCTGAAACAACCCAAACATCCCACCCAAGGGAACAAGACTTTCCCTCATAAGACTTAGACAAAAAAAAAAAAAAAAATGCGAGTAAATAACCACCAAGTCACCCTCTTCGCCTTCTTCTACTTTAACACTTTGGACCCAAAATAAATGTGAAAAAGATGTGAAACAGTAGTGCAGTAGTACTGTATGAATCACTCACTCTTATTTTTACTCAAATTTGCTGGTTAACCACACAACATTAGTGGGAGAATACGAGTTAAAAACAGAAACGAGCTGTTCTCGCCAGCATCCAGGCGACTGAAATTGCTTGTTCATTTGGCATCTAATAGTCTCTCTGTACTGGCCCCCCTGCTGAGGACTGAATGAGGGCCAATCCTCTTCACTGACTGCGGCACCGAGCCCTCAAGACACACACACACACACACACACACACACACACACACACACACACACACACACACACACACACACAAGCATGAGAACAGAAACATACAAATTTAGGAGAACAGAGACATGGCTGCAAATAAATCTACAGTTATCAAAAATTTATGAAAACAGACAAATGAGCGAAATGAAATTACATGAAAACACAATGTTCACTCACTGAACGAACTGATCATCAGTCCCTGTGGTTTTGTGAGGCCTGATTTGGCATGTTTTCAGTGGTAAACAAACCTCTAACGCTGCGTTGCAATAATGTAAATATGTCTGGTAGTTTTGTCTAAGATGCCAGTAGAACGTACAGAACATATGGTATAAAAACTACATACTACAGATTAGTTAAAGCCTTTACATTAAATACTTTGTGTCAGAGAGGAGATTGATATCTTGAATTACACATTTCTTCTGCAATTAAGCTATTTATTATTTTTATCCCCATTCTGTCTCACCTCTACAGACCTTCAGAGCACACAGATTCATCTATCCTCAAGACTGTCTTTGAGAGGTTGTATTGGTGGGTTTGGCAAGACCAAGTCAGGGCCGTTATTTATTCAAGTATCCTTCAGCTACTGAGGATTATTTTGGATTTTGAGGACACATGGATGAAATGGATGATGACGCTCATCACTTTACTAACAAGCTGACCAATAACTTATCCCTGGGCTTGGTGAAAATTCATTAGTGACATTAAATGGCTTTCAGTGGAATCGTGTCGTGATGACATGTTCATATTATGTAACGGTTGACAGAAGAACACAATCCACTGTACCAAACACTAATTATTTTATACACATAATTATTTTATATTTGCCATATCATGACAAAATATGACATTGGCCATATTTTATATGCACTTCCAATCTGCACACAGACAGATCTGAGCGGCTGCACTGAGAATCTGGGGAAAAAAACAAAAGACTGAAATAAAGTTTTTATGCTTGGCTGGAAAAGTTGGTGTATCAATAAAAGCTGAATGTGACAAAGGGCAATGTAAACAGACACAAGGATGCACAAGCATGTGACTTAAACGTTCACTAAAGAGATTAAAACAACTTCAGGTCTGTGTGGAGGTTTGAGGAGAATGAAAACTTGTTCATCATCTCTCTTTTTCTGGACAACTGGCACAGCAACCTGTTTAATTAAATGTGTACTAAATGACTAATGTTAGAATCTGTCCTCCCAAAACCAGCCTGAGAATCAAATGCAAAATAAGTGATGAATAACATGCATGTTCACAGACAAACACCCACTACAGTATGTGTGCACAGAGAAACAAACACAGTAGCTCCCAGAGAAGAAAAACAGGATCTGCTATATGTCACAGATGTCTGGGGTTCAGAGATAACAGAGCATCCGATCCTGAGGGAAGATAAATAAATAAATAAATACACACACACACACACACACACACACACACACACACACACACACACACACACACACACACACACACACACACACACACACACACACACAGCCCCCTAAATTACAGTTTTTTGTCAGTAGACAGTCCCTCTTCTGTCTTTCTTCAAATCGATGGAAATTTCCCATGGCTCTTTGAGAGGTTACCATAATGCATCTATATGACATCTGGCATCTACAAACTGTTTCCACTGACACAGACCCTCCTTTCAGTCAGTCGAGTGTCGTAAAACACAGAGACGTCTGTCCTCTTCTGCCCCTGTCCAAAGATACTATGACAGAGTATGAATGGTGAGCCAACAGTTTGCAAGTGTGCCTGACTACGAGCAAAGTAGTTTTCTTGTGTTACGTCCCATTAGCCCTGATATTTACTGTCAGGCAGAGATGGACGAGCGTGATAAGATTATTAGATGCAGACAATCACAAAACCAAAGAACAAAGAACTGTTTCTTTCTTCACTACACTCACATCTTAAGATGCACAGAGAAACAGGCCAGCGTCGTCGCACAGCCTGCTTACATTAGGCTCAAATATTGAGCCTTTATGAGCTCCTTCACAGCCATGTATTCTTGACATGCAGTCAGCATACTGCAGTTTCCATACCAGCATCAAGACCTGTTTCCTTCTAACATCTACCACCTCTTAATTGCTGCTAAGTAGTGATAAAATAAGGAATTTTGTAAATGGAGATATCCCACAGAAATGAGCTCACAGAAGAGCCAAGATAACTTTTTGCAAATGGGTCTCTTCTGTCTTTTCCTGGACTGGACTATAGTTTCATAGTGACTGATGGAGTCCAGAGGAATCTGTCCCCCAGAAGACACACTGCAGGCTTTATAAATAACCATAGAGCGTCCTGTGAGGGTTGGGGAATGACAGTGGTCAGTGGATAATGGAGAGAGGAAAAGAAGAGAGAGTGAGGACACTAGAGCAGTAAACCGAGGAAAAGAATGAAGAGAGAGATGGGAGGAGGGAGAGAGAGAGAGAAAACTTCCCTGATAGTATAACTCCCCTGTGAGCAGTGATAGTCTCACAGCACAATTCTGTCGACATTATTAAATTAAACTGTTATTAAACCCTCATTGTCAAGCACAGAGGAATGAGCGTTGGGAATCAAAGATCCCAGGATCCCTAACATGATAGCTGACGTCTCCAGGGGCAACGTATGCACACAAACATACAAAGGCAGAGCAACATATGGTACAGGAACACAATGAAAGACATAACACAATAAACATCACAAACACACACAAATCTCCCAAAACAATCTGTACCCAAACTCGCCCTCTATTTCACAGTGTCAGTCCACATGAAGTCACACTCACAGCTGTGCATGGCACTCTACATTTAGAGGGAGGGTATAAATAAAGAGCAAACAGTTGGACGCACTCACCACTCTGCCACAAGCAGGAAACAGCTCTCACCATGGATACTGATAGAAGACTTGCCCGTTCAGCTGCTGAGTTATATTACGAGCTGTTTCTCCATATGTGCAAAACATCCTTCCTCAGAGCAACCAGCATGTGGCATAAAATAGATCCTACACTGTTTTGGTTTTTTTTGTTAGTTTGTTTGTTTTTTTTAAACTGACGATGAATTGTAGGATTCAATTTTGCAAGAATGAAAAATTTAAATTGTCTGATTTATCTGACAAAAAAAAGATGTTATTTAAAATCAGAGATGACAAAGAAAAGCGGCAAATCCAGAAGGAAAACCCAGCAAATGTTTGGCGTCTTTGCTTAAACAATGATTAATCGATTATCAAAAGAGCTGCGAATTCAATTTCTTTCCCTCGACAAATCAATCAGTCAATCAATTGACTAATGGTTGCAGCTCTCGCCTTTACTGCCCACTTTGAATCCTCACTCACTGCTTTGGGATGGGCCTAAATATGGCCAAACCTCCACATGAACACACAAACAGAGGTGGAGCAAACAGAGCAAGCGTGCAGGGCTGGAAAGAGCCCCTATTTCCTCAAACATGATACACCCATGAGCACTTCCAGGCACAGTGCAATATAGGAAGAATGACTATACATACACTCTCATATAAAATCTCAATAACAACTGTACCACAGTTCAAGCACTGACGTTGTGCTTTAATTGGGGGAGAGAGACGTTTGATTAAGTGCCATTACCATATGATACAGCACTCCTCCCACATTTTGACATTTACCTATTTAATACCTGTAACCTAGCAACCAACCAACAGCTAATGGATATACAAACTAACCAGCATATACAGGGCAACATGACTTACAACTATTTGTTACTACAAACCTCTTGATTTTAAATTTGCGACTGTTTTTTTGGTGTCAAACATATCATCCCCAAAGAATACTTTAAACAGGAAACGAGGCCTTTCTGTTGCTTTATCATATGCAAGAGAAGTCGTGACAGAAATTGCACAGATCAGCAAAACTGTAGCTGATTCACAGGAAGTTACTCAATAATAATCATCTGTCACTTAATAAAACTAACCCTTTTTCAACGGAGCCATCTCTCCTTGTGTAACCTCAGACTTTTTCATAGTTGTCTGATTACATTCAGATCAGTTATTCGTATTAAAGATTAATATACCAATTATTTTCATGATTAATTAATTCATCTCTTGCTGTACAAAATGTCAGGAAATAGTGCTGACAAAATGTTAGGCCACGGTTTTCAAAGTCATTTTTGGTCTAACCAACACCCGAACCCAAAGATATTCGCTTTACTATCATAGAGATCAAGAAAATGCTCATATTCAATATTCATTTTTGACTTTGACTTTTATTTGATTGTCAGATTTGTTCTAGATTAACCAATCCATTACTTAAATAATTGTTGCAGCTCTTCCTGGGATAAATGTTAATAAAACTGTGGTACAACAATATACTTCCGCCTTCACACTTGTGACTACAATGATACCACACAAGTGCCAATACACAGTCTGGCCTAAAATATTTATTGTGTAGCGGTAGTTAAACATCAGCTGAACATTTCATGTACTTACTGTTGCGCTTGCTTGAGAAACACAAACACACCCCCACACACACCCCCGCACACACACCATTATTAACTTGCTTGTAGATGCTTCTCACCTTGCACAACACCCCAGGGGTACTGTCTGGCCCTCACTGTTTTGTTCCCCACTTTGACCTCTTCCACGCTACCGACCACAGCAAACGGCAGATGGGCCTGCACAGGAGAAGAATTTAAAGGGTTAAAAAGGTGAAGAGGTCACAGAGGAAACTGGAGGTATAACTAGAAACTGGATTACACTTTCGAAGAGATTTTTTTTCCTGTTAGAATTTTGTACAGCAAAGCATTAGTTTCACAAGTTAAATCTCACTTGATGCAACCGTGTTGTTGCGTGGCAATAAAACAACAAAACTGATAAATAAAAATAGTGTTTAATTTCAAATAAAACTTGTTTCACTGCGGCCGTCATCCCTCTTATCTTTCACAACCAGACCACACCAGAGTGAAGTGTAACCATGTTGACATCTGAGCTGCACCAGAGCCCTGTTTTAAGTCTAACATGTGGCTCAGTTGGGAGTGTGAGGCCTATTTTGTTGAAGTGATTAAATGCGCACACGCACACACACACACACACACACACACACACACACACACACACACACACACACACACACACACACACACACACACACACACACACACACACACACACACACACTCTTATTGCTCTAAGAGTTACTACGCCTCGTTAGGACCGACGGGGAGGCATCATGGGGAAAACATGCCCCATAGCAACCTCAAAAATTAGGTGGCGAGTTGAAACCAGCTGGCTGGTTGCAGCACAGAGGAACAAGCTGGTGAGTGTGGGCGCTGATGTAACCAACTATGAATAAATACATGGGGATACTGTACAAGGACTGTGCCCGGGAGAGCCGAATGCAGTCTTATTTACCCATGAGAGAATTTACTGTTTGAGCATTTGTACATGTGTGGGTGTGTGTTTGAGCACACAGTGATTATACATCATTCCCATTATACAATTGGAACTGCAAAAGACTAAATATTCTCTGTAGCAAATGTATTTGTTCTTATTGCTTGAGCAAAAGTCATTCGCTTAATGTCCAGTGAAAAAGCTACTCACAGTTTTTCCAGTACCTCTAAGTAACTGGTTTATTTTGACAATGGAAAATGCACAGATGGACATATAAAGCCAGTTGGAGGAAAGCATGTACTGCCATGAAATTCATAAATTCTTTTTATTGCTGGTGCAGTTAAACAGAGCTGTCGCTCATGCAATGTTGTGTTAAACAGTGTATAACAATTGTCTATACTGTATGTCCAAGCCCCTGAGCAGGGTGAGCTAATATTTGGACATGTTTTTAGCGTTTTCCTGTGTATACAGTCACAGATTTGTGGGATTTCAAAGTGTCTCGATAAGAGAAACATTACTTTTCAGCACATGTGTTAAAAGCAAATAAAAGAGTGTCAACATTTGCTGCTGTTACCAGATGTGTAGCACATGTGGTGCTTAAGACCTGATGGTATAAGATCTCATAGGCAAAATCCTTTAAAACCAACAGCAACAAAAAAAAAATCTATTATGTTTACTTGCCATTTGTTTCTACATGTCATAATTACACTTATACTATTATTATACCAAAGTCTGAGTATTTGTTATCATCTAAACAAAACACATACGGTGGTGAAGATTAATCAGAAAGACTTATTGAGTGTATGAGATTTTTTGAGTGTGTTTGCTGGAATGTCACAACATGACTTACGTTCATGGAGGCATTGATCTCACTGACTGCTTCATCATCTGTCGGGAACTGATATATCTGGACACCATTGCTCACCAGCTCACTCATTATCTTTATTTTGAACTTATGGAGCTCACTCTTGGAGATTGTGTCCGCTTTGGCAATGATGGGAATGATGTTGACCTGAGGAAAGGACAAGGAAAAAAATACCTGTCAAGTTAAATGTAATGAGAGAAGATGCACGGAGGATCAACCAAATGTTTTCTCTGAATTGCAGATTAAAGCAATTAACTTCCATTTGTCGCAAGGTCATAAAAAAACACTGCAAAAAAAAAAAAAAAAAAAGCTAAAGACCTATAATTAAAAACATCAAACTAAGTACATTGTTAAATATGTCTGAGGAAGAGTACAGGATCATATGCAGCAAAACTGTGCAGCGCATAAACTCAGTCAGAACACCAACAGATACATGAAACAAACAGTGATTATGAAAACAAATTAGACTCCATCTCCGATCAGGAGCAGATGTGCAGAAATAAACACAGTTTGTCTGCATTCCTCTGTATGGCTGTGTTACCCAAATCACTAACTGGGAGGACGGGGAGGATTCCTGCAGATTCACTCATCAATTCCATAGTGTGCCTCAGAGCAAGAGCCAGAGCTTGTTAGGAGTCAAATTACAGGCTCATCATACTTCATTGGATCATTAATTTGCAGCAGGGCAGCTAGTGTCATGTTGTAACCCTTATTTAGCAAACCAGCTTCATTAATTGCTTCAATTCAGTGCAGCCTTGTGTAGCCACTAAAGCAGAGTAAAGTATCTTGAAATGGTCATTGAGGAGGGTGGGGTCAGTGATATTTGTTCATTTCCCACAACCGGGTTTTCCCAGCTGGCCAAAGAGTATTCCCAAATAGTTCTTAATGTTTGTTCTAAACCACTAAGACCACCAGATGGGTAGCTGTAACCACATCAAAGCAGTTGCATGTAAGATAATCACTGAAAAAAAGATTTCACATACAGCAGCCTGATAGTTATGGCACTTTTTGTTTTAATCTTAATCTCAAAGAAAATATCTGTATGTGAAATAATTGATTTGTTACCCTTATCATCAGTCTTTTTATTACTTTAATTTGGGGTATTATCATGCATATCATACATTTCTCATAATTTGGGTGCTTTGTATGATGTAAAATACAAAGTATAATATAGCCATTGAGACATTTAGCTACAGGCTACAACTTAAGCCCCATTGTTGTCTGTACTTCCTCACATTTTGGCAAATTGGCAGCATTAAAAGTATGCTGACATAACTATAAAGAGTTCCTGTCCACAACGTACCCATGGATGTACAGACAACTATAACTGCATTATGTTGATAATGAAGAAAATTCAAAAGCATGACAACACTCAGACCCGTCATGAAGTTAAAAGGGGCTTTTTCTATGATTTCTATGTTGAACATTTACTGAGAAGAAGTAAAGTGCGAGTCAAGTTGAATCTAAAAATATATGTATGTGTGTTCATATTTGGCTGAATTATGACTCCTAGTAATTTTACTAGGGGTTTCAAAGCAGCTCCAACTGCTGACCCTGTTGATTAGCAGGACAACACACAGTTCAAAACCTCTCATCTTGTGCAAACAGGCAAAAAAATGCAATAATCTACCTAAAATCTATCTAAAAACTGAGGTACATTTGACTGAGAAGAAATTATGAGACATTTCCAAGGTAAGTAGAAAATATCAATCCTTGTTTGCCAAATGACCTCGACACACTGAATGTCCTATATCTTCATATTAGATAATTAACAAACAATGGTTTCCTGCTTTTCAAGAAATATCTTCATTTAAAACAAAGGACACCTCCTTCAGACTCTTATCTCTCTTCCTGCCTTCATCCACCACAAACCACACTTGCTCTGCTGAGCCCTCGACCATCCTCTGTGGGGAGGGGTGATTCATAGCCCGCTTACAAGAAAAACACCATTGTCTAGCCATGACAACAAAATCTACAGTCTGAGGCAAAAGCTGTTTCTGGTCAGCTTCCCTATCTTTTCCTGTGACAGGGCAACCTGGCAGACAGGGCAGCTCTGTTCATTTATCTTCAGTTTCTAGATGAAAGCTAATATTCACACACAGAAATGCCCCCCACTGACGTGAATTCAGCACAGAAAGCAAAATGGGACTGTCGACCATAATTATGCTATCATGAGGATGGAGCCAGTCTTGAGATGCCTCTCATGGCAATGAAATGAATCCATGGTAAAATTTTAGTGCTGAAACAATTAGTTTTTAATTAATAAATTCTCATTAATTTGAATTTGTTTTATATCTGTGGCTTATGTTTTAGGTTTTGGATTTTAAGAGTATAAGAGACGAAACAATGACTCAGGTAATAACCAGTATGATGAATATTATTAAATAAAATATTAATTAATATAATAATATAATTAATATAATAATCAATAAGCTACCCATCTTATTGAAGCACCTACTTTCTGTGGTCCCCTCATAGCCATCTAGATATCATAGAAATACAACTACATAATTTGCTCAGGCTAATGTGGTGAGCAGCGGCTATAAATATTGCTTGCAACACATTTATTCTATCTGGAAAGAGACCACTGCATAAACCCCATCAAGCCTGCAAAACAAAACAATGTCACATCCACAGTGTGGTCACTCAGCACTGGCTCGGTCTCAGATAAAACTGTGGTCATACTGCACTTTGAGGAAAAAGACTGCTAAAACAGAGCCACTGAGGTCAGACTGCTGTTCACCGTGGCCACCCACTCAGGCTAAAACTGAGACCATTGTTGGTCTCACTATGCTGTGAATCACTTTGAATAAAAGTGCCTGTTGCCAACATTGCTGGTATTTTGCACTGTCTGGTGCTGTGCAACTAAGAAAAAAAGCCTGTGAATAACTAAAATGTCGCTCATCGCCACACTGGAGGTTCAAAAGAAAGAGAGTTTGGCTCTTGTTTAAGGATGGGTTGATTTCGCTGTGGTAAGCTGCTTTGCTTTCATTCATACTTGGGATGACTGTTGCAGGTAAGCTACTACACGGTAGCAAATGCATTTAGCTCATGTTAACTGTTTCGCTGTGGTTCAGATATAAAGGGATAAAAATAATATATTTAGCTCAGGTAAGATACCATGGCTCAAAGCAAGGGATACAGAGATTTGGCTGTGTATCCTGTGGTGGTTTGGATGGTATTAGGAGACAGCTGGCAAACACAGGGTGGCCGGTTTTGATCGCTGTGTTGGCTGGTAAAGAAAGCACAGAGGCTCAGCAAGAAGAGTCCTGAATTTGGATCTCAGGCCTTTCTCTGAAGTTTGTGTCGTTTTCTCTCAGGTCAGAACAGTGTTCTGGTTCTCTCATGGGAATAATTAGGATACTGGAGGTGTTACTGTCATTGCTCTTGACTTTAGAAACAAAGATAATCCTCAGGTTAAGTTTTATTCCAGTATGAAGAATAAAAAAAAAATAAAAAAACTATTAACTGTCCCTTTAGAGTGACAGTTGGCTGAGGTAGCTGGTCATCGTTTTGAATAGTATCAGGAGACATTTGGCAGAGATGCGCAGCCGTGCGTTGATAGTTGGCAGAAGTTAACCAGCAGGTCTTGGTCACAAGCTGACCATCTGCTTTGTTCTAGATTTATTATCATTGCATCAGCGGACACAAACAGGAATAAAGCTGCCACTTTGTCATTCCTACAGTGGTGCCATCAGTAGTTATATGTCAACAATGAAAGTCTGTGGAGGCAGTAACCAAAACCCCTCGAGGTCAGGGAGCAGTAAATCAATTTGACTGATGTAACAAAACTTGATTAGTGAACCTTACGGTTTTACAGCTGGATGTAAACAAGCAAACCAAAAATCATACATATGCATGTTCAAAAAGACAAATGCTACCTTGTCCTCTACATGTAGCTTTCTCACCTTAAGTGCTTGAAGATTTAAAAGCTACACAGGTTGAAATGTGGATGTTTGCGGATGATCAGTAACATATTTCACACCCTCCCAACATAAAACAGTCAAAAAAATCCTGACTGTCAACTTTTCTCTCATTATTGCCTGAAGTCAAACAAGTGCATACAGAGGTAAAGACAAACCAAATCTTTCCCTCTGGATTTTAACTGCCTCTTTCTATTTGCTCACTCTCTCCTGTGTTTTGTGAACATGTGTTTTCAAATGTTTTGAGGATCTTTTTCCCCTCATGAAATTCCACGCTTCCCACACTTTCAGACGATGATAGAGGATCAAAAACCCCTCTGAATGGTTTTAGCTGTGTTTATCAAAGAGTCAACATGTTGAACTTATTCAAGTGTGTTATAAAGTGGAAAACTGCCACGGAATATGGTTTCTTGACAGGAGTGGGATTTTGGTGAAGGTCACTTACCAAGAGCTTCAGCTATCATCTTTGCAATACAAGAGGTTATAATACGCTCTCTGAGTAATGATACTTCTTCAGGACAGACTGGACACTACAGTGACTCACTATTGGAAAGTGATGAGTCTGTCCAGCTGGATTGGGACTAACTGATTAGCATGCTAAATTCAATAAAAGAAAAGAAGTGATAGAAATAGAAGCAAAACAAGAGGGTTGCTTTTCAGCTCTTGGCAAGTAAAGGACTGAAGTTTGATGCTGGACTCGCAATGTTTCTTCTAGACTGCTAATGCTAACGTTAGCTATCTAGCAATAGCTCGCAAATAGCTCCTGTAATATTATTCCCATAGACTGCTATGGATTGCAAAGTAAGGGATCTGGAAGGTGGAATAAGTAGCAATAGCTGCAATGGCAAAGGTAAGAAACTCAAACTTCAGTATAAAAATTCAAGGAAAACCTGAGCAATGACCACTTATCAGCAAAGATTTCCTCAAATTAAAACCATAACATTTTGCCAAACACAAAACAACTCCTTAAGATTCACTTACTTGCCCTTTCCTGACTCTGTCCTTCCCCAGTAACCCTCACTCTCTCCCCCCTTTCTCTTTCACGCTCCAAGTGTTGTTGTGATGAGGCCAGTGATTGTGTCTCCAGTGAACTGCACTCATCGGATGTATGGCAAAACACGGAGCCACCAACCAACAATCTGAGTAGTAATACTCACACAAGAGCAATGAAAAAGCCACAAATCAATGTGGCTCTGAATGTGACTATTGACTGGTAGCTGTGAGTTGTTCTATAAACATGTCAAACTGGAACACAATTACTAAGATGAGCATAATGAGAATGTATTTCAAGACCAACTGGTTTGTTTTATATACAGTACATTTCTACTTTATGGATGAGACTTAAGAAAATGTGACAAGCCTGTTTCCCTAACACAGCAAACTGTGAATCTGTTCATATAGGACAAGTCTAGCCAAGAATCTGGGCTCAATCTCTTTCCACAGAAACAGCCAAGTAAGTTCATTCAAAAGAATGGCATCTGAATTCTTCTTGATATCCTATATGCTGAAATGGGAGCTTTGAGCATTCACTGCAACACTTTTCTTTTAGCTTCGTTCTTTCGAGCCCACAGCCCTGCAAAAAGATCAAGGATCTCCACATCTCAGTGAAATACACACTGGTCACAGAGAAAGGGAGGTCGGATTTCGCAGACAAAGGGGAAGGACCAGGAGTGTGTGTGTGTGCGTGTGTGTGTGTGTGTGTGTGTGTGCCTTTTGGCAAAGGGAAGACCACAGCATATATATGTGGATGTGTGTTGATTGTGTGTACCTTGCTGTCCAGTTTTTTCATAGTGACAAGGTCCAGAGACTTGAGGGAGTGTCCTGTTGGGGCAATGAAATAAAGGCAGATGTGGATCCTGGTGTCGTGGTAGTTAAACAGAGAGCGTTTGATCTTCAGCTCTTCCTGGAGATAGTTTTCAAACTGAGTGTCGATGTAGTCCACGATGGGCTTGTAACTGTGGAGATAGCCAAAGAGAAACTGTGAGGGTTTATGTCCGTGGATAAGGGCAAAAAACACTTATTTGTGCAATGGTATTAAATATAAAAAGAAATATGGACTTGTCACAAAGGAAATTAACTGAGACAGTCATGTTTTCAGTTACTGTGTGACCTGATTCTATGCCAAGTTTGGAGCTGTACAGCTTAGTGCTGCATGAAATTTGTGTTTGGCTTATTGGAGTCTGGTTGAAACAAATCAGTGGCTGCAAAACATCCTGCCCTCTCTCACAGCGCTGTAATGATCTTTGCAGCCAACAGTATCAACAGTAAATCAATTAAAACAGTTCTGTAGTATTTGGTTGAATGTTTTATGGCTATCCACAATGCCGTATGTGACCTGCACTGCTACAGGATACCAACTCTGACATGAACCAGAAGGCAAGGAAAGTTTTTTTCCAGATACTACAGTTAGTTTTTCTACAGCAGATTTGCCCAATTTATATCAGAACGTATAGAGACATGCCAGATTTGCCGAAATAAATCAGATAAATACAATAATTTTTCCTAACATGACATTAACACATTGCCACATGCTGGTGTTTCATAGAGAATATTTTTAGTTTATCCATTTAGATGCACTATAACATGCTTTTAGTAACAACACAGAATCAAAACAAGACACGCAATTCAATTGGGTCAGAATCTGATTCTGCAGGACTTTCTCAAAACAGCAATTACCACGTCAAAACGATAAATTATGCTTGTTAATGCAGCAGCACCATTTATCCCTGCAAGCTGTTTTTACACCCCACACAAGTCACCATCCTGAGTTGGTGGGTCCTGAGACAGTTCAAAGACATTTCAGACCACATCCACACCAGGCTTGTCTGCAGATTGAACTCATTTATAGCTCAGTTCATTCTGGGAGACGAGAACAAGACGATTTAGAAGTCAGCCACATAAGTTTCATCATGGCTGTCTGAAATGCAAGTCTCTTTCAAGTGAATTGTTTGTGGTTTATTAGTCACTGAGTCTCCGAGCACATAGTTTAGCTCTCACTTCACCACTTGGCATTTTCAGACTACATTTGTGATAATTTCATTGAGATAATCTGTGTTTGAAATGTTCAATAAATCTGTTATCCACAATTCCACCAGCACAATGTTTTAGACAGACTTTACTGTAGTTCCCACACAAGTGTGCACTGTGTTATGTCATGTTGCGACACTTGGCTGCTACACAACCATCTCAGCCTCACTGGTTCCAGCTGGTGTCACCTCTGATTTCACATTTCCTCCAGCTCACACTGGCAGGATTCACAAGCAAAACTGTGCATCAGGCAATGTCAAACATCTGAATCAGCTCCTGAATCCACATCAGTCACAGGGACCCACAGTGTTTTAAAGTGAATGAGGTACGACCCACATGCTTGTGTCTACAGGAAGCCTTCTACAGTACAAGTGCTTATTCTGATCTTTGAGAACATACTCTGAGCCACCTAGAAGAAAAGAAAGCACTGAATCCACTTTGATAGCTGTTTCTTTATGTGCTCTGCTACAGTTTGATCACTAAAGAAGGACATTACAGAGTTTAATATGCTAAACTTCAGTTATGGGCATGAATCAGACAGATATATAAACTAGTAACTTGTGACACCAATAAACTAAATTTACTGCTTACTAGTGAAATCATCTTATTAACCATCATCATGTTTCATGTACATTGTTGATAATTACCTAAATTAGCAGCCAACTAAACTTGTTGGTAATCTTGTCAACTTTTCAACACCAGACCTTCTCACGTTCTATTTTACAGCACAGAGTGAGATTTAATTTCCAAAAAAATAAATCCATTCCATATCCTCAGCTAGAAGCATGTTTACAGTCATCTGTCCTCTCCCTTCACATCTATCTTCAATCTTCTCTGTGGAATGCACCAACTCTGACCTTTTGAAGCTCTCAGTGTGCATTTACAGTCTGCTGCAGGAGCCTGTCCTTCAGCATTCTGCTTCATGCAGCCAACAGAGAAAGCTGCTATCAAAGGGCGTGAGAATGCTGCTTGCTGGCTAGGTCACAACAAGAACGCTCCATTCCACAGCTGAACATTAAAAAAAAAACAAATCAACTATTTCCTCTTTATTGCTGCAGTCCCACTTCATCCTGTTTCCATCCTACTGAGAAAAGCAAAATGTGCAGAAACCTGGACTGATATTAGTTTGTGTCTGTTTCTCTCATTTGTATCCTAGGCAACATGGACCTAATTCGGGCAAAACTATGGCGTTGTCTTCTTGCAACTAGACAGTAGGGTTTGGATAAGGATTGACAGGAAAATCTATCGTTACTGCAGTCATGAGTCAGATGGAAAACACACTGAAGCACATATCTCATGCATATGCTCTGAGTATCAAATGAAAGGAATTTGTCTTATGGGACAATATATTGATTAATGTTTGAGAAAATATATCAAAGCAGTCCAGATGCAAGAAGTGAAACTGTTGGCAAGATTTACCATGGTTTGTTTTTCCCGGACAGAGTCGTCTAAATTTTGTTATGGCTTGTTTCAAACCACAGACAGTATGGTTTTGGTGACTGGTAGGTCAAGGAACATCTAAGAGTAAGCCTTCATTTTTAGACATGTAAAGTACATGTATTCTTTTTATCATTCAAAATGCTTTGCTTTGTTTTATTTCAATGACTAACCTGAAGTTAGGACTTGTTTCTCATTGAAACATAGTAACTCATCAGATGTTGTAACAGGTTACTTGTATCGTAGTCATCTACAAAACTATCATAGTCATCTACAAAACTATCATAGTCATCTACAAAACCTGCAGTTGACCAAAAATCATGATTACAAAGAAATGTCAGCCATCAAGTCATGTCACTCTCTTAACATCATCTTTTATCATTTCACCCCGCTCACCTATCCTCTTTGTTGATCTGATCACCAAATCCAACAGTATCAACAATCGTCAGTTTGAGGTGGACGTTGCTTTCTTGCAGGTCGTAGGTTCGCGGCCGCAGGTACACGCCGTTCTGATAATGGCTCGCCTCTTCATTCTCAAACATGGTGTTGAAAAGTGTGTTCATTAACGTAGACTTGCCAATACCAGTCTCCCCTGTGGATGGCAGGAACCAGAGAGAAAGAGAGAGAACGGGAGAGTTAAATTACTCAGTCACCGGGGAGTAATTCATCAGCTTTCAGACATGGCTTTTTTTTTTTTACTGCAACACAAGGGGGAGGCCACGTCAGGAAAAACACACTAGGGGGAAAACAAAACACGTAGAGAAATGTTGAGTTGAGTTACAGCATGGCATTAGAGTTATTAGTTACAGCATGGAGTTGCTAATTGTACACAACATTCAACACACTGTGTCACGCACGCTTTTGTTTTGTACTCACCTACACAGAGAATGTTAAAACAAAACCCCTGTGTGACCGATTTACTGACCAGTTGGTCAGGGAGGCTGTCAAATCCAACATGGCCGCCCAAACTCAGGTTACGCTTCTCTTCATTCTGAGGGACACAAACGACACAAAACAAAAAAAAAGTTAAAACCCTCTTCCTGCATGTGAGGAAAACATCAGTCAGAGGTAGGAAGAGTTGGGTGGTACAGAAGCTGAAGACTTCACATTCCTATGCAAATAAACATCAAAGACTCTCCATTCATTCTGCAGATGTAAAACCCATCAACCAACACGATGAGTTAGGCAATCAGGGCCCACAGCGAGGATGAGCTTCAAGAATAATCCTTTGCAAGCATGAGTAACTGGAAAAATTTCCACACAAAGATGTACTTTAAAAGATAAACCAGGAAAATGAGCTGATTCCATGATTCAATATGGAATACAGAAAATGAGAATATCTTCAGTTGGGAATAAAAGTCGATCATAAAGTTGCAGGTTGCTAGTTTTTCAAAACTATTCCTTTGTTTAACTTCAGCACTGACACCACAGCAATGCAGTACAAACAATGTGAATACACGACATGAAACCATTTTTCTTAATTTAGCCCCTTTCTCATCATGTTTTCCAAAACAATCAAATTGAGTGTGACAAGCTGCACCACTATAACCTGGAAACAAAACCAAAAATGATCTCCAATCCCCACAGCTACTGGAAATGATTGCAGAGACCGTGCACAAACACTCTGTAATCAATCTGCATTTGGGGGAAGAGCATCCTGGAACTAAAAGCACAAAGATTACTGACTTACAACAAACCAAAGACAGACAGACACTACTGGGTTGTAAGCACTGTCACCTTTGATCTCCTTTATCTAACCCATCTTGACTGAGGAAGAGAGAGTCAGTGAGGAGAGAGTGCGTTAGAGCCATAGAGGACGGGAACAGACAGCACCTTGAGATGAATGGGGCCACCCGAGCTCGTCTGGCTCAGCCACGAAGGACTGCATATTTGAAGGCTGATGTCACTGAGCGCAGGCAGCCTGAGAGCAGAGCAGAGCTCAGCTGAACGTAGCCCGACAGTACTGAACTGCGAAGAGACAGGCTCTGCATACACAGCAGAGGAGTTATAAACCTGACTGAACTGCACAATATAGGTTGAGCACTGTATATGTGTGTGTGTGTGTGTGTGTGTGTGTTTGTGTGTGTGTATGTAAGAAAGAGGAAAAAAAGAGAAAGAGCTTAATGTGTCAGGCAACACAGCTCAAGTAATCTGACATGAGCTGAGCTAGGCAATACTGAGCAAAGCTGCAAGGAACTGTGAGTTTATTACACTACATTAACAAAGGTGTCCATTAAAAAAAAAATCTATACAAGTCCTTTTTTTAAAGTGATGCTGTTTGTAAAATATCCAGCAAAATAAAGAAATATATTTCATGGGAAGTCAGGTCAGATTGAAAACATTCATTATGATGCTAAAGTGAGGGGTAAAAGCTGCAGGTCAAAGGTTTCAGTGCTGCGATGTAGCTCTCTAACATGAATTTAGCTGTTTATTTGGAAGGGTTGCACCTCCAATTTTAGATGAAATCTAGCTCTTGTTCTTTTGTAACTGCATATTGCGCGTCACTTTGGATAAAAACATCTGCTAATGAATGTAATGTTTGTACTACTCAGTAGCAGGTTTACAGGGATGAGGAAGAGGCAGTGGTCACTCTTTGTTTGTTATTCACTGCATTACTCAGAGCTTGTTAAACAACATTAATGATTCCCTGTGGTATTCAGCTTGCCGAATGAAGCTCATGGAGATATTTGGATAAATTGCTTGAGGGGGAGGGTGTGGCCTCTGGAAGGAAACCGGTGCAACGACTCTCTGGATTCCTGTGTTTAAAATAAGAGAAGCTGATCATTTATATTTGCCTTTATTTATCCAGGCAAGGATAAATAAAGGCCTCTGTGCTCGTTTTCCATCAACACCCTGTTGCGTATCCTGTTTCACATGTGGCAGCAGCTGCACAGCTTGCACACAGTTGATGGATAGGCTTCTTGCTCCGGGGCACCTTGACAACATTTTTTTGTGCAAGTGGGAAAATGTTTTGTCTTATGCTGCAAGTCTGGGAATTTACACTTCAGGTCATAAGCTCATGGTGCTGACTAAAAACATGTCTGGACCTTTAGAGCAGTATGGCAAATTTCAGGGTCAAAGCCTCTGTCATAATCAGTCTTAAAGAGTACTTTGACCTTGTAAATCTTGTTTTTGTGGAAATTTCTCCAAACTTACCAAACCACAATGATGACACTCTCAGATTTAAAAAAAAAAAACAAATAAGATCCTGACTCATGAGATAATTGTGGGTTGACCTGCATTACCAAGTTGTCAGTAACACATAATCTAGGAGAGTGTGTGAAACATATGCGGCAGATGGGTCTGTGACTGAGGGCTATGAAAAGAGCGTGCAAACCTGACCAACAGTGTTATCTTTAAGGATCAGACAGAAAGGAGCTGCAGACGTGGACACAAACTCCCCAAGCTGTGACTTCACAGACTGAATGTGTGAGTGTGTGTGTGTGTGTGTGTGTGTGTGTGTGTGTGTGTGTGTGTGTGTGTGTGTGTGTGTGTGTGTGTGTGTTGGGCTCTGTGCTGGAAGATGCACTCAGATCCTTTACTGAATTAAAAGTAGTAATAGAACCATTTGAAAATACTCCATTACAGGTAATATCCCTTTATTACAGCTACACCAATGGCTTTTAATGCAATCCAATATAACTGCTCTGCCAGAGTCTTCCTTGATGAAGCCTATAACTTCAGTTTTTGTTGACACAGTCATAGAGGTGTTAATTAAATTATATGTTTTAGCACTGTTGCTGTAGCCAGAAGTGATGTTGTAATGGACTGCAAATAAAAAACACCTCTCAACATAATGCAGTCCAGTACAACACCACCTTTAACAATGACCTCAATAACAGTCAGAATTGAATTTACACCCTTCTGACCAATAAGTGAACATTAGGAGCTTGGTAAAGACCAGTGTTACAGCATTAGATGTACCTAATAAAGAAGCCACTGATTGTATACGTTATAATATTGAAACTATTAGTACTCATTATGCAGAAATGTGTGCTACATCATGTATTCAATAGATCTATGTAATGAGACATAAAATGCACTGACAAATAGTATGGAATATTCTGACAACACTAGAGGATTTTTTTTTAAATAAAATAAGACTTGGAGGATTTAATTACATTAGATGAAGACATTAGATGACTTGCTAACAAGTGCACTAAATGTTACAGATGTAGATCATATACTCTGTTTAAAAAAAATCTTAATCTACAAAATAACAGTGAAAAGTATGTTTGCCAAGCAGCTTCAGAAAAGACTAATTTTAGCCTATGTCTTCATATATCACTAACATCATGTGAGAACATGTTGTTTTTACTTTGACCGGAAGATTATATAGTTCACTGTGAATTAAGACTTTTCTATGCACAGAATTGACCGGACTTCATCAACAGTGCTTCAACGTTCCAAATACATTTACATTCATTGACAAGAGCATAACAACACCCATTAGCAAGTACAGGATGTATAACCAACAGATGAGAGCAATTAGGCAGGCATCTTTTTGTCCACCCACTCAAGCTTGTTCAGAGAAGAGAAGAGCAGCAGCATAAAGCATGACAGGAATGAAAAGCTTCTGAGTAACTGTCCCAGCGTGAGGAAACAACACAGTCCCCAGGCCACCGTATCACAAGGCCGACAGGAAATGGCTGCACTGAGTGAAATGAGGCACAAATCATATAGACTAGTTCACAGTGCTGCGTGTTCAGAGCTGGCTGATGTGCACCGCTCGTCAGCAACAGGCCCCTTTTTTTTTATAAATGGAGGCCATTTTGACATTCAACAGAATAGTAAGCCCAGGTGTAAATAATGAAATTAATAATGGCTGAACTGCATGTAGCTGCTTCACATCAGAGGTATTGTTCATGTTATTCTGAAAAGGCCTGCAATGTCATGCAAAGCAGACAAGTTTTAAAAGTATTTTTCATTGTACTTCTTTACCTGATCACCTTGCACTTTAAACAGATTTAGTGCTTACTATTTACTTCAAGGTGTCCCTCAAGGTTTCCCTTACTTGTGACTTGCTTTGGATAAAAACATCTGCCAAAGGAGTAACTGTAAATGTAAACATTGCCAAGGATTTAGTGGGTTACGTTGTGGGTTAAAACTTAAGCCTGTTTTTCGGCCCGTATTTGTTTAAATTTTGGGAAACTGGCCAAAATTAGCTATTTGCAGTTCCGATTTGCAATGATGCGCAGACTTTAATTCACCGCATGAAATATCCTTGCCCCAAGTCTCTTCCTCTGTGTTTCCTGTTTAACTCTCCAGCAACACCCTGGGGTGGTGCACCTTACAGTTTGAAAATCTGTTGTTTAAAGTCCCCAAAGCCTAAAGTGACACCTGTAAATGCCTTGGAGTTCTCAACCAACTCTTCACAATCTAAAGAGAAAAGCAGAAAATTCTCACATTTTTGCCTGTAATACGTAAAGGATTAATAAAACTAATCTTTTCAGCAATTTTCCATTTTTAAAACTACGACTCAAAACAATAAACACACAAAAATAAGCAGGCATGTCAGCCAACAAGGCACTCGACTTAGGGTTAAATAAATATGTGGCACAGATTCAACCTGACATTACTGAGGATGAAACCAGGATCACCTCACAGACAGAAACCTTTTGGGTGAACAGTCCTGACGTGACCTGAAATTCTTTCACACACCACTGTCTGTCTACCCCCTGTTCAGCTTCCCTCTCGCCTTCGGGGCCTCGATCCCCACCCGACTTGTATCTGACTTGTGTTTGCAGCTGGTGTCTGTCTCAGTGAGCCTCCACCTGACAGACAGTAGCAACCTGACAGACTGAGACACACACACTGCAGCTGATGTGTGTGTGTGTGTGTGTGTGTGTGTGTGTGTGTGTGTGTGTGTGTGTGTGTGTGTGTGTGTAGGTGGGGGGAAGGCCTTTGAAAAGGCTTCAAATATTAACTGTTACTTGAGGTGCAGTTTGTGCAGAGCTGGTCTGCCTTAAATGTTGTGTTTTCACATTCAGCCTAAAGAGGCCAGATCAAATGTCAATGATTTTTCTTTCCCCTCTGATCACTTATTAATCACTCAAGCACAAATACCAAATATTTGCTGGTTCCAGCTTCTAAAATGTGAGGTTTTGCTCTTTGTCTCCATTTAATTTGCCTGTAAATTGAATATATTCATGTTGTTGACCTTTAGACTGAAAGAAAATGCTATCTGAAGACGTCAGCTTGGTCTCTGACACACTGTGATGATCTAAAAGTTAATATTAAAACAATTAATTGATATAGAAATGTCTCTGTCTTGACATGGGTGCTAGTAGCTTGAGACTAGATTGGGACTTTAAAGTTTTCCATACTATTGACTTCAGTAAAATATTCTGAAATCTCCAAACTTCCTGATAATGAAAGTGTCCTTGTTTTAAAGCTATTAAAAAATACTATTTTACTGAAGATGTTGTTATATATTGTCTTTTTGTCATTGTTCTGGCTTTACGTATATATACATTTGAACTTGACACTACCTAGTACTGTACAGTAATGGCACTGACTTGCCTTTGTATCCTGGACTTGACTGGTCAGTACAATCTGCATTTAAACTGAGACCTTTGTGTGCCTCAAGCTAAGCTGAAGAATGAGTCGTACAATTAGCCTGTTGTGGTTGGTTAACAAATTGGGAAACTGACGCTCAGTGTAGCTGTTAAAGTGGCTCTCTCTGCAAGCAAAAAAAAAAAAAAAAATGGATGTTAGTTTGGGGCCTTCTGGGGTCTGTGGGCCTAATTCAACTTAGCATCTGTGAGGGGAGGAGACCACATGATAACCTCAGTGACAGGCCCACATGTGCATGCAGTACTCTCTAGATGAGATGGCTGTTGAGGGTGCTTCCTGTCCAATGACGGCCATGTAGACTTATGAAAGTGTGGCTTGATGTGCTCTAAAGTGTGGACTGATACATCATGCTGTTGAGATCTGAGAGGGTTTCTTGTATTAATGCTCATTATGAAGGACTTTACAGCTCGTCCTGTGGCATCAGACAAGAAATGTACTTGGAGAAGATGTTTTTGCAATATTGTCAGCACTAACCACACCTACAGATTTTGCTTGTGTGTGCTATAGACGTTCTCCTGCTGCAACTTTTGCTCGCGGTGATCTAGTGATGGTGAAATATGTTGACGGTTGAGATGCAGATGACGTGTGCAATCAGGAATCCACAAGCAAGTTTTTATCTGATTACTGTCTTATCAAGTGCATTCTGTCTCTCTCACTCATGCAAAACAATTGTATGGCCACATTACTGCACGGCTTTATCACTCAATCTATGCCCAATGGGACAGACAAAACGAAATGAGAGAGGAACCATTTTACGAGACAGATAGCACACTCATCTTTATAGGGCCTTTCAACTATATACCATTTCCTTACTATTACAGAACTGACAAATACAAAAATAAAAAAAAGCTTTTTGTAGTTTTGACAGTTATGTTCTTGGTCACAAGCTAAAACCCCTTATGGATTAGAGGTAAAACCTGCCTGGATCTGGTAAGCTTTTCCCTCTCACATGCATGTAAAGCTTTCATACGTTCTTAGTAAGATAAAAAGCATTCTTGTTGCAAGTTCTAGACTAGTTATGCTCACTACTGAATGCTGTTGGACAGACAACATGAAGGAGGTGAACTTGATTTAATCACAAGCTGCACACAAGAAAAAAAAAACGGTGGATCCTTGTAAAGTGCACTTTAAGTACTAAAAAAATTTTATGTGAGTTACTGTGAGGTTATCTATGTAACAGTGGAAACTAACTGAAATCTGAGACAGTTCAACTCTGGGCTTTAAGTTAAATCAATTCTTTTGTGCCCTTTTCTGGTTTGCAAATAGTTTTGACTCAAGAAAACAGTAACTTGATACATTTTTATCTTTTTCTGGCTCTCTCATGACACTGACCGGCATCACAAGCAACTAAATTTGCAATAGACATGCTATTTTCAGGTCCAGCGTCAGATAAATGACCGTCCTTTCCTTTTATTTTCAGCTGTGTTCTTGTCCACGCTGCTAGTGTTAGCTCAGCCAAGTCAGCGTTAGGTGAATGAGCTAAGAGTGACTTGTTTTGAGCATTCGTATACACACCTTGTGCAAGTTGCATTGTTCAGAATCCAAATATCCGTATGGTCAAGGTCATAATTTAAATGTGACTTGATGCTGTGTTTTTATTGTCCATACTGATGGACAAACACATCTACATCCAACCTGATACAAATAAAAAATAGTTTGAGCTGTAAAACCAAACTTTTAATGGGTCACATGACTGCTGATGAATTCACTGGGTGGTGCAGGAATCAAACTTGTGACATACAGATTATGAGACCTCCAGTCTGTCCTGTCCCAAAGCTGTTCAGTATAGACTCAAAAAAAAACAAAAAACAAAACTGAGAATACAATAGACCTGCACTTTTTTATGTTGAACTTTCCTTCCTTCATGCGAACAAGAATAACAGTAATGGCATTATGACACCAAAACAAACATCACTGGCTCAAAATCTTCATTAGGCTTTTGCCAAGTTATTTGTAGTGCTATTTTAATCCTAGAGCATCCCACTCTGGGGCTGTAATTGGTCTTTGAGAAAAGTAAAACCTATTCTATAGATGGGTATTGACTCGTCATCTCAGAGGCTGCAGCTCGGCTGTCATTATTAATCTACAATACTGGATTTGACAAACTCGCCTCTAGGCAATTCTGGCCTGTATGTTCTATGTAAAGCTAACAACACTGATGACAGACACACAACAATGAGTAAATCTGACCTACAATCTGTCCTGATCAACATACAGATAAATACATGGGAAAAGCAGAGGCTAAGATTTAAAAGGAAGAGGTTTTGAGTCCTAGGACTAGTTTAAAATGGGAAAATGCAGACTGATTCTCATTATTCAGTAAAGAAATCTATAACTAGAGCACATATGTGAATAATGTATCAACACAAACAAGCAAAGCAACTCATTTAAAATTACAAGCATCTTCTCCCACAGTTCGTCAATCCATGCCTTTTGCCTTAAAGCACTTTATGAAGCTAACTTAATTTTATGCATGCAGGCCTCAAGGGAGAAACAATTCTCTTCAGGGTCAGTAAGCACTGTACATGCTAAATATGGTATAGGCCATTTCATTACATAACCATGTAACTGAATAGCGTGCTTTTTATGATACACACTCCAATGCAATCAGTGAATGAAAAAAAACAACGGAAGTTGAGGTCTACATTGATCACCTCATGTGGCTCTGGCCTAGAAAGTTATCCCAAAGCTACAGCTTCCATTGGACTGGGATTGACATGGGCCAACAACGCAACCAACCACACATCCCTATCAATAGCTGCACATAATTAACAGCGTGCCCTCTACACAAACTGCCAGACGCACGTCAGTTTGTTCAATATGGTCTCACTTAGTTCAGAAAGTTAGGCAGGAAGTTAGACAGTCAGGCAACTATGCTGCTCCCAACACTGGCCTGTTTCACTGCATTCTCAGCATTTTCTCATTAATCAACCCCCTCTAATTTGGTATTCCAAAAGAGACATTTAGGAAATCACTCATCTGCAATATCTCCTGCAACCTGTACCCCTTCTTGGACATGTTCCTGATTTAAGAAAATGCCAACTGTGCAATGCATCCTCTTTTTGGATCCTCTCCTTCCTTTGTGGACATGTGTTACACCAATAAGTGGAAGGAGTGGCCTGGAGTGTGTTCTTAATCTTTTTATCCCCACAGCTCAGTGCTGCTTACTATCCAATTCACCACCCAAAGGACCTCTTCAAGCATCTGCCAAAAAGTTAATCACCCTTGTTAAATCTCCTCCTGTGCCTTTGCCTTTGTCACTAAAATATTAGTTTTCCTTTGTTGAGTGACTGTCTGTGAATTCTTGACGTAAAGAGGTGGGTACATATTAATGTTGTTTTCTTCAGCCGGTATTGCATCATGATACTGCACATACAGGATTACACCTGACTGACAACAGGGCTTGTCATTATGAAAGTAATAAAAGATGATACTCCTTTGCCCAATCCACTACTATAAGCAAAAGGTACTGCATAGAGAAATACCTGGCTGATGTACAAAATAACATTATGAGTAAAAAGAAAAAAGAAAAAAAAGTTTAAATTTGCACCCCTGAACAGGAACTTAAAAACATGTCAACACATTGTCACGACTGAGGCTCATCACACAGTACCAAGGGCTATCTAGTAATTCAAAGCAATATTGCAGTTTAACTCAACAAAACTGCAATTAATACATCTTTAAATGTGTCTGTGGGGCACACTAGTGACTTTATAGTTATTTTATTTTTTTTTTTTTAGCATTTTTATCTGAAAGCTAACCACTGTATTTGTTGTTAGGCTATATGATATAGTAACGTCAGTTTCTTTAATGTGTTGTTTACAGTCACTTCTGATAACGTCAAGTAAACCATACGTTATTCCCTTGTGCCTAGCAACGCATACATGTTTACAGTTAAAAAAATAAATAATAAACGTTACAAGACACGACGTTAAAACAGTCAAAATAACAACGCTGTCTTAATTTGTCTTTACTGACAGAAACCATCACACCAATCACTCCCACCATCTCGGCTGAGCCCACATCACAGGCTTCAAAAGCGGGAGGGGGGAGGCTTGGTTAGCTTCGTACCCACACACGGCAGCTAACACCCACACTTTTACTAATCGCAACCGTGCATTCCCTGTGGCTGCAATATCTTCGCTACCAAAAAGACGGGGCTTTCACTCACCGAGAATACGTCAACGTCCGTGGCAGCCATGGTGCGGAATGTATGGTGTTGGTGTGCTGAGCAGACCGAGCAGAGGCGAAAGGGGAACAGCCCTCGTCTCTCCGTGCTAGCCTGCCAAACTACTGACTGAGCCGAGCTGACAGAGACGGGAGGAGAGGGACACAAGACGGAAGAGAGCTGGTAACTGGACAGAGAGGCTATCAGCGAGCTGGGTGACAAGAGGACTCCCTGCTACTCCCCGTCTCCTTCGCTCACTCGGGCAGACTAAATTGTTTCTTTTCCTTCATCTCGTTTCGACCGGGAGTCAATAAGATTTAAAAAATAACTCTGTTAATTTAGCTATACTGTGTATAGTAGAAAAGAAAAGAAGTGGATAGAGAGGAGTTAAGAGCAGCGGATGAGTGAGGTAGATGTTCCTGTTTCGCGCCATATATTTAACAATTTATCTCGATTTTAACAGAAGCTTTTCTTCTCATTAATAATCGAGAGTACTTGCCGATTGAAGGTCGATATATTCTCAATCTGGAGCGGTTAAAAGTCGCTTTGAAGTGTTTCCAGGCGGCTCAGCGGCCGAAGTTTCTACGTACGTTGAAAATGGGGCGAACTATCTTGACGTTCACGTGACATCTTTGGGCGAGACAGATCCAATATGGCCACTTCTTACGAAGTCCCATTCAGTCCAGGAATGTCGAGCTGCACACGCTGCAAGCCAGGACAGGAGCGAGCGGCACCGCAGAGTGACGGGGGGTGGGGGCAGAAATATGTGTGTCAGCGGTGCAGGTGATAAAACACCTAATCATCACCTCAGTGCAGCCAACTGTAGATGTGTCCTTTTTAAGATTCATATTTAAATTAGTTAATGAGGTCACGGATTCATTTTTACTACAACGTGACTCAGCCAATCAGAATGAGCTATTTCATGATTATTGTTGTGTCTAATTTAGGACAATTATAAGACCAGTCCTACTGTGTAGTGTGTGCTGTACTATTTGAAAGTGCATGTAGTCTGGGCGCCCTGGGGACTTGTATCTGTGTTTTCAGGGCCTGACCAGTGGAATTCAGTTTTTATGGTGATAATGACATTGTGAAACTTTTTTTTATTATTATTTATGAACACTTTATTTAAAGTTTAACGAAAGGGAACAGACAGTAGATCTGAAACTCTCTCTCACACACACACACGCACAAAATAGAGAGACAGAGAAACTCGTTACACTAGATTATATATTTTATAATAGGGCCTACTTTCATTTTGTTATCTTTTCAGACGTCTTGCTCTGATTTTATTACTAAACTGAGCAAGACATTTGACTCACAATTTATTCTAAATCATTGCCTTCTTACATATGTGCGTGTACGTGTGCCACAAGACATTAAACAGGCCTACTATTGTGTAATATTTTTATCATTAGTAGTAATGATGATAGAAGTTGTAGTAATATTATGAGTATTTGTATTATACTTACTTATGATCATAACTCTCTCAATGCTCTAAATGAACTGTAAATTACTTGATGTCTTCGGCTTAAAAGTCTTTTTGACTTTGCCACTTTGTCTGGAGGGAAACATCTGCATATATTATTCAAATTGTATCCACGTCCGCACTTTTTCCGGTGAGAGACTCCCGCAGGTGGGGAGGAGGGGAGCGGCCAGGTGAGGGCTCCCGCACTGACACTGGAACAAAGGTGGAGGGAGGCTGTTGGAGTCGAGAAGCTCCAACTTGGCTCCGCGTAAAGGCCCATATAGCTTTTGAACAATGGTCTTGACGCAAGAATCCGTCCTGTCTCTGCTGATTTCGGAGGGGGGCAGAGTGAGGAAGTCCGACCTGGTGGGTAAGTTTAAAGGTTCGATAGACTGCGGCGATCCCGCGGAGAAAGAGCGGAACAGGGAGCTTTTCAAGACCTTTGTCAACAACGTCGCTTTCGTCAGAGAGATCGACGGTGTCCGGTATGTTCTCATCAAGAAAATGTATCAGCATTTGCTGGACAGTGTCCAGACTGCGGCGGAGGACCGTGTGGATAAGACTGAAAATGAAGAGACCCGTGGGACAGGTGAGCGGCAGCGCCCACCTGCGCGGACTGAAGAGAGAGCCGAGAGCCCTGAGGGTCCGACAGGGGGAGGGTCTGCTGTTTCTGACCTTGATCCAGAGCAGGCGAGTGAAAGTGATGAAAATCCTACTGAATTACTGTCTCCTATACAGCTAGCACTGCAGAGGAACAAATATACGCATATAAGAGTTAAAAGGATGCTGAATTTTGAGTCCCAGAAGCAGGGCACGGATGGAGATAATTGCTCAAAATGGGGTGCAGTGAGTAAGCCCACCACCGTCCAGAGCAAACCTTATGCCTTGCCTCTGAGAATGCCACCCAGCACCACCAGGGTGGAGATCCGCAAGCTGAAGGTGGACCCAGATGATCCTCCTGAAAGTCCAAAACTAGATGCCTCTAGGGGCAAGAGGAGACCCCCCTCTGCAGAGACGGGCGGCAGCACTAGCTCACCCCAGCTGAGGAGGGCGTTTAAGACCACCAAGCCGTCAGAGGAGCACAAAGACACAAGGATTCCCTCTGTGGTTCCCCTGGAGCAGGCAGAGCATGAATGGCTTGTCAAGTGTGCTGCCGGCCACTGGAGCCAGGTTTACGGCCTGCTGCTGACAGACAACCAGCTGGCCGAGAAGAGGGACTTCATGTCAGGCTTCACTGCCCTGCACTGGGCAGCCAAGTGTGGGAAGAGCGAAATGCTTGTGAAGATAATTGACCTATCAAGGCAGGGAGGAGTTGACGTTGACATTAACGCCAAGACACACGGTGGATACACTCCTCTGCACATTGCCGCCTTGCACGACCAGGAGTACATCATGGCCATGCTGGTGGGAGAGTTCGGGGCCAATGTGAACATCAGGGACAACTGCGGGAAGAAGGCTTACCACTATCTGAGCAAAGGCATTTCTGGGACTCTGAGAGAGATGCTGGGTGAACCCAAAGCCCATCAGGCCCAGGACAAGACCCTGCCGGAGAAAGAGGAGCCGGACCTGTTCCCGGATCTCTCCAAGGGCCTGCATTCAATAAGCCGTCTCTTCCAGCCTCACATAACAGGCCCGAAGAAGAAGCACAAGCAGAGGCCAGGATTTTACTCCCTGAGCGACGACCCCAGTGAGGACAGAGAAGACAGCAGCAGTGGCTTCAGACAAAGAGTGGTATCAGATGCTTTCATGTGAAGGAGGGACTCTTCCTCATCTTATTTTTTCATGAGGGAACAGTGTGAAAACACAAGAGCCTTCAATAAATTTGACTGACAGTGCTTAGATTTTTTTGGGCCTTCTATAACAATGAACAAACTGAAAATCAATCAATCAACTGATCAATGCCTCCTTCCTTCTTTGTGCTTTATTTATATTGTCTATCACACATGAGATTCAGACAACTTCTGGAGGTGGTTCATTGACTCTGAACCAGTAGAGGATTTTGTGTTATCTGTACAAGTTGTATCTTGAGATTGTGTTTCCAGGTGTGGATCAAACATGATTCAGTGGGTCCTTCCTGTGAGTTGTCTTATTAGTCATCATCTGTGGTGTCTGGATGGTTTTGTCTTTTCAGTCTATCTGTTGAATTTTGGATTTACCCTTCGACAGACGTAAGATGTTTATTTTATACTGAATTTTCCATTTGTGTAAAATTTTAAATTGCTATGAATTTCTGTTTTTTTTTTTTTTTTGTTTTTTTTTTCAAAATTAGGTTTAAAAGTAAACAGCTGCACCAAACACTGAAACCAGTAGGTAGCAGCACAAGTTAGGCTATTCATTTCATTTACATCACTGAGCTTCTATTGCCTGTTTTAAATGTTTTCAAAATATCTTTTCTCGATCTATCTTTGATTTAAAAAAAAAAATATAATATAATAAATACTTGGGAAGAAAACAAACACTGGATTTCATTGAATTACAATGAATTTGACCAGAAAAAGCAGTGGGTGTATTCTTCATAAAGGTGTGTGCAGGTGCTGCTTAAACCATTACACTGCCCGTTCATGCCAAAGCGTCTCTGACATGTGACTGTGATTCAGACAGATAAGCGGCTGTCTGGAGATGAGTTCGTTTTTTTTGCATGTGTTTGCATGTGTTTGCATGCATGTGTCCTGAAAGTGTGTGTGAATGCTATCGCTGGCAGCGGCAGGGCGTCCAAGTTGAAGAGCAGCATTCATCTAGAAGTGACTTTGCTGCCTTGTTTCCTGTCTGTCCTGGTTCATTAGTCTTGACAGATGTGACTTGGGTCTTACCGACTAGGAGTCAACAAGATGGCAAAGATGAAATGCTTAGTCGCATCTTGTTTGGAAAAGAAAAAAAAAAAAAACATAGGCAAAGAAACAGCAGCATTTAGTTGTAGCATGTGTCCTGTGGTCCGCGCCTCAAGTCGTCCCCCTCTGTTTCTTGTGTGTTTCATGATATCACTTCCCCAGCAGCATATGCGGTCTTTACGTCAAGATGATGTTTCATCTGCAACCCTCAGGGTTTTACAAAGCAAATGGTCTTTCCTGCTGCTGCTGCTGCTGCTGCTGCTGCTGCTGCTGCTGCGAGGAAAAGGGCCAACACGTGGTCAGGAACAGGATGATGATAAATTACACTACTAAAAATTAACTCCTGACACAATAAAGTGTAGAGTGTGAGCAGTAGATTCTACTTATGTTCCAAAAGTAAAGATGCTTGTTTTGAAACTGGCCCATTTATGAGAGTTGATGCAGTAATCTGTCCATATCCTGTTATCTTGTTTAAACTTTAAAAATGCTCATCCTAGGATTTCCATGTTTGAGTTTATTAAGCAATACAGTCACTAAGTGCTAAACTACTGCCTCCTCTAAACACCTGTAAAGTAACAGCTTGGATCTTGTTTGGTTACAGGAAGCCATACAGACAAAGATATTACAGGGCGTTACGTCCTGTCACAATTTCTTGGACTTTGAATTTCTCATAGTGTAGTGGATTAAACATATGACGCACACTTCAGCTTGGTACTGAACACACAGACATGAGAATGATATCAGTCTTCATATCTCATTCTTGACAAGAACTCCACAGTCATTAACGTGATCATTAAGGTGGCATATTAGGTTGACTTACGAACAGCTCTGCACCATTTCTGAATGATTATGTGTTATCGTTTAAAAGAACTGCTCAGTCTTTTTGGTAAACATACTTGTTCACTTTCATGTTGAGAGTTAAATGAGGAGATCGATACCACTCTCATGTGTGCGCGTTCGGTACATAGCTGTAGGCTGCTGGCTGTAGCTTCATATTTAACCCTTTAAAGGCTAATCAGGTGATCAATGTCTGTTGACGAGCAGGGTTTTGGTATTGGACACAATTCAGTGTAAATCTGCAACATCCGTAAAGACAAAGACAAGAAATATATTCTCTGTGGCTTCTTCACTATGTACACCTGTACACCTGCCATATCATCTGTCTTTATAAAGCTCATGATGTTCAGTTTTTGGTGACATTATAAATTCAATTCTATGTTCGTCATTGAGATCACAGTTACAGAGGATTTGTAATTTTTCCATATTATATTATATTAGAAACACGCCTCCAGTCTCCTCCACTAACTATGACCTCAATGGTAAAACATAATTTAACAGCTATATGACAGTGTCAAAATGACTGACTGTAATCCAGAGGGTCTGGAATGTATATTCATTGTAAACCATTATCCTGTATGTGTGTCAGATAGTTATAAACTGGCCTTAAATTAGCTTAATTAGAGCACAGCTCCAACAGGAACATCTGCTGTAACGAAGAGGCAATAAATCATGGTGCTATAAAACCAGTACAGCAGTTTAGCTCTGGAGGAGGAGACTGAAGGTGTGCTGACATTCCGGCGGGCGGCGAGTTCAGAGTTCAAGCTGAAAACTGAGCTTTGAAGCCACTAATCTGAGCACCTGGCGGAGTCCTCGCTGACTCATCGGCCCTTGATAAATAACCCTACAGACCTCCAGCAGACGCTGCATAGTATGACCCATTTGACACAGTTATTTGGTGGCACGAAGCCATGAAACAATCACACTTTTTGCCCCTTCATAGTGTAGATTCCCTGCTGTAGTTTACGTTTCACTCACCATTTTCCATTTCCCTGTGTCTGTGCTGAGACAGAAAGACGCAGTCAGTGATTATCAGCAGCAAAGCTCCTCATTATCCAGCAGTGTGACAGGGCTGCTGCTGCAGTGTTCAGACTGTTCCCTCCTGTTTGTTGTCGGCAGCGCACACACACACACACAGCGAGTGCTACATCACTTATGCAGTCTTTGTAACAACACTAAACCTAAGAAATCGCAGTGGGGATTGCTGCCTTCTGCATAAACTGAAGCGGGGGGGGGGTTCAAAATTCATAAACTGCAGCAGTAAGTGAGGGTGAATGAAGTTTAAGATACTAATGATAAATTTAGAAACATGTGTCACTGTCCTAAAGCTAGAAATCAGAAGAATCCTCAAATCAGGCTCCTTTGTAAAGTATCAGCAGTTCTGTATTCCATTCAAATATCCATTAAATGCCATGATGAATGTGGAATGCAGGAACTGCATCATTCTTTTTAATTGAAGCACCACATTAAGAGCCGTTGAGTACAAATGATGAACTAATACAGCAGGAGAACATACCCTGGAAGCAAAGACTTGCTTGTAAATGTCATATTCTAATAAGGTCAACAGCTTGCTCTTATCACTTTGGCTACTGAAGTTATAGCTGAAACTGCTTTGAGCCACTGGGGGAAATGAGTTACGTTGCTAACCAAACAATCTACAGTGGCTGTGTACTGTACGCCCTAACAGGTTTCTTCCAGATTTTAAATTGGATATAAAGATTAAGATTTGAAACACTCATTTTGGTGTAAGAAATGACACAAAGGGTCCTTTCACAGCTGCTCTTTTCGATCCAGTTCAATCGAACCCTGGTTCCTTTTTTCCCTCGGTGCAATTCGTTTGGGCAGGTGTGAAAACAATAATCTCACTCAGGTGCAGCCCAAAACAACTGCATCTTGACCCCTTCAGGGAGGTGGTCTCCGTCTGCGTTCTGGTGTCGGATAGCACGTAGGTAAACTGCCCAGATACATATTAGAGCTATGAAGAAATGTCATTTCTGACGCTGATCTATGCTGCATAACCTTCTTCCTGTGTTTTCTCTCCTGCTGCTGCCAGACAATCTCACCAATAAGGGGAGTGACTGTTCACATGTGGTTTGTAGTGATGCGTTTGGTTTACTTGAATTTTTCTCTTTGTGAAAACAAAGCGAACCAAGGGGAAATGCTACAAGTTCACAAACCCATCGACGGAATCGCACCAAAGCAAATAAACTTCAGGTGTGAAAAAGCCCCATTCATTGTCATAGAACATCACACATTTTAAGGTTCTTTGATTTGTCTCTAACTATAGAGGAGAGTGCTGCATGTTCACGAATACTGACCAAACTCTACTGGGGCACTGCAATAAGTAATTTAATTTCTTAAAAAGGGTTGGATTCTCCTTTAAAGCATCTGGTGCAGAAAAATAACAGACTCAATTTATGAATCTTAAAGTTGTTGTAGAAGCCTAGAGGGGACTTTATTCAAACATCATGTCAACTTGAAAGTGAAACTGTAATTCCAAGATAGCACTGTAGCTTTTCACACATGTATGTGTTCTAGTATCACACTGGACTTGACTTCATGAACAGAGCAGGAGAAGCAGTCAGCAGGTTCCTAACTCCAGGCAAGCCTGATATTTAAAACAAACGTTACAAGTATGTGTTCTAGAAAATACTAAGCTGGTAAAAGCAGGAGATTGTGTCAATTTCATATTCATTATTCATATTCATTTCATAGTTTTTTGTTTTTGTCATGTAGTCATATGAACATAAAAACACCTAGTGCAAATTTTACAATAATTTTTCAGTTAAGTCAATTATTTAAATATAAGTGCACAACGTGTTGTTAATTACCATGCTATTAATGTCTGACAGAGGTCTACTAGTTTAGAGTCCCTGTTTTATGTCCCTGCTGGCTTCAATGAGAATATGATCAACAGTGTTTTTTACTTCATAAACTACACTAAGTGCTCTCTGGTGTCTCTCACTGCCCTCCTGAGGTTTCCCTCCTCCATTTGCCAACATGAACAGAAATCCATTCTGTTCATTCTTTTAATAAGCACGTGTTGTTGCTGACAAGTGGCCTTCGAATATAAGGCTGAAAAAATGAGGGCAGAGAGGCACGAAAGAGATGGAGAGAGGAGAGATATGGAGGACACCGACTAGTTAGCAGCAAAAAAGCGTCAGAAAGTTATAAGTAGTTCTCTTTCTTTCATTTATCATTATTGTCCTCTACATCATCCAATATTCTTTAAAACAATTCATTTTTAAAAGATGTCATTTTAAGATGTAATACCCGTTGTTGTTTTTTTTTCCCTCACAGATGATGAATCTTCCATGGTGTGTTTCAACAGAATGTAGAGGGAGGACACTGATTGTACCAGTACTCTGCCGGCAGAGTTCAGTGACAGTGAATCACTGGCTTCTCAGAGGCAGTGTGTTGACGTGCCTACAGAGGGCAGAGACGGACTCTGAGACCAACAACCCAAACCGGAAAAGCCTCTCTAACCCCAACTACTGAGGAAACTTGAGATAAGTAGAGGAAAGATAAAACATGACAGTAGGTAACAGTATTTCATCAGTTTAAAGAAAATAATATGACAAAATAAACAAAATTCACTGTTTTCACACCGCAATATTAGCGCCAAACAAAAGAAAATCACTCCTATAAATGTTTCATGTAGCCTGTATTTGCAGGTCTCTGTACAGTCTGTCATGTCTTGCATGTGATGTGATTCTCTTGTACCAGTTGTTTGCCGCTCTACAGGCTGGATATGTGTGTCTGCATCTATTTACTGCACCTAGAGAGTGGAGCGTGTCTGAATTTGGGCCCTTTTGGAAAAGAAGATGATGAGAAACACCAGAATGAGAGGGAGAACTTAATTTATGCACAATATTACAAGCATCGTGGAATTTACAACTCCAAACAGGCACAAAAACACAACTCAAACGCTCAACACAAAACAAGTGTGAACCAAAGCAGATAAAGTGGATTTAGAAATGTCTCTGCTGTCTCTCCCACCAGCTGGGACTGAAATATATCTGTCCTTCTTGGTTTTAAAACAGATTCTGTTCGCATCAATGTCACACGTCTCCAGTATTTGAAACTAAAAACCCCTCAACTAAACAAATATAATCCTACTTCAAAATCAGGCCCCTTTTCTGTGACCTCTGTTGTTGTCAAATGTTTGTTGCACGCACACACACGGCAACGACTAAAATGAGTATTTCTCCATGTGCTGCTCCTCCGTGGGAGTATTTTCCTCGCTTTCTCCCCCAGTCTTCTCTTTCTCCGAGATGTTGGTCTTTTGCATACTTTAGGAATTCCAGCAGGCTGCAGGGAACAACACGGGAGGCTTTCTAACCCCCTCAGCCCTGCGTCAGCACAAAGGCCAAAAACAAACATATGTTTGTTTAGCAAACTGAGAGCGACACAGTCGTAAATCTCCAGAGAAATGTTTTAGGAAGTGGTGAAACTGTTTTGCAAAAAACATGAAAATATCTTTAAGGGTAGAAGAGTTTCCTCTTTCTGAGGAAAACCTGCTTTTAAATGTTTACTTGTCTACTTGTTTGGCAATTTGTGTTAGTCAATTAATGATTTTTTTTAAATATGTGGAGGCTGCTAATGATGCTCTGCCTCTTTGTGGTCACATTCACATAAATATCACATAAACAACAGTTGACCCACATGCTGGATCACCTCAACAATTTGATCATTTTCTGATTTCATAAGGAGTGAGAGAAGTTCTGTCTTTCCTCTCAACAACTTAACCTCTACACACACAAAATTAAGACGTTCACGATCTTAAACGTACACTCACACACACACAAACACACACACACACACACACACACACACACACACACACACACACACTCGCTGGAGATATTCTGATGTAGAGCAACAGCTCACATCGTGCTTAAACAACCCTCCACTGTGTCTGGTTGAGGATTCAGTACAAAAGAAATTAATACAACTATCAAAATGAATCACAAATATTAACGGGGGAAACACAGATGCCGTTTAAAAATGTAAGATTACTTCAGTGGGGAATGTAATTTGTTTCAAGAGTGTGTTCTCATCCAGGGCTGTCGAGAAAAGCTACATTTAAATAAACGCAAAAGGTTACATGTCTCTCTATGGGGCTACGCTGTGGAGGTAGTGAATAGGAAATTAGTTTAAGACACCTGAAGTGAAGATTGTGGACTTTCCTCTTATTTAAAAAAAAAAAAAAAGTATTTCAAGTATCGTGTCACTTTTGTGACAATGGGACATTGGGAGAAAACACCCAGTGATATAATTGCTGCTTTTAAACTGCTTTAAAGAGGTGTAGTACCTCCGCATGAGGAGCTGTTCCAGCACGAGATCATCAAAACCTAATAACATGAAGTATGAAATGGGTTGGAAATATATTTCGACACATTCCTCAATGTTGCTGGGTGTGCCCATGTACCTTTTTTATAAAACATGATTTCTATTTAAAATGAATGACAAAACAAACAGAATAAGTACAACTGGATGGAGTAAGGCTTTCACTTGAAATTATTTTGAAAACAAATCTGATTTGAAGAAATGTGCATTTATGTATCATCACAAAGTGCTTTTTTTCATTCACCTTTTTTGGTTTTTAGTGCCTTAATTTGAAACATATCAAAAAATAAGAACATTTAAAAAAAAAAAAAAAAAAAGAAAGATTAAATCTACTACATCTATTGTACATTTTACTGACATGATACAGTACACCCGCCCCCTCTCAGGCTACTCTCTTTCAATGAAGCGTTCTCACTGGTCAAAATACAGTTTTAAAGCTTATAATAGGTGCCCACAGGTGCAGATACAGGGCTGTAGCACTACCATCGGAATGAAAAAAAAGTTACTGAATTGCTAACAAGGGACGCAAACTTTCCACACAGCAGCTCTAATGGAAAATGTTCCACAGCAACACCAAATCAAGGCACGCAAAGAAACAGAAAAAAGTTCAGTCTTCTGTTTAAAGTCGCAGGAAACATGGGGGGGGGGGTCAGTTGATGCTGCAGGTTGTGCTGACAGAGAACGGCATTGGGCGGACAGCGGGTAAGCCTTCTGGGCACCCTCGGTGGATGACAGAGGGGCAACGCGCTTCAGTGTCAACAGTCGTTATTGCTCACCTCATGAGCAGTCTATAGTTATGAGAAGAGAGTAGAACAGCATGATGGGTACCCCTGTAGCTTTGTCAGCCTCTTTAAAGGACAAAAAGAAAGTCATGACAGGGTGCAAAGGGGTTAAAGATATCAGCTGGACCACTTATAATCCATGTCCTGTGTCTGTATGTGGCAAACTGAGCCAGCGAAGCACATCCATCCAATCCATGGCTTTTATTGCCTCTCCTCCCCCTCACAGTTTCAGGCTGTTGGAAAGAGCCTCCAGCTGCTCCTCTCCCAGCCTCTGCTTCTCCTCCAGGTCCTTCTGCCGGATGAGCAGCGAGGCCTTGGTCTGGACGAAGCGCCGGTAGTCCTGCAGCTGCTCGGCGGACAGCTGGCGCGACAGGAAGGTGGAGACTAGGTTCTCTCTCCGGTCCAGGTTATCCTTCAGATCTTTGGCGTCCTCCCTCTGTTTGCACAGCAGACGGTGGCGACTGTCCAGAGATTGCTGAGTGGAGAGATAAAGATGACAGAGCAGATGGTTTGTACCTGATATGGACGTTATTCAACCTTATTCTGAGGCAAGTTTTTGAGTATAATGTTACAAATGAGCAGCATTAAGTATCATGCTTACACAAGGACAGAATATCAACATCAATCGAAAATCTGAAAATAATAATGTCAAAAAGCTTTTTTTAACTACAATTTTTGGGTAATTTTTTTTTAATTTAAATCTAAAGGTAATAATTATTCAAGCTGTCAAATTTACACAGTTATGTTTGAAAAAGCCACAGGTGAGGAGGTGCACTGTTTCCTTGTGTCAACAGAGGGCAGGGTAGATACAAATGTCATCGAAACCAGGCTGAGTTTCGGTGAGTCAGTGTAAATACCAGTGTTGCTGATAACAGCAGGAAAACAAATGAGCCTCTAACAAGCCCTCAGTATGCAGCACATTCAGCCAGGCTTTTACAGATGGACAAATTAACAAAGAGCCCTTTGAGGGGTAAATCTAAAAATCTAATGCATCCATGCAAACATAAAATGATGCAGAAAATACTGGGAGACATAATCAGACAGGATATTCAGAGGGGAAAACAAAACACGGCACAGAGCTCAGGTCAGATCCTCTTAGAGACTCTGAGAGGAAATAAAACTGTTTGAAATAAAGATCTAAATGACATATTTAATAAATGGTAACTACCTCAGATGCACATTGAACTTCATGTTATTATTTCTCAATTTGTCAAACCATTTCCAAATAAACTCCTAAAGCACCGCCTTATCAAACTGCAGCATGTGAAAAATTATCTTCAAGTATCTGATAAATCTCCGGGCTCAAACAGAGATAAGCCAAAAACGGCCAATTAAACTCAGATAAACCTGACAACATTTTTTGAATTCCACACAGTGAGAAACCTTGACTCCATTAATGTTGCCCTTCAACTTTTCCCAAGTGGCATGTTTGCAGTTCTAAAGTAAACAGAAGGAGAGTATAGCTGGGGCATGAGAGCAGCCAACCACAGCCGTCTTTTCGCCAAAAGCTCTAAATGAGCAGCAGTGAATCATGAGATCTGCAAGGTTATATGATGCTATATTCCACAAGGAGCGCTCTCTGACAGTATGTGTTTACTCACACGTGTATGTGTTAACAGCTTCAGGGGCAAGAGACATAAAGGCATACTTGCACAAAGGTCAGCACTGATAAATCTAAATTAGATTTATACATTGTTGGACTTAGATTTACAGCTTGTGCGATGTCATGTGAACAATCACAACGTTTTCGAGAGCTAGCTGCGCTAAACACCGCACTCGTTGGTTATTCTTGCAGAAAGAAAAAGACAAACAAAAAACAAAGGCAAAAATGGAAGTTGTGAAAAGGATTATGCAGAAATCTCAGATTTTGCAGGGTCACTGAATGCACCAACAAGCACAGTTTTCATAACAATCCCAGTTGGCAACTGCCTTACAAGACAATTATGCAACCTCACAAAAACATTAAAGCAGTTATTTCTTTACTGCAATGAATTACTCATCCGGGGTATGTTTCAATTGTTTCCACGCTCTCTCTCATAGCACACAGAGATGAAAGGGTGACTCTTTTGCTACAGAACCAAAAGACCTAATTTATGAACCCACTGATCCCCCCCCAAAAAAAAGGTTTTGGTCCCTTACCTTCTCCTCGGCATCTGTGTGCTGGTCCACAGTGCTCAGGGCGTTCTGCACCCTGGCCAGCCGAGCGGACAGGCACAGCAGCAGGCTGACCACCCTCTCCAGGTCTCCTATGAACAGGTTGTACCTCTCCAGCTCCACGGGCAGACAGCGCTCACGGACCAGCACCTCCAGTGCCTCCCCGCGGGCCACGTTCTCCTGAATTTCTACCTGGAGGGCACCATGTGTCTCTTCCAGTGAACGCAGACGTTCCTCGAGATGAGACACTAACAGATGCTGTGCATTTAAGCGGAGAAGAGAAATGTGTGAGAGAGTTTTGGGCAATGATGCTACAAAATAATGATAAGCAGAAAGAAATCTGCGGAAAAACATAAAAAAAGGCAAATCTATTAAAATAATTTATTTCTCATTTACTGTTATAGGACCATGGATACGAAAAGTATACTGTAATAACACTAGGTTTGTCAGTTAGGGGGTTGGGGTGGGGGGGCTGGAAGGGGGTTGGGGTAGGGTTTGCTGAGCCAAACATTTAACAAGTGGGAGACAGTGATAAGAGGCAGACAGTACATCACGTGATAAGAGAGACACAGCTGTCTCTGCTTGAAATGGGTCCACTTAAGTCCAAATAGCATCTAAATGGTATCAATATGAAATCACCACCTAGTTTGTGTTTTAAAAAGAAAAATACAGGGAGCCCACAGTTCAAAGTTTGTAGTTAAATATTCTGTTTGTCCTGCTGTTCTGTTTGGTTTGTCAAGATATTTTAGAGACAATTTTAGTTATAGCAGTTGTCTCATTAATGAAGCTACACACTAGTCTCATTTTATTTTGTTATTGTATCTTTTTAATTGCTTATTTCTGTTCTGATTGTGAAATAAAGCTTCCACTTGGTAAAGGATTTAATTGTTGAAAGGATTAAGATACACACATTACATTACAAACCAAGTATTATTTTGGATAAATGAATAACTACCTTCTTGTGAGTGATGTCAGTTCCGCTCTGCATGTCTGTATCCTGAGGTTTAAGGCTGTCAGGAGCAGGAAGACAAGGAGAAGACTCAGCCCCTTCAACCGCTTCAGCACTAGAAGAAGAAAGGTGTGTTTAGGTCAGGATAACTTCCTGCACCCTGCTGATATGACCAATAATTGCAGTCATCACAATACAGAACAGACGTGCCTAAATGTAATTCATGTATCGGCTGTGCACTCTGAGCAAGACCCCAGTGTTATCTGATTATTACAAAACACTGACATGCATTTGCACATGCGCTATGTATCTGAGGTATGCTTACACTGGCAGAAATCTGAGTGCATGTTCAGCAGCAAGCAGATAGCCAGGTGTGTCTGTGCATGTGATGCAACAAAAGGTAACACAGCACTGGTGGAGCTCAGTTCTTCGGCCATTAGAAACCAGTATCAAGTCTCCCAGAGAAACATTACACTAGGAATCCTAATGAACTGGGCTTTGCCTGCACCAGCACCATGTCAGCTCTACAGTAGTTTGAAAGGTGTGACTGGGATGGATTATTCTTTCCATCTATGCAGCTCTGTTGGGGATTTGGAAAACTAATAAAGCAAGTCTAGTGATCGTCTATGCCAATTTCCACTGTTTTACAGCTAATTTCTGAGAGGAAGTCATATGCATCATTTCAGACTAAGTTTTCTCAGGAGTCTTCTCTCACTCAGGCAGTAAAATGCTCTCAATAGACCACTAAACATTTATGTATGATAGCCACAGCTGGTGTAATGTTCCAGGACATTAACATTTACCTTTCTGCAGCTCCTCTCTGCTCCTGTTTCTTCTTGTAGTGCTCCTCCATCAGCAGCGTGTCCTCTGACAGCAGCTGCTCCATCAGCATCAGCGCCGTCTTACGACTGGCCAGCGGGTAGAGCACTCTGGCCAGTGATTGGTCGGCCTTGACCACTGCTTTCACGAGCTCCTCCCACTGAGGTCTATCAACGGGCCCCTCCAGGCTCTCCATCTCCCCCTCTGGTGCTCCCCTCTCCTCAATCTCCTGGTTTTCTCCCAACTTCTCATCTTCCGTGTCTGGATTTTTCTCCTCTTCCACCCGCTGAGTGACGTCCGTGTCAGTGACGGAGGCACAGGCAGACACAGAGGTCCCGCTTGTCTCCGTTTGAGGAGCTGAGCAGGTGGACTCGTCATCAAAAACGCTGTCTGTCAGCAGTGGATTCTGGACGTCCTCTTTGATCTCTTCTTCTGGAGGGAGAATCCACAGCGATGGATCTGTGGTGACGCCGCAGCTCAGAGACACTTCGTGGTTTGAATCAGGTGGTAGGGTAACACTGCTTGGTTCATCCACTGACTGCTCTCTCTCCGATCCAGAAGTCCTGACTCTACAGGAAGTTAAACAAATTACGATTAAGAATCACACCAGGGCAAAATCATATTTGCAGAATCACACCTACTGGAGTTTGTTTTAGTCAAGTGAGCTGCTTGAAGGCTGATACATTCAAATAATGATGAGTCAACGAGTTTCTGCCTGCATTGATAGTCTAATCTTACCTGAAGCAAGGCCTGTTTTCACAAGGAAGCTTTGTCTGGGCAGGGTTGGATGATTTGATCTCCCTCTCACTGGTCTCTAGACCTGTGGGGGAAGGTGGGTTAGATGTCTCACTGGGCGGTCTGCTGGACCTGAGCTCATCTGTGACAGGGCCGTGAGATCCAGAGGGAACCCTGGCCCGGGAAGAGGAGCATGAGGCTGGGGAGGTGGATCTACTCGAGTTCCTTGTTCCTTCTGTTGCATCCTCCCTTGGTTCTGAGTTCTGCTTCAACTGGGGCTTTTTCTGGGTTTGGTTTTGTATCTGTCCCTGAGAGTTCTTCTGACCAACAATCTCTGCTTCTTTCCCCGCTTCCTCCCTTAGATATTGTTTTTTACTCGATCTTTCCTGTCCCTGGGCTTCTTTGACTTTGGCAATGAATGAGACACTCCTCTTGTCTCTTTCCAGTCCTCCTGGTCCAGTCGAATGTCTCCACAGTTGATCCAGCTGCTCAGAGCTTTTACTCATTGCTGATAGTCTTGTTAATTTTAAAGTCCCAAGCTCTTCCATGGACTTCCCCCTCTGTGCAACCACACGGACACGCTGCTGGCCCTCAGAGACTGGTTTTACCACAGAATCCTCAGTGGCATTTTTCTGCGGACTGAAATTGATATTCAGTGTCAAATCAGTAAAATGCGATGCAATTCACATGAACTATGATTACTTTAGAACCGTCACATTTGTCATATTTTTATACATGTATTCTTAAAGGCAAAAAAATGTATCATGAAGGATCTAGGAAAATTTTATTCAAGAAGTAGGCCAACTCCTTAAAAATGGTTCAGTCGGTGATCATAGTGCATGCAAAAATCTCTCAAAAGGAATGCTGGTTTGCTGGAGCAGGTTGGTGTTGACTTTGCAGAGCCACAGTGAATCAAGTTGAGATTTACAGCCTGTGCCACAGTGCACACATCACTGGCCTAATACTCTCCTGACCTAAAACCTATAATAATGTCCCAATTCGTCTGCAGTGCTGGTACATACCTGCAGGTTTCCATAGAATTAACTGGGAGTGGATCCTCCTCATAGTCGTGTGCCTGCTGACCAAGAAGAACAGAAAGGTTTTTGAGTTCAATAGCAGAGGATGTAAAGTGAGTGTGAAATACTACAGTAACAGCCAGATATGGGTCAAAATATTTTTAGTTTTCTTAAAAATTTTTTTACAAAGTTGCTAGCTTCTACAAGGGAGGAGGTTTTCTACACATGGCGATGCCAGTTACACTGGATCAATTAATTTCATGTATTTGTGATAGAAAGCTTATCTGACCCTGACTTGAAATAAATCCCAGATCAGTGTGATTTATGATAAATGAAAAGGTTAAAGCTAAGGTTTTCTACCAGCATCTACCAATGTTAAGGGTTAGGGGTATCTTGAAATGGCTCACCTGAAGTGCATGTGGTGTGGATGTTGATCTGTTCCTGAAGAAACTAGGAGGTACTGGCTGGTCCAAGAGACTCTCCACTGAGGCAGACTTCCCCTGAGATGGACCTTGGCTCTCCCTCAGTCTGGGCTGACTTGACTGGCCAGTGTATTGGCCTGAACAAGACTGTGCTGAGAAGAACTGTGCATACCTGTTTCGTGAAAATTAAAACAGAATACTTAAAAATGTCTTGATTTGATCCATACGAGAAAAAACAGTATTAAAAGCAATTTCCCACTCGCTGTCTTCTGTTTCTTACCTGATGGAGCTGGTGGAGGAATCAAGGATGCGGCCTGCAGAGTGGGGTCTATTGAGCTTCTTCTTTGTATTTTTGCTTTCATGGTTTCCTGATAGAGGCCTGGGACCCCAGTCAAATGGTTTCTCTCCCAGAGAGTGCCTTTGTCTGGGTGGTGGTGGTAACTGAGCTGCTGGTTGCTGTGGCTCAGCCACTTTCTGGCCCGTCTTACGCTCCATGTACTCCACCAGGGCCTTGTGTTGCAGATGTTTTAGGCTTGTCTTTGAGGCACCAGAAGCTGAGAGGGCCCGACCTCTTGTCTCAAACATCTTCTTCCGTGCTGCAACCAGTCCCTGCTCTCCTTGCTGCTCACGTTCCTCTCCTTCACATTCAGCTGCAAACAGATTCTCACTTTCGTTGCCAAAGGAGCGACAAGCAGAGTGGTGGGGGGTACTGCCAAGGAGGTTGAGTTTCTCTGGTTCAGAGTAGCACATCTTCTTCTGCTCTGGAGTCAGTCGCTTCCTGCCTCCGATGCGTGCCACCTGGGGCTGAGCCACATTTGCTGTTCTCCTGTTTTCCTTCTCAGTCTCTTGGTCCATCTCCTTGAGATTCTCTTTGACTTCTTCCTTTATGCTCCCCCTCTCTGTCTCCTCAGAGGTCACAGATGGAGTGAGTGTGTCTGTGGAAGTCTCAGAGTCCTGCGATGGGGAGAAAGCATGAATCACTGTAGGCCTCAGCTCAGGTTTTTGCCTCATACGATGTGGCCATGACAGCTGCAGGTCCTTCCTTTTAAATGAAGTCTCCCTCAGGACTTTGGACTGGGCATCCTTCAGCTTCTCTTTGTAGTACTTTTTAAATGAGTCATCCAGAGTGTTACAGGCGTCTCCTCTGTCGTTCTTGCTCATGTTTCCTTGTGGAGGTCTCTCATTGTCATTTACTGCCACGTCTCTATGACTTGTTTTATTCAGGATTGCTTCCTTGCCTTTCATACTGAAATCAGCATCCTTTTTGGGTTGTAAGGCTGCCCTGTTAGCCCCAGTGAGGTGATAGAGAAGCGGGGTCGTTTCTTTGTTTATCCTTTCGCTGGCTACATCCCCCAAAGGCTGCCGTTTCCCTCTCTTTGCCTGCTCCTCTCTCTTGTTGCGGTTGGGCTGTTCATTGCTTATTAGTGAGGTGACCTCCTTCGTTTGCGTTGGTGAATGTGGCAGGCAGTTTCTGTCAGGTCCACAGTAGAATATTGGGTTGTTGGCAGAGTGGCGGCCGATCTCTCGACTCTGGATCATGTCGATTTCTTCTAAGGTGTCCAAGCTTCGGGAGGACTGCATCGAGATGAGGGACGGTCTGTGATTCTCCTGATCCTGACTCCTGGAGGACAGGTCTTTGCCCTGGGACAAAGAAATGAAAACCTCACTCTCATCTGGAATCGTACCACTGGAGAAGCGAGAACTCTCTTGGAGAGGTCTGAACAAATTATCCATTGTGCTGTGGCTTCTTTCTTTTTCTCTTATCTGGTGCTTCTCCAACACAGTGGAGCTCTCACTCCCAGTCTCTGACCCACACACAGATGCAGAATATGTCCTCATACCGGAGTCAGACAGCTTACACACTCCTGTGACAAAGTAGAACTGACCCTTATGTTGGATGCTGCTGTTGATAAAACTCTGACCAGTATTCCAGGGGCTGGCAGCTCGTGTCGCCTCTGTCCCAAGCCAGTCATGAGCTGAGTGTGCCCTTTTGCGCTGATTCTCAAAATGGCTACTGCTACCATTGGGCTTGTTGTGATGGTCTCCATTACATCCACCGCTGGTTGAGACGTGCCTGGGTTTCAGGTGCTCAGAATGGCTTGTGCCTCGGGGAGGCGATCGGTTGAGGACGTTTGTTGATTTCGGCTGCTCAGAGGCAGCTTTGTTATCCATGATGAAAAGGTGTTCTGGGTTTGGCAGCACCCTGGTCTGATCATGAGGCTGGAGCTGAGGGCGGTAGGTTGGTGGTTGCTGGACCAGTGGCGGCTGCTGTTGAGAGCCCCTCCAAACTGAATACACTGGGTCATTATTGAAGATGGAGTTGCCTGTATCTGGATTGGCCTTCTCAGGGCTTCGGGCAGTCAGACCATGGTGCTGTGAATGGAGTCGATTGTAGGGCCTGGGCTGTTGTTGCGGCTGTGGCTGCTGGGGTTGAAACTCAGTACCGTGGTGATGGACCCTGCTATTCTCCAAATTTTTTGTGGCTATGAAACTATCCAGACGTGCTGGGACTGGAGGAGGGTGGACAGGAGGGTAAGCACTTTGGGATGGAGCCCTCAAAGGCGCCTCTTGTTTAGAGAGTGCATTGTTGTTGGTTTGGAAACTGTCATTGCCATTGTGGTTGTGGTAGTTTACATTGGTGCTGGTATTGTTGCGATAGTGCTGAGAGATAGCTTCCACAGAGCGATAGAGCTGGTCCATGGTCTTTGAATCAGACTGCAGAACTTGGGTGGGATGGTAAATGGACTTTACATACTTAAGATCAGCATAGTGGCTGAAGGAGCTGGACTGTAGGTCGTCTGGGAGGAAAGGAGAAGGGTAGTCTGGGGCTGTGGACCCGCCAGAGAAGGAGCTGTAAGCAGAGTCTCCTTTGCCGTGTTGGTGGTGGGCAAGCTGGTCGACAATGCTGCTGTTGGACTTGGCTGGGGAGAGCCGACTGACAGGCAGGCTCAGAGGATGCAGGTCGACGTTGCTCATTCTCTCAAAGTGGAAGTTGTAGGAATCCATTTAGGATGGGGGCAGATGGCAGGAGGGGAAGGGCAGGGTTTGTAAAAGTGTTGTGCGTGTATGTGCACTGATGCATGTGTCTGCCTTGTGGGTGAAACTGGGGAAATTACCACCAACACATTTGCACCAGGTTGTCCGTCACGCTTGTCACTAATTAGGTCATTTTCCTGCGTCCTTTTTGTTTACTCAAATCCTCATGAGGTGGTCTGCTCAGTAGCTCCTGAGAGAGAAAACACAAACACAGCACAGAGCAGTTATCAGCCTGAAGTCTCCACTCAGGACTCACACTACAGCCATACATCTGGGACAAGTGACTGCACAAGAGTGAAACAGTTTAACAAAATATGTAAGTTCAAACAACAATAAAAAAAAAAAAATCTGTGAATGACCGATACTCAATATACCACATGGCTTTGTATAGTCTTCACAAACATCCTGATAAATATCTGTTTTGACTACTTTGCAAGAGTACGACAATTTAACACAAACACCTATGTTTGTGTTAAATTGTCAGCTTGGCATATCCGCTCGGTTAATGACAGGGTGGTTTCTGTTGAAACACTATTAAGGTGCCAGAAAGCAATAAGTCAACTGTGAAAAATCTTTGCCCGGCATTTCTAGGTCAAATTCCTCTCGTGAGAAGTTTAGCTCCATTTGTTTTAAGATGTAAAAACAAATCATGTACCCCTTCACTGAAAAAAAAAATGTTCATTTTTCCTTTTCTCAAGGAGAGAACTCAGAGTAGCAGGTGAAAAAAGCCAACAGAGCACAGATGCTGGTACATGGCAGCACTGCAGGAAAATCCTTAAACTCTACTTATTAAGATTTGAAATGTATTTTATGCTTTATTCATTTTACTTTATCGCTTACATAACTTCACATATTTTTTTTTTTACCACACTTTGTAATTAAAAGCCAAAGAATTTACAGTTTTAAGGCTGTAACCGAATAAGTTAGAGCAATATAATGTGTGACAAGGTTGGTCATTTAAAAGGAATGAAGACAAGGCATTTTAAGTATAGTTGGCAGTACAGCAATAAATACTTGTGTCTGGTTTAAAGGTCATTACGTCCTAAAATCAAAGCTAAGATCATCATGTGAGCAAGATATAAGGTTTAATGTCATTTCTTTGCTTCGTGACGGACACGGTTTACTGCAGCTCGGTTTTGTGGGTCAGTACAGTTAACCACCTGCTGAAGGAGTCTGTTTGCCGTTTTGCATCAACGAGGCCCCTAATTAAGGGCCTTGAGGTTGGTGGTGCACGTTGCAGCGCACTATGAAAAAATGCCAGGAATTCCATATGGATCAACAGAAATATGTGAAGATTAGTCATGTGACGCCATTAGTCACTGCTGTGTTTTACGGCACTGTGGCCTTTTCCCCCTTTATTCTTGGGACATTGAAGCATCTGCTTTATCTATTTTTCTCTCCTTTATTATTACCTAAAATGTAACCACTTTCACTTAACTACACAAGTGTTCCTTCTGTTGTAAAACCAGTTTATTTCACAGCTGAGACACAGTCGAGCAAAATAAACCCAAAAAATATTTGCAAATGCCACATGATCAATAATCTTTGGGCTTTTCAAACTGAAAAAATTTAGACTAGGATAAATCTTTTCATGACGAGAAACCAATGTACCTCAATCCTGATCTATGGCAGGTTTCTTCATATGAACTATAGCAGACTCCTTAAAATAGTTTCCTTATTCACTGCTATACAGCAAATTTAATAACCTGCAGGTACTAAATTCCTCCAGTCCAGTAAAGCTTGTCAACCTTCTGTCATTATCAGTTATCAAGAAAGTTCAAGTCATCCTCAATAGGCTTGTCCCTGCAAGTTAATGCTAGGTTTACTGTGGACTCTAATGACAGATCAAATAGCTCCTCTCTCCCTTGACCTACATGCCTTTTGTTGACTTTATCATCAAGTTGAAGTTACATACCTGTCATGCATTCAAAAAGGTCAAAATTGCCAATAAAACAAAGACAAGTCAACCAGATCATCAGCTGACACCGCAGTATGAAAATTGGGCCACGACATTGTTGGGAAGTGCAACAAATGTTGGTTCCACTATGCTTCTTTTCTTTTAAGGGTTTTACCAACCAAAAAGCATTTTCAACCAACAAATAGAAAAGTCCTGCAGTGAATAGGTAGTTAGTAGATTATAGTGACCACAGCAAACTCTCTTAAACTTAATTTCAATGAGCAAAATTTTCTCAGTATTGCCAAGTTTGTTGGCCGAGCTGAAAAACCTGAATCAAAGATGATCCTTGGTGGTCGTTTTGCATACAGACAAAACCCACCTCCCAAGAGCCTTTCAAACTACAGTATTAAGGGGGATTCCATGTGTTTATGAAGGGCCTTCTGATCTATGGTGTGTCCCTCTGTGTGTGTGTGTGTGTGTGGTATCCAGCCCTCCTCTTCCCTCTGCGAACAGAGAGAGGCTCCCAAACAGGGGAGCGCTCAAGTGGAAGTGATGGAGGGGACAAGCAGTGACAAAATGTACAGAGAGGAGAGATGGAGGGAGGGAGAGTGAGGCAGAGGGTGACCGGCCCAGACAAATACCCTCACACGCAAACCACAACAACAAGAGACAAGAGAGCTGAACAATGACAGCAGGAAGGCTGAACATAAAGTTGGAAGGATTGGATCAACAGTCACAACAGCAAGGCAGACTGGGAACTACTTAGTGATCAGCTACTCGCAGACTGGTTTGCATGAAAGGTTGTAAACTTTAACAAAAAGAGAAAAGAAAAAATCCAAGAAAAAAAAAACTAGAGAAACTCACCCAAACTTTGAGGCTAAGTCGTTGACTTTCCTAACTTCCATCTGAGAAAGAAATCATTTCCTAGTATTCAACTTAAATAAGGATTAGCCAAATCATTTCCGTCTCTGTTTCTCATTCAGAACATCTTTCTTCCTCTGAAGAGGGACCAGACCAAGTAACCAAGAGAGCCAGATATTAGAGGGAAGACTTCTAGCGAGTCTCTTCTCCCCCCACCGAGACCCGAGGCTGCCTAGCGGGAGCCAGTGATTGGCCAGCCTATGACGTCCGGCTCTCCGATGCACAATGAGCGCAGCGGAGGGAATATTTCACTGCCGCAGATAGCTGCTAGTGCTGCCGGCCGTCTGAACAACAGAGAGAGAAGGGAGGCAAAAAAAAAAGAAAAAGAAAAGAGGCCTCGCATTCCTGGCTGGCTTCAAAGACGGAGCAGAGCCCGGGCGCCATTCATTCCCAAGGCCCTGAGCCCGGCACATGGAGACTAGCCAAGGCAGGAGGGAGAGCGGAGGAGGGGAGGGGGTAGCAGTGGTTGGATGGGTGACCTCCCAGCCTCCACCCCAAAAAAAAAAAAAAAAGCGACAAAGACCAACTATCCCCCACCATCACCCTCATTTTCCCCTTTCTCTCTTATTTCTAACACCTATTAGTCTGCACTATTCTTTAAGATCTCTATTAATGACCTGACAGTTAGGAAGAAGTTAAACAGCTAATCATTAACAGAAATTACTGCTGCAGTAAGACCGGTATGAGAGTGTGTCATGAAAATAAAAGCATCTGTTTGCTATAAATGAATGAACAGTTATAATAAGTTGTTATAATATATAATAACATAAGTTATAATGAGAATGAAACTTAATAGACAGGTGAGGTTAACTACATCACGAATGCCATCAAACCCAATATTAAATTCACACCAGTTAGCCATGCCATAAACCATAATTAACATTTAAACACACTATTTAAGATTGATTTATCTATTGCATGGGTCAAACCAATTCTTAATGGCACCATCAGCTTTCAAAACTCCTGCGCGATTGTCTATTGTCAGACAAAGACCCTCCTCTGCTTTCTCTATTGTTTTCTATCGTGGCTGGCAGCCCTGGTGCTCAGCTTTGCAGAGTTTTTCTTACTGTTTGCGCAGAGTCAGACAGCGGAGCAAAGAGCTGCTTCCAGGCTGTTACTGACTCCATTTGACAACAACAGAACTTTTCTTTGTCATGGACAGATGCTTGTGGAGCTGAGAGGAGGAGAGAAGTGTTTTAACCACAGAGTGACATTAATGTGCAGTTTCAGCTTTGATATTATGTTCAAGGTGCAAAACTAAAGAAAATCTAAGCAGAAAATCTTGATATAAAGTCACCAACTACAGCCAGAGAGTTGTATTATAGACTAGACCTTATCTGCTTTGTTCAGTCTGACACTAGCTTAATGTCTGTGTCAATATTAAGCTGAATACACACTGGGCACTTGAATTTGTTTCTTGTCTGACTGATGCCTGAATGCTGTGGTGGAATTTAGGATCTGAACCATAAAATTTTAGCTTTAAAATCATTTCCACACGTGACTGAACGAGAACTCCACGACAAGGGTCAATACTGAATAGAAACATGTAAACAAGGATAAGCCCATGACTTTCACCTTCTGCCTGGCAACGGAGCTAAAGACTCTATGGCGGTGGCAGGAGGAGAGGGTAAGCTGTAAGAACCACAAGAATTTAAAGAGCATATATTTAAAAAAAATATATATATATAACGTGGTCAGGAAATGAGTCAGGCAAGGACGCAGCTTCTTAAAGAGGATTGTATTTATTAAAGAGTGAACACAGGGTGAGTCTGATGGAGAGAGGGAGGAATGAAAGACGGGAGGGGGTGTTAAATTCTTTCAGTTTTTTTTTTTTTTTTGTCTTTCAGTGGTGATTATGTGTTCCCACATGACCTTCACCATGCAGCCATGAGACTGGACCACCAGGCGTCTGAGAAGCAGAAGGCAGACGTAGATAGATAAAGAACGAGAGACAGAGACAGGAAGGGCGGGACGACAAAAAGATGACACAGCATCACATCTACAAAAAGGTAAAATGAGAGAGAGAGAGAGAGAGAGAGGAAGAAAGACAGCGGACAATTTGAGGAGTTGTAGTTGCTGATGCCATGGTAGCCAGACAACCAACTAGCAAACCAAAACCTGCAATCTTGTTAGCCCTGCTGGCCCTGCTACATCTGCGGATGATGATGATGGTGGTTCAATGGACCTCCGGACCTCTGACTGTGGAGTTGAATGGATTGGTTGTGTCCTCAAAAAGCTACTGTTGCTCTCAATCAGAAGCTTTCACATGAGAAACAAAACTTTAAACCTGTGTAATTAAAAATGAATGATAATCGCTACGTGCCATTGACTGTGGCAGCAGGGTCACAAAGAAGATTTGACACTGGTCTGTAAAGTCGGGCCGGTCTTGATTTTTGTTCTCACATTAGTCTAATGCAAGTTAGACAGTTTCACAAAAATAAACAGTGACTCATTTTAAGGAAGCCACCTGACCCGCAGGCTATCTAAGAAATAAGAGCCATGTTTCCATGGCAACAACTAATGACACCTGCTCAACAGCAATTAATGAAAAGAGCACAGCATGTGTCATAACTTGTGGTTCGCCAACATTGTTGTGGGCTGAACAAAGAGAAAGCGGCCATCCTAAACCTGACTGATGAGTTAGCAGACGTACTGAAACTGGAAGCTGGATTACTGGTTTGGTTTATTGATGAGCCTAAATGGAGCCATCGTTGACAACATAATTATCAAGGCAAGAGGAATAAGTATTTCTTTTATCTGATCCTGGTCTCATTCAATAAAAATGAATTCTTGGGGTGGTGCTGTCATAACCAGCATAACAACGCGTAAGAAAAACAAGCTGTTCTTTGGATCTATGCAGACACTATTACCCATAACTCTTACTGTGTTAGGAGATACTTTAACTGGAACAAAAAAATGTGCAATCATGGCAAACAGACAGGATAATGATTTAACTGAAAGAGAAGCAGACCAGACACTCATAGAGCAAAGCTTTGACTAAAAGCAAAGCTACATACGTACAGTGCATCTCATTCTAGGGGCACCACTCTTGCTTGCAATATTAATGATTTAAGACACTTGCTGGATTGGAATAAAATAGTTCCACTGACCTTTTGGTGCTTGAAGGCCTTCATCAGAGCATGAACAATGATATTCTTCACTAAGTCACAGGGCACAGTTCACATATTGCTTGAGCCTCCATTACCCACCACTGAGGTGCCCTTAACTCCCAAGTACACTGAAGAGACTTAATACAAGACACTAGAAACTTTTACCTGGTGTTTTCACATCAGAAATCGTTTTAAATCTGTGAGCAGAGAAGCGGATGAAGGAGGTATCACAGCAGCCCAAATGCTCGGCTGTGACTTCACTTCTGGGCTCAAGTCTCCCACAGGACCTGAAAGACATCATTCCCATTGTCTCCGATCAAACAGAAACAAAGAGGAAGCTGTTTTTGAAAAGGTGGAAGTGGCCCTGTGTTGAGAACTGACAGAGAAAAGCATCTAATAGCGGGAAAGGGAAAGCCGTGTTGCCATGCAGTACTATCACAGACGTCTGCGGAGTAATCCCTCCTGCATGTGTGTGTCAAACAGAAAAAGACGGAGAGATTTAACTTCGCAGGAGAAGGACACTGTGGCTGCGTGTTGCTGGGCAGTGCTCACATCAGTGTCTGAAATCTCTAGTTGACCAAGACAAGCTGTCACACTCAAATAAGCTCAGCATTCCTGCACTGATCTGGCCTACATACTTCACTTTTAACATTTAGTCTGCTTGATTTAATGTTGATGTTTTGGCCAAAACCTGCACTCACCTGAAGAAACTTACATGTTTTCACTACTAAATTAAATGCGTGTGTGCAATTGTAACTACAACACTGCTTCTCCTGTCTTTGCACATAACAGCCCTGCTATCTGCACAGTAGTGGCTTTTAGTTAAACAATTAATGGTTACATAATGACACACACCCACAAACACAAAATGTAGCAAGGTCAATAAGAAAATATTAATAACATTCTCCACTACAAAAAAAAAAAAAACAGTGAGGCATTCTGCATCCTTCCTGGTCAACCATTAACCAGGAACTGGTTAACCAGGACATGCTGGTGGCAGCATTAGGTTTAAAAATGAACACAGGCCTCTGTGAATGATAAACTTCCTAGTACCGTCAAGTGGCTTCTGAGAAGACAATTACTTCTGTATTAGGGCCCCCCAGGGGGCCGCAATATGATCTAGTCATGGTGACTTTAACTGGATACTGTAGGAATTTCTCCGTACTAGAATAGCACAAGGCTGCAGGCCTTTTTGTGTGTAGGTGTGCTTACATGTGTGTGTTTCGTCTAAAAATGGGCTGTGAAAATTCATCACTGCTGCAGCATATTGTTTTACACTCTTTGATATGTGTAGTAAAATCTCAGCACATACCAACCGAGGTCACAATCAGATGTGGAATTATAATAAAAGGGCAATGAGACAACTGGGAACCAAACTAAAAGCATATTTTTTTTATACATGAAATAAAAAAATAATGTGTCTTGTACTATGCCAGTACCTTTCAGAAGAAACCCACATGTGTAGAAGTCAACAAACTATTCTTGATGCAAGGTGGTAACTACTGATGTCAGCACAGAGATGACCCAGGCCCAAGACAACCCCGACCTCAGGGCTCGAGGATTATGTGTTACACTGGATCAAAACAGTGACAGCATCTTACAGGGCTCTACAGAGCAGGAGATTACCTTATTTAGAGCAAATGTGTGATACCACAAACAACAGGGGATCCGCAGTGACAAAAGAGGGCCAGGGCGAGGAATGCATGAAAGGAGAAAAACACAGAAAGTGAGAAAGAAGAGACCCGGACCGGCAGGAAGCTGTGGACAAATACCACAGGGAAAAAAAACACACACAAACACACACACACACACACACACACACACACACACACAATAACAAATGACCCACTTCCTGTTCAAAGGTGGGAAAAGTCTTAGTGACTTCATCATAATGGAAAATGCTCTCCTTTAAGAAAAAAAAACATCTATTGTTCTTGGCTCCCTAGTGAATCCTATAGCTCAGCACTGCTCTCTCAACAGTCCCTGAAGACACACTGTCAGCAGTCGGAGCAGGACAGATCATATGGAGCTCAGTTTGGTCTTCACCTGGCATTCATCCCTTTGCTCCAAATGCTGATTAAACAGCAAGTCTGGTTTATCCATTAAATATAGTTTTACAGTGTCTACTGGAAACCTGCAGTAGAATCTCATCAACCAGAACCTGTGTAGACATGAATTCAGACTTCTATTGTCCACCTTGTACCAAAGCGCACAGTGGCACTTCATCATCTTCCCTACGCAGTCTGTGTCAGCTCCTGCCTATAGCTGTCTCTGCCCTGCAGGGCTGCACCAACCATCTCTGTCCTGTTATATAATGACCACAGACACACAACAGATGCAGGAATTCACCCATGGTGGCCCCTGAGCTGGCACTGCGACAGCCATGACACACTGCGTGACTTCACTATGAGGTTTATCACCGAGGTTGCCACAGAGACACTGACTTTACAGTACACGTATTGTTCTTGTGATATAATCAATCATTACTAAACTCACCCTAGCTTCTATCTTAAGAGTGAATTGTCTGTATTTTCTTAATTATCTGACCCAATGAATTGAGCAAACAGAAACAATGCTACAGATGCTCATATCAAATAAAACATTGGTTAGAAGGTATACCACATGTGGATGAATGCCGTTAAAAAAAACAATGAGTACTACAACCATTAATGAGAACACATAATCCGGAACACTTGTGAGTTTGTGTTTCTAAAAGTGTCAGTCCGACAAGAAATAAAACTAAGCAAACAGACATCAGAGAACAATGACATCTTTGTGCAAGCCGCTACACATTTGCCCACTCCCAAGTATTTATTGCATTACTCTAGGAATGCATTAATGCTGGTAAAATCCAACGCAAAAGCTGTAAGTGGACTTATGACACCTTATACAGAGTGGTGTGGCATAAAGGCCATATGATATGGCCTGGTTCTTTGTCGTGCATGAAGTGACTGTTGTTCTTCTGTTCTTGCTTGCCATGGTAATAATTAATTTTATAGAAAAGAAGTTAATAAGCATCAACTTTAAGAGTATTAATGTAGTTTTGTTAGGTGTGTTTTAAGAAACAGACAATTTGTATAGCTTATATACTTTGATATAATATGTTCTATTTTACTGTGTTTCAACAATCTAGGATAGTCAATTCATATGATATTTAGTAATTAAACATGGTCAGTTATATTTATGGTGTACCCACCCTCTACTTCAATACTGATACCGAGATAGTGCAATGACAGTTACCACAACATTAATTTTGTTTTTACCGTTCACCACAGTGCAGGGGAAAAGGTACATGTTTAGTCATGCTAGAAGTAGGTCAATGTTTTAATTTATTAGGGGTAGGAATTACAGAGTAACACGATAACAATCGAATCACGATACAGCGATTCTGCGATACTTAACACATTGCAAGATAATCACCTACGATCCATCACGATATCTGTGTAAAAAGAAAAAATAAGAAAGAAAAATACCCCTAAAAAAGCTGAAATCCTGTATCTATTTTTTTTATTGTATTGTGGTGTCAGCTTCACAGAATTTGATACCTGAGATGAATCACTGTACAACAAAATGCATAGAATCTTAGCTTAGTGCCTGTTTAACACACACACACACACACAGTGCAACTTGTCCATGTCCACATGTGCCAATCACTCCAATGTAAAATAGCCACAATGTATTTAAAATAAATTAATGCAAAAATACACATTTCAAAAAAATAATAAACACACTGCAAAATATTTTAAAAAGTAGACATTCGGTGCTTACCAAACTTGCAGACTGTAGTCTCAGTGTCCTTCCAGCTATAATTCAAATGAGAGAAAAACGCCCAGTGCGAAGGTGTTTTTGTGTGTATCTGTGTGGATTTATGTTCAGTCTCATTAGCGGCAGACTGCTGATCGACCTACTGCTCGTTTTTGAAGCCTGCGCGCGTTTATGCCCAGGTGCGTTTCAGTGTGGGAGTGAAAGATCTGCTCTCTCAATCGGAGGAAATAGAGTCTGGCTGTTGCCACAGCACTGCTTATCTAAAGTGTATGAGTGTGAGTTTGTGTGCAGGACAGCATCTCAGGTCTGCCTGGTCTATTAGTGTGTGCGTGTGTGTGTGTGGAGTGTTAATGTCGTGTGGTCTTCATTGATTTTGTTTGCTGCAGGAGTATTGTAAAAGCCTAAACTCTTCATCTAGTGCATCACCAGGGCAACGTTTTAACTGTCATAAACTCATAAAAGCTAAACTAAAATGATGACCACTTTAAAAATTATACCTACTAAGGATTGTCAATGTGAGCATGTTAGCATGATGTTAGCTGATGTCAGTATTTAGCTCAGACCACCACTGCATGGCTGTGACTGAAGACATTGCATTTACAACCTGTCCATAACCACTTTTGCTAATTTAACAGTGGATGGCTCAAAAGGCTTGCACATAGTCTCTTAATTAAAGTCAATCGTGCAATCACTGTCTGCTGCCTCAATATAGCAAGGCACCAACAATTCAGTGCCTGACAACACCTCATTTTAAGACCAACACGCCCATGGGTGCTCAGATGAGCACAAGTGTTTTTGCTATTTAAACAATGTGGGTGCTGGAAAGGAAAATGACAACTGCATCAATCTGAAACTGGCAAAGACATCTAGATTTTGCTTTGCGCTGGGTATAACAAAGGGCCCTTAGTTTAAAGTGTTTGGGTGGTTTTCTGGTCATTTGATCCTCCAGGAAGAAGTGAGAGTGACAGAAAGTGAGAATTACAGTAGTGTTTGTCTGCAGGCAGTTTCAACAAGTAAGAATATAAAAACCACACAGTAAAACAACCTACTGTCTGTGCTGGGTAAGCATGGTGACAATAGTTATCAGCAGGCCAAACACCTGACTCTTTATGGCACAATGGCACTCTGACCTGAGAGATTGGCTGGTTTAGGTGCTTGGCAGAGGCACATGGAAAGGAATGTGTTTGATAAGCAGCTAGGACAGGAACAGCAGGTAAAGCAAACAGGTTGTTATAGTCAGTACACAGCCCTTCAGTTTGACGGCTTACATCTGAATATGCAAATCTTATTTAAAATTTTCAGCTACTTACTTAAACCTATGTTTATCTAACACATCCACACCTCGGGCCACAGAGAGTATTCAGTTGTCAGTTGGGCGAGTAGTTATGATGCTCTTTTTTTTTATTATTATATATATATTATTTTTCCAGGCATTTTTTTTGCCTGTATTACAACCACAGTGAGAGAGAGAGAGACAGGAAAGTTGGGGAGAGGGGGCAGATGACATGCAGACTCGAATATATATTGTTATTTGTTCTCAAAATGTCACTGAGCTCTGTTCCACACAGCTCTATTCCAGTACCTCTTACATAACTGACAGTCATCTGTGCAATGATCTCAACAGTCATCTATTACCCTGTGCAGACGGCAGGTGAATACACCTGATAAGAGGATAGTCGGCAGGACACTTCCTGGTATAAACGACTGTGCATACAGAACATCAGAGGGATATAAACCTGTGGGGTTACATGTAATAAAGCAACAGGGTGACTTGTTGCAGTTTAAAAAGGAAAGTTACTATTTTCCACAAGTATGGCTGCAAATAACGATTTTCATTACATGTTCATTTGCTTCTTATCTTCTTAAAACGATGAATCATTTAGTTTTTCAGAGTCCAAGATGCTGTCTTTAAATGTCTTTTTCTCCATCTGATTGACAATCCAAAAACCCAAAGATATTCGCTTTACTATCATAGAAAAGCCGACAAAAAGTCCTGTTTGAGAACCTGAGGCCCTTGATTAATTGCTTATTGAAATAATTGGCAATACATTTCCCGTTGATCACCTAATCCATTTATCTACTTAACATTTGAGCTCTATAAGCATATTTGGTTAGAAACAAGCTCAAAGGTATCAGAAGATCCCGTCAGTGTCAGAGCAAATCACTCTTTTTCATTCAAATGTTTTGGACAGAGCTCTATTTTGTTTTGCCTTTTAAATGTTCACGCCACGTAAAGACAGGAAAACCAGGCCGGGATGTGATTATTTCATGTCATGAAGCTTTGTTAGATGTTAAGGACACAGCTTTAGTTTCAATACCCATTACATAATGACATTAGATATGTAATCCTGACTGGAATATGTGCCAGGTTAATAACATGCCAAGGGTAATTTTCGCAAATACGCCTAAGCATCAATCATGAACGCATGATTTGCCAATAAGTGTTTAGCAACAGCACAGAATGACATGAGTGAGTACACCTTAGATTTAGTTGTTCTGACTCCACCAGGCCTTCTTCAGACAATCATTTCACCCACATAGCTGCAGCAGCTAACAGCTGGAGGTAGTTTGGCTATAGCCTCGGGGTTATTCAGATATTGCACGCCAGCTTCTTTCATGGGAAAACACAGAACTTTATCCCTATCCTTCTGCCGTCCACACAAATCCTAAGCCTCCACATCAACACACTATCCTATTCACTTTAGAACACTCAGACTACATAATTAGAACTGGGTGTTTCCCCCTCCTGTAATCGTTCGACCTCCTGGAGTGGCTAAAGTCAGGTTACAGTACGAAATGACCTGCGGAGCTGCAAGACAGCAGCATTCCTCGTCTGGCCTTATTGCTCCCTTTGGCCCATCTAATAAGAGGCAATTACAGCCAGTGAATGGACAGTTGTAGACCACAGAAGGTAAGTTGTGTCCACATTATGCAGCAGTTTTGAAGGGAAAAAAAACACACACACACACACTCAAACCTCCAACAGGTAAGCACTTATAATGTTAAGGTCACAGCGGTTTTCGACCTCCATTCATTTTACTGACGAACGAGCTGTAAAAGCCCTTGACACGCACAGTGGTCCCCCACAGGTGAGTGCTCAGTCTGCCTGATTAGACCTCTTGTCAGGACTCTGTGGATGTTTAGACACTGTGCTTCTGTTGCACCTTTATCATTCTGATTGGTATGCTGAGTTTTGAGCTTGTGTAATTCCCGCTAACACCCAATTTAACTTACTAACCGGAGTAACTGAAAACACCTGTGTCGCTGTGAAGGGCCGTTAAATCAAAATACGACTTAGCAAAGCCCATTTTAAGCCAAACATAAAGTTTAAGGGTGGAGTGAATTTCAGTCATGCGTGCTTCCCTGTGGGTGGACCGGTAGAATAACACATCATCTGCTTGCCCTAATTTAAATGAATACCTCTCTACAGGGTGCAGCATACACACAAACATACATAGTGACTGACATCAGAGGAAAAGGCTTACTTGCAGCAGGAGTCATTCCCATATGGAGCTCCTGCTGTTACATGGGCACGTCGGTGACATAATGTCTGGTGAGGAAGCAGACAGCAGAAAACAAAGAGAAATATGAGGATAAAAAGAAAAAAGGTGTGAGAAAAGTGGGTCACTCTCCACTATCTAATACGGCATGATGAAAGCGAACAGATATGCCTCTAATCTCTCCTTTTATACCTGCCAGGATGTGTTAAGACGCATGAAAAGGGCAGTCCAGATACACGATACGCTGCCCTGTAGAGCAGCAGCAGCAGGACAACAAGGAAACATTTGCTCAGTGTTGCACCAGAGATCTGAAATGCAAACTAACCTGCCAGGCAGACAGAGACACTGACCCCAACATGGCTGCCGTAGAAGACAACATCAGACCTGAGCCAAGCAATATTTTTGAGATTATTTATCTACTTGAGGAGGGCGTGCTTGGCCAGTTTGGTCTGTTAAACAAAACTGCAAATGTCAGGTGAAATTAAGCAAATTAAAACATTCTCCGCATTTTTGTTTTTGCACAATTACCCAGGCAGACTGAGCAGATTAACCCAAGTGGAAGTGATGATCCATAATTAAGCAGATGAACACAAGGATTTCTTGTGGGTAACATTTGTCTGGCGTGCAGAATGTTTCTTTCTCGTATTGCTACTCCCCCCAATCCAGTAATTTACTGCCCTTGATAACCTAAGTTCAAATCCCACTCAGTCTCCTTCTCCTCTATTAACACTTCTGTTTCCCACTCATTTCTCAGCCACAGACTAATATTAAAACTCTGAGCTTTTCTAAAGAGGAAAATGTGTTTCGGGATTCAACACTATTTCCACTTTGCTAACTGGAAGTCTGAATGAAATATTTGATGGAAATATTTACTTTGCAAGTTGCTTGTGATACATCACAGAAGAATACACAAAAAAATGACTTACTGTTTTCACAGCATCACAGTTACTGATCAGAGATCACTTTAAGTCCGTCTCTGTTGCTAAACAAGCTTGTGCTTTTTTCATATAGACTGTGAAACACCAGGGAAATTAGGACAGATGTTGATGAAGTTTTTAAATTAAACTAATTGGTCCAGGCCTTGTGAGGTAAAATTTGATATGGAAAGAGCCCAGTAGCCTACAAAAAAAAACAGCTGGCTGATCACATCTCTCAAAGTGTCTGATTTCACCACAGCTGGCACCAACATCTGCACTGAACAGGACTTTGTTAGATCTAGTTTTATTTATTGACTGAATTTGGTTCCAAGCTTGAGACAGACTTGGTTCAGGTTTTAATGCATTACACTTTTAATTACCAGAAAAAAAAACATCACCACCACAGAATCTTAATGACTCAAATGATTTCTGGTCAGATGCTATTACTGAACAAACATGTATTGCAACAGAGCCTTTGTATGGCCCATCATAATTATAAAAAGTCTTAATTGGGCTCAATAAAAACAAAGGGAAAGTTTGACAAGAGCCAAACATCTGGCAAACCATTAATCCACCTCCTCTCTCCTGTTTCTCACTCTCAATCTCCGTGTCGAGACTACTGAGGAATTTTTTCTGTAAAATAAACCTAGAATAAATATGATTTACTGTATGGCTTAGTGCTAGAAATGCAAAACTGCAGCTTAAAGTAGTTTAAAGTGCAAAGATCTCAGCTTTCAACATGTTCCTCAATGGATTTTCCATACCCAGACACTGTACCAACCACTGCTACATCTTTGACCTTTCAGCCATTAAAGCACTGACAGCTTTTGACATTTCATTAATCTGTTCCAGGTGGATACCGAGTTAGCATTTAGCTAGTTTTGTCATTCCTCAGGCCATTATGAAGCAGATAATCAATGCTAGACAACCAACTGTTTTTCCATGAACAGGCTCATACGTCTCTAAATGGAGTAATCCTCTAATCCTCTAAGTTTGCTTTATGGTGCAGAGCTATATAATCAAAATAGTGTAACAATGAAAAAGAAAATTATCATTTTATCTGGAATACAGTAGTTCTTTGTTAGCTTGCAGCTCAATTAGAACATGGATTGTGTTTTTTGCATTCATCCCACCTCCATCTGGGTAATGTTAATGACTTTACACATGCCAGAGCTCTACTGAAAGAACAAATGAGGGTCTGATGTGCTGATAATTACAGAGTCCCACCTACACCTCAAGCTATAGAATACAAGATGTAGATGATCTCCCATTGTACTGACGCCTCTGCCGAGACAAAACAGTCAGTGTTACCTCTTAATTGTCCTGCTTTTGAAACATACAGAGTAACCTAACAGCACTGATCATCACGCCCAGGAGTCAAGAGATTTCTAATCTCCATTGTGTTTCCCAGCACCGACTCTGCCACCGTGGTTAATTTTGGGGAGCTGATCACAATGGGCTCTTTTTACAGCAGGCAGTGCAGGTTTCCTACTTCAGTGCAAAGGAGGAGGGGTGGGGGTCAGAGGAGGAGGAGGGGTGGTGGTGGTTGAGGTGGTAAGGCTGTAAAACAAATCACACAGAGATTAAACTTCACCAGAAAACAGTGCAGCACACTGGACTGGACTTTGTAACCCGGGAGAGAAAAATGTAGTGTAGTAGTCAGATGTGGTGCTGCCTGAGGAAGCCTTGGTGGGATTACTGAGGGGGGACCATTACTCTTTCTGATTACTGATAAAATACACTCTTGTGTTCAAGTTGGTATTTTTTCCACTATTATTAAATTAATTCTACACTGTGATATTATACATGACTGTCGTTTTACATTTTTGTGGCTTTTTGGCTTGTTCTAGTAAATTGGTAGAATAATGGTTGCAAAGGCCCAATTGTAATAAATCAGACTACATGTTAAATTGCATTATTTGCAGACAATATCTAAAATAAATGTGTCTTGAAATTACTTAGGGCAGCAACTAACAATTATTTTTATCATTGATTAATCTGCAGATTATTTTTTCTATTAATTGTTAGTTTATTAAATGTCAAATAAGGAAAAAAAAATTGCTCATAGCAACTGTGGCGGGCAACCCGATAGCTGAGTGGTTAGGGTGTATACCACATTAACGCGGATGCTCTTAGCAGGCCAGTGCCTGTACAACTCCCAACCAGCCCGACTCTTTCCTGCATGTCATTCCCCCCTCTCTCTGCCAAAAATGCCCAAAAAAATATCTTTAAAAAAAAAAAATGCTCATAGCAACTGCTCAGAGACCAAGGTTTTATTTTGCCCGATCAACAATCCAATACCAAAAATATTCAGTTGCAAACATATAAAAGCAGAAAAAAGTAACAAATCCTTTCACATTTAATATTCTTTTCATTATTTTTATTTGAAAAATCAATTAGCTATTTTTAAGTTTTCTCTGCAGACGAACATGTTTCCTGCGGGGAGCAGGTGGTGGTGATTGTGGCTTGACAAGAGCTTCAGCCATTGTCATGTTTACAAGACAAGAGGTTATAATACACCCTCTCAGCATGGCTACATCTTAAGGGGGAGACTGGAGGCTACAGTGAGTCACTATTGGAAAGTGACAAGACGGACCGGGGCTAGCTGTTAGCATGCTAACTTCAGTAGAAGAAAATATGTGATGGAGACAAGAGTTAGCATTGGTGCTGCTTTCCACTGCTGGAGACAATTGCTCATTTAATCAATTGTAAAAATAGTTGCTGATATCCATAAATTACTTAAACTTGTGTCATTTTTTCTATTTACCTGACCCGCTGCTTTTCGCTAGTATTTAGTTATTAAGCTGTTTCATTACAGGAACTGAAAAAAGTCACATTATAACTGAGTCACAACCCAGATGCCCAAGTGGACACACATGCACACACACAAAAAAAAGAACTTCCAGCCATGTTAGACAGCTGTAAATGCCTCTTTTATTAGTCTATATCACAGCCATTTTACTGCGTCTGTGGCTGGCTCAAGTCACAGTGACAACCCCTCACCCACACCTTTTCATCAGGTGCTATGAAACCTGAGACGGCCCTCCAGCAACACTGCTGGCACAGTGTTTTAAGGTGGTAAAGCACACACACACACACCCCAAAGTCTGTGTGCCTTTCTACATTTCCCCTTCAAACACACACAAAGGATGAAGGGATGCTCTGTAGTCCAAACGGCAACAACCTCAGGCCTAGTTTTATTCCTCCTCTCTGCAGACTCTTCTTTTCAAAAGGCCTTGAATATCTCAGCATCACCTTTTGAAAACTTTGTAGTCATAACCTGTGATAAGTGTTTTTGGTGTTCTTTAGCATTTCAGTGGTTTGGATCTGGACTGGATTTTCCCTGATGGACTTTCTGACTTTCTAAATTGCCGTCGTCAGAAATGAGCAAGCTGTAATAAAGCTTGTGCAAAGCTCTCACAAGCTAACCTATGGAGCATTTGACCCTTAGTATCTCTATGGAACAGAAAAGGGTTCCCGTTTTGTTTGTCTGGTGCATGCACAAAAGGACGCACATACGCAGAGGTTTCACATTATTCCACTTATCAAGAGGTGGCAGTAACACACTAAAATACACAAGGATGTGCCAGCGAAGGCAGGGGAGAAGAAAATCTCCAGCTAGAAAACATGGATATAAACAATGCAGTTGTTTTGAGGAAGAAAACGTATTCAACACGGCTACACAGTATGACCTCAAGAATACACACAATGTCTTTTGTTGTGTTAGTTCAAATGTAAACAGAGGTTTTTGTTTGTTTGAAAGAAACCTCCTCGGGACTATTTTGACTCCTCTGACTGTATTAGGCCTTTTTATCTTTGTTCAAGTTAAGAGTTTTGTTAATTGTTTCTTCAGTATGTTGCTGCTGTTATGGTTGAATTTCCCATGTAGCTAGACTTCAGGTAGATTACTAACACACTGACACCACACACATGCACACATACCCACAAGACATATGACACTCCCATGTCACAATGAGGGTCCTATGGGCCCACACAATAGTGTAGGTGTGGTCCTGTCAGATAACCAGAATAGGCAGACAGACACATATAACCATACACACTTTCCCGCCTGCCCTCAGGGGGTCTCGTATTAGCCAGCGATAACCTCTGGCAGCCATTTGTCTCCTTCACATCCATCTGCTCTATAGGACCTGAAGAGGCCTTTCTGTTCCTCTGACAAAAGAAGGAGGATCAGACAATAACTCACAACTGCAGACAAGTGAGTGGTCAAACCCAGGTGAAAATAAAAAAGAGCTCTGAAGCAACAACCGTGACGAGGTAAAGGTGGAGAGAGACCTGGAGAGACTGGGAATTGTTCATCGTACGAACTGATATGATGAACTCTTCAAAACAGTTGCATGCATGCACATCCAGTACACACCGAGCAACATTAGCATTCATTTGGAGTTGTGTTTCTGGCCACACGAAGAAATAAAGTCCAATATTCACTCTCCTGTTTTGTTCTTCATAAACCCCTAAAGAAAATATCCGGCTCTTTAGCTGTTATATAACAGTTAGGTAACATATAGTCAGTATTTAGAGCCATTTTACTGAAACATCTGGAAACAACACTGAGAGTTAACTAAAACAACACATTCGCAGACCATAAAACCAAAACGGCGAGCTGAAAGACACTAAAACACAACACTTCATTTACTACTGTTAAAAAAAATATGATGCAGCTTAGCATTATAAGGAATATAATATATAATCATACTGTCTTTACAATATAATTGCTCTACATGTTAGACAGGACCCATGTCAATCAAACCTAGTTTAAAATTAACCTTTTAATTTTCCACTTCAAGGATCTGTCATTACTGTCAAGTCCCTTAAAACTGATCAACATCTACCAGCTACTTTTAGCCAAGCAGTCCACACTCATATAATTTCTATAGAAGTGTCCAAAATTACTCTGCCAAGCCAGTCATGGGTTAAATGATAAATAAATGGGAAATAAACTGCACTTATATAGCAGTGGTTTCAACCACTCACATTCACCCATTTACATACACATTCATACAGTGCTTTTTCTACATATATAGCACTTCTTCTCCTACAAACACACTCACCATTACCATTATACAGTATACACATCATGTTCACAATCATAACTTCACACCTCAACAGGTTCATTTCAGTGAAACCAACCAGAAAAATCTACACACCCTTCATTTAGTTTAAGGTCAACCATACTGATGTCATGTTAAAGTAATATTTACTCACTGTCGCATTCATCCCGATGATCAAATCCCGCTATTTAACACAGTGGCATTCCCCTTTCATCATGTCTGCTAGTTACAGCAACCTCAGATTTCCTCTCTATCACTTCCTGTTACTTATTAATCCCTGAGGGGGATTTTTTACTTGGATATGGCATCTTAAGCATGCTCCTCTCTTCCTCCTCTGTGATCTTATTCTAGCAAATCAAATCCCTCACCCTGACCACCTTATCAGTGTGACCTTCCTGATATGATGCCTGCAATGATGCCATACAGGGTAAGTGCGCCTTAATATGTGTGTGTTACAACCATGCACTCTAAAACAGGCATCCATCATGATATCAGCCTTGAGGGCATGACATCATGATGACTCTCAGTGACCACAGCGCTACACCTTATGCTAAATAGCCTCAGTGCTAAGTACAGTTTAATTATTATGTTCAAGTGTCAACACAATGTAGAGTTACTTCTGCATGACATAATGTCCCAGACTTGTTCCAGACTTGTCATCCTGAATAGTCTGACCTTACTAACTATTAAACCCAGATGTCTGATGGACTTTCTTTTTTTGTTTGGACCTCTACCTTTCTAGCACAACTAAAATATATCCCTGTCCTCATTTCCTAATTCATTTTAATTTAATTACTCTTACTTTCCGAATAAAACACTGCAACTGCTGGCACTTAATTACAGCAGCTGACTGCTGAATCACGTGCTTGTAGTTTACACTTAATATCATCACTATCAATCCTTCCTTAAACCGGACTGTAGCCAGTCTGAGTTAATCCTTTCATAATAAAAAAAAGAAAAAAATAACACCATTGAATTCCATCCTTTATAATGAGTCATCCGCTACATCGGTTTTTTCCTGTCACAGAAATAAGACGCATTTATTTTCCTGAGACCAACAATGCCAGTGAAAGCCTCACATGCTGGTCATCATGCAGGTACAAAGGGAGAGGTGGAATAACAACAGCATCACACTTCCGTTACGGGAAATTGTAAAGAAAACATAACAATAACAGAAACTTAGAGCTGATTTATGCCTCTGACACCTTCCTGCTATATATACATTTTGTTAACTAACAGCTGCAAATGATGTGAACCTGCCTGAACCTCATCTAACCTTATCCACACAGACAAACCAGTTAGTTCATCCTTGCAGAGGTGGGCTGTGCAAAAGGTCACTGCAAGAATGTAAACATCCGAGTCAAAAACACACTCTCAAACACAGTATGAGTAATTTTCCACTGTTTAAAAGGGGACCATCCCCATTAAGTCAAACAGCAACATAACCCATCCAGTCCTGAACCTGTGAAAAATTGGGTACTGCTCTGTCTAGTTCAACTGCTTTTTTTCTGCAGTACACCATCAATAGCAAGTACACATTTTTTGTTTCCTTAAAAGGAGGGAGAAAAACAGAGACAGAGATCATGTTTCAACACCCAGGGTAAGTTTATATGTACGGCCCATGGCTTTGTGACCTGACTCTATTTTATAGCCTTGCCCTTCTATTTGCCTCCATCCTTTGTTTCTGGTTTCCTTTCCTCTTTAATCTCCCTGCAAACACACACCACCCTCTCAAGCCACCATTCATAAAACCACCTGTAGGCAACAATTACCAAATATGTGTCTTGCCACATGTCTGTGTATTTTCACATCGAGTCAAGTTATCATGCGATGTGTCGCTGAGTCAGTACTTCATCTGGAATCCACTGGTGCATGACTATGAAAGCAGTGCAATATTAGATGAGTTTCATGCATGGAGTGTTTCTGCCTCCCTCTGTGCACATGTGAGTCTCTTGTCTTTGTCTTATATATATATATATATATATATATATATATATATATATATATATATATATATATATGCATGCATCACACCCATGTGCACATCTACTCTGCACTAATGTCTGTGTAATGGTCTCTCTGCAGCGTCCAGGCCGGAGTCGAGTCGGGTCAGCGGCCTGAGCATGGCATCCAGCAGTGGCACACAGAGAGGCCAGTGTGCTCCTCCTGCTCCCACCATCTGACCAATGTACCACATGAGTGCTTCAGTTTCAGCCAAAGCACAAAACACCAGTGTCTGGTTTCCCCCAAAGCAACCCTGCCACGGCCATGGTGCCTTTTGTTCCCACTTTAAATAAAACATAGTCCAGTCATTAGGTAGAAAGGCCCTCCTGTGCATAATTCAGGGCCAGGTATCAATTTGAGGCAGGGAGATAAGGTTAAGGAAGGACAATACTATGTTGTTCTCACAACACTGGCAAACAACAGACATTGTATAAGTAATGTGCAGAACATAATGTATGCCAATGGCAATTAAATATGATGATAACAGTAGTTTGGGTTGCAGTTTGTCTCCCTCCCGTCCACACTGTCCATTACAGGGCTGCAACTAACCATCAGTCTAAATATTGTTTGGTTTGTTTCACTAACAGTCCAAAACACCCAAAATATTTAAGGCGGAAACAGAGACTTACTGGATAAATCGATTATCTAAATTTTTGTCTATTTATTTCTGTGAATTGTCTAATCATTTGTTAAAACAAGTATAGAACAAATATGATTAAAATGCCATACAGATGAGAATGCCAAACTACAGCCATAGTAGGTTTAATATACACAGGAAGAGAGAAAATGTAAATGCACCTAGGGCTGCAACCCCTCTGCTTTATGGATTAATTGACTAATTGTTTGGTCTATGAATTTTTTTTTTTCTTCTGATCAACAGTCCAAAAGTCAAAAAATATTTTCAATTATATAAAACATAGAAAAACATAAAATCCTAATATTGAAGCTACGTGAACCAACAAATTTAAAAATGACTGCAGTGTTGAGCTATCAAAATTGCTACCGATTAATTTTATGTGGACTGAAAGATTAATCGACTAATAGTTTCAGCACATGCACCATAAGTAAACACCATAGTTGTTAACAAGGTGCATTTGCTACATTAGCGTTAGCTCCTGACACCAACTCAACTGAGAACAGCTTTGTTTTACTCAAGAACAGCGTCTATTTCACTCCCGGGTCGTCTCACAAACTCCACAAATAGACAAGATTTCGCTAGGTTTCATGAAGCTGTGTCCCTGAGACCATCCTCCTCACTGGGAACAGAAAGCAACAGGTTGACAGTCGACAACCGAAACCGAGCCACCGCAGCGATACTAGGCGCACCTGCTGCTGCCAAAGTCCCCTTCACGTACCTGCCGAGTCCCGGTCACTCCACGGTGTTCAGCTTCTTGTCCTCTCAGGTTCCTCGTTTCCTCTTCTCAAGTGAATAACATTAAAAAATAAAATAAAATAAAATAAAAATAATGACAAGCAGAATTCACTTTTATTTTACTGGCTGGTGTGTCTGTCAACTCATGGGCTTTCCTTTTCCTCCGCTTGCACTGAGCTCACCTTATTCCCTGGAGAGAGACAAGCGGATGAGAGGATGATAGAGGATCAAGTAGACCAATCAGATGCGGCCGGGGGCGGGGATTTTAGGAATACACGACATCCTATTGGACAGTTCGTGTCAATGGAGAGGCAGTGAAAACTGGGATTTCGCTGTTTTGTCTTCAGCGCACGGTGAACTGAACTGAAAAGGCAGAGGTTATGAGTGAAAAGTGACAGGTTTAGTCAGCGATGGAAGAAGTATTCAATTCATTTACTTAAGTTGAAGCACTAATACCACAGTGTCACAATCAAAATCGGCTGTATTGGCCAAACAGGTTTGAGCATACAAGGAATTTGATTTTGGTTTGTAGATGGAAGATGCACATAAAGCAAAAACAAGGACAAAAAAGCTGAACACAATTAACACAAAAATATGACTATTGTGTACAAGCAAGTGGTTGAAAAATTAAATTAAAAAATATAAAGACATATCCTTAAGTAAAGGACAAAAAACATAATCACATGGTTGTGAAAAAAAAGATGCATTGATATAACAGCAATGGACAACAACATGCAATGTCGCTGTACCAGTCCCAGTTTCTGAAAGTTGTGATCAAGAAAATAAATGGAGAAACATACAGAAATAATGTAATAAGTGACTTTATATACATATGCTAGGTAGTCATGCACAGTATGTGCATGTATACATGTTTATACAGTCTGCTTGTATTCATATTTGACAAGTAATAGGTGGTATATACATGTAATGCAGAATGTGAGTTTTGAAATGGTCCTGCATTGAAAATGTCACATATATAAGTATAATAAGGAAAATGTACTATAAGTAAAAAGTACTCAGTGCAGACAAATATTGTCATTCTGCAGAATGTCTCCTGTCAATGTTGGAATATTATATTCCCAGATCATTGTTATTGATGTAGGAACCTAAATCTTTTTGATTGATTTACAACCAATTGAGTCTTTGATTGTTTTATGTTTTATGTTTAATTTAAATCACTGTATTGTATTTTGAAAGCTGATCATATGTTTTCTGTGTAATATCTTACTGTTACTGTTAAGTGAATAGTAACAGTACAGTAATGTAAAATTACAATATTTCTCTTTGAAATGTTGGAAATATTCAGGTAAAGCACAATTACCTAAAATTATACAAGTACAGTACTAGAGTAAATGTACTTTCTACCACTGGTTTTTGTGCCATACTGAACTGACTGACACAGACATTTAGTGCAAGTTAGTACTTTAATCAAATATTCATACTGTACTGAAGGAAATGCTCATCTTTTAAATATGGTGACTATTATAAAAAATCTGACAAGAGAAAAAAAAAATCAGAATAAAATGTGAAAAGACAAAGTGACAATGAAAAAACATCAGTCCAAATAAGAGTTAATGTTCTCAGGGCAGTGCAACGTGGACTGAAAAGAGCTAATCATTTCTAAGAGGCTCTGCAATGCAAAGCTATGCAAACTACTTTGAATACCTTTGTTTCACGCACAGAAAGATTAACTGAACACCATCTATTTCTTATTGAAACAACAGCCATCACAAATATCATATTTAAGGAAGCAGTGGCACATTTGTTTAAATGCAGCTCTGAGGTACTTTGAGTATTTAAATTTTATTCTTCTTTATACCGGGAGATGGAGAGTCTTAGGTTCCCACTGTGGACCAGGAATCCGTCATGATATCCCAGTTGAGATGGTGAAACACTTTTATATGTTTCAAAGTCACACTCCTCCTTGTTCATATTGTTAATACTGTCCCACTGCCACGAACACTCATAGATTGATTTTATTGACAACCTTGCAACAACAAGGATGAAACCAGTGGGATGACAGCAATGAGTAGCAACTCCTGACCACTTGGTGGCAATTTGTTCACGAAGGGCAGAAGCACAGGCCTGGCCTGTTGTCAGCAGCTGACTGTGTTGTACAAGGCCACTACATGGGGTTGACCAAATGATGTAAGCACAACGTGAAAAGGGACTTCAGCTGCAAGTGTCTTTCAAGTACTACTCCAGAGGTGGGTCATGGCACTCCAGTTAGCACTTCCTTATCAGCAGCAGCACTTAGTACATTTACTTCAATTCAATTTTGAGGTAGCTCTACTTCACTCGAGTATTTTCATTCTATGCTACAGCTGGCTGTAGTTATTACAGATCTTAGTTATTACAAACAAAACCTATGATGGTTATAAAATACAGTGCATTGCTATAGGTAATTTACCCAACAGTATGTACGTAAAAATCTACTTCACCTAAGCAGCTGCAAAATGCTACTTACACAATAATACATAATAATAATCTAATATATGCTGACAGGAGCTCTTGTTAAATAATTCAACCTGTATTATGCACCTGTAATTTGGGCAGCGATTTGGACTCTTTAAGCTCTTTAGTTGCTTCAGAAACATATCAAGGTGTTGATTGCAGAAGTTGACTTATGCTGCTTATAGCCAATAAACCAACAGAAAAAGGATTGAAACTGTGACGTAGTTGTTTCCACTTCAAGTCTTTGTCCATAAAATGTTGCCTATGCCATGCGTATCTAATATTATGAAGAGTAGTTCACTTCCAGTTGTGCATCCAAAACACATCATTTGTAGGGGAAAAAACCCCTCATAACATTTAGTTTATTGTTCAGTGAAGAAAAGGAAACCACAGAAAGTTCAGTCTGTAGTCATAATTAGCCAGTCTAGAGTTAGACTTACTGCCTTTCACATAATTACTTCATTCAGTTTTATGAGTTTGTTTTTAATATCTTTCCATTGAATGTATCATCTTGGCAAAAGAAACAGATTTTCAAAGCTTTTATGGCCTTTGTTTTAGACACAGAAGAGTCAAAATGTTAAAGCATGACATGCTGACATCAGCTGCTTCAAACATGCAAACACTCATGCTGCTAAAATAAAACAAGTCCAAGTCCATTAAACATATCCATATATATTTTATTCTCAATACGGCAAAATACAAAGAATATTCAGGACAGACTCTCATTAGTCACAATTAATACTCACTTCACAAGAATGCTTTTAAATTACATAACCTAAGTTTGAAGATCAAACTCAATGAGTACCTTTAATCATATTGCATCCATCATATATAGTATCTCTATCATCAGTTCTCTTAAAACTAATCCAATTTAGACTATTGTACATAGTGTATGCTGTAGGTCTCACTTTAGAGACGACTTTTAGAAAAAAGGTGTTATACAACATACTGTATAAACTGCTACAACTGTTTTGATGTGTAGAGAAATACCTCTGTTTCAAAAGACATGTTGGACCAATTGTTCAAAAGGGACACATAGTAAATACATCTCTCTCGTGAGGAAGAAACAGACGTGGTTTTACATAACAGACTGTACACGCCATCCATCCATCCCATGAGATCAACAATATACATTTCATGAAAAGTACACGCCTCCATATCAAATACAGAGAAGACAAAATATTCGCACTTGGATCTAGAGACATTAATGATTATGTGGCGACATGATACTGAGAGACAGTGAAGCAGAAGACACGTATACGAGCACAGTAAGAAAAGGACTGAGAAATCAATTTGATATACAGTGTTAAGAGACTAGGATGTCACCTGTAACAGCTTGGAAGAAGCAGAGAACAGAAAAGCCCACAGAAAATGTGCATAAAGTATCTCACAAATGTATTTACAGGATTTTTAAATTTAATAAAAATGTCAACCTGTAGTAGAAATTCACCCTTAAACAAATGTTATATTTACAATTTATACATTTGTATTTAAATAGAAACATGCAAGTGTTAACATCTTCCTACTGAATGTCGAAAAAACTCATCTTACCCTGGATTCTTTAAAGTTAGAATTAATATTAATTACTACTTACAATGAAATCTCATCATGAACAACCCCAATACATTTACATCTTCCTATTTCATAAAATGGTACTCCTTAAAAAGGCAAAATAGAAAAAAACATTAAGGAAAGGGGCAGAAAAATAAATAAGTGTGAGTAGCAAACAGTTAAAAATTATTCTAATGCTAAATTTGTACATTTGACTACAAGAGGCGCGGACCTGTACTTACAAAGTGTACCAGTGTATGAAGACATTGACTGGGCTGGCAAAACCCACAGAAGAATTCCTATGAGAAAAGTGGCCTCCAGCTTTAAGTACAAAATGGCTCAAGCCATTGGTGTTTGGTTATAAAAACAGATCTATATACACATATATACTAAACCAGTACACAAAATTGCAAAAGCTAAAGGCATTGGACACTTGAGTTAAACAGGTTTCTCGCTGAGGCGGAAAAAAAAGAAGAGGGGAAAAAAATCCCAAGCCTAAAAATTAAACTTTTTCCACAGAAACAGATCTCTTTTTAAAAAAATCCTGCATAGATTAAAATAATACCTCCTCTGACTTTCTCTTTTTCAAGTGCAAGAGGAAATAACAGTGTCCCCTCCTACAATAAAGGCCAGGGAGCCAGTGAAGGAAAGAAAATAAAAAACACAATGCAAAAAGGTAAAACCTGGGCCACATAGTGATTCTTCAGATTTGTTTTGCTGAGATGAAAATGGTGCTGTCAACTTGAAAACTTACACCAAATTTAAGTTTTATAATAGAGGAAAAGTGCAAGAAAGTTAAAGACATCACAGCTCTTTAACGGTCTGGCACCTCAGACTTATCCAAACTCATCTTCCATGGACTAAAACTAAAACAGCCAGTAATAGTTTCCATGAATACTACTTGGCCCAGGCTTTAATATTTCCAGCATGTTTTATTTAGGAAGTGGGCTTAAAATAACCAGAAACCAGACCATCCTTCATGTCAATGATCATTACCAAACACCAAAATGTCAACTGAAATGTCTTCATTCAAAACCACTGCTTTGACGACAACCAGTAATTTTTAACAACAGAAATGTTTGTATCTTGACAGCTGGCATACACAGTTTCTCTGTCGTCTCTCCCCTGCCTGCCGAACCATATTAACTAAACTTAAACATTTCTTACCTACTGCCCTGTAATACAAGTATGATTAAGGTTTTAAAATTTAAATAGGAACATATTACATACAAATACTTTGCATCTTATAACCCCTGTTCAACCCCGGTTTAAACTTATGCATTTGAAACGTTATACTTCTGCTGGCCAGAAGAAAAAAAACTGCTTGGTATATAAATAAAATCTATATTGGCCGTTTATACTTCTTATTTGAAATATATAATCATAGATTTAAAACTCTTTGTACTATAAATGCAACACTGCTGATTTGCATCACTGATGAGTTTGCCTCTCTAAAGAACATCTTGCCTTTCAGATGAATTTGCTTTAGTTGTGCCAAATCAGTGGTCACACAGGCCCAGCTTTTATAAACTGCCATGAAAATAACTGTATTGTATACGTAACTGGATACGATCTTCAATACTAAAGACACTCCCTGCTGTTTCTTAGAAAAATGCACTCTGAGCAAACAAGGGGATCAAAAACAAAAAACACAACAACACTGGAAGTGACTGTTCCTTGAGGAAATTGCTCAGTGAACTTGTAGCTACAAGGGTAAAAACATTTAATAGGAAGAGACTCATATTGTGGAGCTTCAAAGAAGCAGCAAATCTCTTACACAGAATGTTAACGTGATCAATTTTATGAAGGCCGAGAATTAAAAAAAAACACCCTGCTAGCGGCCCCTAGAGGCCATGCTGCTCCTGACCTGGCCTCTAGGGGCTGACCAACATTTCATTTTCTAGCAGGACAAAAACAAGTTCATGATTTTGAAAAATAAAATGACACTGTCCAAAACAAATACACTGATCAATCTAACTTCTAATAGAGCATTTATATATTTATGTGTGTCAGAAGTATTAAACTGCTGTGCACAGTAGCCCTTCTTGTGGTCCTTAAACCTTGTGGGCATGCTCAAAGATTAATCTCTAGTGCCTCGAGACTTGAAGGAGAGATCAACAGACGTAGTTAGAAGCTTAATTAGTGGTGGCCAAAACCATCTTTGTCCCCATTGAAAATGTCAAATGTGTTAATAGGACTTGACTTAAAAATGAAAGAGTGCAATAAAAACACAATTGTTGCCAGCTTCCATTAATTGTTGAATGTATAAACTATGCATAAAATGACAACTGTGGCTATAGACAAAAAAATAGAAGGATAAAAAAAAAAAAATCATAATTTATTCAGATATGACGAGTGACCGTTTGTTTTCCTGTAGCTCACATACAAGGCACAAAAATGATAAAGAGAAACCTTCATTTTAAAGCACCTTTGGTGTTCATGGGAGGTACTTTGGTGAAACAAAGTAAAAGAAAAAAGTTAAAAGCCAAAGTAGCCTATAAACCAAACCCCATTTTTAGTGTATTCGTAATAAATAATTCATCCAGCGCTTCCATGCCAAAGAGATAAAAACATGGCCTTCAAAGATTTTGTAAGAATGCTGATATATGAAGTATGGCGATAAGCTCTTTTTTATTCGTGTGTTGCAGTTTCTGATGCTTCTCCCTGTGTGGTGCCGTCGAAGGTGTGAGATGCGTCAAATTGCTCAGTGTTTTTGGCAAGCTGGTGTAGAAAATGGACACAGTGTTGGAGATATGTCTGAGAAGTTCGTCACCTGCGTGTACATGGAGGACCAGAGGTGGACTGTGTGTGTGTGTGTGTTTGTGTGTGTGCATACAGTACATGATTATTTGTGTGTCGTTGTGGGCATGCTTGTGTCTTTGAGCACATGTTGCTGAGCACAAGAGGCTGAGGTGGTGTGTGTGTGTGTGTGTGTGTGTGTGTGTGTGTGTGTGTGTGTGTGTGTGTGTGTGTGTGTGTGTGTGTGTGTGTGGAAGCAGTGGGCAGGGAGTTGAGTCCTCGCTAGGGAATTAGCTTTGCGTCCAGGCGCAGCCAGTGGAGGCCCTGCCGTGTGTAACGCACCAGTTCCGTCATGCTGCTGGTGTTGAAGATCAGAGGACCCATCACCTTGTCCAACTCCAGGAAGAAGTCTGGGAAAAGAAAGACACAGTGAAAGTTAATTTTTTTTTAAAATCATCATTTAATGGGTTCCTTATTTTTAATCAGTAGTTTAGTCTATAAATTGTCAGAAACATAATCAATTTGAAATGGTAGTAAATCAGAAAAGACAGCAAATCCTCACATCTGAGAAGCTGAAAACAGCATGTTTGGTATTTTTGCTTGATAAATGACTCAATGAATCGACTATCAAAGTTAGCAGCTAGAACTGCATACGAGTATCAGTTCAGTACTAACTGGGATTTTAAAAAATAGTTTGCAGCTGTATTCTGTCTTTTTAAGTATATTTTTTCATGAGCATTTTTGGCCTAATTAGTGAGAGAGGGTTGAAGACAAGCAACAAAAACCTTGCAGTCTATTCCCATATTTCAGTGAGAGATGCAACAGATTTTAGCAACAAAAGCTAAAAAAAAAAATATCAGTTATGTGCAAATGTTTGGGGGATTACTAAGTACTGACTTTTTAGGATGCCCAAACTTTTGCACATACGACCATTATCGTTTTAGTTCATGAAGTAACCGGGTATTAACATTTGAAGTAGGCTCATCTTTTAATGTCTGCTTTCCGATTAAGTTTTGCATACAACTGTGTGTCTTTGAAAATGCAAATTATAGACCAACAATTACACAAAAATAATGTCAAACCTAGTTTTTAAGGTTTACCTTTCTGCTCCTTGGATAGTTGCTCAGCCTGGTCCCAGACCTCGGTGGCGTACAGGAAGTTGGAGGTAACCTGGACGTAGCTGGCAGCCATCTGGTGGATACGTTGAGGTATGGTCACAGACGAACTGGCGCTGCTGCTGCTGCTGACTGACGAGTAGCCACTGGCCGTGCCTGGGGACAGTTTGGGAGAAACTGGAGAGGGCATACCCGCTGCCTTGCTGCATCAGGAAACAGAAACAAACAGACAAGGTAAGAGATTTCAATAAACTGAGCACATTCTGAAAATCATCCATAGCACTATTTATCTAATTCATTTATCTAATATCTGCTCCATATGACTCAGTAACTTCAAACTGTTCTTCACAACAGTTTGAAGTGAAGTGAAGAACCCCCCCCCCCCCCCCCCCACCCCCCCCCCCCCCCCCCCCCCCCCCCCCCCCCCCCCCCCCCCCCCACTCACGATCAATGCTCCATCCTTTACAATTACTTTTAATCTTCACACAGCAAAGAAGGACATGACTTACTTTCCCATTCCAGGAGAGGGAGCCTGGGTGTTACTCAGAGAATTCTGCCAAACAAAATGAGGGAAGAACATTATGTACACAGGAAGGAAGCAGGTTACACATTCACAGAGGACAAATGTATTGATGGAATTTATAATGTGTTCCTGTGATTTTGAAGGTTTGCCAAACAAAACCAGATTTCAGTTTCTTGGAAACAAGCGTACCTTTAAGTGTTCGGTGAGTGTTTTGGAGTATTTTAGTGCACTGTCTTTCCTCAGCTTGAATAACCGCAGGTAGAGGAGGGACTGGCATCGTAAGCTGGAAAAACAGGTGAATATTGATCTTAAACTTTTTTAAAAAAAAGGGAGCAATGACCAGAGATATGTGGACCCCTTAGACAGAACATTCTTCTTAATCAAACAGCAATGACTTTGAGTACATTAAGTGGTAGCCTAAAGACAAGACAACAACTCTACCTCTACATCAAATGGAAATCCATCACCTGCTGTCAGTCAGCGAACTTACCAAAGCACAGCTAGCCTCTTGTCTGCTGAAGTAGCATCTGGGGCCATATAGCTTTTTAACTTCATAGTGTATCTGAATGCACAGACAGAACAAACATTTAGTTTCTAAGAGAACAAACTGTTTAAGTCACTATTGAAACATTGTTTTATTTCAATAATACTTAATAAATACACAGATCAAAATTGAGCAGCAGAACCAGAGATATCTTCTTTTTTATTCCAAACATTTGTTTTCCTTGTTATAACTTAGTACCTACATTACACTGAATACAACTTCACCACTGACAGTTTGATTCAGAGATTTGGGAGTGTTATGCTGATAGCGGTTAATGCAGCAACAGAGCCTTGGTAAACTCGCTTCTCTCTAACTCCACAGCTCTCTGAAAAGGCTTTGAACAACTTCTTTTCACATGTATAGCAGAACTCTCCAGAGAGAAGGTATTTGTGTTTGTACTTACTTGATAAGCTCCACAGTTTCGGCATACATGGGGAAGGGAGACTTGGCCTCTTGGGCGCTCTTCTCCAGAGCGTTACCACATTCAATGAACGACACCACAGCATCCAGGTAGTAAACTGCCTTCTCAAAACGGTCCAACTGTAAAAAAGGGGGAACAGGGATAGAGTAAAAATAAAATCACTGCTACCGTTTTATCCTGAGATCACTGCTACCGTTTTATCCTGAGTGAGGAAGCATGTACCCATCAAATATTACATTTCCTTTCCCATCTGTTTCCTCTGTGGAGGGCTAAATGCTGTTCAATGACTTTTAATCCGACAAGCTTTTGGCCTCATATGTTACACAACTGATACTGTGACTTGGTGTGGATTATGTAAAACTCTCTTTCTAGTAAAATAACAGATAATTCAATTATGTATATGCCCTTTTTTATTGAATGTATAACATAACAGATGACTAATGAATTGTATAAGTAATTTTATGCAACTGAGATCTTTGATTTGCATTTACCAAACGGACAAAATAATTTTAAATGATTTTGACTGGAAATAACAGGTAGCAGCATCAGGTAGTTTATAATCTGCAGGTAACTTTAATTCAAATATGGCCATCAGCAAGTATTCATGTTTTCTTTCTTTTTTGCTAAAAACCTGTAAGAACTCAGAGAAAAAAATGGGCCATGGAAACTGAGGTCAATTTCCCAGTCAGTAAAATAAATACCATACAATCGCATTAAGTTTACCTATAAAGGAAAGGACAGCATTAAGCTCCATGCAAAAATCACACCAGGATGTCGTCTTACATTAAGATCTAGACTTTGTTGTTATAACATCCGTCTTCCTTCATGGCCTTGCATGTAGCTAAACAGTGCAACATCTCAAATTACACGTGTAAATAGACTTTAGGCTCTCGCTCTTACCAGTGCATCTGCATTATGTTTAAGTTTCTTGGCCTCTTGTAAGTAGTGATCAGCTGAATGGACCCTGAAACAAAGTTGATAACAGGTCAACCAAATCTGACATTTTTTATTTTATTTTTACAACCCTGTTAAAGTTCAGTTTCTGAATCAATTTGAATCAATCTGAAAAGTACCCCATACTCCTTAAACATCAATTATTCTGTTAAATAAAACCCCTGAAACAAAAGACACAAAAATAAGAAGAGAGACTATGTTGTTTCTTTACTAGCATGAAAAGGACAGAGATTTCCAGCAGAGAACCTTTTAAAATGGAAATTTACGCCACCTTTCCTGAACACAGGCACATCTACTCATGACCTCCCCAACCTCCTACAGCTTTATGCATCAAAGGCAACCCTAGATCCCCACAGCCGTTCTTTCTGCATATCCCACTGTGGGGTTATCCGCAGTGGAAAGAGCTCCTCTTACCTGTCCTCAAACACCAGCTTGGATCTCTGAGACTTGGAGCCGTCCGTGGAGAGTGGAGGTACAGCCAGCTGGTTATCACAGCCCTTTGAGGATTTCTCCTGCAGAGACAGCAAGAGAGACGGAATAAAGTTTCAGAAATAAGGGGTCTGGTGTTTGAAGTGGAGGATAAAAACGGAGCAAAGGGCGAGTGTGAAAAAAAATCAGAAGGTTCAAATACACTGCGCTATATGGATATTGGCCATACACAATATATATACACAATATATAGACCCAAATTATTCTGTGATTCACTGCTGGTTAGACACAATGTAAACACTTATTAGACTTATTAGTGACATTAATCATATCAAAATGTTACTATGTTCTCAACCTTTTCCCTTCTCTCTTAGTTATTCAAATTGCCCCTGGGGGAAACATGCTGCACAGTGGGCAAAGATGATCAAAGACTGCACTCACACACTTCGCAGTACCCACAGTGTTTGCCAGGTTTTTGCACAGATAGCAAATGCCTGGTGGTAAGGTTACATGCACCCACCTTGCCATCACGTGTGCTGCGTCCCTTGTCTTCTCCTTTTCTGTGTTTGGAGGTGGAGTTGCCCTTAGTGCTGTGGCTCCCCTCCTTTCCACTTCCTGTCCCGCTGGACAAAGAGGTGGAGGACTGGCTGACTGTCCTCTTCCGACTCGGATGCTCTGCCTTGGGCGTCCGCTGCAGACCTGACATGGAAGGAGAAGGGACTGGCTCCTCCTTCTTCTCCAAAGACCTCTTAGACCTGATGGGATATGAATCATTATTGTAATACATATATTTTTGTATTACTTACATTGACCTGTTCTGTAGCAGTACTTTAACCCAAATTACAAAATATTAACACTCAAAGATTAAATGTTAACATGCTAGGTAATTCAACATTAAGAACCAGCAGGGATGTCAGGTGCAGCTTCAAGAGGCTTCGATGTAATTAACACGTCATGTCACTGAGCTACTATGCTTGATTATATGATGCTCGTTAAGAGTACATTGGGATTATTTAAGTGAATTTTAAAAATTAAGAAAAACATCTGGCACGTTTCATTTTGCCCATGCAAAATGAAGCACTACCGTCACATCAAGTGTGCCAAGTCTTGCTGGAATGCAGAATATTTACTGTGAATGATGACCAGGAGGAAAAGGAAAAATACTCACTCTTTACTGCTGTTTTTATGATGAGATAGAGACTTATCCTCTAGCTTGCATCGCTTGCTCTCTGGCTTGGTGCCTTCTTCATCATTCTAAAGATGCAGAGATCACAGAAAATTAAAAAGGTAAAGACACATTAAAAGGATACCCTGATTTATTGGTTTGTGTAAATGCCTCTGTAGAAACTAATCTGAAGACGTATAGAAAATTGCAGCCTAGCCCTTTAAGTCTTTGGAGGTGCAGTACAACTTTCTGCCAAAGACACATGACTCTATCTCTTTCTCTGGTAGTTTCAAAGCTTTGATTTTAAAAAAAAAAAGCACAATCATCTAATGGCAAAAACTCCAGGTCTGGATCATCACCAAAATGTAATCAATTGTTCTTTGGCTCAAAGCAGTTTCTTGCTTTGATGGAAATCTGTTTGTAGGTTATGGTAAGACACACTGGAAAAAATGCTAATTAAAGTGGTAACTCCCATCAATAAAGATCAAAATAAATCACCATTCAGTGTGCAAGGTCATAACGAAAACATAACTCTGTAAAAAGCTTTTTCTTGGGCAGGGGTTTTAGATCATTTGAAGAATTTCTATAAAGTGAAAGGAACAGTGGGATGCTCATACATTTTACTCTCCTTAAGGCAAGAAATAAAATCGAATGGAAAGTATTTAAGAGAAAAGCACTGAAATTCGTTCTACCTTGTGTTTCCTCTTGGCCTTGCTGGAGCTCTTCTCAGAGCTCTGCTTGCTGAAGTCTTTACTGTCCCTGTCTAGAGAGTCGTCCCTCTCCACTTTTATCTCTGCAGGCTCCTTGTAGGGCCGCCCTGGGATCCTTGACAGCAAACTGAGATCTATAGGACAAGGGAGGGAAAGCGGAAGGGTAAGGTATGGTTTAACTTGGTCCAAAGTAAAGAGAAGCTTCAGAAGTGTGCACTCCATCTAGACAAGTGTAAAACAAATGCACTCTGAATTTGTATAATTTTATGGGACTACTTTGTCTTATGAGCAATTTCAACTGACCTATTTTCACTAGTAAAACCTGCTGCTGAGACGTCCTTGCAGGGTAGCGCTCCTCAGGGTCACTCAGTGGAGACAACAGCTCTTTTTCTTCCATTGGAGAAAACACACACACAGGGGTCCTAATACTCTCTGTGTACTTGGGCGTCTGGGACGAGGATGGGATGCTGTCATTCCCCTCTGAGTCGGATGATGAAGAGTCCGTATCAACAAATTCACGAGACTTCTGGGAAGTCTTGGTGGGTGCCTTGGCTTTGCGTTTATCTACAGTGGTGGTGACAGCAGCTGCGGTCGGCCTCGGAGAGGATTTGGGTTCTTTTTTGATGCTTGGCTTGCGGGAACCCTTAGTGGCAGCCTTGGGCCGATGAGGAGGTATCTCTGGAGCTGGTTCACTCTCCACTCGCAGACCTCCTTTGGGTTCCTCAACCACTGGGGGCTTCTCAGACTTTTTGGGCTGTTTTTTACCCACACGGATTCGCGGATTCGCCCCACCCTCACTCTGGGCAGGGGATTTTTGCCGGCCACGGCCACCCTCTGCACCCTTTTGCGCTGCCCGTAAGTCCCTGCTTGGGGTGGGTGCCACTGAGTCTTTTGACCCCCCTCCCTGGCTACCATAGCCACGTCCTGAGCTATTATCTCTGCCCTCTTTCTTGCACTTGGTTGGAACATTATTGTTGTCCACTGGAGAAGCTGGGGAGAACTGCTTGACCTTCTTGAACCAGTTGTCCAGCTGCCACTTGTTGGCCATGGGTTGTTCAGGCTGAATGGGAGAACACACGGAGTTATGAAATTGTCTGTGAGAAAAACTAGTCAAACATAGAAAATCTGAAATAGAAGGTATTTTGGGCAGAAGAAAGAATATTCAATGTCTTTTAACCATCTCAACCCAATAAGACAGAGTTAGTGCCACTGAAAAAAATGGTTGAGCCAAATTATCATTAGACAGCACGACAGCTTTGTACAAAGTTACGGTTAAATCATTACTTCGGGAGAGGCAGGCCGTGGGTGCTCGTTGGCTTCGCTGTCTGTCGTGCTGCTTTCACTCTCGCTGTCTGAGCCCGAGCTGCTCTCTGAGCCGCTGTGGCTGCTGGAGTCATCCCTCGATTGCTCCGCTCCTTCACTGTTATTGCTGTCGTTACAGAAGAGGGAGTAAGATGATATTATATTGTGTGCAAAAGGTGTACAGTACATTTTCAGTCCCATTTTGATCACCTCAATATGAAACAGCACATTTTCTACAAAAATGGTAGAGATCTCAAACCACTCTACACAGACACCCTGCTGAACCACCTACTGCAGCGACAAGAACCCCAACCCTATAAGGTCTCTTTGTAGGTGTGACCCCAAAGGTTTTACAAAGGGCAACAGTGTTTGAAGCACTATTATTCCACTGTCTTCAACATGTTCCCATTTTTATATTTTAAAAGTACCAAACATTATCTATCTATCTTCCACCTATCTCTCTATTGTTCTATTTATTCTCTATCTTTTATCTATCTATCCATCTATTATTTATCACTCATCTATTATCTACCTATTATCTATCTATCCATCCATCCATCTATCTCTCATCTTTTATCGCTCCATCTCTTTATCTATCTAACAGATCCTCTGTAAATATAAGACAATCCAATATCCCTGCAATACTATTATCCTTTCATTTCTGACAGTAAAGTATGCTACCCAACTTGTGCACAAGGAACACAACATAACAAATACCTTTCAATAAAAAAGCAAGGCAAAACACCACTGCTCTCTGAAAACTGTAACTTGAGTCAACACCTTCCCTCAGTCAGCTGCAACGAAAACTCAGCATTCAGGTTTCACAGAAGTAAATTTACTATGCTCTGTGCTTTACCTTGCTGACGTGTTCCTTGAGGCATTCTTTGCAGAGTCCTGTTCTTCATCACTATCTTCACTGCTGCTCAGCTTCAGGTCATCTTCCAGCATACTGAGATATGGAATAACGCATAATTAAATATTTGTATTTTATTACAGCAGTGCAATAGCTGCAGGCTGAGAGTACTGGATGCGGCTACATAACTTACAGACCCTATCTATGAATGTCTGGTTACTTCAGGGTTCTTAATTCATCATAAATATTTGTTTTAGTATCCTGCTCTATGTTGTCTGAATCAATACTGGGAAAACTACAAACAAGGGATGAGAAAGAAGGTAAAGAGGAAAAGGAAGAAGTACTTACGTGGGCTGGTCATCGCAAGTTTTGGACTGGTGGCTGCTGGAGCTCTTGGAAGAACTGCCTCGCTCTAATAAAAACACACAAAAAGAGTCATGGGCCACATGTTAACATGAACATATATATTAGAAATATAAAATATATATTTATATTTAAATATTTTGTGTCGAGATTTGGATCTGAAATGTGTGCTGTACTCACTGTGTCCACTTGGAAAAGGGTGAGAGTCCTGAGGTAAAAAAAAAAAAAAAAAATTGATCTGAATTAGGTTTGTGAACCTGTTTGTTTTTTCATACTCCACTGTCAAATTTGCGAACAGTTAATAACAATAATAATAATAATAATAATAATAATAATAATAAGTGAAGTGGATTTTTTGTGGCCATATATGTTTACACGCAAGACGTTAATGAAAGAAACACTAAAACTGGCTGAGAGGTACTTGAACCTTCTATCAGAGTAAACATTTATCAGTAATAAATCCCATCTCTTTATAGTTCAGATGGCCAAGGTCTCTCTGGGTTGGCTGCATGTGTTATGTAAGGTCTGTCTGGACCATACAAAAGTAATAAACAAACAATTAATGCTTATCAATTAATCATGACACATAATCATTTGAATCTAACAGTCAACAGCCACTGGTGCAGTGCTGACCTTGGTAGGGAATGGAAACTTGGAGGGCTCCGTTTTGCAGGGGGTGTGGATGGCTGTCAGCGGAGGGGGCCACGACTGAGTCATTTCCTGAAAAAAGCAAGAAAACACACACACACACACACACACACACACACACACACACACACAGGGAAAAATGTGCAAATGAGTCTTACAGCGTGAGTAAGACAAAATGCTCTCTCATTAACTCGAGGCTCTTCTCTGAAAGCTCGTGATGAACTACTCGTCTGAGAGAGGCAATTTTTAAAATATAGATATAATTATGGACATACCTTCAGAATTTCATCGACACAGTTGGCGTCACCGGAGCCCTGAAGACAGAAACATCATGCTCAGCACATGTGTTCATAAACAACATGATGTCAGTGCAGCAGGTGAGAGGCGGCTTCCATTTTGAGTACATGAGTCACCCTATAGGCATTTTATGAGACCTACAAGTTCAGTAAGACCATGTGTAACATGCTGTGAGGTAATTTAATATGGTTATTACATCATTATGAATATATGCGCCATTAAAAAGTGCTCTGCCATTTTAAGTCTTCATGCAACCTGCACCTCTATAGATTTATATCTTAAGCGCCACTTGAACACACAGTATGTCCTCGATGTGAGGAGGGAAACTAAGCTGCAGGGTTCAGAATAAACTGAAAGTAGAATAACACTGAATTCTTGTAGATGAAGCCTTACCTCCACAGGTTGTGAGGGGATCTTGAGTTTGGAAAGCGAGGCCTTGCCGTTGGACTTCATCTCTCCCATGGTGCTGCTGTGCGACTGTCCGCTGTAGCTTTCTGCTTGTGAGCTCTTGGGTTCTGCTGTTTCCTGGCCGTCCATAGGCCGCACATAGGCTGTGGGCTTCTGCAGCATGGAGCCGGGCTTGGACATGAGAGATGGGGGGAAGGCCTGACTCGAGTGCTGTCCACTGGTGAAGGAGGTGTGAACCCGTGAGGGTGAGTCCCAGTTGGCCTCTCTGTCTCGTGGGGACTTGGAGCGGTAGCGCTCCTTGCTGTGATGCTGCTCGGCAGACAAGGAGCTCCGTGAGTGGCTGTTGCTGCTGGAGGAACTCAGAGAGCCCTTGGCCGGACTCGATGTGTGTGACTTTGAGTGCTCTGATCCTCCGCTATGTTTACTTGATTTCTTTTCCCGCACCTCTCCTCCGTGTCTTTGGCTACTGCTGCTGCCGCTACTACCTCCGTTTCCCCTCTGGCTGCCGTGCCCACCCTGGAGTCCTGAGCGTTTCTGGGATTGGGAAGAAGATCCACTGGCTGCGGGACCAACAGGAGTCCACTTACTGCTCTGGCTGCTGCCACCGCTACCAATGCCACGCTGGTCCCCGCCAAACAAAGGTGGGCCTGATTTTTCCTCTGAGGAAGACGAGCTGTTAGAAGGTTTACCGCCAAGCTTTGGAAGTGTGTCACCAATGGGCTCTTTCATCTCGTCGTAATTGCCCAGCATGCTCTGAATACGGCTGGACAGTTTATCTTCCTTGCTGGACTGAAGAGAGAGGCAGAGGATGGGAGAGGAGGAGGAGGTGGGGCAGAGAACAGTGTGATGATGAAGAAAAAAGAAAAAAGACAGTCACAGAGAAAAGAAAGAGAAAATTCATTGAGAAGAAAATAAATGAGAGAAAAATGAACAGAGGGAAAGCAGAGAGGATGGAGGGGTGGTGAGAGAAAACAGTCATTATGGGCACAAGTTCAACAGTTGGGTTAATTGCTTTCCATCAAAAACACTGACAATGGAGAAAAAAATAGCTCTCCTACACAAAAACACTTACAAATCAGTCAAATAAGCAAAATGAGCATAACAGCAGCAGTCCAACAAAAGACAAGAAACAAATTAGATCTTTAACCCGTGTGTCACCAGTTTTACATCTGAAATAATGGACTGAACACAGAGAGAGACACAATCAGCCAATCACACAGTTACGCTTGTTCAAACTGGGGCCAGATCAGTCCACACCCATCTGTGAACACAGATAAAGGTTTACCCATAGTTCCACCGCAGAGGTTAATCAATCACTTTGAGGCCACGGATTCCAGCCGACCTGTTTGCAATCAGCCTGTGACAGAGTATCCAGTTACACATGCAGCCTCAGACCTCTGCTTTGTCTGACAGACTCATGCAGACGGTGAGGAAACAAGAGTCGTTATCTGTTGGCAGGAAATGTAACTAGCTTGGTCATAGTGTGCAATCCGTTACCTCCTGCTAGCACGGCCTGGCTCACATGTGTGAAGCTGGTGAAATGTAGCATCACCTATTTTTTTTTTTAAAAGGTTGGTTCCACTTTGTAGTAAGAGCATTAGTTACGTGTTTTATTAAGAGTGTATCAGACCTCCAGTTTCAAACTATGAGTACTGAAAACGAGTATTTCAAAGCATGTATGTTGGCTGGTACTGCTAAAAATAAAGAAAACTACGCAGAAAGTGCTTGAGGTAAATGAGAAACAGCCGCACGATTACACAGTTTGTTCAATAAACTCAGTGTTTACAAAGACATTGATTGCAAACTCTGCAGTTTGTTGGCAGAATAAAAACATACTAACAGGAAAACTATACACACACACTGCTGTACATATTGTATTACTCATCTGTAAAAATAATCCTGTCTCACAATCTCTGTTGGACAAAACCTTTTCACGTGGCTCTTTTCATTTAAAGAAAGTTTATCGTTAACCTTTTTAGGGACCCAGAGGAACACTGGTCCAAGTTTTAGTTCCTGCCCCACAAAAAAAGGCCCCAGTCCTGAGGCTAGTTCCTGCCAGCCAGGAACAATTCTTACAAACATCACTTCAAAACATTGCATTTCCACTATAGAAACTAACAAAGAATTAAAAAAAACAAAACAAAACACTGATTGCCATCTCTTCAAAATTTCCTCCGCTATCTTTTCTCATGCAAAAATGACAAACTACGCCACCATGTTACCTGTCTGATTTGCCTTATCCTTGTGTTTCTTAAGCTGCAGTCAAAACGCAAACATGAAGGTATTCAATGGATTTTTGACATCCTGGGTTCAGGACTGCTTAGTTTCTGGAGCTAGTTAGATCCTGGCACAACTTGGTTAAAAAGGCCTATTTGATAATCACATCTGAGGGATCCCTGATTGAAAAAATGCATTAGCCCCAGAAATCGAAAAGTGTGTGTTTCTTATTTTCAACAGATACCTTTTTGCTCTTCATTCTGTGCTGCTGAGTTACAAATGCGTGAACTCTGCACCATAAAAATGTTACTGCTCTGCTGGTCTACATCTGGGAGGCCACAGCTGCAGCTGTGTGCACACATGGCCTTTTAATGCAGAACACAGTAAACTTCCACTTAGCGGAGCATGACAGAGAGGGAAAAAAAAGTCAAACTGAAGCTTACATAAGACTCAGACAAGCAGGAGACAAGAGATACAAAGCGTAGAAAAGCCAGTGACTTAAACAGTTGGCTTTTTGCACATTTTTTCAACATGCCAGCACCTCTTACTTAAAATACATTTCTGAAAACATAAGAGTCAGCATGCACAACAGAATTATTTTCTGCAAATGCCTTTCCTCCATTTCAAAAGGTCAAGGACTTTTCCTTCTTCAATGTCAGCTTTTTACCTTTCACTTTGTTGTGGCCCAAAACACACAGGACAGCACTCATCACTCACCTCTGGTACCCTTTCTATTCCCAACCTGTCAGGACACATTCCTCACTGCTGCTTTGATGTGCAGCTCTCGCTAAGGAGAGGAGCCACTTACCTCTGCTCAAATCTGGTTAGTGGCAAAGATGAGACCAGTACAGAGAACTCAAATCCTCTTTACAATTACACTGGCTGGGCGGGAGCTGGGAGCTGGCTGCCCTATATCACTGTGTGTCTCTATGAGCTCAGAATGAAGACACATAAAGAGCAGGAGGAGGGGAAGCTGGTTCGTTCTTATACTCACTTTCTACGGTTGCACTACAAAACAGCTAAGCAAGAACAGGTGCTGCCAATTCAACCGATCCTTGTATTTTTTGCAGAGTTGGTCAACAGCTGGCTATCTGACTGCTAACAATTATCTAATTCAAGCCACAATCGTTTGGATTTTGGAGGCACTGTTTCAATACCTATTATCAACACAACCACATACTGTGCTGCACATAAATCGGACATGTCATATTAAAACCTCCTGCATGGCTATTAAAGCACATCTTGCCCTATTTGGCTTTCATCACATCAAAAAGAAAACTAAACCAAGGCTGCAGGATCCTGAAGGTCATTGAAAAACAAATCACACACACATTCATTCTTTTTGATAAAAGCTGCAACAAAACTTTTCCCTCAAGCCTAAATCAAATATAGGATTTTCTTCAGGAAATCTAATGAAGCAAGTAGGGTTCAAGTCATACAACTACTACGCAAAGGGTGCACACACACCTGTAGGAGGACACCAAAACAAGGAGGGTGTCTTTCCTTACCACAGGAGCCTGAAGCTAAGCATTCCTCTTAGCAGTTTTTTAAAAAAAGCCAAGGCATAAGCACGGCTGATGACAATGCAATATTGACATAAAGCGCTCCTGGTAGTACGTGCAGGTCTCACTTCCTGTCACCGTTACAAATTCCTCTAAACTGACGAGTCAATTCCATGTCAAAAGTGAACGTGAGGCAAATAAACTCACCACTTTGTAAGGTTCAGGGAAGAGAGGGGAATTTGCTGGAAAGGCCTCTCCTCCTCCCTGCTGGATTTCTTGATTTCTCCTTTCTCTTTCTTTCATTCGGAGCACATTCCGGTCCTCACGGTTCATGTTGCTAATAACACAAACACAACAACAAAAAGTCAACACAAAAACACGCTGAGGAGGGACAAGAAACAGACTTATCTCATAGCTTTACAAGGATGGCTATAAAAGAAGGGGTTTTATGAAAGTGAGACGTCCTTAAAGGAAACACCTGACGAGTCTGTAAGAATTTACCTGAAACTTAGTCTCAGTCAAAAGTGAAGAAACATAGCTATGCAGCATAAGCCCTTCAGCTTTCTTTCGTGTGCCATGTTTACTTAGTTCGCAAGGTAATATCAACAAGTTCAAATTTCCAACTATTCACAGCAAAACATACAGTCAGCTCTACTTTGAGTCACAGTTTTTTGGTAAGCCACAAATTGGACCATCATTAGTGAAACCCCAAACATCATAAACAGGGGAGATCGCAGAGATGACCTGTGGAGAAAGTAAGTCTCTAATAAGCTTAGGATAGTCTAGACACTGTGCATAAGCCTCCCTCAACTGAAAATAATCTCCATGTACAGATGGTCAATGTAAATTTGTAATGCAGCTGAAATGACTAATGGCTTTTTTTTAATGTTGTTGTACAATGACAAGTTCATTTACTTCAATTTGTGCAACTGCAATCTAGCAAAATTTAGGAATTAAAAGCATCCTGGACATTCAATAGCACCTTATACAAAGAATATGAACTTTTTTTGTTTTGATTTATTTATTTTTTTAAAGGAATAGCAAAAGGAAAAAACACAATATAATTAAGAATAAATAACCTACTGCTACCAAACTGTAGCTTCAAGCCACTGACTACATCACTGGAAGCTAAACACACCTCTCTGCCTTTATTGTCTGTCTGAGTATAATGTGTAGAGGAAACATGAAAGTGGAAGGCTACTTCAGGACAGCGTCCTTTTAGGAGGATGTATAGACTCACACCAGAGAAACAAACAACACGAACATGTCATAAACCTGTGTACACTACCAGAGGATTATGCACAATGTCTTAAAGAAAAGAGGAAAAAAAAGAAAAAAAGATAAAACCCCACATAAAATGTTCTGCTGGATGCCATCTGGAATATCAAAACACTGGACTTTGGACGGAAAAAGTGAGCGCTCATTAGGAACAGTCACGCTGACAAAAACCAAAATGTGACTGTCGTGCACCTTGTTTAACAGAAAACAACTACAGAGCTTTGAAACCAGAAAGAACCAAATTATCAGCCAGGCGTGTCGCCTCTCCCTCCAAGTCGACAGCTTCAGGCTCTGCCAGTGACAACAATGATTTTAGGCTGATGACTGAGAGCCATTATGCTGCAACCACCCGGCCTCCTCCTAGATTATAAACACAATACACAAGGGTGTTTTCAATTCTTACTAAGTATGACTGATAAGATGAAAAGAAGCGGATGGGAAACTGATTCTTGAACAGGAGAGAAAAAAAACACCACACACAGGGAAGTCAAAATAAGCCAAGATCAGACAAAGTAACTACATATGTGAAACCATGAGAGTTTCCTAGAAGAATTCACTCAACTCTCACATTAAAACCGATCACGACTATCAATTGCCTGGTAATGTAGTAGACTTAATGCTGAATAAAACAGTTCCAGGTGTTTTAAAACTTCTGACTGGCTATGTGCGATCTTATCAGCAAGTCTAAACAGTAATTTCCCAACTAACCTCTTGACTAAGCCTTTGCCCGTTTTACATCATCAACACCACCTAACTACAGTATGAGTCATTACACGTAACAGACAACATGATTTACACACTGTCACTGAGCTGCATTAAACTGAAGCTCAAAAAGCAACCGAGCCTGTGGGACACCATAAGCAACAGTTTTATCAGCAGAGGTGAAAAGAAAAGGAGAAAACATTGTTTGGGATATCCATCACCAAAACATCACTCAACACTCTGCTGTTATCATCTCTGGACTTTATTTGACTTACAGCACAGCAAGGCCTAAGCTTATACTATTACACTGTCAAACAATGACAAAACAAATAATGACAAAGCTGCAACAACTGAACTGACCACTTTAGTGTCTACTACAGGCAGCAGTGAGGGAGGTTTTCTTCACATTCTAGTAAATTTTGCTTGATAATTGTAATTGTAATTTTGCCTACTCTATCACTGCTGAGGACAAACAATAGCAATGTGTTTACCAGTGATAAGACACTTCATCAATAGCAAAATTGTTTGATAGAAAGTCCGATAGATTCATAGTTGCGTAAACAAACAGTAAGCTTTCTTCCTCCCTGGCTCATAAACACAAACGCTTAATAGCAGCCTATCATGTGTCTTGATAATGGATTGTGCTACAAGTGACATGCAAACATCCAGTCATTTAACAGACAAATGCCAAGCGTGCTCCCTCCCTGGCTTATAAACAGCCAATCATATTCCTTTATAAAGAACTGTGCTACAAGTGACAAACAGCCAATCACTTAACAGGTATGTTGTTTGGTTACACCAACAATAACAGAAGTGTGGAGTGAGAAAACGAGTGCAGCCGGTGAGGAAATCCTTACCAAAAAGGGCAGATCAGTGTGTCAGCATGGCTTTTTGGTTTCTTTAAAACTAACAAATATCAGCACTACTGTGTATAAACTGTGCAGGAAAACCTACCAGTTAAAGATCGGGAACAAATACATGACAATTTTTATGATGATAACATTTTTCCTCAGCTCTAGTACCAATGAGGGGCTTTTATGCTATAAATGTTTTAAAAAATAATTTAAGAAAAAGCCAGTTTCATGCCCTGGAAATTAAGCTCTCTACATTTATAATTAAACTAAATGATCATGTACCGAGAGTGCTTTTGGTATCCTGGTTCTAAATGTATGTGTAAATGAGCCTGTTGATGTCAGTTGAGCTCCATGTGTGAACTGGCCACTGTTAGTACAGTGCTAAATAAATAAATGTCCCAGGCCCAGAATCATTTGTAAACACTGCTCATGTCAGTTCTGTCCAACTAACTGACTGATCTATTGGTTTGTATTAGTTGAACAGGAGGTTACACCATGTCACACTGTAGTACAGCACATTAAAGAGAATCATCAGACAAGAGGCTCAGTTGTTTGTTAGTGGTTTCTACAATACTAGAGCATAAATTTTAGTATTTACCAGTCTCTTTTGTTTTGTCCCTTAAAATCAGAACAACTAAAACAGGTGCCTCTGCCTCTTTCAAGAAATCTATCTTGGTGAAAATGAAAAGCTCTCCCATGTTGTTTTTTTAAAGGTCACTCTGGTTCTTTGAATGAAAAAAAGCAGTGCGCTCCTGGTTTTGCATAAATAAGGAAGTACACCAAGTACCCACATGAAGGAAGGAATGTGAAAACCCCATATTGGTGTTTTGATGTGACTGTCAATATGGAGAAAGTCTCTGAGCTTGACCTGTTTTTAAGTGAAAAAGTGACAAAACTCAAACCAAACTATGTGGACTAGCAAACCAAAACCAAGTTCAACACTACCTTTATATGAATAATAAAAAGTTACAAGAGGACTTAATGCCTTTCTATAAATATATCCACTCATGTCTAAAGAAGGACTTTTCTGTTAATCGGTAGAGACACAAAATGAAAAGGTCTCGTTTTGACCAAATGCAAAAAATCATATGACTCTGAACATTAGTGAATATGAACAGTACTGTAGAAAGCAAACATTCCTGAGCAGCGAAATGTGGTGATGAACCTTGTTTTGCCACAGTGGACTGATCCAAATCCACCTCAGTGTGGTTGGGTATCAAGACCTGTTTCTGAACAACTGGTTCAGTATCAGGATTTTCATTTAAATGCATTGATTCCTGAAAAACTTTGAACTAAATACACTTCTGTATACATCAGTTTTCTACACATCAACACGTGTCCAACATAGTGGACAGGCACTTGTGTGTGTGTGTGTGTGTGTGTGTGTATGTGTGGCTTAGCATCAAAAAAACCGGAAGTGTTATCACTGCACCAAAACAATGGAGAAAACCAATTTTGAAATCGGCTGCATCACACCCGTAAAGAAAACTTCAGAGATGTTCTTAATTTTAATCTCAAACATGCACACACACTACAGGATTTGAAAATAATTGCTTCTTACACACCACAGGATATTACAAAGATGATTGTGCAAGAAAGAGCAACGCACCACCCCATGTGATCTCAAGGGGAAGCCGACGTAAACAAAATGGAGACAACATTAGTAAAACTTTGCAGTGTGAAGAGACGAGGCCAAAACCAGTCTGGATGTGATAAGGGTTGTGGAGACGTGGTCAGCAATATCTGTCAATGGTACTATGCTTGCTAATGTTAGCCTCAAGTGCTAGAATGTTAAATGTTTCTTGGCAACACCGTCAGCTGCTCTGGGACTGATGTAATCATAATCATCTTAATTTTAACTCCTAAATATCACAGACATTTGGCGTTATTGTGGCAGCCCAGATGAGTCTGTAAGCAGTTCAGGGGGTTTAAGACTGGGTCTGTGAACCCCTCACGTTACCATTTAATCTGGGTTGAACATCGGTACTGACCAAGCTTTAGGACCAGATTTCTTCTCCAATTGATGGGAAGAGTGAATCAGGGTTATATGTAGCCTTAGCCTGGCACTACGTTCCACAGCTACAACTACAGCATCGTCAATAGGATGACCCCAATCGTATTCATCATGTCCCATAATCACCTAATGCCAGATACCACACAGCTTTTCTAACTTACTTTTAAATGTAATCTTCAATTTTCTAGGAAATAAGTAGTGGGGGTTTCACATGCACAGTTAAGTGGGGCCCAATTGAGCATATTGTTTATTGCTTTGTGAAGTAACATGGAACTCAAAAACCACAACTTCAGCCACTATTTACCCGTGGACTTCAAAAAAAAACCAGGCACTCATCCCTAATCCCAAAATTAGGAATGTGTGGGAAACACCCAGGACAAACATTAATTTCTATTCTACTCATTTAAAGAGCAAATGTTAGAGGCACAGATCATAAATAAGCCTTAGTTTAAATATTTAGCTGACCCTACATCCAAGGCCCAAGAGCTACAGGGCTTAATCAACTGCCAACATAGTAAGATAGGCAAAGTAAATTGTTTCAAAACAAGGAAAAAGTCTGCCTAAGCAAATCACTTCTTACGTAACGTGAATTTAAATGGCATTTATCATTATTTAAGTGTAAGGACCAGCTACATTTTTTGTAGTCATTCAACATTGTGTGCCAAACTGAAAAGGTCAAAGTCTGCTGAGTTGAAAAGGCAGTTCACTCTGTACCTAAATTAATCAGCTCATCTGCCTGTTTCTCAGTCACAACATAACAGCCAGGCCACGTCTTCAACACAGCAAAAGAAAAAAAAAGGGGGGAAGAATTGATGGTTATCTGAACACCATGAATACAGGACTGGGCTTCTGTGACACAGCCATTATGTAAAGTCAACCCAACACAAGTTCATATGATATTTTAATAAGACTTGTATGTATGTATAAAAACACACACACAGACACACACACACACACACACACACACACACACACACACACACACACACACATATGTGTAGAGAATAAAGTGCTTTATTCCTACCAGACACCAACAGAAATAAGTCAAGCAGCCAACTAGTTGTGCATTTCTTACCCTGACTGAGAGGCCATGGCCCCAACCAGTGAAACATTGGAAGGAGGAGGGGAGGAGGGTTCAGAGGATCTCCCAGGGATTCACAAGGATTCTCCTCATGACTTGTCAGCCAAAAATTTCTACGCCAACCTCCTTCAGTGAAAACCACCTGGCCCTTTCCTAAATGTATCTATGAAGGTCCAGCTGGAAGAGTGTAACTACAGTTTTTCTTTACTCCACTCGATGGTACAGTGTATTTCCTTGGAGTGGAGACAAATCTGACTTAGTGAGGGGAGGTGACTGCTCCTTCTCGGGAGATACCACGTCAGCAAACAGCAGGGGTAGTCACATGCTGGGTAAAGTCGAGAGGCAGCCATAGCTTTTGTTTCTGTGTGTGTGGTGTGAGGTTAAAGCATGTTCAGACAGTGTGAGTGTGTAAATTTTAAGAGTGAATGTAATGATCTGGCTCGTCTCCTATTCACATAAGTACCAGACTGTCCTGGTGGCGCCTCTTATTTTCAATCCTTACAGCTCTGTCTTTATCTTAAGTTAATTAAGGATATGAATCATTGGAATTAAGTGCAGTGCTCAACACAAGAAAAAAAGCATAGTTTTGATAATGAGGCATTTGCAAAGACTATCAAAACACAGTCCCATTCACTGAAGAAGAAATACAATGAGTAAATAGTCTTGATGTATCTTAAACTTACAATTAAGCTGATCAACCCTAAAATAAATAAATAAATAAATTAACTTTGTCTAAAAAAGCCTTACATCAATATCAATTTACAAAACAGCCTTATAGGCCAATTAGCGAGAAGATCATTTGGGAGGAAGGAGCATTGAGGGAGCAGACAGTAGGGAATAAATCTCCCCTCTCTTTGAAAATGGAACAGTCCTCCTCGTCCCATAAAAGGACATGTTATTTTACACCACAGGGCCTCTCCTCCAGTGTGATGTCACTGCCCTCAGTAAGGCCAAGCCAATCAAGGCTCGCCTTTCCGTCAACAACCTCCCTCCCTACTCCCTCCCTCCCCCATTATGTCCTGAGCACAGGGCAAAGCACCAGCGCTGCCTGTTAAAGAGACAGTGCGCAGTTTCCGGCGCGCAGGTTGTAACAAACCAGGGACATTTTCATCAGCTACATATGATGATGACACATGCTAACAAATGTGTTATCATCACATGTTGCAACAATTTTTATCCGCTACAAAAATAGCATCCAAAACATCTTTTACACTCTTTAACAGTCTGAAGCTCTGACTTGCCTGACTCTGCTGTGATATTTACTGAGATTAATTGTCAACAATTTTTTTTTTAAATTTACCTATAATTATCATTATGTTTCCCAAAATTGTGAAGTTATTACTTCTTCTTTTATCTACTGCATGTATAATATCTGTTGCATGTCCGTCAGTCCTGGAAGAAGGGTTCCCTCCTCTGTTGCTCTTCTTGAGGTTTCTCTCCTTTTTCACCCAGTAAAGAGTTTTCTGTGGAGTTTTTCCTTATCCAGATCAAGGCAGTCAGGGCTGGTTTATGGTCACTCAGAACTTGTTCTTCAGACGTGCTGCCTGACCACATTGGAAATCCAGTATGTTTATAATCATTCTGCAAGGCTGCACTGAAAGGCAGCGTGAAAAGCTGGCCTTGATAGATATGGGAGAGACACAATATCATTTCTAATCGAGGATAATGGCACATAGTTTCAGTCTCTCCAGGATAGTCACTCATAGTGTTGCACCAGGTTGCTCATTAAAAGTGCACAAATACTTGTATAACAAATGAAAAAAGGAGAGCAGGAGATAGAAGTACAACTCCTGGCTCCTCTCTTAGCAACACACAGCTGACCAACCACGGTGTGTAGTGTGCGTGAATGCCATATCGTCGGTTTCATAAAGTTACAGAAATAAACAGGCATGGGGGACCTGACAATCTTGATCTCACTTTTTACCCTTATGCCCAACTAATCATGTGATCTGTGGGAACACTCGCCCATCCTTATTGCAACATTAACAAGAGAAAAACAATCCTTAAAACATAAAATGTTCAAACTTGGTAATCTCCCTTTGACTCCGTTTACAGTCACCTTAATGCGTATAGATAGTCCTTATGATCAGGGCTGACGTTGAAAATGCTGTATTGTTTTGAATCATTTTAATTTAATACTTAATCTGGAACACAGCCTTTTTCTAACATCTTCCTCTCTCTGTTTACTTGAATGCAGTAGTCAGCTATTTTCAGCACATCAATTGTATGAGCCATTTATTTTTATAAACAGAGGCAGGCTGCTACTCATGGTTGATTTGATCAATAACAAGGCTCGTAACTTAAGCACATAAAAAGCTTTGTGATAAAACTGAATCTGTATGGAATATAAACATCTCAACAGCAGCAGGTTGTCGACACTGCTACAACTACAATTATCACAAATGGTCCCAATTTTGCATCAGCAGCTCAAAAACTCTTTGCAACTCTTTGCATTTCTTTCATTTGAGAATTTTGGATGTTAAAAAATAGGTACAGCCTCATGTTTAGTGGAATACGGTTACACAACAAAACCATAACTGTCACTCGTCATAAATCGTTTCCTTTATCTCATAAATGCAGGATTTTATAATGACATAATAACAACGTGATCTCAGTCAGTGAGGTACAGATGGGCAGCCAGTGGCCACCCTGGAGCTTTTGAAGGAAACCTGCTGACTGCAGGAATTCCAGAGGGAGTGTCCATTCAAATGCTATAAACCTGCCTCATACAAGCAGCTGTTTGGGGGGGTGGACAACATGCAGCTAGGACAAGGACTTTATCAGAAAAAGTAATGATATTTGATAATAACTCCTCTCAGGTAATTTCTATTACTAATGAATAGGCATAATTTTCTGTGTCTTTTATGTCAAAGTATTTAGCTGAGGGTGTTTGAAGAGGACAATGTCAAAATTAGGATTAAGTCTGCCTGCTCTGAATTCTTTAGTTCCTGCTTCAGTCTTCAGTTAAAATCCTTTAATATTTCCACAAGGCTTCAGATTAGCTCCAATTAACATATCAAAACAAGACTCTAAGTCTTGATTGACATGTTCTCCAAACAACTGCTTATATCCTTTCATTCAGGCAGGTTTGAAGCATTTGAACTGAATCACTGCCTGGAATGCCTCAACTCAGCAGGCATGCATTATCTGAATCAGAGGGAGCTGGTAGCATTTACCAATCAGAGCCAATTGCTGTGACTGTTCTGCATTTATAAGCTAATTAATCATGTTCATTCATGCGTGTTTTTATATCTGACATCCAGCAAACCCATTTACTGAGTTGCGAGAGGTACTGTTCTCATTGAACACAACACTCTGATGCTATTGCACTCTTGAATATTTCAAAAACTACAACATAATCCTCTATGGTGGTGAGCTCTCCATGCCAAGATCCTAAAATCAAAATGAATTAATAATTTTCCAAATCTCATCAGCTGATCTCAGACAGAAAATGCTCTTGCTGGCAGCTTTGACACAAATAACACCGTGTTCAGGGAACTATTTCTGACACATTGTTAATGGAAAACGACACATAACCCTCAATTATCTTGGCAACATTTCTGAAGAAACAGGGTCACTCAAGCCTTTCAATGTGGTCGACCATTATGGGCTTTCAAGGCCCGAAGTCGATAATTAGAGAGCAAGGCAGCCGATGGCCAAAATGTAATGCTGATGTTGTTTTCATCTGTACATTACAACATAGCATAAGACATATTCAACAGCAGTCATTAATGGCTTTAAGAATTGCTGTCATTTAAGTTTGGAGATTGATTAATCGGTCGACCACTAGTCCACTCCAAGCTTGCCAAGAGGATTTCTTTTTTTTTTTTTCTCCATGATCCTCTTTAACCGTTTTTTATCTATGAGATTTTAAAGAATTCACAACCCCTCCCTTGGCAGTGAGTCAATATTGATACAACATACTGTCTATGTTCAAGTACAGTTTGAACTCAGCACGCTCCAGCATGTCTAGGGCACTTAGATTACATTGGCTTATATGATCTTGGGATAACCCCACTGTTCTAAAATTGTGGAACTGTTGTCATGTTAAAATTATCCAGAAATGATGAGTGAAACAAGCCTTACATGCAGGGATATGGAACAAAAGATGTTGAAATCTTACTTACAGACGTCAGTGAATATCTAATGGGAATATATAAACTGATATTTCATAAAGTTATTCCAAAAGTACTTGCGCAGTCTAAGATTTCTCCTCTACTAAGGACTTGTTTATTAAAAGGAGTAGTGGGAGTGATACCTACTTAACTTGGATTACACTGCACAAATAGCCTTTGTGCATAATGTGGCTTTATGTTTCTAATAGTTTCTGATCATTAATGTAGCTGATAAAGAGATTATTTAAAATAACACTTGACAGGTGAAACTCATCTTGGCTTAGTCATACAGATCTGCCCTGAACTTTGTTGTATCGGTCTGTCTTTTAGCCTGAAGCAGTAACGCTTTCCTACATAAACACTCGCCAAGACGTGAATTAACCGTTCCTTAGTCATGATAATTTTACCTTCTGGAAACTATGATTACCCAGCTGAAACATGACCTAAGCCAGTAAAACTGCAGGCATCATGCCAATTTATATCACACCAAGTTTTATCATATCTGATAACAATAAAAGTCAAACATTACCCCAACTCAATTTAGGTGTCAGGAATTTCTGTAATGTGGTGTGGTTTTCCATATCAATCTTATTACTCTGAGAACAGTCTGGACTAAATGTGACACTGTCAGTATCTGAGTTTCTGCCTATCTGCAAATAGAAACACGCTGAACTATAGCTTACTACGCTGAACCCAAAATAAACCTCTGCGTCCCCAGACACTTTGATACATGCTGTGGCCAAAGATGTGTGCGAAATAAGAAACCAGCTGATGAAAAATTGAAATGCATGATTGATAAATTTGCAGATTCCAGCGTTTGCACTGCACAGGTGTCTTAAGGTGGCAGCATTGGTACTTTTTGAATTACTTATTACAAAAAGGGACTTGTAATTTTTTTGCACCTGTATAATTTTCTCAGATTTTTACTGTTTATGATAATGATCAATTTTTTACTGCCTGCAAAGAACTTAATCTGCACTGAAAAATGTTATGACAATAAATTTCATTGCTGTTTTACCAGAAGTATCACTGCTGCAATAAACTTTGACTGATGTTGTAATTTCCAGACTAATATGACAAAGCAGTATCGCACAGTACAGATCTATGCCATATCTGTGAAATTAAATGGATTTAATGAGCTTCACCTCCATGGAACTATACAGCCACATGAGAGCTTAACTCGCATCCTAGAGAACAAAAGCTGAGAACAGATGCATGAGGTCAGGACACAGTGAATAGCATATTTTTCTGCTGCGTGAGCAACAGCACACAGGGATTAAAAAAAAAAAAAAAAAAAAAAAAGAGCTGCTGATGTCTGATTAGATTCGGGCTAATTAAACTGGCAGACTCTAGAAGAGCCTTCAAACAACTTTCTTGCGGCAAGCTTCTCTTTGGAAAGGAAATAAGATTTGATTATAAACTTACAGGCCTTCACCGAGGACACAATTAGCTCTTAGTTTGGGTAAAAACCAGTAGCATCTCTCCAATAAATAAACTATATGATTCTGATGATTCATTTTTGACTTCATTTTTTAAAGTCATTTTAGTTATCAAAGGGAGCCGAAGACAAAGATGATGAGACGAGATGAAGGAGCAATCTTAAGCCACTGGTTAATTCAGACAAGGACTACTCAGTTTTGGGAGGGCAGTTCTACAGTCTATAGTCACTTGTTGTTTAATAGTCTGAAACTACCTATTGCTCATTTCCCAAGTATTCAGCCTGCAAAATCACACTGTATTACTCCTGCATGTACAATAGATGTGTCAATGCCAAGGAAAAAATGCACCCACTCCTCTGTCTGGAATGGACAAACAAGTCACCATAGCATCTCAACAGAACATGTGCAAGTGCCCTTAGCTTGGCTAGAGGAAACAGTTATACTAAAAGCCACAGAGCAAAACCTAAACAGGAAATGAAGAGGATTTCACAGTGAACTGCGTCACAGGGAGCACAAGCCAGACAGTAGAAACCTTTTATCTGCCATAACACACTGACCGTGTTTGCATGGACTGCTTTGGTTTGAATATGGACTTTTATTATTATGAATAATAAAAAGTGTTTCTGTAAACAACCTATCACTTTGGTTGCTTAAAAACTATTTTAATACTATCCACACAATTTAACAATACTGTCACTTGGGAGTCACCTAATTTTGTTTGTGTCTCATGGGTCCACTTAAGATTTCCCTTGGCGCTTTGGTGCTAACCCCAAGACAAAACTACAACACCAGGGAATCATGCACTTCAACATCTTCACTCAATAAAAGTAGCACTGCAAAATGATGAGTTATTATTTTAACAATTTAAAATACCATTTAATATCAAGTTATCAAATGTTAACGTTATTACAGTTATTGATTTTCGGTCATATCACCCAGCCCTTGAGAATAGCCCAATTAATGGCCAAAATGACTGTAACCACATAAGCATCAGTTTTCCTTCAGTATTTCAACTGAAGTTTCTGGCACCTTGCTATCATGGTGCACCCTTTAAGAAAGTTTTGTGAAAGCATAGGGTTGTACTCTATACTACATGCTATACATAGAAGTAGATTCAAATGCTGTCTATCATCAAACAGCTGGATTGCCGTCTGTGTCAAAAACATGTGCTTTAAACGTAATTGGAATACTGAGCATGTTTTAAAGCCATTATACACGTTTCCTATTTAGACTAAGCTTATATCCACAAGTGTGCTATGAAATTGTTTTACTTGGCAATTTCTTTTACAAAGTAATGTCCTAAGCAGGAGGGAGGTGTCTTAATGAAAAGCAATATCATCACTCCCATATCTCCGCATGAAATTAAAACACTGTTGGACTACACACAGTGTACTTCATAAACTACTGCATCTACAACTCAAACAGATTAAAAAAAACCTACATCTAACACCTGACTACAGTTGTTGTGCCAGTTCACGGCTACCTGCCATAAAAGGGTTCATGACCTTAGGCCTCCCCCACCAGGATGTGTAAACCAAGATAAACAAGTTGATTGCTCTGCCCTTGTCTCCATGTGCCAAGTGTGCCCTGCTCGATGTACACATGCATCAGTGATAACTGTTCAGAGTTACTCTGGACTTATTCTGTATTTTCTGGCCCTTCCCCCAACTGTGGCACGTAAAATGGCTTCCTAGAAAAGCACATCAGCTGTCCTATTGCTAGACCAAAGCTAGACACAGAAGCTATTGTGCTGCCTTCCTTCGCAGTAGTAATTTCAAAGTAAATTCTTAGGATTTTAACTTGGGGCAACTAAGAGTGGCACTTAGAGTAATCTCGTGTGAATAATAAATGCAGGATACGATGTGCGGCGGCTGCAGGACAACAAACCAAAAGTTTCTGCTAGTCACTGTGGACAAACTGTAGATTGTTATGGGCCTTGGATTAGTGAAATTATACCGTTTACGGCAGAGAAACTCCTACTAAGTAAAATAAGTGTTGCTCAAATTTAAACTGCCAGCTTTGAGAGTTTAACTCACCAAGCTGAATTGCACATATTAACGATAAAGAAATTGTGAGCGGCTTCTGTTTATCATTCGCACTTTATACCGAATAAATATATTCTAGTCGATAACACAAATTAGTACTAGTTCGCAAACTTAGGCATGTGCGTTATGTCAACCACGGCTAAACAGAGAAAACACAAACATCAGACGTCATGACCTGTTAGCTAACGTTACAGGAACAAAAACATGATCACTATCACTACGATGTTTACCTTACTTTTCAAGAACGAAAAGCCTCCGCACTAATAAAATCAACATTTAGCAATATTATCAATTCATCGATCTATCAAGTTTGTTGTCATCTGAACTCAAAAGTAGCTACAACGTCTAACCATTTAGCAAGAGGCTAACTCGCTACCTACAGGACTACCTGCATTTTCGCTTTAGCATAATGTTAGCTAGCCAAATCTGCTAGTGGCGTTTTGAGGCTAGGCTAGCGGCTAGCTAGCCCCGAAACCACTCAAATTTCCTGCGGAAATTTAAATTAACAGTCACTCCAAATGTCAGATAACCACTAAGTACAGCTAATCACCAAATAGCATCTTTTGTGACATTCAGCATCCTTACCTCTTGTCTTCTTTTTAGGCCCAAACCATTCTAGCTATTGGAAAGCTCTTTTCTCTTTGTCTTTTCCACTTCCAGTTACACGCAAAATGGACTCAGCAAGACGCTGTAACAGCTAAAATACTAAAACCAAATGGATGGTCTCCATGTTCTCCCTAAAACGCATCTGCACGTCGAGCGGAGGGCGAAAAGGAATCATTTTGTCTCTCGTTCATTTTATCATTACTGAACATAAGTGACTGATAGGTAAGGCTGCTAGCGAAGTTAAGTAGCCAGCAGGTACCACAGACAGGACTGGATGCATGGATGGCAGCAAGCGGTGCTGCCTTCATCTGCTGTCGGAAATATCTGCAAACCAACCACAGAATCGAGTTCACATAAAAGGGGAAGTCGGTGTTTTTTAAAAATGTTTTGGCGTGTAATATGGACCATAGACGATTTTAAAAATACAACCGATCTTAGGTATCATGTGATTTATTCAACCCAAGAGAAATAATTATTTTGACAGCGAACAGCATATTCATACACATCAATATTCTAAAATCACCGAAAAGAAAGTTGAGTCAAGTCTAATAAACCACTTGTTTGACAAGTTATTTTCATAGTCAAGGCTGGACCAGCACGATGTATTAATGTTAATAAATTAATGATAACTCCCACATACTCTGAATGCAACATTTCTGTGACGCACAGGTTGCTCAGACTTGACGTCCTGGACGGAAGTCACAGCGGTTCATTGTTCCCTTTTATATATATATTATATATCTAACTGTAAATACACAAATTGACTGCAAAATCCAGTCGTCACTTGCCTTGCAGTTCATTCATTAATTAATTTAAATGACTGCACATTCAGTCACACTCGTGATTTCCCTTCTATCCAATAAGATTAACTTTGTGGTGCTTGATGTCTCCCATCAACCTCAAACCTTTTCTGGGTTTTCATGTTTTTTTTGGGGGGGGGACTTCACCAAGAAGTCCTGTTCTGCTCAGAGCGATGACACCCAAGGCTGGATACCAAAGAGAGCAACTGCTCAGGGGCCCCAAAAACCACAAACTCTTTCATCTATACAGGCGTTGGCAATTTGATTAGTTGTAGTTCATTGTCAACTAAGGTAGATAATTATTTGTCCCTGTCTTGCAGAGGTACCCGTTGTCAGATTCTAATTTTAAGGCCTTTATTATTTTGGTTTCTATATTCCTCATGGTGAGCATCTTCTTAAAGAAAGCTGTATTCAATCAAATTGTCACTAAGACATACTAAGCACAGGAGGTTTATCTGCACAGAACTAAATGGGAACTTGGAGGCAGTGGGATACATATTCAAATTACACCACAACCTCTCCTTTTATGGCTTCTGTGGGCACACTTGACACAATGGTTTAAAAGGCTTCAAGCAAAGTTTCTGATATATTGACAGCTGACTGATTAGATTAGTAGGCTATACATTGGATGCTTAAGATCTTAAGTCAAAAAAGCAAGCAAAAAAGAACTGCCCTGATAAAAATACAATCAACGATCACCCAAAAACATTAGTTGTATTTGATCATTTCTGCAAGTTCTGCAATTTTATCCCCTGACGGATGTGGCATTATGAACAAATACTTCCATCATCATCATTATCGTTTAGGGTGTGTCAAAAATGATCCTACTTTCTGGGACTAATCTGAATCTTTAAAACAAAACTTGCATTTTAGGCCTAATGAGTATTATTCAGCGTTGCATTTTAATGATCGCAAATAACAATGAAGCATTTCAAAACACTTGAAATGTATATTATCCTGGTAGACAACAGCATGTCTACCAACATTGGCACCGTGCCATGCTGTTTATTAAGAGATCCTAAATTTGTTCAAAGAAAGTTTATTCCCAATTTATTCTCAATTTCTTATCTGTAAAGTCATTATAATGTGAAACTCTTGTTGAGACCCTTTACAAGAGCAAAGATACAAGAGCCACCAAAGCATAAACAAGCCAAGTTTATTGTACAGTGAAAGAAACAACTGCAGTTTCATAGGAACAAGACCATTTAACTTCAAACTAATTTAAAATTTAGCAAACTGAACTTTTATTCAGTACCCTTAAAGGGTCTCCAACTTCATCTTTCATTACTAGATCTGGTGTTGCCTTATTAAGGTTGTGAGCTGTACATATTCAGTTTGACTAAAAATATAGTTTATAGTACAAAATCACAAGATTCAACATGAATAAGCACACTGGTTTCCTCAGATCTTTAAAAAGTGAATCCTCCTCAGTAAACCTACAATCTTGAGAAAATATTACATTAGTAGAAGTAACAGGGAAAATGTGTTTTGAAAACAGAACATATGACACAATAGCAAACACAAAATAATCTGTTTTCCTTTCATCCTAGTCCATTTTTATATTTAAAAAAAAAAAAAAACGGTACGAGCAGTACGCAGCCGTGAAATTTACAGCCCTTAAAGTGTCCTATCCATGCAGATCCAACCAACTGTGATGGATTTGAGAAAAAAAAAAAAAAAGTGGACAGCTAAATTTTACTCAGGAAAAGAAAAACAAGAAGAAACCCTACAATTATTTATTTCTTCTTTTTCTTCTTCCTTGGAGGTCCTTGATCTGAATCACTGCTGCTTCCTGAGTCTGAGCTGTCTGAGGACGAGGAGGAGGAGGAAGAGGGAGATGAGGAAGAGCTGTCATCGTCGCTGTCACTGCTGCTGTCGCTGTCATCTGAAGAGGAGCTGGAGGAGTCACTGCTGTCTGACGATGAGTCACTGGAGGAGCCGTCTGAATCACTGCTGCTGTCACTGGTGTCTTTAGCCCTGAGAGGTGAAGAGCACAGCGGACGAACATGAATACAGAAAACAGAGCAGCCTGTATAGTATAGCAGTGAAGCCCCTTGTTGTACCTGTTGCAGTCACTGTTACATGTGCTGTGGTGTGGCCTAGCAAAAGGAGAAGAGAAGAAAAGCTGTGCACTGGCTTTCAATTGCTCTTCAACATGCTCAGTTTACCTGCTTTAGAAGGGAAATAACATCGCGTTTGCAAGGGTACAAGTGCTGTTTTATTGTTCCTCTTTGGAAGAACTGAGAAAATGTGGCAAACTGTTTACATTACAAGCACATGCTCTTCCTCTAATTTAGATGTTGTATAGACTAGTATAGTCACGTCGCAGGAAAAGCAGATTCACCTATCAGGGCGTCAACGGTGTCTTGTGCGAAGAGGGAGCAACACTTTTAGCGCTAAACTTTCACTGATGTTGTGTCTCACACATCACTTCACCAGCCTCTTGATATCTCTTGAATGATGGCCTCTGCCCTTCCCACCGACACACAAGCACGGCCCGCCACACACAGCAATTCAGTCCACACTGATTAAACAGGTGTTGTACAGTATAAACTGTAATACCGGTTTGGTTACATTATTGTGACACATTTGCAGCGGACAGCTACAATTCTGCAATTAACTTCTAATAATTCGCGTCACGTGGTTTCCACAAAGGAGGGTGGCTGCACACATGAAGAGTGGGAAAATGTGGCCGGGGAGTGAAACTTGAGTTAAATAGACCTTTTGTCACAGCAGACATTTCGACTCGGCAAACACAGGTGTAACTAATAACATTATTACTGCAGCACTGCAGCAACAGAGCTGTCGTAAGGATCATTGGTTCCACCTGTGCTGCTTTTCCAACGACAAGTCAAAAAGTAGGGAACTGTGGGGGGAAAAAAAATAACTATAACCTATAACATTTTAAACGTCTTAAAATTCAATTCACATCAGCACCATTTGAAATATATACTAGACATGAATACAGTAGGCATTGAAAGAACTGATCTAGAAATTCTTACCAATGCAACACACTCTTGGAAAACATAACTATATCTGGTCTACAGGATAAGCATTTCAGCAGTTCTTAACAAACTGTAATGGCTCACAGTTGTGAAGAGTCGCCACTAGAGGGAACTGTTCCGTCCCATCTTTGAGCACAATGTTCAGATGGATGACAACAGTTTGGGCTCTGGGCCGAGAGTGGGACAGTAATGCTGGAAAAGTCGACTTCCATCGATAGACAAAGGAGGGGCTCGTCCACACAATCGATCACAGCTTATCACACCCAATGACAACGACTTTCATACGACTTTCATGTGACTCCAACGACTCACGTGACCTTATAGACTCTCATGTAACTATGCATGACCAGAACTAATTGAAATGCCAAAGGAATTTCAAACTAGAAACTAGAGCTGAAGAACCCTGTAGGATGAGTGGTCTAACATCTTTAAGACCAAAACAATCAAATGTAGTTGCTTCCAAAGAAAATTCTAACACTGCTTTTATAAACGAAAAGTACATTACGGTATATTTCCTATAAAGTTACCTGACTGGGGTGAAAAGAAAAGAAATCTACAAGCCTCCATGTTTTTACTTTTATATCACTGAGTATAATTCCAATACTTACTTGCTAATAAACACATGTAAACAAATGTTTTATTCATATTAAAATATAGTGGATTACTACAATGTTAAAATGTGTCAGAATGACCGAAATCTTACTATACAACCTACAATGTACTCTCATCAAAAACGTAACTGAGGCCAAATGGGCAAAAAGAAGTGTTACTCTATTATTGAAGTGTTTTTAAGTATACTGTATATAAAGTGTGCATCTGTAATAACTGTGTCACATCAAAAAAACATATCTTGTGTGCAGCCAAAACATCCAGCTCTGTCAAAAGATGGTAATGTACTTACTTCTTTTTAATTTTCTTCTCACTGGAGTCTTCTCTTCCTGGTCTGTGAAGAGGACAAAAAGCAACCGTTTTACTGACACTTACTTCAGATAAGCTGAGCCTGAATTTGGCCTACACTCGAAAGAAATAAAGGAGGACTCTGTGTTGTTGTAGTTGTTTTTTTTTTTTTTTTTAATTATGATAGCTCAGTCTTTTGAAATAGAAAAAACCCCACATTGTTTCAAGTGTACAGTGACCAGCCTAATATGTCGTCCTTTTCTATGTATGGTGTTTTATTGGCATCTAACTTTCACTTTGTCTAAGACATTTTGTCCAAGGTGTTATATCTGATCACTCTGGCAACTCTGATTGCATGGCCCTTGTTTCTGATGTTTCATATAATCCCTGACAACAACAAAAAAAAAAAAAATGCAAGTGAGGCTGATGTATCATTAATTGTTTGTTTTAATCATTGTGCTTTGTGTGATTATCTGTGTTTGAAAATAATCATCTTATACAAAGATAAGCCTAAAGGTTGGTTCATTAATTGGACCAATCGTGAGAACTGGTTGTGCACACTCTATACACTGTTGAATTAATATAGAGTTATCTGCAAATGTTCGGCCTCAGTTTTTGCTGCAGTGGTTGTCGTTTTTGCTTCTCTTGACTTCAAAGATCAACAAAATATGTCATTTGCTCACGGATGCCCAAACTTTTGCATACAACAATAGTGGCACGTTTTTCATTGCAGCTCAAGCACCAGCAATAATTACGAAATCAATTTCAGTCCTTGAAAGTGAAATATTGACATGAAACAGTTAACACAATATTCTGTGTTTATAATTATGTCCTCTAGGTGGCGGCAAAAAGCAATAACATTTTCCTCTGCTGGTTGGTCAGTTTTTGTACAGTGACAGTTCTCATGATAAAGACGCATTTACCTACATTTACTGTGTGTTTTTCTAACTACAACAGTGGCTCCATTTAATCTACAGACAAAACTTACTTTCGTGTGGATCATAAACTGATGGTGCGCAGGCTCTTACAACATGACATCTCAGTTTAGTTTGACACCCTCACTAATCCTGGGATGAGCCAAATTCCCTGACTGACTAACACAGCCGTGAAACCTATTTCAGTCTGATCACCCACTTCATTCCAGACTGAATATGAGAGCAGGTAACTGTAAAGCCAAACACCAGCTCCTCTCTATATTCAGAGGCCTCTGATTTGCGCCCTCACGATTACTGAGCCAAACCGGTTGGCACACACACACACACACCAAAAAAAAAGGTTTGGTCATAGAAGTGAACAAATGAGGCCCTTCCACTTCCTCAAAAACGAAACCCTACATCCTCAGTGAACACAGCAGTGATTACACATGGCTCCGATGGCGTGCCCTTCTCCCTGCTAATCACTTGAATTATGCTGCACAGGACGTCGAGAGGAATCTGATGGGCATTTTATGCTGTTCTGAAGTTGTGAACATTAGGTCTGCGTTGTTATTTTCATTGTCGATTAATCCGTTGGCTGTTTTCTCAATTAATTGTTTAGTTTTCAGAAAATTGTGAAAATGCAAGTTATAATTTACCACAACTCAAGACGTCTGGCTCTTCAAAAGACCAACAGCCCAAAACCTACCAGGAAGTGATTGGAATCTTTGCTTAAAAATGACAAACGATTGATAATAATCATGATTGAAATAGTTGCCACTTAGTCAACTTGTCGACTATTCATTCAAACTGTAATTAGCATATGCTCTTGGTAACTCGTTATTCTAAGATAAAACTTTGTAGCTCACTGCGGCTCACTGTGTGAGAAACTGGAGCAGGAGATAAAAGGTGACATCAATTGTCCATCCGTGAGAACCAACGTGTTTTTGCTTCAAATGTAGTCAAACGATATCTTGTGCTTCCAGTACAGTATATGGATACACTGATGAAACTAAGGCTGGGGTGGGAAAAGTGAGTACGGTGGAGTAAAAACCCCCTGCAGGATCATCCAATAGCACCTTGGTACCCGCTCTTCTGACTGAAATGATAATGCTGCACATTTAAGTCATTATCTGTATTAACATGTATTTTAGTAGCATCAAACAGAATCAGCAGAGCTCATTCTTTCTATCACAAGTGGTGAACTGATGGAGACGCCTTACCCGGTGATGCTGAGGGGTTTGTTTTCATTCTCCTTCAGCTTCTTTTTCATCTCAACCGTTCTTGATGGTCTGTGCACATATTTTCGTTTCCCTGTGCATTCGTAGGTCCAGTGTCCCATCTCCAAACACTTCTGGCAACGCACATGTTGTTTGTTTGCCTCCCTGTGTGAAAGAAAACAGACAAATCTGATGATAAACAATGACAGTCGCTCCAACAGTAAAGAAAAGACAAACTCTTGCTGTTGCAGCCACATTTCCTTGTCATTTGAGTGCTGTTGTCCGTTCAGTACGTCATAGGAAGCAGGATGCAAATATTTTCAACACCCATCTAACCACCCTAACCTCCACAAACTCTTTTTGGCATTTTCCATCTGCTGGGAAGTACTAATATGCACTTATATTAATTAAAACGTCAAAGTCTGTTGTTTTTCTGGTGCTGTTTGTATTTGTCTGTGTGTGACTGGCGTATTTCGTCTTCTGAACTTTGGTTTCTCCCATAAGAGACCTTGATCTCAAAGAGATTCCCTGATTAAATAAAGGCCATAACAATGATAGTAAGGACAGCTCTGCAGTTCTCCTAATCCCAAAGGAGATGGGGGATCATTTCCAAAGTTTGAGAGCTAAATTCCTTTACTACTAAGGCCCAAATGTACAAGAAAATGTGTGTCACTATGATAATTAGTGCCATCGTGTCCTGGCTAAGAAAACAAACAAACTGATTAAGTTATGATGTAAAAATGGTCAAAACCACTGCAAGATCATGTCAATCCGCAGGATTTTTCATTGGAATATACAAATGAAAGCATGGTCTATATTCATTTCTTCAGCAATGTGGAAAATATGTTTATATGCTTTGAATAAAATTTTAAAAACCCACAAAAATTATACTGAACCAGCCCAAAACCATCTACAGAGCTGCTTGTGCTTTGACTAAGTTTTCCACTGACACTGACTATTCATTGTGATCATCATCATACACATATCCCGAAAACAAAGATCGATCTGTCTCAGCTTGATTTTTTTTTTCTCCTATATTTAGGAGTTGTTAGTAATGCAGACATTTTTGGAAAGCATTGATCTTTCCTACTTTACCTGGTCAATGAATTTAAAAAATGTTTTTCTGGATTAACAAGATTATTCTGAGCAATGATCTTGTTAATCCAGAAAAAAAAAATGTTTACTCTGAATGTTGATATGTAAACAAGATTATCATTAGGTATTTTGATTAAAACATTAAATAAAATAGTAATAACAAGACAAATATTTCAGTCAATGACAGTCACCTGGACTGAAAAAAACCGCTCTTAATGACTTAACATATCTTACACTAATACCGAATTAACGGAAGTCTGATCGATTATTTTGGCTTTTAAACACGTCAAACATGTGTTTAGAGGCTAAATAAACCTTCGCAGACAGAAAACAGTCCTAAAGTTAAACAATAATCCAGTGTTGTCGTGAGAGACAGCGGCGCGTTTGTTTCCTCATTCAGCCCCGCAGCGATCGATATTCACCTCGTGCATCAGACACGGAGCTGGACGAGGTCAGTGTCTGTGCCAGTCGTGTTTGTAAGACTGCTGTATTCACATAACGCGAAAACGAAGGAGTTATATTCAGTGAACGACATAATACTCACGCTTGCCTCCTGGCTATTATTCTGTGCATGGGAGTCGCCATGCTGCAGTTTACTTTTTTCTCCTTCGTTGTTTACTGATCAGTGCGTATTTCCGGTGGCTCTGAGACCCCCAGCGCCCCCTGTCGGTCAACACGATCTACTGCGAGTGTGGGCGTATTAGGGCAATACATTTTGTTTGATTGACCTAAAAGGTTGTTTTACTACACCTCTTTTGTTTTTTTTGTTTTTTTTTTTTTACCCATAATTCAAATCAAATTAAATCTATACATTTGGCTGCATCAGTCCACATTTGGTTTCATTTATTTGTTGTCTTTATAATGAAAATAAAATCAGTTGAGGAATTCAGGAAACTTTTTCAATGAAATAATTTTTTTTATAGCAGTAATGTTAACATCATAACTTAAATCAACGAAAAGTGGATCTTCTTTAAAAGAAACAAGAAGATTGTGTTTTCAAGTAATGTCAGTATAAGTTACAGTAAACATATTGATAATGTTTGACTAGGCTGGATTGGGAACCACTGCAGTGGTTAGTGCTGTCACCCCCCCGTGACCTGGTTTCGGATAAGCGCTATGGAAAATGGATGGATGGATGAATAGACTGGATTGGGATTTTAAAAAATCTTTTTATTCTTGGTTTTATTTTGATATCTTCAAATTCTGTTCCAACAGTTGCTGAGGTTGAGCATTTATCTGTCTTTATCTGTGTCACCAACACAGTGCACACACCCACCATTCAACTGTCATTACACTCAACCATATGTACTTTTTGTCAGCACCGCATGTACATGCAATCTTCTCATCTTTTTTTCATCGGTTCTTAAACAGTATTTTAATGCCCCCAAAAAATATTGTAATCATGAAATGCATATGAAGCAGGGGTCCTCTTTGCCCTGGTGCTCATTGAAATGGTTCAAAAGCAGCATCAGGGAGGATCAGCATCTAGATGCTTTACATTTACATTGACACAGGCCCTGCGCCCAGCCATCAAGACAGATGCCTTGCGAGGCGTCAGAGTCCCCTGACTTACTTAATTTCAACCCTTGTAACCTCAGTGTCGCACACTGTATGGGAGTGTAGAGTTTTACTCAGTTTTCTGCTCTGTATCAGTACACAGATGTTGACAGAACCATTGCTTCTTTTACAAAGTCTTTGTTTAACCTCAACACTGATCATCTCTTCATAGTTTTGATTCACATTGTCTTTTTTAACAAAAAAAAAAAATCTTGTACACAAGCACATTCTTAGTCACGTGCAGAAACTTCAATTTCTCCTGCAGATTCATTTTACAGGTTATCATACAGTTATCAGGTGTAGTCCATAATGTGTGGTACTGGTGTGAGGTGGATCCTGGAATCCCTATAAAAACACATAATGTAACTGTATTGAATAAAATTACTTCCTATTACAGGGCAAACAAGGACATTTTAAACAGGTCTTCTTTTGACTGAAATGTTTTTGCAGCATTCTAAGCACATATGATATGAAAGACCCAATCACCCATTTAAACATGTGTACAAGTATTAAAATTTATTTTAAATTCAATCAAGTCAATAGTTCAATCACAACCTGCGAAGGTGACATTTAATAGTAGCCAAAGTGTTTGTTTTTAAAAACAAGCATATGGTTGGCATTAAAGGAACCGCACTAAGCTGTTTTAAGTCATATTTGTCAGAGAGATTCCAGTTTGTTCATGTTAATAATGACTCTTCTAAACACAACAAAGTCAATCATGGAGTTCCACAAGGTTCTGTGCTAGGACCAATACTTTTCACTCTATATATGCTTCCTCTAGGAAATATTATTAAGAAGCACAGCTGCATTGTTACGCAGATGACACCCAGCTGTACTTATCCATGAAGCCAGGTGAGACTAACCAGGTGGCCAAGCTTCAGGCGTGTCTTAAGGACATAAAAACCTGGATGACCAGTAATTTTTTGCATTAACAAAAAAAGAAAAAAAAAAGAAATAAAATAAATTGTCCATGTGTAGACAAAGATTAGTATCTGTAAAAAGAAAAACTAGACTGTGTGAATAAAATCTGAACAAATGATATCAGTGGTGAGGTAACGTAAAGACACTGAAAGAAGTGCTTTCGTCAACATGTGCTGCTACTCAAAGTTCCCATGCAATGTGTGACACTGAGGTTACAATTAGAACTTTGACCCCATTTTTAAACCTGAGTCTGATTGGACAGTGACAGACCAATCAACAAGCAGAGTCCAATCAGAGGGCAGGTGGTTCTGACACCTTAATCTCTGCTGCAGATCCTCAAAGTGTAGTAGATACAAGTCTGTGCTGTCATCCACCTTGAGAATCTACTGCACCAGAACCACCTGCCCTGTAATTGGACTCTGCTTTGTGATTGGACTCTCACTGTCCAATCAGCTTCAGGTGTAAAAACAGGGTCAGGTTCTACTTGGAACTTCAGTTTCACACACTGTGTGGGAACGTTGAGCATCAGCTTTTACAGTTTTCTGCTCTGTGTCTGTTCAGGCATTGACAAGCACTTCTTTCACAGTCCCTTTGTGTTACCTCAACACTGGCATCACTTGTTCAGATTTTAATCAGTTTTATTTATTTATACAAACACAAATCTCCTCTACACAAGCACAGTTTCCTCCCATGTACAAACATGAATTTCTCATGCAGATTTTACAGGTTTACACGGGTTGGTTTACAACTGCATTTTAAATTATTTGTGAACATCACTTTACAAGTTCAAAATCCTTTTGAAACCAATTTGAGCCCATACAATTATGGGATGTGGTCATGCCCATGATTTACCATTTCTTGCTGGTAGTGCTCCATCAGTTTAAAAGGAGGTAACCACACACAGCTCCAACAACAGATACTGCTGACAGGAATCCTGGAAAGATATTTAAAAAAAAAAATTAGCCTTTAAGGCAAGGGATCACTTTTAAATGTTCAAAGGTCTTAAAGTCAAACTACTCTGTCCATGAAAATACCTTAAAAGGCTGATCAGCCACTTAAAACTATGAGTACAAAGCATGAAAATTGACTAATATAAATGTACCAGTTTGAGAACAGCCACCAAAGGTGACATTTAACAGTAGCTAGAGCAAATGACAGTTTGAGTCTATTTTTAAGAACTGCTAACCCAATATTCACACATTTCACAGCATAACCTTACTTGGTTGTGGTTTATGTGGTGCCAATGAAAATTAGAGTCTGTTTCACATGATGCCTAATTCAAGCTGACACCGTTTAGTGGCAAATATGACCACATTGCAATAGTTAATTTAATAGTAATATTGAGCTCCACAACCTAGCTGTTGAGGTTGAATCCAGCTCCAGAATCCAACAATCCCTGCTGTCCGCTACCACAGCTTGGTATTGAACTTATATCTTAGACGATCTCACTATGGCACATGATCTACCTTTCAGATGAATCGCATAGATCACCTCATTAAAACCGTTTAGATATTTCATTTTAAAGTTCAATCACTGCTAACCAGCCCATTGTTAATTGTTAAACAGCTAGTCTACTAGCTGCAGCTAAAGACAGCAGTCCTTGTTCTGCTCTGCAGCCTAGGTGCGTTCGGCGCAGCGGCACATGTAGCAGCACATGTGGGTTCTCTATACCAGAGCAGAACAAGAACCAACGTCACCAGCTGTGGTCCAAGATGGTGGAGTTTCAGTTCGCCCGTGGGACAAGAGACCTGCTGCAGGTAGGGAAATATGAAGCAGCATGACCTGGAGCTAAGTGGTTAGGAGCTGGGTGGTTAGCAGCAACTCAACTTTCAAATCAACACCCTTACATATATCACCTCATATAAGCACCGTCCAAAGGAAAACTCCACAAAAACTCAGATCATTCAGTTCAATTCATTTCTTTTACCATGCAAGTGAGCCATCTTCCCAATCAAAAAGGATCTCTGATAGAGTTAACGCAAAACCTCCAATGCTGTCAACTTACCTCTTGTACCTGAGAGTTGAAGAAGTGGAGGGTTCCTGCTTGGTCCGGGTTTGGCTGGACACCAGCGTGGTGAAGAAGAATAGGAAGGAGAGGGGGAAATCAGAGCATTTTACTTAGTGACCGCATACTGCACAGAGACCATCTCGGTTTTATTGTCTTTATTTAAAGCCAGAAGAGCAGGTGTTCTGCCCAATGACGGCATGAGGGTAGTGAAGAAAACAGTGTAGCTCTCCTCTGCTCTGTTTCTTCCCCGCTCCTTCCTCCTCAACAGACTTTTGCAATTGTAACTGTTGTTTGTTTTTTTTAGTTAAATTTTCTTGTGTTGTCATCTTGTCATTCACATTATTCTGACAAAGATGGCCAAGTCTAGGCCGAGACATCCGGCATGTTGACAAGTTCTGCGCTTTGTCTCATGTGTGCACAGGAAAGAGGAAACCAGCAAACAGACCAGGAAAAAAACATTAGCTCCAAGTAAAGGAATGTTCAAAGTTTGGCAAATTCATACAGCAAAAATCCATAAATGCAGCCTAAGGTAAAAGACCAACTAATAAGTAATCACAACTTTCATTAAAATATAGTTGATTCATTTGAAAACAAGTCTGACTAAATGTAAGGCTTAATGTCACATGTTATTCCTGTGCCCAAGGACAGTTGTCTGTATTATCTGTCCTAAAGCTAGAAATCAGATCAGAGTACTTCAGACAATACAAGGGGTACAACAGCATTTCATTAAAATATCCATTAAATGTCCAAGTGACAAATGAAAATATGGAATGCAGGACCTCCACTCTTATTAAATCAACCCCCTCACATTAAGAGCTATTGGCAAATGATCAACTAACAGCAGTAAAACACTCTAAAAGTATATTTTAGAAGTATTGCAAATGGCACCATCTAAAAACATCAAAAGCTTGCTTTTATCAGCTCAGCTAGTTATATAGCTGAAATTACTTTGAGCCTTTGGGGGAAATTAGTAACCTCACTAACCCCATAATCTACAGCAGCTGTGTTGTATACCCCCCTAACAGATCTCATCGAGATTTTAAATTGGATATAAAGCTAAAGATTTGAAAACACCCATTTTGATGTCAGAAATTACACAAACGTTTTATGGCTCCACGTCAGAGCCCCATTCATTGTTACACATTATCACACATTTTAAGGTTCTCCCTTTAGTTTCTCACTTTAGGGTCAAGTGCTGCACATTTCACAAATACTGACCAAACTACTCTGGGGCACAGCAATCCAAAATATGAATTCTTAAAAAAGGTTGGGTTCTCCTTTAAATGCACAAACCTTGTAGTATAGGATGTTTCCATCCTCAAAAAAATCTTGCTGCAGAAAAATAACAGACTAAAATTATAAATATTGAGGTTATTATAGAAACCTAGAGAGGACTTCATTCAAACGATCATGTAAACTTGAATTTTTTTCACTCATGTATGTTCTAGGATTAAACTGGACTTGACTTCATGAATAAGAGCAAAGCAGGAAAAGCACTCAACAGGTTCCATTTGTAAGTATTTAATCTGTTGCAGTCAGTCAGGTGTGAGTGGTTACAGATGAGTGGTTACATTTCTACAAATGAAAGAAAGAAAGCGAACATACAGGTCATCGTATGTTGAATGAAGCAACAAACAGTTCTAAATCAGAATCACTACATCAGTACAGTCTCAGTTTAAATATATAATCACGTGAGAACAAGCCGAGGAGATTAGTTGTACTACTTAACAACAAAATAAACACGACTTGAGGAAATATAATGACATAAACTACTCACTCAGTGCACTCAGGAACAAAGGTGAAATGATGGAGGGAAGCAGCTCAACTAAAGGGCAAACAGAGAATGAGCTCAGGACACAAACAAAGAAAACTCAAAGCACCTGTGTGAGCTGCCCAGTCAGCACACCTGTGCTCTTCAGCCCAGCAGTCATGTGACCCCACTTCCACCAGGATCAGTTATTTAAGTAAAAATGAAAAAGAAAATGCAGTAATCCAATTTGCATTTTATTTTTTACATAGTCATGTGGGTGTTCTATGACCACTGAAAAGCTGTTTAATATTTCATTTCATTTCATTTCAAGATGTCACCTGCTCTACAGGACAATATTCAAATACAATAAGCTAAGCTCCCTCAGTCCATTCATTAACATTTACATGTCACTACACTCTTTTGGGGTCAAAATTGAAAATGTAACACTGTGAGTCCTCTCATCAAGGCAGGTCATCAGTGAAGACATCACTTCCCTGTCACTTGCAACCTGTGTGTCTGAGGCAGTGGCAGCGGCTTGTTTTACCCGTCTGTGTACAAAACTGCATTTAATATTAATACAACGCAACTGAAACTACAAGAGGTAAAGTTTAAAGAATTTGAAATGTATTACAATAAGTGATAAGCTGCTCTGAGACAGGAGTCTGGTAGTTATTCCGATCCCAGTTCCCAGCAGAGATGCAACCAGCTGTGGGTATCAGTGCAGACCAGTGGGGTTAGGACTGACAGGGCCATAAATGACACAAAAATCCACTGTGATATACACTATTTAGTGTTGTTGGGATGAACTCCCATTCAGTGATGCTGAATTCATGACTTGGCAACCAATATACAGGATTATACAAAACCTTTCATATCTATATATCTATGGGAAGAATTAGTTCTTAGCATGTTGATACTGCAGGGGAAATTTGTGAACAACAGTTTAACAACAAAACCAATATTGCTTTTATTTATCTTTTATTGAGGCAGAGATTTTGACAAAAAAAAAAAAAAAACTGCATGAAGAATTAATACGTTTGCACAATGACTGCTACATAAAGTAAGAATATATAGAAAGAGGCTGAATAAGACTAGATCGTAATGAGTTGTAGGAAAAATTTATTGACTTTGAGTTGTTGAGTATCAAAGGTGTACCTGTCTGTCACATTTTGGTTTATCTTACTAATGTAAAGCAGCATTATCATATAAAGAACAGGCACAGGCATACAATAAGCTAATACTTTTTGCTACTTGCAGTATTTCATCTCATTAAGCATTTTTTATGCTTTTACACATATTGTTGGACAAGTGTATTGTATCATGTTTTTTTTTAAAGATATTTTTGGGCATTTGTGCCTTTATTCAACTACTCAATATAATACATTCTGATTATTATTAGTTTGAAAAAATGATATGAAACAATATTGCAATAAATATCTTGTCAAAAATGAATGTGTGACTTTGGTGCCTTTACTCAGTCGTGTTAAAGTGTGTAGTAGGCTTTTAACATAGCCTATGACTTCATACTTTGAACACCCTTATATAGCACAGTCTATTTTTGTTTTCCCATCTACAGTTGATCTCATTAAATAGCCTGGAAATTCTTTACGCAGTGGCCTATCGGCATAAATCTTAAGCCCAAAAATGTTCTCGAAATGTTTAAAAATCTCCGGACATTTCCCCTGAAACCTCGAGAACCCTCTCTCACATGGTTATAGAAAGGTCCAGAGATATCTAGAACTTCGCAATTCTCGCGATGACTCCCGGCGAGACGTCAGTTAGACCACCTTGCTGCTGCAGCCTGCCAGCACAGATCAGAGACACCGGTAATAGTTAGCGGCGTGGATTATGACTAGAAGTAACCCTACTTAACACAGCGCAAAACAACTTACTACTCCACCTGCCTTTGACACCCTCTTGAAGCTGTAGCTATACATTAGTTTTATTCTTTTTTAGGTCGTACTGTAGATACTGTTAACGCTAGAAGACAGACGTATCACAGAAGATGTCAGTGGTGGGATTTGACTTGGGCTTTCAAAGCTGCTATGTAGCTGTTGCCCGAGCCGGAGGGATCGAGACAATCGCTAACGAGTACAGCGACAGATGCACACCGTAAGTACATAAAATACAGATATTATTTATTAGACTTGTGATGGAACAAATGCTGGAAAGAGAGGTGTTTTCTTTATAACGTTTGTTGTCTCGCCGGTGTTAGGGTAATACACGTGAATGCAGTTTTACTGACTAGCTTACTGTTAGCGCAACTTGTGAGCTGCGCCGCCTTATTAATCTGAATTTCATCGTAAGTAAATTATCAACACATTTCTTAATATTGCAACGGCGAATGAGAAACCACAATTAATCTTTTAAAAAAAAACCCACACAGCTCGTTTACCTACTAGCTAGCTAGTTAGCTAAGCTTAGTTTTCAACTAACGTTACTGTGTCGTTTGAAAACGGGCTTTGGATGCCCGGCGAACACGGAGCGGGCGGTGTTTCCCTCCTTCCAACGTTCTAGTTATTGTCGTTCAGGTCCTCAAGACGAAAACTCCGACCAACCGGTGTGCCCCGTGTGACAAAGTGTGCGTCCTGCGTTACGTTCTCAGCGACAACAGCAGCCAATCGCTTGTTGGAACATTCTAGCAATTTTCACAGTCCCTTCAGGAGTTTGACTTGTCCTGAAGACATGCTGTTTATATTCACTTGTATTAAAAGAATATTTATGTAGTGTTTTTATTTTGTCCTCAGTTCAGCTTATTTGGCTGACACGGCTCACCTTGTACCCACAGTAGTTATAGTACCTGTCATCATATCTAATGAAATATCATGAATTTTTTTTATATTTCAAATATTTTCTTTAAATATACGTGAGATATTTTAGGCTTTTTCCCCTTGATTTTATTTTTTATAACAGGATTTTGAAGATTATGAAATTGCTTTAAATTATTTCAGTCCTCATAATAAGAAGTCTGAAAATGTATTGTTTCAGAGTAGGGATGTAAACTGATTTTGAATAAAAATCTGTTTACCAAAGAAAGATTTCTCAAAAATGGTTGAAAAAAAGGAAATGTTAATTGTTGTCACTAAAGAATAAACTGCTTGATTAATCAGTTAGTTGGTTGGTCTATAAACTGGCAAAAAAATGATAGTTTTCCATAACTCAAGCTGTTTTATGTGATCAACAGTAACCTACAAAACCCTTTAATTTTGAGTTTGCAATTGTGTAAAACAGAGAAAAAGATAAAATCTTTACATATGCGGAATAAGGATTTCAAGGTTTTAGCTTGACTTTATCAATTAATGAATAATTTAGACATAATGGATCTTAGTATATGATATTTGGTGTTTTTGTTGACATTTACATTGAATGGCATAGGAGGTATTGCCTGAGATTTTTAGTGAGTTTTACAGACAAACCTGATTGTAACACAGCAGTTACTACTGAAGCAAACTACCAAACTCTGACTGCTGCATGCGAGTGCCATGCTTCTTTCAGTGTCTTAATATTATATGTGAATACTTCGTTTTTTTTGCTGTTGGTCAGATGAAATATGCAATTTCAAGACATCAATGAGAACACCAAATCTTGTCTTGTCCAAATCTAATCAAAGAGTGATGAACATTATCTCTTAGAAGTGTTGCCCCTAAAACAAGCTCACAAATTTGTGGAATACTCCTTCAAGGTGTTGTAATAATTTTCCAGCTTTTCCACTTTAATTTTCACCCTTGAATTCATTTTTTCTCTGAATGTTATTCTGTTCTCGTGTTGACACTCTGTTCTTGTGTCAAGTTATGGCCCAGCGCCTGCCGAGTCAATTTCCTCAGAGACTTGATGCATTGACCCGTCGTTGACATCACCAACTGCACTTGTGTGTTGACAGAGACTGTAGCTCTGACTCTGCTGACGATAACAGGCATGTTTAGACCACAAACTGCTGGGATACACGTGACTGACTACACCACTTCAGTCTGTGTTTATATAGTATTGAGTGAACTGTGAGAGATTAATCTTAACAAGCCTGTGTGCAGCCACAGTTTTGTACCAGAATCCATTTTGGTTTAAGCAAATATCTTAAGAGAGCTGAAAGCTCTTTAAGTAAACCAAAACAAACTGCAATGTTGCTACACCAGGCATGGAAAATGGTCTGTCAATTTCTATGTGGGTTGGGCTCTGAAATTTCATGACATGTGTAGGCATGAGAATGACACCATGTAACAACTAAACTGTTGAGCAAATCTCTCTCGATTTTGGGTATATTTACAAATGGACACAGATTAAAAAGAGCTTAGACTGCTTGTTCATATTAACATGCCAGGCTGTAGCTTCACATTTTGTTTTGTTGTCTTTCAGGTCGTTTGTATCATTTGGACAACGAAACCGATCAATAGGAGCAGCTGCAAAGAGCCAGGTAAAATCAGTTCTATCAGAGTGTAATTAAAATGCAAAAATTGGAAACTGCATCGAGGTTAATGCTCCTGACAACTTCATTTTCTTTTATTTTCTCCTCTTTTGCCTCGTATATCATGTGCAGGTGGTGACCAACTGTAAGAACACGGTGCAGGGCTTCAAGCGATTCCATGGCAGGATGTTCTCAGATCCCTACATCCAGTCAGCCAAGTCTAACTTGGTGTATGACCTGGCACAGATGCCCTCTGGATCCACTGGTATTAAAGTAAGATTAAGGATATGACGGTCCTTATTGCAGACTGTATAGATAACCATAAATACCATAAGAAAAAGATGCTGTCATTTACAGCAGATTGTCAAAGTAAGACTCAATAACCAGGCTGTTGTTCTGAATTTATCAGCGGTACTGTATGCTGAACTAGGCCATTCAAAAATAAAAAAAGGTACGGCTATAAGAAATTTAGTGGAGAGAAAGCTTAAAAAAGCACAATTGCTCCGTCGTGACCATATTACTTTATCCACTATTACCTGCCGTGCAAGCAGTGCGTCACGTAATGGTCTTTCCTCTGAATCATAGCTCCTCTACTTATCTCTCCATTCTACCTAGTCCTCTATGCTTTTGAGCTCTTAAAAACAGCCTCTTCTACCTCTCTCTTAAGTAGTTTTATTTAATTTCTTGGCATTTTGTCACTTATAACAGTATTTTGAGAGAATTGCATTATCTCTCAGAACCTTGCACTTTACTGAATGCCTAAATATGAAAAAATTTACTAACTTCTGGTGCCATTGGGTAGCGAGTGTAAGATCCAAAACATACCCAAAGTTCTTGTAAGGTTGCAAATAACAGTGTCTGGCTTGCACACTGCAAACACTTAGCCCGGCATGTTGTTCTGTCCCTGTGGTGATAATAAATTTGAGTTCTCTCAAATCTTTCTTTCTTAGCAGTTATTGAATAAACTGTCTTTTAGGGACCTGTTTTGTGAGCACTCTGTCTGCTAAAATATGTTAAATAAAACTGGTAGCCTTATTTATGAGTGTTTAAATACATTACCTGCCCTTTTTTAAATATAGATAAATCTATACATATGTGTGTATGTATATTTGCTAATACACATTTCATATTCTATTACCTAGTTAAATGATATGTCTCGAGAGCAATCATCAACCTAATTCTTGTCAACTCCAGGTGATGTACATGGAGGAGGAGAAAGTGTTCAGCATCGAGCAGGTCACCGGCATGCTGCTGACCAAACTGAAGGAGACTGCTGAAAGTGCACTGAAGAAACCAGTGGCAGACTGTGTCATCTCTGTAAGCATACCTGCAGACAACTGCGACCCTTTCACAGCTTCAGCAGGGTGTCTGAACATCCATAAGACCACTTGAATAGACTTGTCAGTTGCTATGCATTGGTTTTCTTGTGAAAATCCAGGTCCAACAGGATGTTTTTAGGGTTATTTTTGCGGCAACATATCTAATTGCCTTGAAATGTCTGAATAGGTGTTCATTTACTCGTTTGCACAGCTTATTTAAAGATGTGACATTGCACTAACTTCAAGAGACCTATGACTCACTTTAGGTACTGCACTTGTACCATTCTCTTTACTTAAATGCACTACTGCCTTGCATTTACATCCTGCTATTAATGTCATCCTTTTGCATTTTCAGACACTTTGGGTTAAAAAAAAAATGGGCAGAGAAAGCTGCCTCCAAAGGTTATGAATGTATTTCCACCTGCTCATGTGACATGTTGAGCTCTAAGCACTTAACCAGATGTCTTGTCTCAAGAGCTTTCTTTCCTCTCTTGCACCTTGTTGGTGAAGAGTGGGAAGTGTGCGTTTCTTGCTGTGCTCAGTACATAAAAACCACCAACAGCATCTGTTATGTAATGTTACAGATCTCACACAGTGAGGCTCTTACCTTCACTGGGCCCAAATCTACAGTTTACATCAGCCCTAACGATGGATAACATGTTAATATTACTGTGGCCAATAGCTAAATTTAGTCCTTGAGCTTTTCCACAAGGAGATGTTTTGTTTTGGCACCCAGAGTATCTAACGCAGTAATGTTATCCAGACATCTTGTGATGCAGGCGATTCATAGATCATTAGTGTTCAAAGGGATCATTCACATAGAAGAAATGAAGGCTATTTTATAGCTTTTGGACATATTTTGAATGTTATCAGTGAGCTACAGTAATACCATGTGCATACATTTTTTATTATTGGTGGTTTCAGTCAAATCCCTCTTTTCGAGACTGTCACTGCTAGTATCTTCACTCACTGACACTCATTGCTCCTTTTTATATTGACATTGTCTTTTTTTTTCCCCCCTCCCAGGTCCCGATCTATTTCACTGATGCAGAGCGGAGGTCTGTCATGGATGCAGCTCAGATCGCAGGCCTCAACTGTCTACGACTAATGAACGAGACCACTGCAGGTAAATGGAAACACAGTAAACTCTGTGCAGAACAGGCACCATCGGTATCATTTTGACTAGTTATCCATTCTTGGCCTTTTTAACCACACAAGGGACACTGCTGTGAGATAACAACTAGATTCTATTTTGTGTGAGAGATGTTGTTATCCATCTCCAGGAAAAATCCCTTCTATTAAAGAAGCTATGAAAAAGTATTGAGTTGTCAAGTACACAGTGAAAAAATGTAGTGTCTGTAAATTATGGCTGAGTAAAAGTTTGAACCATGCTTGAGCTGTAAATCCATGTAAATATTACATTGGTTCCACAGTATATTTTCATAAATGCACAGAAACTCAAATTCATGTTTCAGTTGGTAACTTTCCCATCAGATACAGTTGAAACAGATGGATGTCATACAGCTAGACCTACATTTATTCATTTATATTTATTCCTATTCTGGTAGTGACACCTTTCTGTGGGTCAGATATCGTTCAGCATAGTACACTTGAAATACAGCATACTAATATTATTATTACCACTGGTACCTACAGAGGTTGGCACAAACTAATTCCATATTATGCCTGTTTGTTGCAGTGACTCTGGCATATGGCATCTACAAGCAGGACCTGCCGACTCCAGAAGAGAAGCCCAGGATAGTGGTGTTTGTGGATCTGGGCCACTCCGGTTTCCAGGTGTCAGTTTGTGCCTTCAACAAGGGAAAGCTCAAGGTGAGTAATGAATAATTTGTGCCCATTTTGAAAAGCAACACCGAAGGGGGAAAGGTCTTGGGGCAGGTTATGAGGACATACTATAGGTTCTTGCCAGGTTTGACAAAAAGTTTCACCAAACAGCATGGTGAAAAGTGCTGCCTAGTGATGGTTTTAATCACTTCTTCATGGTTTGTCAATCAGAGCTAAAAGACATTGAACCCTCATGTTGTACATGTTATTTAGGAATTAGGAATGGATTTTCCCCTTATACAGTATGTAGGTGGCCTTACAACAGACCAAACCAGAAAGAAATATGTTTAAAAACCTTTATACCTGTTGCTCCACTTCACTGCGTCAGTTGTTTTAATGATGTGAGAATGTAATAGAAATAAACACTTTGTCTTCGACTGTTGTCACTTTATTTAATCTAATACCTAATACTCTTACCTAATATACCTAATGAAGGTTGTTTAAATGTTCCATTTGTTAGTATTAAATAAATATAATAAATATATGATATAGTACAGTATAGTAAGTATTTATCAAACTATTTATCCACTAGTTTAATAATTTGCCCTCCTCTCCCTCTACCACCAGATTCTGGCTACAGCGTTTGATTCAGAGCTCGGCGGAAAGGACTTTGACGACATCCTGGTCAACCACTTCTGTGAGGAGTTTGGAAAGAAGTACAAGCTGGACGTCAAGTCCAAACCCCGGGCGCTGGTGCGGCTCTACCAAGAGTGTGAGAAGCTCAAGAAGCTGATGAGTGCAAACTCCTCCGACTTGCCTCTCAACGTCGAGTGCTTCATGAACGACATCGACGTTTCCAGCAAACTTAACCGGTGAGCAGCAAAGTTACTGTACATTTTAGAGGACAAAGGTTGCTATGCGACAGCAGGTATAGGAAAAAACATTGATGAGGGCTTGAGAAACACTATATCTTGATTTGTTTGTGGCGTTGTTGCTTTATGTTAACCTGTGAAAATACATTTAAAATTATGAGATAAAATTTGAAATTACTTGTGGAGGTGTTGGCACCCATTTGCCTGTCACATTGTAGGTTTCTCTGCACATGTGGGTTTTTCCTGAGTATATGTGACCATGTGTCTATTAATAATCTATGACCATGTGTCTCCAGAGGTCAGTTTGAGGAGATGTGTGCGGGGCTGCTGGCCAAAGTAGAGGGTCCCCTGCGCAGCGTCATGGAACAAGCCAGTGAGTACATATGACTTTAATAACTTTAATAGCAGCTGGACTATCCCCGAAAGCACACGCACACTCACATAGACACGGTTCAATCATGTGCTTTGCTGAGACAGCCCTTCCCTGCGGACACTGGCGACATGCCTGCCTACCCCTAATCCTTCCTTGCTTCCTCTCTATCTCTGATTACTCTTGCTTGTCCATTTTAAATGTGGCTAAAAGTAACAAAAATGTCAGATTATATCAGGTTTGCTCTTTCACTAGGCACTTCCATTAAGACTCTGGTCGTGTTTACACTACACACACTGAGCACTTTACCATTGTATTTAATGAGAATGTTTTGGGAAGTGAAGCTCTCACTGTCTAAACTCAATAAGCCTGTTTTGTATTATTCTTACCTCCTCTGTCCTGTACCCAGAGCTGAAAAAAGAAGATATCTATGCAGTGGAGATTGTCGGCGGCGCCTCCAGAATGCCCGCTATCAAAGAGAGAATCAGTAAATTCTTTGGCAAAGAGCTGAGCACCACCCTGAACGCAGATGAGGCTGTGGCCAGAGGCTGTGCTCTGCAGGTAGAGCTCACCTGTCATTACCAAACACTTTGATCCTGTTAACAACTCACACAGCAGATTCACTTTCTGGTAGCTGACATGAGAGAGTAGGAGGAAGATTACATACATCCATACATACATACATATATACATACATACATTCAATTTAATTTATATCATGTGAAACAAATAATTATTTTGCTGTTGGTCACAATAAAAAAGCAACTTCAAGACAGACCATTGAGCTTTGGTAACTTGTATTCTGTATTTTATTTTTCTCTTCTCCTCAGTGTGCTATCTTGTCACCAGCATTCAAAGTCAGAGAGTTCTCCATTACAGATGTTGTCCCCTATCCCATCTCCCTAAAATGGAATTCAGCCGCAGAAGAAGGATTGAGGTATGATCTCCTTCAATGTCACATGAGGACATCTAAAGAGGAAATGCAGTTAGGACTTAGTTTAGATCCATGTTTCAATCACACAGAGGAAATGAGGAACATTAGACTGTAATGTAGTGAGTTATCATGTAAGGTCCTATAGTATTAAAATGTTTTGAATGCAACTACTCTGATGATTATTTTCAAAGGCCACACCTACCTGCTCTCACTCTGTTATCAGATGGATTTAACTGTACCTGCAGGATTTTCTGCCACACCTACCTGCACCCATGGTCCATTTGTATCACACAAATCCACTGTCTGAAGCCTCTGCCACTTGCATTCTCAGTTTACTAAATTATTTCTAAATCCTGGCTGCTATCCACCTCTGGAAAATAAATGGTTTGTGAGTCTCAAGGAGACCTAAGATATGTTTCATAAACGGTTGCTAAGAAAAGCTCTGGTATCCATTAGATTAGATTATGCTGGACCCATGAGCCAGCCCACCCCATGACAAATTTCACATTGATACAAAACCCTGATCTAAGTTGTAAGATTTTATTCTGAAACTTTACTTGCCTTTCTGACCTCCTCCTCCCCCTTTTGTGTTTTCAC